>NC_138202.1:229351367-230723867 GCF_964194415.1 Vipera berus
TTAATGACAGTCAGGGGTGTCAAACTGCCGGCCTGCGGGCCAGATGTATCATGCAGAAGCTGCGCCCACCCCATTGCCGGCAATGGCAAAACCGTCCTGATACGTTGCGTCATGCTTCACATGACGTCGCGGGTTTGACAGGATTATAGGCAGCATGCCTTAAATACTGACTGATGGGAAGGGAACTAGGTATGTTTACCCTAATGAAGAGAAGGCTCAAGGGAGACATGATAGCCATTTTCCAATACCTGAAGGGCTATCACATGGAAGGGGGCATCCATTTATTCTCCAAAGCACCTGAGGGGAGGATAGGAAGCAGTGGGTGGAAGCTCCTCAGAGAGAGATCCAATCTGAAAATAAGGAGGAATTTCCTGACAGTGACAACAATCAGTGGAACAGCTTGCCTCCCAGAGTTGTGGGTCCTTCATCACTGGACTTTTTCAAGAAAAGATTAGACAACCACTTGTCCAGGATAATTTAAGGACTCCTGCCTTTTGAGCAGGCAGTTGGACTAGAAGACCCCCGAGGTTCCTTCCAGTCCTATGATTCTATGATATGATTCTACTACAAGCGACAGAGATAATAACTGTGCAGTCTAGGCACACAGGAGCTTTTTCAATGCATTCAGCTGATGGCTGAATGACATACAATACAGGACTAGGTAGACCAATGGCCTGGTTTAACAGATCCTCTCTTACATTCTAATGATTCTGAACAGGAATCTGAACATGAAAGAAATGAAGAGATTCTAGCACGAGAGGTTCAAGGAAAGGGTAAAGAAGAAGAGATTGTAGGTGTGAGAGGGATTAGATGAGAGAGAAGCAGATGTTTCCAAAAGGGATGCAGCAAAAACCAAGATGTAAAAATAAGATGAAGTAAAAGAAGGAGCACTGCATCTTGACTCAATAGGAACTAAGGAAGAAAATAAAGGAAAAGAAACAGACAATCTGTTTTCTCAAAACGATTGAATGATGCTTTATTAGCTATCTGAAAACAGTGCAGGTTCTCCTTTCCTTACATGCATGCATCAGGCTGTGGTTTACAACAAGGATCCACAGACAGCAGTGCTGCAACAATGTCAAGTTTATGACACCTATGTTGTGTCATCATCATGCAAAGATGCAACTTACCCTACTTGTGCCATGAATGTCTGATGGAACTACATAAACCACATCATTTGTGTGACATCAGATGGACATAGCATAATTTCCCTTCTTTCCACAACAGATGCTTATCACGTAGCCTTTTAGCTACCAGTCAGAATAGGAGTCTCACTGGTTTCTGTGTGTTTTAAGTGAAACCTCAAATCAAGGGAAACGGTGGGTTCGTGTTCTTGCATAAAATATTTAAATTTGGGAAAAACAGGCAGGAGTACACCAGGGACACTGACTGTAGATTTTCGACTAATACTGAGGTCTCCTGTGAATTATTTGTTTATCTTTAAGGCTTTTAGTCTTAAGACGAATGTGAAATAATTTCCATATATTAAAATGATGTTTTTGTAATCAACACTAATTAAAATTAAGATTACAGCTAATATATGTTGCCTTTTTCCATTCACTGCTACCCTTCAGCCATCATGAAAGTATATGATGATTTCTTCCTTTACAAGAGTGGGATTTATAGGCATACCATTAGAGAACCACAGCATGATCACCAGGAGAGACTCCATTCTGTCAAATTAGTTGGGTAAGCTGAATCCATAGCTGTTTTTCCTTCTTTTTATGATACAGGTAGTCCTTGACTTACAACCTTTCATTTAGTGACTGTTCGAAGTTGCAATGGCACTAACAAATGTGGTTTATGACCATTTTTCACACTTAGAATTGTTGCAGCATTCCCATGGTCATGTGATCAGAATTGGCAACTGGCATGTATTTATGACAACTGCAGTGTCCTGGGGTCATATATCACATTTTGTGACCTTCTGACAAGCAAAGTCAATGGGGAAGTCAGATTCACTTAACAACTGTGTTACTAACTTAACAATTGCAGTGATTCACTTAACAGTGAAAACCATTTAACAACTGTCTCGCTTAGCAACAGAAATTCTGGTCATAAGTCAAGGACTACCTGTATATAACAGGCAGACAATGGACTTTGCACAGGAAAATGGAACATTTCCTTTTGGAGTTGTTCCTGTGGCATGAACTTTGACCTGAGTCTGAGTGTGCCTTTCTGGTTTTCTGATGGTGGTGGGTTAATCCTATTATGTCCCAAAAATCATATCATGCTTCCCTGGGGCTGGGGCTGATGACTATGTCCTGTGTTGGATTTTTTTGGTGTGAGGGAATGTTGATTCTATGGATCTTTGTCTTTCTAATCCCATCAGATCTAAGCTTCCAGGTGTCAGTCTTTCTGAAAGGATTATGATATCTGCATTTCTACAGAGCTGGTTTCTCTGTGGGGGAGGGAGACTTGGGACTATTAAGAAAAACTGGGCATGCTTTTCTGCCTTTTTAAGATCCTTTGAAGAAATATAATATTTTCCCCTTTTTAATATTTCCTTCTCTGGGGGAGCTGACTTCCCACACTCTCTTGTCTCTACCTCGAAGTGGTGGTGGTGAATCTAGATCAGAGAATATTCATCTAAACAGGCTCAATGATGGTGAATCATTCTGAATCATGCTGATTCCAAACACATGAGACAGACTTGAAACAACACTTTTAAAGCTGGGGACTAGGGGTTATGTTGCTAACTATCTGGTCAGCAATAAACTTCAGCCAACATATAAGAATAAAATAGAATATTGATTAGTCTTACGAACTTATCAATAAAATTTTAAAAATGAAATGCATGAGAATGTCATGATGTTATCCCTCAGAATATGTATGAGGTTTGTCTGCAAACTAGTTAACCTCATCTGTGCTAGTGCTTTAACCAGAAATGCAAAACACTTGAGAAAAGACCTATTTCAACTGGAATGCTGGACTTCTCGTATCGTGACTGCATGAGAAGGAGGGGCCCAGTAAGAAGAGTCAGAAGCCTTGAAATGAATTTCATCCTGGAGATGACAAACCAAAGTGACAGACTTGTTCAAAGCCCCACTAGATGGTGACTGAAAGACTAGTCCCTACTGTTTTTTTGACAAGATTTTGGAAGTGGTTTGCCTTGTCTCATTCCTAGGGCTGAAAGAGAATGACCAACCCAAGGTCAACCAACTGGCTTTGTGCCCATGCTGGGACTAGAACTCCCATTCTCCCAAGCATAAGAAAAGTGATTTAGTTTTACCTCTCACAGAGCTAATTATGCTGGAGTGCTTCCTACAGCTCAGCACAAATAAAATAATTTGAAAGTGAAGCAACACTACTATCCTTCAGAAGCAAAGCCAAATGAGCCTTGGTGGAGCAGTGGGCTAATGCCTCCTTAAGTAACACCAGCTGCCTGCAATTAGTGCAGGTTCGCATCCCACCACTCAAAGTTGAGTCAGCCTTCCATCCTTCCGAGGTAGGTAAAATGAGGACCCAGATGGTTGGGGGCAATAAGCTGACTTTGTAATAATGCCGCTTGGGGGTGTGTGTGTGAAAGCCCTAACAAGCAGGCATATACATAGAATGAAGGCTACTGCTAAGCTTGTAAGCTGAGTCTTCGGAGAAGGGCGGGATATAAATGTAATAAAAAATAAAAAAAATAAAAAAAAATCTCTTAATCTGAACATTTATTCAGAGTAATATCTTCAGCAAAATCCAATGACACTGATTTTGAAAACAGGTTATTTATTGATGGATTTAATTTGGGAATTTATATACCCATCCAAACTCAAACAATGAGTGATGCACAACAAAAACAAATATTAATAAAGTAAAAAATAAAAATTGTACAACATTAAAAATGCAGTATATTTTTAATATAGAAAATAGAAAACCAAACAAGACAATTAAAATAACTACAGTAAAAGGAGTTTCTAATACTAGGAGGGGGGAGAGAGGGAGAGAGAGAGAGAGAGAGAGAGAGAGAGAGAGACAGAGAGAGAGGGAGGGAGGGAGGGAGGGAGGGAGAGAGAGAGAGAGAGAGTTTGCAGAGTCAGAGAAGATAACTAGCTCAGAAACATTTTTGCCATGCTTTAAATATACATTTTCTTTTCTTTTTTCTTCCACTCATAGCTCTCTTCTGAGCACCCAAGAAAGGATATGGGTTAATTGGAAATTTTCTCTGCTCTAACTTCAAATTTGGATTTTGAGCATTCTGTTTTAGGGTTTAATTCAATGCTAAATGTGGAACACTCTAACTTGTATCAGTTTAATCAGAAAATATTTCTTTTATCTCATTTGTTCACTTTATATGTTCTATTTTCTTTTACATTAGACTTGGAGGCAACTCCTACAGGAGATGGGCTTGGCTTTTGAAAATGAAATCATCATCTTTCTTTTCATCCAGACTTTCTCCTTAACATTCCTTCCTTCCTGTTCTCACACTTGAACAAGTGAGAGGGTGATCTGCCATGGATCCTCTTTCCTGAGAGATGAAACTATAATTGCTCTTCATCTATTCTCAGGTCACAGCCAGGCAATGTGTCTTCCAAATGTGCAGCGAGGTGCTAGTGACGGATTAGTTACTTTCTTGGCCAGCACAAAAAATTATATACAGTGGAAAGAATATGTGGAGGCAGAAACTCATTGATTTATTCTTGTGTGAAAGAAAAATAAAGATAAGCCTGATTTTTTTTAAAAAAACCACATTGTGATGATATGAAATCCGAGTCCATCTATAAATAAGAGCCCATACTCTTTTATCTTTCTTGATGGAGAAAGAGTGAGTTAGGTGAGTAGCTGTGCAGAAAAGGCTGGAGTCAGAAGAGATACAGATAGTCCTCAACTTACAACCCACAAATTGCTGTTTTTAACAACAAGACAGTTGCTAAGTGAATTTCGCTCCATTTTGCATTTTACATCCTTGCTTGCCACACTTGCTAAGTGAATTGCTGCAGTTGTTAAGTCAGTAACAACCTTGATGTCCCTCTGTTGTTAAGTATAATTATGTTACAAATCCATTAGGTACTCACATTACCTGCCTAAAATATGTTGCTTTTGGCTTGCTGATCATTTCCTCAAAGCTTTCAGTTGGTCCAGGACTTTCTGGTTTGTTCTTCTTGCAGCCCATGATACTCCAATTTACCACCCTGTGTTTTTGAATATAATTTTATCAAGCATTTTAATTATAGTAGTAAAAGCTAATTCAAACCTAGAAAGAAATGGAACAAAGAAGAAAAGGTGAAGAAGAAAAAAAAGAAAAAGAAAAGAAAGAATAGAGAAAATGAAAATATATGAAGTCATTTCTAACCTTCATCACAAGAAGTATAAACTAATTTAAGAACTTGTCACCTCTTATAAGTTTAAACAGATACCTCTTTGTTCCATATCTTATCCTTTATCTATAAGCAATATATTGGTTGTGTGTTTTTTTTCCAATCCTGGTGCCAGCAAAAAGTCCATAAAGGTTTGCCAGAACTTTGCAAAATCAAATAAGCCAGCCATATATTCCTTCCTTTTGGTCTTAATTTTCAATTCAGTCAAATACTGTCATAGAATTTGATCTCTCTTCAATTCTTCTTTATCCCACTGCACAGATTTCTTCAAAGCTTTAACAAGCATCTTTTGTAGAACCAATGGGGGAAAAAACATTTTCCAGACCATTCCCTTGGTTTAGAATTTGTATTTAATTTAATTTAATTTCCCTTTTAATTTTTAAAACTTATCCAGAGAGTTTTCCAAGGAACTTGTCCCCTCAACAGTTACTTGGTCTGTGCAGCAATCCTTGACTCTGCTTTTGCATAGGCAGCCTCCGGTTGCTGTACACATTCTCCGGACATCCTCTGATTAATCAGGCTACTTTAATATTTATATTTTCTGTACAGGTGTCCTCAGCTTATAATAGTTTGTTTAGTGAGTGTTCAAAGTTAAAACGGCACTGAAAACCATGTGACAATGCTGCTAACATCAGATGTTCTTGCTTTGACAAGAGATGAAAATGAAGCCATTTTTTCTATGCTTTTAGAATTAGTTGGTGCTGGGAGCAGGGATTGCAATGAGAGTTCAGTTAGCCATAATAATAATAACTCCGCTGTGGGAATCCAAGGACAAACTGGGTCCAGAGCTGATAACGTTTTGGCAGCTGGAGAGCTGGGGAGAAAGCCCATGCTTCAAGCTAATTGGGGAATGTGATTTATGACTGTTTATTGGGGGTGGGAATTGTATTTTGTTACTTTGTATCCAGGGGAGGGGAATTTAGTTTTTGGGTTCAACTATGTAGTGCCAATACTTTATTTCCAGAATAAAAGATTCTTTAAGGAAAATAATGCCTCGAAGTTGGCAATTGGTTCATATTTATGATGGTTGCAGTGTCCCGGGGTCATGTGATCAGCTTTTGTGAGCTTTTGACAAGCAAAATCAATGGGGAAGGCAGATTCACTTAACAACCATGTTATTAACTTAACAACTGCAGTGATTCACTTAAGAACTGTGGAAAGAAAGGTCGTAAAATGGGACAAAATTCACTTAACAAATGTCTCGCTTAGCAACAGAAATTTTGGGTTCAATCATGGTCATAATTCGAGAACTACCTGTATTGCTTTCTATAAAAAGCTGTTATTGCAGAAACTTGCTACTCTGAAATTTAAGGACAAATCCATAGACATTACTGACAAATGTCACATCAACTTCAGTTGGGGATGCCAAAACAATATTCAAATTTCCAGAAGTTGATATTATAATTTATAATTTATATGAGGTAGTGAAACATTATGGTATTTACTTTTTATCACTTTGTTCTGTACTATTTTATTCTTATTCTTAGGACTTGAGATTCTTCTAATGGATACATAAAAAAAATGGAAAATGGTACTGGTGTAGAAGTAATTGTTCTCTTTAATGATTTTCAGAAGAAAGAGAACTCTATGCATCATTAAAATATCATTTAAATTTTATACACATATTTAAAAAACATTTTCAATGCATTTATTCAGTTTTTCACTGTGGGGCTTTTAAAAATGCAAGAATGTTTCATTCCTCGTGTAAGGAGGAGATATCAATAGCAAAGTTAGTGTTCTCTACCTTCTGTAGCAGTTCAAATGCTAATAGACATTACCCATGTGGCAAAGGGTTTTGTGACCTGAAGCAAGGCAGAAATTTCACTTCATATCCCGTGTTATACACAGATAAGACAAACAAGTAATTGAAAGACATGAGTACACAAACATACAATATATTACAAAATTAGAGATAGCTCACAATACATATTCTATCATCTCTGGTCTGCCTGAGATAAAGCAAAAGTGGTCATTCCTTGATTTGAGTTACACAAAGAATTACCTAAGTTATTCTTCTATCTGAAGTGGGAACCTCCAGAGATACTGTACTTTTCTTCTTGTACAAAAAGTACAATGTGGATAATATTAAATAACTCACAAAAGGCTGCCTTTTCTGCTGTTTAAGACAGCCACTGCCTTATTATCAGATGCAAGCAACCACAAGCACTCGTGAATAGTTCTCAAGCAGAAGCTTTATTATTAGTCACCTATGTTACAAGAATCTCACCTGGCTGACTATATTCTCTTGGGAATGGTCAGATTAGGCTTCAAGGATTCTGGGGGAGGTCCGGCTAGTGCTGCTTTCTGCAGTGCAAGGACTCTACCCTCCGGTCCCACCCTCCAATGTAGCCGAAGATTCCACCCCACTTTTTCTTCCTTATAAATTGGACAGTTTTTGTGTTTAAGAGCCACAACACACCTTCTTTTGAAATAGCCCGTTCTTTCCTCTGGTAGAAAATGGTTCTAGCAGTTTGGAGATGCCGCCATTCTAGTCTACCATGAAGTAAGACTACTGGAGGCCATAAATCCCCATCCCATCCTGTTGTGAAACTGTCTGTCTCTTTATATGTCTGTCTGTCTTGTGGGAATGTTGAGAATGGAGTTAATGAGGGAGAAGAGGTAGCTGCCAAGAGCGGGTTTGTAGGACACTCTTCAAACAGGAGGCTTTATTTATTCTGTTGGATATCGCACATTCCTATTTTCTATTTCAAATTCTATGTCATTTTTGCATTTTCCTACATGAGACATGACTATAGAAAGGGAAATATATTTTTATTTTATCAAGCTCTTGGTTTATTGAGTTTATTGACCCTATACCATTCCAGACAAATAGCTTTCTTAAAAGCCTCCAGAGATGAAGCACCCACAACCCCTGAAGGCAACTCTTCCACTGTTTAATTGTTCTCACTGTCAGAACCTCCTTAGTTCTAGGTTGCTTCTCTCCTTGATTAATTTCCATCCATTAATTCTTGTCTTATCTTTTGATGCTTTGGGGAATAGATTGGCCCCCTCTTCTTTGTGGCAGCTCCTCAAACATGGGAACACTGCTATCATGTCCCCCACTAATCCTTCTTTTCACTAGACTAGACTTATCCAATAGGACATCCTGTCACATGTCCTGTTCTGCCTCTGGAATTAGTCCTTGGAGTAGATTGTCTGTTTAAAGAAAATAGTATCCTTATGATCTGGCCTGTGTCTCTTTTTTAATAAGATAAAATATTAGTTACTAAGTTTTGTAATGAATTAGCTTTGGCAAAAAGCCAAGTGCTCTATGATTTATTTTGTTGTGCTTTATTGTTGGTAATTCTAGCTGGATAGATGCAGTTGTGGCGTTGACTGAGAATACAAATAAGGCAAAGGTTATGCATTCTGATTTCTGTGCAGATAGAGCAAGATGAAAAAAGCCATTGGAAACCATGGCTGCACTCACACAGAGCAGAAATCATTCCAGCCTAATAAATCAAATGAAATTACTTGCACTGCCCACATAGTGCTGGCTACACAAGGTCACCTATTTACTGAAGAAGTGAAGTATGAAGTGTTATTTGCCCATAAACTGAACACCTGGAAACAAATGCTTTATAACATGCTGTTCAATAATGAGCATGTTCTAAAATGAAAAGCAAGTAATCGGAAAAAGAGAATCACTATGTGCTCGCAGAATGATGGCAACATACTCACTCTTGGGAACATAATAAGAAGGAAATTTGAATAGCGAGATTAAAGATGCCTCCAAGATGTCCAGGGGAAAAATATGTATTACTAATGCTTTTTCTTTGGATAGGTGGGGTACGCTAGAAGATGCAGAAGGACAATGGCAAAAATATTGGGTAAGTGCTTAGAAACAGAGGACTAATCTAGAAAAAAGATATTTGTGCTTGTTTGCTTTTGGAATCAATAGAAAAGATGTTTGTAATTAACAAGCACAATTTTCAGCAAAACATACACACACAAAGCTACTTTGTAGTGAGGACACAGTCATGTAAATCCCATTTTGATTTAACTTCAATTTTATTTATTTACAGTATATTTGTAATTTGAGTAATTTGTATTGAGCTTGCAGTGCATACCAAATCTGGGGGGCAAAATGCCATGTTAGTTCTTTTTTTCTCACTAGATAATAATCATCATCAGGGGGGGAACAAGCACAAAAAAAATGAAGAGGTGACTCTAAAACTTTAAAACAAGATATCACAAACTGATCAGAGTTGTGTCAAATAGCAGCTCACCTCTGTTATTCTGTTAACCTCTTCAGGCGAGGTTCACTTTAGGGATATAATTTTAGTACTCTCTGGTTAGACTTTGCCATTTAATCACCTCCAAGGTTCTCTAACCAGTATTATGCTGCTTGGGGAAGTCTGGGAGTTGAAGTCTACAGGTCTTAAATTTGCCAAGTTTGCCTAGAGCAGTTTCCCCCCCCCCCCAAAATTGGCATCTTTAAGATGTGTGGTCTTCAGCTCCCAGAATTCCCCAACCAGAAAGCAGTTGCCTAGTTCGAAAAACATTGCCATGGAGCTATCTTGCAGCATTTCCTTTTGCACCATCTTAGCTCTAAAGGAAACAGGGTATAACATGGGACATGTAGTGGCCACCCCAGATCAGCACACAGACTGTATGAAAGTGCACCCTTGGGAGAAGGATGTGTCTTAAAAACACCTTTTCTAGCCTCATAAGGTCTGGAAAGTGTCACAGGATGAAGTCTATTTTTATTAGGATTTCAGTTGAGGAGGGAAAGTTTAAAGTAAACTGTCTCTTCACTCCCTGTTTACTGCAACACAAATGAAGATAATCCTACTTGGCATTTTTAAATAGGCCCTTCTAATTGCTAATTATTCATTAGCCTGAGATATAGTTTTATTAGGTCTTCAAGTAACTCTTTAGAAGAAATATTTGGAAGGGACAATCTATCTAACTGGATGAGGACAAGGCAGTAAATACCACAGCTCCTCTTTTGCTTTCTTTCTTTTTCTCCTTTATCACAATTTGACTGTATTTGCTAAAATAAAATATCTTCTCTTCTCCACTCCTAGATTGCTGCAAATTCCTGGGGAATTTCCTGGGGAGAAAACGGTTATTTCAGAATTTTACGAGGACAAAATGAATGCGATATTGAAAAACTGATCATAGCTACCAAATGTCACCTTTAAAAGATTTTCATTATGGCCACTATTTTGTTCTACATATATTTTATACAAATGGAATATATAGCCTCTAACCTCAATATGTACATACTTATATTTGTTATTTTCTCTTCACTAAATATTCTGCATTTCTATGTCAGATGTTAAGACTGTGGGTGAACATTTAGCTGTGAATCCAGCATGGTGAAAAATATTACCTGTTTTAATTTCACTTCTACTGGTATTTAGATGACCTAATTCATAACTGGAACAGTCCAAAGGCAGTAAATGAGGAATGAGAACAATTGGGCAGGTCTCTTTCTTTTCTTCTGAACTGTGATCAATCTCAGTCTTGTGAGATTGTATATTTTTAACCAATAGCATCCCTGAGAGAAGTGTGTGTGTGTGTGTGTGTGTGTGATCAGAACTGGCTTGCTTCAAAAAGACATCATTATTTAACTATATTTATATGCATATGTCTTTGTATCTCATTTGACTATGTCTTTCAAAGGAATTAAGAAAGAGAGTCCTATTGATAGCTAAGTGTAATCATGACTGACTGTTTCATTACCGTATTTTCCGGCGTATAAGACGACTGGGCGTATAAGATGACCCCCCCAACTTTTGAGATGATTTTCAAGATTTTTCGTCTTATACGCCGGAAAATCAGCGAGCCCGGGAAGGCACGCCCTCCCCTCTCAGTGTGGAGGAAGCAGGGCAGGCTGGCGTCTGGCGGGAGCCAGCAGGGCAGTCCTGCGCACGCGCACGCTCCCCAGCTGTTAAGGAGCACTCCTTAGCAGCCGGGGAGTGCGCGCGTGTGCAGGACTGCCCTGCCGGCTCCCACCCGACGCTCTTCCCTCTTGAGGCAGCATCCCCGAGGACTCCTTAGGAACCGGGGGGGGGTGATGCTGCCTCAAGAGGGAAGAGCGTCGGGTGGGAGCCGGCAGGGCAGTCCTGCACACGCGCGCACTCCCTGGCTGCTAAGGAGTGCTCCTTAACAGCCGGAGAGCGCGCATGCGCAGGACTGCCCTGCCGGCTCCCGCCAGACGCCAGCCTGCCCTGCTTCCTCCACAGTGAGAGGGGAGGGCGTGCCTTCCCGGGCTTGCTGATTTTCCGGCGTATAAGACGACTGGGTGTATAAGACGACCCCCCAACTTTTGAGATGATTTTCATGGGTTAAAAAGTCGTCTTATACGCCGGAAAATATGGTACTACCTCTGGTTGCTAGAGTACAGCGGTGCAGGAATACTTTCGTGCCTTTTTTCTTTTCCCCCCAGAAATATTTTTTATTAACTGTAGAAAGCAGGGGAGGGCAACCATGGCCTCTTTATCATCAGTGGACTTCAACTCCCAGAATTCCTGAGCTGGTTCAGGAATTCTGGAAGTTAAAGTCCACAGGTTGTAAAGGGGCCATAATTTTCCATCCCAGGTATGAAGCAAAGAAAAAGAAAACTAGAGAACAGTGGTTCCCAACCTTTTCTATACCCTGCACCCCGCAGTGGGCCGTGGAAATGGCTGGTCGGTGCGCTCATGCGTGGGCGCACATTTCCCCACACACACACACACTTGCGCTTCTGATATATTCTCGCACGCCTTACAAAAGTTCAAAACGAATTATGCATATACACTATAATTTTGGAACTTCTCAACCCAAGTTTTCGCACCCCCTGGAATATTGTCTCACACTCCTAGGTGGTGTGAGCATCCATGGTTGGGAAGCCCTGCTATAAAAGAATAAAAAAGAAAGCTAAAGAAAAGAAACAAAAAAATACAGGGCATATATTCATGGATGTGTTAAAATTGTGTTAAAATTGCACAGTAAATGTTTCAATAAATGGCAACTATAATTTATTACAGTCATCCACAGCTAGTCTATACTGATAACTTAGTGGTTCATAAATTGCTGGTGACATCAATTCAGCTGTCTATTGGATAGCTCCATATGTCCATAGGGCCATATGTTTCTCTTTCCAATGCAGTAAGAAGGATATTGGAAAACCACTTTCTCTGTCGAGATGTCAGCGTCCATGTGGTAGGAATAAACTTCAGAAGTATATGAACATCTGAAAATACTGAATCTCAAAACTGAAGTAATCCCTTATTTCCCAAACGGAACAATTTATTGGGCAATTTAAATGAAACAATTTTATTGCATCTCCAACAATGTAATTTTAGGTCCTATTAGTGGCAGGGAGTCATGAGGGAGCCCACAAAGGTGTTTTTGATTCAGAATTACAACTACATTTAAAGTTTCTAATAAAGTGTCTGGGACTCCATCTCTGAACGGCTGTCCCAGGATGCACTTAATCTGGAACGGCAGCCTGTCCATTCGCGAAATAAAGTACATTCAACTGAGAGAAACAATAAATGTATTAAGATTAAATTTAGCAGCATGCATTCCTTTTCTCTAAAAACTCATTTCCCTTTATGGCAATATTAGCAACTGCATTGTAGTGATTTCTAAACAAACCCTGTAATAAATTTTCCCTTAAATTAATTCAGGACACTTTGGTTAACCAAAAGATTCAAAGATATTTTTTTTCCATTAAGTTTGCACGGACAGGATCATACACAAGCATATATTTCCTGGACATAAAAATGTCACCCCGTTCTTCGAACGTATTGTGTAGTGGGTCCGACGCAAGAGAGACGCCAGCCGGTGTGTGAGTTCAGCTCTTTATTGGAAGGGGAAGTGAACTGAGGAATGAGGGCTACCTGGCCTCCTTATATACCTGGCCAGGTAAGCTAACAGCCAATGGGGTTGGCCCTAGGTTTCCCGCCGAAACTGTCCAGGCCAACGCCCCCTGAGGGCTGTTGCTATGCAGATGCCTGCATACATAACACCCCTCCCCCCTTAGAGAAGACCCACATAACAACAACAACATGCAACTACTATAACTATGAGTATATATATAAAAAAAACAGTGGTGTCCTTGTGTGAGGATCACTTGCACACATAGTCCGACAGGTAGGCTGGTGTCCTGTGTGGACGGGTGGATCGTCTGGGTGTGCTTGGCCCCTGGGCTTGGACCGTGGGTTCCTGAGGCCTTTGTGCAGGGCTGCAAGGAGCCGGCATCAGGAAGTCCTCCTCCTCTGGTCCCTGCCCTGTGACATCCTCAGCTGGGTTGACCCCTCCTGGAGTGTGGTCCTCCTGTTGATCGTGTGCGTTGAGTTCAGGGACGTGTGTGATGCGCTCAGGGGCGTGTGTGACGTGCTCAGGGACTCTTCCTCTGAGCTGATCGATGTGTCGCCTTATGCGTCTGTCCCCCTCCACCCCTACAATGTACGAAAGGGGTCCTGTTTTCCCGACCACTGTCCCCGGAACCCAAGGATGTCCAGCCCCATAGTTCCTTGCCCAGACCAGGTCCCCCAGGTTGAGGACCCTGTGTGTGGATGATGATGGCAAAGGTGATGGTAGTGATGCTGGTGGTGATGGTGATGATGGTGATGATGGTGATGTTGCCCTACCAGTTTCGGCTGCTACCCAGTCTGGGTGTAGGCGGTCCAGCTTGGTGATGAGGCGCCGTCCCCATCGCAGTTCTGCTGGGCTCTTGCCGGTAGCCACGCATGGTGTTGTGTGTTGGGCTAGTAAAAATTTGGCCAGTCTGTGGTGCCAGTCCCCGCTGATGATGCGCCGGAGTGCGTCTTTGGTCGTCCTTACCATCCGTTCGGCCTGCCCGTTGGTAGATGGATGGAAAGGCGCAGAGGTGGCGTGCCTAATCCAGTTCGCCTTCAAGAACGCCTGGAAATCAGCAGCAGTAAACTGAGGCCCATTATCAGACACAATTACGTCGGGGAGGCCGTGTGTGGCAAAGAGAGCTCTGAGCACCTGGATTGTCCTCCCCGAGGTCATGTTGGGGACAGGGACTACCTCTAACCACTTGGAGTGACTGTCCACCACTACTAAAAATAGTTGACCCTGGAATGGCCCCGCATAGTCAATGTGAATGCGGGACCATGGCGTGTGTGTGGCCTCCCACCGGTGTACTGGTGCATGTGGCACTTCTGGCCTGGATCTCTGGCACGTATAACAGGCCTTGACCCGATCCTCAACCTCCTTGTCCAACCCGGGCCACCAGAGGTAGCTCCTAGCCAGTGCCTTCATCCTGACCACCCCCGGGTGCCCTTCGTGTAAGGAGTCCAATACCCTGGCGCGTAGTGCGGGTGGAATGATGACCCTGCTACCCCAAAGGAGGCACCCTTTGTGTGTGGAGATTTCATCGCGTCTAATGAAATAGGCCTGAAACTCTGGTCCCGGGGATTTGTCCTGCCACCCTGTGCAAACCCATGAGTGCACCCTGCCCATGATGTTGTCTGTGGCTGTGTGGCTGGCAATGTCCTTGGCAAGAACTGGGCACTCGGGTAGTTCCTGCAGGGCTAGGATCTGTGTGGCTGGTGCTGGGTCTGGGTCGTGTGTGTCTAGGGGGAGCCTACTTAGACCATCTGCGTGGCCCATCTCCTTCCCTGGCTTGTGTACCAGCTTGCAATTGTATGCTGCAAGGAAGATGGACCACCGGAGCATCCTGGGGGACAGAATCTGGGGGGTTTGCCTGTCTGTGGTGAACAGGCCCAGGAGTGGTTTGTGGTCCGTGAAGACAGTGAACTCCCTGCCATATAAGTAATCGTGGAATTTCTTGATTCCTGCCACGATTGCCAGGGCTTCTTTGTCTATTTGGGCATAGTTTCTTTCTGCTCCAGACAGTGTCCTAGAATAGTATGCTATGGGGACTTGTGCCCCGTTGGGCTCAAGGTGGCTTAGGACAGCGCCCACACCATAAGGGGATGCATCGCAGGCGATACAAATGGGCTTGGACTCAATGAAATGGGTTACTGTGGACTTGTCCGACAGCAATGCCTTCAGGGCCTTGAAGCTCTGATCATGGGTGGCCGTCCAGGCCCATGTTGCCTGTTTGTCTAGCAGCCTGTGGAGCGGTTCAACGATGGCTGCCTTGTGTGGGAGGAATGTATGGTAGAAATTCAGCAGACCCAGGAATGCCTGAAGCTCTGCTTTGTTCTTGGGTGTGGGTGCTAGTTTGATGGCCCTCACCTTGGATTCTGTGGGGTGGATTCCCCTGGCGTCTACTCTGAACCCCAAAAATTCTGTGGAAGGAACGCCTATGCTGCATTTTTCCTTTTTGAGTTTGAGGCCAGCTGTGCACAGCCTTGCCAGCACTTCCCTAAGCCTCCCTGCCAGTTCCTCTGCTGATGCTCCTGCGATCAGGATGTCATCAAAATAGGGGCAGACTCCTGGAATGCCCTTGAGTGTCTTTTCCATAACCTCCTGGAAAATGCCGGGAGCAACGCTGACTCCAAACTGCAGCCTGTTCACCCGGAATGCCCCCCTATGGGTTACTATGGTTTGGATGTCAGCTGTTTCCCTAGTGACCGTGAGTTGCTGGTACGCCTGTGCAAGATCGAGCCTTGCAAAAATGGCGCCGCCTTGGAGGGAAGCGAGAACGTGGCTGACCGCGGGAACCGGGTAAGCGTGCGGGTTTAGGGCGCGGTTCACCGAGCACTTATAGTCGGCGCAGATCCTTATTTCCCCGTTGGGCTTGAGGGGGGTCACAATGGGGGTTTCCCACTCCCCTCCATCTACAGGCTCTAAGATTCCCTGGGCCACCAACTTGTCTAGTTCGTGCTCGATTTTGTGTTTGAGCGCAAACGGGACTCGCCGCGGCCGGACCCTAATGGGGGAGACGTTCGAGTTAAGCTTGAACGATATGGGGGCCCCGGTGTACTTGCCTAATGACCCGTCGAAGACGTCGGCGAACTCCCGGCAAACGGCCTCAACGGAGTCCCCCTGGATCCGATGGATTCCGGATACTGAGATTCCCAGGGCCTCAAACCAGTCCAGCCCGACCAGGCTGGCTCTACGGCCCTCTACCACTACAACATCCAGGTGCCCTTCGCGACCCTTAAAGCCCACTGAAATGGTGGCCTCCCCCTTCACCTTGACCGGCGAATTCTGAAAATCGGTCAGGGTTAATTTAGTAGGCCGTAATTTAATCCGTTGCTTGCTCCGGCTAATTATGTGGTTAAGGGTCTCGTCCGAAATAATTGAGACCGCTGATCCGGAGTCAAGCTCCATGCTGCAAGGGACACCTTGCAAACGGATTGTTAATCTAATTTTGGGTTTGAGCAGCCGGCGGCTACCCGTATGGTTAATGGCCAGCCGGCTCTCGACATAGCCAATTTTTGTTTTGGTGGGGGCCCCAGTACCTTCGAACGGCGGTTCCTCCGGCTGCAGCTCGTGGATCTCCTCTCGGGGGCGGCGGCTACGGCAGACGGTGGCTATGTGGCCTGTTTTCTTGCAGGCCCGGCACGTGGCGGACCGGAACTTGTAGAGGCTGCGCACGTGGTTCCCACCACACCCTGCGCACCTCTGGGGAACGGCGGTGTTGCTGGGAGGCCTGGTCCTGTCTGGGCGTCTGGCTCGCTGGTCGGGGGTCGACTTCCGCTGGAGGAGGTCGATGCTCAGGTCGTCCTCCTCTGTGGCCCCTTGCCGGTGGACGCTGGTTGCCTGGTTGCCGGGCCGGGTTTCCTGGCAGGCTTGGACGGCCCCGCAGGCCGCTTCGTGGGCTAGGATGGCGTCCTCGGCTTCCTGGAGAGAGACCTCCTCTCTTTCGAACAGGCGCTCCTGCAACTGCCTGTCGCGTAGGCCGCAAATCAGCCGGTCCCGTAGTCGCTCCTCCAAATTTGTGAACCTGCAAGCGACGGCAGCTTCCCGCAGGGCGGCGAGGAAGTCGGCACCGGTCTCGTCGGGGCGCTGGTCCCTTTTCTCGAATTGTGACCGTGCGGCCACCTTGGAGCGCCGGGGCTTGAAATGTGCGTTGAGCCTGGCCACGAGGTCTCGGTACGCGACGTTGTTGATGGCCTCCTGGGGGAACAGGTTCGCGGCGACTTCCAGCAGCGCTGGTCCCCCAAGGCAGAGCAGGGCGGCCGCCTTTGCACCGTCCTCCGATATCTGATTGAACCGCATGTACAGTTCAACGTGAGCCAGGTAACGGGTCCAGGTTTCGGGGCGGCGGGTCTCGAATTCGCGGGGTTGTCCGGCTCTAGCCATGGCGGCGGTTGGTCATGGATGTGGCGCTTGGCGTTGCCGGTTCGGCTGGCGGTCGTGGGGGGAAGAAGGAAAAATGCCTTTCCCTTCAGCTCGCGGAGCGTTTCCCCAGTGACTTCAGCTCTTGGTCGGCAGCAATCCCACCTTCGTCGCCACTATTGTGTAGTGGGTCCGACGCAAGAGAGACGCCAGCCGGTGTGTGAGTTCAGCTCTTTATTGGAAGGGGAAGTGAACTGAGGAATGAGGGCTACCTGGCCTCCTTATATACCTGGCCAGGTAAGCTAACAGCCAATGGGGTTGGCCCTAGGTTTCCCGCCGAAACTGTCCAGGCCAACGCCCCCTGAGGGCTGTTGCTATGCAGATGCCTGCATACATAACAGAACGTGTACATACTGTATATCCCCCAGCTAGGCCTGCACAGAAACACATGCAAACTAGCTTTTCCATGAGGGTTTAGAATTCTCCTATTTTAGACTCATCCTGTGAATAGGGAGCAGTTTTAAGCATTATTGCCAGAAGCTAATGGGCAATTATGAAGCTGGTTTATCCCCAGAGAAAGGAAACCGAATTACTCCATCTGGCAGGCATTGAAGTGCTAAAGCTAGGGAGAATGGGCCTTAGATGTCCCATTAGAAAGCCCAGTTGCCCTTGGGAAAAGCACCTTTGGGATAGCTAAGGCCCATTCAGAATCTCCATAGACAATGGGCCTTAGACACCCTTCTACCTCCCCACAAGAGACATGGAGGTTGGAGGTTTAAAGGGCAGCAGCACTTTAATTTAAAGCGGACCAGGAGAAGTTCAGGGCAGGCAGACAGCTTTTGGCATTGCACTGCTGATTCCAGATGAGGGCCTTTCCCGAAAGTCGCACTACTGCTCTTCTCTTTAATCCATAGTTTGTCTCGCCATACTTCACCCTGACATTGTTGCTGAGCTCTTCCTGCTAGTTTTGTCGGGATATACTGATTGCTGGAAGGTAGATTCCATGGGCATCAGAGGAAGGCAGGAAAAACTGTCCTTGAAATTCCTTACCGGGTTCATTTCTGAGCCGGGTTCAAAAAAACCAGGGAATTGCATGAAATTAAGTTCTTTATATTTCACTCAATAACGACAGCATTAGATGGGTGGCCACAAAGAACCCTCCACCCCAGTTTATATATATATATTCCTTCCTTCCTTCCTTCCTTCCTTCCTTCCTTCCTTCCTTCCTTCCTTCCTTCCTTCCTTCCTTCCTTCCTTCCTTCCTTCCTTCCTTCCTTGCCAGGGCCTCTAAGGTTTCTGAGAATGCAGGTAGTCCTCAACTTATGACCACAATTGACCCCAACATTTCTGTTGTTAAGCAAGGCAGTTGTTAAGTGAGTTGAGCCCCATTTTATGACTTTTGCCACAGTTGTTAAGTGAATCACTACAGCTGTTAAGCGAATCATGAGGTCATTAAGTGAATCTGGCTTACCCCCTTGACCTTGCTTGTCAGAAGCCAGCTGGGAAAGTTACAAATGGGGATCACATGACTCTGGGACAATCCAACTGTCATAAATACATGCCAGTTGCCAAGTGCCCAGATTTTGATCATATGACTCTGGGGATGCTGCGATGATCCTAAATGTGAAAACCCGTCATAGGTCACTTTTTTCAGAGCTATTATAACTTTGGTCACTAAACAAAGGGTTGTAAGTTGAGGACTACCTGTACTTATCTAAGGAGAATTTTTATCTCTCTCCTGTGGGTAAACTACTTTGAAGTTCTGCGAACGATCAAGTGTAAGTCAGTTAACAAACCTTAAAGTAAAATTAAAGGAGGCATGGTTTGTCTGCCTTGATAAAACTGTAAACGCTCAAAGAAAATATTTTAATACTACATTATATAAAATATTCTAAGACCATCACTGTCTCTAAGTGAGACAGCAGTTGTTAAAACCTGGTCCTGGGCTAGCACATGTGTGAATTGGCCCAGTAAAGCAGGCAATGGTCCTCAGCTTCAATTGGTAGAATCCAGCCTGTTTCCATGTGGATCAGGCCTCGTAACATGATCACTGTTCACCTATGTTTGTAGGGACTGGGACTGGGGCACATTTCGCCTAGTAAAGCAAAATCAGATGTTTCCACCCAAGAAGCAGCAAGAAGGGAATTGCGGGGAGCAGATTATTGCCCCATTCTCCAACCTCAGAGAGCCATTTTCTTCTCGTTTCTTTTTACAGTAGTCCTTTCCTTTCCCTCCCCTTCTCCTTCCCTCCCCTTCTCTTCCCTTTCTTTTCTCTTTCCCTTCTCTTTTCTCCCCTCCCCTCCCCTTCTCCTTTCCCTTTCCCTTCTTCCTCCTCTTCCTCTTCCTCTTCCTCTTCCCCTTCCCTTCTCTTTTCCCTTCCCTTTTCCCCTATCCCTCACCCCAACCCACCAATCAGATGCTGGTCACACGTGCAGACGTCTTTTAGAAGTTCCATGTGGCAGAACGTCTACTGTGTGATTGCTTGTTCTGGGTCTGAAAGAAAGCACATTTTCCCACTGGGCATGTCTAACAGGCACATCTTTTCCGTTGTGACTTTCTTGTAGTTGATAATGTTCTACTTCTATCTTACCCATCATAAAGCGTGTAAAAAAAGATTCCACAGTCCTCACTACTGTAAAGAAAAGCCAATTTGTAAACCCAGAGAGAGTTAATCTCACTAAATTAGTATGGTTACTTACTGCAAGGGCCTAGAGAGTTCAAAAAGATTGCTGTGAAGAGAACAACTGCATCAAAGTGTACTCATGGGTAAACTGTTATGCAGCCCTTCCTTTAAATACGGCTAGTCCTCGACTTACAACCATTTCTTTAGCAACGATTCAACAGTGACTTTGAAAGGACTGAAAAAGTGACGCCTCACACTTATGACCATCGCAGCATCACCACATTCATGTGATCAAATTCAGGCACTTGGCAACTGGCACGTATTTAGGATGGTTGCAGCATCCCAGGATCATGAGATCACCATTTCTAACCTTCCCAGCTGGCTTTCGACAAGCAAAGTCAATGGGGAAGCCAGCATGGAAGATCACATGCTGCTGAGGTAAGCACCCTCACCTAGCCTGTCTGCAAATGTGCCCCGCCAGCCCCTTGCATACCCTTACACACCCCCTTGCACCTCACACACCCTCCCTAAACTGCACTGCACCTTTTGCACACTTCTTATACTTCCGCACATAGCCCTGCACTCTCTTGAACCCTTTCCACCCCAGGATGCTCACACACCTCCTCCCTGACCCTCCCTCACACCCTTATGCACCTAGGTGGATCCCTCTTTCCCCCCCCCCCCGGACTCTTTCCTGTAACCCCATGCATCCCCTCTCCCTCCCCCACCTGACAGCATCCACTTATCTGTAACTTGCAATTTCTTGCAGGCTTCACCATTGACAACTGGGACTGCAGCGATTGACAACACTAAGTGATGCAGTCATGCTTAGCAGTTGCTATGCTTAGGGATGGCAATTCTGGTCCCAACTGCAGTCATCAGATGAGGATTACCTGTAATCCATGCAAGATAGCAGAAGCAAAGAGATCTTGCTCTGCCACTTTCGTTTTTAAATTGCCTCTGCTGGACTCCTCAATAGGAAATGCCAGACAATTTCCCCCCCCTTCAAATAAAGCAGAGACCTTAAATACAGTTTGAAGGTGCTATTCATAGACATTCTTATGTCATAGAAGCACAGGTTGGATTATTGACATCATTCGGAGGACCGGTTGTAACCACCATTCATTTGGTGCCATCGTAACTTTGGAGAGTCACTGAATGAATCATCATAACTTGAGGACTATCTGTACATAGAGTTCAATGGAACTATTCAATGAACATATACAAATATCTTCATCTTGGACAAGAAGAGCCTTTTCCTTTTAAAAACTTGGCTGCCAAGCCATGGCAGTGAAGCATGGCTCCCCCCGCCCCCCCCCCACCCCCCGCTTTCTGGGAAAATGATAAATAGTGGGAAATTTTCTCCAAGGGGGAAAAAAAATAGAGAAGCTGATCTCTTCATGCTGTTGTTTTGGGAGGGCCTTTGATGGCCATACAATGAAAAATGTGTGCCATTAGACATTAAAATACCACGTCCGCATAGCAATTAGTGTATGTATCTGTGTGATGTGTGTCAGGGAGATAGGTACCGTTAGAAAGAGTAATTATAGAGATGCCGTAAGTAGCTGCTTTGTGAAATTTGCATACAGCATCTGGCATCGCGGCAACCCTTCCAAATACGGCAAACAAGCCACAAGATGTGAATCTTCGGTATTACAAGCAATTATTTCGTCAAAATAAATCCTAAAAAGTTGAACACCAATGCAGTGAATTGAAAAGAAGTATAAGATCCAACGAAAAGCTGACAAAACTACCTTTCGCTCAGCCCTTCTATCTGGGTTTTTTTTTTTTGTAATGATTACCTTCTGTGTTTCTTCTTTAATGAGAATCAGGAAGCGTTTCAGTCCGTTATCATTTGGAATGGGAACGAGATTTTTTTCCCCTGTCACAATGAGGTGCTTTGCACTAAGGACAGAAAGCAAAGAAAAAAAAGAAAAAGGAAACCTTATTAAGTTTCTGAACATCTGCAGAGACTTTTGTTGTCTTCAAAGCAAACAGCCCAATTCAACTAGAGCTGCTTAGGGTGTTTTAAAAAGGCTGTGTCATCTATGGATGTGGGGACGTTCTCTAATTTTAAAAGATGTCTTAGCCGAAAGGAAAGTATGCCCATATCCTAACTTTCCACTGATCATTTTCTATGCCGAAAAAGGCATTTATCAAGGAGAGTTTCTGAAGTTTCAGTCTTCCAAATCAGTTTTCCCTCAACCACATAAATTTTAAAATGTGTGGACTTCATTTCCTAGAATTCCCAAGACAGCAGGCTTGCTAGGGAATTCTGGGCAAAGGGAAAACTGAGCTAAACTGTCTGAAAAGTATAAACATCTAAAATCTGCAGCATGATCTCATTGCCGTTAGCTCCTTCGGCGTCTGCTGTCTTACTGTATATTTTCAAACAATACTTTCTGATTATGAGAGGCTGAAACATACGGCTTGGTTTTTTTTTTTTTAATGAAATCTGACATTCTCATAGCTGTGTCTCCAGGGAGTAGAGGCTTCATAGATTGTCATTAACAAAGTTCACGATAAATTTCATGTTCATTATTTTACTATGTGACCAAGCTCATAAGCTGCAAATGTGAAAAAGTAAAACTGAAAACTCAATTAATTGCTTCTACACTAGGGGTCCCCAAACTATGGTTGGTGGCCTGGGCCCGGGCCGCAGGCTCTTGGCTAGTGGGCCACAGAAACAGCTGGCTGGTACGCACATGTGTGGGCATGCATTTCCCCCCACTCGCTCTAGCATCTGTGGCCCCATTTGCGTATGCGCGTGGGGGCAAACAAGGATGCTAATGCAGGGCAGGTGCCCGCAGCCTATTTGTGCATGCACTGCTAGCCCAGGTGGTATGCACGGCCTATTTATTCATGCGCAAAAGGGCTGCTATCCACCGTAGGGGTGCATGGCCATTTGTGCATGCACATGGTGCCAGCACATGCCACACGCGTGAATGGGGCTGCCAGTGCTGCTCCAGTGTGTGTGGTCCCGTGCGTGCACATGTGTGCACACACACCAGTTTTGAAGCTGCTCTCCTTCCCTCCGGTCCTCAAGCCCGTAAAGGTTGGAGACCTCTGCTCTACACAATTTGCAACCCTGTCCAATGAAGTGCAGCCCACTAGAGTCTCTATAAACTTCTTTCTGCTTCGTATCTGGAACTTGAAAGACAAAAGTTGTGAGTTGTGAGTGGTGTCCCATTTTATGACATTTTTGCCCCAGCTGTTAAACAAATCACTTCAGTTGTTAAACTGAACCGTGCAGTTATCAAGCAAAACTGCCTTCCTCCATTGACTTAGCTGGTTGGAAACCAGCTGGAAAGGTTGAATAAGTGACCACATGACCCTGGGGCAGTGGAAATGTCATAAATACATCCCAGTTGCCAAGTGCCTGAATTTTGATCACATGACCATAGGGATGCTGCAATGGTCATAAGTGTGAAAAATGGCCATATGTCACTTTTCTCAGTGCTGTTGTAATTTTGAATTTTACAAGCATACGTCTTATTTAAGCAATAACATTAACACCTGAGATAATTCCGACAATAGAATTAAGCCGTCTTTGATCTGTCTTATTCTGTGCTGAAGCAAAAGAACAGCTCTGAGGCTTCTATATTAATTTAATCTGCTTTGCTGGGAAGCCTTTCTTTATTCTTTAAAAAAATGTGATACTCAACCTGTAATTTTGCACTCATGTTTCCAGAACAATTGTAAAAGGATAGCACCGTGCAAGTCAAATATTACCCACACTTTTTCATTCTGTCAGCCACCTTTTCAATTGACCTGATTTTTTCTAAGCTGCAGAATCTTCCAAGGATTGCCAAAAACTGAAAAGATTTTCTCTTAGTGCTTCTAGTGAGCTGACTCATTTTAGTTCAACTAGTATTGAATGATTTGTTTTTCTTGTAGTCCAAGATATTCTCAACAACATGTTAGAGAATGTGTTGCACTGACAAGGTTATCACGGAACTGTTCATCTTCCACTTTCTCTGCTTCTGTAGCTGGAACATAGACATGGATTAATTAACTTGGCTTGGACTTTCAACCGAGATCATTCTTAAATTTGGGGGGGGGGGTTGTCTCTGAACACTGATTTAATATCTTTTTGTTCATAATGATGGCTAGTCTATTTCTTCTATTACTTTCTTATCTACCATAATTCTGATGCTTTTCTGAAATTAAGTAGACTATTCCAGCCCATTTCTGGTTATTGATTGCAGTAATGTCAGTGTTAAACCTTGTTGTTTGTGTTCTGAAAACATATTTGTTTTAGTTCACAGTTCTTATATTCCATGTTCAAATGGTACACATATCTTTGCAGCATTAAACTTCCCTTTGCCCCTGTGTACATATTTACATTGTCTTGAGTATTAATACCTAATTGGTGTTTTTGGCAGAATGCAGGATTGGGTTGCCATTATCTTATCCAGTGGATCAAATTTGGACTGTCTAAATTGCAGCATAAAGTTGTCTAGTAGACTGAGCTGAAAATGAGCCAGGCGGAATCTATTTTCAAACCAAAGTGTAGCATGATACAAAAAGCATAGGATGAAAGCCAGGCGGAATGCTTTATGTGCCACATCCTTTTATATAATAGGATACCTTGGTCTTTTTGGATCACTGGGCAAATTTATTTTATTTTATTTTTACTTATTTATTAAACATATATGCCATCCATCTCACCCAAGCTACTCTAGGTGGCTTACAATCAGTCAATAAAACACTGATATCAAACAATAGTAACATTGAAATTGAATTAAAATTGACAGAGAAGAGACAAAAATGCACATGGGGAGAAGGTGGGGTCTTGCTTTAGTCTGTTAACCACTTCTAGAATGACATACTACCATTGGGGCCCAAGGCCAATTGGGAGCAAAGCAGAAAAAGGTCTTCGCCTGGACCCGGCCAGTTGAAATTTCTTGACTAATGGGATCCACAGCACACCCTTTCTGCCAGTGACAGTGGGGCAGGCTAGGTCCTTCAGGGTGAGGTGGTTCTTGAGATAACCTGGGCACTCTTTAAAAGCACTCTCACAAAATGTGTGCTAATTGTGGGCATGACAACTCAAAATATAATCTATCAGAAGACAGTCTGGTGAGGTTCTTCACCACCATTCATACTTTAGTCTTCCAAAATGTTTTGCCCCATCTCATCTTCCTGCTTTTAGTCTAGACCGTTAAAGCAGGGGTCCCCAACCCCGGGTCCATGGACCAGTACCAGGCCACGGCATGCCAACAACCGATCCTCACAAACAAGCAAAGCCCCATCCACGAGATGCAGGCAGCACACAAAACCACGCACCCTCCGGTCCATGGAAAAACCTCTCTCCACGGAACCGGTCCCTGGTGCTTAAAAGGTTGGGGACCTCTTCACTAAAGAATATGTAGATCCTAGAATTCTAGGTAATGCAAATAAGGCTTGATGGGTGCTTTGCAGAATGCTAGCTTCTCTACCATTTTAAAAAATATTCTAAAAATGAATACCTCAGATCAGGTACCTGAATCTTGTCAGCACCAAGGGAGGCACTTGCAGATATATAGGTACAATACCTTTGTTGCCAACCTAGGTAGAAATCTAAGATCATGTAGGCTCTGCAGGATGCTGCAATTGTATACTAATTTACCAATAATTAAACCCAATGGCATATAATCCCAGTGATGCACAAGACTGCAGTCTGGGGTTATTTTTAGCATTAAATATGACTTTGGAATATTAGACTAATTATGAAAAGCTTGTGCAATATGCAATCTTGTTGACTTGAAAATTTTGCCTGGCCTGTGAGAAACTGTGAGAGCAAAATTAGAAATTTCAGCTATAAGTGTATACAGAAAAACAATGGGTAATTTTAGGAACTTCTACTAATAGCACAAGATGATTGCTGAAAGTTTAGCTAAAACACTATTGTGAGGGCAAGAGGGTTTATTTTTCTTGCACCCTTTCACATTTACTAGGACTTCTTTCTTGACATATGATGTAATCAGCTAATTATGAAAATGTTTCATTGCAATGTCCAGATATAAATGAAAAAGTAAAATCAGGCAGGAGAAAGTCAGGCACGTCAAATCTTCTGGGAATTGCTGCACTGAGATTACTGAATATTGAAAACAGGCATGCTTTGCACGTTCTCCAGTCCACATTTCTCCTGGCTGTTCATTTTGCAAATTTGATTAGTTTGCCAACTGACATCTGAGTGTCAGTGCCCTGTCATTCTTTATTTTTCAATTTTCAAACTTCTCTCCCAATACAGCACAAACAAGCAGCCAGTATTTTTGGTCCATTTTCTCCTGTTCTCATGAATTACGGGTTACTTTAATCAAAGCACAGTGTAAACTTGAGTTTTTGACATGTTCCTATTGCATTAAAAAAATCAGTGGAGCATTAAATCAGTGCTCAAGGCAAGCCCTATTGAACTGAGTTTTTACTACGGAGTGCACAAGTTTAAGTTTCTACTTAAGTTCATTGACTTATAAAAGGGGAACCTGGGGAAATATTTGTTAATTTTCCTTTTGTAAAAATATTTTTTATTAAACTTATTGAAAAATAAATACAAGTGAAAATAAAGATAGCGGGAAAGTGGATGAGGTGGTAAAAGGGAAAGACAGAAAAGTAAGATAAAAAAGGGGGAGGTGGAGAAGTATTAACTTTGAAGTCTTTCCAGCATAGTAGAAAAAATAACAGCAGTTTTTACTTTTACATATTTAGTATATATTAGCCATTCTGTAATATCAAACTTATCTAACCAGCAAATCCCAACAGCAGAACATCTTTTTTTTCTATCTCAAGCACAATATCTAGAAGTGGTTTCCAAGAAGAAATGAAATTGGATACCTTCTTTTCTTTGATTAAAGCAGTTAATTTGGTCATCTCTGCTAGCTCCATCAATTTTTCCAGCAATTCTTCCATTGTGGCAAATGTCCACATTTTCCAATTAAGTATGACATTTATTTGGAATTGTCAGCATTCAAACTGACCCACATCCTTCCATTCGCCAAAGTAGCAGTAGTTCTATTGAGTATAAGAGGTAAGTCATCTTATAGTCACTAGAGGGTGTCATAGTTTACAAGAGACACCCCAAAGTTATATTTGCCCTGAAGGCTGAAGTCAAATAAACATCTTCATGCAGAAAGCTACTTGAAAAGCAAGCTCCACCTGAATGCTGCCACAATAGGTGTGAAAATAAAAGCTTAATTGCAGGAGAGAGAGAGAGAGAGAGAGAGAGAGAGAGAGAGAGAGAGAGAGAGAGAGAGAGAGCTATGACTACTTACAGAATCCCTGCACACAGAAATTGAGGGTAACATCAGTATAGTAATTGCATATCACACCAGTATAGACAGGTTAATTATATGTGACCCAGTCAGTCTTTCTAGGGCTGTGCAGGTTGGTGCTCTGACTGGATTACTGTCTCAATCAGTCAACCTTGCAATCGATCTTATCCAGATAAGAAGCATGCCCAGAAGTACAAACTCTAACTTTATTATAACATTACATCAATAGAATCTTGCAATACAGAGGGATCTGCAGAATCTTGAATGTACATCTCTCCCCCCCCCACTCTTCTTTACAGTCCAAGGAACTAAGGAGGGTCCCTTCTGAGAATTTTTCCATGCCTCCATTACTTCTCCAGACTCAAGTGCTACTATAACTAGAGAAGTAATTAATGAACAGAGTGTTTTTCACCATCAGTAAACAAAAAACATTTTTTCCAAATTTGGTATTATGTATAAATTCTTTATAATACTCATTTTCCTGAGTGAGTTTGGCACATTAATTTCAGGTTAATCACAGGTTAGGATATTATATTTTGGGAAAAGAAATATTATTAATAAATAACTTTTCAAATTAGCTTCAATATGTCATTCAAACTATTTAAGATACTTCTTTCCATTTCTAATTACTTAAGATACTTCTTTTCATTTCTAAATATTTAAGGTTCTTTAAGATTCTTCTTTATAATTTAGTATGCCGTAATTTCATTTCAACCACTGTATTACATTCGATTGATGATTGCATCAATTGTCTGAGCTGAAATTCTGCCTGTCTCTCAGTAAGTTCAATACTAGGGAGCAGGCTTTGCATTTCAAATAACCTCCACTGAATCCTGCTATATTCAGGGGCTGCACAAGATCTAAGGCAGAAGACAACTCTAAATTACATGGACCACTATTGGTCTTATCCAGTACTTTATAAATTTCTACATCTTTAAAGTAGCTGCAAGTTGACTTATAGTGAAGATCTCTGAACCATGCTTCCACTTCAACAAGCATTGGGCTTAGGTCTATATCTTTTATATAGCCCCATTTGATGCTACCACATATATGGTCACCATGAATGGTTTCAGGAACTGGGTATGTCTGGTCCAACAAACAGAAGGACTAGAGGTGACAGGATAGCAGTGTTCCAATATCTGAGGAGCTGTCACAAAAAAGAAGGGGTCAACCTATTAGTTTTATTTTATTTATTTTTTATTTTAATCCCATTTATATCTCACCCTTCTCTGAAGACTCAGGGCGGCTTACAATTCAAGCACAAACCAATCTGCTTAGCAATAGCCTTCATTCTATGTATATGCCTGCTTATTAGGGCTTTCGCCCCCCCCCCAGCGGCATTATTACAAAGTCAGCTTATTGCCCCCAACAATCTGGGTCCTATTATCTAAAGCACCTGAGGGTAACACAAGAAGTGACGGATGGAAACCTATCAAGGAGAGATCCAACCTAGAACTAAGGAGAAATTTCCTGACAGTTAGAACAATTAACTAGTGAAAAACTATGCCTGCAGAAGTTATGGGTGCTCCATCACTGGAGGCTTTTAAGAAGAGTTTGGGCAGCCATTTGTCCGGAATGGTATAAGGTCTCCTGCTTGAGCAGGGGGTTGGACTAGAAGATCTCCATGGTCCCTTCCAACTCTGTGATTCTGTATATTTGAGGAATTATTTCATTCCCTGTGACAGTGTGTATTCTTGAAGACCATCTGTTCCGTTGCACTCCACTCCACTACTATCTTCAAAAGATGAGTTCCTTGCACAGGGAAGGGCCTTCTCTGCCATAGGGCAAAGCTGTGAGGAATTGAGTTAGATAATAGGCATATGTAATGATCTATCGCAAAGCTAAGGGAAGAAAACAACAGCATAGTATAATCAATAGCTTTGATGTCATTGATTACATGTGCTAATTAGGCAAAACTATCAGCTCTGGCCTACGAGAGGCCACATATTTGCTAGGTGGCAACCAAAAGTATGCATTTGCTCCCATCTAGTGATCTTCTGGGTTTCTGTGGTCCCTATCTGGTGGTCATTCTAGATTAAGTGGTTTATGCTTTTCCAATGTAGCCCTCAAAGCTTTTTAAAAAGTTTTCATTGAGGTCTACTATCTTGAGAATGTTAATGGGAAGGTCATATGTAAATAGATCAGTAAATAATGAAAGAAATAATTGGAGGCTTTCATTTCAAACCATCACATGTCCATCACTTTTGAAAGGATTTCCCTCATTCTTTTTTTTGTGTCTTATCAGACACATGTGTTGAGTGTGAGGCCCTAGTTATACTGGGATTGTTGGAGGCCTATGACAATGAATGGAAATAGGGAGGTTTATATACTGCTCAAAAAAATAAAGGGAACACAAGATAAGACATCCTGCTATTAAATACAGTACATTGTGTTGTTTAAGTGTTCCCTTTATTTTTTTGAGCAGTATATATATATATATATATATATATATATATATATATATATATATATATATGTGTGTGTGTGTGTGTGTGTGTGTGTGTGTGTGTGTGTGTGTGTGTGTATGCATGTATGCATGCATGCATAACATATATATGTATATGTATATGTGTGTATATGTATATGTATGTGTGTGTGTATAATTATTAGCAAGGTGCATTCAAAAAGCCTTGACAAATTCTTAACACATATTTCCCATGCCTTCTAGCTAATAAAAGAGAGAAAGAACCTGTGGCTCAGGAAGTTAAAACAACTGCTTAATATATAATCAGCCCAGGTTCGAATCTCAGATAAAGGGTATGACTGACTGATGAGAACATAATAAGTTCGAAATGATCATCTCAGCCTCCCAAATTCTTTATTAGCAATTTGAATAATTTACACAAATAACGAGCTGTCATAAGTTGACTATATCCTGTGGATAAGCCTTGAGTCAGGCCAAAGCAGGAAAGAAAGAGTTAATTAGCAAGGTGCATTCAAAAAGCCTTGACAAATTCTTAACATATATATATATATATATCCCCTTCATGGATTACTGCCTTGTCGTGGCGAAGGGGCTTGCGTAATTCAATGAAGCTATGAGCTATGCCATGCAGGGCCACCCAAGACGGAAAGGTCATAGCAGAGAGTTCTGACAAAACGTGATTCACTGAAGAAGGAAATGGCAACCCACTCCAGTATCTTTGCCATGAAAACCCTATGGACAGTACCAAAAGGCAAAACGATATGACGCTGGAAGATGAGCCCCTCAGGTCGGAAGGCGTCCAATATGCTACTGGGGAAGAGCAGAGGGCTAGTACTAGTAGCGCCAAAAAGAATGAAGCGACTGGGCCAAAGCCGAAAGGACGCTCAGCTGTGGATGTGTCTGGTGGTGAAAGGAAAGTCCAATGCTGTAAAGATTTTTTCTCCATAGGAACCTGGAATGTAAGATCCATGAATCAAGGAAAGCTGGACATGGTCAAACAAGAGATGACAAGACTGAACATCGACATCTTAGGAATCAGCGAACTAAAATGGACAGGAATGGGTGAATTTAATTCAGATGACCATCAGGTATACTACTGCGGGCAAGAATCCCTCAGAAGAAATGGAGTAGCCTTCATAGTCAATAAAAGAGTAGGAAAAGCAATACTGGGATACAATCCTCAAAATGACAGAATGATCTCAGTTCAAATCCAAGGCAAACCATTCAATATCACAGTAGTCCAAGTCTAAGCCCCAACCACCGGTGCTGAAGAGGATGAAATTGACCGGTTCTATGAAGCCCTACAGCACCTTATAGAACTAACACCAAAAAATGATGTTCTTATCATCATGGGGGATTGGAATGCTAAAGTAGGAAGCCAATAGATAACCGGAATAACAGGCAAGTTTGGCCTTGGAGTACAAAATGAAGCAGGGCACAGGCTGATAGAATTTTGTCAAGAGAATACGATGGTCATAGCAAACACTCTTTTCCAACAACCCAAGAGACAGCTCTACACATGGACATCACCAGACGGTCAACACAGAAATCAGATTGACTATATGCTCTGCAGCCAAAGATGGAGAAGCTCTATACAGTCAGTAAAAACAAGACCAGGAGCTGACTGTGGCTCAGACCATGAGCTTCTCGTTGCAAAGTTTAGGCTTAAACTGAAGAAAGTAGGGAAAAGTACTAGGCCACTCAGGTATGAATTAAATCATATCCCTGTTGAATATACAGTAGAGGTGACAAATAGATTTAAGGAATTAGATCTGATAGACAGAGTGCCTGAAGAACTATGGACAGAGGTTCGCAACATTGTACAAGAGGTAGCAACTAAAATCATCCCAAAGAAAAAGAAATGCAAGAAAGCAAAATGGCTGTCTGAGGAAGCTTTGCAAATAGCTGAGGAAAGGAGGGAAGCAAAAGGCAAGGGAGAAAAAGAAAGATATGCCCAATTGAATGCAGAATTCCAGAGAATAGCTAGAAGGGATAAGAATGCCTTCTTAAATGAACAGTGCAAAGAAATAGAAGAAAACAACAGAATAGGGAGGACCAGAGATCTTTTCAAGAAAATTGGAGAGATGAAGGGAATGTTTCATGCAAAAATGGGCATGATAAAGGACCAAAATGGCAGGGACCTAACAGAGGCAGAAGAGATTAAGAAGAGATGGCAAAATTACACAGAAGAACTATACAAGAATGAGCTTAACGTCCCTGATAATCACAATGAGGTGGTCACTGACCTTGAGCCAGACATCCTAGAATGTGAAGTGAAGTTGACCTTAGAAAAACTGAGCAACAACAAAGCTAGTGGAGGTGACAGTATTCCAGCTGAGCTATTCAAAATCTTAAAAGATGATGCAGTAAAAGTGCTACACTCAATTTGCCAGCAAATTTGGAAAACTCAACAGTGGCCACAGGATTGGAAAAGGTCAGTTTACATTCCAATTCCAAAGAAAGGCAGTGCCAAAGAATGTTCAAACTATCGCACCATTGCACTCATTTCACATGCTAGTAAAGTTATGCTTAAAATCCTACAAGCTAGACTTCAGCAGTATGTGGATCGAGAACTACCAGAAGTGCAGGCAGGATTTCGAAGAGGCAGAGGAACTGGAGATCAAATTGCCAACATATGCTGGATCATGGAGAAAGCTAGAGAGTTCCAGAAAAACATCTACTTTTGCTTCATTGACTATGCTAAAGCCTTTGATTGTGTGGATCATAACAAACCGTGGCAAGTTCTTAAAGAGATGGGAGTACCAGACCATCCTATTTGTCTCTTGAGAAACCTATATGTGGGCCAAGAAGCAACAGTGAGAACTGGACACGGAACCACTGATTGGTTCAAAATTGGGAAAGGAGTCTGGCAAAGCTGTATACTGTCACCCTGCCTATTTAACTTATATGCAGAGCACATCATGAGAAAGGCAGGGCTAGATGAATCAAAAGTTGGAATTAAGATTGCCGGAAGAAATATCAACAACCTAAGATATGCAGATGATACCACTCTAATGGCAGAAAGTGAAGAAGAACTAAAGAGCCTCGTGTTACGTGTGAAGAAGGAGAGTGCAAAACTTGGGTTGAAACTTAACATTAAGAAAAACAAGATCATGGGATCTGGCCCTCTCAATTCCTGGCAAATAGATGGGGAAGAAATGGAGGTAGTGACAGGTATTATTTTCCTGGGCTCCAAGATCACTGCAGATGGGGACTGTAGCCAAGAAATTAAAAGACGCTTGCTCCTTGGGAGGAAAGCCATGGCAAATCTAGACAGCACACTAAAAAGCAGAGACATCACCCTGTCAACAAAAGTGCGTATAGTCAAGGCTACGGTCTTCCCAGTTGCAATGTATGGCAGTGAAAGCTGGACCATAAGAAAGGCTGAGCGCCAAAGAATTGAGGCCTTTGAACTATGGTGCTGGAGAAGACTCCTGCGAGTCCCTTGGACTGCAAGGCGATCAAACCGGTCAGTCCTAGAGGAGATCAACCCTGACTGCTCTTTAGAAGGCCAGATCCTGAAGCTAAAACTCAAATACTTTGGCCACCTAATGAGAAGGAAGGACTCACTGGAGAAGAGCCTAATGCTGGGAAAGGTTGAGGGCAAGAGAAGAAGGGGACGACAGAGAATGAAGTGGCTGGATGGAGTCATTGAAGCAGTAGGTGTGAGCCTAAATGGACTCCAGAAGATGGTAGAGGACAGGAAGGCCTGGAGGAACATTGTCTCCGTCTCCGTGGTCATGTGGCCGGCATGACTAGACGCCAAAGGCGCACGGAACACTATTAGCTTCCCACCATAGTGGTCCCTATTTTTCTACTTGCATATACAGTATATATATATAAATATATATGCCAATCTTTTGAAAGTGTAATGAAACTGAAATGGGGCAAGCCCAACATTACCTAGCCTTACCTTTAGGACAGAGAAGAAACAGCCAAGCCTGTCAAACCTGTTTACTTTCCCAGACTGTTTGCATTTATCTAGTAGGATGAGACTTGATATCAAGAAGAAATGTGGATGCAGTTAGCTCCCAAATTACAATATGAGACTAAAATAAAAATCACACTTGCAAATATACTGCATTAGTTATATCCCTGTTGAATGTATCCCACCTAGAGTACATTCCAGAAATCTCAAAATTAATTCCTCTACAGTTCAGCTGAATTTGTAGAAATATATTCTTTTGAAAATTACATTATGAAGAAATCCACAGAATTAGTTTGTGCCAATTCTATGCAACCTATAGTTTTTGTTTCTGTTTCACTATCCTGCTCAAATTGTCTTCTTTTCTGCCCAAACTATTGTGCATCATTTGGATTGTTCAAGACCTACCTCCAGTCACTGTGATTATGCATAGTTTGTGACACTTATTTTGGAACTTACTTTAGATTGAGCATATAGAAACTTCACTGTTTAGAGTTCTATTAAAATTAATGTTCAGCCTTTCCCATCTTATTAATAAATGTCAGGTAGATGCAGATTTTTGAGAAATGTTGAAAATCTATTTTTTTTTATCTTAACAAAGAAAAATCTGAGATTTCCCGACTCTTCAGGATTGTGTTTTCTCTTGGCCGTCTGAATAAGCAATTAAAGATGTAAAGAGGAAACCAATTATTCACAGGTGTTCACTCTGACATTTTCTGAATTTCTATTTGGCTTATCAAGATCCTCAAAAGAATCAAGTGTTTCTTAGTCAACCGCTGTTAAAGGTTTTTTCTATTTTTATGAATTACAGTAAGCTTACAAAACAACACTACATATTATATAAGGCTGATCCTGATGTCTATATAGAAAGAAGTCTAGCTGAATAGAATACTTTGAAATAAACTGTTTCCATATCTACTCGTTTTCTTCTGTAGTACATGGCCCTCAGAGGCGTACACTGCAAACTCCATGCAGCTTTTATTCTAGAAGAGGAATATCAAATATTTTCCTATAAAGGTAAGAACAACAGATCCTCTTTTTGTTGCTGCTAGGTAGCATTATAATCAATTTTCCTTCATAAATAAATGTGGTTGTTCACAATATTTTCAGTCTATCATTTATCATGCTCGTTCTCTCTCTCTCTCTCTCTCTCTGTGTGTGTGTGTGTGTGTGAGAGAGAGAGAGAGAGAGAGAGAGAGAGAGAGAGGGAATATGAATAAAGGTCTTTTCCTTTATTACTTTTTTTTCTAAGCCAACACTAAATCCCCTGGATGGTTTTGAAATTGTGTAAATCTCCAAGAGGATAGAACATGGAGAAGATAAAAAAAATAATAGACATTTTCAAACAGGTTTATTTCATTTTAGGTGTGAATGTATCATCCCTCCCTCCCATCAATACTAGCTCACACCAGCCCTGAAATAATTCCCAAGTCTGTCTTCTGAGAGAGATATTCCCAGATTTGGGCTCTGGATTCTCTCAAACCTATCCTTCCATGGATTCCCCTCAATCCTTCTTAGTCTCTTCCTTCTGATGAAAGGAAGCCTGGCCTGGGAGAAGATGCCCAGTATTGCCTTCTTTTGCTTGATTATCACACCACCCAATCATCACAGAAATGTTATGCCTGCTGGCCAATCAATATTCACTTTTAGTGAGGCATGGTGGTAAAACATATATAGGAGCATACAATTACCCTTTCTTTTTTTTTTTGCAACAGTCGAAGCATATTACACCCAAAGGTCTTCACAAACAGATAACTTTCAAATTTGAACAACAACAACAACAATTTAATACCTTTGAATCTTAATTTCTTCTCTTCGACCTGGTTCACCACAGTATACTCCAAAAACTAAAGATGGACAAGAGATCAATGAATATACACTAGCATTCTTTCACATGTACGCAGGCATGTCAAACTGGTGACGTCACATGACATCAAGCGACATATCGCAACTTCTTCCCCATTGCCAGCAATGGGGTGGGTGCGGTTTCAGGACGATGTGTCCGGCCCGCTGGCCAGCAGTTTGACATGCCTGTTTAGAGCTTCAGATAAATAGGATGATAACCAAACTTTTGAAACATCCAGTGAGAGTCCAATAAACCCCCAACTTTCTTTTGTGTGTAATCCAGTATGAATGAAGGTGAATTTACGTGTCCCAGGATAATGTTGCAGGATCCAATCTGGGTCAGTCACTGGGACCAGAAATTTTCTCTTCCGAACTGGAGCCCATCTTCAACTTGCATGTCTAAACCTTTGGTCCCAGTGACCAACTGGATGGGATCACGTAATCTAGTTTTTTTAAAAAATAGACATATATTTAAAGGTAGATAAAATCTGAAATTATTGTATTGTTCCTTAAATTAGACTCAAGGATCAGAGGACCAGAAATTAGCAATTGGAAGCCAATTTTTAGGGGGGGGAAAACTTGGAAGGAGAAAGATAATTTAAAATCTCCCTGGCAGATTCCTTCTTCCAAGGTAATAACAAAAGCTGCTGCTAAGAATTATTCTTTTTAATATTTTATGAAGTCAAGCATGAGGAACTGCAACTTGGACTTCCAGTGAAATCAGGAGCGAAGAGTTACGTTAGAGGATTTATGAATTCATTCTATTTGAAAAACTCCAGTAGTAAAAAAGTAGACAGGAATACTAAATAATATTATAGGAATTCAAGAAAAACACACAGTGTACTTTCATCCGACAATGAGGTACAACATGAAATATAATTATTTCTAGAAAAAAATATTGTAGTGAGAAGCAATGTTAAATTCCATCAGAACGTAACAAGAGATGAACACAATATCAAATATTTTTAGAATAGGTAATTTTTAACAATGGTATAAACAAATAGAACAGTTAATATTTCCTTCTTTTCCTTAATCCATTTTTATCTATGTCAACATTTTGCTTCTATTTAAAAGGCTTGACTTGATCAATACATTAGTAAATATTGAACTAATTAGATGTTATTTGGGTATATAGATGCTATTTTGTATTTCTCTGGAACAGAGGTAATGAAAGATAACAGAATGGAATGTCTAATATAATAGCATAGTCTAGAATAGCTACCCAAAATTATTTTCCTGAGTGAGATGGATGGCATATAAAATAAATAAATAATCACACACCAGTGAAAATCCAACAATATAACTTTCAGATTGGATCGTTCTTTCATGCTGAGTGCTTACGCTGCAAAACCCCTCAGTTTTGAAAAAATGATTTTCTCACTGGAAAGTACAATTTCTTCATTTTCAGAATGGCAAATTAAGGTATGAGCTTTTGCCTCTATATCTAAAATAATCTTATATTTAAAAATATAAGAGCCTTGGTGGAGCAGTGGGCTAATGCCTCCTTAAGTAACACCAGCTGCCTGCAATTAGTGCAGGTTCGCATCCCACTGTTCTGAACCAGCCCTCTTCCGGCCTTGTAGTAAGGCAAACCCCTATTCAAACAGAAGAGACTGGAGAGCGTCCAAGGCTGAAAAGCGTTTGCCAAGATTTAATAGTCAATTAACAGAACAAGAAACAAAAACACAGGAACTTGAATCCTCAAGCGGAAGGGTTGCTTTCAGCAACCAGCCCTTCCCCAAACACTCCTTTTATTTAGAGCTCAGGGCGTGGTCTCCCTGTGCCTCCTCCCGAGGAGACCCGCAGCCTTTCTCTGCTTGGTCCTGCTCGACTGCCTCCTGCGTCGGGCGTCCTTGAACAGGACCAGCTGTGGGTCATCATCCTCCGCACTATCGGGCTCACGCAGCTGAGAAGAGGGCCCCGGCTGGGAGCTCTGCCAAGCCTCCAAACCATCATCAGCCGGTTCGTCTCCCTCCTCCCCCTCATCTGAGTCATCCGATACATCGGAGCCGGCTGTCGGACCCACAGGCTGGCCCTGAGTCACAACACCCACCAGGCTCAAGGTTGACTCAGCTTTCCATCCTTCCGAGGTAGGTAAAATGAGGACCCAGATTGTTGGGGGCAATTAAGCTGACTTTGTAATAATGCCGCTTGGGGGGGGTGTGTGAAAGCCCTAATAAGCAGGCATATACATAGAATGAAGGCTACTGCTAAGCTTGTAAGCCGCCCTGAGTCTTCGGAGAAGGGCGGGATATAAATGGAATTAAAATAAAAAATAAAAATAAAAAATAAAAAATAAATTTGACACAGAATTTAACTTGTAAATGATTTGGGGGGCTATAACTCTACTGACAGACTTGTACCACATCTAAAGTGTGAGTTTATCCTAGTCACAGATTATTTATTAAATAAAAATAATTCATTAGATGAGGTGGTGATTTTTCATGTCAACTTTCATTTCATACTGTGGCATTTATTGTTGTTAATCGTATATTGACTTGAGCTTAATAACTATTTCTAGTTTTAAAATGACATAAGATATTTAAACATTAGAACTCATTGTTGTTGCCATCACCAATCAGCTCTCTACATGTCTCTCTGACCCACACCAACTCCTTCAGATCCACCATGGCCATCCCAGTGTCATTCTTTATAGTGTTCAGCTAGTGCAGGGGTAGGCAACCTCGGCTCTTTTATGACTCATGGACTTCAACTCCCAGAATTCCTGAGTCAGCATAGCTGACTCAGGAATTCTGGGAGTTGAAGTCCATGAGTCATAAAAGAGCCGAGGTTGCCTACCCATGAGCTAGTGGATACTAGGATGGCCTCTTCTTTAATTCTAATTAGAACTACAACTTCATTCTGACAATGTGTACTTTACTTAACCTTAGGATGCTTGCAAATCTATTTTCTACTTTTTTTGTCTTTTTCTTCTTGCTTCTTTCTCATTTTGCTTTTCTAAAAATAATCAACAAAGGTCAATCCCTTCCATTACCATGTTCATTGTACTTATATAAACAAAGAGGTATAGGAAGTAGCCATGCAATAATTTGCACTAAAACCCAACAATTAGTAAATAATTGAGCATTCACCTTTTTCTGGTTTCAGGTAAAAGATGCCCATTTTACTTTTCTTTTCTATCAAGTTTTTATTATAATACAAAATCCAAAAAGAAACAAAACTCAGGAAAGAAAGAGAAGGAAGAAAAGGGAAAGAAGGAAAGGAAAAAGAAGTAAAAAGAAAAAAAAAGTAGTAACTTCAGACTTTTTTTCAGTGTAATAGAGTAGAAAAAAAGTTGCAGCCTCAACTTTTTGCTTTTCATTTCTGGTAGAATACAAACCATTTCTATAACATCAATATTAATCTAATCATCAAAACCTAAAATCAAGGTTTTATTTTATTTTTTTCTGTTTTGAGCATAAAGTCCAGAAGCGGTTTCTAAGTGGAAACCAAACTAAGTTCTTCTCTTTTATGAACAAAATCAACACCTCCATCTCTGCCAACATCACTACCTTTACCATCCATTCTTCCATTGTGGAAACTGATGTACCTTTCTATTTTTGTGCATATAAGATTCTCATCATGGTCAACATATATAGCAACAAAATTCCAGATTTTTTTTCAAGTTCTTTATCCAGCAATCTTAAAAGAAAAACTTCTGGCTACAATTGTACATTTGCTTTAAGAATCTGACCCCAATATTTCTTTACTTTGTCACCAAATCCACCAGAGAAGATAAAAAGTACCTTTACAATTACATTTCAAACATATACCGGTATTTGAGACTCTCTGACAGTTTTTCATAGCTCAGTGAAAGTGTCAGCCTCTCAATAAGATTGAATGAATTAAATTCTTAAATTCATCCTGTCCAGCAATTGGTAATAGCTGAATAGAATCCACAGACAGATAAAATTTGAAAAGCGGAGGACGGGAGATGTAGCTGCTTCATAATCTCATAATACTATATAACTGCTTTGTTAAATCATCATCTTATTTCTCCAATCCACCTCTTTTCATTACCTCTAGATACCAGAGATAATATGAATACCATCCTCCTCAAACATGTAGCTTGCTCTAACGGTAATGCTTTTCACAGTCTGCTGTAGCAAATGCTGAGAAGCTTAATTTACAACGAAGCAGCTTCATTAATGAGGATGTCACTCAAATTTGAGCAATATTATTGAACATGCTTTTTTTACATCGAATATGTCTATCAAAAAGTTAAATATAAGGCAAAGAAACTTCTTAAATATTAAGGGCATTGGAGCATTAATATAATTAATGTTTCTTCTGCATATATTAAACACAACCAAAACATGAGATTTGAAATTAAAGTGTAACTATTTTACATTAGTAATGCTATAATCTTCCTCATCAATAGAAAGTACACACTTTCTGTATCTGTCTCAGTATTTATATTTTATCCTTATCTTTCCCTCCTCTCATATTAATATGGTTTTTCACTTCTGTGTATGATTATAAGCCATTTTAGTATTCTTTCTAAACCAGATATTAGCAAATAACCAGTTAAAATAAGCAAGCAATCTTAAAATTAATGTTTAATCACCTATAGTGCACATTACTTTTCTCTGTTGAATCCATGAGTTCTTAACATGGATAACTGAAAGTAATTTCTTTTAAGTAAAAGTTTATCTGTATAGTAGGAAGACTCATTTAGATGAATATGTAACCAAACACCCCTCTTTCTTTTTTGAGAACTTTATCTACTGAATTTAATGGAGTTTATTTCCAAATCAGTGGATACACAGTGGAATGCTCGTAGAAAATACCAAAGGATTTTATTATTATTATTATACTTGAAATGAAACAGAGAAAAAGATAAGAAAATACTGGTTTTGTGAGATGATGCAGACAATGAAGCCTCTAGAAGTGCCTACTCCCCCAACAATATTTTTTGTCAAATTGAATCTATAACAATGAGTGGTACATGAGCGTGTAAGTCAGGGATTTCTTGCCATTTCCAAAGCATATTAGTACGATTCTGGGACACCACCTGAGTTTCTCAAGGCTGTGCGCCCCCTCTGGGCACCTCCCAAATTGAAATAATGTGAATCAAACAAACTAAAGATAAGGAAGATCATCTTACAGTGGTAGTCCTGATCCATTATCAAAATAACAAGTGGACAAAGATGATTTCAGTGCAAAACAAGAAAGAATTCACAAAAGACTTAGACACCTCCTAATTTACATTAATTTAAGAGGGGGTGGGAACTAAACAAGGTCAGACTTCCAAGGTCTTGCTACTGTAGCCAGTATAAACATGAGTAGTTTGAGCCCTCTTGTGGAATGAATTTATTGGCTTGATCGATGTACTGGGCTGACATCCTGCCATGACTAGGTAACCACTCAGACATACAGAGAGCAAGAAATGAAATGGCCTCTCATGGTTCAAAGGGGGATGAGGAAAAGATGTAATCAAAAACAGGCAAATAAGCAAGATAATGCCATCACAGCATCTTCATTATTTCCCTGGGACTAAGAGCTGCTGCAAGTAAAGATTAAAATATACCAGAAATGTCATTCTAGAACACTTTTAAATTTGAATAGTATACTGTAAATATGCTCTGTTCTTCCCTAAATAATATATTTGATTCAGTTTTCACTCTCTTAAAACACAGGGACTGAACAGCATCCATGAACTGTTCCATGAGATTAGTTATGCACAATGCTGGACTCCTTTTTCCATCTTGATCTTTTACAACTATGGGGGGAAAAAGAATTTCTGCAGACATTCAACTGTCTTGGTGCAAGTCTCCCAAACACTAATTCAGCCACAAAGGACTGAGACAACCCAAATTCAATTTTGGTTGCCTTGGGGCAGAAATAACAAACCTTTGAAGCTGAAGGCTTTCTTGGTTTGGAAATAGAATGCCATGTATTGAATTGTTAAGCTGTGGTCTGACCTGAGTTGCAGAACTGGATCAGGCCAGGATAAAATTTAATATAATAATTTGAGATGATTGCTCTTCATATATTTAATTTGAACATTCTACCTCATTAAAAGTTGCAGTTTGTGGGCACTTCAAATCTCTTGAAATCATCCAAATGGGTTATATAATTGACTGTATTCTATAGAGATTGAGGTCCCAACATATCTCTTCTGGTATCAGCAAAGACTGGCATAAAAATAATTTTAAAAAATGAGCTGATATACTTAGTAATAAGTAATAATAAAGTTGGAAGGGACTTTGGAGGTCATCTAGTCCAACCCCCTGCTCAGGCAGGAAGCACTATACCATTTCAGACAAATGGCTGTCCAGTCTCTTCTTAAAAACCTCCAGTGTTGGAGCATTCACAGCTTCTGGAGACAGGTTATTCCACTGATTAATTGTTCTCACTGTCAGAAAATTTCTTCTTAGTTCTAGGTTGCTTCTCTCTTTGGTTAGTTTCCCTCCGTTGCTTCTTGTCCTGCCTTCAGGTGCTTTGGAGAATAGCTTGACTCCATCTTCTTTGTGGCAGCCCCTGAGATATTGGAAAACTGCTATCATGTTACCGTATTTTCCGGCGTATAAGACGACTTTTTAACCCATGAAAATCACCTCAAAAGTTCGGGGGTCGTCTTATACGCCCAGTCGCCTTATACGCCGGAAAATGAGTGGGTGGCGTCTGGCGGGAGCCGGAAGGGCAGTCCTGCGCACGCGCGCACTCCCCGGCTGCTCCTTAGCAGCTGGGGAGTGCGTGCGTGTGCAGGACTGCCCTGCTGACTCCCGTCCGACGCTCTTCCCTCTTGAGGCAGCTGCTGCCTCAGGAGGGAAGAGCCAGCTCGCTCTTCCCTCTTGAGGCAGCAGCTGCCTCAAGAGGGAAGAGCGTGGAGCCGGCAGGGAAGTCCTGCGTGCGCGTGCGTTTGCAGGACTTCCCTGCCGGCTCGCTCTTCCCTCTTGAGGCAGCAGCTGCCTCAAGAAGGAAGAGCGTCGGACGGGAGCCGGCAGGGAAGTCCTGCTCCCGTCTGATGCTGCGCTTCCACCGGGCGGTGCTGGCCGAGACGAGCCAGCAGGCAGCCGCCGTGAGCGCGGCGCTGAGGGGCAGCAGCCCCACGCGCAGCAGCAGCCGCCGGCTCAGCAACAGGTCCGAGCGCAGGAGCCGCACCGCCAGGCTGCCCAGGAAAAGCAGCCACACCGAGAGGCTGCACGCCCAGTCCAGCTCCATGAGGGGCAGGGCGGGAAGCCATCCGGGAAGAGGGACCGGGAGCCCGGGCCGAGCGCGCCTCGGCCGACGGTGAGAGGGAAGCGGCACGTGAAAAAGAGGCTGCGGGCGGAGCTGCCCCGCCCTGCGCCAAATGGGAGAAGTTCAAGGCCTGGGGGGGGAAAGCAGGAGGGGCGCCGGCTGTGGCGGGGTGGCGGCTGCCCTCTGGCGCTGCCTGCCGCCCGGGAAACGCTGCGTCTCGGGGGCCAGCAGAAGCGCGGGAGCAGTGGGAGGGCCAGCGGGGCCAGTCGGGCCTTCGCCTCCTCTGCAACGGACAGGGAGGGCAGGGCATGTAAGTATTTTCCGGTGTATAAGACAAAAAACCTTGAAAAACTTCTTAAAAGTAGGGGGTCGTCTTATACGCCGGGTCGTCTTATACGCCGGAAAATACGGTACCCCTTGTCCTTCTCTTCATTAAACTAGATTAGACATACCCAATTTCAGCAACTATTCATTTTATGTTTTAGCCTCCAGTCCCGATCATGTTTAAAGAACTTTTAAATATATCTACACAATGTGATTCCTTTTTAGAAGCTCCATATCGTTATGAATGAATGTACATATTATATTTAGGATCAGCTCTGAATACTTACAAATTTAAAAAATATTTTAAATATTTGGCCCTGAATATGATTGGAAACAGCATTCTTTAAAATATCCATATAAACTGAATGCACTGATCCAATAAATAGGATTACACTGCTTAACTATTTTATGTACATTGTACTACTCCAAATATGGCTTATGATGGACAGGAAGGTTGCAAAAGGAGAGGAATCCAAGTGGGGAAGTCCAGGGGAAGTCAAAAGTCAAGATGGAACCACAGTCATGCAGTTGAAGCCCTGCACGTAAAAAAGGGCTGGGCTTCTATTGCACGGCTTTGACTGCCATCTTGACTTTTTTGTTTCCTCCCTGCACACAATCATGGATCCTAGAAAGTGTCTTCCTTGCCAGTTTGGTTCAGAAATATGGCAGCTGCAAAGCCACGGGAAGCTTGATGGTAAAGGTGATAAGCTTGATCGGTCTCTGAAGACTCTTTAACAAAGGTATTGTAGACTTCAGAAATTGTGTCCTGATTGAGCAAAGGGCTGGTCCTGAACCTAGTCACTGAGAAGTGTAGTGCCACCCCCATAGGGACCGCTTAGGTCTGGGCCCTCCCGACCTCCCCTCCAAGTGGCCACCAGCCCAAGGAGGTCTCTCATGTTGGTGCCTCTGCCTAACAGGGCACGTAACATGGTGGTATTCAGTCACAATCGGCAGTCATGCACATGGGACGGGGATGGTTGCTCTCTCTCGATGGTGACTCATGTGGGATGATGGTGATTAAACTCAGGCAATAAGAACTTACAGGGAAGATGGTAGTCCGTCTCTAGTAGCAGCAATCTGCTCAGAACGATGACAGTCAGCCTCCGGTGACAACAACTTTGCCTAAGACAGTGGTAGTCAGTCTCTAATAACAACAACTTGCTCAAAAAGATGTTAATCAGCCTCTGGTGACAGCAACTTACCTAGAATGATGGCAGTCATTCTCTGGTGTCAGCAACTTGCCTAAAACAATGGCGGTCAGTCTCTGGTGGCAACAACTTGCCCAGGACGATGTTTTTTTTTAATTTTTATTTTAATCCCATTTATATCCCGCCCTTCTCCGAAGACTCAGGGCGGCTTACAATTTAAGCACAAACCAATCTGCTTAGCAATAGCCTTCATTCTATGTATATGCCTGCTTATTAGGGCTTTCACACACACCCCAAGCAGCATTATTACAAAGTCAGCTTATTGCCCCCAACAGTCTGGGTCCTCATTTTACCTACCTCGGAAGGATGGAAGGCTGAGTCAACCTTGAGCCTGGTGGGATGCGAACCTGCACTAATTGCAGGCAGCTGGTGTTACTTAAGGAGGCATTAGCCCACTGCTCCACCAAGCCATGATAGATAGTGGGGATTTATATTGATGCTCCTTTCTGGTCATAATCATGGCATATAAAAGTTTATAATTTGGAATTTCAGAGGAATAAATACGATTGATATTTAATCAATAAACATTATATTTTTGCTAGCTGCACTGAGGGTCGCGTGTGCTAGCTCTGTTCTGGATAATGAGATTGGCTGGGAGTCTGCTGGGTGCAAACTGAATAGGAAAGTTCCTACAGGAATTTTCCAACAGATGATAGCGCAAATCAACTTTCTGAAGAAACCTAATTGCAGCTGAGTCATTTCCATGTGTTAAATGGTTTCACAAACTTCCTCTACCTTTAGCATATATTCTGATATTTTGGTGCCAAACAAAAAATTGTTGCCAACAACACGTTGTCATTATTTGAACGTTACTGCTGGAAGTGGCTTTGGCATTGCACCAATTAATTTGTGTAGGAGGATCTGTCTGTATTATTCCCATTTTTAATCCTGATTGTATTACTTTTGGACACTTAATGACTGAAATTCACCCCATGTGTAATTTTATTTAGCTAAGTAAATATATTTAGTTTTTCCTATGATATCTTTTGTTTTACCCAATGTTAACCACTTAAGTCCTACTAGCAAATTGGGTGACCATATACAGCTAAAGTTAATGAATTAAGAAATGAATCTCTATGCCTGTGATATATTTAGTAGTTTTATAATGATTTATTTTGCAGTTGTTTTATCTCTTAAGATCTGCACTTGATCAAAAAGAAAGGAAATGCATTGTTCAATAATAAATCCAATCTCAAAACAGAAACAGAATAACTGGTTTCTGCAATTTGCATCTCAGCTTCAGGCAAATGCAGGAGGGAACTCAAAAGGGCACCATTTCCATATAAAAATTGGTAATGGCCTCTCCTGTTGTTGGTGACATTCAAATTTCACCCATACAAAGGTGAAATTTGCCTCCAAACTACCTGCAAAGTACAGCTATACAAAGAACAGTATAGCACCATCCAGTCCTAATGTATGATAGAGGGTAAGCTGGAGAGACAACAGATTTAGGATGACAGAAGTCTTCCCTGGCTTCAGGGCAGGAGGAAATTGTATGGTTAAAGCAACTGAGTCCTTTATAATAGAATTCTTATCATTCTATTCCAGGGGTGTCAAACTCAATTTCCTTGAGGGCCGCATCAGCATTGCAGTTGCCCTCGGGGGGGCGGGTGTATGTGGCCAGGGTGTTGTGATTCAGGGTCAGCCTGTGGGTTCGGCAGTTGGGTCGGACGACTCAGAGGAGGAGGGGGGTGTTGAAGACCTTGCTGAGGGGGTTGAAGATCTTGCTGATGAGAGCCCTCAGCCAGGCCCCTCCCACTTGGTCACCACGGAGACCCAGCTGTGTGAGCCTGACAGCATGGATGAAGATGACCCACAGCTGGCCCTGTTCAAGGACGCCCGACGCAGGAGGCAGTCAGTTAGGAGTAAACAGAGGAAGGCAATGGGGCTCCTCGGAAGGAGGCAGAGAGAAGCCACGCCCTGAACTCTATATAAGGGGAATGTGTGGGAGGGCTGGTTTGCTGAAGGCAACCGCTTGGATAGTTCCTGTTTCTTAAAGCTCCTGTTTCTTAGTTTGTCTTGTTCCGTTTGTTTTTGTAGTAATAAATTTGGCAGGCGTAATTCCAGCCTCTTGCCTTCTTGTAAAAGGGGTTGTCCCTGCCTTTTCTGCAGGGCCGGTAGCAGGCTGGTACAGAACACAGGGTGGGTGCGGCCTACTGGGTGGACGTGGCTGGAGTGCATGTGGCCTACTGGGTGGGCATGGCCAGTTCTACATTTTTCACATCAAGGTTACCTATGGGGGCCTGGGCAGGAGTGGGACAGATCTGAAGGTCTCTGGCAGAAGGAGATGGGACCAGGACAAGTGCCAAGGCATGGTCCACTGGAGGAGCCTCACTGTTCCTCTTAGGCCATGCGGGGGGAAGCTGGACAGTGGTGCAGAGGTCAAATGTCCAGCCCAGCCCTCAAACACCCGCAGCACTAAGCCCAGCCCCATTCCCCAAGGGGGTGCCCAGCTGCACTGCTGCTGCTGCTGCTGTGCTTGCTCTCCTTAGCCAGGTTGCTTATGATGGGTACGAGGGCAAAGTCAAGAGGGAGGCCCACTCCCATGTGAGGAGACCTGGCTTTGTATCCAAAGCTTCCTTAGAAATAGGATGGGAGACCCCCCAGGATAGGCCAGGAGGAGGGGGCAAGGAGATGGTGAAAGGGCAGCAGGGAAGGACTAAGGCAGGACTTCCCTCAAACCCTCCCTCTCCCTCCTTCCTTCCTTCCTTCCTTCCTTCCTTCCTTCCTTCAAGTGGTGGGAAAATATTTGAGATGAGGGAGGGAGAAAAACAGGCAAGAAACGCAGCTGGGGAAGTGTCATCCTTCATGAGGAATGAAGAAATGCACCATCGCCTGGAAGTGGCCAGCACATGGCCCTCGCCTACTTCACATATCCAGCTTGGTGAGCTCTGGTGGAAGGGATGCCATGAGCAGCATGAGAATCGATGTTACCTGCGCAATGCTGCCCAGTCCCCAGCCTGCCCGGTTTTGGCAGGCAGCAGGGCACTCTCCTCACAGTGCCAAGAGGCTGAGCCAGGTGGCACGAATCTGAAGAGAAGCACAATGCTGCCCAGCCCCTAGCCTGCCCAAAGTAGGCAGGGCCATGTGCTGGCCACTTCCAGGCGATGGTGCATTTCTTCATTTCTCACAAAGGGTGATACCTCCCCAGGGTGCACCCAGGGGGCAGTGCCGACACGGCATGGACCGGTCCCTCACTGTTTTCAGATGGCCTTGTGAAGGTAAGACTGAATGCATTTCAGCATAGATGGCCACCACGAAATTGTACATTGGCTCCCAGCCGCCCTAGGCCAGGGCCAAGGCAGCGGGGGCCGTTCCCTCACTGTTTCCAGGATGGGTTCGCGGGCCATATGAAACCACTTCGCGGGTTGGATCTGGCCCCCGGGCCTTGTGTTTGACATGTCTGTTCTATTAGTGAGCACAGCACAAGACATTGTGGGCTGTTCCCTGACACCACTAGATGACATCGCCAGGGCTCGTTGCCTTGGAAGAGTGAGGAAGATTCTCAGGGATGACTCACACCCTGGACGGTATCTCTTTACTCTACTACCATCCGGTAGGAGATATAGGAATATAGCCAGCCGTACCAACAGGCTGAAAAATAGCTTTTATCCGTGGGCTGTTAGGCTTTTAAATGGGACATAATCTTATGCAGAATTGACTTGGGAGGCTGGTGTGTGGTGTAGTTGGTTCACATGGTGTGGTAGGATGGAGGGTTTGTTGTCACTGTGTGTTGGGGGTAAAGAGCACGGGGGGAGGCTCAGTTAATCTCAATGTACACATGTTGTACTTTGACAATAAAGTTTTATTTATTCCAAAGTTTCCAAATCCTCTTTATTTACATCAATTTTCCAATTATTCTTGATTGGGTGCCTAAAAGACAAGTGCTCTTTTAGTCTAGTTTCTCTCAATTTCTTTAATGTTCATTTTCACCTAAGATTTATCCTGACAGGTAGACAATGTACAATTGTAATTGAGCATCACAATTGCAGTCATACGTCATGATATTTATTATAAAGCGAGTAACCCCATGACCAGACCCTTTTTGGAGGGCAGGTCATTAAGCAAATGCAGTGGTTGTGAAGCGAGCACTGTGATTGTTAAGCAAACCCACTATTTGCTAGGGGCCCTTTTTTGCTGGAAACTGGAGGTAAATGCCGTGTCATATATCGTGTTATAAACTGTGGACAATGTGCAGGGTGCTGCAAATGGCAATAAATGCAGGCCAGTTGCTGAGTGCCCAAATTGCAGTCACATGACTGTGGGGAGGGAGTCATAACTTAAAAATAGGGTTGTAAGTCCCTGGGGGGGGGGGTTTCCATCATCTTTAAACAGTCACTAAATGACCGGTCGGACTATCTGTAATGCTGACACAAATGTAGGTTATTTTATGCCTTTTTCCCCCATCACTAATTCTCACTAATTCTTTCCTTATAGGTGGTGAAATCAATCATTCTTTTCAATTAATTTCCTTGTAACGTGTACATAGGAACAGAACCGTGCTTAAGTCAAGTGTCTGAAGGAAACACCTTTTTCTAAATAAATACTCAGTGGTCACCATTCTAATTTATTTTTGGATCAATTATTTGTTTTGTACGCTCTCATTCTCACTTATTCATTTCTGTTGCTTTACAGAACATTTTTCCTCTATGGATTTCATTAATTCAGAAAGTTGTAGTTCTTCACAAAACTCCTATCTGAATAATTTTATACTCCACCAAATTAAACCACCTTCGCTCATAACTATGACACCATTTCCCCTTTCCAAACACACCTTATATCAATCGTATTTATTCCTCTGAAATTCCAAATTATAAACTTTTATATGCCATGATTATGACCAGAAAGGAGCATCAATATAAATCCCCACTATCTATCATGGCTTGGTGGAGCAGTGGGCTAATGCCTCCTTAAGTAACACTAGCTGCCTGCAATTAGTGCAGGTTCGAGTCCCACCAGGCTCAAGGTTGACTCAGCCTTCCATCCTTCCGAGGTAGGTAAAATGAGGACCCAGATTGTTGGGGGCAATTAAGCTGACTTTGTAATAATGCCGCTCGGGGGGGGGGGAAACCCTAATAAGCAGGCATATACATAGAATGAAGGCTATTGCTAAGCACATTGGTTTGTGCTTAAATTGTAAGCCGCCCTGAGTCTTCAGAGAAGGGCGGGATATAAATGGGATTAAAATAAAAAAAAAATAAAAAAAATAATCAGTTGAAGTTTTCATGCAGTGCTGGAATTGAACTTTACGTGCACCAGCTCTCTGCATCTATAAACTTGCTGATCACAAGAACTGACTAGCAATGCATTTTTATTTTCTTTCCTTGTCTAACAGACTTTCTTTGTATATCTTTATGTAACTTGGTTAGAATGGCTTTCACCAATCTTTCTCACTTTTGTCCTTTTTCTTCTTTTGTCTCTGATCTATGTAGGCCAAGTACTTTCCTGATTTGTTTTCTCTCTGTATCAGAGAACCCAAGCTCTTAGCTGTAAACAGACCTGAGTAATCCAGGCTTGCCAATCACCATGGTACAGTATTTCCTTAAAAAAAAAGTATGTTTTTTCCCCGCGCATCAGTCTCAAGTTTTTGTAAAACTATTTTTTTTAACTTTTTCTCTCCCTGCATTCCTTTTGCTGTAATCTCTCTGCTGTCCAAACATAAAGATGTATATGCGTTGTCTTCTGTTTGAGGCAATGTTATAAAATTCCATTTTGGCACATAAAGGGCACATTTGTTTACTTGTTTAATTAATCAGGCAGTCTGTTCATTAATGAATTGTGTTTCTTTCTCCAGTTTGCAATTTAAATTAGTTCCCAAGGAATCTTGTAAAACAAATACTAACTTCTGTGAAACAAGCACAATCTTCAGTCAGAACTAAAGAAGTCATGCAAGAGACTGCACAGCATTAAAACTAAGACATTAATAAAGGAAAAGATAACAAATGGACTTCTGCTGGCTACATGTATATTACACTCTTTGTCTAGTGACTACGCAGACACTACACTTGGGCACCATGCAATTTCCTTACACAATAATAAATGTGTTACTTGCCCTCCAGGATGGCATTACAGGTAGTCCTCAATTAATGACCACAATCAAGCCCAAACTTTCTGTTGTTAAGGAAGACATTTGTTAAGTGAGTTTGCCCCATTTTACGACTTTTCTTGCCACAGTTGTTAGGTGAATCAGCAGTTAATTAGTGACACGGTTATTAAATGAATCTGGTTTCCCCATTTATTTTGCTTGTCAAAAAGTTGCAAAAGGTGATCACGGCAATTGTCAAGAGTCAGTTGCCAAGCATCTGAATTTTGGTCCCATGATAATAGGGATGCTATAAATGTCGTAAGTGTGAAAACGGTCATGTCACTTTTTTCAGTGCCGTTGTGACTTTGAATAGTCACTAAGTGAACTTGTAAGTCAAGGACTATCTGTATTTTTTATTTCAATTGTCCAATTTAGTGTACAGGACTGGTATTTCATGCTTGTCTCCCATCCAAGAACTCACCTGGAGAAGTCATGCTTAGGGATTTTTTTCATTTTTATCAAGGTTAACTAGGCACTGCCAGCAGCTGTAAATATATTGATCAAGACCAGGGGTCTTCAAACTTGTCCCTTTTATGACTTGTGGACTTCAACTCCCAGGATTCCTCATCCATGGCTGGCTGAGGAATTCTGACAGTTGAAGTCCACAAGTCATAAAAGGGACAAGTTTGAAGACCCCTGACCAAGACTCTCAGGCTGTCATCAGGAGCTGAGATTTACTCCAAGGCATACAGAAACAGTCTATGGCAGAAATAATTTTAGGCTTTTATTATGGTTGCAATCTAAAGTATATAAAACACTCTTTAATATACGGTAACTTACATAAGACAAGTTGCCTAAATGAAGAATTTTAAAATGTGACCAAATGACAACATTTTTCAGAAACCAATTTCAAAATGGAAATACTGGAGAGCAATTTCTGTACTTCAATATCTACCTCCATTGTACACATTCTTACTGTAACTTTTATGTGTATTAAAAATATTTAATGAATTTACTGTTTCCTAGAGAATCAGTAATGACAACGTATTCTGCTTCTCTCCTCTTAACCACTACTGTCACTTCCTGTAATTACCACTAATATGCTAAAACTTAATTTTAATTAATTAATCTAAGAGATGAGTTAGTTTGATTGTCATAGATCAAATGCTCTTCTTTCCATAAAAATCAGGTTGGACCTTAGAAAATCATTCTTCATCAGAATATACTGTAATCAGCAGTGTCTACAGCAAACTAAAATTTCATTAAAATGATTGAACATGCATTATGTTAGAATGCAAGCTTTGTATTATGCATACTTCACAGTTCACACTTACATACTTGACATACATACCTTACATACTTACATATTGTGATGCACATATAAAAGGTCACATTTTACCTTGTAACATCAGGAGGCACTTTTTAGCATCTGACTCCATTTCCGTCACATGAATATCCATGTCTTCGACAGAACTTTCCAATCAGAAACTTTATTGATTTAATGTGTAGCAGGCAATCATTCACTCTTTCTTGTTCACATTCCACTTACCCAAATGCCATCCAACTAGGCTGGCCGGGCACTAACCAGAGGAATAGGAGCCACCAAATCCATACTCAACTACTCAAAGAACTGGGGTGCCCCTTTTTATCCCTATATCCTTGATTGATTTGTAAATTTGGCAACTGTCAATGACATTAAGTTTTCCTTGGACTTTGTACCCAGCTTCCCTTTGTTGTCTTTTGATGGATTTTTTTCATGTCTTTTGCCTCTTAACAACTTATCTCCTTATTATCTATTTCTGAAGGCATCTTTTGACATTTAATGTTTGTCCTCTCTGTCTCGAGTTAATTTTTAACTTATAGCAGCAATTGTCAGTGTCTGCCTAGTTTGCACATTTGAAGCTCCTTCCTCCGTTCTTTTACAACTTTAAAGATCATTTTATTTCATAGGATCTTCAGTTTTAGATAGGTTCATTGGCATCCATTTTGAAGAAAGATTGATTGAAATAACTAATTTAATACTACCTGGATTATGTTATAATTTATTGCTATTGTTGCTAGTTTAACATATTGTAGCCCCACCTAGTTTTTGATTGAGTAGATTATAAGAACTGTAAACTAAATAAATAACTTACACCATGCATGTATGAGACAGATTGTCTTTGTTCTCTCAAAGCTATAAGCCTAGAGTGGGAAGTAAACAAAAAAGTATCTTCAAGAAGAAAGTAGCAAGTCATTTCTGTCCTGTGACAAGAAAACAGCATGAATTTGTCCATGTAATCAACAAGAATCAAACTGGATTGAACACAACAAAGACAATGCAAAATATTGTTTTATTTATAAATATTGTTTTATATTTTAAAAATATGTATTATCTACATGCTATTAAATCTCTCGTGTCTTAACCTTAACTGGGTGAAATGGTGCATCCTAGCGCAGAATTTTTTCAACCTAAGTACATCAAATGGGCTAACAATCTGGGTGTCCTCTTAGATTCACAGCTCTCCTTAGAAGATCATATAGGAGCTGTGACTAGAGGGGCCTTCGCCCAGGTTCGTCTGGTGCGCCAGCTGCGACCCTATCTGGACCTGGATGCCTTGCGTACAGTCACCCATGCACTTGTGACCTCTCGTCTTGACTACTGCAACACTCTTTACATGGGGCTGCCCTTGAGAACCACTCGGAAGCTTCAGCTGGTGCAGAGTGCAGCTGCACAAGTGCTTTTGGGGGTCTCCCGATACTCCCATATTACACCTCTGCTCCGTGAGCTGCACTGGCTTCCAGTTGCCTTCCGGGTGAAATTCAAGGTGCTAGTGATGACATACAAAGCCCTACATGGCGTGGGTCCGGATTACCTACGGGAGCACCTACTGCCAGTGTCAACATCCCTCCGTCCTGTGCGCTCCCACAGAGAGGGCCTCCTCAGGGTGCCACCGGTCAGAGAATGTCAGCTGGTGACCCCCAGGGGGAGAGCATTCTTGGTAGGTGCACCAATCCTTTGGAACAGCTTACCAGCTGAAATCCGGATGGCCCCCGACCTTCGCTCCTTCCGGCGTGATCTAAAAACTTATCTATTCCAACAAGCCGGCCTGGCCTGATGGATTTGGGTTTTAAAATTTTCTCACTTTATTGCTTTATTGTATTCTTACTTTATTGCTCTGTACACCGCCCTGAGTCCTCCGGGAGAAGGGCGGTATATAAAACAAACAAACAAATAAATAAATAAATAATACATCCAAAATCTGGGACCCATGTCTCCTGTGGAACTGAGATTTGGAAAATTTTATAAAACATTTTATGAAACAAAAGTTATTATAAAGCATTTTATGACATAATACCAAATGCCATAAATGTTTCCTACGGTCAACTCCTGATGTTCGACTGTGCTGTACAGTTCAACAGAGACTACTTTCAAGGCAAATCCATCTTTGAATATGTCACTGAATTTTTAGAAATTTTTCATGTACATTAGAAGCTCTGCCATTATTGAAAGCACTGAGGACTCTGAAAAAAAAAATCTCTAAAATGATGACCCAACAGGTAATAGTCGTCTAGTTTTAAAGTTAAATTCTCTAATATACCATAACACAATCTGACGAGATAAATTTATGACACCCTTGTAAATTTTAAAAAAATACAAAACTAACATAAATAAACCTCTAGGAAACTTTTTTATGTAAACACCACAGATCTTCTAGGAAAAAATTGGCTCTGTCAATTATGTTGACATTATTGTATTATTCCAATACCTGCTATGTTTCTTGGAAGCGGGAAACAAAAAATAAACCAAAAAGGTGATCCCTGAGAGGAAGGTCAGGCACCCAATTATTCTCCCCCAGAACATCATTACAATAGTTACCAAAATTGAGCAACATTATTTTACATGGCATTCGTGTAAACAAGGGACACGTCTTGTACATTTCTGGGACTTAAAATACCCATTTTCTCATTAATCCTATCCTAATGGCAAAACATGGAATGAAAAATTACCCTTTTGACACTAATAACATACTCATGTCATCATTCACAACCTCTCCATCCAAAATGTTTCTTAACCACAAGAAAGTAGCTTGGCGGTTTCTTCCTATGAACAGGGTGGCAGTTTAGACTGAGTTCAGCATCACAACCAGGTCTTTGCTGCTAACCAGTTCTTGTTTAATTCTCTGGAGTACATTAGCCTCTAATGCATTCGCCTCTAGTCTGAGTAGTACTGAGAAGTGTAGTTAATTCTAATCTGCCAAAAGAGAAAATAATTGGAATTATACATCATAATAAACTGTAAGTAAGTGCTTTGCATGGTTTCAGCTAAGCCTGAATTGCGAACACTAGCTTATGACTTATTCAGTTAACCAAGGTTAAAATAAATAATGGCTTTCAGAAGAAGTTTGAGCCCTGCCTTTCTTTCTTATTTTACAGGATGGGTAAAAAGAGACCAAACATTACAACTACACAACAGCCTTGTCTCTTTTTCCTCTCAGTACAGGCATACAGAAGTAAGGGAAAATCCCTTAATATCTCTTTTCCCTTGTCTAAGGTTAGGTGCAGGTGAACAAGAGAAGGCAGGAGCTTTCCTCCTCCTTCCTTTTTTCAGTCTCTGAAGTAGAGATCCACCTAAAACCACAAACAAATCACTGATCACAATTGTGGCCATAGATAAAACTGTAAACATGATTGGGGAGGATACCATTACAACCTGAGGATCAGATCTATGTGGATCCTCATTAATTTACACAGATCCCATCTTATTATATGAAAGATTGAAAGCATGTTATTTTTGAAACAAACTGGGCATAATAATCTATGCAGGTTCACGGCAAATGCTAAATCCTGATAGTTTGGGTTATTTAGATTAGAAAGTAATGTGAACTTATCCAGTTATGGCTTACCCACTATCTATGCATATTAGTCCCCATGGTATTTGAGTCTGCTAGAGAATCCTAGTAAAGCTAAGTCTTGAATCAATGCTATTAACTGTATTCTGTGGCATTGTAGGGACAACTGATGGCCCTGTTTAAATTCCGAAATGTAATCATAATATTTAGGATACAGGTAGTCCTTGATGTACAATCACAATTTAGCCCAACATTTCTGTTGCTAAGTGAGACATTTTTAAAGTGAGTTTTGCCCCATTTTACAACCTTTCTTGCCACCTTCACCGCTGCAGTTTTAAGTCGTAACACAGCTGTTAATCTGGCTTCCCCACTGACTTTGCTTACCTGAAGGTTGTAAAAGATGTTCACTGCAATGATCATAAACAAGAGTCGGTTGCCAAAGTTTGAATTTTGATCATGTGATCATGAGGATACTGCAACGGTTGTTAAATTTATTTATTTATTTATTTATTAATGGGATTTATATCCCGCTCTATCTCCCGAGGGACTCAGGGCGGCTAACAACAACAAAACTTAAAGGTCTCTGTACAGTAAATTAAAAATAAAAATTTGAAATAAATTAAAATAAATTAAAGAATAGAGTTAGAATTGTAAACATAATTAAAATCCCTGTCAGTCTAGGTCAGCCAGGTGGAAAAGGAGTGTTTTGAGGCCGCCGCGAAAGGACTGGAGATCTTGGGCCATCCGAAGCTCAGGGGGGAGCTGGTTCCACAGGGCTGGCGCTCCCACAGAGAAGGCTCTTCCCCTGGGGGTCGCAAGCCGACTTTGTCTAAATGCAAAAAAATAGCCACAAGTACCTTTTTTTCAGTGCCCGTGTAACTTCAAACAGGCACTAAACCAATTGTTGTAAGTCGAGGACTATCTATGCTATCAAAAAGAGACGGCTTTGTGATGTTACCGCTTATTCAAAAGTAAGGTAATCTTAAAAACAAATACTTAAGACCATTCCTCTCCCCTCTGCCCCATCTCTTTATTTAACGTCTGCCGTTACGGAGCTCAATCCTACGTTCCTCACTTAAATCGAGGTTTGTCTTTCTATTTCCTTATTCACCCAGCAGTTAATGTTCATCCAGATCCCAATTTCTTGTGAGTAACGGAGAAGTTGCTGCGCGCGGGTCTGGAGTGAATTCACTTCCTCGCACTCTCTCCGCTTCCCATTTTTCCGTCGCCCAGGCGAGGTCCGGGGCTTTTCCGCTTTCCACGTCCATCCCGCGGCTGCAACTCCGAAGCAGCAGCGGGACATGTTGTATTTCGTTCGAGGAAGGGAAGGGAAGGGCTGGGTCCTCCGGGTTCAAACTTCAAACAGGTTCCTGCTCCTGCTCTTTTGGCGGCAGCCGTCAGGGCAGGGTTTGGTGCGTTTAACACTTTTCCCGACGTGCTGGAACTCGTTTCCACGCCCGTCCCTGCCCACAATGCTCCCGAGAGAGGGAAGGGCGGGAAATACCTGAGAGGAAGACGGAACAGTGTCCCGACTTGAAGCTCTCAGCACTTTTTTTTTTCTTTCCCAACAGACCCGGGTGTTTTGAGCAGCCGAGCGGCGGGAAGAGCTCGGGGGATCCTCGCGTTGAGTAAGTGGGGGTGGGGAGATGCGGTGCGTCCCGTCGGCTTTCCCTCGCACTTCGGGGCGGTTTGGGGGGTGGGGGCGCTGGGGGAGGCTTTCGGCAGGCAGACCGGCCGGCCGGCCGAAGGAAATTCCCGCTTTGCGCGAGCCCCAGGCGACACCCTGCTGTGATGTTGTTATTGTGGGTGGCTGCGTTTCTAAAGCTCTGCGTCGCGGAGAAGGGCTGGGGGGGAGAGGCTTCTGCCGCCGCCCTCCCTCCCTCTCTCCCTCTCTTCTAAGGGCGGAAAGGTGGACGACTCCGATTGCCGGGCTTGGGTTGCCAAGCCAGGGCTGGGGGGTCGGGGGGGGGGAAAGAATGCGTGTAGCTGAAGTTTGGGGTTAAAAAAGGAGAAAGGTGTGGGAATAAAGGGGGTGGGCTGTCTTAGTTTGGAATGAAGAAGAGGCAAAGAATGGATCATATTTGAGGTTATTTGAGGCTGTCCTGTGAGGGGGAGCTTTGCCGGCGGGAAACGCGAGAGACGGTATCCTTCAAAGTCGCCTCACAATGTGGCAAATTAGGCGAGGGGGGGAGGGGAAATGGTTCCGCAGGTTCGAATTACCGGTAGGTAAACGAAAGGAAAGAAAGAAAGAAAAGGCGAGGCGGGAGCCCTTAAGAGGCCAAATAAACCGGCCAAAACTTCTGTGTGACTGGAAGGTTCCCTCAGCGAAGGCAACCGCGAGTATTACCTTTAGGCAGAATCTGGCCATCTCTTTCTTCGCCTCCCACGGACGGTTTGAGGGGGAAAAAAACAAACAGATAAAAGCTATGAGGATAGTCGTTTCCACAAACTTCTGTTACTTTTCCTGAGGAGATTTTTCGGACCGCTTTGTGATATTTGAATTGTGTTGTGTGTTTTTTTTTAAAAAAAAAACGAGAATAACTGGCTGTGTTTCGAATGCGAAGGTGAAATTTGAAGGAACGAAGGCCGTCATGGGGGTTGAAATTCTGTACAGGTTTATTTACCTTCTAAAGACAGCAGTTGGTTTTGCTTCCAATTTCATATTGGGAAGGGAGGGTTTTAAAAGCTCCTTTTCTCTCCTTGCGGCTCTTTTACCCCACTAGGATTCTCTCCTCTTCCCCCCTCCCCCAATCCAAGTCTGACTAAGGAAAATTCAAAGATAAGGGAGATACCTAAATAAGACGGTACTATAGCGCTTTTCAACCAGGCTTCCTTTTTGCTTTCAAAATTAGACTCATCACGTGATAGGAGCACAGTAAGGTTTGAGTCATGCATCTGCCACTGAGCTTTAATGTATGAAAGGATCTCACCCATCTCTATCAAGCAACTCTGGGTGGCTTGCAGTATCATAAATAATAGAATAAAACGATTACAGGATTTAAACATTAAAACCCCAGACATTAAAGTTAAAACGTGAATATTAAATGGAATAGAAATCTAAGCATTGAATATACTCCCAGTGCAGCACTATTTCCAAAGTACTTGTCATTTAAAACCATGATTTTAAAATCATTTCAAGATAAGATGAGGTATTTCAATTTATGATCAACATTATTTTACTTTTTGGGTGTGCTAGGAAAGATTGCAAGTTAGTTAAGTTGATGAGTTCTGGTGGTGAGTATAGAACCCTGACAAGTTGGGCTTGTACAAGATGATAATTACATTTTCTCTGTTTTCTACATTTTGGCCACCTTGAATTAACACTTCTAGAAATTGCTCCATTTTATTCTTGTATCTTTTGTAGCTGTTTTATTTATATATCTTTAAATGATATAACCTAGATATTTATACTATGAGAAGCTAAAACATTCCTTAAAGATTATGAAAGAAATAAACGGATCAATGTACTTTTTTCTCTCAAGCAGCATATTTACTACTTAGGGAAGAAAACTCAGGATAAAAAAAAAGACGTCTTAGTCCAGACATGTCAAACTTGCAACGTCACGTGACGTCACGCAGCGTATCGGAGCTTTTTCACCATTGCTGGCAATGGGGTGAGCGTGGCTTCCCGATGATGCCTCTGGCCCATGTTTGACACTCCTGTACTCCATTGAGGCCTTCACAGTTTAGAATATTGTATACTAATGAGGAAACTTGGCAAGAACTTTTTACTGTATCTCAAATATCCTCTCTTGGAGCCAAGTAATAATAATACAGGGGATATTCCTCTGTCCTAGTCCTATTAGACCTCTCAGCGGCTTTCGATACCATCGACCATGGTATCCTGCTGCGGCGTCTCGGGATTGGGAGTGGGAGGCACAGTTTTTCAGTGGTTCTCCTATCTCCTGGAACGTTCGCAGTCGGTGTTGGCAGGGGGGCAGAGGTTGACCTTGAGGCCTCTCGCTTGTGGAGTTCCTCAGGAATTGGTCCTCTCGCCTCTCCTGTTCAACATCTACATGAAACCGCTGGGTGAGATCATTTGTGGTTTTGGAGCTGGGTATCATCAGTATGCTGATGATACCCAGCTTTTTATTTCGACCCCAAACCACCCCAGTGATGCCCTCGACGTGATGTCCCGTTGCCTGGAAGCGGTTTGGGTCTGGATGGGGAGGAACAGGCTTCGACTCAACCCCGACAAGACTGAGTGGCTGTGCGTACCGGCATCTCGGGATATTCAGAATATTCCATTTCTTTCTATTGGGGGTGAGCTATTACCCCCCGTAGATAGGGCTCGCAACTTGGGAGTCCTCCTAGATTCACAGCTTTCTTTGGAAGACCACATAATAACTGTGACTAGGGGGGGCTTCGCCCAGGTTCGCCTGGTGTGCTAGTTGCGGCCCTATCTAGACCGGGATGCCCTGCATACGGTCACTCATGCGCTCGTGACCTCTCGTTTAGACTACTGCAACGCTCTGTACATGGGGCTGCCCTTGAGGACCACTCGGAGGCTCAAACTGGTACAGAATGCAGCCGTGAGAGTTGTGTTGGGAGTTTCCCGATATTCCCATGTTACACCTCTGCTCCGTGAGCTGCATTGGCTCCCAGTTGTCTTCCGGGTGAGATTCAAGGTTCTGGTAATGGTGTTCAAGGCCCTACATGGCATGGGTCCTGAGTACCTTAGGGATCACCTGCTGCCGGCGTCAACTTCCCTCCGCCCTGTGCGTTCCCACATAGAGGGCCTCCTCAGGGTGCCACCGGTCAGAGAATGTCGTCTGGTGGCCCCCCGGGGGAGGTCCTTCTCTGTGGGTGCCCCAGATTTATGGAATCGGTTGCCGGTTGAGCTCCAGATGGCACCCGACCTTCGCTCCTTCCGACGCGATCTGAGGACTTATTTGTTCGAACAAGCCGGCCTGGCCTGATAGGGGATGGGTTTGGATTTTATTGTTGTTTTAAATGTATTTAACCTATTGTTGTAGCTTGGGCATCTCGTTTAATTCTTAATTTTTGTATTTTTGTACTTTTATATGTTTGCCCTGTTCACCGCCCCGAGTCCTTCGGGAGAAGGGCGGTATACAAATAAAATTAATAATAATAATAATAATAATAATAATAATAATAATAATAATAATAATAATAATAATAATAATAATAATAATAATAATAATAATAATTAATAATAATAATTCAGGCTGTTTACAATTTGCTTATTTTAACAAAAGTTTGAGATAGAAATTTTAATATGTTTTATTGAAAGCAATGCTTTTCTTGGGGTTCATTGGAAAAATATCAAAAGATAAAGTACACCTTAGCAAAAGATTAATGCATTTGTATTCCATAGCTAAAATTATGAAAAAATAGAGAATTTTTCTTTATTTCTGTTGTAACTATTTAATGTAATGGATACAAGGGCCTGTATAGCTATATGCATTTGTGTGTATGTGGAACTGTTTTGTCAAACTCCCAGCTTCATACCCATTAATTGAATAATCTATTCATGAAGTGTGGGGTGATGAAAATAAATGACGGGATTAATGCACATTGCAAAGCAAGATACAGTAATCACCAGCCAAAGCCATACACAGTAGATCTTTATAGAACAAATCTTTAATTGTAATGAATCATGAAAGGGAAAGGGTTTTCTGTGGAACACAAGTGTTTCAACAGACTGCTTAATATTTGCATTCATTTAAAACATGTCATCCACAAACAATGATTGAAATATAGGTAACGGTTCAATGTAAAGAACCGTTCATTGTAAAGCATGAGAAATTGTATTATAAATTGCCTAAAACTGCCAAAAAAAAGTTTTTGTCACAGGTGGGATATAAACTTTTTAATTAGCCATTATTCTAACAAAGTTCAGTTTAGGTAATGTGAAAGATATGGATTATTTTATTGTTCAGGTTTAGCTGCATTTATTTTATTCCCTAGTGTACATTTTTGTAATTACGTTACAAATCTTTTTTCACTTGCCAAGTTTTGGTCATTTACAATGTAGTCTTACAGATTTCGTCTCAGAAGCTTTGAGATCAATTTTAAACCATCCTGTCCAGCAACCGTTGTTTGTAGACCAAGCCAAATATTTTGTGCATTTTATTATTTATTAAATTTGTATGCTGCACATCTCACTATCAAGTGATTTTATATAGTATTTATATAGTGCTATATAAATATATATAAAGTTATGAGGAATTATAGTATTTCTTACTGTAAATTAGTGATTTTATCGTTGATAAATATTATTGCTGACTTCACACATAAATTCTAAAATAGGTTATTTTAAAAACACTTAATTTAACAAGCCATAGTAGCTTGATTACCCTATGTCAGGGGTGTCAAACTCAAATTTCATTGAGGGCCGCATCAGCATTGCGGTTGCCCTCAGGGGGCCGGGTGGGTGTGGCCTGGGTGAGCGTGGCCTGCTGGGTGGGCATGGCTAACGTGCGTATGGCCTACAGGGTGGGCATGGCCAGCTCTACATCGTTCGCATTTAGGGTGCCTATGGGGGCCTGGGCAGGAGTGGGACAGATCTGAGGGTCTCTGGCAGGAGGAGGGTCTCTGGGCCAGGGCCAAGGCAGTGGGGGCCGTTCCCTCACTGTTTCCAGGATGGCTTCGTGGGCCACATGAAACCACTTCGCTGGCCGGATCTGGCCCCCGGGCCTTGTGTTTGACATGTCTGCCCTATGTTAAGGCAGAATAGGTTGGTTCAAAATTGAGGCTAAACTAAACTAACTTATACAGTGCCTTAGTGTTGTATGAGAAAAAAACAACCCTTGACTGGATTTGTTAGCAGCTGGAACCTTCAGTGATCTTCATGGAGAGCCCAACATGCAACATGTTACACTAATATGCTGATATTCTGAGATATAAAAATATAGAGTTTTTCTTTTCAAGTAATTCACAAAAACTACACTCCAAACTATTGTTACATTAAAGCAATGTGATGTGCACTATCACATACTTTTTAAAATTCAATTTCAGTTTATTCACTTGTAATAATATTTGAATGATAAGCAGAAAATTTTAAAATCATAATACGAGAGCCAGATTAAGAGATGGAGTTGCATTTACAGATTATCTTCAAGTAAGTAACTTTTCTATATATGAATTAAGGTTGAAGGAAATTTTGAAAGCCCTTGTTGAGATTCATTGGAATCTCTTACCAAATCTACCACTTACCCATGTATGCAAACAGATAGTCCTTGCTTAAGGACCAGTTGCTAAAGGACCAGTTGCTTAGCGACTGTTCGAAGTTATAATAGACACCCCTGAAAGGTACTTATGACCTGGTTCCAGAGTTCTGATGGCAGTACACACACCCCTGTGGTTGTATCATCGCATTTCTACAGCCATTTGCAGTATTCTGCATATGCAATTTACAACTTCTTTTGCCAGAAACAGGCCTTTCCAGCAGTTTCCAACAAAAAATGTTGAGCCTCCAGGACCAGAATGTACTGCACTGTTTGTTTCCATCTTATGTTCAATTAAAAAATGACAACAGCTAATGTTTGTGTAGTATTATTTTAAGCAGACTGTGTTTTTCTATTGTTGTGACTTACATGACATTTAGAGCGCATTTTATGGCCAATTCATGCAAAACTCCACGTAATCCCAAAGGGTTCACATACTTTTTCTTGCAACTGTAGCTCAGTGTTGTTTGTTCAGTAGATAAGAAGGCAGTTAGGGTCTACCCAGTAAGTAGAATTGGCGCCAAGCAGACAATAAATCCACGGACTTTCAGTAAGCCTTTTTTTAACTGAAGAAAAGTTATAAATATTTGAAATAATTCTAGCACCTATAGAAAGCAAACATTTCTGTTCCCCTTGCTGCTTCCACCTAATGAGCTACCTATCTCCCCTTTGGGGGGTAATGTTTTCTTCTGCCACTTTTTGCAATAGTTAAATTTAGTATCACTGTCTAGGTGAGTACATGTAGTCTTTGAATTACAAGAGTTCATTTTGTGACTGGAGTTACAACGGCACTGAAAAAAGTGACTTATGACTGTTTTTCACACTTATTACCATTGTAGCATTCTCCTGGACAATTGTTCAATTGTCATAAGTCGAGGACTATCTATACTGTGTTAATTGATATTTCAGTATTCCTGTTGGCTATCATATCATTTGAAATTAATTTAATTTGGATCTACACATAACAGTAAATCATATCTTCTAGCTTGACAGACACAAGAACCCATGGTTAGCTGAAAAGTGAATAATTTTAGGATTTGTAGGAGGACAATAGGAGAACAGATTTTAAACTCATTGCCTTGATCAGGTTTTATACTTTGAAATAACTTAATTTTAAAGTATATTAAATATGGGTGTGCTAAAACAAGATTGTTAAAGAAATCAAAATTATATTTGCTAAAAAATGAGGTTTTAAGTTAAGGGTAGTAGATGTTGACTGCAAAAATATGGATAAACCTTGGATAAGTGGTAAAGTATTAAGGTTTTCCATATATAATTGCTGACATCTTGATTTTGAAGTCCTGATTTGAAAGCCTAATTTAAGAATCGAATACCGACTGATTTGTAACCAATTTATCAAACTATTCATAGTTTACTTGAAATTAAACTTTTGAGGATTTTTGAAAAGGACAATTCTTTTTTTAAGTATGTTTTATTAATTTTTCAACATAATCACCTTAATATTTGGTAGACAGTGCATTGTCTGGGTTTACATTTAAAAACATTCAGTAACAATTAAATTCTAAACTCTATAATCCACATGATAACTACTTGATTTCCTCTTTTCCCCTTAGTGTTCTCTTTTACCAACCTTAAGTTAATACAATTTTTATTGTTTTAATAAATGATAATTAAATATTAAAGTTTTCTAATATTTATACAAATAATTACATCAAGATAATATTCCTTGAAAAGGAGAATTCTGTTATGGAATGAGAAAAATTTTCATTCAACATACTGTATAAAAGAAGGTAATCAAGAATTAAAGAAAATCAGTTAAAGCCAATTTTATTGTTCAAACCTCTAATGCCGCTTATGAAAGAAGGCATATAGTACTAGTATGTAAGAAACAATTGGTTCAACCTCTTTAAGAGGTCATTGCTGAATACAGTGCAATGGGACAATGTCCCTCTACTCTCTAACCTTCCTTTTTAAGGGAAAATTATTGAGAAGAAAATTGGTTGCAGCTTTAAAGAGCTTTGCAGGAAATCAGGACCCCAGGTTTCAAACCAGGATGTAGCAGTTGGTTTAAATGCATTGGTGCAGGTAGTAATGGGGGCATTTTCATAATCTATATAATACCACTACTCTCTGAGCTGTATTGGCTTCTGGGTACAATTCACAGTGTTGGTTATCACCTACAAAGCCCTACAAGACATAGAGATAGGTTGTTTATTGGACTGCCTCTCTCTGGTTAGCATTGCTCATCCCACAAAGTTGCATGTGGTGAGGGGAGTCTCCTCATTAAAGTTGTGTCATGTAATGGTTCCTTAGAGAAATGCCTTCTCTTGCCTGCCCTGTAGCACAATTTCCCCACCACCACATTACAATAATATAAAATAACAATATCAGTAACGTGGAAACAGTTAGAATGTATAAACTGAGGGACAAGGGGTAAGAACTGTTCATTGTATACAAGTAAAAACATGAATTAAAAGATTTAACACGAACTATCTGAAATCTGTTAATTCATGTTTTTACTTGTATACCTTTAATACTTTATCATTCAACATTTAAATTTTGGAGAATCTGTTAAAAGATATATATGCAGCTCTGTCAGTAACTATTTACACACATTTAATAAGATTTTTTTTTATTTCTTGACTTTACTTACTGGGAATATAGTTTATCAAAGCTATCAAATGTTCACTTGTCTCCATTTTATAATATTTTGTGCTATTTTGAAATAACAGGATGACAGGTATTGCTTTCAGTTGTAGAGATACAACAGTATATACTTGTCATGCTGCTGTTGGTTTTGACTAGGATAAATAGAACATTCCATCATTTATGGAATTCAAATTCAAAGTTAGTGAAGTTACTATAATAAAATTTAGGTCTGCAAATAGACAACTGTGTTTGATAAATCTGTTTTAAATTTCAGTTCAATAAAGCGCTGTCTTTTGGAAACTGCACATAGATTATTTTGCTACATGGAAACATATAGTGAAAGCAGTTTCCAATACCCAGCAAACCAGCTTGTGCATGCAGAAGCTCCATATTTATTACTATCTCTTCCTTGATCTAACACAGACATGTCAAACACAAGGCCCGGGGGCTGGATCCGGCCCACGAAGTGGTTTCATGTGGCCCGCAAAGCCATCCTGGAAACAGTGAGGGAACGGCCCCCACTGCCTTGGCCCTGGCCCAGAGACCCTCCTTCTGCCAGAGACCCTCAGATCTGTCCCACTCCTGCCCAGGCCCCCATAGGCACCGTTGATGCGAACCCTGTAGAGCTGGCCACACCCGCCCAGTAGGACATATGCACTCTGGCCACGGCCACCCAGTAGGCCACGCCCACCCAGGCCATACCCACCCGGCCCCCTGAGGGCAACCGCAATGCTGATGCGTCCCTCAATGAAATTGAGTTTGACACCCCTGATCTAGCACCATCCAGATGTCTTGTCAAATATTGCCATAATGCCTTGCTTTTGGATGAACTGATTGGGCTGAGGCCAGTTGAAATTTGAAATACCTGGTGAGGTTACTTATTCTTTGACTAAATAGTTTTAGGGTGATTTTAATGGCAACACTGTTTTTCAGTCATAGGACTCTTTCATAATGAACAAATTTTGATTAAAAATAAACCTGTAGATTTTAAAGGGGTGTTGCTTTCAAGGGTCTAAACCTATTAACAGCTTACTGATTTAATGTCTCTTCCAATGTGAGGGAGAAGAGTAATTCCTAAGGGTTGGTCTTTTAATTGGTCATGGAAGTGATTTAGGTTGATGGGGTATGCAAGCAGAAAATGGATTAAATCAGCTAATAAAATGAGCACTCAGATTCTGTATACTGGAGATAAGTTGCATGCCTTTTTAAAGCCCAGTTTTCTCCCAGTTTGGGACTACAATATGAAGAGCATGCTAGCTAAGGAATTTGGGATCTGTGAGTTGAGGTCCAAAGACATTGGAGGGTTCAGGTTTGAACATACTGATATAATATTTATAATATTTCCATATAAAAGATTTGAGAAAGAAAAGAGTTTGAAGAGGGAAAGGCATAGGTTGAATTTCACATCTACATTTCAATAGATGTAATGTAAAGAAGCTACTCAGTTAAACTTTTGCAACCAGTTACAACACCTAGCAGAACCTGTCTGGACTTGGAAGCTAAGCCAGATCAGGCTTGTTTGACACTTGGATGAGGGAACCACATAGAAATTCCAAGATGGGTTTGGAAGCTAAGCCAAAGCAGGCCTGCCTAATACTTGTGTGAGGGAACCACAAAACACTTCAGGACTATTAGGCTATGAAGTTGAAAAAGCATTCTTGAAGAAGACAGGCCCAGACCACTTCTCAGGACACAATCACCAAGAGTCAAGCTCAAACTGACTGTCTTTATGATACAGACACATTCTTTCATATTCACAGGATTTTTGGCAGTGTTAAAGCACTGCTGCAGTCCCAGACATCAGATAACATTTATAACTGGCAATTCATGTATTTAGAAATGTGATTCTATAAACAAGAACAGCCCACCAGGCTCATGATACAATACCTTTATTAGGAAAAGTAAATTCTCAGAATATGTCAGATTCTTCAAAATTGTCTGAACGTCAGTAACGATCCCTTTTAAAAAAGGATTTGACTTTGGATTGTGTCACTGAAACAAATGGGCTATCTAAAACAGAGAGCTTGAGATTTTTCTGTTCTATTAATGACCAATCAATTAAGCTCTACCAACATGTAGGTCTGTTTTTGAAATGGAAGACATAACTTAAGGTTACTCAGAAGTATTTAGTGTAGATTGTTTGGTAATCATTGAGTCTGCATCATTATTTAAAGTTGATCTGACTCAGTGCTCATCTGCATCTAATAACAGTGCTGCTACTACTGGCTAGTCTAATTATTATTTGTTAAACAACAATTGTTTGGGTCTATATATTTAGGTAAGCCATAGTTCATTTAATATAAATTATTAGGTGCTTGGTCAAAGCTAAACAAATCTTTTTATGGCTTATAAATTTGGAAACCTGCTGTATTGAGATATGAGAATGACCTTGGGAGACAAGAGGAAAAGCTGCAGCCTAGACATGCAAAAGATATCTCAGCCCACAGAAGGAACGAGGGCGTAGGGAACATCAGAGGGACCCTCCGTAGTTTTCTGAAAAGTATAAGTAAGTGAGGAGATAAATGCTTTCAAGCTTGCAAAATTCTGTTACTAAAAACCTATTAGTGATAGTACTCATGAATTGTGCTTGTCTAGTCTATCTCAAAGAGTTGACACCTGCTTTTTTAGCCATTGCTAGACTTTCTGCTCCTCCAACCTAATCTAAGAGACTGGTACCTAGGGTGAGAGCCACTTGGACTGGATGGCTAGAAATAAATACATAAGATTTCTGAGAGATTGTATACTTTGAGAGATTATATACTTTGTCTGGCATGAAAACCAGTTTGGTCTAGTGATTAAAGCATGTAGGTGTATTAGGTATTTGCTGCCCTGAGTTATTTACAAGAATAATAAAGGAAATATATAAAAAAATAAAAAAATAGATATTTAGTTTGCTGAGTTTACTGTACCAAATGCATATGTTAAAAAATATTGAGAAATGCAAATAGGCTGTTGCATAATATATGATTGGTCATTGTACTGAAAACATTTTGTCTGCATTAGTGTTTCTAAAGCTAATTTAATTTCTGATCACTTTAAAATATGCTTAATAAAATACCTTCTTATTTGTTAAAAATAGTGATAAATCCCAACCCACATGAAATATACATTCTAATTTGAATCATATTGAACTTGCTTTGCATTTGCTTACACAAATTTTAACTGTTCTGAATTCCTCTTTTTCTTTTAGGTATATTCCATAGTGTATGGATGGAGATTTAAGAAGTCTTTGATCCAAAATAACTCTGAAAATGGAAACCTCATCTTTGCTGTCATCTTTACATGATGAATGCCGATCCGACAACTACCTTGAGCCACACTACAAGGAATGTTACAGACTTGCCATTGATGTGTTAATTGAAAGTGGTTCAGAGGCTTACCAAGAATTTCTTGCTAAGGAAAGATGTTCTGAGTTCCTGGCAGAAAATGAGATTAATTATATATTAAACACTGTTCAGAAAATCCCCCCAAACACAGTTTACGCTATTGACAACAGTGTAGATGATGCCTCTTCCTCAGGAACATACTGGCCTATGGAATCAGATGTGGAAGCACCTAATCTTGACTTGGGCTGGCCTTATGTAATGCCTGGAATTTCTGGTGGTACAAATATTGAGCTGCTTTTCCACCCACCACGAATGCAACCCTTTACAATAAAAGAAACTATTAGAAAGATGATCAAAGAAGCAAGAAAGGTAAATTATTTCCTCTTTCTATTAAAAAATAAAATATATATTGATCATGAGTATATGACTTTGATTTTGATTCAAATCAGTATCTATTATTCAACCAAAGTTTATCAAAATTAAAAATGATTTTTTTTTTGTCTACTCAGTTGCCTCATATTCTTTCAAGCAACTTACAAATGTCTCCAAAATTCTGAGAATCTTTGGAAAGGTAAAGTTAAAGAAGTAGCTGGAAAAATAGAAAGAAAGAAAAAATATTCTGAGTCAAACCCACATTTTCTTTTTTTAAAAGTAACTGTAGAAATGGGAATGTGGTTGACATAAGGGAGAAAGATCTAACCTTTGTTTCATTGCCTGGCTAATTATAGCTATTGATATAAACTACGGGTGAAACTCGAAAAATTAGAATATCGTGCAAAAGTTCATTGATTTCAGTAATGCAACTTAAAAGGGGAAACTAATATATGAGATAGACTCATTACATGCAAAGCAAGATAGTTCAAGCTGTGATTTGTCATAATTGGGATGATTATGGCGTACAGCTCATGAAAACCCCAAATCCACAATCTCAGAAAATTAGAATATTACATGCAATCAATAAAACAAGGACTGTACATAGAACAATATCGGAGCTCTGAAAAGTATAAGCATGCATATGTACTCAGTACTTGGTTTGGGCCCCTTTTGCAGCAATTACTGCCTCAATGCGGCGTGGCATGGAAGCTATCAGCCTGTGGCACTGCTGAGGTGTTATGGAAGACCAGGATGCTTCAATAGCGGCCTTCAGCTCTTCTGCATTGTTCGGTCTCATGTCTCATCTTTCTCTTGGCAATGCCCCATGAGGTTCAGGTCAGGCGTGTTTGCTGGCCAATCAAACACAGTAATCCCACGGTCATTGAACCAGGTTTTGGTGCTTTTGGCAGTGTGGGCAGGTGCCAAGTCCTGCTGGAAAATGAAGTCAGCATCGCCATAAAGCTCCTCTGCGGAAGGAAGCATGAAGTGCTCCAAAATCTCCTGGTAGACGGCTGCGTTGACCCTGGAGTTAATGAAGCACAGTGGACCAACACCAGCAGATGACATGGCTCCCCAAATCAACACAGACTGTGGAAACTTCACACTGGACTTCAAGCATCTTGCAGTGTGTGCCTCTCCATTCTTCCTCCAGACTCTGGGTCCTTGGTTTCCAAATGGGATGCAAAAGTTGCTCTCATCAGAAAAGAGAACTTTGGACCACTGAGCAACAGACCAGGTCTGTTTTTCTTTAGCCCAGGTAAGATGCTTCTGACGTTGTTTGTTGTTCAGGAGCGGCTTGACAAGAGGAATACAACATTTGAAACCCATGTCCAGGATCCGTCTGTGTGTGGTGGCTCTTGATGCACTGACTCCAGCCTCAGTCCACTCCTTGTGAAAGTCCCCAACACTTTTGAATGGCCTTTTCCTGACAATCGTCTCCAGACTGCGGTCATCCCTGCTGCTTGTGCACCTTTTTCTTCCACACTTTTGCCTTCCACATAACTTTCTATTAATGTGCTTTGATACAGCACTTTGGGAACATCCAACTTCTTTTGCAATTACCTTTTGAGGCTTTCCCTCCTTATGGAGGGTGTCAGTGATGGTTTTCTGCACAACTGTCAGGTCAGCAGTCTTCCCCATGATTGTGATTCCTACTGAACCAGACTGAGAGACCATTTAAAGGCTCAGGAACCCTTTGCAGGTGTTATGGCTTAATTAGCTGATTAGAGTGGGACACTTTGAGCCTGGAATATTGCACCTTTTCACAATATTCTAATTTTCTGAGATTGTGGATTTGGGGTTTTCATGAGCTGTACGCCATAATCATCACAATTATGACAAATCACGGCTTGAACTATCTTGCTTGAGTCTATCTCATATATTAGTTTCCCCTTTTAAGTTGCATTACTGAAATAAATGAACTTTTGCACGATATTCTAATTTTTCGAGTTTCACCTGTAGATAAAGTCCACAGTATGGAGAAATAGCTAGAGTTTGACAACAGACGTTTTAAACTTAAGACATAATAAATAAATTGTTTATATTCTCTTGACTATTTCGGAGACAATATAATTGACATGTTGACCTAGTAGGAAGGGATAAATAACAAGAAGGTCACCCAGATAAGTTTATCAAAGCATTCCAACAGCATGTTGTAAATCAGATGTTGCTACCATTTTTTGGTCTTGCATTTGCAGTGTAGTAGACCAAGGGCATGTAAAAATGATTCTGCTTTGCTCAGGGCTGCCAACAAGTTGCCACTACATTGCTGGGTGTCCAGTGTACACTGTATTGTTTGTATGCCCAATAAAATTATGTTATATCTTTGAAGTGATTCAGTTTCCTTAGGTAAGCCAGGTTTAAGCCACAACTGTTGCTTCCCCCATTTGCCCCACATGTAATATTTTAGAACTTGGGGTACATGCCTTTCTTCTATATTGTTTTATACATATGTATTTACTTTAAGTTACTTGCCAAAATATCTCCATTTGTTTCAATGAAGGAAACTGAATTTACAGGGATTTATTTGCATATGATACATAGATTTTTCATGGAAAATAAATGGAACTTTATGAGCACTTTTGTTCTCACATGGAACTCGTAATTAAATCATTAATATTATTTAGTGCCATATAATTTAAAAGAACAGTTGCATCAGTGCAATTATTTTTAATAATTGTTCAAAAGCTTGCTCAGTGTATTCCAAACATTACAACACAGAGTGGTAGAAATAACTTGATATGGCATTATCGTAGATCAATTTGTAAATTGAGCTACCGGTAATTTGAAAAAGTATTGATCAGCTTTCAGACATTTGTGTGAGTGTGATATTTACAAAACCCAACCAATTATCATATATTCAGATTTACAGCTCTTTGGAGTTCCAAGTTAGTGAATTCTGTATAAATAAAATCTGTGCTTTTTCAGATCTTTTATTGTCAGAGAGTTTATAAATGAGTGAAATTTCATTGGTGTAACAAAGTTGATAGAATTAGGACAATGCCGTACAATTGTTAATCTTGTTCAATAATTATTCTACATTCTTCATTCTCACTTTTTTCCAGAATGTAGACGACTTAATAATTGTCTGACATTTATAATTAACATTTATAAAGTTAACACTGCATATGTACATTACTTATTTTATTTAAAACATTTAAAACTTCCTCATAGGGTAGGGTTATTATTTGTAATGAAGGACATAGTAGAAATCTGAATTTTAGGAGATATGTATTCCATTTGTTAGTTGTGTTGAAAATACATTTAAGGAGAATTTGAAAACATTACACTATTTGTATGCCATCTGTTGCTATGACAGTATTGACATACTGATTCTAAAATATGTGGAAGATATTTGACATAAAACAAGAACAATATATTCAAAAAGATTACACAAGTGGAGTTTTGTCCAGTAATGCTTCCTGATAAAAAGCATAATTGTCAATGATAAAAAGTTCTCTTTTCCTTCTAGCCTGCCATGAAATTTGTTTTGGAAAGTTGCAGATCCTTCTGAATTAGTTTTAGGTTTAGGGATACAATAGAGGAGTAAAGAGAATTTTTGTTGGCATAAGTGGTAATTTGTTTTTACAAAGTTGAATGTAATAAAAATAAATTATTATGAACAAGAATGGCATAGCATGTTAAAAATATTCCCCAAAACCATTACATTTAGAACAGCTTTATCCTCAACAGGTGGCTTGGTACATATTTGATTATCCATAGCAATTTTTGTAACCAATAGTGCAGTACATAATGGCTTGAAATTTCAGAACTAAAGTCAAATGGCCTGTAGACTGATTTAGCCCTCAATTGAACATACTGTGACTTCCCGTGGATGGATTAAAAATACAGGGACTGTCATTTGTTTTTATCCTAATTGAAGTATGATAATGATAATAGAATAGCAAGAAAAGGTTTATTGGTGGTGGGAAAGGACTACCGTATATACTTGAGTATAAGCCGACTCGAGTATAAGCCGAGACCCCCAATTTCACCCCCCAAAACTGGAAAAAGTTATTGACTCGAGTATAAGCCGATCCGCCGTTCTGCAAGCCTCTGCCGCCAGCAGAGGCTCGATCCGCCATTTTGCAAGCCTGAATACACAGGAATACCCTGTGTGGCCGCGGCTCGTCGGCAGGTCTCCGTTCCTCCTGCCGACCTTTGGGGAGGTTTGGGCGCCTCCCCAAACCTCCCCAAACGTCGGCAGGTCTCCGTTCCTCCTGCCGACCTTTGGGGAGGTTTGGGCGCCTCCCCAAACCTCCCCAGGTCTCCGTTCCTCCTGCCGACCTTTGGGGAGGTTTGGGCGCCTCCCCAAACCTCGGCAGGTCTCCGTTCCTCCTGCCGACCTTTGGGGAGGTTTGGGCGCCTCCCCAAACCTCGGCAGGTCTCCGTTCCTCCTGCCGACCTTTGGGGAGGTTTGGGCGCCTCCCCAAACCTCGGCAGGTCTCCGTTCCTCCTGCCGACCTTTGGGGAGGTTTGGGCGCCTCCCCAAACCTCGGCAGGTCTCCGTTCCTCCGCGCAGACCTGCCGACCTTTGGGGAGGTTTGGGCGCCTCCCCAAACGTCCCCAAACCTCGGCAGGTCTCCGTTCCTGTTTGGGGAGGTTTGGGCGCCTCCCCAAACCTCCCCAAACCTCGGCAGGTCTCCGTTCCTCCGCGCAGACCTGCCGACGTTTGGGGAGGTTTGGGCGCCTCCCCAAACCTCCCCAAACCTCGGCAGGTCTCCGTTCCTGTTTGGGGAGGTTTGGGCGCCTCCCCAAACCTCCCCAAACCTCGGCAGGTCTCCGTTCCTCCGCGCAGACCTGCCGACCTTTGGGGAGGTTTGGGCGCCTCCCCAAACCTCGGCAGGTCTCCGTTCCTGTTTGGGGAGGTTTGGGCGCCTCCCCAAACCTCCCCAAACCTCGGCAGGTCTCCGTTCCTCCGCGCAGACCTGCCGACCTTTGGGGAGGTTTGGGCGCCTCCCCAAACGTCCCCAAACCTCGGCAGGTCTCCGTTCCTGTTTGGGGAGGTTTGGGCGCCTCCCCAAACGTCCCCAAACCTCGGCAGGTCTCCGTTCCTCCGCGCAGACCTGCCGACCTTTGGGGAGGTTTGGGCGCCTCCCCAAACGTCCCCAAACCTCGGCAGGTGTCCGTTCCTGTTTGGGGAGGTTTGGGCGCCTCCCCAAACCTCCCCAAACCTCGGCAGGTCTCCGTTCCTCCGCGCAGACCTGCCGACCTTTGGGGAGGTTTGGGCGCCTCCCCAAACGTCCCCAAACCTCGGCAGGTCTCCGTTCCTGTTTGGGGAGGTTTGGGCGCCTCCCCAAACCTCGGCAGGTCTCCGTTCCTCCGCGCAGACCTGCCGACCTTTGGGGAGGTTTGGGCGCCTCCCCAAACGTCCCCAAACCTCGGCAGGTCTCCGTTCCTGTTTGGGGAGGTTTGGGGAGGCGCCCAAACCTCCCCAAAGGTCGGCAGGTCTGCGCGGAGGAACGGAGACCTGCCGAGGTTTGGGGACGTTTGGGGAGGCGCCCAAACCTCCCCAAAGGTCGGCAGGTCTGCGCGGAGGAACGGAGACCTGCCGAGGTTTGGGGAGGCGCCCAAACCTCCCCAAACAGGAACGGAGACCTGCCGAGGTTTGGGGACGTTTGGGGAGGCGCCCAAACCTCCCCAAAGGTCGGCAGGTCTGCGCGGAGGAACGGAGACCTTCCGAGGTTTGGGGAGGTTTGGGGAGGCGCCCAAACCTCCCCAAACAGGAACGGAGACCTGCCGAGGTTTGGGGACGTTTGGGGAGGCGCCCAAACCTCCCCAAAGGTCGGCAGGTCTGCGCGGAGGAACGGAGACCTGCCGAGGTTTGGGGAGGTTTGGGGAGGCGCCCAAACCTCCCCAAAGGTCGGCAGGAGGAACGGAGACCTGCCGAGGTTTGGGGACGTTTGGGGAGGCGCCCAAACCTCCCCAAAGGTCGGCAGGAGGAACGGAGACCTGCCGAGGTTTGGGGAGGTTTGGGGAGGCGCCCAAACCTCCCCAAAGGTCGGCAGGAGGAACGGAGACCTGCCGAGGTTTGGGGACGTTTGGGGAGGCGCCCAAACCTCCCCAAAGGTCGGCAGGAGGAACGGAGACCTGGGGAGGTTTGGGGAGGCGCCCAAACCTCCCCAAAGGTCGGCAGGAGGAACGGAGACCTGCCGAGGTTTGGGGAGGCGCCCAAACCTCCCCAAACGTCGGCAGGTCTGCGCGGAGGAACGGAGACCTGCCGAGGTTTGGGGAGGCGCCCAAACCTCCCCAAACGTCGGCAAATCTCCGTTCCTCCGCGCCCTGCCTGCCTGCTTCTTTCCGCTGCGGAAAGAAGCAGGCAGGCAAGGCGCGGAGTTTGGGGAGGTGCGCGCGCACCTCCCCAAACCTCCCCAAACTTCGGCAGGTCTCGGACGGCGGTGGCTTGGGAGAGGTGCGGGCGATCCCGGAAGCACCAAAGCCTCGGCCGCGCACAAGTCCTCGGTAAGTTTTTTTGTTGACTGGAGTATAAGCCGAAGTGGAATTTTTCAGCCCAAAAAGTGGGCTGAAAAATTCGGCTTATACTCAAGTATATACGGTACTTCATTTTTCTAACAGCAAATTCCTAATTGCTCTCATTTCCCCAAGTTACATGTAAATAGGATGGGAATGGTGAAATTCACCTTACCATGATTTGATCTAAGAAATTTTAATTCTGACTGAAGTTTTGTACTTACTTTTTAATCTGAAGGGCTACTTATGTGGTAGTATATGAGGTCGCACACACACACAGGCACACATGCATTTAGGAAAGGATGGCCTCATATACTGTACTATCACATAAATAGACTAAAATACACTGTCTGTCTATCTTTCTATCTATCTATCTATAAATATTTATAAAGGAAGAATTGCTTGTGAGTTACCAGGTGTGTAAAGAGAAAAATACAGTGCTGCTTATAGGTAATATTTGTATTGATTATAAAGTCTGTTTTTCAGCCTTTGTCTTGGAGTTCTGCCCATGTGAAAGTGATAAAGCGGGTGTCATCATCACACATTCCTCATAAGCACATATATTATCTTTGAAATCCAAAATAATATAAGAACATCATTATGAAATCTTAAGCTTCTTGTATTTAAATAGGTATAACTGATGAAACAGTATCTGAAACAGTATCTGAAACAATTTGTTTCAGATGCATTGTTCATGATGAAAGTACATGGTACTAAAATTGCTTTGCTGTTCCCTTTAACTGGACCTTCAATTACTTCATAGGCAAGTGATAATATTAGTATCAGCTCTGTGGAAAGCTGTTTCTGGTGATTTTTGTCTTCTGCACTTCAGGCTGCAGTTAGAAAAGCAGGCTGGACTAAGTTTTTTTTTTTCTTCCCAACTAATTGGTAATCCCATTAATTGCAAATAAGAATTAGATTTTTATCATCAAGGATATAAAGTAAGCTGATTCCATTGCAAGCAAGCATGCAAGCAAGCAACTAAAATAAAATAAAATAAAATAAAATAAATAACATATCTGCTTTTGGAGTCCAAACTTCTCTGGCATGAAAATATAGTGTTGATATGGACAGAAATGCCTCTTGTTCATTTAGTGTTAAATGAACACTAATTTTAAATAAAATTCAGAAGCAATGAAAATTGGATATGTTATTGATTTGATTTTTTAGCAGGTTTTTAATTTGTATTTTCTGCCTTGTTGATTTTTGTTTGTTTATTTGAAGTTTACTGCTTTCTACCAATGGCTCCTGTATTGCTAAAGATTTCTTCCTTGATTCTGTCAGGGGCCTTTTCATATCTGACTTCTTGCATTTTAAGACATACTTTTAATCTAAAAAGTAGAAAATGAATTATGAAGTGTCAGCCTCTATTTCTAAGAGTACTTGTATCTCTGAACAGCACCCATATGCTTTTTAGAAAATAAAAATATAACATGGTTGTAACCCAGTCCTTTTATAAAGGGTGTTGTCTTGCATAGAAAAGGGAAAAAAAGGTAAGCAAGAGAAATAGGGAGCATTCTGCAAGATAACATTCTGTAAATTGGTGTTTAATACCATCTAATAGTCATCTTGTGAATGGCACGTTTTATTCTGGGGGAAATTCATTTCATTGAAATAACTTAACCATCCTGACTGTAATAACAAGTCAGCAGTAAAAAAATCTTTTGAGAATTGTAAATGTCTTTATTATACTTATCTACCAGCTCTTACACATTTGTTGTTATAAAAGTAGTCCTAATCCATTTGTTTACTAACCGTTTGAAGTTACAGCAGCACTGGTAAAAGTGGTCCTTGCATTTATGACTATCGCAACATTCCACTGTCATGTGATTAAAATTCTGGTGCTTGGAAACCAACATTTATTTATGATGATTTCAGAGTCCCAGGATCATGTGATTGTCATTTGTTACCTTCCCAGCAGGCTTCCGATAAGCAAAGTCAAGGGGGAAGCCAGGTATGCTTTAGGACTGTGTGATTAACTTAACAATTGCAGTGACTCATTTAACAACTCTGGCAAAAAGGTCATAAAATTAGGCATGACTCACTTAACAACCACTTTGCTTAGCAATGGTAATTCTGGTCCCAATTGTGACTGTAAATCAAGGACTATCTGTATGCCAAAAAAAGTATGATTCCTACTTTGGAATCTTAGCTTTTGTATACTGATTGCTAATTGCAGCCTCAGCCATTTCAGTTCTCTAGAAGGTGAGAATGAAATCTCAGAGAAATCATATAAAGAGAGTTTATGCTATGTGGGAGTTAAAGCTATGAGTTATTGAACTTAAAGAGTTTGGAACAAGTATTCTAACATTTAATTACAGGCATCGCCGGTCCTGGATGATTTCAAACAGTAGCTGCATTTTCAGCAAATGCAATTTTATACTTCTGTTTTTCTAAGCCAGCTTCTACCATTTTGTGAGTTATGTTCATAAAATGGTAGAACACAAAATGTTTATCATTTTGAGTATTCAATCTCCTCTTCCTTCTGGCTATATGAGGTGTTCTATATTCATATTTGTTAAAGAAAGGAAACCATTTGTGGTAGCTTCTTAAGTTTGGTAACAGGTCATTATTGAAAGGATATTTAAGAAATGTATTCTGTATTTTCTTAAAAACAGTCAGGTGCAAGATAAAAAGTTGTTGGATGTCTGCCAATTCAGTAATTATTTGGTATATTTAGAATAGACCTAAAAATTGTTTAAATCTCTAATCATCATCATCATCCCAGGTCCTTGGGAAGGACATGATAGGCAGACAAAAATGCCCAAGCTAGTCTAAACATCTGGCTGACTGTGTGGGGCTTGTGCGCTCTGAGGAAGATGAGAGCTATGCCAGAGATTCAGCCATACTGGACAGATCACAACAGAGGAGCCAGATGAAGAGTGTGTCTCCCACAAAAAATGGTGAGATGTAAATTACAGAAATATATTTGGTCATTGTCCAGGTCAACAAATCTACTAAGGATCATGCTAAGTGTTGGAATTCCTGGACATCTGGTGTAAAATGGGACTGTTGGCTGAGCAGCCAGGGCCAGCAGCTACAGAACTATGGGAAGGAAAGATGTCTATACATTGTAAATGTTGCAGATAGAAAACAAAGACATAATGAACTGTTATTAAAGATCAAGCCCAACAAGAAGAGGATAGAAGAGCCTTGGTGGAACAGTGGGCTAATGCCTCCTTAAGTAACACCAGCTGCCTGGAATTAGTGCAGGTTCGCGTCCCACCAGGCTCAAGGTTGACTCAGCCTTCCATCCTTCCGAGGTAGGTAAAATGAGGACCCAGATTGTTGGGGGCAATAAGCTGACTTTGTAATAATGACGCTTGGGGGCGGGGGCAAAAGCCCTAATAAGCAGGCATACACATAGAATGAAGGCTATTGCTAAGCACATTGTGCTTTAGATTGTAAGCCGCCTTGAGTCTTCAGAGAAGGGCGGGATATAAATGGGATTAAAATAAAAAATAAATATTTGACAACTGTGGCAAAAAAAGAACAAAGGTAGTACTAATATTGATAGGCACCTTTAGTGCAATCCCAGAACACAGGAGCACCACTTACACTTAATTGGCATTGACAAATTACTGTCTTACATCCTGCAACGATACCTGTAACACCATCAAACATCCACACCTTATCCAAATGCTTGGGAAGGGCTCGATAGGTGGGCAAAAATGCCAAATCCAGTTTGAACATCTGACTGACTGCAGCAAATCCCCCGCATAGTCCCATTGACCCTTGGGGATCAATATTGACAACTATGAGATCCGCGCTCTAAACATGTTTTCCTTATTTTAAATACCGTAACCAGAAAATGGTTATAGACCAGTACTTCTGATACTATGTAATATGACACTCTTCCCTTTGCTAGAATTTTAGCTTGTTCATGCTTATATGCTTTTCTAATAATTGATAGTTCACTCCATCATCAGGTGATGTAAGTCAGAAAACCTGGAAAAATAAAATTGGCAGTGAAATGGAATCACTGCCAACTTTACTTTTCCAGAAGTTCACAAATGAGATATTTACGTTACATCCCATATTTGTATAAAACAGGCAAGTAAATTAGCTCTGTGGTTACAGGGATTAAGATATTTGCTATTGAACTGAACAATTATATGACAAAATCTCTTAGGCACTAAATAGAACGAAACTAAATTTAATCCAGGTTCAGCAGTGTTTGCTTTTGGCCATCACCTGACTGGTTAAAGATTTGTAACCACTGGCGCAACTGATGCCCATTCTACATGTGACATTAAATTTGTGTTTACGTTTAACACACATGCCTTTTTTTTTGAAATGTAGTGTATAATTGAGAGTTTTTAATTCTATAGTTGCAATTCTGACAGTTCTAAAAAAAGTCATTGTTCTTTGTATTAGACAGGAATGACCAAACTGGAGTCACAGATTAAAGGCAATCCCCAACATCTTGAAATCACACAATGAAATTTGGCTAAATTCATTTGTGATTTTTAATAGAAAAATATTGAAATAAGGCAGGAAAGGAAATATAAAACCTCATAATAAAATGTTCCATCCCCACTCTTAAAATTTTCAAAAGCACAAAAGAGCTGATTGGGAGAGTTAATGCGAATGTTAATTAGTGCTGTGTTAGGAAGAATTGTTGTACTGTTGCTAGGATGTTATATATTTTTATTTGAAGCAGTGCATGATATATTCAAAGATGTATTAAATGTTTTAATTAAACTGGTCACATGTCATGGTTCCCATGAAGTACTTATGTCACTAGGCTCACAGATTAGAGACATCTATGCTTCAGTTTAATGTTGAATAATATCTTGGTCTTGTTTTTAGAGTGTTTGAGAATTTTGTAATGGATCTTCACCATGAATCTTCTATGTTTTGGTAGTCTCTGGCTACATGTGAATTTTTAAGCATGGAAGCACTGACACACAATACCAATCCTGGGGCATAAGCAAACAAATTATTTACAATTGCAACAAAATCCCATTTTTTAAAAGAAAAGATATGTCAGTGAAGCTAGAAATACATTTCTTTAAGCCTATCATTTCTTGCCATGAAGACACAAGTCTTATTTTTACCAGTTCTAAATACATTATTCTAAAATTATTGGGTTCTGAAAATAATTCCTCTAATGTATTTCTTCCAAATAGAAATAACACATCCAAATAATTTTCTCTCAGACCCACAAAACTCTTTTCTCAAACTACGTACTATTTTATTCCCAAGGCCTTCTAAAGTGATTTCCCACTCATTTCTTCCCTGTGATGAAATAATTAGCTCCCTTCCTCTCTGTTTCTGAATTTCCTAACCTTTCCCTTCTCTTTCTTCCTTCTCTTTCTTCCTTCTTTAAGTCAGGGGATTTCTACATACTTTTTTTTAATCTCCAGTTGAATGAGTTTCTCAAAGTGCAAGGACGTGTGTGTGTGTTTGTGTATGAGGGAGGGTTGTGCCTATGAATGGATTGTCAAATTTAGGGTATTTTATGATATGTCTAGTATTTTATAAAGCATAATGGTGTTCTTAAGGGTTCCTTTGAAAGCAAATTAATTTTGTGTACAGTTTTGGAAAGTTCACCTTGCAATAAATTTCAAAGCCTACAGATGGAACAATGAAATGCAGCCTAACATGAAAAAGAGAGTTTTAATTAACCTTTGGGAGATACTGATTATGAAATTGAAATTGGTGGAGTCCTTGGGAAGAAAGTCAGTGATGATTTAAATGAATTCAGAAATGAACTCATTCTTTTCATTTGTTAATTCTGGAATCTCAACCTTTTGTTTTATGTATGGAATAATTCTATAAAACTTTTAATGGTGCCTTGGAATTTTAAATCACAGTTTTCTTTTTCAAAGATAACTTGGGCCTCTGGCACTGAATGCATTCTGAAAGCTGTACATGTAATCTTTGAGTTATGACAGTTCGCTTAGTGACCATTTGAAGTTACAACATAAACCTCCGTCCCCAAGTACTTATTGACAGTCCTGAAGTTACAAATGTTGCAGCACATCGGCAGTCGTTCACCCTTACAAATGACCACAGAGGCACTGCAACATTCATCTTGCCTATTCACCTTGCAAAGATCTAACGAGCCTTCGGTTTCTTGGCCAGCTTCAATGCGTCAAACCTTTGGTGCATCTGCAGAGGATGGAGGCCTAAAGTACTGCGAGATTGTGCGAGATCGCACACTACTGATCTCGTGTGATGTCATGGTACTTTAGACCTCTGTTCTCTGCAAACAGATGCCTGGACGAGATCTGTGGCAAAAGGCTTGGCAAATAGAGAGAAGGCCTGAAGTACCAAAGCCTTCCCTTCATTTGCAAAGACTTTTGCCATCTTTGCAAAAAGAGTTTGCCGCCGAGAATGGAGGCCGGGAGGGGTGCGCGGGTCCCTCCAGGCCTCTGTTTATGGTGGCAAAGGCTGGCCTTTGCAGCCCTGGACTCCATTCTCAGTGACAGAGGCTGGCCTTTGCCACCAAAAACGGTGTCCCTGAGGGACACACACGCCCTTTCTGCCCTCTGTTTTCAGCAACAAAGGCTTTTTGCAAAGACAACCGGAGCCTATAGGGACGCAATCTCCCATCCCTGCAGGCCTCGGCAAGCCTTTGCTCAAGGTGAAACCGTGGCGGAAAGGCTGGAGAAGAGACAGCTCCCTTGATCATCGAGATTTTCGTAAAGTAAGTGACATGGTCAGGTAGGATGGGTGGGAGCGAGTAGCATGAAATAGTGGTTCAGGGGAGGCCTTGGGTGGTCAGAAGCACAAGCCCCCCCCTGTGGCTTTCCCCACCCTGAGATACCTCATGTACTTAACGGCCCACACATTTGATTTTTGAATGCGTGGGCAAAAGCAGGGAGTGATCACATTCAAGTTATGTGATTCACCCCTACAAATCCTCAGGTTATGAATGTAATTGGCAGGCTCCATTACGTTTGTGACTTGAGGATTACCTGTATAAAGACGTGCTGAGTTATACTTTAAAAATGTCATGCTTCTAAGTTGCAGAATTCGATTTTCTCTTAGTGGTGTTCTTTTTTACTTTTCATAAATACTGTAGTTTACCTTTACTATAATCCCTTTTTATTTATATACATAATATATGTCTGTAAATGAAGTGAATGATATTAAAAGCTTTTATGCACATTGCACGTGTTCATTTTCAGAAGATGTAGGATTTCCTCTTCTTTTTTTGTGGGTCGATTTTATGGGCCAGTTAAGTTCCCGTAGAGAGTGAATAAGGAGAAACTGGAAATGATTCAGCATTTCTCCCCAAAACTATTTGCTCTAAGAGTAATGACACATCTTGTTTAACAATACAAAATACTTGGCTTAGGGAATATTATATCTCCTTCTCCACTTGGGTAAAGAACATGTTGCTCAGGATAAGAGATTTTGAAAGCAGGAGTGTTTGCAACAGCCTCATTGTCTTCCAATTTAAACTGTATGGTGAGACAGAATGGCAGTAGATGGTCTTGCATCTCTGTGCCATATTATCCGATTCTCCAGTCTAACATTGTTCCTGGATGATCAGGTGTTAGTGGTGGCCAAGAATTCCATTGCTGATTTTCAGCTTCTGTGCCAATTCTCTGACTTTCTAGGAAAGTGGATTGTCTCCTGTCAGGATGAAGTAGAAATCATACCGAGATTATTGTAATACAATATGTTCTTGCTTTGCTCTTCAACAGTTTGCAAACTGCAAACAGATTAGCTTTTTATTTGTTTTCAGGCTTTAACAGCTTGGAATCTAAAAAGCCACTTCCTACTCTGAAAATATCACAGCTCCAGAAATTCATTTGAAGATGTACTTTCTGCTTCCTACAGCAGGGTTTTTGAACCTTTTCACCCATTGTACCATTTTTAGGATATGGCAACATCCGAGTACCACCAGTCGCCTAGCAAGGTGTCAAAAACTTGATGACCAAAAAAAAAAAGGAAAAAAGTAATGAAGTACAGGTAGTCGACTTACAACAGTTCTCTTAGTGACTGTTCGAAGTTACAATGGGACTGAAAAAACTGCCCCCCAATCCACAGCCGAGGAAGACACCTGCTGGCCCGCCCGGCAGCGCTCTTCCTCCTGTCCGAGGTTTTCATTGTTGTGAGCATTTCTGTTGAGGATTGGCAGTGGGGGTGGGGGGGAGGTGTTTGGTTTTTATTCCCCCCGTCTGCTGGGTGGTTGCAGCTGGTTTTGGTCACTTCACATGACCCTGGGACACTGTGACCGTCATAAATATGAATCAGTTGCCAAGCATCTGAATGTAAATCACAAGACCCTGGAGATGCTGCAACATTCCAGCTGATCAGCGCTTCTTCTGGGCTCAGAAGTGCCAGGATCAGTGCCGAGCCCCAGCTGGATCCTGGCGCTGATCCTGGCTCTTCTGTTGAGCCGTGACAATCCTGCAGTCCAGCAATCTCTCACTCAGGCTTGTGCGGTGCTGCCACTGGTTCAGCTCATTCCCTTCCCCCGCTACCACTTTTCTAGGATGGTCGCATACCACCCGCCAGGTGCCAATGTACCACAGGTGGTATCCATACCACTGGTTGAAAAGCCCTGTCCTAGAGGAAAAGAGAACAGGTGTTTTGAGTTGCAGCAATCTGAAGAATTCTCCCCAGTTGGGTTGATGCATTTGTTACGGAGGGTTTTTTTGTAATGAAAACTGTACTTTTATCAGAGCTTTCAGTGCTCAATGCTAATTATTGTTTTAACAAAGATCCATGCCTAATGCATTTATTTTAGGTTATCCTCAGCTTTTTTAAATAGTTAGAACCCAAATACCAGAAAGTAAGGCAATAAAAGGGACACAGTGGGGGGGACTTCCGGTGGCGGCGGAGCGCCGGAGACAGCCTTTTCGGGCTGCCCGCGGCTCAGCTGTGTAGATTTCACCCGAAACAGCGCCGATCAGCTGTTCGGGTGAATTTGAAGCCCCCTCCTCGGGAGAAGAGGAGGGGGTGAGGCCCCAGGTAGGGGTCGAGTTCTCCGGGGCCGCCTGAGTTTAAAGCTTGGGCGGCTGAAGGATCGAACTCCCCCGTAGCCTGGGTTGCTCCCAGCTGGTCAGCGTCTCTGCTCCGGATTTCTTGGAGCAGAGCCAGGCGTTTACGACCACCCCTGCCAGAAGGAAAGACTCTGGAATAAAAGGAGCAGGCAGAGCGGTACAAGAGGAAAAGGTGAAGAGGATCTTTATTTTTACTCTCGAGCTTAATGGACTTTTTAAACTTAAAGTGAAAGTGCGTCACAAGTGAAAGTAAAAGATGGCGGCTAAACCTCCCTCAAAAACCCTTCGGAGTGCTGGAACTTCTCCGGTGCAACAGACATCGTTGCAAGCCTTGCTTCCTCCTGCTGCATTGACATCGAAGGATTTACAAGATGCCCTTGAAAAACATGCCCAGGTAATTTTAGAAACATTGGGTGATAAATTGGCAAAAATGGAGGAGAGAATACAGTAGAAGAGAGGATGGAAGAGAAATTTAGTGCGATGAGGGTAGACATTTTGTCTACAGTGGAAAGTGTGGCTGAATGTGTGCAAGGTTTGGAAGAAAAAGTGGAAGATTTGACTCAAAAAAATGCTGTACTAGAAGTAAAGGTATTGGAGAATGAAGACTTAAGAGACAAAATGGACAGAGAGTTAAGCCTTGTTCAGTTTCACCAGATGCAGTATGCTGTTAGAATCAGAGGCTTAAAAGAAAATATTAAAGAAGACTTAAAGCAGCTGATTTCTGAAGCCCTGGAAGCAGTATTGGGTCAGCCAGCATCTGAAATAAAGGGATGTATGGATAAAGTTTTTCGTGTTAACTCATGGATTGCCAGACAGAGGAAGCTACCTAAAGATGTGGTGGTTTATTTTACAAAGAGAGAAATCAGAGATGAAGTTATTCAAGCTGCCTACGATACTAAAGTAGTGGTTGCTGACCAAGAAGTTTTGGTCTTAAAGGAAATTCCTCCAAAGATTTTAAGGAGAAGAAAGGACTTTGCATTTCTTGTGCAGGAACTTAAGCAACGTGATATAAGGTTCAGATGGGAGATTCCAGTTGGGCTGGTGGCGATGTATGAAGGTAAAAGATACCGCCTGGTTACTGTGGCACAGGCGCGTGATTTCTACAATAATGTTTTAAAAGCAACCCCACTATCACTTTTGGAAGCGGCAAAGGGATTTGGTGAAGAAAAACCTCATGAGGCTGAAGATGGTCAGACAGAGGAGGATGGTGCTGGAAGGGATCAAATTACAACTTTGTTGGCTGATGCTGGAGAGCTAAGGGTGACACGTGCTGCTTTAAAAAGAGCAAAACAAACAAAAGAACAAGACCAGCAGAAGTTTATGGAACTTTCAAAGCGCACTTACAGCGAGGCAGTGGGAGGAGCGCGGCCTAAAGGAGACAGGGCCATTGGAGAGGTGCTCCAGAAGCTTCGGGGCGACAAGTATGGCGACTAAATTTTTAACTTGGACTGTTAATGGATTAAATTCGCCTCAGAAGAGGAAGAAAGTTTTTCAATATTTAAAACAATTTAAGACTGATGTTATATGTTTGCAAGAAACGCATATTAGGGCTATGGACCAAAAGCTTTTACTGAATTCAAGATTGGGTACGCAATTCGTTGCCTCAGCAATGAATAAGAAAAACGGAGTGGTTGTTTATGTTAAGATCAGAAAAATGGTTTTACAATGACTGATGAAAATCTGATAAAGCAAATCAGAAATCAGGGTCCAGCACATATTAAACGGATATATCTTGCATTGATAGAGATTGACTCAGAAACAGAACTTGTTAAGGATTGTATGATAAAATGGGCCCAAAATATTCAAGAAGTTATTACAATGGACACGTGGGAAAAGATTTGGGTGAGGAATGTAAAATTTACACAAGCTCAAAATCTAAGAGAGAACTTTTATAAAATGTTTTATAGGTGGCATTTAGATCCTAAAAAGCTTGCAAGTATGTATCCGAATTATCAACCAAAATGTTGGAGGTGTGGTGATGAAGATGCAACATATTTTCATGTATGGTGGACTTGTAAAAAGGTTAAGGCCTTTTGGATAAAAATTTGGTGGAATATGCAGAAGATTTTCAAGCAAAGGATAAAGTTTTGTCCGCAACTCTTTTTGTTGGGAATAATTACAGATGCTACGGTTGTGGACACTAAGCTGATGTTGAATTTAATCACGGCAGCAAGACTTTTAATAGGTCAGTATTGGAAGAAAGAGGAACTGCCGACTATAGAAGAATGGACTTTAAAGGTTTCCGACCTGGCAGAGATGGCAAAGATTTCGGCTTACTTGAAAGATCACTCGCAAGAACGTTATATTATGGAATGGAGAAAATGGGTTGAGTACATCCAGAACAAATATAGGGTTAAGAAGTTTCATGTAGCATTTGAATAAGTCTTCCTTCGCTTTTTCTTTCTTTATTTCCTTTTTTTTTCTTTTTTCTTTTCTATATATATTTAATATCATTAAGGTTTGTATTATCCTGTATAAGCTAGAGAGTGATGGATTTTAGAGTTTATGGTTGTTAGTATATGGTTGTTTATGATTGTTTTTTTTTCTATACCTTGTATTTAGCTCTGGGAAGTCGGGGGGGGAGGGGGGGAGGGGTAGGGAGGGAGGGAGAGGGGAGGGGGAGGGGGGACTGTTAAAGATAAACTGTATGTTAAAACTTTTCAATAAAAAAAAAAAGGGACGCAGTGGCTCAGTGGGTTAGGACGCTGAGCTTGTCGATCAGAAGGTCAGCAGTTTGGCGGGTCGAATCCCGAGTGCCGCATAACAGAGTGAGCGCCTGTTACTCGTCCCAGCTTCTGCCAACCTAGCAGTTTGAAAGCACGTAAAAATGCAAGTAGAAAAATAGGGACCACTCCGGTGGGAAGGTAACAGCGTTCCGTGCGCCTTTGGTGTCTAGTCATGCCAGCCACATGACCACGGAGACGTCCTCGGACAAGCGCTGGCTCTTCGGCTTTGAAACGGAGATGAGTACCAGCCCCTGGAGTTGGAAACGACTAGCACGCATATGCGGGGGAACCTTTACGTTTACCTTTAAGGCAATGAAAATTGTGTGAAAATGAAATAATGGTAAAATATTTGTGATAGTCAGTCAATGACAAAACATTAAATATTGATGCTATGTAGCTTTAAGAGGCATTTGTTTTACAGTGATGTGATTCTTTCTAGTTTAAATATGCTGAGGCTCAAGATTCTTATACAGTACTAATACTTTTTAAAAGCTTACTTTTACATTTTCCAAGCAATCCTAGATCTCCTTTTTAACTTTTAGATATCATTCTCACTTAAGCTAAATAAAACAAATTATATTTATTAACTTAAGTAGGAATAACGTGTGTGTGTGTGTGTGTGTGTGTGTGTGTGTGTGTGTCTTTGTGTAGTCACATCATGGTATAAATGACAAATCTGCAACTGATAGCACTAAGCCAAGGCCAGAGAAATATACTTTCCTTCACTTCTTCATTGATAGAGAATCAAGATAGATACACATGCAGAAAATGTATTTATTTATTCATTAATAATTACAATATTAAATTTATATGCTGCCCAGTGCTATCCACAATGAAATGAGGATTCTGATCAGTTGGCTTGGCCAATGACATACTTTGGAGAATCATAAAGGTAACATGGTTCTACATCACCACTCTCCATCTACTTTTCAAACCATATGTAAAGGAAAATGGACTACAAATTTGTAGAAGATATTATTCTATGATGTCTTATAGACAAGATGAAGTGAAATGCAACATCTTTAGTTGGCTTTAACCATTTTATTTTCAAAGCAAGAGGAGTTAGTCTTCTCTTCAGTACTTTTCTGCCGATAAAGTGCATCGCAGCATCTTAATCTTTACTTGAAGGAGAAATATCTTCAATTTTTGATATTTAGCATAGGATGCTGGAATTTCTTACAAAGAATTACAGCCAAGATGTCATACAGCACATTCCCTTTTGGGTTTTTTTCTTCCTCCATTTTTTTTCATTGTCTGAGGAACTTTTACTATGGGATTCCTAATGAAACACAGCGGAGTGGCTGAAAAAATAGGATAGGATAGGATAGGATAGGATAGGATAGGATAGGATAGGATAGGATAGGATAGGATGGGATGGTAAAAACCAAACAAATGTTCCACAATGCATTTACAAGTTAATCCTCATACTGAAAAGCCAGATGCTGTTTTCATTCCTGCATAATTTCAAGTATTATCTTGTTTCTCATGGATAGTTAAAAGCACAAAGTTAGCAGCTTAACAGTTTGACTCATGGCTGATATTGAGTGATCAGTGAATACTGATTCAATCCCTGTGAATTACTTGGGTTTGTCTTATTAGCACTCTAATTTTCTTATTGCTCATCTTTTGTGTGAGTGTTTGTGCCTTCAAGCCAATCTTGACTCCTGGCAACTGTCTGGACAAGCCCCTGTAATTTTCTTGACTTAGAGAGAGCGACTGACTGGCCCAAAATTACCCTGATGGCTTCATGCATAAGGTAGAATTAGAATGTAAGGTCTCCTGGTTTCTAGCCTAGCATCTTTAACCACTACACCAAACTGGCTTTCTGACTTGATACAAAGCACACAACTTCCCAAGGACAGCTATTGCTAGCATATAATGGAGCAAATAAAAAAAAAACCCTACCACATTTCAAAGCTTCTTGATTAAAGTGCTGTTTGATGATTATGCTGATCGTGTGCTAAAAAAAATGCAACTTTCTTAGATCCCTCATATATAATATTCTTTTTAAAGTTTCTTTGAAGCTTTAAAATACATTCTATGATCATTGCATTAATGCACTATAGAATATTCACTTATAAATGTTGTCAAATTTATGAATAAAACAGATTTCTTACATACATCTGAGTAGAACTCTACACACCAGAATATTATTCTGACACCACATTTTAAAAACGTAACTCAATAATTCTATTTCTGCTATCTTTTTTCTGACAAATTGTACAGTTGCTTGTGCTAATAGAAAATTTACACTTGAAGAACCTTCATAAAAGGTTGGAGCCTGCTATTATGATTCAAATTTAAACCTGTGAGACAGCAGATTCATTTCCCATCATTTTTAATGTATTTTCTATTCAAATAATTTCCTTTTTGGGTTCCATTTCAATATTGTAATCCGTCCCTTTATTTTTCAAAAAATGATTTGTATTTGCCACAATTAGCCTCCTTGATCGCCAATGGGAAGTTGGACGCGCCTGCAAAGCAGTGGTGTACCCCAAGCGAGGAAGTGACATAAGCTGTGAGGGGGCGAGTGTGTGTATTTCCATGGCTCATGTGCAGAATTCACACCGCGCCTTCCCATTGGTGATCAAGGAGGCTAATCGTGGTAAATACAAATCATTTTTTTTTTTGAAAAATAAAGGGACGGATTACAATATTGATGATGCATGTAAATGAAAAGGCAGTTTACAAAACCTTCCTCACCCACTGAGGGAAACCTGAGTCACCTCCCAGAGTAGGATGTCTCAGGATGCCCAACTTTCATTCCTGCCCTTCCGCAGAGGAAGAAAGCCTGTGGGGTAGTGCAGGCCTCCAGAGGCTGCTTCGGGGTGAGGGTGAAAGAGAGAAGCTGCTCGTTGAGGCCCTGGCCAGTCCCCACCCTCGCCTGCCTGCTGGATTCCCCAGTCCATGACAGGGATAGAAAGGAGACACCCTCTGCTTGCCTCAGTCACCGGCTCTCTTAACGTTCAGGCCACTTCACAGCAGCAGCACCAGCAGTAGGTAAGGTGAAGGGAAGCATGCGATCTGGCCTGCCCAAAAACCTACGGTGGGACGGAGTGGGCAGGGTCTTAAGTAGGGCTTATTTTTGGCGGTAGGGCTTATATTAGGCCCAACCCCAAAAATCAAGCTAGGTCTCATTTTCAAGTACAAGTCATCTGCAACATGTATTGCAAGGACTGTAATACTCACTATGTAGGACAGACAGGCAGAAGAGTAGAAGAGCATTAACATGAACACCTTATAGCAGTCCGAAGACCCAATGGAAACTCTTTAGTCTCACAATTGGACAGACTTGATCATAGTTTCCACTGGAAAACTGTGAGCATCCTAGACCAAGATAAATGCTAGAGAATTCTTAGAAGTGTGACATTCAGACAAAACAACCATCAATGGACACAGTGTGTAAACCTTGTTTACACACCATTCAAAGGAGACGATTAAGAAGCTAAGAAGGAAACAAAGACTAGAACATATCTTGTCCAGCAACCAACACCCAGAGAAGAAAGAATTAACATCAGACAAGCAATCATGTGGAAAACAATATCCTAATCAAGGAGCTACAAAGGAGAAAATTCACTTCCACCAACCCTAGCAGGGCAAGCTACTGCCTATAAGCACTCTCTCACGCACTGATGATGTTACCTGTTCAGGTAATGAAACATCTACAAGCAAGCAACTAAGCTCAGAGATCACCTAGGACTCCACAGTCTACTCATGGGTAGATGATAAAGCAACATCATTAGCTATCTAGTCCACAATTACAATTGCTTTAAATCAATATTCTGTTATAATATCCAAACTTTCTTCCTAAGATAATTGCCTCCATCCTACCTAGTAGTCAGTAGGGGCTGTTTTGAGTAGCTGACTAATTTTTTATTTGAGTCAGTGTCAGAAATCTAACAAACCAATTCCAGTCATAAGTAAAAAGGAATCATTTAGTTAAATAAGATTTCCTGGTAAATATATCCATTAAACGAAATGAGATATAAAATATTGAAAAATAATAGCTTTTTGTCTTTGGTATGAGAAAATGAAGATAAGATAAGAGATGAGCAGTGTGTGGTTGTCCAGGTAATATTGAAATATTTGGACGGCTATTACTTGCCAACTCTTTTACTCACTCATCCCTAAAAATGCACCTGATCAGCACTTTTGTTCCTCTTTTGCAAGCATAACTGATTCTCAGTAATGTTTTGTGCTGTAATTTGCAATGTTGTGTCATCTACTTGAATTTTGTAATCTCAGGATCTAGGATAAGGAGTGGTTTCAGTTAAAGAGTAATGTACATATCAACATTCCTGTCTGTTTTGTGTTGATCAGGCTACACCTAGAACAGGGGTCGGCAACCTGAAAAAGCAAAAGAGCCACTGGGAACCGGTTCCATCAGACATAAAAAAAGTGGGAGCCGCGTGCGTGCATCCACGCACGCGCATGCGCATAAAACAAAATGTTTTGCGCATGCGCAAAACATTGTTTTCTATGCATACGCGTATACACGTGTGCGGTTCCACTTTTTTATGTGGACGCACCTGCACGCCAGCGGCGACGGGTCTCCGTGGTGACGGGCGCTGGGTTGCAGCGCCGCCTTCAGCCCGGGCGTCGCTGGAGCCACCCCCGGGACCTCCAAACTGCCGCCCAAACACCCGTTTGGAGACCTGCTGGTGCCGGTTAAACCGGCACCAGCAGGTCTCCAAACCGCACCTCCGCTCAAACACCAGCAGGTTTTGACACGGGTGTTTGGGCGGAGCTGCGCGCGCACCTCTCCAAAGGTTTGGAGACCTACGCGTGCAGGTCTCCTGCACCCGCAGCTCTCCAAACCTTTGGAGAGGTGCGCGCACAGCTCCGCCCGAACAGCGGTTTGGAGACCTGCTGGCGCCGGTTTAGAAAGCTGAAACTGGCACCAGCAGGTCTCCAAACCGCAACGCCGCTCAAACACCAGCAGGTCTCGACACGGGTGTTCGGGCGGAGCTGCGCACGCAGCTCTCCAAAGGTTTGGAGAGCTGCGGGCGCCCGCAACTCTCCAAACCTTTGGAGAGCTGCGTGCGCAGCTCTGCCCGAACAACGGTTTGGAAACCTGCTAGCGCCCGTTTAGAAAGCTGAAACCGGCACCAGCAGGTCTCCAAACCGCACCTCCGCCCGAACATCAGCAGGTCTCCAAACAGGTGTTCGGGCGGAGGTGCGAGAGAGGTGCGCGCGCAGCTCTCCAAACCTTTGGAGAGGTGCGCGTGCAGCTCTGCCCGAACAGCGGTTTGGAGACCTGCTAGCGCCCATTTAGAAAGCTGAAACCGGCACCAGCAGGTCTCCAAACCGCACCTCCGCTCGGACACCAGCAGGTCTCGACATGGGTGTTCGGGCGGAGCTGCGCGCGCACCTCTCCAAAGGTTTGGAGAGCTGCGGGCGCCCGCAACTCTCCAAACCTTTGGAGAGCTGCGCGCGCAGGTCCCGCAGCTCTCCAAACCTTTGGAGAGGTGCGCGCGCAGCTCCGCCCGAACAGCAGTTTGGGGACCTGCTGGCGCCAGTTTAGAAAGCTGAAACCGGCACCAGCAGGTCTCCAAACCGCACCTCCGCCCGAACACCAGCAGGTCTCCAAACGGGTGTTCGGGCGGAGGTGCGAGAGAGGTGCGCGCGCAGCTCTCCAAACCTTTGGAGTGGTGCGCACGCACCTCTTGTTCGGAGTGGTGCGCACGCACCTCTGCCCGTTCGGAGAGGTGCGCGCGCACCGGGTGACTGGGAGCCGCAGGAGACGGCTCAAAGAGCCGCATGCGGCTCCGGAGCTGCGGGTTGCCGACCCGTGACCTAGAACATTAGAGTTCCACAAATTAAAAAAAGCGTTGCTTTCTGCTTTCTCTCCTGTGAACATGCTCCAGTCTCTTAACCACATGGTAGGGACCCTGGAAGGAAAAATATGCAAGATACAATTAGAAAGTGAGAAGTGAGAAGATTGCAAGGAGATATGACTGTTCTCTTCAAGTACCTGGGGGGCTATCGTATGAAACATAGGGCAGACTTGTTAAAAAAATAGGGTCAGATAAGAAGGATGCAAATTTTGGGTGAATATCAAGGTAAAAACCTATAATATAAACTGCTATTCTACAGTAAAACAGACTTATTCAGGAAATAGTAGATTTTTCTTGACAGAAATTTGTGTTTGTGATCCAGGATTTCTGTAATAGATATGAAGTTAAACTGGAAGATTTTCAGAGACCCTTTGAATCCTAGCATTCTATGATTCCATAATTTAAAATAATGCTATTTTTGCAGCAATTTCCTGCTTTCATAAAATGCTTCATTCATTTACTACTACCAACCACATAACAAAAATCATGGAATTGCATGACTTCATCAAGATACTTTGTCTTAACTGTTAATCTAAAGAGCCTTCTGATACTTCAAAATAAACAATTATAGTAATGTTAGTCTTAGTCTATATTATTCTTAATTAATAAGTATATTATCCTTGTCAGCTGGCTAGCTTACACTGCAATCGTGTACATGAACATCAGTTTGGGTGCCAAATTAATGATAATGAAGTCAGGTGCTTGCTAGAATTAGCTCTCAGTGATTTAAAAAAATACCCTTAATGTTTTGATGCAAGACTTCAGAAATTAACTCAGGTTGCTCTCCTGCATAAAGAAGAAAGTGATTATTTAATAATAGGCCAATTTAAAGTTGGTTGTGGTAGATATTTAAGCAGGTTTTAAAAACTTATTTCAGTTCCACTTTTCATTAATTAGATACTTTTATGTTTGCACTTCTAAAATGTGTGAGGCATAAAAACGCTTGGTAGTTTTATTTATGCATGTTTTAACTGCTTTAAACTTCAGGTTATTTGATTTGTTAACAGAACCAAACTTTGGACTAAAGAATTTGGTTCCTGACAGGCATTTTACATATCTAATGAGGGTACCATATTAAGATAGTATAATGCAATTTAGATAAAACATAAAAGTTTCCCTTAGCTGGCATTTCAATGAAATAACAAACAGAGTGAGAAGGTTGCATCCTGGCCTCTACATCATTTAACTTTTGCCTTGATGAACTGAAGATCACACTAAGTCAGGTTGAGGGACTTTGTCCATTATTAGCTAAAAGGAAAATTTATGCATTAATATTTATGAATGATGCCGTTCTTTAATCTATTAAATTGGACCTGAAATATTGTATTGTCAGGAAAACCTATTGCAGATTAATTATGATAAAAATAAGATTTTGGTTTTTGGGAAAAAAGTGAAAAGGTCTGTTTGGAAAATTCAAGATCGTATAATCAGACAACTTGAGAATTTTAGTTATTTGGCATTTTATTTAACCATGCTCTAACTTGGCAACATCATTGTAAGGCAAAATGTTTGAAAGCAAAATCTACTATGATGGCCTCGCTTCAGTATTTTTACTCAAAAGAAAGAAAATGTTCCTGCAGCAATAATAGTTTTTAATGCCAGAATTACATCTCAAATTTGATATGGAGTTCCCATTTGGATCACATTTACGCTTGCAGGTGAATTTTTAAAGATGTTTTTGAAGTGCCCCAAGCAGTAGTCCAAATTCAGTTAATCTCTTGGAAACTGGGCAGTGCCCTTTGATAACAAAAGTTTGGTTAAGTGCTATTAAGTTTTGGTTACAAATAATATGTTTCTAAGAACAAGGAAGGACTGCTTCAGGAAATCCCACATGAATCCTTTATAGGTATGTGGCTTAAACAGGTGACTGAAACGATTAGTCAAATTGGCATTGTTCCTAATTATTTATTCTATAGGGGTATGTCATTCACAATTCATGGTATCAGACAAATACTATGGGATAATTCAGTACAAGAATTAATGGACAAAGCCAAAGTATTGTGTTCACCTGCAACATCTGCAATTAATCATAGATATATTTTTCAACTCTGTATATATGTGAATAGCTTATGTTTAAGTAAATGCAGAACCACATTAAATTTCAAAACCACATTAAATGTGTCACCGTCAAATATGCTATGTAATAGATATCAAAAATTTCCACTTCTCAGTTTTTGTCTTATAATGGTACTGATCCTGAAACAGTGGGTCATATTTTATTGTATGGTGGATTTTATAAGATTCCTCAGTAGAAAGTTATCTGCAGGATCCAATCTGGTTGATCACTGGGACCAGAGATTTTGTCTCTCTGGTCCCAGTGATCAACCAGATTGGATCCTGCAGATAACTTTCTACCGAGGAATCTTATAAAATCCACCAGCTTTTGGACTTCTGCTGTGGCCCCATCCTGAGGGAAGTTCTCTAGCAGAATGTGTGGTGTTCTCTGTGTGGTATTTGCAATGCCTGTTGTATGTGGCTTTTTAGATGTTGATTGGGTGTGTTGATGGTTGGCTTAGTCCAAAAGCATGAATCCGAAAGCTCGGAAGACTAAAACTCTGGTCCCAGTGACCGACCCAGATTGGATCCTGCAACATTATCCTGAGACATGTATATTCACCTTCATTTGTGAAGGTTATCTGGCTTATTTTAAAATCTAAACTATGAGAGATACCTCTAAGTATGGAAAAAATGTACTTGCAGATGAAAATCCTAAGATTACAATGGCAACAGACAGATTTTAACCATGAAACAAAGCTTTTAGTAACAAATCAATGAGCTCGGGTTTAAATCCCTTTATATAATATCTGATGAATTTAATTTTTTTGTAGTTTATTGCTTATTTTTGTGTGAAGCACCTAGGAAATATTTACAGGCATATATGTAAGGCCTCATACTAATAAATAAATAGTATCATCCTATGTGCATTATAAATAGTAACACCCTGTGTGCAGTATCAGAATGGTGTGTTACAAGAAATTGTAATATTTTAATATTAGTTATGGTTAACATGTAAAATGGTACAACTTTCTCTTTCTTTCCTTTAGGTTATTGCTATAGTTATGGATATATTTACAGATGTAGATATTTTCAAAGAAATTGTAGAAGCATCCACCAGAGGAATTTCAGTCTATCTGCTACTAGATGAATCAAACTTCAGCCATTTTCTTAAGATGACAGAGAAACAAGGTTGCCAAGTTCAAAGGCTCAGGGTAAGTCTAGAAATGTAATGTTTAATATATTGGGAATTCAAACAAACGAATGAAAAGTTTTATGCTCTGTTGCTTTATAATGTACAGATTATTAGAAGGTTAAAAGAGGCATATTTCATGTTTATGCCGTAATTACAAACTCTAGCTCAAAACACTTGTGAAGTAGTTTCTTTTGTTTTTGTTTTCTAAACCATTAACTACTTTCTTCTCCCATCTTTTCTTTCCTCCACTCCTGGTCCAGCTTTCTCACTTTTTTTTCAGCTGAATGTGTACTGTTTGGTAGGCTGCATGAGCTTATTTTGATCTTTAAAAGATGCTTTAGGGCATGTGGGAGGACATGCGTAGCACCTTTCTGCAGTATCATAAAGCATGGCATTGTTCCATGATAACACAAACTTGTTACTTAAAGGCAATGTGGACAGGTGTAATGTTTCGTTCCTCCACGCTCTGATGCAAGATTGAATCTGAAATGCTGGACAAGCTTAAAATTTTGGGTGAAAGTTTGCTTACTGAAAAAAAGCAAACCTTTCCTTGCCCTCAAGATACTACAAATTATGGTCTGCTGTGAACTAGAAAACAATGAAAAAACAAAGCCATGTAACAAAGAGAAAAGTGGGGGGAAAGAAATAATGGGAACAAAGCTTGTTAACAACTACCACGGGACTAAGATTTTTTGCGGGGGAGTGCTTCAATATGATTTTTCTTTCTAAAAAAAAAGTTCTAAAACAGTTCATTTTCAAAATGTTTTCCAATTAAGCTGATGAATCTGACAATCCAAATATTTTGGCAAGTACTGACATGCTAGCTTTAACTGTGCACTAGTTGCTTAATAATGAATGGGTCATACATACATGAGATGTTTTATTATTGATTATAGATTATAATGGTGAGATGATTACTACTGGAAATTCTTTTACATTACTGTACTATTATTAATTTCTAGTATTTTTTCCCAGTGACAAGGTTACAGTCTGATCCTATGCACCACTAGGAAGGAAGAGCAGTACTGTGTACACTACTGCTGCTACTATTACTTTTAGTAATAATAAAAATAATCACATTTCTAAAGTACATTTTATTGATGTCAATGAGGTTGCGTAGGGTACCAATGTTAATATTTTGCATTTTCGGTTACAGCTCATTATTTTATGCCAACCTAAAGTTGATCACACATATTCTGTGTTATGTAATTATATTATTTAATAGCAGTATCTGCAAAACATTCCAAAAGGAAATATTCCAGTTCATGTTACATATCAAATGTGCAGTGGTCTCAGTTGTTGTTCTCCAAAGTATAGTAAGAAGATGATTAAAAATGATACACAGAAGATAATTTATATTCTATTTGGAGTGTTCCTTCAGTGGATAGGTAGTCTCACATGTGGTGAGTGATGGCTGAGCAAACCTATCAGATTATGGAACTTTTTAAAAAGTCCATCATATACAGAAATGTAAATTCTTCTACTATGAGCTCTTCCATCGTTTATACTCTATTGCAAGTCAGTTTTGTTGCTTTGCTATTCAGAGTTAGAGTTTTCACTGGCTAATGGAAGGCTTTAATGAAATGCCCAGAAAGTTTTAGGGAATCAACTTCCTGAGGAAGTGTAAGTTCATTTTTTTTCTAAACTGTCATTTGGAAGGATCAAATATACATTTCTCCCACAAAACATACAATTAGTTTTGTTGTTTGGCTTTTGTTGCCTTTGTTGTGATTGTTCATTTTTATGTTATTATGGTTATTTTTATTCAAGGTATCACAAAGGAGCTTGAGAACTATTAAAATAAATTCTAACAAATACCACTTTATATACATAAATATATAAATTATAACAAATACCAAAAATGCACTAAAAAGGACCAACAATGTCTGAAAATCTTCACAAAATAGCTATAGCTGGAATATATATGCTAGCTTCATATGTGTGAATTGTCCGATAGTCAAAGGATTATACCACACTGTCTTAGTGAGTCGGAATGAGTATATTAAATTGGTAGAGAAGTAGAAAGAGTGATAAAATGTCCTCTCTCTGGGCTACCGTTGTTATTGTTTTATTATCATATATGGGGAAGAAGTGGCAGAAACCAATATTTTTATGGAATGGTAAACAAAAATATCCACTGGTGTTGCCATTCTACAGCCATTGGATTCTAGGATATCCACAGGATAAACTACTACGTGGTGGCCGTTGAATCTGTGATGCAAGGTCTTAATGGAAGCTGCGATTGAGATCATTGGGCACATTTGATTTCTGAGTTTCCAGAATGCAGTCCAAGTTTTGATGGGAGAGAGTTACCTTGGAGTTCTCTGTGGCTATTTGGGAGTTATTAAATCAGTCTACCCCAGGTACTTGATGAACCCAGATCAGTTTCAGAGAGAGAACTTGAAGTTAGTCCTGAAGCTTTACTTCATGGCTTGAGTGATTCATGCTGGGATGGAGCAGGTGATGGCAACTTTGGATTGAATGCTCCTGTACAGATACTGTGTTTGTATAGATTGTGTAGGGCAGGCATGTCAAACTCGTGACGTTGCGCGACATATCGTGACTTTTTCCCCATTTCCAGCAATGGGGTGGGCGCAGTTTCAGTATGATGCATCCGGCCCGCGGGCCAGCAGTTTGACATGCCTGGTGTAGGGCTTTGTGGTTTTCGAAGGAAGTCCTAGAGATAAAACAGCACAAGAGATGCTCAAAGTGTTCCTGGAGGAAAACAATGAATAAATTCAACCAAGCACACATAGGAGCCTTTATTAAGGAGTATTTTGTGACAATAAAAGCACCAGCATGTATTTATATTTCCATTCTTATTGCACCTGCAGATCATTGACTAGTAGCCTTCTTTAAGGCGACTTGATCCCTCCTAGGTAAGGAGGAGCCAGGGCAACCTTTGCAAGGCCACTATGAGAATTTGAACTGTTGGATAAAGTCACTCAGAATTGGCTCTGGCTGTTCAGAACCCATGGAATTGCCTGAGATACGATCTTGCTTGGTTAGCTGGGAAGAACTTGAGCCTGTCAGTTCTTGGGACAGGGAACTTGCGGCTTGGAGTTCTGCCCCCTGTGTTCCAGATTTTTATTTCTCTAGATTGACTAGGTCCTCCCAGAAGATGACATGTAGGTAGATGCCTGTGATGGTGAATGCTTCTTTGAGTGAGGGGACGTTCCACCTGCTTTGAAGAATGTCCATAATATTTGCTCTTTCAGGAATTTTTGTCGCCTTTGTGGCCAATTTCAGTTGGTATTAAAACGGTATAAGTGAGATTGAGCTAACAGTTCCTCAGTTATGGGGTACTACAAGGCTCGATGCTCTAGCAATCTGTTTCACATCTACATGAAACCACTATAGGAGGTTATCTGTCACTTTGGGGTCAAGTATCAACATGAAACCCAATTAGGCATCTTGGGCTACCCAAGTGGTGCTATCTAAGTCTTGTCCCCATGCCTGGAGGCTCTGCAGGTCAGGGTCCTGGAGGAGTCTGAAAGAAGCAGATTATTTAGATTCTTTTCAGTCAGGTTTCAAGATGGACGCACTGAGATGGCGTTGATGGTACTTTTTGATGACCTATGATGGCCTTGGAATGCGGATTATTTATATCTTTATATCCATCTTAACTGAATAAGCCTCATTCCTCGCAGATGGAAAATTAAATAAAAGTTAGGGTTAGAAGGAATCATAGTTGATCTATGTTACCAGTGTTACTGGGTAACACCGTGGCTGCTAGATTTCTCACATCTATCTGAAAGATTATATATGGAAACCATTTTCTGCATGCACACACTGCTGGTTAAGCATTAAAATAATTTGTAATAAGAACTTAAAATAATCTGTATTCCTAAACTCGCTCACTAGGCAATACACTTTTACTGAACTCATTTAAAGATGTCTTAGGAAAAGAAAATACATGTCTACTGTAAGTGTGTGGTGTGTAATGTACTCGTAAAATACAATTTTATGTATACCTGCTTAGTATTAAGCCTCTGGGGAGTTACTTCTAAGTAAATACACTTTGCATTGAGATGCAACTTCAGTAATACAACATTCTAGTTTTTTATGTTATGTTTTGCCTTCTTTTGCAGAACATGAGAGTACGTACTGTAAAAGGGCAAGATTATTTCTCCAAGTCAGGGGCAAAATTTCATGGAAAAATGGAGCAAAAGTTTCTTCTTGTTGACTGTAAGAAAGTTATGTATGGTACCTATAGGTAAGAATCTATACACTTATCTGTTTTCAGTATAAATGAAAATACTATATTTCTTTCTGTTATTCTGCTTGAGGACAATACCACTTCTGTCAGTTAAAAGCTACCCAAGCTATAGTGTAACATGTTGAGGATAAGGACAGGATTTATTTGGGATGTAAGTTTCAGGACTTTAAAGACTGTAATGAGTGAACCCTTGGCTTTTCTCGGGGGAGGGAAGGGAAGTCAGATTGTGAGTTCCTTGGTGCTCTCTGAGCTGGGTTGTTTTCTTGCAGAAGTTTCATTACCCAACAAGTACCCTCAGAGCTAGAAGGGAATGGATGTTACTCTCTGTTTATATACAGATGGCTTGCCCTCTCAGTGTTGGTGAGGAAGTTACCTAGTTGGGTAATGAAATGCAAGAAAACAGCCAAGCTCAGAGAGTACCAAGGACTCACAGTTCAACCCTGAGCTACCAATATCCTCTTCTGTTGGAGGTCAGATTGATGAAATTAGCAGTGCAGTGTCACAACACAAACCCTACCCTTTTTACCCTCTCACCCCAATCTGGTAGTATCATCCATATGCCTATACCAGGGGTAGGCAACCTTGGCTACCACTGGCCTATACCCACCCTGTCCTTAAGAAGTAGGGTAGTTGGGGCTGTGTGTGGTGAGACCGAAGAATTAAAATCAAATTCTGACATGTTTTTCCACACGTATTTCAATTTTTTACACAGCTGTGACGTTTACTGTGTATTTTAAGGCAAGTATTCTTTTTGCCTAATATAATATTTCTGTTTAATAGGTTCACAGATGGTAAGTGATAACAATGCCTGTGAATCTAATAAGCAAGCATTGTTTAGAAAGTTCAGAATGGCTGTCCTGGGATATTCCACTTTCCAATGGCAGAACTGATCAAGTGCATTATCTATTTTTCTTTAATGGTGGCTCAGCATTTGATGTCCGCAGCTGATTTGTTTAATCCTGTACTTGTCGTCTGGAACTATTTGGAAGAAGGAAGTTCATATACATAAGGAGCAAACTATAAATGAATAATATATATGGTACCTTTGAGTTGGCCTCAGGCAACTGCTTGAACATGTCCCTGCAGTTATTTTAGCAACATTTTTGGAGGCAGTTTGCCGTTATCTTATTCCTAGGGCTGAGAGAAAGGACTGGCCCAAAGTCATCCTACTGGTGTGGGAGTGTGTGTTTTCACTATAGTCCGGTCTTTAGAGTGATTCCCAGAAGATTGTACAGATTAATCAAAAGGAAACTGTCCCTTCCCCCTCAGGATCCTAGTCTAATGAGAAAAAGGAATAAAAAGATAAAAGAAAAACAGTAAAAAACAAACCTTCCTGTTATTTAATTCCATTGTTTCATGTCCCACATTCTGAAACTGAACAGGTTTTAACTTTCTATGTAATGTTGTTCCAGGTATTTCAAGGCTGCTTTTATATCCCTTCCATTGCCTTAGCTCAAGGCCAAAGACACGTTTATTCCATCTATAATGCAGCTCAAAGAAATTTATTATTTCTGTAATACCATACAAGGATCCTTTGATAATACTTTGTAGAAATGGGAATAATTAAAACATGCTCTTAATGTATTTTCATATGTTGTTAACCACTCTGGGTAGAGATGGGGAGCCATGTATTTTTTTCAGATCTGTCATTCTTAATTTGCTGTTGTTTTTGAAACATTTCTATATGGCAGAGGCACAATAGCATCTGGGGGATTTATAAGTCACTATAGCTGTCACAGACATGTGATCAAAATCTTATCCTTCCTGTATTATGTTACACAATGTACAAACTGGTGGAACTTCAGTTTCTGTGTCACGACTCTCATCTTGACTTTTATGACCTCCCCATGCTGTTGCAGAGAAGAGAAAGTGAACAAGATTTAAGTTTTTTCCATATAGTATTAAGGCTAGGCAAGTTTCAAAAACTGATGTGCAAATAGTGCTTCAGATTTCAGGCTATCAGCCTAAGGTTAAAATAGCTAAAATGTCTTTTTTCAGGCTTTATTTAAGGAGCGAACGTCTAATGCAGGAGCTCCCTTTTTTAGGCTTGTGTATAATTTGACATTTAATAAAGAGATGCTGTTGTTAGGCTTCCGTGCAAGTCATACTGAGTGCATATGTTGTATATAGTATGTTTAAATGTGTGTTATGTATGTATACACTTTGACAGCAAGCAACTAAATTTCATTTTTAATGTGTGCCATTGTGCCCATAGTAAAAAATGGCAATAAAGGTTATCTATCTATATTGCCTAATTAATGCATCAGAGCTGGATTGTGAAAAAATGATAATTTTTGGTTTGCAGTGCTAACTATATTAATTAGTTAGGCTAAAGCAATTATTTTTAGAATTCTGTCTCACAACTAAATTATAGAAGTAATGTTGGAGCAATTTAGACCCTTGTTAAATAATGCAGGCAAATTAATTGCAGCAAGGGTCCGTTTGGCTAGATGTACCCTAACAAAATGCCAATGGTTTAAAAATAATAGTTTCCTTTTGGGAAACATAATTAAAGTTTGGGTGATAATTATAATTATCTATTCCATGTATTCCTGATACATATTTTAGAGCAGGGCTTTTCAACCTGTGGTGCAGGTACCACCTGCGGTACTTTGGCACGTGGCAGGCGGTACACTTCCTAGAGAAGTGTAGCAAGGGAGGGGAATGAGCCAAAGCGACCCAAGTCTGAGGGAGAGGCAGCTGCAGCTGTAGGGCTCTCTGGGCTCGCAGAAGCCCCAGGAGCGGGCAGGGCTCCAGCTGATTGGCCCTGCGGGAAGCAGCTCAGAGCTGGAGGTGAACTGAAAAAAGCAGGTGGGAGAGGAGAGGCTATAAAAGGAGGTGGTTTGGGCAGGAAAGGAAAGGGGGGGGGGAAAAGACAACAGGGAAAGGTTTAATCCCTTTAAACAAATGTAATTAATTTTACCCCCTTATCTTGAGTCTGTCTGTGGCTTTTAGAAAGTCTTCTTTGAAGGTAAACAGGCTTAATTTAAAGGGAAAGCTTTTCAATTGCCAGAACCTTTCAGTCTCTGATTGCAACATTGTGACAAGCCTGAGACAGCTTAAAGGAAGAAAAAAAAACCCTGGAGTTTATGTGTTTTCTTTATTTTGTGAGCCTTTCTTGCTTTGCACTTCATTCCTGTGTCTTTAAGGGTACAGGGAAGGGATTGGTGTGTGTGTGTGTGTGTGTGTGTGTGTGTGTGTGTGTGTGTGTGTGTGTGCATTTTTACTACACTGGAAAGAGCTCAGAAGTCAGAGAGGAAGAAGGGCCGACCAGCTAGCTCAGGAGTCTACAAATTTAGCAACTTTAAACCTGTGGACTTCAACTCCCACAATTCTTCAACCAGCCACAAGTCTTCAAAGTGCCAAGTTTGAAGACCCCTGAGCTAGCTGGTAGTGGTGCATATTAATAAGCTTGGATAAATTTATCATACATTTGTCAATGCAAAGGGAAAGTGATTCAGCAAAGGAACAGCCAACGAAGAAATTAAAACTGGTACTTTTTTCCCTTTTTTTCTAGTTTGTAATAGTTTATTAGATTATAGAATAAAATACAAAAATACAAAAGCAAATGCTAGGACACAGTGGGGAGGAAAAAGGGGGGAAAGGAAGAGACTTCCTCTGTTGCAGTAGACGGAAGCATTAACATTGAACCTCAACTTTTTACTTTTCCATAATTTTATAAACTAGCCATTTCTATAACAACAAATGAATCTAATCAGTAAAACTCAAAATCCCCCCCCCCTTTTTTTTTAGTCATCAAGTTTTTGACATCTCGCTAAGCACTGGTGGTACTCAAATATTGTCATGTCCTAAAAATGGTACAATCTGTGAAAAGGTTGAAAAGCCCTGCTTTAGAGTACTTGAAATACATTATCTCTGAATGATCATTATATCCATTGTACATTCCATATTTTTATCAACATGATTTTTTTCATGTTAACATCTGAACTATATTTTAGCCTCTCGTTCTATCAGGAATATCTTTTTTCCAAGGAGACTTTCAGATTGCTGTTTTTGGTTCTTTCATAACTTTCCTTTGGAGATTTTGACTTCTGAATGTAGTAGTAGTTACAAAACAAAAACGTGTCACAAATATATCACAAAAGTTTTTATCTATTCCTGATTTAAATGATTAATTATCTTTTTTTTTTAACTTTCAGCTTTATGTGGTCATTTGAAAAAGCCAATCTCAGTATGGTCCAGATAATCACAGGACAGCTTGTTGAATCCTTTGATGAAGAATTTAGGACACTGTATGCCCGTTCTTCTGTTCCCAGTTCATTTGCTCCAGAATTAGTTAGAATGAATAGCTGCCGAGCCCTCTGGGAAAATGAAGCCTACCAGCACTCACGTTCTTCTTTAGCTTCCATTTCTAGTCAGCGTAACCTTTCCGGGTGGCAAGACAAAGTTCATAATTTTGATCCCACCGTTCTGAAGACACGAGGTACTGCTAGATATGGAATAAATGAAAATGACCACTTCAATCCTAGAAATCATCCACTTCACAAACCCCAATTTGCACCAGGTTTCCATATGCAGAATAGAATACAACAATATCAGCCCAATGAAGTAAACGAGCATTGGAAAAGGCACAGTTATGCAGGGGAGAAGCCAGAAAGGACTCCTTATTTGATGCTCAATAGAACAACTAATCGAGCAAATAATCCATCAAACCTTTGGAGATTACCATCTGATAGTCTCAGTATTGTATCTTCATTGCACGGAAGCCATACCAATCACAAGGTGCCACAACAGAGCTTAGCTGACCGATTTCCACAGCCAAAGCTCAATATTGCAGACAGGAACTCAATTGTACGGAGATCTTTCAATGGCACTGACAGTCATATCCGTTTTCTCCAGCAGAGAATGCCGACCCTTGAGCGCACCACAAAATCTTTTCTACGTAACTGGCGCATTGAATCATATTTAAATGATCAGTCAGATTTCCCTGTGGATTCAAACGGTTCAGGGGTAGGAGATAGGCCTGAGAGTTACGATGCAGCAGATAACATCAAGGCCCATGCCCTTTATGCCCATTCTCGGCTTCGCTCCTCATTTGTTTTCAAGCCCACGCTGCCAGAACAGAAAGAAGTAAACAGCTGTGCAAGTTCTTCCAATTCAACGATCATTGGTTCAGAGGGCAGCGAAACACCTAAAGCAACCCCCAATCATATCCTTAAAGAGAGAGATGAAACTGATGACACTAAAGCCGAACCAAGCCCTAACATCCCACTGGAGCCTGATGTAGTAAAAAATCATAACTTGCAGATTTCAGAAGATATAAAACCAAGTGCAGCACTACCTGTTGCTAAGGAGAAACCTCCTTATCTGTATTCATCTCTAAACAGAAGCAAGCCAGGAGAATTTCGAAAGAATCATGAAAATGAAAATATATTGAAAAGGCGAAGTTTTCCTATCTTTGATCATTCAAATTCTATTATGGGTCAGGGACACAGCAAAGAGGCATCCAGTTATGTCTACAGTACATTAAATAGGAATAGATTTAAGCATCCAAAGCCACCTCTAGAGGACATCTGTAAAAACTCGAAAAGCTTACACAGTGTGGAAAATCATGTGTCAGATAAGGATAAAAACCATGAAGTCGAACCAAAAGGCTCACCCACTGCCAAGGCTGTTTATGTAGCTGCCTTAGTTGAATCTAGCAAAGAAGAACCTAATAAAGATGCCTCGTCAAAGAAAGAAAATAAGAATTCCCCAAATTTCCTGAAAAAGGGATCACAGAAACTAAGATCTTTGTTGAATCTTACACCAGAAAAGAAGGAAAATTTGTCCAAAAACAAAACTCCTGCTTTTTATAGAATGTGTAGCAGTTCTGACACTTTGACATCAGAATGTGACGAAAATCAAAAGCCCAAAACCTCTGAAACAAAGACGGATTGTTCTCCAAGAAGGAAAAGAACCTCCTCATCAAATTCACAAGGAAGCCTACATAAGAGTAAAGAAGACATTGCCATCAGGCCTAAATCTCCCAAGCCTCCCAAATCTCCCAGGTCCCCAAAGTCTCCCAAACCTCCAAAAGCGCCATCCGATGAAAATGCTAAAAGAGGTCCTACTGTGAAACCCTTGGAAAGCATCCTGTTAGAAGTGCCTCCTGGCGACCCGTCTGCCCCCAGATTTAACACAGAACAAATTCAGTACCAAGATGTCAGAGAGTTGCATGCGAATGCAAATCGTGAGCGAGGAGCTGCGCCTGCTCCTCCAGCAATCCCTCCGCAAAGGATGGGGGGCCCAAGCTCTCGCCTGCCCAGCACAAAGCCTCACGAGGAGCTAATAAGGCCTCGCTTCAGTGAAAGGCGGGTTTACAGTCGCTTTGAACCATTCTGCAAAATGGAAAACTCAGCTCACCCAATGAGCAACGCAACCAAAGCCGGCGGTCATTTGCCAGAAGGAAATAGCAAGACCACCCATAATAGTTATGGAAGGAGCAATCAGGTGGTTAGTTACAGTCCTGGTTTATACCACCCATTGCATCCAAACGAAAACAAGTTTCGAGGAATTATGCAAAAGTTTGGGAATTTTTTGTATAAAAACAAGTGAAGCCTGGGTAGGGGGTCTTTTAAAAACCCTTCAGTGTTGTAAATATCTAACAAATTAGGCTGATGGGCAGCTTTCATAAAGCTTAATGGTAATGTTATTGCAGAGCACTGCCATATATGTATATAATAATCATTCCAAAACATTGGCTGGATGGAAGTTTTGGAATTGGGTTTTTATGTATTTGTACATTAAATTTGAGATTTGCTCAAATTCATTTCGATGCTGCATATTTTAAATATAAAAAAATGGCATAACAAGCCAAAGAAAATATTTGAACTCCAGTCACAACAAGACCACCTATTTCACAATATCTCTCCCTTTTTTATAATAAATCATTTGTTACTTATCACACAGTCTATTTGATTTTCAGTTTTTTCTTCTCTAAAGGAAATTTGTAACATTGTACATAATATATTATTTTTTGTATTGGAAGTGCAGAATTATTCTCTGCTTAGCTCTAATTTTCAATAGCAACCACATGTACATCATATGCAAACCCACCAATTATGGATTAGTTTTATCTTACGATTCAAGCCACCATGACGTCTTCCATAAATCATTAAAAATATGCCTTAATATTTTATGTAAATACTGACGGGTGCTCAGGAAATTGTCATGGGCTTGCCATTTTATCTCTTCTTTCATGTATATTCCCTATTTCCTGATGTTCTCTAGCCATAGTTGCCACATTGGGAACTAAACTTCTAATGCCTCAAAACATGGCTTTCAAGTTTCAAACAAGTTAAGCACAATTGGTCGTTTTACAAATCACCACTAAACTAGTGTTAGGAAAATAGGAAGTTAAGAAAGAAATCCACATGCAAAAATGAAGTAACTTTCAACTCATCTCCAAACAAGATTCTTAGGCTTAGACAATTGTTTTATTAAATCTAGATATGGTGCAACATATTTAATTATTCTCGTTGCCTTTTCCCTATTTGTGTATTTTATGTAATGAAAGGCAGAGTTGTTTTATCTTCTACAACCCCACAGTCATAAGACACGTATGCCACTTGTAATGGATGACCCAAGATCTCTGTCTTAATGAACTAGAGATGCTATTGCTGCTATCAGCTTCTTAAAAAGTCCTGATTTTAGAAGGTCTCACAAGCATAGAATTTTTTCTGCTTCTATAATTACACCATTTTATGATCACGGGTTTGCAAAAATAAGGTGTTTTAGAAAATGAGTCTTTTAATTTAAAGTGTGTGACTATAGAGTCCTCTAAGGATAGAAGATAAGCCAGAATGCTGGAGGCTTTGGCAACATAAGTGAGCAAGGGTTGGTTTTTACTGTAATAATCTCAACTCACCTGAGGTTCCTGTGTCCATGAATATGAGTGTAAAGTTCAGTGGTATTCAAATGTGAGTAAATCTTACACATTTAAATGTTTGAGGATGGGTGAGTTGTAGCAGAGATTGTAATCACAAAGTCCACTGATGACATGTTGCATTTTTGCGCTGAGGCATTAAATACAAGGTCTTCAATACCTCAGAGCTTAAACACTAACAATTTACATATTGATTAACAACTTACATGTCTACATTAAAATATTTTGTAATTAAATATTTTATTTTATCCAGTGTTATGTCAATATTGATACAGTTTCTCTGAAGTTTAAAAACACATGGAAGAAAAATCGCCATATAAGTTTCTGATAAAAAGCCAGAGTTCTTTTAATAAATGGTATACTGCTAGCCATTCCCTTGTTGATCTTCTGGGCCAGTGTCTCATGGGATTGGATTATATTCAAAATTCCCCTAATATATTTTACATTAATTTAAAAGGTTATTTTCCTTTTTTCATTTTACAATGATTCAAATGCCAAAAGAGACTTTTCTGTTTCTAAAACAAGAACCAAACCAGATTGAATTACCTTGTTTGGGATACCATTAGAGCATATCATTTTAGTGGACATGAGTTGGAAAGCTGTTAAAGAAAATGCAAAAAGCAGAAGTCAAATTACAGCTGTTTTGTGATGAGAAGGAAGAAGATGCAAAGGTGCAACCATTTTTATCCTAGATCACAGGTGTCAAACTTGCCACGTGACGTGTCACGACATATTGTGACTTTTTTTTTTTTTTGCATTGCCGGAGCTGGCGTGGGTGCAGCTTCTGCATGATGCAACCAGCTGGCAGTTTGACACCCCTGGCCTAGATCTTTCAGAGGTGTCAAACTGATGATGCAGACCATAATACCTTATGGACCCTTTGCAAGGGCTAGGAGTTGGAGGACATGGTGTTATGCTGATTTTGGGCCCCATACTCCTGGCAAGTGAAATTATGACTTCCAGAGAACTTTTGGCTCTTAATTATAGACAGTGTCGCCATAGTGAGTAATTTTAGTTCACTGTTTTGAATATTTGGAAATTAACGTTTGGATTTTATTATTTTAAGTAATTACTTAATTTCAAGCAATACTGATTTTTATATTGTATGTTTACACTAAGCTCTGCAAGTACCTGGAGTCCATTAGATTTCTGGAAGGCTCTAGACATATTAATAGATCATAATAAATAGATAAGTTAAAGTACTAGGATTTGGTAGCAGAAGTTACTCCCCCACAAATTACACTGTTTTATGAAGGAGAATAAGGATGTTCTGTGAATGAATTTGTTTGATTTATGACAATGATTTGGAGTTCCCCGCCACGAATATTAATAATGCTACTATTATGGTTGGTCACATAGTTAGCCAGTTGTTTATGCCTGAGAACAGTTGTATCTGCTGGCTTCCACAGATGCTTGATATTCCGAGATTGGACCACTGCCAATAGTTATTGTTGCCTAAGAAACATTTTTCACCAAGGCATGTGTATTTGCAGGCATAACTTAATTGCATGCACACACAGCTCTGTTTCATTATTCCATTGTCAGAACTCCCTAGGTGAGGATAAAAGGTTAATGAAACCGGTTGCTTTTCATCTGATTCAGCATCTTTCCTGACTCACAGGCTCAGGAAAGGTTAAGACTAGGCCTGCTAGCTTCAGAGACCGTGAGTGATGTAGAGCGTAAGGCCAAGTGGCAGCTTCTTGAGTGAGCCAGGCTTTACATTCAACCTCCAAGTCAGAAATGCTGTTAAGAAAAAATAGATGCATGCACGAACGTTCTGCGTTCTTGACACCTCTCTTCCCAGAAATCTCTTTACAGGCAGTCTTCAACTTACAACAGTTTGTTTAGTGACCTTTGAAAGTTACAAGGGCACTGAAAACAGTGACTTACAACTGTTTTTCACGATTACAGGGATAATATTTGCCTCAGCTTAACTTCCTAACGATCTGAAAATGACACTAAAACCTTCCCCTCTAAAGGAGGGCAGTGGCGTGCCCAGGGCATTGCTTATTCCACTGAAATAATGCCTCTATCAGCGGAATAATGCCTGATGCTGCTCGGTGCTGCAAATACCTATGTAGAGATTTTGCAGGGATTGTACCAAGGAGCACTTATCTCTTGTGAGATTCACCTAAAGATCCACTTGGAACAAACTTAGTAAATAAAAGAACAGCAGAATGTTTTGTTTTTCTGAAATGCTTCTGATGTGGAAAATATGCCTGTTGCAAAGAAACGTCTAGGTCACAGGTCTGCAACCCGCGGCTCCGGAGCCGCATGCGGCCCTTTCAGCCGTCTCCTGCGGCTCCCAGTCCTTTGCCATGTGCAGTCCAAAAAAAAAAAAGTGGGACTAAAAAAGTTCAACCAATTCAAATATGCAGGGTAGGTGCATATCTCGCCTTGGCTCCACTCTTCAGTCAAACCCTGTTCTGCGCATGCGTGCATGTACGCACATGTGCACACATTTTTTGCGGCTCCCGGTTTTTCCTTTTGTGAGGGAACCGGTTCCGAGTGGCTCTTTCACTGTTTCAGGTTGCTGACCCCTGGTCTAGGAAATGAGCCCACAAAGCAATAAGATCTCTACATTTATTTGTTTAAAATTTATTGGCCACCCAATTCTGATGGATATGCCGCACTGAATTAAATGGGCTTCCCATATAAAACAATAGGAGTCCAATCCATATATTTAGTGTTACACTGTTCTACATTGTGTTCTGCATAGTGAGCAGCAACTATGTAGACTATCAGAAATTCCGGCCAGAGAAAGGCAGAGGAATTTATATATATGACATATGTAGAGTGTTAACTAGTGCATAAGAGAATCATTTATGTACAGGAGGGGCCAAGTTTATAAATGAACAACTTATTTTATGGTATCTAATTTCAGTCTGTTACTTCCTGATGTTTAAAATATGGCTTCTAGGAAGTGTATATGCAAACATGCATATAGAGACACTGAAATAGGAGAGGCGTATTGGGAAGAGAATTGACAATTTTGGGTTGGTAATACAGGGAAGATCATCACTGTCCAGAGTTTCGATCCCTCCCTCTTCCTCCTCTTCCTTACCTCCCCCCCTCCTCTCCACTTTTATGGTAGTCAGGAATAAATATAGATTGTTTTGTGGTAAATAGAGGACAGCCAGAAACTTAACAAATAAAATCCATTTGCATCCTCATTTCGTATGACCGACTGAAATAGGCATTGTTAAAAGACACTCCTCAAGAGATGTAATTATTGCAATGTTTGCGCTTCAAAAGTAGAAGGTATTTTTACAAAAAAAATTCCAGCAAGTCTGTATCACACCAAACAAGAGAAATATAGAAAACTGCTTTCCTTGCAACTGCAAGTCCTCCACCCTGTTCCAAGCCAAGAAAAGCTTTTGTAATGCCACACCCACCCAAGACAGTGGTAAACCTGTTTATGGCATGACTATATCTAGCTAAGGAAACTCCCTGCTGAGTCATCAAAGCTGCAACTTGCCCAGTTCAACAGGGTGCTTCAGTCACAAGAATGTTATACCAATATATGTTATACAATAAACCTCTGCATTTTACTGAACACTGCTGTAAAGTTACCGCTCTGTCTGGGCAGCCAACTTAAGACAACGCTGGAGAACCGGGTGCGTGTCAGTGCAAAGCTTACCATGCCTGGCCTTGGGACTTTCAACATCTAAAGACTAGAGAGAAATACAAATATTTGAGAGCAATTTCTGTGAAAGCCTCAGAATTCATAATTGCTCAGTGGGGAGTAAAACCTGGAGGCTTGACCCTTGATCTTCTCTAATGTCAGTTCTAATGGAGCTGAATGATGCTGTCAGGCCTGAGGGGAAGATAATCCCTTTTCATCTTAAAGACATTTTCTCACTACTACGGCTGGCCATGTTGACTGATTATTACGGAAAACCCTTGCTTGCCTGCCTGCTCTCACATGGATGGATGGATGGATGGATTGCATTTTTACACTGCCACAATTTCAAGTGACTTGGTGTTTTCCATCATAAAATCAGGCCGGTAGAACACACTAAAAACATAAATAAAAAAAATTTAATTGTAGGTGTCATTCTGGTGACTCTGCTTTAATATGCAACTGTAGAGAACCACAGAGATTATCTTTGGGAAGGAATGCAATAGTTACCAAAAGAAAAACTAGGCAACCTTGGCTCTTTTATGGCTCGTGGACTTCAACTTCAATTGATGCTGCCAGCGTCAATTTCCCATCGTCCTGTGCGCTCCCACAGGGAGGGCCTCCTCAGGGTACCGCCGGTCAAGGATTGCCAACGGGCGATCCACAGGGGAAGGGCGTTCTCTGTGGGCGCGCCTGCCCTATGGAATCAACTGCCAACGGAACTCCGGACTGCCCCCGACCTTCGTTCATTTCGCCAGGACCTAAAAACCTGGCTCTTTGAGCTATCTGGTCTGGACTGAGGGGTTTAATGTTTTTAAATTGTGATTTAATTTTTGTGGCTAGACTTAATTTAATTTATTTTAATTTTATATTGGATTGTTTTTAAATTTTGCCTTGTAAACCGCCCTGAGTCCTTTGGGAATAGGGCGGTATATAAACCGAATACATAAATAAATAAATAAATAAATAAACTCCCAGAATTCCTGAGCCAGCCATGCTGAGGGGAAAGGGAGAGTTTCCAAGCTGAGATATGCTGGCTCAGGAATTCTGGGAGTTGAAGTCCACCAGTCATAAAAGAGCCAAGGTTGCCCACCCCTGCCCTAACTTGAAGTTCCAATGAAAGCCTCTCTGAGTCTTGTGACAGAATTTTGGGTGCTTAGTAACACAGATGCATTTACAACTGTTTGAAGCATCCCACAATGATTTGACTGGATTGACAAGAAATACTAGATCAGCTAATATACCAGTTCAAGAAATACAATATAAAATTAAGGATTTTTTTTGTCTTTCAAACTGCCCGCCAAGACTACTGGATGACTCCTTAACTCTCATGGTTATTGTTTATTTCCCTCGAACATTGATTATTATTGATAACCTCTTGGTCACAGAAAATCCAAGTAAAGTCCTTTGTCTTTGAGGGTAAAAAAAAAGAGTTTGTTCTCTTGCCTCTTGGTGAGACTGGATGTGATCTTTGCCTTCTGGCTTTTCTCTTCACTTTTTCCAGATATACAAGGTTATCTGGTAACAGCTTTGTTACATGATTGCAGATTGCGTGGGCTATTTTATGGCTGCAACCAAGTGCTGTAAAGCATCTGGTTTGTGTCTACACAACCATGAACAGGCCACATAGAATAAACTTATTATACTTCAATTATCTTTTTGATCAAGTCCTGAAAGCTAATGCAGACACTGTTTTATTAGCATTGTGGGTTAATTACATGGACAAAATTCACAGTATAATTATTTCTCTCATAGCCAAAGTCTGATGAACTTTATTTCTTGGATAAGGCTGGGGAATCATACCTGGAAATATCAAGTAAAACAGCTCTTCCAACATAAATGATTTAACTAGTAGATTAATCAAATAGAACTTTTAATTGATTGATCAGCAGAAGACCATTTAATTCAATAAGGATACTTTTGTGTTTGCACCAAATTAAGGAGAAGCTTGCTTAGCATTTATTTATATTTTAAATCCAGTTTCATTACTTTATAAGTACCGGTAAGTCAAGATGGCAAACATACCTGATACTCCTTCTTCCTCCTATTTTCCCCTCAACAACCACCCTGTCAGGTGGGTTGGGTTGAGAGAGTGGTCAAGAGTCACTAAGATGACTTTCATGCCTAAGGCGGGACTAGAACTCACCGTCTACTGGTGATTGACCCAGAGTCACCCAGCTGGCTTTCATGCCTAAAGTGGACCAGAACTGATGGGCTCCTGCTTTTTAGACTGATGCCTTAATGATTAAATTTTATTCTACTTTTATATTACCACAGTAGTCAACAAATGAAATATTTAAAAGATTATTTTCCCCTACAAAGTGAATGATAACATTTAATTAGGAAAAGGCAATAGATTTTAGACTGATATGTAAGAAAAGACACACTGAGGTTTTGGTGCTGAAGCAGACTTGAGAGGTGGCTGAATCCGGCCCTCACAGCACCTGCCTACACTTGACAAATCCCACCCCACAAGGTATTAAAGAGATCAACTGGTGCTTGCTTTTCCCATCAATCAATGAGGCTGGGTGGAAGAGGAATGCTCAGGGCATTCCTTACCCATTCCAATTTGTTTTTAGACATTCCTCCAGAACTGCAAGCCAAGACAACCTTTTATTACAATGTGTGCTCAAGGGATTTAATTCAGGCACACACAGACCCCTTCCCAGTGCTGGATTTTAATGCTTCTTCAGGAAAGAGTTTTATTATATGTTGCAGGATTAGCCTTGATCAAGCAAGCAAGTATGAGGGCTAAGAAAGCCAGAGTGTTTCATATCCCTATTGGTGAGTCAAATCTATAGTGCCAAAATGCAAGCCTTAAATATTTTGAAATCTTTTTCTGCTTTGTTGTTGTTAGCTGCGAAATCGTGTCCGACCCATCGCGACCCTATGGACAACGTTCCTCCAGGCCTTCCTGTCCCCTGCCATCTTCTGGAGTCCATTTAAGCTCACGCCTACTGCTTCAGTGACTCCATCCAGCCACCTCATTCTCTGTCGTCCCCTTCTTCTCTTGCCTTCAACCTTTCCCAGCATTAGGCTCTTCTCCAGTGAGTCCTTCCTTCTCATTAGGTGGCCAAAGTATTTGAGTTTCAACTTCAGGATCTGGCCTTCTAAAGAGCAGTCAGGGTTGGATTTCCTCTAGGACTGACTGGTTTGATCGCCTTGCAGTCCAAGGGACTCGCAGGAGTCTTCTCCAGCACCATAGTTCAAAGGCCTCAATTCTTTGGCACTCAGCTTTTCTTATGGTCCAACTTTCACTGCCATAGATTACAACTGGGAAGACCATAGCCTTTCTGCTTAGGAGTTCCTATTCTGAACAGAAAATTGCCAAGTGTTTCAATAATAATTGTCCTTTGTAGAGGATTCTACAAATGCTAATTTTCCTGTTAGTTCTGCCTTTGACTGTATTTTATTCTATTTATTTTTTCATATTTATTTTATTTATATTCTGCTTTTATTATCTTTATAAATAACTCAAGGTGTCAAACATACCCAGTGCTCCCTCTTCCTATTTTCCTCATAACAACAACCCAGCGAGGGAGATTGGGCTGCTGAGTGAGGGACTGGCCCAAAGTTACCCAGCTGGCTTTCATGCCTAAGGCGGTACTAAAACTCCCAGTCTCCCGATGATTGGCCCAAAGCCACCCAGCTTCCTTTCATGGCTAAGGTGGAACTGAAACTCCCAGTCTCCCAGTTTCTAGCCTGAATCACTAGATCAAACTGGCTTATTGTTGCACTGTATTTTATATTCTGATATGACCTTATGGCTAATCAATAAAATATTAATATTACAAATGCTAATATGGGCGGCTCATGTAACATTATCCCACCTAGCTTTGTTCAGTCCATAATGCTGAATTGTTTCCTCATGGGTTGAGTGGGCAATCTTTACCTCAAGATGTCTCTTCTAGACAAAACTTTTATACACAAATAGGATGCTAATTTGATAGACCTAGCAGACTCAATTCAACCATACTGTCTGGGCCACACTACACTGGATGCCCCCAATCTGCTCCCACAGAAATCACTAGTACATTTCTTTTAGATCCCTAATTGTGGAATACATGTTGGTAATGAATTTGGCAGGAAATGCAGTAAAAATGATAATTCCGCCTTGCACTCTCTGGATCACCATTTCTGTTGCCTAAGTTCCATATGGCTCCCCACCCAGATACAGATCTGAAAATCACTGGAAATTTGGCTGATCTTTCAGGCATTGGGATAAAGTGATGGTTGATCCCCTGTAGAGCATTTTATAGTTAGTTTCTTTTTGGGTGCTTATGATCCAGAGGTTTGTTTTTTTTTTAATTGTACGTTTGGTGTGGTTAAGGCATCAGCCTAGAAACTGGGAGATCGTGAGTTCTAGTCCTGCCTTAGACATAAAGACCAGCCTGGTAATTTTTGATCTAGTAGCCTTGGTCCAGTCATTCTCTCTCAGCCCTAGGAAGAACACAAGGGCAAAATAATTCTGAAAATCTTGCCAAGAAAACTGTTTTGGCACTGCCCTCCTCAACCTTGCCTCCGCCAAATCTTGTCAAGAATCAAGACCTCCTTTGAGGCATCCTCCCTCCAGCAAGTCTTAAAAATTGTTACATTTCCCAAACTCATCTGGAGTTGGCGGTTTCTAAATGGTAAAAAATAAATTGTAGGTAGATAAGGCAATAACCCTGTAAAATAAGTGGAAATTTGCCTAACCTCAACACTTATTAAAGTTAATTTAACTTATTAATAAAATAACTGGAGACTTTTGTAGGCTATGAATTAACTTGAACTGGATTCGCTGTGCCTCTGCCTGCAAAAAGTAACATTTCTGCCAGCAAAAGCCAGAGAAGTCGACCACAATTATAATGGCTGTGCTTCCAAAATGCTGCAGATTAGAAGCTGAAACCGGGAGGGGAATATGATGAACATGATTTCCTTGTCACAAATATCTTCAGAATTTTCAAGGAGCTGCTAAAGTTAAATAGATCAAAGCCAGAAGAAAACTCAGTGGAAACTCTTTGTGATTATAAAAGTGTCTGGGGTGGGTGTTGGAGGGAAACAGCGTTTGAACACTACTAAGCACAATGTTAGAGACGTGAGTTAGAGAGAGGCTATTGCATGTAACCTTGTAATGTATTTTTTCATGAAAGTGATACTGGAGTGTGGTCTAATGTAAATTAATATAAATGCTGGTATTTGATCAATTGAATGAATACCTTTTCTAGGTGGGAGTACAGTGCAAAACATACATATGTTTATTAAAAAAATTAAAATTCGCCGCATTTAAAAGCAAAAACAAGAGAAGCAACCTGACAAGAAAACTACCTAAGAACAAAACAAGGGGTTTTTTGCACAAAAATGATTGCCAGCCACAGCACCAGATTAAGCCAAAGTTAATCAGAAAGTGCATAAAGCATGGTTATTCATAAAGGACTAGCTCTTCTCATGACATAAGTGCTCAGTTTTAATCAAGAAACTTTGAACTTTATCTAGGGTTTTTTTTGGTGGTGCTCTTGTTCGAATGTCCAGGTTTATGGTGTTAGCAGGATTGCTTCAATCCATTTTCTTTTAGATTCTTAAAAAAACACCTCTAGCAGGATGGCATGATTTACTTTTGCAGAATCGTTGCTGATTTTTCTCAAAAGACATGTTCCTCTAATGTGCTTATTTTTCTTGGTTTGTTTCCGCCAATTTCTCTGGAAAAATGTAAAATTTACTGGCCTATAATTTTCCCCGGATCTCGTTTTGAAAAATTGGTGTCACATTGGCCATCTCCCCGTGTCTTCAACACCGGGATCCTGGTTTGGGTTTCATAATATGGGACAGTTTGACATCTGAGTTCTTTAACAACACTTGGGTAGATGCCATCAGAAAGATAGCAACGTGAAACTATAAAGTTTATGTTGTTTTATTGCAGGTGCCCTGTGCTTTAATAAAAACAAAACATACTTCTTTCACAAGAAGCAGTGATGCATTTTACATTATTGGGAGCAAGGAGGAGGTTAGCAATGTAATTTATCACCATCTGCTTAATGAATTTCAGCAGTTTCCAATTGAATTTGCATTTTCAAGCATTGGCAGTGAAAGGAAAATGGAACTAATTGATACACTGGCTTAGATTTTTTTTAAAAAAACCTTTCCACAATAAGTTGAGGAATGTTTACAGATTTGGGGCAACAGACTAATCGTTTGTATTTAAAGGAAGCAATAAATAGCCCTTTCATGATTATTCGTTTTCCATTCCAAAGCATAATAACTGCTATGCTAAAGAAGCTCTGAAGTAAAGAACGGTGCTTTTCCCTGCTTATATTAGATGTATTGAAAAGTATCAGGGAATCTTAAATAAATGATTAACAGTTTATATCATTATGACATTTGTGTTCCTCATAAGTAGGTATTTTTTATGCTGACTTTTTTCTGAAAGATTAAGGACAGTGTTACATTAATACTGTACTTTTTTATTTGATTGCTATAGCTGCCCATCTCAAAACATGATTCTCTTTATATTAAGCAATATATATAAAAAACAAAGGTTTTAGATCCAAAGCAATAACTGTTTAGGGAAAATTGGAAATGTTGATTCTATATAACAATAGCAATAGCAGTTAGACTTATATATCACCCTATAGCACTTTATAGCATTCACCGGGCAGTTTACAATGAAGAAGCATTACTTGCATTTTGCCCTCAACAATCTGGGACCTCATTTTGCCAACCTTGGAAGGATGCAAGGCTGAGTCAAACTTGAGCCCCGTCAGGATCGAATTCCAGGCTGTGGGCAGAGTTTGCTTGCAATACTGCATTTTGATCACTGCGTCACCAGGGCTCTGAAAGAGGGTAAGCTTAGAATAATTTAGGAACAATTTCTACTATGGTTTACAATTCATTTATTTTTATTAATTCAAAATACCTCTAATATCACAAAAAAATCTCTTAAAGGTGGGAGAACAATGAAGAGTAATATACAACTAAACTGAAGTGAACAATTTTAATAAATAAATAAATAAATAAATAAAACCCCCTCCAACTCAAATCCAGCACTATACCAGAAAAGGAAATGAGCTAAATACTTAACTGAACAGATACAAATAAAGTGATGCCATACCTTCTATCTGAAATGAAGAAGAAATTGAAGGATTTTGGTCTTGGGAAAGCCCTCGTGGAATAATCTCTCACTGGATATGTGAAATCCTTAAAGGTAAATACCTTAACTGCTGTACTACATTGGCTGTCCCATAGCTCCAGGTGGAAAACCAACTAGAGGCAGAAAAAGGAACTGTTGGTACTTCCATAAGTAATGTTGGATATGGGAACATCTTTGGTCTTGCATCTGTTCTTTCAAACGAAACTTCATCTGAAACTTCCAAATCCCTGCACCAGGGAATTGCCTATGTCTCTATCTTACTGGGATCCGGTCTCAGTTTATGATGTTCCTCCAATCCATTACAATGTTCAGATTCCAGTCCAGGGTTTGCATAACCTTTCCTGACTCAGATAATATAGAAAAAATATTTCATCAGCATACAAATTAAGTGTCACCCTGTAAAGTAGACTAAACTAATAAACCAATACCATATAGGTGTAAAACCAATGTGTTTCCCTCCTCCTTCACTTTATCTTGGGGGGGGGGGGAATTAAGGAGGGCCTGTCTGAGGTATGTAGGTTAAGTTAGGTTTGGGGAATGGACTGAAGCTGCACTTATCAGATCGTTGCCTTGGTAACAGATCTTGCCACTGGCCTTCAAGGCCATTCTTGTGTCCTTTACTTGAGGCTTTGCATGAGATGACTCCTAACAGCTTGATATATTTTTAAATGGCATTTGGAGAGAACAGATCATTTTGAAACTCCAGGGCTAAAGTGTTATTGCAGTGATAATCTGTTAAACCAAATACAATGTTCTGAACATCGATGGAGTAGAATCAAATGCTGTGTCACCATGGCCCGCTAATTTGAGTTTAAAGATCCTTACTTAGCAATGTTCATTTCAAACCAAACAAACTGGTAGAGTGAACATGATTGTGGTTATTTTGTCATGTGCATACTTCCAAACACGCCAATTAAAGAAATTTGTTTATTAAAGAAATCCCTCTGGGTGTTGTAAATGCAATTCTCTTAATGCAACTCAAGGAAACTACAATGTCGTGATCGATTCCATTATAGCGGAACAGTTCCAAATCAGACCACTCTTTCTACTATGATAATTTTCCTATGTTAGAACCACACAGTTTCACGAACTATGGACAATGCAGCAGTTGACAATGTCATACAGTCAAGTTTCAGAGAGGATTTGTTTAGACATTGTTCATCAAATCGTTGTTGGAAACTGCCACGGTCCACTTAACTTGATGTTTCTAATCGGGCGTGACAACACACCCAGAGTGCCGAATGAGGTTTTAAGGCAAGGGTGTCAAACCGGCGGCCCATGGGCGGGATGCATCACACGCAGGCCACGCCCACCCCAGCTCCCCAAAGGCAAAAAAAAATGTGATACGTCGTGGTGCGAACGAGTTTAATACCCAGTCTTTAAGGGGTTTGCAGAGAGGTCTGTAAAAGTTCCCCAATGGATGATATTAAAATGAGTGAAAAAAGGTACCAAATGCACACACATTTAGGGAACAAATGTGAGAATTTGGAAAACTTCCTTGAAAGATACCAAAGATACCAAAAGCTTGAGAACCATTGTACAATGCTACAAACCATAAATAATAAACTACTCATGTAATAATGAGTAACAAGCAAGGGCTGAATAAATTCACACAAGGAAGTGCCAATATGGCTAAAGTGGGAACCAGGCAGAAATGAAGATTATAAATGAAGTAGGCCTTTCCTATCAGAAATAAGTAGTGCCTCTAGGGAACAGAGGTCATGAGGGCCATTTTATCCACAGGGCAACACTTTCTGCAGATTATTAGAATCAGTTTGGTACATAAAGGATGGAGACTAGTGAAAAAAATTGATTGGCAAAAGACAGGCAACCACATGCTTCAGGAGACAGAAGGCTAGGCAACATGCAATGTTGCTCCAGAGAAGGAGCTAAGAAACAGAAGAGTTACACATTGCAAGTTTTAGTGCATTGGGATGATTTATCTCTTCCATTTCGTATTTAGCCTACTTAATCCTGACTGTGATCATTGCCTTCTTTCTGGAATGTGAATTTTAACAAAGACAGCTGTGTGCTTTCTTCACAAGATTTTTTTCTTTGCCTATAGCAGGAGAAACCTATCATGGTTTCTGCTTATATTGAACCAAAGGTGCTTTATAACAACAAAGTATTGAAATGTAAATGTATTATTGACTTGGCATTCTCAAAATGTAATCAGAGCCCCTAAGAGCAATTAACACACAACATGCAGCAGTATTATTAAAAGCTGTTAAAGGTTATGGTGGCAGAACATGTTTTAAATTGCTTTTTGCAAATGCATATATTTATGTACGACGAGGTTCATACATCATGCTAAGCCATAAGGTGGCTTCTCTAGGCTTGGTTTAGAGTGCTGTGTAACTAAGCCAATTGTGTTTTATTCAATAAACCATATTTTAAAAAACATAATGCACAGATAAACCAAAGTGAAACTCATATTCTTTACAATGAAACGAGCCTGTCATTTGGTTAATGAACTATAGTTTCTTTTAACATTCTACAAATAAATGAGTTTTTGTACTTGCCTAAATATACCAACCCCTTCATGGATTACTGCCTTGTTGTGGCGAAGGGGCTTGCGTAATTCAATGAAGCTATGAGCTATGCCATGCAGGGCCACCCAAGACGGACAGGTCATAGCAGAGAGTTCTGACAAAACATGATCCACTGGAGAAGGAAATGGCAACCCACTCCAGTATCTTTGCCATGAAAACCCTATGGACAGTACCAAAAGGCAAAACGATATGACGCTGGAAGATGAGCCCCTCAGGTCGGAAGGCGTCCAATATGCTACTGGGGAAGAGCAGAGGGCTAGTACTAGTAGCGCCAGAAAGAATGAAGCGACTGGGCCAAAGCTGAAAGGACGCTCAGCTGTGGATGTGTCTGGTGATGAAAGGAAAGTCCGATGCTGTAAAGATTTTTTTTCCATAGGAACCTGGAATGTAAGATCCATGAATCAAGGAAAGCTGGACGTGGTCAAACAAGAGATGACAAGACTGAACATCGACATCTTAGGTATCAGCAAACTAAAATGGACAGGAATGGGTGAATTTAATTCAGATGACCATCAGGTATACTACTGCGGGCAAGAATCCCACAGAAGAAATGGAGTAGCCTTCATAGTCAATAAGAGTAGGAAAAGCAATACTGGGATACAATCCTCAAAATGACAGAATGATCTCAGTTCGAATCCAAGGCAAACCATTCAATATCACAGTAGTCCAAGTCTATGCCCCAACCACCAATGTTGAAGAGGATGAAATTGACCAGTTCTATGAAGCCCTACAGCACCTTATAGAACTAACACCAAAAAATGATGTCTTTATCATCATGGGGGATTGGAATGCTAAAGTAGGAAGCCAAAAGATAACCGGAATAACAGGCAAGTTTGGCCTTGGAGTACAAAATGAAGCAGGGCACAGGCTGATAGAATTTTGTCAAGAGAATACGATGGTCATAGCAAACACTCTTTTCCAACAACCCAAGAGACGGCTCTACACATGGACATCACCAGACAGTCACACAGAAATCAGATTGACTATATGCTCTGCAGCCAAAGATGGAGAAGCTCTATACAGTCAGTAAAAACAAGACCAGGAGCTGACTGTGGCTCAGACCATGAGCTTCTCATTGCAAAGTTTAGGCTTAAACTGAAGAAAGTAGGGAAAAGCACTAGGCCACTCAGGTATGAATTAAATCATATCCCTGTTGAATATACAGTAGAGGTTACAAATAGATTTAAGGAATTAGATCTGATAGACAGAGTGCCTGAAGAACTATGGACAGAGGTTCGCAACATTGTACAAGAGGTAGCAACTAAAATCATCCCAATGAAAAAGAAATGCAAGAAAGCAAAATGGTTGTCTGAGGAACCTTTGCAAATAGCTGAGGAAAGGAGGGAAGTGAAAGGCAAGGGAGAAAAAGAAAGATATGCCCAATTGAATGCAGAATTCCAGAGAATAGCTAGAAGAGATAAGAATGCCGTCTTAAATGAACAGTGCAAAGAAATAAAAGAAAACAATAAAATAGGGAGGACCAGAGATGTTTTCAAGAAAATTGGAGAGATGAAGGGAACGTTTAATGCAAAAATGGGCATGATAAAGGACCAAAACGGCAGGGACCTAACAGAGGCAGAAGAGATTAAGAAGAGGTGGCAAAATTACACAGAAGAACTATACAAGAATGAGCTTAATGTCCCTGATAATCACAATGAGGTGGTCACTGACCTCGAGCCAGACATCCTAGAATGTGAAGTGAAGTGGGCCTTAGAAAAGCTGAGCAACAACAAAGCTAGTGGAGGTGACAGTATTCCAGCTGAGCTATTCAAAATCTTAAAAGACGATGCAGTAAAAGTGCTACACTCAATTTGCCAGCAAATTTGGAAAACTCAACAGTGGCCACAGGATTGGAAAAGATCAGTTTACATTCCAATTCCAAAGAAAGGCAGTTCCAAAGAATGTTCAAACTATTGCACCATTGCACTCATTTCTCATGCTAGTAAAGTTATGCTTAAAATCCTACAAGCTAGACTTCAGCAGTATGTGGATCGAGAACTAACAGAAGTGCAGGCAGAATTTTGAAGAGGCAGAGGAACTAGAGATCAAATTGCCAACATACGCTGGATCATGGAGAAAGCTAGAGAGTTCCAGAAAAACATCTACTTTTGCTTCATTGACTATGCTAAAGCCTTTGATTGTGTGGATCATAACAAACTGTGGCAAGTACTTAAAGAGATGGGAGTACCAGACCATCTTATTTGTCTCTTGAGAAACCTATATGTGGGCCAGGAAGCAACAATGAGAACTGGACACGGAACCACTGATTGGTTCAAAATTGGGAAAGGAGTCTGGCAAGGCTGTATACTGTCGCCCTGCCTATTTAACTTATATGCAGAGCACATCATGAAAAAGGCAGGGCTAGATGAATCAAAAGTTGGAATTAAGATTGCCGGAAGAAATATCAACAACCTAAGATATGCAGATGATACCACTCTAATGGCAGAAGGTGAAGAGGAACTAAAGAGCCTCTTGTTGCGGGTAAAGAAGGAGAGTGCAAAACTTGGGTTGAAACTTAACATTAAAAAAACCAAGATCATGGCATCCGGCCCTCTCAATTCCTGGCAAATAGATGGGGAAGAAATGGAGGTAGTGACAGATTTTATTTTCCTGGGCTCCAAAATCACTGCAGATGGGGATTGTAGTCAAGAAATTAAAAGATGCTTGCTCCTGGGGAGGAAAGCCATGGCAAATCTAGACAGCACACTGAAAAGCAGAGACATCACCCTGTCAACAAAAGTGCGTATAGTCAAGGCTATGGTCTTCCCAGTTGCAATGTATGGCAGTGAAAGTTGGACCATAAAAAAGGCTGAGCGCCAAAGAATTGAGTCCTTTGAACTCTGGTGCTGGAGAAGACTCCTGCGAGTCCCTTGGACTACAAGGCGATCAAACCGTTCAGTCCTAGAGGAGATCAACCCTGACTGCTCTTTAGAAGGCCAGATCCTGAAGCTAACACTCAAATACTTTGGCCACCTAATGAGAAGGAAGGGCTCACTGGAGAAGAGCCTAATGCTGGGAAAGATTGAGGGCAAGAGAAGAAGGGGACGACAGAGAATGAGGTGGCTGGATGGAGTCACTGAAGCAGTAGGCGTGAGCTTAAATGGACTCCAGAAGATGGTAGTGGACAGGAAGGCCTGGAGGAACATTGTCCATAGGGTCGTGATGGGTCGGACACAACTTCGCAGCTAACAACAACAAAATATACCAATATAATGTTTGCAATAAATCACATTAAATCTGAAAGACAGAAGAAAACAGCTCACAAACTTTCAAAAAAACCTATTCTCTAAATTCAAAACTAGCCATTTAGCAATGTGAGTTTGTTTACAAAAGGAAGAGTTTCAGCTTAGACCTGCACACACCCCAAAAATTCCAGTTCAATTATATTGCACAATTGCAACATCTCAGTAAATTGCTACTAGTGTACTAGTTTACATGCTACTAGTTTGCATGCAAAACAAAGTTACAATTGCACTGCCAAAAATTTAAATATTTTCATACCTATTGCACTTAAATTAGAAGGAGCTTGGTGCATCTTTTCCAAATTTTGTTAGTCAGAATCAAAAAGCTGAAGACCAATGACTTTGATTAAAAATCACAAGCTCTCTTGAGGTACTGTATATGGAGTAGCTACTAGGATTTAAGCTGGGATGAGACAGGGTAAAGAGACAGGAGAAGGAAAGGCAATTATATGGACAGGGTTAAAAAGGTGGGGGGGGGCAGATTCCTAATTTTGGGCTTCCATAGCTGAACACAGCTTTCCGCCTATAGCCACTTCTTAAAAAAGAAAGTACAGCGGTGCAAATGCGTGTGATGATAGCAAACACATTTGCCTCCTGTTTGTATGCTTTCCTCTGATGCAGATGTGATTTTGTGTGTGCAAAACCATGCACCTTATAAAAGGTTTATCGCCTTTGAATAATTTGGTGGCTCCAGATGCAATTATTCTCCTTATGGTCAATGAATTCAATTTACAGCATTAGTGACATCTTTTGCCCATACAGAGAGGTTATAAATTTGATATTTCCAGGCTGTTTCCATTCCCTTACTTAGCTCTCCCCAGCTAACAGTTTCTGCTCGGGAAACAAATAGTTGCTGATAATGGTTTATTGTAGGCTCTCCATTCATGTTTTATTTATGCTGGGTTTAGAGGGGGGGAAAAAGCCACAGCTAAGGTTACATGGAGAATGAGTTTGATGTACAATATGATAGGGCCAAAGCATCCAATAGCACCTTTGTCCACATTTCTTATGTTATCTCTAACCACATTTGCAGTATTCTTGGTCTCACAGAAAACAGCACTGGCTTTGGTGAGGTCTCACATCCTATCATCGGAGGTGGTAGAAGATGGTATCACAACATTTTTGACCAAGAATGCCTCATGTTCATAGACAGAGAGTAGGGATAACATAAGAAATCTTATCATGTTCTTCTAGATGCCCTTTAACCCCAGTCCTATGTCTAGTAGTGGGCCTTATTCACGATGACAATGAGGGTGCTTACCGCAAGGAGGTTGAGAGTTTGGTGAACTGGTGTAAGGAAAACAGCCTAGTTTTAAACATTGGAAAAACCAAAGAGATCATTGTTTATTTTAGAAAAGGCAGGCACAGCCACACTACTCTGTGCATTAATGATTTACCTGTGGAGATGGTTAACAAGGTGTGGGTGTGCAGTTAAAAAGTAGGCTGGCTTGGTCACTCAACAGTGAGACACTGGTGAAGCGGGCACAGCAGCGCCTGCATTTTCTGCAGTGCATGAGAAAAGCACATCTTCCTTCCCCTGTCCTTACCACTTTCTACAGAGGGATGATCAAGAGCATCCTGTCATACAGCATCACAGTCTGGTTTAGAAGCATCCCTGCTTCGGATAGGAAGGCGGTGCAGAGAGTGGTGAGGATGCCCGAAAAGATCATTGGCAGTTCCCTCCCTTCCATCCAGGACATAGCCTATAAGTGTTGCTTGAGCAGGGTCCACAAGATTGTCTGGGATGCTACACTCCCTCTTCACGACTTGTTTTCCTTGTTACCTTCTGGGAGGAGGCTCTGTGGTATCTGAAGCAGAACATCCAGATTCAGTCACAGCTTAGTTCCATACACTATTAATCTTGTGAACTCTAAAGCTTCCTCCTTCCGTTATGTATTCAAAATGGACAGTGATTAATATTTATTTGTCACTTATATGTAAGGGTGTAGGTCTATATATACGTTGCATATAGTATGTTTTAAATGTGTGTTATGTATGTGTACACTCTGAGAGCAAGCAACTAAGTTTCATTCTTAATGTGTGCTGATGTGCCCACAGGAAAAAAGTGACAATAAAGGTTATCTAATCTAATTTAATCTAGTACTTAATACTATTTCCCCCAATTACAGTTAGTCCTTGACTTACGACCACAACTGAGCCGCAAATTTCTGTTGCTAAGTGAGACAGTTGTTAAGTGAATTTTGCCGCATTTTTTTTGACCTCCTTGCCACAGATGTTAAATGAATCACTTAAGTTGTTAAGTTGGCTGTCATGGTTAAGTGAAGCTGGCTTCCCCATTGACTTTGCTTGTCAGAAGATCGCAAAAGGGGTTTGTTCACATGATCTCGGGACAATACAACTGTCCTAAATATGAACCAGTTGCCAAGCATCCGAATTTTGATCCCATGACCATGGGGATGCTGCAATGATCTTAAGTGTAAAAAATGGTCATAAGTCAGCATTTTCAGTACTGTTGTAACTTTGAATGGTCACTAAATGAATGATTGTAAATTGAGGATTACCTGTTGATTACCTTTTCAGCCCATAGTGAACAATAGGTTTGCTTTATGACCACCACAAAAAAGGTCGTAAAACTGGGTCTGCTCATATGACCTGCTCCTTTACAACTGTCATGACCTATGCCGGTAATGGGCAGGTTCCATTACAGCTATAAGTCGAGTACTATCTGCCCTCCTTCTCATTCCCATTCAAAGAAATTCTGAAGTGGTTAATGCAATGATTATAAATCAAACACTGGCATGAAATTACTCCAGAGAGGGGAATGCAATTTTTAACTCTACTCTGACCTAGCTGGGTTACGTGTGAGGGAACACATGCTGTTCCGCATGCTTTCTGAAGTCACACAGATACAGTTGCGGGCATACAACCATAGACACACGAACCCAGTTTTAAAATACGTAGCCTCTTACATCTACTCCTGCCAGTTAAAACTTGATTTCAAAAGAGCTTTTAAGAGGCTAGTTTGAACTCTCGTTGATAAGTGGTATCAGAGCATCAAGGATGGGAAGGCAAGGCCATCTCTCTTCACTCAGCAGTGACACACAGAGAAATTTCTCCAACGGCACAGGGGGTGAAGCCTGGTGGAAATCTCACTTGTTTTGTTGAAAAACAGAAGTATTCAGAGCAAAGCTGCAACACCAGGGCAGGGAATGAATCTTTTCAAAACATGGCCTCCAGCCTACTTCAGTGTATTGAAGACCATTCCATGCATTGTAGACCAGTTGGGTACAGTGGTTAAGAAGCTGGTCTAGAAACCAAGAGTCTGTGGGTTCTAGTTCCGCCTTAGGCATGAAAGCCAAGTGAGTGATTTTTGGGCCAGTCAGTCTCTCTCAGCCCAACCTACCTCGCAGGATTCTTGTTGCAAGGAAAATAGGAGGAGGAAGGAGTGGGGGGGGGCTATCTCTGCCACCTTGGGTTACTTATAAAGTTATAAAGGTGGAATAAAAATCTAAGAAATAAACGTATGAGATTATTTTAAAACTTTGCCAAGAAAAGCTGCTACATCTGAGGGGTAGAGCTTCCCCATTTTAGCACAAGCAGTTTTATATGCTGGGAGAGAAGAGAGGAGACAAAAAGAGATTCCTCCACAAGGCAGAGGTCTAAGGTAGCCCATTGGCCAGATGTTTCCTATGTCTATACAGTTAGTCCTCGACTTACAACAGTAGATTTAGTAACCGTTTGAAGTAACAACAGCACTTAAAAAAGGGAATTAGGACCACTGTTACCATTACAACCATTGGTCATAATGATCCCCCATGGTCACATGATCAAAATTCAACTGGTTCATACGTGTGATGGCTGCAGTACCCTGGGGGGTCACGCTATCACCTATTGCGACCTTCTGACAAGCAAAGTCAATGGGGAAGCCAGATTCACTTCACAACCGAGTTTAACAACTGCAGTGATTCACTTAACAAATGTGGCAAGAATAGCCATAAAGTGGGATAAAACTCAGTTAACAGATTTCTCACTTAGCGACATAAATTCTGGGCTCAATTGTGGATGTAAGTCGAGGACTACCTGTACTAGATGAACCTAAATGCCTTGCTGATTTTAGACTGTCTTTTCCAATTTTCCTTTGAGGACAGAAATAAAGCCCAGCTGGAAGAGTAAGAGAAATATATGAAGATAAATGTATGAATAGGATGTTTGACTCGCCACACGTCATCCAAGGATTCTAATCCTTCCCGATCTGCTTTTTATCTTTGTGCTGAAACACCTCCCATGTTTCAAGGCCTTTTTTCAAGTCCTGAACTGAAAAAGCAAATCTTGGTTGGCCTTCATTTGCATCATGACAGAAATTCCGCGGATTTAAATTCAGCTCTGAGTCACACTCGACATGAGCAACCAGGAAAAAAAAGTGAGGTGGGAAAAGTTCAAACATCTCATTGCCATTTGCACAAAATCTAACCCAAAAAGCAGAGGTGCCTGTCATTCAGGCTTTTGAAAAGATACCTGGGAACTCAGCTTTCTGTAGTAGTGGGGGGGGGGGACTGAGGACCATTGATGGGAGCAAGAAAGGCTATGCATATCAAGGGGGTGCCAGTAACAAGGATCACCTTTGTTTAATGTTCTTAGTTTCTTGAAGTAACAAACAAGAATGTGAAATTCTGATAAAATCTGGTTCAGACCAGCAACAGACGAGGAGGTGTCCCAAAAGCTCAATTTTAATAACCTGAAAGCTCATTATAATGTGGGAAACACGCCTCCTGAATATTCAATTGGTCATTAAGAAGTTCATGCTAAGAATATTATGGGCTGCTATGAACTGTTACATGGGACACGTATAGTTGCTGGGCCTGCTGTCTAGTTGCTGGGTGACTCAAATGATGCTGGCCAATGACAAAACATATTACAAGCCCAATAAGTTTGAACTGCGTATAAAGTGAATTCTCCCTTTTATAAGGGCCTTTCCACCTTGTTCCTGTGGGAGACCTCTCATTTACTTATGCATAAAGAGATATTAATGTACCTTTCCAGCTCAGATCCTATTTTGGCAAAGGGCACAGTGACTCTCACCATGATTTACGGCTTACACCATGACCCCCCCCCCCTTTCCTTAACTGGCCTCTACTGATAGAGAACCAGCAGCCTGAAGCGATTGTTCTAAATGGAAATTATAGTAACCAAATGCTATAGAAAACTTGCCAATGATGATAATTGCGCTTACAGGCTGGAAGAGGGGGGGGGGTTGAGTCCCCTTTTTGAACGCTCTGTCGTGCATTTGCAAAGGATCAAATCAGGTAACTGTATTTTGGATTGGTGAGTGTCAACATCAAAATGCGGGCATGATTAGGTAACCAAACCCCAGTCCAGTTTTACATATATGCGACGTGTATGAAACGGACTTTAAAACAGTAAGTCACCCCAATCACACCTGCCAGTTTAATGTCCTTGACCTCCTGCAGATGTCCCTGGTTTGAGCTCCCTCCGATAAGGATTTATAACTTGGCTGCAGTTGTAAAGTTGCTTCTAATGTATAATTTTTAATGTTTTGCAAGGAAGATGATTTTAAATATATCAGGCACAATCATATTAATGTAATTAATGTAAGGTAGATAATTACTGTAATAAGGTAAATTGAAATTACCTTCCCCCCCTTGCTGTGGACCTAATTCTTTACCCTGACTATGCCCACTTGCAGGCAGTGTGGCAAGCAGCTCACTATTCCACAATGAAATGCATCCTTTGGGCATGTCATTATATTTATTTTATTTTTATTTATTTTTATTACATTTATATCCCGCCCTTCTCCGAAGACTCAGGGCGGCTTACAAGCTTAGCAGTAGCCTTCATTCTATGTATATGCCTGCTTGTTAGGGCTTTCACACACACCCCCAAGCGGCATTATTACAAAGTCAGCTTAATTGCCCCCAACAATCTGGGTCCTCATTTTACCTACCTCGGAAGGATGGAAGGCTGAGTCGACCTTGAGCCTGGTGGGATGCGAACCTGCACTAATTGCAGGCAGCTGAAGGAAATGGATTGCTTGCTCAGAAAGCAGTTGAGGATGCTGACATAGGGCTTGCCTGAATGAGTGATAGCGATCCTCAGGGTGCATTAGAAGAAACCATAATATTTTATAGTCTTAGAGATTTTCTACATTAAAGCACATAAATTCTTCTAAGATGCCCTCTATTCCCAGTTCTCATATCTAATACCTAATACTATTTGCCCCCAGTTACAGGTAGTCCTTGACTTACGGCCACAACTGAGCCCCAAATTTCTGTTGCCAAGCGAGACAGTTGTTCAGTGAATTTTGCCCCATTTTACAATCTTTCTTACCACAGTTGTTAAATGAATCACTGCAGTTGTTAAGTTAGAGAGAATGTTGTGAAGTGACATTGACTTTGCTTGTCAGAAGGACACCAAACCCTGAAACATTGCCACCACCATAAATACGTGCCAGTTGCCAAGCATCGGACCTTTGATCATGTGACCATGTGGGGGCGCTACAAAAGTGTGAAAAACGGTCCTACGTCACTTTTTTCAGTGCTGTTGTAACTTTGAATGGTCACTAAATGAATGGTTGTAAATCAAGGACTACCTGTACTATAAGGCATGGTTTCCCAGATCATCAGGATTTCATTTGCTTCAGGTATGTTATTCTCTAACGGCTCCATTCCAGACCTTAAGCTGATCATGCCTTTTGTTCAAGACTTGCTGTTCAAGACTAATTTCCAAGAACACATGTTTAGGCTTGTGCTGCAAGCAGAGGAATGTAGGTTAGTTAAGGCTAATTCAACCTACTGGTTTCATATTACTCACTATTCCCTTTAAGACATTCATTCAGCAATTCCTCTAAAAGAAGTGTCATTCAAAAAGTAAAACAAATATATTTCTACCTTCTGCCTCACACCAAAATCACTCCAGAAAAAGCATTTAAATTGGTTTGGTTCCCCACCCCCACCCCCATCGACTCCATCAAGATGTGTCAACATTCCTCATAGAAGTTATTAAATGTAAAATTCATATTGCAAGCGCTTAGGTGAATTATTCCATTTTGTGTTCTGTGGCTCACAGCAATGTTGTATTAATATTATATTTAGGTCTCTAATTAACACAAAGCAAAGTAAGGGCTGAAAGCCAGTTTGGTGTAGTGGTTAAAGGTGCTAGATTAGAAACGGAATAGTCTGAGTTTACTTTGGCCTGAGGTGCAAAGTCATATGGGTGACTTTGGGCCAGTCATTCTCTCTCAACCCTAGGAAAGAAACAAGGGCAAACCGGTTTCGAAAATGCTCCCGAGTTGTCTGTGCAATCACCAGGAATCAAGACTGACTCAAAGGCACACATTTGCATTTATTTAACATAAGAGCAACTAACTTAATCTTCAGGTGTCATTTCTTGATGGCTTTAACTGTTGCCAAAAACGTTTGCTATACAGTTTAGCCATCCAACATACATTGCCTGCAGTACAATCCTATTCTGATTTATTTTGGAATAAATCCCATCCACTCCATTGCATGAACCTGTTGTATAACGAAGAGAATAGCAACTTAGCTCCGTTCCTTACCATCAGTTTGATTAGGATAGGCACAGGATTACAATGTTAGGAGAAGTAAGATACAGTTGCAAAACTTGTGGGCTCTCAAATGCCTTCCAGAAGTATACCATCACGGCTGCCTCTTATTTATTTATTTATTTGTTTGTTTGTTTGTTTGTTTGTTTACTTACTTACTTACTTACTTACTTACTTACTTACTTACTTACTTACTTACAACATTTATATGGCTTCCCAACACACTCAGTTTACAGAACTGGGCAGTTTACAGAAATAAAACCTTAACACAAAACCAAATAAATCCCCATCCTCGTGGCAACCACAATCAAACCAGCCAGTTGATGGGTTTCATATCATCCTGGGATCCCCAGGGCTGCTCACAAAATCATGTCTTCAGGGCCTTTTGAAAGAGTGTCAAGGTGGGATCAATTGTATTTCTGGAGGGATGATGACCCTCAGGGAGAGATCCACCATGGAGAAGTCCCTTCTTCTTGGTCCCACCCATGAGAGGGGACGTATAACATCCCCTGTCTTTCCTTCTCTTGGAAAGCTCTTCTGGGATTCAGTCTGCTGGGGTTCCATCACATACTATTGAGTCTTTTAAGAAACAACTTGTTTTGTTTTTTTAAAAAAAGATTCTAGCATTGAGCTAGGCTCAAGCAGACCATGCCTTGGGCAGACACCGGAAAAATGGGGGGGGGGCTCCTTTAATTGCATCAGTGATCTCATTAGATCTCCATATTTAAAATAGCTTGGCTGCAGTTGGCTGAGCACATTCTAGAGGCTCAGGCAGAGGAGGAAGTGGTGACTGACTGCATGAAGGACCCCAGTGACATCCACCTGTCCAATCAGGTCCAGCAGGAGGAGCATGTTGTGGGTCTCATTGGCCAAAGTGCTTTGTTCGACGGGGCCCAGAAGGAGAGCCACTTTTGCTATGGCATCTGCCCTTTGCAACATCCTTCCCCCAAAATGAAGTTAGCACAACCTTGCTGGCCTTACAGAAAGCCTTCCAAAGGTGGTTTTGCCATCAGATCTGAGGAACCCATGGAAGCAGGGCACCCATTAAAAATGGCTGGTATATGTTTCTATTGCATTCTTCCCTGCCTTTTTTAAGTGTACTTTTTAATGGATAGATACTGCTGATTGTTTAGCTTCTCTTTTAATTGGGTACTGTATATAGTCCAGGGTCATTGCAAAGAGAAATGGGCAGCTACATAAAATAAATACATAATCAGAGTGACAGGGAAGGAGGTGGCAGCAGCAGCAGAAATGGAGATAAAATAATAGAGTGCTTTTCCCCCAAGGCACTTTCTCTGCCCTCTGACTCAGGGCAGTATCTGACATTGATTAAATATACTTGTTTGGCTGGACACAGAACTCTTTATAACTCTGTTATAAAAGATGTGCATTTAAAAAAGGGGTAGCTTCCCCCCCCCCCGCCCAGGTAGGTGGCAGCATCAAATCAGCTTTGATTAATCTAAAAGCTGGGTCAGAATTAATGAATATTTTGAGGGGAAAATATGTTTTAAAAAAATCTCAGAATGGTAAGTAAGAAGAAAAAAAAGGAATAGAAGGCAGTAAAAATGTATTATGCATTATCATTTCCAAAGTACGCATCCATGTAGTGATCAATAGTTACGCTTGACTCAAAGTTTTTATTTTTATTTTCTATCAAAGGATGAGATTGTACAAGTAATCTATATACTACTAAAACTCTTATATCAGTTTGTCTATTTCTAAGTTTCAACTGGGAGAAATGGTGCCTCATAAGCCAACAATTGTTAAACCAATGTGAGTTAATTTACAAAATGCATCCAAAATCTGGAATCCCATGGCATTGAAGATGACCACTTCAGCCCCACTCCTGCAGTCACACAATCAACATTTCCAGTGCTCACTAACAGTTTCTCACAAGTCAATGGGGAAGACAGCAAGAAGTCTAAACTTGATTGTGATTGCTGAAACTCACTGCCAGCTTCACATAAGCAAAGTCAGTGAGGAAGCCAGCAGGAAAAGTAGCAGGCAGACAGGTGATAGCTTCTGGGGGAGAGAACAAGAAGGTGTGCATGAGGCACAGTGAGGGTTGGGGAGAGTGCACAGGGTTGTGCGAGAGTCAGGGAGGGTACACAAAGGTACAAGGGTATGCCTGAAAGGTACAGTGAGGATCAGAGAAGGTGAAGTCAGTGCAAGTCAGGGAGAGTGCACAAGGGTATACGAGTGACCAGCATGGCACAACCACTGAGGGACTAGTGTAGAATTTATAGATAGGTGAGATTTACTCAAACAACTTGTGAACTTCCCTGCTGGCTCTCCCAATGACACTCTCCCTTCAAGATTCACACAAGCAAAGTCAGTGGGGGAAGCCAGCAGGAAATCAGAAATGTCTCCCACTCCTATTGCTGTTTTGTCTGCCTGTGATCATTCCATTGAACTGTTTAGATAATCATACCTCTGAAATGATGACACAACTGAAACAATGATCTAATAGTCATAGGTTGTCTAATGTTATCTCAATATGTTGTGCTTCTAAAAATGAGAAAAAGCCACTTCACTGCAACAGTTCAATATATTTTTTAATTCTCATTGAAAATGAGCAACAGAAAATTACCAAATATTCTAACTACATATTATAAATCAGAGTGGATCACTGCGTAACTGCTATAAAAAGACAGCAAAATGTCATTTTAAGGGTGGTAAGGGACAGACAATTCAAAGAATGTGTTGCTTTGGGAGTAAGAGGAGAGGTTTAAAAAACAACAATAGTTCAATTGATTTTTAGCATACTTTTCAACATACACACACACCCCGAATTTCAGAAATAACCATAATGACTTTATTACATTTATGCAGTGATTTTTTTTGTAAAACAAAAAGGTGCCAGAACTCACACACATCATACAACCTGCCTTGACTACCCTACAAGGTTTACCTTTGTAGCTGGAAAAAAAACCCCTTCATTTTTAGTGTATCTAAAAGATTAGGATTTTGTTCAAGGTAAGTTAATACTATTAATGTTACCATGCACTGTGTGGCTTTAAATTACAAGAAGGCATTTTATTAATCTTTTGGGACATTTACTATTGGCATGCCCATTTAGTTTAATGAGTGGAAATGTCAGCTTTCTATGTGGAATGAAATTGGCCCAATAAAACAAAATTTGGTTGCTTGTAAAAGATTAAATTATTTTTAAGAAGTTGTCAAACAAGGTGGGAAAATTTACATTTGGAGTTTAATAGGGATATTGATTTGAAACAAATTAAAGTTGAAACTTTATCAGTGAACAGATTACTTTTAATTTACCTTTAAGTTAAACCCAATTTAATAAATAGATCTGATTAAACCTCATACTGTAGGTCTACCTTTACATCTGACCAATACATAATTAATATATATTATTAATAATAATAATACCTCCAAACCACAGGACATTGGCTTTATTCTTATTCTTCCCCTCTGCAGTTTGAATATAAAGTACAAAAGACTAAAAAAGATTTTTGTAGACATCCCAGCCTTTGAATTACCCAAGGAACCGAAACAGCAAAGTTTCACTGTCAGGCAAGCTTCCACGTCAACCACCTTTCTTTCCCCTCGCTTCACATTTTTTTAACCTCACACCTCACCTTCTGTAAGGGAAGGCAAAAGGCTCACTCACCCTTTCATGAAAGATGGCCTCCATGTTTATGTGTCTCCCACTGCCACCATCGGCTTCCACCACAGGGTACGACCCAATCAAGCCATGCTCTGGCTGTGGTGCTCCGGCGCCTCATGGCTCCTCCTAGTGGAGGCAGACAGTGCCAGAGGGGATCCCGCTCGCACCATACCGCCAGCAGGGCATTTTCAAAAACAAACGAGGATAGGAAGGGAAACAATAGGCAAAGAACGCAACTCTGGAAAATCCATTGAAAAAAGGTGCCGGAACTTTGTTCCGGTATGTTCTATGACAAAAAAAGCCCTGCATTTATGTTCTTGGAGATATAGTGAAACTAATGCTTTATTAAAATATATTGCTCCATTTCAGTGAGAAGCAATGATTTATATTAACTCAATCTCAGCTTTATCTCAATCATGTGAGTGCTGACTTTTGAAAAGAGGAAATGAACATATAATCAGAAGATTTATTGTTTAGCATTGGAAGCACAAATATATGGCTCTGACTATTTAGCAATTTGCATAATTAATTAATACAGATCAACCATGGATGACTGTAATGAATCAGGGGTTTAATTCATCAATATATGTACATCTGTAATATAGTTTTTGTATATTTTTCTTCTTTTATAATTCTGTATACTTTTCTTTTTTATATTTTCAGTTAATAAACAATATTTTTCTGAGCTATAATTCCATTTTTTCACTGACACATGAAACCTATTTAATTTCTTCACTGATTAACCAATCATATCTGCAATAAAGTGTCACTTTTCTAACTTGACAAATAAACATTTATTGGAAACTGCTGTTGGTAGCTAGAACTCTCCTTCACCCTCAAGAGATAACCTTCTTTCTTCAATTTAAATAAAGCCATTTTTATTGTCCCAGGCTCTTCCTAGACATTGTTTTATTGTTTCTGGCAATTAACTGCAACATCAGGCTATGTTCACAAGAAGGTTCAATTGGAAATTTAGTTCAGGATTTTTTATTACATAAAACATTGTGACCAGAAAAGTTCTTTGCATTACAAAAGAGAAGTATGAATGAACTTTTCATCCTGACCTGTCTTTAGTTTAATATACTTGGGAGTTTTATGGACCACAGTTTCAAAGTGTTCTTTGAACATTTTCCCCATCTCTATCTCTCTCTTGGCAAGATTTTGGAAGTGGTTTGCTAACTCAGGAGGCCTGACAGAAGTCTGGCATAGGTGATTGCAAATGTGGATAGGGTTTTACTCATGAACATGTGTTCTAATCATTGTTATGCTGTTTACTGCAGAATAATTTTTTCAAGTTCTTATACTTACATTAAGTTTCTTTTGCTAAGGGTTGAAGAAAAATGACCTGCTGTGATGAAGCTTGTCATTTTGAAGGTTCTTAATATCCATAAAGCAGTTAAGAAGACATTTCCTAAAGTGTTTAACAATGGAAGTGGGTGAGAGACTTCCGGCTTGACATTGCGGTGGCACGGACACAGGAAGACGAGGGTCCGTCTTTCATGTCTGAATCGCTCTGCTGGGGGACCCTGGAAAGGGTTGAAAGTCACCCTGTAGAGGCAACAAGCAAGGAGGGGGCCCCCGTTTGATTGCGGGAGGGTAGCAGCCCTTCCCTTTGATCTGGGGAAGCCCTCCAAACTGGTGGTGGAATGACCGGACAAATTAATTAATATTAATTTTAGCCGAAGCTAAAAGCACTACCAAGCAACTTTCAAGCAACGTGGATGAAACTGGGTGAGACCTGATCCTCTCTTTAAGATTTTAAGTTTTCTTTCCTGAAAAAGCAGCCCAAAGCATTTTTCCCCTTGTGAGGAGAGTGGGAAGGGAATTTTTACCCCAACCTCTAAGAAAAGCAGTGACTAACTACCCAGGGGAAACAAAGCAACCATAAGATTAATTTTAACCTAATTGGATTTTTTTTTTTTTTGAAACTTGGGGAGTAAAAATGTTCTTTTTTCCTATTGGAAACCTCTGGTTTTTGGGGTTTTTTTTTAAAAAAGAAGACTTGAAAAACCACCATATGTTTTGAACTGAATAAGTTATAAAACGGCATTGGTGACATCTTGTGACAAATTATGATATTACAATTTGTTATTGCCTAAAAGAAACCTGGCTTGAAGCCCAGACTTCAGATAAAATTAGTTTGACTTTGACAGCTACCACCTTTGAAAAACCCAGCTGCAAATAAGGAATTTCTGGGCGGCTTATCTGTGTGGCAGGGATGATGTACTGTTTTGAAAACTGGCCTGCTTGAACTATGAATGTAAACTTTTACTGACTTTCAAAGCGATGCTTGGGGAACTGCTTTCCTATTTCTCTGCTTGAGAAGAATATATTATTACACGAGATGATGGAATACCCTGGATTACAAACTCTTACTTAATAAACAATTTCTATTATAAAGACCACCTATAAAACATGAAATAGATGTCCCATACCTAGCCACAAAAGACAAAAAATATTTCTAAAGCCTTCAACTTAACATATTATTAAGAAAATATGGTTAAAAATCAGGAAAAAAATCCTTTCCATATTGAAATCAATACATAAAAGTATTCTTTCAGGTTGTGATAAAATAGGAAGCAACACAAAGGAACGATGTTCTAGCTTAAATATACAAACCCAGATCTTGACTACAAGCAAAGAATTAACAATGCAGAATACAAAAGGAAAATCAGAATAACGAAACACTAAGACAGAGGACCCAACTGATAAACAGACCCAGAAAACTGAAAAATCAGAAACTGGAGTGACATCACTGAAAATGGAAAAGACTTTTTACAAATCAAGAAATCAGAATATATTAGAGGAAAAGGAAGAAGAACAGATTGAATGGAAGATAAAGCTATTAGGACAATTGTGGGAAGTCGGAGTTACAGGGAGGCAGTTTAATAAATACCAATGGGCTTGTTTCTCCACAAAAACTTCAACCAAATGGTCTTTCTTATTCTAAATAATATACATAAAAATAGAGGGTAAACTATTTGTTGATTCAAAGGCACTGACATAATAATAATAATAAACCTTTATTGTCAAAGTACAACATGTGTACATTGAGATTAGCTGAGCCTCCCCCTGTTCTCTCTCCCCCCAACACACAGTGACAACAAACCCTCCATCCCACCACACTATGTGAACCAACTACACCACACACCGGCCTCCCAAGTCAATTCTGCATAAGATTATGTCCCATTTAAAAGCCTAACAGCCCACGGATAAAAGCTATTTTTCAGCCTGTTGGTACGGCTGGCTATATTCCTATATCTCCTACCCGATGGTAGGAGAGTAAAGAGATACCATCCAGGGTGTGAGTCATCCCTGAGAATCTTCCTCACTCTTCCAAGGCAACGAGTCCTGGCGATGTCATCCAGTGGTGTCAGGGAACAGCCCACAATGTCTTGTGCTGTGCTCACTACCCTCTGTAATACTTTCCTATCCGCGGCTGTCAGACCAGCATACCAAACCACATGGTTAAAAAGTTAAAAAGACATGGGAGTTTAGCTGGCAAACGAAGAAAGCCAGAGTAAGGCTGAAGAAAATAATGGCTTTGACTTATTAGAGGGGACATTATATTACTAATTAGGTGGTTGAATATGGTGGAAAATAGATAACTTTTAGAAAATAGAGTAACATTATAATTAAATAGATAAGATGTGTAATTAGAATATTAGGCTTTGGTATGAAAAGGGAAAAAGTGAGAAGTTGAGATAATGGAAGCTTTTTTATTTTTTATTTTATTAATTTTTTAACATGGTCACCTTAATATTCAGTAAACAGTGTGTTGTCTGGGTTTAGATTTAAAAAAACATTCACTAACAATTGGTTTCTATAATCTATAATCCACATAATAGCTTCACTTGATTTCCTTTTCTTCCCATAATGATCTCTTTTACCAACCTTAAGTTAATAAAATTCTTATTGTTTTGACAGATAACAATGGAGTATAAAATTTTTTCTAATATTTCCACAAATAATAATCACATCAATATAATATTTCTTTTCTCTTTTCATTCTGGTTGCTTCATCTTATATCCCATTTACAGTTCTTGTTTACATTTGTTTTTCCCACAATGTTCAAAACATTCTTACTGGTTAAGATTTTCTCAAAGTTAATTACATTTAAATATTTGTTTCTATTTTTTCTCATGTAAACCATTCCATAACTTTTACCTTACTTAAGGAATAAATAAGACTAAAAGAAGAAGAAAAACAACAACAAGAGTAAAGAGGGATAAAAATATAGTATACTACTGAAAGTCCATATTTCCCCTAAAGCCTAATACATATTTATTTCCAAATTTTTTCCATTCTTTTTACCATAATTAAGAATATATTTAATATTTAAATATTCCATTTAATAAATCTAGTCTTCTGGTCTTTTAACTCTTATTCAAAACATTTTTTTTCAATCCATTGTAATTTTCATAAAATCAATCACATTTAAATATCTAAAATATGTCCTTATATATAAGCCATTCTAACTCTTTTATATTACCCATATCAAGAAATAAGATAAGAAAAAGAAAGAAAGAGAGAGTACTATGTTATTTGAAGGACTCCTCCCTCTTAAAGTAAAATTCATATCCAAAATCTTTCTATTACTTTAACCATATTCAAACAGGTGTTTCTTTTTAAAATATTCTCTCTGGTAAGTCCTATCATCTATTTTCTTAATTTTCACTTTGGCCTTCTTCTTTTGCCCAATATCTTTAATCAATATATTCTGCTGAATCAAAGAGTCTTTCCATATTCTTGTAGGTGTCACTGTAGATATAAAAAAATAAGGCAAGTACAGTATCTTTGTAAGAGGCATTTGCTCTTTCATGTTTGTTGAAAAACTTTTTCTTTCTTTTTCTCTCTGTATCTCTTATCATTTTTTGTCTCTCCATTTCTAGTGGTGTTCCTGACGTCTCTGCAATCCATTTTGACTGCTCTTTTTTCTTATCCTCAAATTTCTCTTGTGGTCTTAAAGTATAAATTGCCTTTTCCAAAACCAATATTTCTTGTAAATTTTTCCCCACTTGGATTAAATAATACTTCTTTGTTGCGTTAAATTCCATCTTTGAGTCTCTTTCCTCGAATTTGTGTTCAGTTATCTGTTTTATCTGCTCCTTCTCTATTGTTATTTCCTGGGATTTTTTTGTTGTAAAGTTAAATTGCAGATGAATTGGTTTATGTTTTCAAAGTTATTTTGGATTTCTTTTACTTTTATTGACATCAAGGATCTCTAGATCTATTTGCCTACTTTTGTGATGTCATCACACCCAGTGTAAGTAAGGTAGGACCACTTGAAAAGATATGAAATAGGATGGGAAAATAACCATATCAAACCAGTATCAAAAGTAAGAAAAGTGGATTTGAACAAAGGCAAATTTATATGAGTAAAAGAAGTGATAAAAATTTGGAGAGAAGGCCAACAAGTGAAAAATCAGCTTAAATAACATCTGGCTCGATTTGTACTGTTTTCAGAGAAATTGACACATACTCTGGTGGTTTGAGAAAGCGAACTGTTCCCCTGACTATGAGGAAATGCATCGATAGTACACAGTAATTCCAGCCAACTAATTTCACCTCAGGACATCCTGCATTCTAATAATACAGTAGTTATCAGTTTTATTCTTTATATTCACAAACCTTTTAGGTTGTTTATGACTCTCTTGGCCTCGACGCTCAGTTCTCCTTGCTAAAATAAAAATGTCACTAGCCAGCTAGGTGAGGTTAAATGTCTCCTGCATTAACACCAACTACAATGGTGTGAATACACAAATGAATATCTGCCTGTTCAAATAATGCAGATTAATGTTGCAAAGGAAGACTGGCTCCTGTCCAGGCTTGGTAAATAGACAGTTTTTATGCTCTTTTTTTCATGACAAAGATGATTATCTTTCCTTTGACACTATAATAGGTGCTGAGTCTCAGAGTCAGTTTGTTAGTCTAGAATTTGCACACCCTAGACTCCATTACCAAAATAATGTGCAGTCATTATTAACGCTGCAGTGTGAATAAAAAGAAACCAAATAAATGTAAATAAAGTGATATTAAAATATACAGTAAAACGGACAAAATGACACCGTAAGTAAAAGGAAAAGCAATTGCTGTTGTTATTGTAAGCTACAAAGCACGCAGGCAATTCACCTAATGGGCAGTGTTATAAGAAATTTGTGATTCGGAGTGCATTCAATTCTCAATTTCTATGGACTTAGAAAAACTATAATGTACCCCTGCCAATTTTTGAAAATGGCAAAAAACATACAGGATGAAATATTCCATTGGGAAGCCAGTCAGCTGAGACACAATAGCCAGTTTTAATAAACTGCAATTGGCGGCATGATTGCCCAGAATGGATGGGATGTGTCCTATTTTCTTCTCCCAATTACTTCAGTCTCACATCTTCAGTCTTCATATTTTCCACCTTATTGTTAGAACTGCCTAAAACAGTGTGCTAATCCATGTTTGCAGAAGTACGTGGCGGGGGATTGTGAATTCAGCTGCTGCATTTGTAACATAGGTGTAGGTGTGCAGTTCAAATCACATTATCGACCTGAACATTTATTTTGAAGTAGAAGGAATCTTATCCCACCTTCTTGGACCTATTTCTGCATACCCTTGCACAGTATTCTATATGTCCTGTTACCACTGTAAATGAAAAATGAGTATAAGCCATTTAAATCCCAATAAAATAAACTTTGATCAATATCATATTCCTATCCCATTGCTGATAGAGTAGTAGGTATTGAAAACTTGCTGGAAGTATGGTCCTAAAAACATCATAGAATTTGGGGATATTTGTATATTGCTGGTAACTAATTTGATATCAGTGGGAAGAAAAGGCATTTTCTTCTAATAAATAATGAAACTATCTGAGTGTGCATTAGAAACGTATTTTTTAAAAGGAATGGGTATTGTAAATAGTCAATTGTGGCTTTCCCGATGAGCCAAAGCAGCAAACTATACTATATAATTTTGAATAAAACAGATTAGCAGTTGGAAGTGGTCATTCACGCACTGAATAAATATTTTTTTTTCATTTTTCAATTTAGTATGGTAGTACATTTATCTATAAGCCCTAGGGAACCAGCAAGGCGCTTGAGGTGGCTCCATTGTTGTTAACCTCTGCTGCCCTCTGTTAGACTTTCTGATTTTTATTTTCTGATACTTTGGCCACCTAACGAGAAGGAAGGACTCACTGGAGAAGAGCCTAATGCTGGGAAAGATTGAGGGCAAGAGAAGAAAGGGACGACAGAGAATGAGGTGGCTGGATGGAGTCACTGAAGCAGTAGGGGTGAGCTTAAATGGACTCCAGAAGATGGTAGAGGACAGGAAGGCCTGGAGGAACATTGTCCATAGGGTCACGATGGGTCGGACACGACTTCACAGCTAACAACAAACAATGTTAACTGTTTTATCATCTTATTCTATGAAACCCAGGATCACTTTTTCATGGTACCCATGTCAATTGGATGAGTCAACAAATCAACAGTAGGTAGCATCTTTATAAAGAGCATGATGACATTTTTTTTCTTTTTCTCTTTCTGCAGACATACGGGCTACTCTGCAGCCTACAGAAACTGAACAAGCAAACCAATTCCATGTCGTTGTTTTTCCTCTTCTTAGCCTTTGTCCTACTTCTTTTGCTCAGCACTTGATTTGCTCTGTGCTCGCCTAGGTCTCACAGCAAAGCATGATGCAATAAGGGCCTTTGTTTTTCAACCTGCTTCCCACAGATCAAAGCTGGGCATGAAAAAGGCTAAGAGGGAGGGAGTTGGCTCCAGGTCACCTGGCTGGTTTTAGTACTTAGAAGCCGAGTCTCCTTATTCCTAGTCCAGCCCTTTAGCCAATATACCAGAGGCTCTCAAGTGAATCCCTTGCACCATTGCATTAAATAGCAGTCTCAGGTACAATGGCTAAAAATAATGATAAATACTAGATTTATATCCCACCTTGATTTTGTGCAAATCAAGGTTATATACATAAGGCTTCCTCCTGTTGTTTTTTTCCATGACAACAGCAAAGGTGGGCTGGAATTGGTCCAAAGTCACCCAGCTGGCTCCCAAGCCTTCAGGAAGAGTAGAATTCATGGTCTTCTACTTTCTAGTTAACCATGACACCAAACTGACTCTCAATTAATTGAATTAATTAATTGATATTCATAATTCTACTAATTAATTAGCTTCTGCATCCGAGACAAATTCCTTGTGTGTCTAATCACACTTGGCCAAATAAAATACAGTGGTACCTTGGTACTCAACTGCTTTGTAACTTATCGAATTTGGTTCTCAGTGCATTTTGTCCCAAAAATGTTGCCCCGGTATTTATCATTCCTTTGGTACTCAATGCACAAGCTAGAACTTGTCGGTGTCAGCTGCCTTGTGACTCACTACATTATTTCTTATGGGAAAACTTTGTTTGGTACTCATCGTTTTTGCTACTCATCATGCCTCCTGGAACCAATTAACACTGAGTACTGAGGTACCACTGTATTCCATTTCCATTAATAGAATTAACTGAAGGCACACCAGAAGAAAGGTAGTAGGAATTCATTTTGAATTTAGGAACCTGCCTATCTGAGGTTGATATCAGTTTTTTTATTATACTACACATTACATTTATTATAGGGTAGCATGGAGCCAAGATTCCAATGGAAAAAAAACCAGTTTTGCAGTATACAGAGGTTTTATAATACCTGTCCAAAACTAGCAGTGTCTTTTCCCAGGTTTGTGTAGCTCTCCAAGGCTGCAGCACTATCCCCCCAAAAGACGTGTTTGGTTTAGCAAGTTGTGGAGAGATGCAGGCTCTGAAGCCCTTTTTTGCCTTTGAATCTAAAGTCTAGCATAGTCGTAATTTTTAATGAGAAAGGACAAAAAGACCTGTATCCTCTTATGTAATCCATCACAACATTGGAGGCATACTCACCGTAGGTACTTATTGTCCAAAGGTTGAAGGCTATAGCACAGCAGCAGAATATCTGCTTCCCTGCCACAAGACCCAGACTTGATCCTCAACTGTTTTGAGGTAGAATTAATAGAGTCTCCTGCCTCTATTCCAATTGCCATTGACATTACTGAGCCAGGAAAACCCATATAATGCAGCAACCCATATGCCAAACCTCATAGATTAGCTTTATTTACAATAGATTAGCTTTATTTTAAAATGCTCGCAAGTTCTGTTGAGCTGCTTCTTTCTCATTTGCAACAGAGTACCTAATCTCCTGTGGAAAATGTGGCAGTTCTCCCTGTGACTACTGTCTCTAACGTAATGAGATATCGTTACCAACCAGCAAGCTCAAGAGAAGATATTATGCATCACTGTCCTCCTGGCACCTAAAACATTCACCTATGTGGACAAGCCTGATGGCTGGAATTTAGCTGACTAACCTGAGATGCAGGACAGACACTTGTGGCAGTTCTCAGATTTCTGGCATCACCCAGCCTCCTTCACCTAAACAGTTCAGTTGAGATGACAGCTGGGATCGTGTGATCTCACTGGGTCATGACTTAGTCTTATTCTTTCCCTGATTTTTCAAAGTAAAGAGAAAAAGCAGTGCAGTAGCAACTGGGTTTTTCTTTAATCCAGTTACTGGCTGATAGTTGGATACTGATTGCTAAGGTTTCTTTGCTCACCTCTTGCTCACCTCTGGAGCAGGAAGGGCACATTCTGGTAGGTTGTTAGTTCTATTTAAGCACTACAGATTCCCAGAAGAGAAATGAGCTAGTAATTTTAATAATCAGAATACTATTCTTAGGACCTGCTCCATTTTAAATGAGGAATTAAAAGACTTGGGCGATAAGAAAGTCTAAAATGATCTAAAGTCTAAAAATGTCCGTGGAAAACTGAAGAGAGGAATTAGGAAATATCCTGATGCCTAAGGATATTTACTCACATAGTAGGACTGTATTGCTATTATCATTCTCACCTTTCCTATTACCTTCTCCTGTTGGTATCTTATTACTTATCACTTTGTTGTTGATATGTACACTGAGACCTTATGTTTGTATGTACACTGTATGTTTGTAGTACACTGAGACCTTATGCACTGGAGACAAATTCCTTATGTGTCCAATCACACTTGGCCTATAAAGAATTCTATTCTATTATATTCTATTATTCCAATCTTCCTTTTCTGTCATTGATGAAAAGAATTCATATCAGACCTTCCAAACGTTTGAGTTCATCTTGGATTCTTTGAATACCACTAACAACATTCACGATTTCAAAAGAAGATAATTTGAAAACAGAACTCTTTTTTCCTGGGGAAATTCTTTTTGATAACATTCTACAATGATTACCTTTTAATTTTGCAAAAGTAATATACTCCTGCAAATTTAGTATAATAACCATGAGCTTTGTGAAACAAATATTTCAGCTAATAAATAATATATACATATTTATAAATTAATAAGTGAAATACAAGAGATTGGAGCCATTTAGTGCCATGAGTCTGCAGAAACCTCTTCATTTAATATGCAATATATACTTTGTAAGTTCCTTACTAACATAAGGGAAAAGTGGAGAATAGTTGGTAAAGACAAGTTACAGTGAGAAAAAAGATCAAGACACCTATTTCTTGATTCTATTAAAATTTAAAAAGTCAAGAAGCAACTAATACATCACCCAGTTCAGATTCAAGCTGAACTAGACAAAAGTTAGTTTTTTACCCATAAGGCTGATCACAAGGAAAAGCAACTGCTACCGAATGGATAGTTTGATTCATTTAAAATTTAATTGTGCCATAAATTTGGGATATAGTTTTCAAATTACATTGGATATTGTAAATTGTTGCTTCTATTCTGCCCTGAATCTTTTACAACATTTTTTTCTCAATGTAACTATCAAAGTTATTGGCTTCTTCTCTCAGGTCTTTTATATGGATGCAAGTGTCTTTCAGAATGGACTGTTATAAGTATGCTTCATTATATGCTGCTACATTTTATTATTATTTGCATTTCAAAGCATGGAAACCTTGCTACCCTTGACCTGTATAAGATGCATGCAAAATATCATAAGATTCTTCCAAATGTCAAAACTCTTGATTGTGCTTTCTGTGTTTAGGAGTTTTAATGGAAGACAAGTGATTTATTTTTTTAGTTCCTTCCTATGGGATAATAGGATACCTCTTTAACTTCTCTAAAGAAGCTTGCTTAATTAATCTTCTTCACAAAAACTGCTGTTTATTGATAATTGGAGTTTTTACATCTTTTTTCACATTCAAAATTTTATTAACATAAAATACGAAAGACAATAATAGGAAAATAAGAAAAAGCGTTGACTTCCGACGCCTTTTGGTGCAGTAGAATAAGACAATAGCATCAAACCTCAACTTTTTACTTTTATATGCTGTAATAATATAAACTAGCCATTTCTATAAAAACAAACCTATCTAATCGGCAAAACCCAAAATCAATGTTTCATTTTTTTTCCACCTCAAGCACAAAGTCCAGAAGCAGTTTCCAAGTAGAAACAAAGCTAATTGTGTTCTTTTCTTTGATCAGAGCAGTCAGTCTGGCCATCTCTGCTAACTTCATCAACTTTTGCAGCCATTCATCCATTGTAGGAATCAAAGTGTCCTTCCATTTTTTTTGCATAAAGTAATCTTGCTGTCACCAACCTATATAAAATTCAAGTCCCAAATTTTTGTCCAAATCTTTTTCCATTAAACCCAAAAGAAAAGTCTTTAGTTTTATCTTTATATTCACTTTAAGCAGTGCTTTTTTTGTAAAAGAAAAAGGTGCCGGAACTCACACATGTCATACAACCCACTTTGCCTACCCTACAAGGTTCCATCCAAAAAAGGTGCCGGAACTCCGTTCTGAGCGTTCTATGAGAAAAAAAGCCCTGACTAAGAATCTTCTGTATTAAGATGTGAATCCTAATCCAATGTTTCCTTGCTCTGCCACATGCCCACCATAAATGATAAAAGGTCTCTGTTTTTGCATCCTTGCACGGAATGTCATTCACCCTGCTTATTTTTCGACATAGATACAGTAACTACTACCACCTGCGTGAAGTACATTTCTTAATATGAACACATGGGAATCCTGATGTTTGATTTGTATCCATGTTCCACTTTCATGAACTTTCCTGTGATTTGCTTAAGAGGGGTAAGCATGAACACCCAGCAGTCTAACACATGCATAAGACTACTCCCTGTTTGAACTATGCAAAGAAATAAATTCCAGTCTCCAATTCAGTTCATTTATTAAAGCATTAGATAGAAAGGGATCATAAATGACTCTGATTTTGAAAATTAAACAAATTTCCTAATAATTCTGGGAGACAGTGGAGGACAGAGGGGCCTGGCATGCTATGATCCATGGGATTGCAAAGTAGGACACGACTTAGCAAATGAACAACAAATTTCCTAACAAATTCACCAGAAACTTTCAGGATCCTTGCAGGGGACTATATCCCATGTTTTCCTGAAAATAAGACCAGTCTTCTTCTTTTGCCTCCAAAAGAGGCACCGGGTCTTATTTTCAGGGGGCGGGAATTTTATACTCACCTCCAGCACCAACAGCCCAGCAGGTCCACTTCTTCTGGGGCCGAAGGATCAGCTTCATTCTGCAGCTGCATTCCAGCCTGCATTTTGTAGTCAGGCCTTTCTGGAAGGCCTCTGCAGCCGAGTACCAAGCTATGGATTCAATCCATAATTTGGTTCTCAGCTGCAGAGGTCTTGCAGAACTGAGCTATGGATTGAATCCATAGCTAGGTTCTTGGCTGCACAGGCCTTCCAGAAATGCCTGTGACTGAGAAATGGAGCCCTGGCTGCAGAAGATGCCTCAGAAGAAGTGGGCCAGCAAAGAGAGACCTGGCTGCAAGGTAAGTGGGTGTGAGGCACGTGGGGCAGATCACACCCCCACCGTAGCTTGATTTTTAGGTGTATGCCTCACCCCAGAACTAGGGCTTATTTTGGGGGTAGGGCTTATATTAGGTCCACCCCCAAAAATCAAGCTAGGGATTATTTTCAGGCAAACCTTCATGGAAACATGGTAGTATGGTTATTATTGAACTCTTGCAGCTCCTTGAAAATAAGGCAAATTTCATCTAAAATTTATTGTGGGGCTAGGAGAGAAGCAGATTCTAAAGAGAAAAAAATCATTGCGACCAATTAGTAGTTTGAATGACTTATTCAAATGTCTTCTAAATAGGTCATCCCATCCAGGCAATTCCTGCTTTACAGAAAAGTTGTCTTGGTATATGAATTCCTGTTAATGTTGGTCTCACTGGATTTGTCATGTTTCTTATTTAAAGAAAAAGATTAGCAGGAGACAGGCGATGTGGATCTGTTTGCTAAGATTTTGCAATTGTATTTTACATTTAGTCTTCACAACTGATGGAGACAAAATTGTCTGAGAAGACTTGTTCTACTTTCAAGAACAGAGAATCCTTCTTTCACCACTCCTGCATGAACAACAAATGCATTAGTGTGGGGAAATCATTTATTGGTGCCTTATGCGGTTAAGACACTGGACTTGTGAACCAAAAGGTTGACAGTTTGAGACCCAAGCACCACATGACAGGGTGAACTCCTGTTTTGCTCCAGTTCCTGCCCACTTAGCAGTTTAAAAGCATGAACATGCAAGTAGATAAATAGGTACCACTTTGGTGAGAAGGTAATAGTGTTCCATGCTCTTTGGCATATATTCATGCCAGCCACATGACCACGGAAGTGTCTTCAGACAATGCTGGCTGCCTTGGCTAATGAACAGAGATGAGCACCACTCCCTATAGTCAGATAGGACTGGAACTGGGAAATGTTTACCTTTAACTTTATGCTAGTGGTAAATGGGATTGTCCCTCCCTTCCTCCCTCCCTTCCTCCCTTCCTTCCTCTGGGGAAGGACAGAATATTCTTACAAGAATTCTGAACAGAATGCTTGCTTCAACTCCATGAAATTAAGTAAGGGTCACATTCTCATCAATACCCAAGCAATTTTCTGTACAGTTCACTAGCCATTAGGAAACAACCATCCAATATTCTTTTATTCTTGCTCGATGTGATACGCTATAATTTTCCAAAGTCACACAGAATCAAATGCTTGAAAGGAGAGGAGAGCCTTCACTCCTTGAAAATAAAAATGCTACCTTACAAGTAGTGCTTTTGTTGTCATAGAACTCACCGGAACAGAGTTCCAGCACCTTTTTTTGACAGATTTTTCCAATTTTTAAAAGTAACTTTTGAAAATTTGATGTTTAGTCCACCTGTCGAGCGTAGCAGGTCGGCAGCAAAATCATTAAAACAGTGCACGCGGGCTGCTTGTGTGTTGAATCCAATGCATGCATACTTTGTTTGTGCTGGTTGTGATGGCGCTGCTCGGTTTGTGGCACTGCTCGGCTTGTGATTGGTCATGTGGTCGCACGCTAAGTATTTACTGCGGGCAGCGACCGTTATGTTTCGTTAACACAACTGACATGTGTGGGTGTGGGTACAGTGATTGACTACGTACGAAAGGTTAATAATTTCTTATTTTAAAAAAATCATTGGTGAATTGAAAATCTTTTTTAAATTTTTAGTGTAAAAGTGTGACCTCAAATTTAAAAATAAAAAATAATTACTAACTACTTCCCAACCACCGGTCCTGCTAAGAACTGAATATATATAAAAATAATAATAAAAGATTAACAAGATGTGAGTTCCGGCACCTTTTTTCCTACAAAAAAAGCACTGCTTACAAGAGATAAGAAAAAAAAAAGATCTCTAATTCATTCATCTAGTCCAAAGCAGCACTATATCACTAAAGGGAATGGATTGTTTAATGAAGGAGTAAAAGGGCCCCTTCAAAAGTCCTTGGTGGATTTACAATCACACTCAGTTGAAAGTGTGCACAGGCACATACCCTCTCTCTCTCCTCATTTCATGATCTCTGGAGTCCCTCGGAACATGCTGCAGTTTTCATTTTGCCTGTCACTGCAAGAATGTGCTTCGCACACCCTCTGGCTGAATTAAGAAGCTCTATGCAGGAATTGCTTCTCTCGTGCCTGCTGCTTTGTTACGACGGCCTCCGTGCTTCTGGAGCTTCAGCAAGCATCCTGCCACTGGGAGATGCTTGATGCAAAGCTAGTTAAGGAAGTCCCATTGACACACCTGGCTCTTTTTTCCATCTTCCCCTTTCTGCCTGCTTCCCCCCCCCCTCCCTATTGCTCAATGCAGTTATGTCTGACTGGCAGGAAGCTAGGCTAAACCCCTGAAGGACCGAATTCAGACCCAGAGCAGAACCAATTATGTCTGTGACTCAAGTGGAAGATGGCTTTCTTTCTTGCACAAACTGGTCTTCTAATGGGACAGTGAATGGGACTCAGGAACCCTTTACAAACCCTCTCACAGACTACGATGAGGAAGAATTTCTGCACTATCTCTGGAAGGAATATCTGCATCCCAAGGAATATGAATGGGTGCTCATTGTTGGCTATATTATTGTATTTCTTGTGGCTCTTGTAGGAAACATCCTAGGTGAGTACCATTTTGTCTAGTTGCTTCTTGATGAAAGTTAGATATTTGCAGGTATGCATCCAGGCAGTCATCAGGAGTCAACACTGGGACATACATGCACACACATTATCAAACATCCCAGCAGCACAATCCTGGGAATTAGAAACACCATTTCTCTTTTTTAGTCATTAATGATCCATAGAAAATTGCCTCCTTATTTTCATTTACAGGAGCTGTTGATATGAGAAACACCTGTGCTTTCTTACAGATATAAGGCTGAGAATTTTAATTTTAATTTTAACTGGGGTTTTATTTGTTCAGGGACGGATATAATTTTTTTAACTGTTTTTAACTTTTGTAGTTTTTGTTTTAATCACCCTGTAAACCGCCCTGAGTCCTTCGGGAAGGGGCGGTATGAATTTTGTACTATGCTCATAAACATATATATTAGTGGCCTTCGATGCAGTTTTCAAATTAAGTCTGCAATGAGGCTACCCATCTACTTGGGGCTAATGTCTATTAAGTATATGACTACATTCCATCTGGGATTGTGCTATTCACCTGCTTCACAATGGAGCCTTAGAAAGTATATTTATCCATCCAGTCCTTGTAGAAACTCAGTAATCAGGAAGGAATATTTTGAACTTTACCATCCAGCAGTACATTATGTGGAAATGTCTTATTAATAGTAACAGCTCTTTTAAGTATTTGCGTAACATATATTGAAGATAAAAAGTAATCTCTTCCACCCAAAGGCATCTGCGTATTAGTATAGTTGTAATTATTACTGTTATTCTTACTGCTATCTGCTAAGCAAAGATGCCCAGCTCTTCAACTTTCATTCAGTTCTGCATTGGAGAAACTCTTGACTGTGAGCCTCGCTTGCAACTCCATTCATAACAATACAGTTGTGAATGGCTATTTCTACCTGTGGCTCATTCATGCTGTCAGAATTGTCAATGGAATTTTGAATGAGAGTATAGCCTTATGAGGGTCAATACCGAGAATAGATACAACAACAGAAAGAGGGTGAGCAAAATTCAGCCTTGTGGGGTGTACTTGATTTTTTTTTACCGGAATCTCATGATTGGAGAACTGATTCAAAAGACAAACCTCTTGACCTGCAAATTCTGGACTATGAATGTGTTGTTAGTGTCACAACTGAATGAAGGTCTCAACTCTTTGCCCCCCTCCACCCCCCAAAAAAATTCCTAATTGTTCCAAGCCTTTTTCATTTCAGTTCTCCCCAGTTTTTTTTTCCATTTAGACCAAGAGGGTACCATTTGATAGCTACTTTTACTAAACAACTAGGAAGCAGAAATCCTTGGTGGTGGTGGTGGTGGTGGTGGTGGTGGTGGTAGTGGTGGTGGTGATAATGATGATGTCGACAACAACAACAACAATAATAATAATAAGTTGGAAGGGACCTTGGAGGTCTTCCAGTCCAACCCCCTGCTCAGGCAGGAAACCCAATACCATTTTGGACAAATGGATGTCCAGTCTCTTAAATACTTCCAGTGTTGGAGCATTCACCGCCTCTGGAGGCAGGTTGTTCCACTGGTTAATTGTTCTAACTGTCAGGAAGTTTCTCCTTAGTTCTAGGTTGCTTCTCTCCTTGACTAGTTTCCATCTGTTGCTTCTTGTCCTGCTTTCAGGTGCTTTGGAGAATAGCTTGACTCCCTCTTCTTTGTGGCAGCCCCTGAGATATTGGAACACTGCTATCATGTCGCTTTATACCCTATTTGAAACAGGGAATATTTGAGAGTTAAAACAAATCCAACCTGCAGCGTTACTTTGACTTTCTCCAGAAAAGAAAAGAAAAGATGGGGAAAACAAAAGATAAACGCTGGGAATAAGTTGAGAAGAAAGAGCTTCTGAGGAAAGCAGGCATGGAGGAAAGAATCCTGACACCAGATACAGCCTAGTGATATTGTACATAAAATGGGAGGTTGACATGGGGCAAAGTAACCTAAACTTAGGAAAATAGCTTGAAGAGTGGGAAGAAAAACAGCTTCTTTTAATCATAATTCTGTGCAGTAATTTAGGATAAAAATTGGACCTACGCAGGCACTACTCATTGTGAATTACCTGGTGGAAATAAGCCAGTGCTTTCAAAAGACAGCTGGCAAAAGGTTTTTTCTAGGATGAAGAGATTTTATTTGAATGTTGCAAGTGCTTTGAAAAACACATGCAAAAAGGACGTGTCTGTGTTTCAATCATCATAGCTATTTGTAGGACAAGAACCCCCAGTTTATTTTATTTCACATGGAGCCTAGTGCATAAAATTTACAGAAATAACATATAAAATGTGTACCAAAATCTAAAACACCAGAGCAGTAAATTATTTAAAAAACACACAGTACGAGTGATGAACTGTAATGCAAAGTATTTAGGAGTGACCCTTGCTCGGTCCTTAACCTATTGGGAACACTTAAGAAAAACCATGGATAAAATAAAAACCAGGAATGATATTCTTCATAAACCTTCTGGCACCAGCTCTGGAGCAAGTGCTACAGTTCTTAGAACCCCCAGTTCATAGCCTCCTAAGGACTGACTGAAATGCAAATACAGACTATCCACAGCCCACTAGGCTCTCTTGTCTCTGTTCTCCATGGACTTCACATAGAGCAGAAGGGAGAAGTTAGGTTAGTAGCAAGTCTGCGTGGAGTGTCCCTTCTAAAGACCTGGGAGGTAGGACTACCTTAAGATTACTTGCATCAATCTGGGAAGAAGATAGTCAAACCAAATATATTCCCAGGGTTGGATAGCCACATTTAGTGTCAGCCAGACTTGTCCTATCATTGACATATTCTGTATTGAAATCATCTGGATGGTTAGTAGTTTGTTGGCTACATCTTCAGAATTTGGAATTTATTACATCAAAAATGTAACATTGGGAGTTATGAGTTTTATTAAAAGCATCACTACACAAATATGGAAGGAGAAATATGCACTAGGTTAGTATAATGAATTTTGATAGGTATTGTTGGTTGTTTTGTTTTTATTTCATTCTTATTATTTTGAAAAAGGGACAATGGAGCAGCACAGTTGATATAACTATAGATTTTCATAGTTAAATTAAATCCCCCTTCCTTTCTTAATGGGTGTGGTTATTTATGTTGGGACTAAATTAAATTCTTCATACTGTCGTACATATTATTTTATTAGTGATCTAGCCCAATAAAAATAGAACACCTCCACCCCATTTTTTTGCCCTGCTATTCAGAGATATACTGTACTGTTTGACAACACAAACATTCTAAATTTTGCCATCATAATTTACACTTTTATAGGCTTTCCTCCAAGAATTTCTATAACACTCATCCAGACTGGAGATGTTTACCACAATTGTGGCATGACTTCAATATTCTGATCAACCTAAACACTAAAGTGAACAAGGGAGGTTACTTCCAAAATGCAATTTCTTAAGACAGGACCACATGACCCAGAAATAATTCAGCATCTCTTATACCATTTTCCCTCTCTGCTTTCAAGTTTGTCATTCCTAGTCAGTTCTTCCCTCTTGCATATACTATTGAATGCTTGTTGCAGGTTATGATTTAGTGACGTCATTTACATGTGGATTACAAAACCATTTCCATTAAATAGTGGTGTTTCTTGAGTCCAAAGACAGAGTTAAGAAACAATACTTAACAGGTTTTGAAATGGCACACCTGTTTACATATGATCTCAAGTCCCTAATAGTAAAATAGAACTATACACAACAATCAGACTCCCATATACTAAGCCCATACTAGATTCAAGTACATCACAATCCAACAAGAAAAATGCTGTATATACGAATCATAAACCGATTCTATTTTCATTCAGAATCTGTGGATTCCCCCAGTAAATTTCTCTTCTACTCAACAGCTAAGGAGAACCATACAGTAACTGTTCTCATTTTTAGTGGTACATAAAGGAAACTGAAGAGGGACGCGGTGGCTCAGTGGGTTAGGACGCTGAGCTTGTCGATCAGAAGGTCGGCAGTTTGGCGGTTCGAATCCCGAGTGCTGCATAACAGAGTAAGCGCCTGTTACTCGTCCCAGCTTCTGCCAACCTAGCAGTTCAAAAGCACGTAAAAATGCAAGTAGAAAAATAGGGACCACTACGGTGGGAAGGTAACAGCGTTCCGTGTGCCTTTGGCGTCTAGTCATGCCGGCCACATGACCACGGAGACGTCCTCGGACAAGCGCTGGCTCTTCAGCTTTGAAACGGAGATGAGCACCGGCCCCTAGAGCCAGAAACGACTAGCACGCATGTGCGGGGGAACCTTTACCTTTACCTTAAAGGAAACTGAAGATGAGCTTCTTAAGACTGAGATAGTTAAATTGCCATAGTTGTTAGCAGCTCAGTGGTGAGCAGTTAGCCACCCCTTTGTGCTCCTTTAAGGGCAGAGTCAAACTCCTCCCCATCTCTTACAATCAGGCTCATTTTGCTATGCCTCTTCTTAGGAGCAGCAGAATACCCTTCAAATGTAGTACATAGAGGCCATTGCTCATACTGGAGCCTGGAGCCTTGTAATGGATGGATGGATGGATTTATTGCTGCCAATAAATGGTAGCATCATAGAGAGGTTTGCAAAACAGGCCAAAGCCTTGCATCTGTCCATGAATGGATTACAAACCATGCTCAGTTCTTAGCTATATAGTCTTGCTTTAAAACTAACTTATCTTTCTGGTAGTAGTCTGATTTACTCAACAGCTGCGGGGATGTGATTTAATCAGATGAGCAATTTAATCCTGGTTTTAAAACAGAACAGATTTTGCTGTAGATCAATGTTTGCTGTTCCCAGAACATTACAGCATAACTGAGATTACATCTACCCTCCCTTTTCTGCATTTAATCATGTAGCAATATCCTCACACTTTCTAATATGCTCTGGCTATTCATTTATCTGAATCCTAATGTGTTCTTTAATATACCATCCAAACGATTTTTCTTTTGCCCTTTAAGAAATTACTATCCACTGTCTTTACACCTTCTCATTTTATATAAGGTACAGAGCAAAAAATCAAAGTAGAGATGGTCTGTTAGGTGGCTCCATTTTCTCAAATTCTCCTAAAAAAGAATCAAGGCCATTCTGGAACACTTATTCACCTGTCTCGAGGTCTCTGCAGTTCACTCCTTCTTGGTCCTTCATTGCCATGGCAATATAAAGAATGTGTAACCTTCCAGAAATGACTGGATTTCAGTTCCCACTCAGCATGCTGGATGTAGATAATAAACATTGGGGAGGTCCAATAATACAGAGGAAGAATGATAGGGAAGGAAGTATTTTTCCAGAAAATATAGGAGTGGTTTGGCAGAACTTAAACTTAGAAATCTGCAGGCTTTACAATACAATAAAAGTAAAGCTGTTCTTGAGTCAAGCTCAATTCCTAGTGACTTTGTGGATATATTTATATGGTTCTTTTTGTAACTCTAGAGAAGTGGTTTGATAGTTCCTGATTTGGCATCCTTTTTCCTGTGTCTGGTCTGTCCTACAGTGCTGAGAATTCCTAGATCTCCTGTCTAAATAGTAACCAGATCCAACCCTGTTTGACATCAGCAAAGGTTGGCTATTTCTGCATACAGATAACACCATTTTTGCTTTAGCTACTATCATGGAGAAATTACATGAAATCCAGCTAGGGAAAATAAATAAACTTCCCTCCCTGTGGTCTATGCAGGAGTGGGGAACTATGGCCCCTTTATGACTTGTGGACTTCAATTCCAAGAATTCCTGAGCCAGCCATGCTCCCAATTCTGGGAGTTGAAGTCCACAAGTCATAAAGAGGCCATAGTTCCCCACCTCTGCTCTATGGGCTTATTCTGGGTCGAAGGCCTCAGACTTAAGTCTTCCCTCAAAATGCAACAGGCTGGATTATATACTAGGTATTTAAAGTCAAAAATAATTTGGATCCTAAGAAAAAGAGTGTCAAGACAGACATTGGGCAGATTTTCCAAAGATACAGTAGTGGGAGACAGTTTCTCCAGACTTGACTATAGGGATCATCTGTTTTGGTGAAAATTCCTGCTATAAAAGGACCAGTGGAGAAGGTTCCACACTCGATTATAATTAACCAAATTCTGAGGCCTGGATGCCTTACCGAGTGTCACAGGAATGAGAAGGTGAGAATTTAAAAATGTGATGATGCCATAAAACACATGTTTCCATGACTGCAAACTTGATGAGGGAAAAAGGCAGGGGAGATGCTGGGTTTCCAAAGAGATGCTACTTTTTGACTTCTGTCTCCCAAAATGGCAAAGAAGTGGGGGGTGGGGGGGAGTTCCTTTTCAGAAGAAAGCAGAACAGGCTTCAAGTAAGCTTCCTGTTGCTATTCGGAGATAGATAATGCAGAGCAATAAGAAACCTCTGACACTTAGGGAAGAAATACACCACAGTTCACTATGAAGTAGTTAATTGAACCATTACTAATTTCTTTAAACCAGAAGCAGGCAATCTTTCCGGGATTGGGAACATACTTAGAAGTCAGAGAGATTTACAGCAGTGTTTCTCAACCTTGCCAACTTTAAGACGTTGTGAACCTCACTCCCAGAATTCCTCAGCCAGTCTGGCTGGCTGGAGAATTCTGGGAGTGGAAGTCCACACATCTTAAAGTTGGCAAGGTTGAGAAACACTGACTTAGGGCATCACACTAAAATGGCTGTCATGGAGGTCTAGTTATTCAAATGGAGGGGGGGAAATGGATTTTATCTGGGAGACTATTCACTAAAAGCAGCCAGGAAGGTGTGGGGAAAACAAGATCAACCAAAAGATGCTCACTAGAAAACTAGGGCTCTACTGTAGAATAACTAAAACAACATTTTGCCCTTCCCCAGACATTCACTGACATTCTCCATGTATAACACATTAATTTTCCATGGTGATGTATGGAACAAAGTTACGAACATTTAATAAGAAGAGTGGGGATGCTGCATGTAGAGGAAAGATCTGATGGAATCAATAATCTGAAGAGCTAGAGCATCAAAGCATATGAGACACCAAGAGTGGCAAACCTGCTGTCTCCCTGACTGAAACCATAGAGTAAAGCCATTATTACCTTCTTGAGACCATAGCACTGCCCTCCAGCCATCTTCTCCTCTCCTATAGACCTTGGGTCTCCAGTGCACCACTATAAATTTGCTGTGAAGGTAGTTTGTGCTTGATTTTCCCTCTGTGCCATCTCTCTTTCCACTGTCTTGAACAAATAGTTTTGAGGAGGACCGAATCATAGAATCATAGGGCTAGAAAGGAACTTTTGGAGGTCTTCTAGTCCAGCCCTCCTGCCCAAGGATAGGGATCAAGCCTAAACGTCTGACAGGAACAGTAGTGCCCTTATTGCAGGAAGGTTAAAGAATTTTTAGCTTTTTGCAACCATTTTGAAATTTGTCAGAAAGATAATGGTGTAAAGGTTCAGAAAGGGAAAAAAAAGGAAAAATTGGAGAGGAAAATATTTTTGAAAAAGACAAAAAAAAAAGCAAGCTGTTGTTTTTAATGTCTCCATTTTTGAAAAATTGAAGCATTCATTTTTCTTAAAAGTAATTTCATTCTGAGTCAAGAGTCTACTTACATTCCAACTCACTTATTAGTGAATGTACTTCTTAGGCCAATTTATGGCCATCAAACAATGCTCAGGCTTTCAGGTTCTGGATACCGTAATTTTCTATCTGTCAATGTACTGGAAAAAGCAGGTTCGGAGTATTTGATTACGGTACAATCTTATTTAAATGAGAACCATACCATGGATCATCAAATTTGTTTCAAATGCTAATCCTGATTCAGGTTGGACAAGGATTCTTTCTACCCAAGAACTAGTGGAAATGAAACAAAAAATGGTTGATGTCTCATTGTTAAAAATATAAAATCTGGATTTTAACTAACACTGTAGATAAAACTCTTAGTTATGTGGATGCTGGTGAGATTAAGTTTGGACCAGTTGTCTGTCGGTAACAGAATACCAACCTGCATTATTTTCATTCTTTCCATTCTCTGCTCATGTCCATTATGTCTCCTTTCTGATGTCATATCTCTATAAATATTCAATCTGCACCAGGTTTGTCATCCCCCAAATAAGAGGTTTAATTATATAGGCTAATAGGAATGCAAGTCAAGGCTACAAGTTACCGGTAATAATGCACACTTATATTTGTGTTCCTTTATCAGGCGTTGCTAGACTGCAGTTAATAAATAGCCTGAGCTTTGATGTCTAGTGCCTTTTTCACTAGATGGGCTCACTTCAAAGTATCTTGTTTCTAGTTTAATTGAAACTTCTCCCATTTAATATCATCTGTTAATTTAATTGCTAAGCTCAACTGCTGGAAATGATGGGAAAAGTTGTTACAACAGAAGCCCCCTGAATTTATCTTCTTTCGGTGCTGGCGGGTCTTTAGTTTTTCGGGTACCTTTAAAAGCCACAGTACTGTTAGCCATGTGGAAGATCACCTCTGAATGATATCTGAAGATCCATAGAAAAAAAATAAATTCTATTATAGAAATTCCGGGTTGGAGTTCAGCAGGAAAAAGGAAGAAGAGGAGAGGGTCTTCTGGAAAACAGCATGCTTAGGAAATTTAGATTCTATCGTTCAAGTGCCAGGAGTTTTTTCGTTGTACAATTATATTTGTATTTCCCCCAGATGGTTTCCTATTTTATTTGTACTATAGCCTTGTAAGGTATACTAGGCTGAGAAAAAAACAAAACAGAATCAGAATTACCCAATAATTTCTGGAATCTTAAACTCCCAAGTCCCACCCTGTCTGATGCACAAACCTCACTTAGATGTTACTACAGGTTGGTCGCACAGTCAGCCAGATGTTTAGAGTGGATTTGGCATTTTTATCCATTTATCGAGTCCTCCTCAAGAAGCTGAGATAGGCAGATGTCGCTCTTTAATAATATTAAAGGTATCACAGCAGAACGTAAGTTGTTTCAAGTAAAGCTTCCTTTTGCAATTGACTGCTGGCGATTTTGTCAATTCTGATGGTATTCAAATGATGCTCCAGATGTTTTGGGATTGCACCTAAGGTTCCTATTCCTATTGGTATTTTCTTCCTGTCACTCAGATCCACCATTCTGCTAAATTTCTAATGCTATCCCATTGAATGTATTCAATTTAGGTTGGAGAATCAGTCAAATACATTACAGTTGGAGGTCTATGGAGATTCTCAGCCATCCAGGTCTCAGCCAAAGATGTTTTTTCAAAAGGCAACTGGAGTTTGTTTTTCCTTGAAGACGTTTCACTTCTTATCCAAGAAGCTTCTTCGGGAGAACTTCTTCCAAGAACTGAAGAAACCTCTTGGCTGAGAAGCAAAACATCTTCAAGAAAAAACAAGGAAAGTCCAGTTGCCTTTTTGAGAAAGCACCTTTGGGATTACAGTGGAATGCAACTTGAAAGCTTCTGAATAACTCTTGTTCTGATGAAAATGCCTCATTCAGTTGTGCTACTTCTGAACAGTGTCAGGTCAGATGCAGCCTCCACCTATATCCCAGCACACTGTTTGCAGTAAGACAGATTATTGATTCACTGTCAATATTAGTCAGTGAAATTATTACACGGAAGAACATTGACCTCTATAGTTATATTCATTCATACATTGTCAATATATCAGCCAGCCTGCCAGCCATTCCTTCCTTTGTCCACTCAAATATACCATATATTCTCTACCAAAGGTGTCACTTGAAAAGATGTACTATCTGCAGAGATAGAGAGCAAGGTCATTTTACACTTCAAAAACTATTGGGGGAAATCAGGCTGGCCATTTTCCACTTGAAACAGTTCTGCAAGTTTAAGTAATAAAAAGCATGTGTTTATTGACAAGTCCTACCTAGTAATGCAGGAAGGAAATAGATCAGGAGAAGGTGATGACGAAGAGAAAAGCAGCCCATGAAACATTCTAACAGTATTGATACTCTTCCAATTATTTTCCCCCTCCAATTGTTTTGGAATACATTCAATCTCTTTTCTTTTTTCTCTTTCTCCCCCACAATTATATCTATCACCTTTGCCTCGACTTTCTCTAAATAATTCAGAACATGGGCACGGTCTTACAACCCCATGAGCAAATAGGGTTAACTGCAAAAGTATAATTATTGTACAATTCCCATTCGGCTTCCTGTTGGGAATGTATGTGTTCACTATCAGTGCATTTTAACCACTAATAGCATGTGTGAGGAAAGAGAGAAAGAGAGTTGAATATGGTTTGTATATATGCTTGTTTGCATTGCTTGCATGTCTCCCATTCCCATAGGCTCTAGGTAAGTAATAATTTAAACAAATAAAATATTCCAAAATCAGTTAATCTCCACAGTATGCTTTCACCACTCCTGTGTGTCTCCTCACAGGGAATGTGTAAAGAGTCTGTCCATTAAGACAGCATGGTGCATGCTTCCTGCTCAGCAACAGATGCTCCACTGGATCTGTCGGCTCTGTATATCTTGATGAAATTTTGTGCTTGAATAATTATACATAATCTTCAGGAATGTGAACATCTAAGATTAACCTGACTTGCAAGTCAGCTTTCTTTTCCCTATTGCTCAACCATTCCCACTGATTAGATGAACTCCTTCTGTGGGAGGGTAAATGTACATCTCAGTTCTGGAGAAAGAAAAAGCTAACATCTCCTACTTTGATTTATTTATTTGTATCCTGCTTTTATTATTTTTACAAATAATTTAAGGCGGCGAATATATCCAACACATCTTCCTCCTCCTATTGTCCCCACAACAACTCTGGGCTGAGACGGAGTAACTGGCCCAAAGTCATCCAGTGCTGATGCTATTCAATGGTTAGCAGTGGTTTGTAATGGCTTGGTTAGTAAATGCACAATACACAGACAGACTTCTTTATAGTTTCAACCAAGAAACTGTGAGCATCCTAGACCAAGCCAGGTGCAAAAACACTGGAAAATTCCTGGAAGTCTGGCACTCTGACAAATTAGCCATCAGCAGGCACATAGAGATAAACAACACCTACATACCATTCAAAAGAGACAGTCAAAGATCACAACACCTCCTGACCAGCAATCAACAGCCTGATAAGCAGAGATTAACACCAAGATTAATACTAGACCAATAAACAGTATCCCGATCAAAAAACCACCAACCCAAACAAGGAGCAAACAACCACTTAATCAAGGAACTACCAAAACCATTCCTACCAACACTATCAATAAATAGAGAACAAACCCCACTCTCTTCTAGCATGAATGATGTTACCTAGTTGGGTAATGAAGCAGCTGCAAGAAAACAACCAAGCTCTGAGACCACCAAGGACCCCATAGTGGTGGTTCAGCTGGTGACAGCCCTGGAACTAGTGGCATATTTCTCGAGATGATGCTTGTGCAGAGAATGTATAAAATTCTGTCTTTTAGATAAGATGCATAGTGATATGAGAACATTCACTTCTAGGTATGGAAATGTATGATCCATATTCAATCATTATTCTAGCCATTATCTAGCCACTGCAGGATGAAGGCCTCTTCCACTTGTTTCCAACCAATATGGTCTTGAACCTTCTTTTTCCAACTGGGTCTGCAATACTTGCTGATGTCATCAATCATCTTGTTTTAGGTCCATTTTGTGGACACTATTTATCAATTGGAATCCATTCTATGACTGCTTTGGTCCACCTGCCATCACTTCATCTGGCTATGTTAGGGCTTTTCAACCAGTGGTATGGGTACCACCTGTGGTACATTGGCACCTGGCAGGTGGTACACAACCATCCTAAAAAAGTGGTAGTGGGGGAGGGGAATGAGCTGAACCGGTGGCAGCACCGCACAAGCCTGAGTGAGAGACGGCTGGAGCTGCAGGGCTGTCAGGGCTCAGTGGAAGAACCAGGATCAGTGCCAGGATCCAACTGGAGCTCAACGCTGATCCTGGCACTTCTGAGCCCAGAATGTTGCAGCATATCCAGGCTCTTGTGATTTACATTTAGATGCTTGGCAACTGATTCATATTTATGACGGTCACAGTGTCCCAGGGTCATGTACTGAAGTCCTGAGTCCTTCGGGAAAGGGCGGTATATAAATTCAATAAAATTAAATTAAAATTAAATGTGAAGTGATCAAAACCTGCTGTAACCACCCAGCAGATGGGGGGGAATAAAAGCCAAACCCCCCAACCCCCACCCCCGCTGCCAATCCTCAACAGAAATGCTCACAACAATGAAAACCTCGGACAGGAGGAAGAGCGCCGCTGGACGGGCCGGCAGGTATCTTGCTCAGCTGTGGCTTGGGGGGCACTTTTTCCAGTGCCATTGTAACTTAGAACAGTCACTAAGTGAACTGTTGTAAGTCGAGACTACCTGTACTTAATCACTTTTTTCCTTTTTTTTTTTGGTCATCAATTTTTTGACACCTTGCTAGGCGACTGGTGGTACTCTTATGTTGCCATATCCTAAAAGTGGTACAATGGGTGAAAAGGTTGAAAAGCCCTGGGCTATGTGACCAGTCCATTTCCATTTCAATTCTTTTACTATCATATGCTTGCATTTGTTCTCTAATTCATATATAGGTCCTTCTATCATGTCTTGTGATGCCAAGAAAACATTTCAGAGATGACTTTTTATGGCCGTTGCAACCAGTGGTGGGATTCAAATATGTGAATAACTGGTTCTCTGTGAGGATGCCACTTCCGGAAGTCCGTTCTGGGCCTGGGCAACAAAAAATTAGCTACCGGTTCTGCCGAAGTGGTGTGAACCGGCTGAATCCCACCACTGGTTACAACTCTGTCTTGCCCATTCCTCATCCAAAAGTGGCTGCTCGTTCTTTAATGGGAACCGTTTAATCTGCACTGTCCATATACGAAAGCCAAACACACTATTCCATATTTGGCCTCTTGCACTTGTTTCAGCTGCCATCCTAATTTATGTGGCTAACTCAGCTCACCAAAGCTTTTAATTCTCTCACATTCTGTTCTTCATAACCGTCTCTGACTAATTATTCTGGGCAGTTCTGGGAAGAAACAAGAAAAGATCTAATCCTGCTGGATTTACAACTGATACACAGTAATAATGCTCTGAAACAGACCAGCCAGGGTAGTACTGGGTTCCAAGAATACAGTGATGCGCTCAATATTTTTTGGTATCATTCTCCATTAGTGAAGCCTATAATATCCAGTCTTTCCCAATTCATCTGGATTTGCAATTGATTTTCCATGCTTTCAGTCAAGAAATTGAATTTCTTCTCTTGCTTGGAGAGACTGGCAGGAAGGAACCTTCCATTCTATTGGTTGGAGGCTTTGCATGAGCCCTCCCCTGTCTGGTCTACCCCAATGACTTTTCTTCTCCTTTTCCCTCACCCCAGCACGGATTTCCTGAACAGCCAGTGGAGGTTTTTGACAAACAAAATTGTTCTGTGAAGTACAGGTAATCTCATGGGGATATACAGTAGTGGCCAAAATTGTGGAAACCTTTTGGGAAAAGTGTGCAGTAGAAATGCCACCTTTGGTTAAGTTTCCACCAATTTTTCTTCTAATTTCTTTATAACTGTAGCCTTGTTCACTTAACAATACTATTTTACATAGCTTCCTGGGCAACCAGTCAACTCCTTGCACCATTACTTTAATTTTATTATGTTTTAGAAGCTCACTAAATGAAAGGAACTTGATAGTGATCACACAACACTCTGACAAATGTCCTCCTCTAAGCTTCAGTACATGACATCAATAATCGAATCCTACTGTGATCTGATTGGCTCATTGCTAAAATAAGATGACACCTGATTGGCTCTCTAAACACTCATGCTCATTGGATACAATCAGATGAAGGAAAGCTACCTGATATCAGCCTAAGCAAGTTGTGCTTCCTTTTTCTGGTTATTTGGCTATAACGTTTCATAGAATACAGTACAGATAATTGAACAAACTATGTTGCATTACATTCTTGATTAAATCATCTTTCCATTGATATACAATTTTATGGTACTACTACTACTCAAAAAAGTGGTGTTATTAGCCATCAAACCTCAAAAATACACTTTTCTCAAAAGGTTTTGTCCACTACTGCAGTTACTCTAGCCCTTTTGTCATTGTCTACCATGACCCAAACATGGCATTCAAAAAGATTGTTGCATGTCTTTTGAGTATGAATATGGTTTGATGTACGGTTTGATGTACGTATTTTAATGAATAGATGGAATGGGGTGTCTGTCTGACTCACTCACTCACTCACTGACTGACTGTTTAAATATATTTCCAAAAGTTCTTGTATGAAAGGGAAAGTGTTAATTTCTAAGATTTAAAAAAATGAATCAAGTTGCATTTCTTCTTTTGATCCTTAAAACTACAATCTTCTGTCCCTCTATTCAGTGGAGTAATTTTTTTCCCTTCAGTTCAATTATGTCCAATTGCCAGAGACTGCCTGAAGAAGTCCCTGGAGTTTTTTTGACAAAGTTTTCTAAAGTTGAGGAAAAGTGATTAGCCCGAGGTCACCCAAATGGTTTTGTGCCTAAGCATGACTAGAATTCACACTCTCCTGGTTTCTAGCCTTTAGCCATAATCCCAATTAAATACTTACAGGATTATGATATATGGACACTTAACCATAAATCAATTGGAAATCGGTTGGAAGAATTGGAATTTTACCCTTTATTGCAATATGGGGATTGTCTATGATAAATGGAAATTTCAAAGTAATATATGGAATGAACTGTAGTCTTGCAGTGTCTATAGGAACAAAGAAGCGGCAACAATCTGGACATCAAATCTCAACTATACACTTCCACTGACCAGAGCATATATAGACACTCCTCAACCTATGATGGCATTTGGGCCTGGAACTCCCATTATGAAATGAAGTGGTCATAAAGTAAGTCTGTGTCACTTAACGATGGCAATCCTGGCAGTCCCACTTGCTTAAGTATTGTGTTCTCATTAGTAATCTGCAAAGTTTTCAAACTTCTTGCCTTTGGATTGCCGGCACTGGTGGAACAAGAATAATCCTCGTCAAGCCTTTCAGACCACGCCATCCACACCCACATACAACCTGGAAGGCGCTCCAAATTCACCTGTTTTCCTCCTCTGTGCAAAATCTGTCATCTTACCCACAAGGTTATCCACCTTGGAATAGTGAAAGGCATTATTGGGTGTCGGTTCTGGCCACCCTGGGTTCAGAGAGTTGGAGTTTAACACGCAAAGACTTTTCCATTTCACTTCTCGAATACTTGGGACCTTCTGCGCTGCAAGGCTGATTTGAGCAGCAGCTGCTTGGAGTAACAGAAACCAAGCACTGCTTCTACCGCACTCCACTGCAGGGCATGTTTGACTGCCCACACCCAGATACACAGCTTGGTAGAGCAAGTATTTGGGCACCTGAGGGCAAGTTGGATCTCACCCAGCATTGGTCTCCAGTGATTATGGTGGATTATGGACTATTGCATGATATTTGTGAAGGTCATGAGAACGTGCCGCTGAAGAATTACTCATTTGCTTTGGCATCTGCCATCCCAGGGGCTAGCAGGGAAAGGAGCCTTGCCCTGAAAACCCCTAGACTCAGGATGACAACTAGCAGGAGGTAATTGCTATCCTTTCTTGTTTAGCAGGCTTCATTTTGAACCATTTCCTGCATGTCCAATATAGATATGAGGAGGTCTGGTGTCTGCTGCTCTGTTTTCAGAGACCTGCCAGTCCTGTCCTGGATGCTGAGGACATGACCTGGGTTATGTGCACATATTTTGGTCACCCCTCTTTCAAATTCGTCCTATGGCCCTGCAAGCTTGTGGTTGGTTACTATTCCCTTCTCCTTTGTAAGAGCCGGGGGTGGCACAGTGGTTAGAATGCAGTATTGCAGGCTAATTTTACCCACAGCCAGGAGTTTGGGTCTCACCGGCTCAAGGTTGAGTCAGCCTTCCATCCTTCTGAATAGAATAGAATAGAATAGAATAGAATAGAATAGAATAGAATAGAATAGAATAGAATAGAATAGAATAGAATAGAATAGAATAGAATAGAATAGAATAGAATAGAATAGAATAGAATAGAATAGAATCTGGAAGGGACCTTGGAGGTCTTCTAGTCCAGCCCCTGCTCAAGCAAGAGAACCTATACCATCTCAGATAAGTGACTGTCCAGTCTCTTCTTAAAAACTTCCAGTGTTGGAGCATTCACAGCTTCTGGAGGCAGGTTGTTCCACTGGTTAATTGTTCTAACTGTCAGGAAGTTTCTCCTTAGTTCTAGGTTGCTTCTCTCCTTGACTAGTTTCCATCCGTTGCTTCTTGTCCTGCCTTCAGGCGCTTTGGAGAATAGCTTGACCGCCTCTTCTTTGTGGCAACCCCTCAAAATGTGGGTCCGGATTGTTGGGGGCAATAGGCTGACTCTGTAAATGGCTTAGAGAGGGCTGTAAAGCAGTGTGAAGTGGTGTATAAGTCTAAGCACCATTGCCGTTGCTATTGTTCAGCATGGAAAGTGAGCATATTTTTCCTCTCAGAGCATTGCGGGGCAGAAGGAGAAAGTTAGGGAAGATGTCTCCTGCCCCGCTCCCCACCCTCCATGGTCCAGCTAAGCAGGGAAGACGAATGTGTTGATTCATGGAGCAGGTTGATTGCAGAACGGTCACACATATGGCCTGTACCTGAGCTACTGCCCCTTCCCTCCACCCCTTTCTGTTCCCTTGACATCTTTCCTTTTTTCCACTCACAATCCCTTCCATACCCGTAGGCTGCCTGCCTACCATTGAGAAGGGATTGGTGATGTAGGAAACGTTTCTAGAACTGTCGCACAGAAGATGGGGGTGCAGGAATTCAGCATCCCCCAAACAGAGTCTTTCTATCCCCTGGATTTTGTGTCCTGCCAAAATCACTGCAGATAAAACGGACAGAGCCTCAGTTGAACCTTTGGCATCATCACAAAGGGAGGCTCTGTGGGAATACATCCAAAGGAGTCCCCCACACTGGCACCAAAGCAGAGAATCCCGCAAGGCGTGCGTGTTACCTGTCAGAACAAGCAGGCATTAACTTCCCTTGATTGCTATCGGCGCTCTGTAGAGCTGATCTAGTTTAACTGCCACCATCAACTGTGCAATTACAGCTTCATATTGCTTTTTATTTATGTAAACAAATGTTGGAAACTCTTTATTGAGAATATAAAAGATGGGAAATGTGCCATTTTGATCAGACTTTGCAATGTTCATAACAAACTGGTCCAAAACATGCATATGTTGCTGAAAAATTCCAATTGGAGCCATCTGTAGTGCTGCAAGGATGGGGAGGGGTTATAGATAGCAAACAAGCAAGCGGATGTTGCCAAAAGTTATCTAACATCAAGACATAGCTGAGCTGTGGTGGCGCAGTGGTTAGAATGCAATATTGCAAGCTAATTCTGCTGACTGCCAGGGGTTCAATCCTCACTGGCTCAAGGTAGACTCAGCTTTCCATCCTTCTGAAGTTGGTAAAATAAGGACCTAGATTGTTGGGGGTATTATGCTGTCTCTGTAAACTGCTTAGAGAGGGCTGCAAAGCACTATGAAGCGGTATACAAGTCTACGTGCTATTGCTACTACTATAAAGGTAAAGGTAAAGGTTTCCCCGCACATGCGTGCTAGTCGTTTCCAACTCTAGGGGCAGGTGCTCATCTTCGTTTCAAAGCCGAAGAGCCAGCGCTTGTCTGAGGACGTCTCCGTGGTCATGTGGCTGGCATGACTAGACGCCAAAGGCGCACGGAACGCTGTTACCTTCCCACCGTAGTGGTCCCTATTTTTCTACTTGCATTTTTACGTGCTTTCGAACTGCTAGGTTGGCAGAATCTGGGACGAGTAACAGGCGCTCACTCTGTTATGCAGCACTTGGGATTTGACCCGCCAAACTACCGACCTTCTGATCGACAAGCTCAGTGTCCTAACCCACTGAGCCACCACGTCCCTAGCTGCTACTACTATGATAGACACCTAATTCCAAGACTGGATTTGGTCTGACTAAACTCTGAACAGCAGTCTTGTTTTGCAAAATCTGGCAAGTTTTTTCTTCACTGGTTACTTCACCTGAAACAAAATGCTATATTTTTCATTTTCTCTTAGTGAAAGCATTATCCCATAAGGTCATGAACTGCGCAGTGATGACATTCACATAACACTTCAATACAACACTCAGAGGTTTAAATATAATGTTTTTATGCCCAGTGTTTGCTACAAGTTTATTCCCTCCTATTGCTTGCTTGCTTGCTTAGGTGCCATCAAATCAGTGCTGACACTTAGCAGCCACATAGACAGACCTTGGGGAGGGTGATATGTCCCCAGTCTGGCCATTCAGGTCTCCCAACAGTAGTGGAGAAACAAACCAGCAAGTCACTTACGCATGAGACAGAAGAGAAACAACAGGGAGAAAGCATATTTTACGCATGCAGTAAACTCATACTGCCATATACTGTGAGATCTTTCTAGTGTCCAAATAGCAATGCTCACAGATCAGATACTTGGGACATTTTTCTCTATTTGAGGATGTGGGCCTGAATCTAGTGCCATCCTTGAAGTTAGGTAATACCACTTTATTTGTATCTGCAAATGGGACAAAACATCTGAGAAAACCAGAAGCGTTGAAAACGCATCTTTCTCTATAGGAAAACTGTTCTATGTACATTGGGGATCTAGTTCCGTTGCCACGTATTGACTGACACACACTGGCAGAAAGAATTCACTGCACTCATTTCAAACTTTTCATTGTGAACAGGGGAAAACCAATGTAAAGAGTCTCTTTTTTAATTGATGAATAGATTGGATTTATTCTGCATGGCTTAGATTTATCCTGATTTATTCCACCTTTCCAATAAGAGGCTCCAAATTTTCTCTGGGGAATTCTATTGCAGTTGTTTTTTGTTTGACAAAAGTAGAATACAAAATGGGACATAAAGCTTTCTTTCACAGCAGATCATACAATAAACACCCCGAGGACATTCTTGAAATGATCATAACTAGACTGTTAATGGAATCATAATATTATTGAGTTTTTGTTCCACCTTTATGACTTTATAGGTAACTCTGTTGGTACATGAGTGAAAGAGTTCAGCTGAGATTGGGGAAAGCCATGTTGTATTTTATCCTTAGTCACAAAATCTCTCTGGGAGATCGTGGGTCACTTTCTTCTTTCACCTGATGTAGGACACATTATGTGATAGAAAAAAATGGAAGGAAGGATGCTATATACACCACCTTGAGCTTCTGAAGGAACTGTGGGCTATAAATCCAAATTAAGGAAAAAACAGATTAGTCCATCAGTAAGCTGATGTTCTTCACAGTTCTTTTTTTCTAATTTTAATTTGTAGTCTCAGTACTGCATTATCCAAGGAGACAAGGGTGATTAAAAGGCCTTCATCTCTGTCCACTGTAAATTGTAGGGATTCTACTGAATTGACAAAATGTAACTGTGCTTTTCTAAGCCTTCCAAATATGGAGACTGGTCTGCACTCTCTCTCTCTTTTTTTTTTCTCTCCCTTCCTTCCTTCCCCCCTCCCTCCCTCCTTCCCTCTTTCTCTTTCTCTCTCCCCCTGTTCCCCACTTCCCACCAATCTTTGGAGTATCCTTGGCTGTTACACAATTTTGCTCCTATAATTGGTTTGCCCTGCACTATGTAGAAGAGGTTAATCAGTTGAGTTTCCAAGTCAGAGGAAGAAACAGCTTGGTCGGTCAATATTTGAAGACAGTGACAAACGACAGCCCTTACTAAAAAAAAGATGTGCATTCCTCGCCAATCCTCCTTCACTATTTTGACCTGTCTGGCTCTCTCCCAATGCCTTTTCCCCCCGGGCTGACATCTTTGCAAAATCAGTTTGTGTTGCAGTGTGGAAAAATCATCACATGAGGACTGTTACCAATTACTTCATAGTCAACCTCTCCTTGGCTGATGTCCTGGTCACCCTCACTTGCCTCCCAGCTACACTCGTGGTGGATATCACCGAGACCTGGTTCCTTGGAAACAGCCTCTGTAAGGTGATCCCTTATTTGCAGGTATTGTTTTCCAGGGTTGTGGTACACATTGAAAAACAAGCTAAGTTGTGGGTTTGATGCTACCGAATGTATAATTCAGAAGCCGGTTCGTGATTAACATATTGCTTCACAGCAAAAGAAGAAGGGGTCATTCTGAAAATTAGACTAGGAGAGATTGAATTATTTCATGGTCAGATTAATGCCACTTGTAATTGTACATTTGCTATAACATCTAAATAAAGTCCAAACCAAAGCATTAAACTGTACGTAGAATAAGCAAAGCAGGAAATAAATTTCACTCCGAAGCAATCTGGTAGAATACTTGGAAAGAAACAAAACTTACTAACAATTAAAATGTCAGCTTCCTACAGTCAAGACATTATAGACATGCAAAAGACTGGGCAATACCACGGTTCCAGGTATTCACAGAATAATTGTATGAAAAGAAGTGGGCAAAACAGTAACATGAATAATTTCATGGCCTCAACAGATAAAACTAAAAAAGTTTTGGACGGCACATTCAGATGATGTGTGAAATGGAGTACGCTCCCACATTAGTGAATCTCTGCAATCAATTCCTGATAGTTTGGTGTCCATGTCAAAGCATAGAAGTTGCTACTATGTAATACTGCTGCATGGATGAGAATGAATGACTTCCTTCGCCCAAAACTGACCATACAATTGAGGTTCTTTAGTCACACGGACACTCCTGAGCCTATATGGCTGTAACAGCCTAGGACAGACATGTCAAACACAAGGCCCAGGGGCCGGATCCGGCCCGCCAAGTGGTTTCATGTGGCCCGCGAAGCCATCCTGGAAACAGTGAGGGACCGGCCCCCACTGCCTTGGCCCTGGCCCAGAGACCCTCCTTCTGCCGGAGACCCTCAGATCTGTCCCACTCCTGCCCAGGCCCCCATAGGCACCCTTGATGCGAACGATGTAGAGCTGGCCACGCCCACCCAGTAGGCCATAAGCACTTTAGCCACGCCCACCCAGTAGGCCACGCCCACCCTGGCCACACCCACCTGGCCACACCCACCTGGCCCCCTGAGGGCAACCGCAATGCTGATGCGGCCCTCAATGAAATTGAGTTTGACACCCGTGGCCTAGGAGCCCCATTCATTGTTGAGCCAAATACAAAGTCTTCTGCCAGGTCAACAGGAATGCCAACCTAGAGGCAAAAATCTCATTCCTACATTCCCACATCACAAGGAACAGAGTTGCCTGCAAACATGTCTGCATACGATAGATAGTACAGTAGCGGATGACCTAGTTTCATAGTACGCACTGCAAACAAGCTTTTAACAACGCCGTCTAGTGGAAACCCTGATAACAAGTTAAATCAAAATCCTTCTTCCCCCCTGATACTCAATGTATCGGAAGCACGCTTATGGATTGTTCCTAACCTGATTCTCTTTTGCGCTGTGAACAACTCCCTGCATATCAGGCAGAGAAATTTTAGCCTAACTTTCACATGATAGAATGTGAGAGAATAGGGGAATTGTTTTTGTCTGTTTTTTTTTTATTAAAAAGGAAATTAGATCTTGTTAGCCCCTGTTAGCAGTGCAAAGCCATAATATAGCCCAACTGAATCCTGCTTTCCTAGAAACAGGACTAGGGTTAAAGAGGTTACTGGCAACTAAGCTTTTCTGATTGTAACCATGGTGGGAGAAACTACTTCTCTGATTATGCTTCTTTGGTCACTCACTGAATGTTGTTTTCCGGCGTTTCTCTTCTTCCCTTTGTAGACTGTGTCAGTCTCTGTTTCTGTACTGACCCTTAGCTGCATCGCGCTGGATCGATGGTATGCAATTTGTCATCCCCTGATGTTCAAAAGCACAGCCAAGCGGGCCAGGAACAGCATCCTTGTTATCTGGATGGTATCCTGCTTTATCATGATACCCCAGGCAATTGTTATGGAGTGCAGCAGCATGTTTCCGGGACTGGCGAATAAGACCATCTTGTTCACGGTCTGCGATGAGCATTGGGGAGGTGAGTGCTGGTGGCCTCAATCTTGGGATGTGCAAGACTCAGTGGGCCAGGGGTGGGGTTGGGGGAAGACGGCTGGTGGTTATCAAATCTGCTACAGAAGACTAATTAATTTAATTTAATTTTAATTTATTATCATTTCTATACCGCCCTTCTCCCGAAGGACTCAGGGCGGTGTACAGGGCAAGAATAAAACACAGAAATTTACAAAAATTAAAAGATAATTAAATGCATGCCCGATTAAAATACAATTGATACATAGTAAAAACCCCAATAAGAATGATAAAAAACCCCACCAATCCCCCCTCAGGCCAGGCCGGCTTGCTCGAACAAGTATGTTTTCAGATCGCGGCGAAAGGAGCGCAGATCGGGCGCCGTCCGGAGCTCAACCGGTAACTGGTTCCATAGCTCCGGGGCGCCCACAGAGAAGGATCTCCCCCTGGGGGCCACCAGACGGCATTCTCTGACCGGTGGCACCCTGAGGAGGCCCTCTCTGTGGGAACGCACAGGGCGCAGGGAGCTTGATGCCGGCAGCAGATGTTCCCTGAGGTACTCCGGCCCCATGCCATGGAGGGCTTTGAACACCATTACTAGCACCTTGAATCTCAAATTAGACTTTGTTGGCTGCAAATTAGACTTTGTTGGCTGGCAGATTTTTTTTAATATAACCTTCAGTAATAAGGGGGTGCCTTTCTTTGACTTTAAACTCTAAAGTATTAATGACATGATATCAGTTGTGTCACTACTGTAATTCAGTCACGTGCTACCATTCAAGAGAAGAGCTGTTGAGCACCTGATGTGTAGCACTTTGCCTTAGAAGAGCTTTTGCTTATATGGCCATGGACCTGGGTAGCCAATAGGTCGCTGGAAGCTTAGAGATCAAGATGATTAATTTGGGGCCCCAAGTCCCCTTTTTTATAAGGGCCTTCAGGTCTCCCTGTGCCTATTGCTGAAGACTAACAGTCATTTCTGACATTGTGTCTTGGTCAATGACTGAACACTGAAATAATGCATGAAATAATTGGTTTAAGCCTACAAAGCCCCTCAACTTCCCTACCAGACCTAATCCTGTAAAATAGTTTGATTTAATTCCACTCATTCTATAGCACTCCGTACTCAACAAAAATAATTGTGTCCTTTGCCTTAGAAGATTGTCTGCCATTTTAGGTGAAAAACAAAATTAGTCCTTCTGTATGTCCTCCAGTCTGAATTGCTGGCTATACAGACTAACAATGGTAGGAAGAATCCATTCCTTCTCCCTTCCTCCATTTCTCCCTCCCTCCCTCCCCTCTCTCTTCCCTTCCCTTCCCTTCCCTGCCCTGCCCTGCCCTGCCCTGCCCTCCCTCCCTTTCTTCCTCTGTCTCCTAACCATCATTATTACATGATCTGGAACACCAACCAAGGTCTATTTCTGAAGGACTTTCTTTAAGTGACTGAAATTGCACAGGGAAAGCTTTAATAAAGGTTTTAACAGCAAAGCAGCAGCACTGCTTCATTTCAAATGCTTCATTTCAAAGACTCATCTGGCAGTTCCCGTGCCAGAAGAAGTTTTGATACGCGAAAAGTATGTGCTGAGCTTTTTTTTCCTGGCAATTATATGACCTAATAAGGATTTTATTAGGCATTCATAATCAATATTTATTTAAAGTAGCTATAAACTGCCTCTCCCTCACTTTAGGAGGTATGCGGAATTTAACATTTCCACATGCTGATACATAATCATATAAAACACATAAATTAAAACAGGACAATACATCATAAGGCCGTGGCTGCACCCGATCCAGTATTTGAAAATACTTTATAAACATTTCACTTCAACAGTGAGTAAGGTTTTGCTCTTCCGTTTTGTATGAAATTAAATCTCGTTTATGTTCCTCTGAGCCAGCTTTTGCAGTGTATAATAGCCGATTGAATGAGATATTATTTATGTGCTGTTTTGTTTCCTTTGCAGCTGATTTTTTCCCCAAAATGTATCATACCTGTTTCTTCCTGATAACGTATCTGGCTCCACTGTGTCTTATGGTGCTGGCCTACTTGCAGATATTTCAAAAGCTGTGGTGTCAGCAGGTGGGTCCTTTTGCTATGAAGTCCCTTTTTAAGACTTATGCCAGCTAAGCCTTTAAACCTCGAAAGAATTATGCAGTTGATTGAAAGGTATAGTGGCATAGATTGAAATAAATTATCCTTGGCAAAGGAATATTTGCACCATCCGAACGTATGCAGCAATCTAGCAAAAATAAATAATGCCATGCCTCCAACCAAGAGTTTATAGATTTGATGTTAAAATTAAAATACTGAGACGTTATACAACACGCTAGGAATATTTATTTTCCCCCCCCCCCCGTGTTTCCATATTTCTTAAATTATGTCTGAATGAAGGGACAAGGAAAGAAACTGAAACATAACTTAAAAGTTCCGATGGATATTTCCTAAACAAATTTCCACTGTATTAAATGCATTTACTTTTTTTGTCGTTGTGTTAAACAAAGGGCGTTGCTACTTTCACTCATGGAAATACATATGTTTGATTTTTGAATGTAATAGCTGAAATGAGCATGTTGTTATTTTTTTAAAAAAATTCCATTTATATCCCGCCCTTCTCCGAAGACTCAGGGAGGCTTACAAGCTTAGCAGTAGCCTTCATTCTATGTATATGCCTGCTTATTAGGGCTTTCACACACACCCCAAGCGGCATTATTACAAAGTCAGCTTAATTGCCCCCAACAATCTGGGTCCTCATTTTACCTACCTCGGAAGGATGGAAGGCTGAGTCAACCTTGAGCCTGGTGGGACTCGAACCTGCACTAATTGCAGGCAGCTGGTGTTACTTAAGGAGGCATTAGCCCACTGCTCCACCAAGGCTCTGTTGGTTGGTTTGCTTGCTTGCTTAAAACATTGATGTAGCTGCCCATCTTCTAACTGGGAAGTTCCCAATTAAATGAAAAGAACTAAAAACGTGTTTACTATTATTTATTCTAATAAACGCTGTGACATGGAGATAGCAGATATACCATGTTTATCTGTTAGAAAAATTAACAACCATTATGTGTTCCCCCAACCCATGGGGCTAGAGCACATGAAGAAAATCAGTTACAGTGGTTCCTTGGTACTCAACTGCTTGGAAACGCATAAAAATTGGCACTCGACATATTTGATACAAAAAGTTTGTCCCAGCACCTATCATTTGCTTAGTACTCAATGCACAAGCTAGAACTTGATGATGTCAGCTGCTTTGTTACTCACTATGTTATTCCTTATGGGAAAAAATTATTTGATATTCATCACAACTCCTGGAACCAATTAACATGGAGTACTGAGGAACCACTGTATTTAACAAGTAATCTTTATATTTGCCAACCTAATGCATAAATGTAAAATGATTTTCACATTTTTTAGTACATGTTATATGTCTTCGGAATAGAGTGGAGGTTTTTTGGCTTGTTTAGAATAGATTCCCCCCAAATCATATCTTTTTTACTTTTATTTTTGACCCATTCATACAGTACATCAAGTATTTTACAAATGTGATGTTTCATGACAGAGATAAACAAAGGAAAAAAAAACTAAATAAAAATAACGAAAAGAAGAAAGATTAAAGTTTCAGTCCAATGTTTGACCCTATTACTAGCCCTCGAGCACATGGAATAATAGTGATCAATTTTCCCATTGTAATTATCATCAGCCAATTTCTAGAGAGAGAACAAGCATATCTTATCAACCCAAAATTTTAAATCTGAAGTTATTCTATCTTTCCTATATAGAGGAGCCATCTTTTTAATGCTTCCCATGTTAAATCCATAGCTCTTCCTGTAGAGGTAAATTCCAAATCTGTGGTATTTAATTCCATTCACATCCTATAACGAACTTTACAACTTTACCCTATAATAAACGTTACCCTATAATACACTTTACAACTGTTGTGAAAACAGACTGATCCTAACAAAAAGGGTTTAGCTTTAAACAAAATTATCTTCCATTTTCATCATTGGAAGATGATCACACTAAAACCTCTCTGTGATCACGTAGCTATGCTCATGAGTGGAAATGGATCTACTTTGTTACTTTCGCTGAGTAATCAGTGCAAATTTTCCCTTGGATCAAATAGCAATCATTAAGATTCCGATTATTATGTGCTGTCAGATTCCAGGAACGTCATCCATAGCTCAGAGGAAATGGAAGCTGCTGCAATCCACAGCACAGATGCGGGAACTGGGCCCACCAGCACATTTGAGGATTAGCGTGGTGGCAGCCGAAATCAAACAGATTAAAACCAGGAGGAAAACAGCCCGGATGCTCATGGTGGTACTCTTGGTTTTTGCCCTCTGCTATCTCCCCATTAGCATTCTCAACATCTTGAAAAGGTACTTCCATGTGCCAGGTCTGGAGATATTTTTTTTTTAAAAAATAGCTTGGGTGTCTGTCTGGGCTGGGAAAATATATTCAACAATAATTGGGTGGCGATTTTTATTGAGAGTCCACTATGCTTACAAGGAGTCCTTGAATTATGACCAAAATTGGGACTGGAACTTCTATTGCTAAGTGAGGCAGTGGTTAAGTGGGTCACATCCAGTTATTCAATCTTTTTTATTAGTAGCCTTATTTATTTTTTAATCCAGTCCTTATTATTTATGCAAATAACTCAAAGCGGCCAACATAACCAACACACCTTGCTGCTATTGTTAAGCAAGTTGTGTAGTCTTTAAACAAATCATGCAGTCGTTAAACAAATCTGCCTTCTCCCATTGACTTTGCTTGTCAGAAGCTGGGAGGGTCCCAAATGGAGATCAGGTGATGTCAAGATGCTGCCACCATCATAAATTACTTGCCAGTTGCTAAGCACTCAGTTTTGATCATGTGATTCTGGGGACACTGTGCTGGTTGTAAGTGCAAGGATCATCCCCATTGTAACTCTGAAAGGACATTAACTGAATGGATGTAAGTTGAAGACTATCCGTAATTTTCTTTCCCACACAAGCATTGGGGTAGGGATAAATTTTTCTTGGATGCTAACAGGATTTACTTTCATACATGTTCATTACAGGTCATTTCAAGGAATATTTGTCCTCCTCTCTCCCTATATGCTTTTTCATTAATAGACTGATTTTAAAGCTTAAAACACGTTAATAATAAAAATGTGTTTCTAAATGTTATAAACGTGTTCCGAAAGAGATTAACATTGGAAGCAATGTAGGAGCCATCAAAAGGCTGCAGGAGACACCTATTGACACTAGAGGGCAGTCAGCCTATGGGCTCAGTTGAAGATGCATGGGCAAATAGAAAGTATTGCTGTACGAGGAAAAAAATGTTATTGTTCCAGTGAGGAGACAAACTCTGAGGACAATATAAGCAAGAAGATCTCACACTGCTGAATATTATCAGCACTATTCCTAAAGAAGTCCCTCTTGGCCAGAGCCGGTCAGCAGAAGTTGGCCAGTAGATCATTTCTAAAGGCATCAAGGCCAACAAGGAATGTAAATCATTTTTCTTATAGTCCTCCAGATATGTCAGAATTCATCTCCTTCATCTCCTGTCAGCAGTCTGGGTAGGAGTGATGGGAGTTTATTTATTTATTTATTTATTTATTGCATTTATATACCGCCCTTTCCCTGAGGACTCAGGGCGGTTTACAGGGAGTTAAAAAACAACTATACAAAAGTTAAAACCCAATTTAAAAAATATTAAATCAACCCTGTACTATTAAAAAACCCCAATTAAAATGAATATCTCCTCAGCCTGGGCCCGAGAGCTCAAAGAGCCAGGTCTTCAGGCCCCGGCGGAATGATCGGAGGTCGGGAGTTGAGGTCCAACACATCTGGAGGGCACTAAGTTGGAGAACATTGGCATCTTAAGACTTTCAGTTCTTCCAGATTACAGTTTGGATTAGGATAGGGCTACCATTGCAGAGTTAATGCTGATCCTTCCCAGGAATCTTACTGTTTTTCATCAAGACTGGTGACCTAAATTCAAGACTCAATACTGTCAAAAGAAATCAAATCAAACTGCAGGTTAGAAAAATATGCATATTGAATGCCATATCTCTACTGAATGGGATGGTGACTTTATAACGGGATGCACTGATGAAAAATAATGTTTCTGGTTTACATTTAGATCATAGAATAATGTTGGAAGGGACCTTGGGGGTCTTCTAATCCAACCCCCCCCCCTGCCCATTCCAGACAAAATGGCTGGCCAGCCTCATTTGTAGATTTGGAATGTACACAATCTGGCAAAAAGTTGTTATAATAAGTTATAGTAATTGTTATGAAAGAGGATCTTACAAGGATCTTACACTGAAATAATTCTCAGTTCAGAGCACCCTGTCTTATTGGTGTGCACTGATTTGTGCAAAAAAAATCCTCTTTTTTGTAGATAAATGTCGTACCTTTGATGGCAGAAAATCATGGGAAAAGGCCTTCTTTATATAATTTTAAAGGTCAGGCTGGCTTAAGAAAGCCGTATTCTTACAATTATGAGAAAAGGTATGAGTAGTCTCCACTCAAATATTCACAAAAATGCCGATTAGGAGTTAGCGGGCAGCATAAATCTGTATATTTAGAAGTTGATTATTATAGTGTTTGTCTAGAATCTATACAGATGGACGTGGTGGCTCAGTGGGTTAGGACGCTGAGCCTGTCGATCAGAAGGTGGGCAGTTTGGTGGGTCGAATCCCGAGTGCCACGTGACAGAGTGAGCGCCTGTTACTCGTCCCAGCTTCTGCCAATCTAGCAGTTCAAAAGCACGTAAAAATGCAAGTAGAAAAACAGAGATCAATACGGTGGGAAGGTAACAGCGTTCCGTGCGCCTTTGGCGTCTAGTCATGCCGGCCACATGACCACGGAGACGTCCTCGGACAAGCGCTGACTCTTCGGCTTTGAAACGGAGATGAGCACTGGCCCCTAGAGTCAGAAACGACTAGCACACATGTGCGGGAGAACCTTTACCTTTACCTTTAGAATCTATACATTTACCTCTGTTGGAGAATTTAGGTATGTATACAGTTCCTCATTGAACCAAGATGGGTGAATCAGTGAAGTGGTACTGTTACCATCAATATCCCTTTGACTGCTATTTCTTTGTTCGTGTGTTGCTTTTATAGCATTTTTCATAGTTTTGAATGTTTTTAATAATTAATGATGACAATGCATTTAAGTATTTATTGATTGTTAGCTGTGTTGTTTGGAGAGATGGGCAACCAGATAAATTAGATAAATAAATGAAATGCATCTGGTTCTTGGCATGTGTGGACCTTAGTTGTGTCAAGGCACATCCAATCAATGTGACAATTGTATACAAGAGGTGATATATATGGAAAACACCCTTTATAACTTCATGTTGCTATAGTTATGACATCACTACACTCATCTGGAGTTCAGAATTTTGATCTGTATACCATGCAAATATTTTACATGTTTTATCAATGTCAGAAATATGATATGAAATGTTTTCTACTTCTAACGTTTCCCCCCTCCCTCTTTTTATAAGAGTTTTTGGGATGTTTAACAATGCTGAAGATCGAGAAACAGTGTATGCTTTGTTTACTTTCTCCCATTGGCTTGTATATGCAAATAGTGCAGTAAACCCAATTATTTACAACTTTCTTAGTGGTAAGTAGATTATATTATTATTATTATTATTATTATTATTATTATTATTATTATTATTATTATTATTGTTGTTGTTGTTGTTGTTGTTGTTGTTGTTTGTTGTTGTTATTATTGTTATTATTATTATTATTATTATTATTATTATTATTATTATTGTTAAAAAAACAACAGAGCTAAAGAGCTAATGCAATGTATTTACTTTGCCATATTTACAGTATTCTAAAAGAGAAAGATACTACTGTTGTATAGAGGAAGGAACAGAGATTTAAAGAAAAGGCATCATGCAAGCACACCAATAAACAGAGTTTGAGTATACGTTGTTTAAATATATATATACATATCATGTCAATATCAAACAATTTTTTACTTTTAGGTCAGTTTTCCATTAGTTGCAATCACAAACAATGGACAAATTTCAAGACATCAAAAGATCTGCCTAATATTATTGACTGATTAATTGATTTGATTTGATTTGAATTCATTTGATTTCTATAGCTGTCCATCTAAATCAGTGACTCTGGGTGGCTCATAATTCCAAAAGTATAGAACAACTAAAACAATAAAAAATATAATATTAGGTCTGTTTTCCTTGATATATAGGAGATAGTGATTTCATTCCTCGTTAACTTTTCAACTAATGATCAAGTTCAAGAACTTTTTGTATATTTTTTGAATTCCTTGGTGCTTGAGCTAAAAAGAATGAATTGGCCTTTGCCAACATCCTCCTCTGCAAAACAGTCCCTCATCCCCTTGCAATCCCTTATGCTAAGAGTCCTATAGTCCTGGATTTAACTGTGGAGACTCCAGTTTGAATCCTTCCACAAGCACAGAGCTCATGGAGTGATTTTTTAAAAAAAAAATAGTCTTTCACTAACTCAAATCAAGCTAGATCGCTTTGGGGATATATTCATAAAAACTACGCTGTGCTTCAGAGAAAAACAGGAAAATAAATGCAATCTGATAATAAAAGCTTCTGTACCTCCCATTGTGTACCAAGAATGATTAAAGTGGAAAACCTTTGCCCAGGATGCTTATGACGGGCTGAAAGGGTTATTTCCCTGTTGTTCTCTTTGCTTTAAATTCATTAGAATAGAAGAAAAATCTTTATAAAGTAATTCTATTCTATTCTATTCTATTCTATTCTATTCTATTCTATTCTATTCTATTCTATTCTATTCTATTCTATTCTATTCTATTCTATTCTATTCTATTCTATTCTATTCTATTCTATTCTATTCATATTTGCACCTTTAAGACAGCACTGATATTCAAGCCCTAATCTCAGTTTAAAAAGATGATTCTGCTACATGCTTCACCAGTTCTGCACGTAGGAACTCAAAATCGGAATCAGAATCATAATTGCATATATAAATCATCTTAGAAAAACTGTCAGCCTTCCCAGGTAGACTGACAGGAAACACGACCAGATGAGCTAGTTCTTCTTTATGAAAAGGCTACATTAACAGAATCTTGCAAGTCTGAAAGTATAAATCTCCCGCCATCTCTTTTGTAGCCTGATAACCCATGAGGGAGTCCCTTCCGAGCCTCTTTCTCCACCCATTGTGCAGCTTTTCTGCTCTACTCCCTCTTATCTGACTGTTCCTTAGGCAACATCTCTCCTTCCCTGCCCTGCCTCCCCATCAAGGCCATTCCCATTATCCCATTACATCACCTGCTGCAAAGCTGCCATCTCACTGCCTTCTCTGGATAATGCAAATCGCATCAGACACTTTGAATGGAAAAGAAACAAATGCAGGAACTGTGTTAATTTGGGAGGATACGGTCTGGCTGCTTCTTCATTCTGGTCTTGGTCTTTGATTCGGCAGGAAAATTTCGGGAAGAATTTAAAGCTGCTTTTTCTTGCTGCTGCTTTGGTATTGGCCATCATCGAAATGCCCCACCCAGAGGAAGGACAAGCATGGGCAGTCGGAAGTCCTTGACAACCCAGACCAGCAATTTTGATCATGTTGCAAAGCTCTCAGAACATGTTGCCTTGACGAGTGTAGTCTTGCTGCCCACAAAAGGCCCTGGATTTCTTGGGAGCTGATAGATGGCTACTTTCTGTGATAAATCATTGTCAATTGATCTGTGACTCCAGTTATCTAAAACAGGGACCAAAATACTTGGAAAAACTGCAAAAGTGAAATAACAGATTATGACAAAGATAAACCAGACTAATATACAAAATTGGATGGTATTTTTTTTTAAAAAGAGAACATTGTTTTGAAATGTATGTGATTTTTCTTAGCATATACTATTCAACTGTAAGAAATGATAGTTGTGAGACATATATGCATCGATTTTCATTGGGATGATCTGCTGATGGGCTTGGTTCCTATCCAAAGAATATTTCATTATAAAATTAAAATGACAACTAGTCAGAAGGAGTCAAACAATAAAATTATTATGAAATAATAATACAATGAAATGGTAGAGAAAGCATGTGGCGTGACTTTTAATGCTTTTATCTGTGGCCACAGGAAGAGTCTATTTTCCCTGTGTAATGAATGTATTTGTGTGTGTGTGCGTGTGTGCGTGCGCACACAAGTGTGTGTGCTATCCTATTCTTTGATATTTCTTATACCCCAGCAAGTTGGGTCCCATTCCACTCTGTTCTCAGAGAGTTAAACTGACAGACAAGCTGATCAAGACGTAAATCCCTTATCCTTCTTTCCATCTTTTGCTTACAATGCAAACAATTAAAAAAGGTTAGGACATTTCTTTCTCATTTATACAAAATTTTGATGTCCTTTTGGTTAATGGTGAACTTATTCTTCATGTCTGGAAGCTTGTGTAATCCAAATAGATGAATTTGCTGTAAATAATAAGCACAGAAAATGCTACTTCTAAGAGTCATTCACCTTACTTTAGAAAGAGGCCCACTCGGAGCAGAAGAACTAATAGCCTTTTGGCAAGCTGGCCCGGACACCTGAAAAGTCAGAAGTGCCTCTTTAAATTGCAATTGGAAATTAATACCCAGTCCAGATACCTTGCATGCTTTAGCTTCTATTTGCTCAGAATGCTGTCTAAATAAATAATTATTCTAATTGCCTAATACTGTATGTTAATATTTATTTTTTAATTTTTGATGAACATAAGGCCAGAGAACCAAAAGCTTTCCCCGGGGGTGGGTGGGTGTGGAGAAAGAGAGAGAGAGAAGATCACCTTCAAAGACCTTGACACACTAATAGGTTAAACATATTTTTGTTTCTATATTTTTCCTAGCAACATCTATCTCACACATTACCCAAACACTAGCAATTATAATAAGTACAGTCTATGGAACTTTTGACCTGCTGCCCAAACTTCATTTCTTTCACTTCCACTCAATTTATACAATAACAATTCAATTAAAAAAATTTTTTTGTTCTTTCCAGAATTCCAACACTAAAACATTATTACACTGAACCGAATTTAAATGCCTTGCTTTTCTCCACATTTCACATTTCCTACAGCTTTATAAGTATTGCTGACCTTCTCCAAATTTTGGACCATGGCAACTTTCAGCATCCCTAATCTTTTCCTGCTGATTTAGGATTTTGAGAATCACTGACTAATAAAATCTAGAGAGATGTTGCTCCTCTGCTGTTGTAGATTGATGCTTATATGTGCCTTTCCTCCCACATTTACAGATTTTTTCCCCCTTATGTTTATCAGCCTGGCAGCACAGTACACAATGCAGCAAATTTCACATTTGTTTCAGTGATAAATTATTCCCTTGGACTTTTGCAACAGAGCCAAAAAGGGTGCCTGCTTTCACCCTAGAGAAGATCTAATTCTCTTTTAGTAATCAGAATAAAGTTAGTTTTCCTTCAGGAGCATGAAGCGTAAGCTTAGTTCCATGCCTCACTAAATTTCAGTCAACTGGACTATAATTTTGGCTTGGCATGATGTGCAAGTCCAATTCAGGCGATTAGCTTATGGATCAGCGTGCCGTTTGAACCCAAAAAATGGGGTTCAGTTTTATTTAACCGTATGCAATGTGTTTGTGTGTTACGTGAACAGTGTGTTGATGAATTACTATGAAATTCAGGCATAGAAGGAAATTCAGGAATCAAGCCAAACGCGAACTGGTTATTTTCCTGGATTTAATGAAAGAGTAGATCGTTTATTCAGCAAACATATCTGATCAGCAGTTAGCTTTACCGTAGCTTGGACCTTTCCAACAGGTGTGCTAACTGTGCTAGCTCTCCAGCAAACCCAGATCCGGGAGCTGGGAAAGCGAGCGGGTGAGAGGGCGGGTGTCCCGACTCTGATTGGGCCAATCGCAAGCGTTTGCAGCGAGCGGAGCGCTGTCCGACGGAGCGTGGTACTGAAATGACTCCTCGTGTTTAAAAGGAGACTTCAGAGAGGACTAAGAGGCAACGGGTACTTTGCTTTGCTCAGTCTACTTGGAACCTCCTCAGCCATGAACTCCATTCTGCTCGTCACTGGTAAGTTTGCTCTAGTTCAACAGGAGTCTCTCTCTCTCTCTCCCTCTCTCTCCCTCTCTCAACATTCATATCTATCTATCTTTATTATCTTTATCTATCTTATCTATCTTTATTAACATTATTATTATTATTATTATTATTATTATTATTATTATTATTATTATTATTATTATTATTATTATTATTATCTATCATCTATCTCGTCTAGATATCATCTATCTCACCTATTTATCCATCTCTATCTATCTATAATTGGGGTGACTCCCAATTATATTTGCTAAGATTGCAGCCTTGCTTGCCCACTAAAGGAGTAAAAAAAAAAAAGAGTTGCCTTGTGACAAGATGGGTAGCAAACAAATTTAACAAATAAAAACATAACAAATAAATAAAATATTTGGCAGCATCAAAGTGTGTGCCCAACATGCGTCTCTTATCACTTTACCATTTGCATTGAAAATAATAAAGGGTGATCTATCTATTAGGTCTAAGATCATTTCTTTTCGGTCTCTTTCTCTCCTTCTTCCCCATCCCATTTTAAGATGATTTTTTTAAAAAATGGCCTTCATTAGTTTTAAAAAGAGACAGTTTGGTCTAGTGGTTAAGGCACCAGCCTTAGGTATGAAAGTCAGCTGGGTGAGCATGGGCCAGTGACTCTCCCTCAGCTCTGGGAAGCAGGCAAGGACAAACCTGCCAAGAAAACTGCAGCAACTTGGAGACACCCAAAATAACTTTTTAAAGGCTAATGTATAAGATTTTGTGACCCTTAGAACAGGATTTAAAATATAAATATACAAATTATTCTATTGGTTTTCTCCCCCCCCCCCGCTGGCCTCAATTACACTTCTCATATAATTGCAATTATTTCCTGTCTACCTGTAGTTTTCATTTATGATCTGTGGAAGAAAATCAATAATTGGCTCAAGCCTTACTCACACAAACAAACTAACAAGGAGCACTTCACCTAAGGTTCTAGAATTTACCATATTCAGGCTTACTATGTTTTTTTTTTTTTTGGAGAAAAACCCATGAGTTACATACATTTCAAGGGGGACATGGAAGTACAGTCAAGATGAGAAAGAAAAGCTATGTGCAAAGATCGGTTTTTGCATTTGTTTTACTTCCTCCCCCTGTTCTTTTAGGAACCTTTTCATTGGCTAGATTCAGATCCCCAGATTTTTGTCTCCAGTTAATATCATCTGCACGGAGGTGAAAAGCAGCAGAGAGCTCCTGAGGGAAATTCAACGAAGAAAGGGCTCCACAGTCATAGTCAACATATAGTGTTGTGTTCTAATTGCTATTCAAACCAGCACACCCATTTCATCTGGAAGCCATACAATGCACAGGCCAACAAAAATGTCAGAGTAAATGTGTTCTGTCTGCATGAGTAGCTTCCTTATGCCCAGAGCTACAGGTGTTGTGCAAAGTCTGGCTAATCCTTTAAATGCTTTCTGGCTCTACACACTTCCCGAGTCATTTGTGCTTCTTGGAACAGCTTTCATCTATCCCTGGTAAGGTTAGAAACAAGTGGTTGATGAACAAATGCTAACCTCACACTTCCATACCATCTCCAGAGTAGTGTTTGCTTGGTTGTGATATTTTCCTTTTGGAAGATTTCTTTTTGCTAGAGATGTCATCTGTATTTGGTCAATATATTTCATTGAGTGTGCTGACCTACTCAAATCTATAAATATCCAACAGGCATGGAAATGGAAGCCTCGTTTAAACAAATAGTTGTTGTTTGCTGAGTAAAAAGCCTAAGAGCATGTAAGGCCACAAGAAGAATGATTGCTACTATTAGTAACATTTCTTTTTGGCCAGGCATGAAAAAAGGAAGGAAGAACAGTGAATTTAGGCATACAGAACACATTAATATAAGACTTGAAAAGATATTTTGTGTCTTAGCTTCCTTCCCACTCTTGGTCAGCCACAGTTTTAAAACAGCATTTTAAAATAAATCCTGAAAAACCATTTAAGCCATGTCATTCAGTTCTCTGTAACCTGCTGGTGAATTTTACCAATCCCTGATTTTAAAAAAGTAAAAATAAAACAGTTTCCCCAACCAGTTGTCTCCCAGATGTCTTGGACTTTCATTCTAACAATACAATCACTCATGGTAAGATGGTAGGCAAACACATTTAATAAATAAATAAATACTGGACAGTATGACAATGCCCAGGGACTGGTACCTAATTAGAAGAGGCTAATACAATATCATATCCCAATTTTATTATGCATTTTGGGAAGCCCTTCAAACAACTGTATGCTTAAAAAAACATACCAAATAAATATTATCTAAATCTATTCAGATTAGACAAATTGGATATATCAGTGTTACCATATAATTTTGTTCTATAAGTTGGACCAAGATTCAGTTAGAAAAATCACATTTGTCACACCAGCAACAGTAGGAAATGTCAATATATAACCCATGTAGGCAATTCAGCAGTCCAAGGATGAACCTCTAGAAGGAGCTCGCTGATTTTCGCATTTCCTGCTACTGTATTTCTAACCCTGACCCCAGACCTAATGGGACAGGGAGTTTCCTAATGCAGATAGTTCACTGCTGCAGCTGCAACTTCATCAAAGGTAGATGATGGTCCTTGCTTAATGATTTGCAAATGAGCATCTGCGTTGATACTTGAGAATCTCTTTGAAAATGGGATTTTCTTCAGATCAGATATGCACAGTAAAAAGGTAAAGGTTCCCCCGCACATGCGTGCTAGTCGTTTCCATCTCTAGGGGCCGGTGTTCATCTCCGTTTCAAAGCCAAAGAGCCAGCACTTGTCCGAGGACGTCTCCGTGGTCATGTGGCCGGCATGACTAGACGCCAAAGGCGCACGGAACGCTGTCACCTTCCCACCGTAGTGGTCCCTATTTTTCTACTTGCATTTTTACGTGCTTTCGAACTGCTAGGTTGGCAGAAGCTGGGATGAGTAACAGGTGCTCACTCTGTTACGCGGCACTCAGGATTCGACCCACCAAACTGCCGACCTTCTGATCGACAAGCTCAGCATCGTCCTAGGAAAACTTCCCATAATTGTTTTTTCCCCCATAATTGCTTTTTTATTTGGATTCCCATAAGTTTAATGCATCTTCGATAATAATCCATCAGGACAGCATCAACCTGGGAAAGTCCTGATAACTGTGCCAGAAACCAAGCACAACAGACATTAAACAGACAAAAGCAGGATGGAAAACAAGTTGCTAAATGTGGAAGTGAGTTTGGTATCTCTAAGACGATAATGAATATTTAGTCTCCAATCCATGGGGATAGTTGGATTAGAGAAGTTAGATGAGACACAGATAGAGATAGACAGAAAGAGAGAAAGAGAGACAGACAGACAGACAGATAGAAAGAAAGACAGGAGAGAGGGATACTTTGTTCTCCCTTTCATCTATTTCATCCTGCGCATATCAATTTTACTACAGTTCCTCCTATTCCCAGTCAACATGTCACGGTTTCTTTTTTTTTATTGAAAAGTTTTACAATTTTTAAATACAATGAACTCCCTCCTCCCCCTCCCTTCTCCCCAACCCTCCCCTCCCCTCCCCTCTCCCCGACTTCCCAGAGCTGAATACAGGGTATAATAATACAAACATAAACTAAAATATGCTAACAAAAATAAAACATTAAGTTCTATCGGACTTTAACTCTCCATAGTCATAATATTAATAAAGTAAAAAATAACTAATCATACATCATAAAAATCCACTACTTATTCAAATGCTAAATGAAACTTTTTAGTCCCATATTTATTCTGAATATATTCAATCCATCTTCTCCATTCCACAATATATCTCTGTTGCGATTGATCTTTCAAATATGCCGAAATCTTTGCCATTTCCGCCAAGTTGGAAACTTTCAAAGTCCACTCTTCTATAGTCGGCAATTCCTCCTTCTTCCAGTATTGCGCAACTAAAAGTCTTGCCGCCGTAATTAGATGCAACATCAGTGTCTATACCAGTAGTATCTGTAATAACACCCAATAAAAACAATTGCGGAGAAAACTTTATCCTTTTCTTAAATATCTTTTGCATATTCCACCAAATTTTAATCCAAAAGGCTTTAACCTTTTTACAAGTCCACCATATATGAAAACATGTCACAGTTTCTGTTAGGGATGGTGAGAATTATAAACTATTTATTCCTTTGGGGAAGAGACTGGGCCCAAGTGGTCAGCGGACCCCCATATCGTGTCTCTGTTTTATATTGCTAACAATTATATCAAGAGCCTCTGATATCTTTTAATTTGGTATTGTCTTGAGCCTTTTACAAGTTTTTTTTTATTCATATGTTTTGTAAGTCACCCAGATTTATCTAGGGAAGATAAGTGGCCATGTATATTGTGTTGATAAATAAATGAATACATCAGAATAAATAGCTAACATACCGAATAAGTGCAAATGAATCGCACTTTAATAAAAAATTGATATTGCCTGATCTGCAGGGCTGGTTCTGTATTCCCTGAATGCATCAACCTACCAGGCACAGACCTCAACATGTCAACAATTGAAAGAGAGATGTGTAGCTGCAGGAAATAGATGTGAAAGTGTCTGGAATTTACTCGAGGAAGTTTGTTACATTTCAGGTAACTTGTATAAAGCCCAGTGTTGCAGAAAGAGAGTTTCGTACCACTTCTGTAAATATTTATAAGTACATTAACTTTCCATTGGATTTTTTTTTCATTTCTTTTCCCATTTCCCCACAATGTTGGGCTATAAATACCGCATCACATATCCTCATATTCCATCATCACATCAAAATTCTTGCATACACATTCAAATTGTCGGGTTCTTGATGAACTGAGCTTAATCTGATAACACCAAGAAGAAAATCAAGCTCAGAGACATTAAGAAGCCTCCCAAATTCAACTCTGGATACATTCTCCACCCCTGCATACACGTTTGACTGCTGGGTTGTTTATTTTCTTATAAGGTTGTTTAGAGTCATAGCCTCAGCATTGTAAGCCACCCAGAGTCACTCTGGATAGTGAGATGGGCAGCATGTAAATTTATTTAGTAAAAAAATATGTTTGCATGTATGTATGCGTATAGATTTATGATTGTAAGCTGCCCAGAGTTGCTCTGTAGTAAGATGGGTGGTCAATAAATTAATTAATTAACTAACTAACTAACTAACTAAGTGTGTGTGTGTGTGTGACTTAGGAAAGTAGGGAATTAGTCACAGTGCCCATTTTAGAGTAAGTTCCATTTCTAAATGGCAATAGCATTGACTATACAGAAAAAGGAACTACCGGTAATAAACAAATTGCTCTTAACAAATCCCAGGTGAAAAAAAAATCATGTAGATCAAATTATAACTGATAGTATCCCAGGCATAGTGTGTGTGTGTGTGTGTGTGTATGTATGTGTGTATGTATGTATGTATGTGTATATATATATATACACATACATACATACATACACACATACACACACACACACACACACACACACACACACACACACACACACATATATATATATATACACATACATACATACATACACACATACACACACACACACACACACACACACACACATATATATATATATATATATATACATATATATATATATATATATATATATATATATATATATATATATATATATATATATATATATATATATATATATATATATATATATATGTCTTAAGTGTTTTTTTGAACACCCTGTGTCAACCCAAATATGGGTCTTTTTTCTTCTTTTAGCTATATCAGTCTCCCTTAGTATCTTTTGTATTGCCAATACTCTCGCTATTATGGACAAGATTATATCTATGGTATTTTAGCTGAGCAGCTGAATCAATTTTATGACCAAGCCTCATGATACCTGTAAAAGAAAGGTACACCATTTAACACAACTCCTAACCAGCTGAAGAGTAGATTGGAGACGTGTTGTTTTGCTAATTAAATGTTGAACACCATCCAATCTGCCTCTGAACTGTGACCTCTTTGTCTCTGAGCAATTGAGAAATGTTGCACAACGTTAAAAATACCCCCCTATTGGCTGGATGACTTTTACAGACTTTTGCTCTGATTAATAAAACTTGATAAACTGTGGTAGGTAATTGTTTACATCTTTGGGGGGCCAGTTCATGTCACGAGAAGATTTTTAATGGCAGGGCACACCCCCACGCCTTTAATCTTCATCCAAAATTTTAAATAGTAAAAGAATCTTGAAAATTGTAGAAGTAAAATGTTGAGTCTTGATCATGTCACAGGTTCATCTTAGAAAAATGAAGTGATTATGTCACTGTTGATTTTTCATAAGAAAATATTAATGGTATTGTGTTTTGGAAATCTAGGCAACAGCTGTGCAATAAAAGATTCAACCAACTGTAATAAAATAATTCAGTTTTTAGTTGACCAGTTCCCAGAATTTAAAGACGACATCTGCATAAAAGATAACTGCAGCATCAGGATATTGTTGGGGGAAAAATATTCCAGTGATAAAGGTAACTGTTGGCTTTTTGTTATCAGATAAAATAATAGCATTGTATAATCGCTTTGTGCTAAGGAAAAAAAACATTTCTCACTTTAAGAAGCTCCCCAATTCAAGCAATCATATGATAGTATCAACCAATGTCTAGTTAGAAATCCCATGGTTCTTATAAGCAGGTGTACTGGATTTCGGATTCAAAAAATATGGTCACATTCATCATTCATAACAAATGAATATTTTGAACGAAGTCATTTCTAAGTTAGAACAGTACCCATGCCAGACTCATGTTCTAACTTCTGCAGTCGCAATCACAAACCATCCCAAAGAGTAGCCCATTAATTGCAGCAATAGCTTCTAAATCAGGCATTTTTATACAGGATACATAGAGCAAGAGAGTGAGAAAACGTTTGAATCTCTAGAAATTGTTCCACAGAAGTGAAGAAGAAACGTTGGAGAGAGGCAATTATACAGACCGAGTTATAATTAAACAGCGATCTGAAAAAGAAAAACAGCCACTTGGACACCAATTTAGTGGAAGAAAATCCATAGAAAGAATTTTTCATATTTTCATCTCTTTTAATGCTATTATGACAATAAACAAGCCTTTCAGTGTGTGTGTGAGTCCCTTGTGAGGAATAAAGGACAGGTAACAGACAGCTGCTGTGTGGATGAAAAACTGTCGCCTAGGAGTTGTGCCTTCTCTGTCCTGGTGCCCATTCTCTAGAACAGCATTACCCTGTAAAGATTGCAAGGAAGATTATAAAACAATAAGATTTATGATCTTCTTTATAGTCTTTCCTTTCCTTTATTTTTCCATTTTATTTCTTGCTTATTCACCATTGTTCCTTAGTTTATTTTTTGAGTATCTCTATTGGTTTGATCTTGTTAAAAATTTCTTCAATAACTATTATATTTAAAAAGAGAGAGAAAGAGATAGAGCAGTGCCTTCTCCTGAGATTCGAATGGCCCCCCTCTCCTGTTAGCCTTTTAGAAAGCCTTAAAAACTGGCCATTCCCCTAGGCACTGAATGATTGGATGACCCTGTTTAGGAAATGGTTTTAGGATGGGGATAGTCTGGCATTTGGCCTTGATCAGGTTAATGTAACTACTGTCCTTCTCTTCTTTATTTTGTTTCCTCTTTGAATCCTATGTTAACTGGCCAGACTCCCACTTTGCAAGTGGAATAATCATACAAACTGCAAAACAAACACGCAGACAACTTTTGGCTCCAGAGTACCACCACAGTGAAAGTCCTATTTCTGCAGTCTCCTGAATCCTTATCTAGCTTCCTGTTACTAAATCTGGCAGCACCGCATTGTACCATTGTCTTCGTTTTTGAGCAGGAAACATTCCAAATGGTGGCACAGGGCACCCTCACGTGTCTTCCTAGGTCTGGAGGGAATATTTAAAAGTCTTCTGGCCCAGCCTACATACGTGACACGCTCTCACCTTCCTTCCATCATTCTGCCACCTGCTGTAATCTCCTGTCACCCAAACAAATTCAACCCCCATTATTAAAAGATTGCCTCCTCCTGTCTCAAGGTAATTCATTTTTTTAAAATTCCCATTTATATCCCACCCTTCTCCGAAGACTCAGGGCGGCTTACAATCTAAGAAGCACAAATCAATGTGCTTAGCAATAGCCTTCATTCTATGTATATGCCTGCTTATTAGGGCTTTCGCCCCCCCCCCCAGCGGCATTATTACAAAGTCAGCTTATTGCTCCCAACAATCTGGGTCCTCATTTTACCTACCTCAGAAGGATGGAAGGCTGAGTCAACCTTGAGCCTGGTGGGACTCGAACCTGCACTAATTGCAGGCAGCTGGTGTTACTTAAGGAGGCATTAGCCCACTGCGCCACCAAGGAACATTCACTAAGGAAACCTCCTCCTTCTCCCTCAGCTGTCCCTGATGCAGTATCCCAGGAGGTGCTCTGTCAGTGTGCTGACATCCTGCTTTGCCCCATTGATACGCAGATGCCAAAACCACCATGCACCCCAAGCGGGGAGGGAGCTAGTAAAGCGGGTAGGGGGGACAAGAAACAGGAAGACAAGAAACTGGAACCACTTTAAGTGCCTGCCAAGGTCACAACCAAGGAAATGGAGTGCAGACCATCACCGAGCCTGCCAAAACCTCCGTACTGTTACCAAAACAATTTGTTTGAATCTAACTAGACATCTGGGAGATAACTGGGAAGGGAAGACCAGAGAAAGGGGAAAGTAACTAGGCAGCTTTTGTGCTTCAAACCTCAGATCTGTTTTTTTTTCTAACCTGTAATCACTTGGCTTTAGTAAAGTTATTCCTTTCACTACAAGTGCAGTTGAAGGCTCTTTCTTTCTAAACCACCCAGTTGGGACAGGTCCGGCATCAGGTCCAATCATCCCTGATGATCAGGGACAATTTTTTTTTTGTAGGCACAGGTATCAAAAAAAAAATAACCAACTGAGATACACTCATCCTGAGGTCCCAAGAGCCTCGTGTGGCCATGACAATTCTTGGATGGAACTGACTCCAGAGACTTTCAAACATGTTGCTAGATGGTAGAGCTGGACTTTCTTCATAAATGATTCCAAAGAATGGCTTGGTGCTCAGAGCACATCACTTCTCTGCCATTCATTAAAGGATACATTTTATTATTATTATTATTATTATTATTATTATTATTATTATTATTATTATTATTATTATTATTATTATTATTATTATTATTAGTCAGTGTGTGCATGAAAATAATATCACTGCTTTAAGGAGTATAGACATTAAAGTGAAGCTATCTGGAGGACAAGAGTGTTAATTGTTGCATGAAAGATGAGTAATCATGAGTATAAAATGTATTGAGATTTAATTAAATGAAAATGAAAAGAACTCTATCTCTTTACAGGGAACATAGAGTCTTATTCCAGCACAGATATTCAATTCAGACCTCTGGATCAGATAAAACCTCCAGGGATGGTCCACTCAGGCCAGCTTGGAAATGACTGCTCGGTTACCAAGGTCCTCTGTCGAAGAGACCACACCTGTTTGACACAATACAAGACATTCCAGAGAGTGTGCAGAGCAGAGGTAGCAAAATGCAGCCTAGAAATGGTGGTAGAGCAATGCTTTGCTGCATGGAAGTTGCTCAAGAAAACAGTGATGGGCAACTGCACATGTCCAGAACCCGTGAATAAAAGATGCCTTAAAATATGGAAAAATATCTTTAATAACACATGTCTGCAGTCCACCCAGGAATATCAAGACTCTGCCACTGGGAAGGAAACCTATGCAGTTGAGGAAACTCAAAGCCACAATCCAGGTAAAGGCTTTACCTTTTAAATCACAGCCACTTATAATGAAGCTGCAGCCTTGAACTTTTCATTGTCTTTTCTCTACTCACTACACAATACAACTGCAGCTGCACTTGTATTAAAGTTCTCACTTTCAGTTCAAACTACGTTGTGTCTGTGGAAAGTGAGAACTAAGATGCCATTTAAATGTTGTTAAATGTCCAGCATTCCTCAAGAAAACTCTCTGCAATATAGGCTATTGTATTAAAACTATTTATTTTATTTATTTTATTTTATTTTAATTCCATTTACCGTATATACTTGAGTATAAGCCGAATTTTTCAGCCCACTTTTTGGGCTGAAAAATCCACTTCGGCTTATACTCCAGTGAACAAAAAAAAAAAAGAACTTCCACCCCCCAGTTTGGAGAGCTGCTGCTTTCATCAAACATGGACGAAGGCAGCAGCTCTCCAAACGGGCTGCGGCGGTTTGGAGAGCTGCGCGCGCAGCTCCGCCGCCACCTCTGCAAGCCTCCGCTGAGAGAATGGGGCGGTGGAAGCTTGCCACCCATTTTCTCGGCGAAGACTTCTTTCGGGGGATGCAGCCTCTGTCACCCCCTTCTCTCAGCTGGGCAGCTGAGAGAAGGGGGTGACAGAGGCTGCATCCCCCGAAAGAAGTCTTTGTCGCTGAGAGAATAGGCGGCAAGCTTCCCCACCCCATACTTCGCAGAGCGCTCCAACGCCTTGTTCTCTCGTCTCAGCGGAGACTTGTTTCGGGGGATCCAGCCTCTGTCACCCCCTTCTCTCAGCTGGGCAGCTGAGAGAAGGGGGCGACAGAGGCTGGATCCCCCGAAACAAGTCTTCGTCGCTGAGAGAATGGGCGGCAAGCTTCCCCGCCCCATACTTCGCGGAGCGCTCCAACGCCTTGTTCTCTCGTCTCAGCGGAGACTTGTTTTGGGGGATCCAGCCTCTGTCACCCCCTTCTCTCAGCTGGGCAGCTGAGAGAAGGGGGCAACCGAGGCTCGATCCCCCGAAAGAAGTCTTCGTCACTGAGAGAATGGGCGGCAAGCTTCCCCGCCCCATACTTCGTGGAGCGCTCCAACGCCTTGTTCTCTCGTCTCAGCGGAGACTTGTTTCGGGGGATCCAGCCTCTGTCACCCCCTTCTCTCAGCTGGGCAGCTGAGAGAAGGGGGCGACAGAGGCTGGATCCCCCGAAACAAGTCTTCGTCGCTGAGAGAATGGGCGGCAAGCTTCCCCGCCCCATACTTCGCGGAGCGCTCCAACGCCTTGTTCTCTCGTCTCAGCGGAGACTTGTTTCGGGGGATCCAGCCTCTGTCACCCCCTTCTCTCAGCTGGGCAGCTGAGAGAAGGGGGCGACAGAGGCTGGATCCCCCGAAAGAAGTCTTCGTCGCTGAGAGAATAGGCGGCAAGCTTCCCCGCCCCATACTTCGCGGAGCGCTCCAACGCCTTGTTCTCTCGTCTCAGCGGAGACTTGTTTCGGGGGATCCAGCCTCTGTCACCCCCTTCTCTCAGCTGGGCAGCTGAGAGAAAGGGGCAGCAGAAGCTGCATCCCCCGAAAGAAGTCTTCGCCGAGAAAATGGGCGCTGAGATTTTCTCGGCGAAGACTCACCTTCTCCCGTTCACCTTCAGCAGCTCCGCCAGGCCCGTCCAGTGCCCTGCTAGCAGAGCTTGACAAATGCAAAAGCTGCTTTGGTTAAACACTGGAAGGTTTAGTGATTAACCCACCCCACCCCACCCTGTCTTCTTGCTGTTTCTCCCCATCCTCACTCCTACCCACAGGGGCTCTCTGCCTCTTCTACTACTTCTTTTTCTTTCTTTCTTTTTTGCTGAGGTGTGCATCTCTCTCTCTCTCTCTCTCTCTCTCTCTCTCTCTCTCTGTGTGTGTGTGTGTGTGTGTGTGTGTGTGGTGTGTTATCTCGAACCAGATGGGATGGCAAAGTCAAATGCAAATGGGGATCTTGCAGATCTTGCCCTGCCTTTCCCCCCACGGTTACCTTCTGTTCTTGATGAGCTCACGAGTGCTCAAGGACAAAATAGGGCAGGGCAGAGCCGGCAGTTAAAAATAGGATGCAGATAAAAGGAAAGGTAAGGAGGGGTTCAGGTTGAGAGGAGAGGCTGCGTAGCCTTAGTGTAACTCCTGTTTGGGCTGACTGGGTTGCCTCCGATGGGCTCTGACAGTGGAACAGAATGGAATAGAAAATATGGAATGGAATGGAACAGAACGTAGAACAGAACAGAACAGAACAGAACAGAACAGAATAGAATAGAATAGAATAGAAATATAGAAAGAGAATAGAATAGAATAGAATAGAATAGAATAGAATAGAATAGAATAGAATAGAATAGAATAGAATAGAATAGAATAGAATAGAATAGAATAGAATAGAATAGAATAGAGAATGGTAATAAGAATAGAATAGAATAGAATAGAATAGAATAGAATAGAATAGAATAGAATAGAATAGAATAGAATAGAATAGAATAGAATAGAATAGAATAGAATAGAAATATAGAAAGTGAATGGAATAGAATAGAATAGAAATATAGAAAGTGAATAGAATAGAATAGAATAGAATAGAATAGAATAGAATAGAATAGAATAGAATAGAATAGAATAGAATAGAATAGAATAGAATAGAATAGAGCTGGAAGGGACCTTGGAGGTCTTCTAGTCCAGCCCCTTGCTCAAGCAGGAGGACCTATACCAGTGGTGGTGAACCTATGGCACGCCTGCCAGCGGTGGCACTCAGAGCCCTCTCTGTTGGCACGTGCGCCACCACCGCTGCCAGCAGCAGGTCCTTGTCGGTTGGTGGACTGGAAGAAAAGGGAGGGGGAAGCATTTTACATGCGTGCATGCGCGCATGGGGCCACGAGCAGGCACATGCTGCAAAGGGGGCGGGGCTAGTGCCTGCGTGATACTCACTAGCCCAGCCCCGTTCTCACGTGGTGCGGTGCCTTGTATCTGCACCCTGCGGCGCGGCGGTTGGCGTTTTTGTGCCTTGCGGTACGGTGGCCCATTTTTTGCTCCCCCTTTTTTTCGTGCCAGAGGCGGCACTCAGAGGCGCCTCCCTGTCCCCTCCCCCGAGGGCACCAGAATGCCGATGCTGCCTTGGCACTTTGTGATAAACAAGTGGGTTTTGGCTTGCGGTTTGGGCACTCGGTCTCTAAAAGTTTCGCCACCACTGACCGATACCATCTCAGACAGGTGAATGTCCAGTCTCTTCTTAAAAACCTCCAGTGATGGAGCACTCTTGATTTCTGGTGGCAAGCTGTTCCACTGGGCAGCTGAGAGAAAGGGGCGGCAGAAGCTGCATCCCCCGAAAGAAGTCTTCGCCGAGAAAATGGGCGCTGAGACGCCTCATTCTCTCGCTCAGCGGAGACTTCTTTCACGAGATCCAGCCTCTGCCGTGCTGCACCGAGAGAACAGCAAGCCGCCCCATTCTCTCGGCGGAGCACTCCACCGCCCCATTCTCTCGGCGGCTTGCCACCCCGTTCTCTCATCTCAGCAGAGACGTCTTTCGGGGGATCCAGCCTCCAGCTGCTGCATTTCCCAGCCTCGGATTATACTCGAGTCAATAACTTTTTCCAGTTTTGGGGGGTGAAATTGGGGGTCTCGGCTTATACTCGAGTCGGCTTATACTCAAGTATATACGGTAATTCTCCGAAGACTCACGGCGGCTTACAAGCTTAGCAGTAGCTTTCATTCTATGTATATGCCTGCTTATTAGTTCTTTCACAGACACCCCAGCAGCATTATTACAAAGTCAGCTTAATTGCCCCCAACAATCTGGGTCCTCATTTTACCTACCTCGGAAGGATGGAAGGCTGAGTCAACCTTGAGCCTGGTGGGATGCGAACCTGCACTAATTGCAGGCAGCTGGTGTTACTTAAGGAGGCATTAGCCCACTGCTCCACCAAGGCTCTTAATATTATTTAGGGAATACAATTGTTTTGTCGGAAGGAGTGATAAGCACTGTGATGTCACAATGCAGACTCAGCTCCTTACATATATGTGGGCATCTTCAAGATGTGTGCACAAGAGGGGTGGAGTTTATATCGGTTGTGATGCTTGCTTTGTCTTTACTCATCCTTCCCCTCAGTGGATGCCTATGTATTGTATACGATCAAAGGTAATTTAGAAGTGAAGCATCTTCATGGAAAAAATCTAGATATTAGAATAGAAGGGGTTAGACAAAGATCTATTGGAAAGGGTTTCTAAAAACTTGGGTCCAATGCTGAAAAGGCTGCTTGCATAATCAATGCATTTTATTAGTGTAAAGGAGGAGTCAAGAAAAGAATTGTTTCAATATGTTTCATTAGCTTTATTTGGCTGAACTTATGTTACAGATAGTTCTCGACTTATGACCATTCATTTAGGGACCGTTCAAAGTTACGATGCTGCAGAAAAAAGTTCAGTCCACACACTTATGACCAATTCTGCACTTGTGATAGCGTAGCACCCCCATGGTCACGCGATCACAATTTGGGGAATTCATTTAATGACCCTAGTGGTTCAATTAATGATCGTTGTAAAAAAGCTCATAAATTTGGGCACAACTCAACTTACAATCTCCTCAAGATAGAAATTCTGGTTTTAATTCTAAGTCATAAGTCAAGCCAAGCTCCCCTGCCATCCACTTCACCTCACTTTGGAACCTGCATCATGAAATCCATTAATTTTGAACAGATCTATCTCTTTTCTTGCAGATCACATGAAAGCAAAATCACAGTGGAAGTTATCAGCACTTTCAAACTATGGTAAAAATCAATACCACTATCTCATCTGCGATCCACATAGGTTGAATTGGCCTTTGCACATCACAGTGCTAGGAAAATACATGCATCAGTTCTCATTCTCGTTCAGACAGTTAATATTTGTGTGTGCTAATGTAGCCAGAGGCTAAACGCATCACATCAGACTTTCCCCCATAGGTCTCTTCCTTGACATTGATAAGTCCTCCTTGCATTATCTCACCAGATGACAGACAGAGAAATGGGATTTCTCAGTTGTAATGCCCTATTTAACTCTACAGAAAGACTAACTTACTGTATCATATCACTGACCATGATCACACTGATGGCTAACAACAGACAGCTGTAAGAAGAAGCTGTGCTGAATCAAAAGCCTCTCTGCTTTGGTATTCTGCTTCTACCTGTGCAAATTGACTGCCTGTGGAAAGATCTCAAGCAGTCGTACAAATGCAATATCCACACCATGTTGCTCCCAGCACTAATAGACCCCATGTATTTAGGGCAGGGGTCTCCAAACTTGGTAACTATAAGACTTGTGGAATTCAACTCACAGAATTCCCCAGCCAGCATTGAGTTGAAGTCCACAAATCTTAAAGTTGCCAAGTTTGGAGACCCCCAATTTAGGGCATGGCTGGTCAAAATGGCTTTGGGAGATGGGGGAAAAAGAATCCCAAGAGAGTCTTTAGTTGCCTATCACTGACATGAGCACCTCAAGAGACAGTTGAGGATTATAAGACCCACCCAAGGGCTTGCTAGATCATTCTTGACAGGCAGATCTTGTAATTTTATTTTGCTTTGCTCTTTCCTTAGAGTACAAACAGCCACTAACCTGCTTCCAAGCAAACATGGAATGTGTGAATGATGAAGTCTGCAACAAGCAGTTGTCTTTATATCTCCAAGTGTGCCAAATAAATGGGAGCTCCTGTGATATAAATCGATGCCGGGCAGCCCTACATGCCTTCTATACCAATATGCCTTTTCAGGTGGCTCAGATGCTGACCTTTTGTGACTGTATGCAATCAGACGACAACTGCCACCAAGCCAGACGATTCCTTCATGGCCATCCGTGTGCCGTCAGAATGGTCCCAACACCTAGCTGTGCTCATGTAATGCAATTGTGTCGAGAAAGCAAGATTTGCTGGTATGTAGTTTTGCTTGCGGGCAGAAGTGTGCTTAATGTGAAAGTACATAAATGGATTAATTCTATCTATTTAGCTGGCAGTGCCTAATGGTTCCTAAGCTTTCGAAAACAAAAGTATTCCATGCTACAGAATAAGCTAAGGCTAACGTTATTATTTCCATGTGATTTAAGTCTTCCTTTTAATCTTCTGTAATTTATGAGCTTTGGCAGGACATATTAGATAGGCAAATTTTAATTGTTCATCACTATGAATCATATACATATAGTCTTAAGTGGTGGCCCAGGATACCTTTTCTCCATCCTATGCATTCTTTTAATAAGAAATGTTGCTTCTCCCCCCCAACCCCCAAATATTCTTCCAGGCCATTTACAGCAAGTACTCCTCAATTTTACAGCCATTTTTTTTAGCGACTGTTCAAAGTTACAATGGCAATAATAAAATTAATTTACAACCAGTTCTCCCACAACTCTTGCAGCATCCCCACAGTTATATGATCAACTTTGGGGTGGGGGAGGGGCTCGGCAATTGGTAGGTACTTACGATAGTTGCAGCATCTTATAGTGACATGATTGCTGTTTCCAGCCAGCTTTCAATGACCAAAGCCAATTGGGGAAGCCACACGAACCACTCCACAATTGCATTGATTTGCTTTAAAAAATCATAGCAACAAGGTCATAAAATCAGGTGGAACTCACTTAACAGCCATCTTGCTTAGCAACCGAAATTCTGGACCCAGTTGTGACTGTAAATTGGGGACTACAGTAATCCTTTCCAGCCCATATTCAGCACATTGATAACCCATTGCTTGGAATAAGAGATCTCCAATCAATTTGTGAATTGTAAGTAAAACGCAGCGTTTTGAATATGTCCTCCTTCATATTCCTCATTGTAGTTCTCACAGGAGATTCCCGATCTGCTTTCCTACCATCCTCTCTCCTTTGTCCCATGCTTGAGTGTTGGATATCACAATCAAAAGGAACCATGGGGTGCTATTGATCTCTACAATTTATGTTCCCCTTACTCTGCCTTATGTTTCCAAAGGAGCAGATATGAGGCATTTACCTCAAAGTGTTTAAAGCACATCAGCCAAGCCTGCCTTGAAGAAAACTCCTGCCTCAAGACTTGGAACTCCATTGACCCAATTTGTTCAGAGAGCGTCGACTGCAGAGCTGCTTATGTGGACTTGTGGGGATCTGTCCTTCGAGTCAAGTGTACCTGTGAGGCCGCATCACAAGCTGAACAGTCGGTATGCCAGTGGTTCCATCGCATACTCCATGGCAAGATTTGCTTACGTAAGTCAATCTGGTCAAGCCTGGACATTGTCTCCTTTAAGGTCAGATGATAGCATCATCTGCTTCAGATATCAAGCTGGGCCAGGCCAGGTTAGACCGTGGGTGGGAGATTCCTAAAAAAAAATTAGCAAGCTGTTTGTTACACCAGGAAGTGGGAAACATTTCCCAAAGAAAGCAACAGAAAATTACTTCTCTACTATTGCTCAGTACATTGAGCAATGTAGCTGCTCGTGAAGTCACCAGAGCTGAACTAAAACTGCAAGCAATTCTTTTGCTTTTAACTCGGTCCAGTCAATCAACAACTTCCTGGGAGGGTCTTCCTTATAAGGGGATATTAGATGGAGAAATAGAATGAATGGGCACCAAAGCGAACGTTAGTGGTCGCCTCCATTTTTGACTCTAGTCCTACTCCACGGTTGTTTACAGCGTTGAATCTCTTTCTACCTCTTTCATTTCCTTGAGACAGAATATTTAACCGAGTGGTATTTTGGGCCAAAGCATCTGTATAAACAAAGGAAACGACAGCATGTTTGGGGAGACAGAAGCAAACATAAGGTTTGCTAAATAAACAAACAAACAAACAAACAAATAAATAAATAAATAAATAAATAAATAAATAAAATACCCTCTTTTTTGTGTGTTTTGAAGAACAAGGTTGGGATGCTTGGGAGAGCGGAGGGGGAACAGGGAGACAAGAGGGAATGGAATGAAGAATCCTGGAACGGCAAAGCCACCGGCGATCAGGCTGACTGGCTGGCAGGCATCCAACAGGAAAGCCCTCCGTGAGGCCACGATAGGATGCCCTTTCTACTTGCTTTCACACCGTCTTGTTTTCATATCCTCTCCTGTGTAAAGGCCAGATATCAGGTGGAGTGGCTGACCTTTACTCATCGCAGATAGAACTCCCTGGAAAAATACTTCCTGTAACTGGAGAACAGTCTTTGTTTTACGGTGAGTTGGACTTTCAAAAAGAAAGGAAACGTCTGCTCCTAGAGGGTCACAATGCAGGCTGCCTGCAGAAGAAAGAGCACAGAGGATGATGGAGGTGGGGGACGGGGGGGGGAGAGAGGCTGCTGAAACCAGCCCTGTTCTGGTCTTGGTTTCTATCTGGAAGGAGAAGAGGGTTAAGCCACTGTTCAAGGGCATGTAAATGTTTTCCATTTAAACGGAGAGTGGGATCGGTCTCCTTATCTTTCCTTATAGATACCCTTCTCCAAATGCTGGTGGGCGGTCTGGGACTCTGAATTTGACATGTGCTGATATAGCCCCATATACAGTATTACTGTATTGGCGATGTTGTTGTGATTCTTTCATTAAATTTATATGCTGCCTGATTCCCAGCAATTCAGGGAGGATGGCAGACAGCCATAGTACTTTATAGCCTCATCCATGTGTGTGTGTGTGTGTGTGTGTGTGTGTGTGTGTGTGAGAGAGAGAGAGAGAGAGACAGACAAAGAAACAGAGACAGAGGGATAGGGAGAAACACAGCTGAAGCACCTGCTCATCTGTTTCTGAAATTTGCAAGGAAACAGTAGACAATCCTGGCTGATTCATACAATTAAATTTGTCATTTAAATATTGCTATTAGATTGGGTGCACTTTAACTTTTAAATTGTTTTCCCACTTTAATTCTAGGTGACACAGTCATTACTATTCTATTCGTCTCTTGCATCATTCTTATCCTGGGAACAATCCTTTTGGCTTTGTTAAAGACCAGGTAATTTCTGCAAAAGGCAGTCTCCGTGTATTGCGTTCTCCAGGTTAGGGAAGAGACTCAGCTGCTCGTTTCCCTCAACATACATTCCTGATCTCTAGTCATTTTTACCTGTTACTTCCCAGAAGAGGTGGTGACATCTTGATGGGAGCCAGTGAAAGAAGCAGAAAACTACTTGAGGCAAGCGTATGGAAAGTTAAATAAACAACATAAAACAACCGGTGTTCCATACATGGCATTCACAGGTCTATTTCTAGCCTGCCTAACTTGGTTATTTTAAATTTAATTTTAATTGTTCAATGAATAGCAAAGTCTCTATTACCTCTTTGGATCAAATATGGGCTGCAGGCAAATTAGTGTGTGTGGGGAGGGGAGCTGCAATCCATTGCATTGTTAGGACGTATCACTGTCTGCCCCATTCAAAAGACAAAGTTGGGGTGGTAGAGAGGTTCCTGAGGTACTCCTGGTGGGTCTCTCACTGGCTCATCTTCTTCTAAATGGGCGATGGGCCTTTTCAAACACCAGCAGCCATTTTTTGAAAGAAGTCACAACATGGTCTCCAAAATGCCTCCATCGGCCCTGGCTTACCATAGAGGAGGCAATCTGTTGCTCCTTAAATAATTTGGACTACAGATCCCATCAGCCCAAGCTAACATTGGCAATAAGCATGGAATATGGGTATTCTGCAGGGCATCCAGCAGCAATACTCACAGAATAGGGGCCAGAATGGCCTCGATACAGAACATTATCATCCTGACATATCAGATAAAATGCATTTATAGCTACTATTCATGCTAATAGACTATAAATAATGATATATAGGAACATTTACAACTCTACTTTCCCAGGAACAGAGGCACATTTAAGCTAATGTTAAGCACTGCTTAATCCTACTTATTTCAATGAAAGAAGATAGGCTTAATTCCTTTTTAAGTATCAATAAGACTTAAAAGGGCTAGATACTACCCAAAGTTTATTCAGCTATCGATTTTAGCCAAGCAGATTGACTGCTCAGGCTACCTGGTTTGTTAATGCAACACTTGCTTGTTTGTTTTCAGGGCCTGCACAGCTGCTTATCTGCCAAAGAGAGTTTCCTCCCAAGTCCATTTATCAGAGAAGCTCCCAGGCCCTTTTATCAGAAACAACTCAACAACTCGGGATCATCCGCTGGGCCAAAAATGCTCATTCTGACTGCTGTAATAAACCAACCATTTTATTGGGTGTAATCTCTTTGAGAAACAAAACGCAACAAACAAAAAAATAAACAGGGAAGGACAGAATCCATAGCCATGATCGACCACTTTGGCAAATATTGGCCAATCTATAACATATATCTGGAGTTATTTTTTTCCCATGTAGTACTTGACTGCCTAGGGTATTTGTTTTAGAATTAAGCCACAGGGACACAAAATTATACTGAGTATAGAACAGGATGTTAGCTAGAAATACATGTTCCTGAATTTTTGTTTGCTAAGACAACATGAATCTAAGAGCAGTGGTGGGCTTATAGCCAGGCAGTTTGGTGTAATGGTTTACAAAGGGCAAACCCCCTTTCCGAGACCATTGTAACTTTGAATAGTTGTGAAACAACCGGTCATAAGTCAAGGACCACCTGTAGTTATTCACTGATAAGGTCTTATAAGAAAGATGATTTATTTTATATGGATATAGTGCAAACATTACCCTGAAGAGCTTGTAAGCTAAATAACCTAGGAGCCAAACTGAAATCTGAAAAATATACCTAAAGGTGGTAAAAGTGCACATTTTCTGCTTGCACCCGACTTCATTTGATTGATTTGTAGAAATCATAGCAAAATGAGCCATTACTTTGAACCAAGATATGTAATTGATTATTCTTCCTGTTTGCTTACTTGTTTGTTTCTTATCTGCTTGCTCTTAATGTACACATAGAGTTCTATATGTCGCCTTTAGATCAATGGCAGCAAACAATTCTCAGTATGCATTTGTTCAGCTATTTTCAGCTGCTTTCACTAAAACAAATGGTCAAAACTTTATAGAAAGTTGTGTATGAAGTACTAGTACCATCAAAGGTTTGAAGGATCAGATTACTATATACAGGTAGTCCTCATGTAATGTCCACTTACTGACTCTTTGAAGTTGCAACAGTGTTGAACAAGATGTACTTACAACCCCTCATTGTTTTGGCCATAACAGCATCACCACAATCACAATTGTGATTTGTGTGCTTGGCAACCAGCTCGCAATTACAGTGACATAGCATCTGCAGTCACATAAATGCCATTTGCTACCTTCACTGTCAGTATCAGAGCCTGGGGTAAGACAAAACCTATGCAGCTCTAAAGATGGCTTTTCCCTTTAATTTTACCAGAGGTTTTCTGAATTTACAGTTTGAGACTTAGATTTGGCTCCAAATCCAAAGTGGCTCTACACAAAATCCCCCTGTGGTAGAACCTATCCTACCAGCAATGATAACCATGGAGGACCATTTCAAGGCATTGTGAACAGTCTGGTGGTTGTAGTGGTTGGTTCTTGCCAGCTGGAAGTTAATGTCTCTGTAAATGGTCCGACTAGTAAACTCAACAAAAGGAATCCTCAAGGCAATTAAGTCCCAGCAGGCACAACTTTATTGGGTACAGCATCTCAGAAATGAAGAAGCAAAACCAACTCTGAGATTTCCCATGCGAAAACTTGCTTAGTTAAACATTGGATTCCTGCTCCCCACCCACCGGGTGTTCACATTGTCCAATATTAATATTTCTTTTTGTTATGGGAACAGTTCACTTCTCCATCGAGCACCTGCGGCAGTCTCCTTGACATGGTGCAGGCTCTCATGGTCTGTGAACGGCTTCTTGGCATTCCATTCCATTCCCTCACCCCTTTTCTTTGGCAAGATGATGAAGCTAACACGCATTGTAGCAATCCAATCTCTCTTAAAACCTGTTGAATGTCTGTAAAACCTGATCATGTCAGTAACTCTGTTCAGCCAAGCTCCTCAAATGCTTAATCCAACAAAGAGGAATGGTGAGCAGCTCCTACTCACTGGTAAAGCAAGTGAAAAGCCAATCTCCATCAGTATGGAACTGATCGTAGTCAGGAGCTTGAGCACTGCATGTAATTGCTTCCATGGGCCATTCATACGTGGAAGTGAGTCGGCCTAAGCCCTTTATGGAACTTGCTCTGCAAGTGTGAACAACAGATCACCCCCAGTACAACTAGCTACATGCATGCTGACTATACAATTTGTTGTAATTTCTGAACAAGACTCATGCAGAAAACTGTCTCCCAGCATAAATAAACTCATTTTTGGTGAGTTGTTGCTCATAATAGCTGATTGGAAGTGCTGATTAACAAAAAAGTAATTAGTGGTGAATATGTTCTCTTCAGGTAGATTATTATACACCAATAATATCAACTCTGAATGGAAAGTGCAGTCAATAATTATTGATTTTTCTGCCCAGATTAGTTACTTGCAATTGATTATGTATTTTGGAGCATATCTTGTACTTTTTTCATATCTAAAGCAGAAACTATATATTGGTGAAAATAATGAGTAGAAGTACAGGAAGTCCTCGACTTATGATCATAATTGGGCCCAAAACTTATATCGCTAAGTGAAGTATTTGTTAAGTGAGTTTTGCCCCATTTTACGACCTTTCTTGCCATAGTTGTTAAGTGAATCATTGCAGATCATAGGTTAGCAACACGGCTCCTAAGTGATTCTGGCTTCCCCGTTGACTTTGCTTGTCAGAAGGTCACAAAAGGTAATCACATGACTCCAGGATACTGCAAGCTCGTGAATCAATTGCCAAATGTCAGAATTTTGTTCATGTGACCATGAGGATGCCACAAGAGTCTTAAGTGTGAAAAACTCATGTCACTTTTTAGTGGTGTTGTAACTTCAAATGGTCACTAAATGAATTGTTGTAAGTCCAAGGCTACCTGTATTTAGTGAGACGATCAAGCAATATTTACATGGTCTTTCTTTATAGCCAATAATTACATCCTCCACTGATCTTTCTTCCCAAGACCCAGTGCTCACTGGGAATTTTTCCAGGCAACTGGAAAAAGTAGGCAAACCTTTCCTCTTCTTAACAGAGCTCTGCATGAGACAGACATAACTTCCTATATGAAAAAGACAGATTCAGAAAAGCATTGAGGAAATGTTTTCTGTACAATTCATTGTTCACGACACTTTATAAAATACTGGCCCCTTTCAGGTTCACATGGACCTAAATGCTTTCTGTATCTGAACTGATGAGATTGTGGAGATACAGAAGAAGTTAAGCAGCTTTCCCTGAATAATCTATAGCAGAGAGCACCAAACCTTTTGGTTTGACAACCTGGAAAGGAAGGCAGGCACAGTTATACGCACATGCGCATGCACAAGTGGGCCATGAGCAAGTGCAATTGGGCCATGTGCGAGCACATGCACATACAGGGACACATGAGTGTGAATGCCACAAATGGGGTGGCGCTAATGCCAGTGGGATGCTTGGGGTGGGGCGGCGCTAGTGCTGGTGGATGCTCGGTGTGGTGCTAGTGCTGGAGGGACGCTCGGTGCAGCGTGGTGCTAGCACCAGTGGGACACTAGGGGCAGCACTAGTGCTTGCTGGACGCTTGGCACAAGTCAGCGCTAGCCAGTGGGATGCTCAGGGCGTCTCTAGAACCGGCGGGATGCTCAGGGCAGCACTAGTGCTGGTGGGATGCTTGGTGTGGGGCGGTGCTAGTGCCAGCAGGACACTCAGGGGGGGGCAGTGCTGACGCCAGCGGGATGCTTGAGGCAGTGCTAGTGCCAGCGGGACTCTCGGAGCTGGGCAGTGCTAGTGCCAAGGGAAGCTCACAGCAGCGCTAGCACTGAGTGTGGGGGTGAATGCATGCACACACAAGCATGCACTGGTCATCCCTTCATGTGGCCTGGTGGCCAAGACGCCACGGCCTGATAGTAGGCTGCAGCCCACAAATTGAGGATCCTTGATCTATAGTAATTAGCATGTTCAATTGCATTCATGATGCCATCACCTAAGAAAATCCAGTATAAGGAACATGATCTGAACATTTCCATTTTGGCTTTTAAGGGACATTTTCTTGATTCACCACTAGGCAAAATAGATATAATAGATATATTATATAATCATAAATCTTAAAATGGGAATTTAATTTTACAAATAGACACTACAAGGGCATTTTTTTTCTGCTGCAACAGAAGTACTTACTTGTCAGAAAAGGGGGCACAATTTATACTGTGATTTTTTTTACTTTCATTTCCAGTCCATGATTCTAATCCAAATTTGGCCAGTCACAGATGAATCTGCATGAATAGCACTACCTCTCTTTTGAATGGAGCTGTGGGAGAGAGTGATTAACACTGCCACTGTACAACCACAACCTTTCAGGAAGTTTGCACAGTAAAGCAAAATTTGCTGCCCTAAACATCCTCCCTAAAAAAAACCCCATCAACACAGCAGCAGTATTAAATATCATTTGCTCAAAATGAGAAATTAAAGTTGATTACAATGACTGTAATGTATGTCACAACTATAGGAGGGCGCCACAAATTTGCAAAATATGGCAGGCTGCCATTTCCCACAAACTCTTGGAACAAGATAAAGTCCTTCATATTCTTAACAGATGTCAGGCATAGTAAAACGTTGCAAAAATGCTACTCATAGCAAATCCAGTTTTGGCTCTCGGTTCAGAGAATAATGATTTGGGGAAAAAGAAAGAATAATCTGCAGAAATAAACTGTACAACAGGCCACACACAACGATGGACCTCATAAATTGCTGCAAATATTTATGAGACACTAAAAGCTTGATTAAGAGCTAACAATGTACTTACTGTCTTTAAAATTCTGCAGCCTATTGTATCCAAGACGGTTAAAAGTATCAGCTGTAAGTAAAGCAATTAAATCCCTTAATCCACTTTATTACCCATCAAACCAAATGCAATTTGTCCATTATTCTCTTTTTACAATCCAAGATAGGCAGCAATGTATGATTTTACATTACTTCTTCTTGCACTGCGGGTTAATCTTTATCTCAGTGGCTGTGCTTTGGTGTTTCTCAAGTCTAATTCTAATACACTTTTTTCAAAATAGGAGATGGACCGTATTGTGCCCCTTTTCATGGCATTTTAGCATAGTGAGGTTTTCTTTGAGACCAAGAGTTGCAGTTGATCACATAACAGTGGTTAAAAGAGCTTTGAACAGAGACAGATTATTTTATTGATTTTGTATTTTGCATATATTTTTCCAGAGTTTTATAAATATATCATCTAGTACATGGACAAATATTTCCAGAAGCGTACACATATACAGTACATTTTAAGCAAATATATAAAAATAAAAATGGAAGGAAATTGAATAAAGTCCCAAGGTATTTTAAAAGAATCACCATTATATTATGACCATATATTTCCTGAATTAGACAGGGATGGCTACTTCCTATCATTTCTCACTGCCACTAGCCAAGCTGCTTTGAGTCTGATCATGTTCAACACATTTGAACAGTCCCATGCTGCTTACACATAGTTTGGAGTCCAACCTGCGCATTGATTTATTATGTGCCATCAAATCAGTGGGGATTCTTAGTGATTACCTCCAACTTGGTCCTTCAGAGGTGCTTCCATCACAGGTCCATGCCTCTTGCTGCTAGTGATTCTCTTTTCTTCTCTTCCACCTTTCCTAGCATCAGAGCCTTCCCTAGAAAGCTAAGCCAAACATAACGTGTCTGAAATAGGATAATTTGAGCCTGGTCATTTATGCTTTGAATGAGAACTGGAGAGATTGATTTGTTTGATGATTCACCTCTAACATCAAAAGCATCCATACTCTTTCTATCCTGCTTCTTCAAAGTCCAACTTCCTTACAGTGTCACACGGAAAACTACTGTCTGCACACCTCTGATCTTGATAGTATAGACACATTACGGCGTATGAATATTTTCCCCCCCAAAGGCATTTATGGCTGCTCTACCAAGTGCTAGATTGTGGCATATTTCCTGATTGCTTGTTCCTTTACTATTGATGTGGAGAACTCATCGCAAGATATGCTCAGTTCAAATTCAGTAGCTCTACATTACATAACAGCATGCCTGCTCAGTTCAGTTCATCTCAAACTTATCTTTTTAATTCATGTAGCAAGCCTACTTCATTTGTGAGCAAATAAGTATGTACTTTTGTTGGTAGAGTGCCATGATAGGGAAACATATATATTCTAAGAGCATCACATCAGAAGTTGACCATGAGCTGATAAAGAGAGGCCAAGGTAAGTTGCAATAGGCACCATCCAAAGACCCCAAGGGGTGGGGGGAAATCGTTTAGCAATTCAAGTGAAGGCTTTCTACTTTGGTCTTTCAATTTATTACTGCCATTGGTCTCATATTAACCATAGTGCTACTGTTCCCTTAAGATGATTTTTTAAAAATTTTTTGCAATATGTTTGTTTTCTGCAACTATAAACAGGAAAAGCCCACTGATGGATAAATATTTAACTTTTTAAGAATGCCACCATTTCTTTTCCAGTTCAAGCATTGAAGGAAGCTCGAGCAACTTTAGAACTGGTTTTCTTGTTCAAAGCTCTGCAGATGAAGTTGCCAGCTTCCATAACTTTGTAAAGATCCACACCCTAAAATTGAGGAAGAGACAGGAGAAAGAAACCATTTAAAAATATGTTTATTCATATATAACCACTCAAGATATTCAGCCGCAGAGGAAAACAGCATGCTTTATGTTAATCGTAAATTCTTCATCAAATTCTCCATATCGTGAAAACATTATCTGAATGCTTGTCTGTCTGACCTTCTATATTTTAGTGCCTTGCAGCATTCTAATACATTACGTCCCCAATGCTTTTTAAGAACTACATCACATACCTTCAAATTATAATACTTCAGAGAATTTAATATGGGCCTGTCTCTGAAGTTGGTTCAAAACTTGCAGTTATATTGTCTGAATGGACCTGAATTATCCAAACTTCAGAGTGATAATCTTTTAAAATTATGATTAGCTTTGTGCCTTCAAGCTAGTGTTGACTCCTGAAGACTGGCCGGATTAATCCCTGCAGTTTTCTTGACAAGATTTTGGAAGTAGTTTGCTCTTGTCTTTTTCCTAGGGCTGAGAGTCACTGGTCCAAAGTTACCCAGCTGGCTTTTTGTCTCAGGTGAGACTACAGCTCCCAGACTCCCAGTTTCTAGCCTGGTGCATTGATTACTACACCAAACTGGCTCTCCAGTCTGATAACTAGGAGAAGAGAAACACAATCATATTATACATGTGCTCTGGAAACAACAGTGTTAATACTGTTTGGGCCTCAGTTTAATTAAAAAAAATTGGCTCAGACCCTTACTCATTGCATGCAACCAGAACATCTGAAGATCCTGGTGCTTGATTTGAAATGCAATAGGACCACTTGGTGGTGGCACCCTAAATGTGGCTATTGTTGTGGCCAAAACAATAACCTTGTGAGGTGGATTGGGCAGAGAGAGAGTGACTGCCCCAAAGTCATCCAGTCGACTAAGGCAGGATTCAAATTCACAGTCTCCTGGTCTCTAGCCTGGCACCTTCACCGCTAGACCAAAAGTCTAGTTTTGTCTAAAGTCATTTGGCAAAAGGCCATTTCTATTTTAGCTTGAGATGGAGGAAAGAGAAAGAATCCTGCTACAAAAGAAATGAACTTCTTAGGGAATTTAAAAGCAGCATCTTTTTACTTCAGATTCAAACTGAGATCCCTTACACACTTCTATTTGGAAGTAAATTTATTGAATATATATCTAGGCACAAAGTAAACCGGCAAGAAATCTGATGAGCAGAGACTTCTGCAAAAACAGTACTGTTTTGGGATTCTAATATTCTTTTGACTCATACATGTTACCCTTAAAAAAATGTTTCAGCACCTTAAATCCAATGTTCACTTGCCAGATGTTCACTGAGCTGACCTTTGCAAAACTAAACACAACCACGAATAGATGCTGGGTCTGAACTTTCCCAAAGTAAACTGATAATTTGATCTAATCACTGTGAACCTTGTTCTAAACGAGGAATTAACTGTGACTTCAACACTCAGCTCATCTGAAAGTTCAACGGCTTTTAAAAGAGGGAAAAGATCCATTGTGTTCTTTAGCAGCAACCCAAGAAAGAACATGTAAATGAAAATAATATAAACACTGGGCAATGTTTAATTTTAGTAAATGGTACGGTATGTGCTATCAATAAATAATTTGGTGAGAAAATAAATTCTAAAGTGTAGTATTCAGGCAATAGTAAGGATTAAAACTGTTTTAAAAAGAGTTTTATAATTGCTTGGGATGGAAAACTAGCCAGATGTACATATAAATTCACACATATATATATACCGTATATACTTGAGTATAAGCCGAATTTTTCAGCCCACTGAAAAAAGTTATTGACTCGAGTGTAAGCCGAGGCTGGAAAATGCAGCAGCTCACCTTATGGTCCTCTCCAGAGATCTTCCCTCAGCAGCGGCCGGCAAAGTAGCTCGCACGCGAAACAAGCCCGGCAGAGGAGCCGGAGCGGCGAGCAGAGGCGCCCGGCCCAGATCCTGCAAGGCCCAGCCGAGATGCGCCCCCAGCAGCGGAGCTGCTCCGGCTCCTCTGCCGGGCTTGTTTTGCATGTGAGCTACTTTGCCTGACGCTGCTGGGGTCGCGTCTCGGCCGAGGCCTTGCAGGATCCGGCCCGGGCGCCTCTGCTCGCCCTCAGCAGCACCTGGCCCGGAATCACATGCGAAACAAGCCCGGCAGAGGAGCCGGAGCGGCGAGCAAAGACGCCCGCCCGGATCCTGCAAGGCCCCGGCCGAGACGTGCCCCCAGCAACGGAGCCGCTCCGGCTCCTCTGCCGGGCTTGTTTTGCATGTGAGCTACTTTGCCTGACGCTGAGAAGACCCGCTTGGGCACTCGGGTTGGTGTCAGTCTCCGCAGGCCCTTCTCGTTTCCAGGAACGTCAAGCGCGCTTGGCTCCCCACCCCCACGGCAGGGCAGGGCAGGGCAGGGCAGAGACTTGCTCGCCCTTCTGACGGTCACTTTGCTGGGATAAAATGCCATTTCTGGCTCTGGGTGTGTAAATTGAGAGGCAATCTGGATATAAATTCTAACTAGCACCCGAAGTTGAAGTCATTAGAGATGCGTCAGGCAAAGTAGCTCACATGCAAAGAAGCCTGGCAGAGGAGCTCGCCGCTCCGGCTCCTCTGCCAAGAAGAGAGTAGAAATCCCTATTTTCGGAGCCGAGAAGAGAAGCGTGGCTACAGCAGTCGCTGAAAAATCCAGCAGCAGAGTTCCGCAGAGGAATAAAAAGCATGAAGAAAAGCAAAGGAAACGGTGAGGAGGAGGAAGAGAGACACCTTGACTTCGTGCAACTCTCTCTGGAGTAACCGTCACAGCGGCTCCATCGTGTCCCCAAGGTGCAAAGCTCCTCCTCCCCATGCCTTCCTCGGGAGCCCTCGGGGCTTTTGAGAAACTCTTTCCCGCTGCCTCGGCATCAGATTCCGCCGCCGCCACCGCCGCCTCAGCTGCGGACGGCCAAAGGCCCAGCCTAATCAGCCGCCAGTCCCCAGAGACCCGAGAGCTGGCACATACGGGTCTGCCACACGGAAAGCAGTGAACAGGGTAGTTAAATATGGCTCTTCCCTGCCGCGTTCTCAGGTTACCTTGGCGTCCCACCATCGCCACGGCGGAGAGAGAGAGAGAGAGAGAATTGCGCACGAGCGAGCCCGAGCTAGAGTTCCCCCCAAGGGGGCGGAGAAAGAAGAACTCTCGGAGCGTTTCTTTCGTAAATACGCGCGCAGGCACACACTCGCCCAGCCGCGCACTTCGCCCAGCTTCTCGCGGGGAGTTTGCAAGCCCTTCATTTCTCTTCAGGGCCGTCAGAAGGGCGAGCAAGTCTCTGCCCTGCCCTGCCCTGCCCTGCCCTGCCCTGCCGTGGGGGTGGGGAGCCAAGCGCGCTTGACGTTCCTGGAAACGAGAAGGGCCTGCGGAGACTGACACCAACCCGAGTGCCCAAGCGGGTCTTCTCAGCGTCAGGCAAAGTAGCTCACATGCAAAACAAGCCCGGCAGAGGAGCCGGAGCGGCTCCGTTGCTGGGGGCGCGCCTCGGCCGGGGCCTTGCAGGATCCGGGCGGGCGTCTTTGCTCGCCGCTCCGGCTCCTCTGCCGGGCTTGTTTCGCATGTGATTCCGGGCCAGGTGCTGCTGAGGGCGAGCAGAGGCGCCCGGGCCAGATCCTGCAAGGCCTCGGCCGAGACGCGACCCCAGCAGCGTCAGGCAAAGTAGCTCACATGCAAAACAAGCCCGGCAGAGGAGCCGGAGCAGCTCCGCTGCTGGGGGCGCGTCTCGGCCGGGCCTTGCAGGATCTGGGCCGGGCGCCTCTGCTCGCCGCTCTGGCTCCTCTGCCGGGCTTGTTTCGCATGTGATTCCGGGCCAGGTGCTGCTGAGGGCGAGCAGAGGCGCCCGGGCCGGATCCTGCAAGGCCCCGGCCGAGACGCGACCCCAGCAGCGTCAGGCAAAGTAGCTCACATGCAAAACAAGCCCGGCAGAGGAGCCGGAGTGGCTCCATTGCTGGGGGCGCGTCTCGGCCGGGGCCTTGCAGGATCCGGGCGGGCGTCTTTGCTCGCCGCTCCGGCTCCTCTGCCAGGCTTGTTTCGCGTGCGAGCTACTTTGCCGGCCGCTGCTGAGGGAAGATCTCTGGAGAGGAGCATAAGGTGAGCTGCTGTATTTTCCAGCCTCGGCTTATACTCGAGTCAATAACTTTTTCCATTTTTGGGGGGTAAAATTAGGGGTCTCGGCTTATATTCGAGTCGGCTTATACTCAAGTATATACGGTATATATAAATAAGATTAGGAGAAAAAATATGCAATTCCTTTGTAACACAAATATACCTATTCTGTGGAAAAGTCAATATCCCGTCAGATTCCTGCCCTAGAATACATTAGTGTGCACTGATTTATTCATTTATCAAATCTATAGAGGAAGTCCTTGACTTATGATTATAACTGACCATAACTGACCATACTTTCAGTTATTAAGCAAGACAGTTGTTAAGTGACCTTTGCCCCATTTCACAAGCTTTCTTGCCACAGTTATTAAGTGAATCACTGCAGATGTTAAGTTAGTAACAAGATTGTTAAGCGAATCTGGCTTCCCCATTGTCTTTGCTTGTCAGAAAGGTCATCACATGACCCCGGGTCACTGCAACAGTCAATAAATATGAGCCAGTTGTCAAATGTCTGAATTTTGATCATGTGACCAGGGCGATGCTACAACAGGTATAAGTGTGAAAAATGGTCATGTCACTTTTTTTAGTGCTGCTGTAACTTCGGTCACCAAATGTCATGTTATTAAGCCGAGGACTGCCTGTATAGCCTTTTTATACATGGTGTAAAAGAGAGTAATGCATTATATTATTTGAAATCAATAGAACAGGCATGACACATATGCTATTTCAATGACCCTCAATTCCAGCAATTACACAGAATCGAATAGATATATGGAAATTAGCTTACTGTATTGATCCCCATGCCATTAAGCATGTATATCACATCTTCTGTGGCCACATTTCCAGTGGCACCTTTCGCGTACGGGCAGCCTCCTAAGCCCGAAACAGAGGAATCCACAACATGAACTCCCATCTAGAACACAATGACAGTTAATCAAAGATATTCCATCGGAAAGCTAGTCCCCAATTCAAAATGCTCACTAGTGTACCCTGCCTACAAAAATGGTTAAGAGCACTTTCTGTAATCCACATCTGAGCATGCTTTCCTTATTGTACTAAGATGCCATTTTACTCTTATTGTACTATTGTACTTTAACCCTGACCATAGGTGGCTTATTTTAGATAAACATTCAACACAGCTGCCATGCTGTGCCCATACCTCTTTCAAAATAAAACATGCTATATCTTTACAAACTGATTCTACCAATCAGCATGGACTGATCAGATAACAGCTTGAGATCCTCTACTGCAAAACAGGAATTTAAAGTCTCACAAGAGGAAAACGTGACATTGTTCACATTTCCAAAATCTAAGGATTCATAACTATAGTCTGAATTCAAGACGCAAACAAAAGATAGGTGTTGTAGGTTTAATCTTCCATAAGAGGCATTTTTCAGGTATCTGTGAAACAGGTCACCCCCAATCAGTTGCAATCTTTGGCATGTCTCCTCTATTACAGTTAAGGGAAATTGATTTCTTGGTACACATAATGGTGAATGTATTCTTTGTGTTTAAACTGCCACACACTCCAGTTATGCCATTTATAAAATACAGTCATAGCATCTGGACAATTTTCACTGGGAACTCAATCACTATTATCAAGGAAGCTCATAAAAATTAATTTGACACAGGACTATTTACAACTAGGAACCTAAAGTACTAAAATGGATGTCTCTGAGATTACAATTAATTTCCTCATGTTCAAATATAACATAGCCAACATTTTTATGAATGCAGTTCATGTATGGATAATAATACATTATAGAACTCATTTTACACTTGTAGAGCAGTCTTACATTAATATAACTCAAGGCATACATCACACTGATGCAAAAGGCAAAATAAAAACTTTACACAAGCCCCCAAATACTGAATTATCAAAAAAAAGCCATTTGTCAGACTTATCTACAGTGAGAAGCATTTTTCTGAAGCTAAAGTGGGCATGGAAAATAGATTTAGAAGTTTATATGATGAAGCATTAAAATAATACCCCATGTTTTTTTTTAAAATGTAGGTAGATTAATATAAATTCTAATCATAAAACCAGGCAATATAATCAACAGAAGCGCATTATAAAAAGCAATAAGAAAAAATGCATAAAACTGAAAAAGCAAACAATAAAAAATTAATAGCAGCAAGAGGAAAAGTTATTAAAATGCACAAAATTAAATTACATATTATAGAACCAGTTCCACAATAAGTACCCAATTAAAAGTGACTTCAATTTGTCACTAAATAAACAGAATCCAGGTGACATTAACTGCTTCTACTTTAAAATCCATATTTCAAATGTGTTTTCCCATGAGATCTAAGGAGCTACTGTTTGAAATATATAAGTCTAAAACATCTATCATTATACTGAATAAGTTCCACTGATCTATTGACACCAAGCTAACCACAAAACCTGATTGCTGAATAATATTGTTTTGTAATACTTTCAGCTGTTTTGCATTCAATGTGTATTATCAGCTGCTAGACAAACATTGGATCCGCCGCTTCAGAAGCTTAAATTCTTTGCACATTTTATTGATCATTGTCACAGACCATTTATCATTCACCATTGATTGTCTGGGTTTTTGTCCCTTGGTGGACTGAGGTTTTTCCCTTCAATCTATTTTCTGCAGGAAGAATCAAGTATTGTCTGCTTCCGTCTCAGTTTTAGCATCATGAGGACAGAAAGCTCTGAAATGAAGCCATGTATACTAGTGCACAATTTCCATAATAAACTTTACTTATACTTTTGGACCATAAGCATCTCTTTCTTTAAATACTCTAAGAGCACTGTCTCCAAAGTTAGATTCTACTCCCGCAGGCATGCTCTGCGAAATTCACAGAGTAAATAGAAAGATGCCAACAAGGGTTAAAATAAATTACTCATTCAGTCTGGAAATACAGATAGGCAATGCTGACATTAGGCACTGCTTATCTACAGAAGTAACTAGTGTATATACTAGTGCTGCAAGCTCAGCGCACAGGAATTTGGCTGATCAAGAGCTTTAGATAAACAACTTTGAGCCCACTGGAATAAAAGCAGTAGCCAGCAGAATAAACACTCGCCTTTAATTGTTTTTATTTATAGAATGAGAAACAAATTGTGTACTTGACAGTTTTGATATAAAAAAGTTTAGTGTAAAAGATTTGACAGGATGTTAGTCAAAATGCACTGGGACAAGTCAAGCATCTCTCCTTAAAAGCACTGAAGCAGCCACATTCTCCAAAATGTTGAGTGCAACTATTTTGAAGATTTTTTTTCCCCTGTGGTCTCTAGGCATAGTCATATTTTATTTTTTTTATTTTTTTGGTATTGGTGGTGATTCCAGTGGATGGAATTTCTGTGCATACATATTAACATGTTGACAACCTGCCAGAGGACATAGTTGTGCTGATGGTTCAAGGAGCATTAAACCAACTTTGCAAAGTAACCCTACTGAATGCTTTGCCCAGAGATCATGAAGAAAAACTGGGTCTGATACAGCTTAAACCCAGACATGAAAATGTGCATAAAATTCTGAATCAGACACTACCCAAACAAATTACCTTAGGGGGCTATATTTGTATCCTCTTTGTAATTTAGTGTTAATTTCATACATGCAAGATGTACATGAAATGAGAGTATAATTACTTTTTAAAGGGAAAAGTATTCTTTTGCTAAACACTTGGTGGCACTGTTGCCTTAAGCTGGGCTTTCTTTGCTTGATAAATTCTGATAACAGGAAGATTATATTTAAGATTTTGAGTTTACTTATTTTTAAACTAAAAGTTAAGTCACAGTAAAAGGTGGTTTTTTGTTTTTTTTCAAAATTTCTAAAATATCAAATTGGAGTATATGATGTATTTTTATCTGCTCAAGCCTATTAGGGCAATGAAAGGATAATTTATTACAAACTTAATAAATGCATCTTTAAAAAATACATCATTACCGGATGGAATCTACCTTACTGATCCCATGGTGAGCACACAATTGGCAAAGCAGCTTTCTCAGGATCCTGACATGGCTTTATTAATCTTTAGCTGGATCAGGCATGCAGGTTTTAAAGGCCTAGCATTCTCCCAACCAAGAACCCAACATGGCAGCTATACTCCAGCTCATAATAGCAAGTAACTTTCTTTCCTTAAAACCACAATATGTTTTCGCCTATAAAAGTGATCATATCTGTGTTCTGAAAAAATCCTGGATAATGAATGACTAGAGCAGGGGTGTCAAACTCGCAACGTCACATGACATGTTGCAACATATCATGACTTTTCCCCCCATTGCTGGCAATGGGGTGGGCGCGGTTTCGGCATGACGCATCTGGCCCGCGGGCTGGCAGTTTGACACCCCTGCTCTAGAGGGTGGCCAAGAGCTAGAATTATTGGTATCATTGTTGCCATCTTCTGGCCCTCTTAATTTTTGCAGCCAACATATGGTATCTCTACTGCTGAAGGCCAAAAACTGTGAACTCCAAGATTACAACTTTAAGGACAGTTTTTTGCCCTTTGTTTATTAGGTTTTCTTTGAAGGTCCTGACTCACAGGCATTTGGGCAAATTGCCTTTGAAACCCACAGATTTGCAGTATGTACTGAATCAAGGCTGTCCAATCTTTGCTGACTAGGGAATTTTGGGAGTTGACATCCACAAGTCTTAAAGTTGCCAAGGTTGGCCACCCCTGTAGTAAAAGTTCTGCTGTTTCCAGGATTATTTTGTCTAATAATGAAAACTTGACTGTAGAAAAAAACATTCTGGCAAAGGCTGCTGATCACTCCATTTTGGACTATGTTTTGGATAATATAACCAAGAGTTTAGCTTCAAAATATTAAATTGGCTCATAGGTTTGATCTTTTTTTCCTGCTTTACATCGCTGCATGGAACATAAGGCTAGGTAACTTTTATCATTCCCCCCCCCCCCATGGTAATGTTCAAACTGTTATTTTGCACATTAGGTCACAACACCATTCATTCAGCAAACTGTGTAACTGATCTGCATGTACAATACGCTCTGCATACATCTGGGAGGAGACACCTGTGATTGGTTTTGCAGTTTTCTACTCATGAAAACAATTAGTTGATCTACAAAAAAACTAAGCAGGGCCAAATCTGATTGGTCTTTGGATGGTGAACTAGCAGGAAATCCCCAGACCGAAGGCAGAAAAAGAGAAGAAAAACAGGCATTGTTGTCACTTCTGAACTATTATCATGAAGCTCTACTGGAAGAAAATCTTACTTAAATCAGGCAACTCCTTTTTTCAAGCTCCCCAGCAATTAAATCAATTAAACAGTTCATCAAGCTACATATGAACCATCTAGATCTGTCTAGAACAGGGGTCAGCAACCTGAAACAGTGAAAGAGCCACTCGGAACTGGTTCCCTCACAAAAGGAAAAACTGGGAGCCGCAAAAAATGTGTGCGCATGTGTGTACATGCGCACATGCGCAGAACAGGGTTTGACTGAAGAGTGGAGCCAAGGCAACTTTTTTAGTCCCACTTTTTTTTTGGGGGGGGGACTGCACGGCAGAGGACTGGGAGCCGCAGGAGACAGCTGAGAGCCGCATGCGGCTCCGGAGCCGCAGGTTGCAGACCTGTGGTCTAGAACTACAGAAAGGCCGGATAAGTTACTATTTATATTTACAGGTAGTGCCCTTAACAGTTATTTATTTAGTGACTGTTTGAAGTTACAATAGCGCCGATTTACAACTGGTCCTTACACTTATGACCATTGCAGCATCCCCATGGTCATGTGATCAATATTCAGGCACCTGGCAACTGGCATGTATTTACGTGGTTGCAGCATCCCGGGATCACGTGATCCACTGTCTCCAGCCTTCCCAACCAGCTTCTGACAAGCAAAGTCAAGGGGGAGAAGCCAGATTTGCTTAACAACTGCACAGGTCACTTAACAAATGCAGTGATTCGTTTTAAAAAAAGTTGTGAAATCAGGCCTGACTCGCTTAATAACCGCCTCGCTTAGCAATAGAAGTTGTGACTCAACTTGTGGACATAAGTTCAGGATTATCTGTAATTGCAATGCCATGATTTGCACATCTGTCCAAAGCTAGGTCCCACGAAGTTCAGCGGGACCAGACTCAGTAAACAGATAAAAGACCTGCAGTCTCCATCACTTCATGCTGGGGAAGAAGCTCTACTGTTCTGCAAACAGTATTAACTGAGCCTTGTAAAACAGATCTGTAACGTTGTGAGGACAGAAGTGCCCCATTACTTCTGTCATTTAGCCCATCCGAAGAGTAACACAAGTGACCGGTCCTATATTTAGGATCATTTTTCTTTTTGATGCCAGCTGGACTCAGAGACCTGCTATTTATCATTATAAAAATATAAAGCCAAATGTCCCCCCCCTTTTTTTTTCTTTTTCAAGAGCGCCACAGATTAACAGGTTAGAATGTTTTCCACATGTGCGTTTTACTGTCAAGAGAATATTAAAGCCGTTTTCCAGCTTCCGTAGTTCAACCAGATGTCCACCGATCCCACGGTGAGAGCAACACTGGCAAAGGAGCCTTCTTCTGACCCCGGCATTGTTTTGATCAAGGATCACTTTAAAGGTATAAAGGACCATTTCTTGATGAGATGCGTAATGTTTTTCAGCCCTTTCCCCTGCAATTACCCCAAAGTGCTGACTTGGTTGAACTACTGATAGGCAATAGTATTTTTGAGGATGCCTCTCACACTGAGCTGTAATTGCTGTTTGTGTTGGCCCCAGAAAGGTACAAATTTTGTTTCCAGTGTACATTTCCGGACTCTGGTTTCAGTAATACCAGCATCGGATATGGTCCTGGGCACATGTTTTGTTGTATAAACGTTTGACGACCGTTTCCTTTGTCAATCTCTACCAGCTAACCTCTAATTATCAAAGACCTCAGATGGACAATTTCAAAAATATTTTCTAGGGCTCCACCAATTGCTTTCCTTTCGCTGATTTTTTCTTTTCTTTTCTTTTTTCTCAGCAAGTCAGCCTGTCAAATGCATTTAAACCAGAATTCGGTCTTTGGGTTAACTTCAAGATCATTTACGCTAGTACATAAATGAGGTGGGATGGCAGTAGGCTGCAGCGATTCCATATTCTTCTGCACTGCACTAAACCAGCCTTCCTTCACCTGACAGCTTCCAGATGTGCTGGGATTACCAGTCACAGTATGCCCAAGCCAAGATGGCTAGCAGCCATATTGCTGGGAGTTCTGGAAGGGGAAAGAGTCCCAAAACATCTGGAGAACTCTAGGTTGGGTGGGGGGGCTACACTAAATTATTGACACATGAGAGTGAGATGGGTTTTTGTTATATTCCCTCTTTTAAAATTTTCCCTTCGCTCTTGTACAATGTTTTGTAATACAGTTTACTATTATTCCATCATTACACAAATATTGTGTCAGAAACCACAAGTCAAAATGTTTTTTTCTTCAAACTCTAGCATCTGTTTTCTTGCTTTTGAATGCATTTCAAAACCCCAATTATTTCAATGGGGAACGTAAAATATACTTTTTTTTACAATTTAAAAATACAGCTAGCTCATAAAAATGTTGTTTCATATTTCCTGGGCTCCCCAAAGAATGTTTTTTAAAAGTTGGATATTTGTTTTTTGCACTGGCATGATAAGAAAATTGAGGGTTTTTAGGTTCGTACAATTTTGTTTGATCCAGCCAATACCTCCCTCTTGGTTTCAAGTCACACTTTAAATGGGAAAGAGTGTAATAGTGAAGATGTTAAAACTTATCTCTTAAAATGTGAAAATAGTTTTTCATGAAGAGAAGCGGGATATTGCTGTTTAGTATAATACCAGAGAAGCTCACACTGAAGCAACTGGATACAGTCATCTTGAATTGGATTGCAAGAAAATAACATTTATTATAGCAGCAATGGTTCAACAGAGTAAGCAAGCTACTTAAGCCCAGGGAAGATGTGAATCTCTTCCACTTGAGGTTTGTAAAGAAATGGAAAGGATGAGAAACTCAGACTTTATAACAAGTACAGAATATTGCCAAAGCTTAGACATGCAATGCACTACTGGGAGATTTCATTCATCAAGAATATAAGCCTGTTTTGGTGGCCCACCACTGAACTAAGCCTTCTCCATTCAGTTCAACCTCTTTCTTCAAGGCCATTCAAGGATTTCTTGAAGACTATTCAAGGGCTTATCTTTCCCATCCTCTCCTTCTTCTCTAATGAATAAAAACTCGTCCCCAAATACCGTTTCTGCATTATCTCCTCCTCTGCATTGTTCAGACACTGTCTATTTTCAAGGAGTGAAAGTGAGCTCTTTTCTATCTCAAGTTCCCCTGGCTGTTTTATCCTTGACGCAAACTTAATAAATGATCACCGTGTCCAGTCCTATTTATAAGTTTGTAAAAAAATGAAGTTGTTATTCATGCCTCTCAATACCTCCTCTCCTTACTACCGGTATGTGGAGGAGTAAGCTGGGCTGAGGGGGGAGTAGAATTCTCTATGGCAGTGTTTCTCAAGCTTGGGAGTTTTAAGTGTGGGCTCCAACTCCCAGAATTTGGAGCTGGGGGATTTTGGGAGTTGAAGTCTATCCTTCTTAAAACTCTGAAACTTGATAGATAGATAAACTTTATTGCCTTCTTTTTTTTTTAACTGTGGGCACAATGGCACACATTAAAAATGAAATTTGGTTGCTTGCTCTCAAAGTGTACACATACATAACACACATTTAAACATACTATATACAACATATGTATAGACCCACAGCCTTACATATAAATAACATATAAATATTAATCACTGTTGAGAAACACTGCTCTATGGGATTGGCAACTCTGCTGATCACTTACCACCAAACGGAGAGCGCTACTTGCCTTTAAGCACCTAACAAGCAGAATTTGGCACCAACTCTTCCCTTGAACTAAATTCCCTGGCTTACCCAAGGAATTTAGAGGAAAAGTAATGTACCCAACCTTATTCTTATTATGGGTGGCTAAACGCCCTGGTCAGAAGAACTTGAAAAACTTTCTTAGAATAGGAAGTAGATGGGAAGTAGATTCTGTAGCCAAGCTTGCTCTTGCACTGTTATAACTTTGGCTGATAGGGTCTAACTATGCCTTACTAAATATAATAAATAAGGAAGTCGCTTGAAAATGAAGAGAGAGAGAGAGAGAGAGAGAGAGAGAGAGAGAGAGAGAGAGAGAAATCCCCTCCCTTGCATCTGTTTCATTTAAGGATACTCATTACATTGAGCACTGATCCTTGGTCAACCCCTTGTTTTTTCTCTCATCTAGAAATGATGGAGCTTATTATCACACATATAACGTGCTTCCACCATGGAGGCATTCCATCTGTTTGAAATTGGAACATTAATAATACATTTTTCAAAGTCAGTGGGACATACTTATTAGGAAAAATGCTACAGCACCACTTCTGAACAAAGAAGCCAGATTGCAAACCACACATGCAGAGATTTAGACCCCACCCTAGGGGAGGAAGAATCTTAGAAGACGTTTTATAATTGCGTCTTAGTTTTTACAGACCATTAACTCAGTCGAAACCCACTTGGCCAATGGAGTGCTGAGAGCTACCATTGAATGTTTGTACATAAGTCCAAGTTTCTTTACTCTTTATGAAGTGCAAAATGATTTTTCAAAACCAGCCCCCCGCGACGGGAAAAATCCTTCTGCTAATGGAAAGCAGGCAATGATAGATGGATTTTGGCTGACTACAAGGAGCTGAAAAATGCAGAGTTACATATTTAATTAGAGAAGCTGAAATGGAAATGACTGCCAGTAGAAAGCAATTTACCAAAGCCCAAATGAAACTCTGAGTATATATAAAAGCTATCTAAAATGGTGAGCCCAAAGTCATCTCTAATATCTCCCTTTTTTCTTCAGTGAAGGCGTGGCTTCTGGATTTCCACCTCTAAATGGCACATAGTTCTTATACCTAGTTGACATGGCAACTCCCCTGCCTGTTTGACAGATGCTTGTTAGAAGGTTACATTCCAAAACATGAAAACAGTAGGGAAAAATTACTGAGGTTTTGAACCAGTGCCAGCTCTCTTCTTATTCTCAAACCGAGCACTTGGAATCAGGTTGTACACGCAGAATGATGCATAACTGCTGCCAAGTTTCTGCAGTTGCAAAGTATTGTGCTAAACTTAAGCTTCTTGTCAACACTTGGTTTAGCTCCCTACATCCATTCCAACCCCCCCCCCTCTTTCGAGCTCCAGATTTATTGTCAAATGCCAAGGCTCACAAAACCTACTCAGGTTGTCAGTCCAATTCACACCAAATTCATGACCCTCCAGATACTGCTCAACTACAACTCCCAGCACTTCTTACTATTGCCCATGGGTTTTGTGTTCAGCAGCATCTGAGGAATAGCGGTTGTCCATCGTTGGCTTAAGGAAGTGGCTTAAAAACAATTCAAATAAGCTAAATAAACTAATCTTTGCCCACTGATTGGTTAATCATACCATGTCAAGCTTCAGGTTGTCAATTTCTTGATGCATCATATATTTCATCCTATCACAGTGGAATTTATTCTCTCTCTCTCTCTCTCTCTCTCTCACACACACACACACACAGAGAGAGAGAGAGAGAGAGAGAGAGAGAGAGAGAGAGAGAGAGAGAGAGAGAGAGAGAGAGAGAGAGAGAGAGAAACAGGGAGAGAAAAAGAGAGGAAACATATTTATGTTTCCCTTCCCTGGAGTGCCAATGTCCCTGTAGATATTATTATTATTAATAAAAGAGAATATTTGTAGCTCAGGGTTGAAATGAGGGGTCCTTGGTGCTGAGCTTGGTTGTTTTCTTGCAGACATTTCATTACCCAAACTAGGTAACATCATCAGTGCTAACAGTGATTACATTGCCTAGTTTGAGTAATGAAATGTCCGCAAGAAAACAACCAATTTTAGAGAGCACAAAGACCCCTCATTTCAACAAACAGAGCACGAAGGACCTGTCATTATAAAGTGCCTAGTTATACAAAGAATGATGTAAGGACTTAATCAGTTGCAAAGCATTGACTTGCCATAAGAGTTCTTTATGCTCTGGCTTTCACATATCAATTAGACTAAGACTTCAGGTCACCATTCAAGTTTCACAGGTATTCCTTTTTTGTTAGGAATATCATGTGAACATAATTTTCTAGCAAAAAACAAGACAGTCCATGCAGATTGCCTCACTGAGAAAATAGAAGTCTTGTAAGAAAATGGAACAACACTGATAGTTTTATATGAGGCAGGAATTAACAGGGAAACCAGACTGTACAATCACAAGCCCCTTAAATATTTCTTACAAGACTTTTAAAGCAGGAGTATGTTCAAATTCAGGTACAGACTTCATGAATGAATGGATGAATGAATAACATCTGAACTTTTATAAGTTCCTATGCCTGAACACTGAAATCTTATGAGATATAATAATTACGAAACATTTCAACCCTTTAATCCTTTAATTGCAGAATTACAATATACCTTTTAAGGTGTTGCAACTGTTTTGGTACCTGTAAGCACTACATCACTGACCCTTGCCTGAAAATACATTCACTTATTGTTATTAGATATTTAAACCCTTTTTAAAGTGCCATGTTTTTGTTTCACATGTTCTTTTTCCCCATAGTTAATGCCATTAATGAAACATAAACTAGAATCAGTAAGAGAAGCTCACAATTTATTTCTTCTAGAGCATCGAGTTAAGAACATTAACAAGATCTTTTTCAGAGACGTTACTTTGAATGAATTCCATTTGCTGGACTCAAGAGCCCATGTGTATTTTATAAAATAAGCCCTGTTACACATACTGCTTTCGGGGGGCCCCGAAATTTTCTTTGCTTACACACACACACACACACACACACACACACACACACACGTGTGTGTGTGTGTGTGTGTGTTTTCTGAGGTTTTCGCGGGTGTTTGTATGTGGATCTTTGGTCATTCGGGTTTTTTGCCACGTAGAATTGAAGGTGTAAGAGCAACGTTTCGACGGAATCCCATCCGTCATCCTCAGAATGAAGGCTATTGCTAAGCACATTGATTTGTGCTTAGATTGTAAGCCGCCCTGAGTCTTTGGAGAAGGGCGGGATATAAATGGGATTAAAATAAAATAAAATAAATAAATATCCCTTATTAATAACGGATATCCAAAAATACCTGATCTGTATTGTTTATCCCACTATTCCTATTTTTTCTAGTTTAGTAGTGGAAAACTGGAAATCTCATCTTCAGTTTCAATGGTTTTATAAGAAACATGTTAAAGAAGCAGAATCACAGCAGATCAAAACTTCCTGGTATGATTTCCAAACAGGAAGCTCTTTTCCATTTACCATTTGCATTTCTTTCCAATATTGTACATAACATTTCTGTTCATATTACCATTAAAACTTTTAAAAAGGAAATAGACACCACTAAAAAAGGAAAGAAAAGAAACAGCTCCACAAATATTTTCCCTTCTTTTCCTGACCTTTTTCTATTACATTCCTCCCCCACCGGCCCAGCAACAAATTGTAAAATTTGGAAGTTGTATTGTTGCTTTTTGTCACTGGTCAAAGCCAAGATAGCATATCAGTTACACCCGGCATTCAGTGTCACTGGGTTGGCCTTGAAAAAGACCCTGAAGTTATGTTCCTCAGCATTCTCCTACAGCAGCCATGCATTACTTACCATCTTAAGATGTGATTTCATGTGCTTCTGATCCCACCAATGTCCTGTAGTACATTTTAATTTTTCCATACCATAATCTACTCCCATAAGAGGATCTTTCGCTCACCACTTAGCCCACAATATAGAAGGCAAGCAAGCATGGCCACTTGAAAAAGCAATCCCTTTTTGGGAGAAATCCCGTATTCAGCGGTTTAGATATTACAGAGAGAGACAGCCAAGAGTTACTGGATTTTGAAGAGCACTCATATTAAGGTCATAAATAAATGGCCAGCAATCTGTCTTTGCTTGCTTGCTAGAGCTGCTGGAAGCTGACATTCAGAAAGTTTTTCAGAGAGGCAACAAGAGGGAGACGATGAAAAAGGACTAATTTCCTTCCAAGATGCGATTGGCATGAGACACGAAGCATGTAACACCACAAATTTGCCCCTCTCCTTAATATGCTTTTTGATTAAAAATTTCAAGATAACTCCGAGATGTCTCTGCATTTTACAAAAAATACAAACAATTTGTAAAAAAAAAAGACAAACATTTTGTAAACAAAAATCTAACGTTTTAATTAACTCATCCACGTATGTGTGCCCAAGACCTAAAACAAAATTACACATACCTGGTACTTGAAAAGAGTGTCAATTCCAGAAATCAGACCCAAGAAGGTAAATGACAACTGACTATTAGAAAAGAAAATGTAATGAAAAGGCAGCTACTCTACTATGCTGTAGGGCACAACATTTATAGGGAAAAAAATAAAATGTCAACAGAAAGCTGCTCCTCAATTTGAATAGGAAACAATATCTATTTTTTATAATTAAGTTAATCAGAAATTTCATGTGTAAACTTCTGAATATCTTCCTAATTTGTTTCTTCTGATAAATTAAGCAGATACATAGTCTTCAGAGATCTGAAAGTTATTTTGAAGACAGGCAGCTGATGATGATGATGATTGATGATGGTGTTGAAGGGGCTTTAGGAAATAAAGCAAGGGAAAAGCCACCCAATCTTTTCCTGTCCTATATTTTGCTGTTGTTGTTGTTATTGTTGTTTCAAAAAAGGAAAGAAAACTGCCCTCACTGATTTTTTTAGAATAGTTTCTCAGTTCCAAACATCCAAATGTCATTTTATTGTGTCCCGTGACACTACAATTTCTGCTTATTTGTGAAAACCATGGAAGACTGCCTAATGTCCTTTATCTTATTTTTGTTCTGTTTAAACTCTTGAACTTCTGATTTATATTCATAGCACAGATACAGACACACAGACACAAAATTATACACGGGTGACAAATATCACCTTTAAGTGCTGTTTCCTTCTTGGAGATCTGGGTTCCTGTTTTATGTTGGAGATGAGCACCGGCCCCTAGAGTTGGAAACGACTAGCACGCATGTGTGGGGGAACCTTTACCTTTACTTTTTATGGATTTGGATGATGTAAACAGTATCAGCAGCCCTAGCTTCCACCACCCCTTATTTTTAACAACATTTTATTTTATTTTATTTTTATTTATCTTGCTGTCAGACTTACTTACTTCATGTTCATATTCATGAATATATGAGTATATCTGTCTGTCTGTCTGTCTGTCTATGTATCTATATATATGTATACCGGTGTGGGTATTACTACACACACACACACACACACGGACTACATATTTAAAAGTTTTAAAAAGGAGATAAAAACTAACAAAAACTAATCCAAAGGGGGGAAAAGGAAAGAGAGAGAGAGAGAGAGAGAGAGAGAGAGAGAGAGAGAGAGAGAGAAAGACAGTCGTATGGAAAGATAAAAAATAAAAAGAAACTTCCAATTTTCTCTGCAGAAAATACAAGTATGATCACAAAATTATCTTACTCTGTGATTACAAGAAAGCTCTATTTTTTTCCATTACTAATTTTTTCTAGTCATCAAAACCACAAATCAAAAGCCCATTTTCTGTTTCATGCGGAAAGTCTATAAAAGGATTCCAGCCAGCAATAAATACAGATGTTGTCTCTAATCAAAGAAGCCCATTTAGCCATCTCTGCAAGTCCCATCACCTTTACCAACCATATCTCCATTGCAGATAGTACAAAACATTTTCACTGCAGTTATCATATATAAAAACAAAGTTCCATGACTTTTTCTCAAAGACTATTTAAAATGCTTACCTCAAGTTTATTCCCTCCTGCAATAATGGGGTCTGCAGGATACCTGAATTTGTAGAGCACATAAATTCTCTCGGCTGGTAATGAAGTGTATATTCAGAAAACATATTTCTAAACTGCTATGTTGCAAGTGAAAGGCAATTAGGAGGCAAACATGATAATCTTGCCTCTTCAGCCCTCATCCCAGGCCCTTGGAATAGCATCAAATCACTCCCGGAAATGAGCAGCTCAGGACATACCTGCGTTTGTTTTTCCCTTCTTTTCTCCAACCTACATAAGCACATGAATGAATGAGGGTGGTGAAGATGAACTCAGAGGCTGGAAGTTACCTGCATAGCTGTAAGAATATTGGCTAAGGCCTGGCCGTAGGTGTCATGGCAATGCACTGCCACAGCAGACAATGGAACTTCCATCATAACAGTTTCCAGCATTCTTTTCATGCTGCCGGGGGTTCCCACTCCAATGGTATCTCCCAAAGAGACCTCATAGCATCCCATACTATATAGCCTTTTCGAGACCTGATCAGACAGAAACAGAGTTCTTTCAAATATAAGTGAGAGGTAGCGAGGGAAATATCAACCGCCTACTTTAACGTTACAAATTGACATGTGCCAAAGAAGAATTTCAGAGGTATCAGGAACCCATTCATTTTTTTTTCTCTTCATGAGGTTCATTTCTATGTTCTTTCTAAGATTTCTGGAGCATCTAAACCTGATGGCTTAGAATTTGGGGAATTTTAATCACAAGGGGGTTGGAAGGCACGGGGTCAGGAAAGCAGATCTAAGTTGCCAAATCATTCTTTGCACTTACAAATGCATGTCACCTTGTCGGCCTTTTAAATCGAGATCTGTCCAAACAATAGGACATTCTGCTAGGTTTTAGTCTGCCTAAACCAGGGGTAGGCAACCGTGGCTCTTTTATGACTCATGGACTTCAACTCCCAGAATTCCTGAGCCAGCCATGCTGGCTCAGGAATTCTGGGAGTTGAAGTCCATGAGTCATAAAAGAGCCAAGGTTGCCTACCCCTGGCCTAAACCAATTAAGACAGGGAAAAGGCCTATCTGATATTACAGTGTACTTAACAAAATGAAAGCCAAAGCAGATCCCTGTTCCATTTTCAGGTATTCCTCGAATTACCATCACCACTGAGCCTGGAATTTTGGTTGTAAGCCATTGTAGTCGTAAGTCGAGTCACCCCCAGACCAAGCTCAATTTTACAACCATTTTTATGACAGTTGTTAGGTAAATCACCAGGGCCCTTAAGCAAAATCCAAATTCAGGTTACCCAATGGACAGGTTTTGTTGGAGAGTGACCAAAAACATTGCAAAACACAATCACATGACCATGGGACACTGCAACTGGTTATAAATGAGAATCAGCTGCAGAGCCCAAACTGTGATCTCACGACCACACAAGTGGTACAACAGCTTAACTTTGAGGACAGGATTGTAGATAACTTGTATTAAGTCTATCATAACTTCAAAAAGTTGTAAGTTTTGATTTGTATTTTCAGTCTTCGTTCCGATTTTAAAAAGCGTTCAGAATTTACATCCCTTTCCTCTTTTTTGAGGGAGGGGAAATAAACTCATGTAAAAAAAATGTACAGCATGAGGGACTACTTTTCTCAGCATGAGGTTTTTGTTTGTTTGGGGTGGCAGGTCAAAGGTTGTCCTCCAAGAAACAAAATAATGATGAATCAGTGGGGGGGGGGCGCTCTGCTGTTTTACCATTCCTATTCCAGAGATCAACATACACACACACATTCTTTTTCATATGGGTGGTTCTTAGACTTAAAAAACATATTTTCATTGCTTCTGCAGTCCATCTACTCCTCAAATATAGAAGAGGCAGACTGTATAAATTCTATCAGCTTTAAGACTAAATCTTGGCTTGAGCAGAAGTGTTCATGACATGTTTAGGAAGGAGCATTTATTGCATCGAATGAAGAAAATCCCCACCATATGTTTTACTTTCTGGCTTACTAAGACACAGTGGGAGCTGATGCTTCTGTTATTATCTGAACTGACAGTTATTCTTGCTTCTGAAAATACACACACATATTTGATGGCAGGTAATAGCTATGGCTCATGCTAGTTGGATTGGAGATAGAGGCTACTTATTGTCTAATGCAGCTAATAGACAAGATGTAGTCAAATAATTATATAGCTGAAATGTAAAAATTTTTTTTCCTTCAGTGAGAAAAACTGACACCGATTTAAAGATTAGAAGCACCTCTCTTGGCAGTGTCATTTCAAAGTGCATTACATAGAAATAAATATGTCAAGCATATTCCTGTATTCACAGTTTTAATTATCGCAAGGGAATGAATCAGGCATGCAGCTATCCTTACAAATTTTGAAGAATAAGGAGTTCTAGAGGGATATTTAATACGCACATATTCTGCTTTGGTTTTAATTTAGAAGAAATAATCTTACTTCAGCAACCTTAGCTGGAGGAATATTTCCTTCATAAGGGCATCCCAGTGCACAAGACACATACCTAAACCAAGGAAAAGAGATACACTGTTGATAGGCATCCATATGGTAATTCTCACAAGCAACCATCATGTTTTAAATGTGGTATGTACAATTAGATAAAAGTGTAAGGGTGGACAAATTTAGTCTGCAAGTCACACTATAATACTGATAAAATCGAATGCAATCTATCTGCCACCTGGTCACAAGTAATATGCCATATGCCTAAATACAAACTACTGCAGAAAAATAAATCCAATGTTCTTATCACATTTATTTTTAACTAAATGCATTTATATTTACAATTTGACTTCTACTAGTTCAGGGGTGTCAAACTGCTGGCCCACGGGCCGGACGCATCACAAGAAAACCGCGCCCACCCCATTGCTGGCAATGGGGGAATAGCTCTAATATGTCATGCGACATCATGTGACGTTGCGAGTCTGACATGCCTGTACTAGTTCAAAGCAGTATATTATCTGTACTGAGATCCCAAAATAAATCTTGCAATGTTGGGAATGATTCGAGAAGTGATATGCCGATACAAGGATGTAAGGCTCATGCAGTGGACTTCAGTCAGGATATTGCCAAAGCAGCCACCCAACTCAGAATACTTACATATTATATAAATGGGAATTACATGCAGATGATGACTCCAGGCCTGCCATAATCTACCCCATCCTTAAACAGACAATAACCTATTTCATTGTTACAGAACTAAACAACTCTGAATTTATTTCGAATTCCAGAACTGCCTTTCATGCAAAAAAATGTTCCTTCTACCTTTTTCCCAGGATACTCAGAGGGAGGAGGACTAATAGAACATGGTTGATCTATCTGTAGGTTCTACGTAACCTTCTGTCCATCCTTACTATAGCAAATAAAATGTAAACTACAACCTGCTTCTAGGAGCTTACATCAGCTAACCAGCAGCTATCTTCTTTGTCTCCCTAGCCAGAGACTCACTGCATGTTTTCTTTGCTTCCAAGCCTATAGTTAGAATGTTAGAAGCCACCTCAATCTTTCCAGCTGCCATTAAAATACTACCTATGCTCATCGAAGGCATGCCTGACACCTGCCTTTCCTCCACACTTGTTGCAGCTAACACACACTGTATAATCTCCACTCTACTTGCCAGTCACATTCTTGTCTGTCAGGTAGTTTGCAGTCCCAGCCCAAATATATATAAGGTTTTGTGGGCAAATATATAGCACTCTTCTGTATTTTCAAAGACCATTTTGGATGCCTCAGTGGGAAGAGTGATAAAAAAATCCCTGCTTCTTGTCATCTAAAAAAAGAACAAAAAACCATGGATGGAATACTAGCAACTCCACCTGGAAAATCTCTGGTTGATTGAAACTGTAAGTTATTATGGACATTGGTCTTTAGAAGCAACGTTTACGAAATATACAGTAGCTGGGTAATTAACAGCTTCCAATAAATGAAAATAAATCCAAATAGAAACAGTCCTACACAGAAGTCTGGCTCTTGCATAAATACTTTTCTAGATCTTATCTTGTGGCAATGGAGGTAGCGAAGTGTGCTCACTTCGCCACCCTCATTGCATCTGCAGATAACCGCCCGGCCGCCCTGTTTAGGGTGACCCGTTCCCTTTTAAATCAGGGGACGGGAGAGGACCCCTTGCAGGGACGGGCTGAGGAGTTTAGTGAGTATCTGGTGGATAAAATCGCTCAGATTCGGGCTGGCTTGGACTCCGACTGGGCAGTATCTGACGAAGGGGAAACAATGGGTTTGGCCGATAATATTTGGGAAGTTTGATCCTGTGACTCCAGATGTAGTGGACAGGATCATGGGGAAATTAAGTGCCGCCACGTGTTTGTTAGACCCGTGTCCCTCCTGGCTGGTTTATGCGGCTTGGGAGGTTACACGAGGCTGGCTCCTGGCAGTTATCAATGCTTCCTTGAGTGAGGGGTGCTTCCCTGCCGCCTTGAAAGAGGCGGTGGTAAGGCCCCTCCTCAAGAAACCTGCCTTGGATCCAGCTATTTTAAATAACTTTCGTCCTGTCTCCAACCTTCGCTTCCTTGCGAAGGTTGTTGAGAGCGTGGTGGCACAGCAGCTCCCTTTGGTCCTGGAGGAAACTGAGTATCTGGATCCATACCAATCGGGTTTCAGGCCCGGGTACAGCACGGAGACGGCATTGGTCGCGCTGGTGGATGATCTCTGGCAGGCCCGAGACAGGGGTTATTCCTCTGTCCTGGTCCTTTTAGACCTCTCAGCGGCTTTTAATACCATCGACCATGGTATCTTACTGCGACGTCTTGAGGGGTTGGGAGTGGGAGGCACCGTTTTACGGTGGTTCTCTTCCTACCTCTCGGGCCATTCACAGATGGTGTTGGCAGGAGGGCAGAGGTCAACCCCTAGGCCCCTTAGTTGTGGGGTACCTCAGGGGTTGGTACTCTCGCCCCTTCTGTTCAACATCTATATGAAGCCGCTGGGTGAGATCATCCATGGTTTCAGGGTGAGGTATCATCAATATGCCGATGATACCCAGCTTTTTATCTCCACCCCGAACCAACCCAGCGATGCCCTCGATTTGATGTCCCGTTGCCTGGAAGCGGTACGGATTTGGATGGGGAAGAACAGGCTCCAGCTCAACCCGGCCAAGACTGAGTGGCTTTACGTACCGGCATCTCGACTTGTCCAAGAGGTTTCATCTTTGGTTATGGGAGGAGAGGTGTTACCTCCCGTTGATAGGGCACGCAATTTAGGCGTCCTCCTGGACTCATGACTCAGTTTTGAAGATCATTTTGGAGTCGTGGCCAGGGGGGCATTTGCCCAGGTTTGCCTGGTGCGCCAGTTGCGCCCCTATCTGGACCGAGATGCCCTACGTACGGTCACTCATGCACTCGTTACCTCCCGGATAGATTACTGCAATGCTTTCTACATGGGGCTGCCCTTGAAGACCACCCGGAGGCTCCAGCTGGTGCAGAATGCGGCCACGCGGGTAGTGATGGGAGCATCCCGATACTCCCATATTACACCCCTCCTGCATGAGCTGCATTGGTTACCAGTTGTCTTCCGGGTGAGATTTAAGGTGCTGGTACTTACCTTTAAAGCCCTACATGCCCTAGGCCCGGGATATTTGCAGGATCGTCTGCTGCCGGGAATGACTTCCCATCGCCCAGTGAGCTCACACAGAGAGGGCCTCCTCAGGGTGCCGTCGGCTAGACAATGTCGGCTGGCGACCCCCAGGGGGAGGGCCTTCTCTGTGAGAGCGCCAGCCCTGTGGAACCAACTCCCCCTTGAGCTCCGGATGGCCCCGGATCTCCGGTCCTTTCACCGTGACCTCAAAACTTTCCTTTTTCATCAGGCTGACCTGGACTGACGATGGGTTTTTCAAATGTTTTAATTTTTAATTGTTTAATTAATTTATTTTGGGGCTGTTTATTTAATTTCTCTTAACTTTTGTATTGTTGTTTTTATTGTTGTTAGCCGCCCTGAGTCCTTCGGGAGATAGGGTGGCATATAAGTCCCAAAAATAAATAAATAAATAAATAAATAAATAAATAAATAAATAAATAAATAAATAAATAAATAAATAAGTAAGTAAGTAAATAAGTAAATAAATAAATACTGTATGATGGTTAGAAAGCCACACACATGGCCACAGAGAGGGGGGAGGGACAGGGGAGAAGGGGGAAGGGAGGGAGGGAGATACTAGCACATCCAAATGCAGAGAGATCCCCCAGAATCTAGTCTGAGACATAGATGCTAGTGTTCCCTATTATTATATTGTATATTTGAATATAATTTACACTATTCATTGTAGAAGCTTTATTTTCACTGGAAATAAGAACAGATATGCATCCTAAAAGCAAATTCTTAACATGGCAGTTGATATTTCCTTAGTAGATATTATATTATAAAGCCACCAAATAATTTCTACCACAACACTAGGAAATAAGGGGAGGTTGTAATAATAACTTTAAAATGTCTCCTAATGTCTCCTAATGAAAGTAAAGTTTTAAAAAAGAACAGGACTTTGGATAGTTTCGTATTCCAAAATTGCTCACTGCAAAGTACTGTACTAGATGATGCAATGCCTACTGTATTTCAGGTAGCATTTTGTAATTTATTAAACAAATTTCCATAATAATAGGAGTGTTCAAACTAATAAAACTATTGCTGCCAATCCTCAATCCCATTCTCAATATTTTTAAAAAATACAAACAATAATTGTAGATCTATTTTCTGATTTCAAACTTCAACAAACATGGACAATATAATGGCCATTTATAGCAACAAATTACTTTATATGAAAATTTCTGCTGCTGGTGAACAAATACAAATAATTTTCATTTCCTTTAAGCAAATAATGACTCTTCATATTTTCATTACATTGGATGCTTTTCCTGTCATATTGAACTTTACAAATGAAGCACATTTAATTTTCCTGCATGGAAGTAAAGTTAATCACTTGTGCCATCCACAAATGGACTGCTCTTTTACTTACATTTGTGGAATCACAATTTGCTTACTTAGGATTTGCAATTTGTTTGTTTTTTTAGGTAAAAGATTGATGTTAAGAGTGAGTTCCAGATCTGTTATGAACTCCCATCTTTCTCAGAATTAAAACATGGAAAACCTCACTATGTAAAGTTCATAGTCTCTCAAAGTATTATGAGTATCTCATAAAACTAGAGCCTGGGGTCACCTACCGAACAGAAGACTGAGAGAGTTGTCCGACTCTGTTAAATTTTGCTAATTACTATTAAATAATGTAGTGTTGGCTGCTAACTTGGATATCTTAAAAGAGTGTTCAAATTAATTTATGACATATACAGTTATGAATGTTTTGTAATGGAGGTAGTTCACATCTTAAACATTTTCAGTGAAAATAACCGGAAGACTATTCTGTTCACGATCTACTTGTGGATATCCCATTGGCATCTGTTTAGCTCCCAAGGAAAAATCTTGAATAGGACCTGGGTCTGAGTGTTCAGTCAGAACTATGAGACTATTTTAATAGTCTTGTAAAGCAAGGTCCAAAGAATAAACATTGTGCTTTACAATCCTAACTCCATTTTCATCTCACCATACTTTGAGTGAGTCAGATCATACATAGAGACAGCATGATTTGCCAAGACCACCCAGTCAGTGTCTTGGCTAGCAGGCAATTAAAGTTGTCTAAATGTGACATGTTATTCACCTGCTGTACTACCCTTAGTTTAATTACAATATATTTACTTAAGCTTTTTTGTTTTCATGGATTACATTCACATTTCCTATCAGGAGAGTGTCTGTAATTATATACACTTTTACATCGGGAAGGCGCTCATATAGCTTTGAATTCTTTTAAAAGACAATAACTTTCTGTGCAGTTTCTATTATCAGATCACCAGGGAGACTTTAGTACAATTGAACATACAAAATATATTTTTAAAAATGTGATGGCTGGATTTTTAGCACATTTCCGACGCGATCTGAAGACTCACTTGTTCGAACAAGCCGGCCTGGCCTGATGGGGGATGGGTTGGGATTTTATTGTTGTTTTTAATATATCTATTTATTGTTTTAGCTTGGGCATTGTGTTTAATTCTTTTTTAACTTTTGTATCTTTGTATTTTTATATCTTTGCCCTGTTCACCGCCCTGAGTCCTTCGGAAGAAGGGCAGTGTACAAATAAAATTATTATTATTATTATTATTATTATTATTATTATTATTATTATTATTATTATTATTATTATTATTATTATTATTATTATTTATTTATTTATTTATTATTATTATTATATGTTCTAAAGCGGTAGGAAAAGTGCTGCTGGACTGAGGGCCATTAGGGATTTCTTTTATCAATAAAGGAACAGCCTCCATTTTTGTTTGACCTCAGCAGCTGGTGTCCAAATACCACTGAGGACTAGAGTTTGCTGGCACATATCGTTTCATGAAGAAAGCACTTTCCAGATTCTTTGCTTATAACAGTTGTCTACAGTCCTGACATGGTTGTTTAGAATGCCTTGTTGGAAAAATATTTGGATGACATGTTATTGAAAAAAAAGTATTATAAGATAGAAGCAGTATATTATACTATTTGGGTACAATGGTTTTTACCAAAAAGCTTACAAACACTGTGATGATTTAGGTAACTTAAACATTTAAAGATAAGGGGAAAATTGTATGTCAATATTACCAAGGTTTCTTAAATCTTAATATTAATAAACCTAAGGTTGCTTAAATTGTACACCATAGCTGAGTGTAGAATTCATGAACCTGTCTGAAAATATGTCTTCCTTTATCTCTGTAACATAAATACCTGTAAAATCCATTGACTAGGCCAGCGTCTTTGAGTATTGACATTATATTATTCAGGAATTTTATTCACTTTGTTATCCATGATAGGCAATTTGCTTTATGATACAATTCAAAATTTAATAATTAAGATAATTGCAAAAATCATGTTGCTCAGCCATGTATACTTCTAATCTGTTCTGCTGGAAGTGAAAATTGTAGTAAAGGGACAACTATATTCAAACTTTGATTAATAATTGTATGCACTGTCGCATTCTGTCGGCGATTGTGCCACAAGTCTTGAGAGGGGAGAAAATATGTTCTCTATATTTTCCTTTATGTTTATGCATAGAGGACACTTCCACCAGAAAGTCTTCAAAGCTTTCAGGTTGAGCCTTCACGAGGTAGTGGTAACTTTGCAAACCCAGATGGATTCTGGATTTTGATTCTGAACAAACTAGTTTCAGAAGGATTTGCAAAACCCCACCTTCCAAGGGCTTAGCTTCACTGTACCTTGCAGCAGGAATTCAAAGCATTAATAATTACAGGTTGTTCAGATGAACCACTTCTTTTCATTTTGAAACTTCAGCTAATTAGTTTCATACACTAGACTGGATATATAAATATGGAGAATGGATGTATGAATAATTAATAACAATATTTACCTATCTTTTTTTAAAAAAAAATAGCAAGCATATGATATTTGCCAATAAGCAGTTCAAGGCTTCCATATTTCAGCTGATAAATCTACGTGAACATATACCAACGCTGCATGACCTTGGACCAAAGCTGGTCCAGCTGTAGCAATGGAACTTAAGAAACCTGTCTAAAGCTTTCAAGGATATTTTTTTCCATTACATTTACCCACTAATTTTGATCTATTCTTGCAATATAAACTCTAATTTGTCAGGAAAAAAACAGGATATAAAGCTTGAAATTCTTAACGTGATTTCTGAAAGGTCCAAACTTGCCAGATTGCCTGAAGTTATACCAAAGTTGATGGTATCAAAAGCCATTAGGTAGCCTAGAAAAACCATCGGGTCCCTACACCACAGCTAGTTTCTATATTCCAGCTTAGGTCATCCATTAGTCTCAGGATTATATCCCAACCAAAAACCCAGGAGAAATTTAAATAGAAAAGCAGTTGCACCCAAATCCATTGGGGTCACTTTTTTTTTTGAGCCTTTACCCAAGAAAATTTGAGACTGCCTTGCAGTTACAAGGATCTTCCAGCTCAAGAGACTTTTCCAATAAGGACCTTATGACTACTAGCAGGAACATAATCCACCCTGATAAATGCATTAATCACCTCCGTAACCATGGAGTCTCTCCTATCCAAGCTAAACTAATCATTTAGTAAGGACAGGGTATTGGGCAAGACAGTGGTGGTCCTCATCACCACACACACTACATGCTAAAACTCCCTGTGAACAGGACTAGCAGTTACCAAAGTAACCTCTCTGTTCTGCTATAACATTGGAGTCCAAATCAGGACAAATTGCATCAGCTTTTTCTGCAAATAATGATTATAATTGTTCACAGCAAGTCTGTCCCTGCTGTGACGTCTAGACAGAGAAAACGCTACATAGAACAGAAATGCCCCCAAAGTGCTTTTTCCAAAAGGCAACTGGACTTTCATTGTTCTTCCTTGAAGATATTTCGCTTCTTTAGTTCTCAATGAGGCGGGCAACAACTTCAAGGAAAAACAAAGTCCAGTTGTCTTTTGGAAAAAAACACCTTTCGGACAACCACAACCTGGATGACTGAGAATCTCCTTAGAAAGAGAACAGAAATGCATTGCACTCATTGCATTCATTGTCAAGCAAAGGATTTCAAACAGGAGTTAAGCTGAACAGCACTCAATCCACCCTGAACGCTTCTCCACAGTTCACTACCAATCACCTTAATTGCTGCAAATTTAATAAAAGATTGCTGGGAAGGAAGAAACCTCTGGGGATATCCAGATCTTTGAAGGGTTCCAGAAATGGATCCTAAGAAAATGTTGGAGTTCTTCAAATACACTGAATATATTGAAAAACTGCACAAGAGAAGCTATCCAAGCTATGCATGGATATGACATGTAAACTGGGATTAACAAGGGCTTGAGTATTGCTGTAAAAGGAACTCTAGGTATTTATTCAGTCTGAAGTGAAACACAGCTTTATTGCAAAAATGGAATAACTAAGACTGCAATCTTAAAATAAGTCTTATACTGAATGTCCAACAGAATAGACTAGGATTCATTTCTGAGAAAACAACCAAAAATTGTGCTGCAAATTAGAACTCTATCTCCATTTCTTTAGTCAGTGTGAAAATATAGCAAAGAAATGATCACATTAATAAAATTAATAATTATTACCCTCGCACTGGAATGTCCATATTTCTTGCAGATTTAACTACAACCTCAAATCTGTCCAGGCTTTCTTCTATAGTACAATTGATATTTATTTTACTGAAAGTCTCGGATGCTGCACCAAACACTGACACTTCAGTTGCTCCAGCAGCTATCTACAAAAGCAAACAGAACAAGAAGAAAAAAACCACATCATTTTTCTTAAGCAAATAGGGAATATACAATTGTAGTAAATGCATTATTTTAACAGTAGTTCCTGACTACTGTAGCAAGAATAACCTAAAAGTAGTCTAGTTATAATTAATAAAATTTACATGAAGTCATTCCAAGAGCAAACTATTTCCAGTTAAGATCTAGATAGTCATTACTGCTATAAGAACTAAGATCTTCTCAATGGTGTCCAATATCAGACCCCACATACTGGAGCAAGAATTCAAGACTAAAATAGAAAAGTTGAGGCATTATGTTACGCTAGTATTACTTAATCTTTGTTCCAGTTCATTGGCTTTTATTCTGAAAGGTAAGTGGAGATACAGAGTGAACTGAAACTCATTCACAAACTTGGAAAAGACAGAGTAATGCAATTTCTGTCAATTAGGGGTATCAAAAGGGGGAGGCATCAGGGAGTTTAAGAGGTAAAATGTGAATCCTGACCAGCACCCATTAAAATCAATGACAGCAGACTGCATAATTGCTACTCTTAGGATAAGCCATAATGTAGTTTGTTTGTTTTGACTCAATAGCTTGACTGAATATATATTACAGTTTATAAACCATGCTATAGGCTGTGATAGAATTTAAAGGGGACTATACTTTATTATAATTATTTGGTCCAGTCATAGGAATATCATCCTCTTAACTGCAATTTCTTGGGATTCAATTTGGGAAAGGAGGGAACATTCCAACTGTTTTCCCAACAGCATGACAAGCACCACAAGCACCTTAACAATTGGTACATGTGCCCTCTTCATACAGCAGCGAACAGGAGATGTGGATAAGCTCCAAATTTGGCACAAGTCATGTATTTCAAGGAATCCAAATCTTGATTAATGTATTTTGGATTTAACCTCAAGAATAGAAGCATTCTGTAATTTGGTATTTCTAATTATACAATTCTTGGAATGCTTTGGAAGGATTTATTTTTTTCTAATTTGTATCAAAAAAGTGTTCTTTTTTATATTTTCCATAGCAATAAACACTCATTTATTTGTTAACAATTATCCTGATTTTATCTTGGAGCCGAAAGAAGATGACTGGCCCAAAGTCTCCCAATAAGCGTCTGTGGATAAAGGTGGATTCAAACTTGCATTTCCCCAGTCTATTTTCATTCTATGCATACATATACATTTATATATACATACAGCAGAATGGAAACCGTGAAGATTAGGAGTAAGGACTGGATAATGGACTCCAGGATATCGTTTTATTCCTTTCATTACTTCTGTGTGATCTGCCATCTTAAAAAAAATAATTTCACAATGTCATATTATAATATCTGATGCCTATCTCATGGCATTAATAAAAGAACACAAAAAATACAACCCACATACACAAACCGGATAAGCAAGATAAAACTGAGAATGTATGCCAGATAATATAGTCAGTATAACTAACATTTGTTCTCTTTCTCTCCATAGCACATGGTTGTTACATAGTACTTCATGTAGGAGTATCTCTCAGTTTTCAAGTAACTATGTTGTGGGCAGTGGTGGGATTCAGTCGGTTCGGTAGAACCGATAGCTAATTTTTTGTTGCCCAGGCCCAGAATGGACTTCCGGAAGCAGCATCCACACAGAGAACCGGTAGTTCACACATTTGAATCCGCCTACTGGTTGTGGGTAAGATATTGAATTGAGATTTGGGATGGGCAGTTTGAGTCCTTGCTCAACATGAAGCTGCTTGCTAACCCTGAACTTATTCTCAGCCCAAATAAATGACCATATTTTTGTTGTGATGGTAAAAGGAAATGAGACTATGTTTACCATCTTGAGGTTGCAGAGGAAAGGCAAGCTATTTGTGCAATCATAACAAAGCTTTAAATCCTTAATTAAATAAAGAATGTCCCTCATACCACCTAGGATAAGGCAAATCTTTAAAATGAAATATACTTTATTTAATGAAATACGAAACCAATGTGACAACATTTGTGCTTTTGACTATTGTGAGACACCTGGAAATATGGTTAAAAGGCTAAATAGAAAGTACAATTCAAGCACCATGAAACTTAATAGTTTCAAATAGATTTTATACAACAAATTTTATTCTTGGTATTTTTTTCTTGAGAGTAAAATCTTATTTTAACATTAATGTTTCTGCAATCCATGTACAAAATGCAATAGGATACTTAATCCATAAGCATTCCAGTGGCACCCGTTTATCATTCTTGGCAATTTCAATTATAGGTGTGGGATTCTGTTTTACATGGCACATTGCTACTGCAAACCCTTTACTTCTTCTGGCTGTTTTAACTAAAAAAAGTCATCGCCAAAGAAAACATTTATAAAGAAATGGTAAAAATTCCAAAATACCTTTAAGAAAGAAAAGATGGAAAAGTAACTAGCTATAATTTTATGATCTAAGAAAAGGCTGATCTAAGGGGATACTATTAAGATCATGCTTCATTGGCAAGCAATGTGGCCTCAGAATGTAAACAAATTTCATGCAAACATCAAGCTGTTATATTATACATTCAGCACTGAAATAGAAATAAAATGAGATTGTTTTCCACCCCTTGTATATGGCCAACCTAGACCAAATTTGCTACTGAGGGAGCCTCACTGGAAAAAAAAAGAAATTAAGAAAACATTTTTAAAAACTAAGGAAGTGGGGAAAAAGTCGCTTATGATTGCCTTAACTATTCCTTGAAGGAAAGTACATACTGTATCAGAATACTATATTACACCATAAAATGACAGTAAGAAAAATCCAAAATTATTTTTTTAATTGATTTTGTTAAGGCTAACACAAACAATTTATATATATATACAAACATTAATACAAACTAAGATACAGATGGAAAACCAAAAAAGAAATAAAAGAGAAAAAGTGCAAAAAGAAGAAAAAAGGTAGAAGAGAAATAGAAAATAAAGAAAAAAAGATACAAAGATACAAAGAAGTGGCTTCTGATCTTTTTCTAACAGCAGTTATAAATACAATTGTAGATTTACCTCTTTCTCCAACATTACAGCGTGAGTCTCTTCTTTTAATAATCTAGCCTATGTAATCATCAAAATCATAGAGGAAAAGTACGTTTTTTTCTGTTTTATGCAAAAGGTCCCTAAGGGGTTTCCAGTCAGCGATAAACATAGATATTGTCTTCTCTCTAATCAATCAGGTCAATTTGGCCACCTCAGCAAAATCTATCATCTTCACCAAACATTTCTCTGTTGTTCAGATATTGCCAAATCTTTCCAACTTCATATGTCCAATAAGCTTGCTGTGGTTGTCATATATAAAAACAAAACGCCATGACTTTTTTTTCCAACTGTTTATCCATCAGTCCCAAGAGGAAAAATTCTTTTTCAGTTGTATAGTAATCTTTAAAATCTTCTGAATTGGTGCATGCATTTGAACCCCAAATGTTCTAGTTTTAATGAGAGTTAATTCTCTTGAGCCTTCCTCTACTCTCTACAGAAGATTGCCAGTATGAGGTGTCATGAGTTTGCCAGAAGGACTATGCTGCAAAGTTTGTTCCCAGATATGTATAGGTATTATTAATCTTCCATAAGTACCACTTCATGCCTCTGTAAATTTGCCTTTGGAAAGTATTGTCCACATCCTCCCTTGATTGAGGAGAGCAATAGGAGGCATTAACAACAGTATTGCTTTTATTCTTAACCCACAGTCTCTCCACAGTATTGCCAAATTCATTCATTTGGATTTGTGGGCAAGGATGTTTTAATGTTTTAATCCCCAATGCACCAACTGTTCTATGTCTATTGCTTCTGCTCCTTTTGAACAAATACCGTATTTTCCGGCGTATAAGACGACTGGGCGTATAAGACGACCCCCTACATTTCCTGTTAAATTATAGGGTTTGGGCTAGACTCGCCGTATAAGACTACCCCTCTTCCAACGCACACCAAATAAAAATTAAAAAACATCAGATTTGATTTTAATATGGTAATTTTAATTCAAATGCTTATGACATGCAGGTGCTTAGTAGGAAAACTGTCACTTATAAACATAAGGCTGTTTGTCATCAAACATGTAAACATAAAACAGTGCAAGTGGATTAAACTATAATAATAACAAGAAGAAGAAGAAGAAGAAGAAGAAGAAGAAGAAGAAGAAGAAGAAGAAGAAGAAGAAGAAGAAGAAGAAGAAGAAGAAGAAGAAGAAGAAGAAGTAGTAGTTGGAGGAGACCTTGGAGGTCATCTAGTCCAACCCCCTGCTAAGGCAGGAAACCCTATACCATTTCAGACAAATGGCTGTCCAGTCTCTTCTTAAAAACTTCCAGTGTTGGAGCATTCACCACTTCTGGAGGCAGGTTGTTCCACTGGTTAATTGTTCTAACTGTCAGGAAGTTTCTCCTTAGTTCTAGGTTGCTTCTCTCCTTGATTAGTTTCCATCCATTACTTCTTGTCCTGCTTTCAGGTGCTTTGGAGAATAGCTTGACTCCCTCTTCTTTGTGGCAGCCCCTGATTCCAGCAACCATTCCCTATTTTCCTAATTCACTTTTTCACTTTTCCTAATTCACTCTAAAGCTTTCCCTGCGCAGAGCCTTAAGTAACACAAGCTGCCTGCAATTAGTGCAGGTTCGCATCCCACCAGGCTCAAGGTTGACTCAGCTTTCCATCCTTCCAAGGTAGGTAAAATGAGGACCCAGATTGTTGGGGGCAATAAGCTGACTTTGTAATAATGCTGCTTGGGGGGGGGGGTGAAAGCCCTAATAAACAGGCATATACACAGAATGAAGGCTATTGCTAAGCACATTGATTTGTGCTTTAAATTGTAAGCCACCCTGAGTCTTCGGAGAAGTGTAGGATATAAATGGGATTTTAAAAAAAAGACCAAATGGGAGATCCGCTCCAGGTTTTCCAGCCCGCCCGCCCAGTTCCTGAGTCAAATGTGTCCTTAGAGCTAAGCTGCTGCTCTGGCTGCTGCCTTCCCTACCTGCCTTTCAAGTTGGGATATACTACAGCTGCTCTTCAACTTTAGAAGGAAAGACGCCCAGACCCCAGCCTGTAAAAAATCACAGACTGCAGCTTCTTCTCCAATTGGTCCCGCTTTCCCTGCGCAGACTAAATGGGAGATCCGCTCCAGGTTTTCCAGCCAGCCCTGTCCCTAAATTTTCAGCACCCGGCGTATAAGACGACCCCTGACTTTTGAGAAGATTTTCATGGGTTAAAAAGTAGTCTTATACGCCGGAAACTACGGTAGTATCATACAATTGCTCTATTCTAGTTATAGAAATCATCCCACAAAAGTTATCCCAGTTTCCATTTTAACTATGAAATCATATTTACTTTTCTGTATGCTGGTACAAGCTCATTCTGTTCATTTCCCATGTTTGGAACATTATGATAGACAATGAAGACATAAACTTCATAATCCAAGATTCTTACTACAATAGAGGTAGTATTTTATTGCAGAAGCTGCAGGCAGGAGTGACTGATCTGCTTTGTGAATTCAGGCTATCAATAGCATTAACTTTTCATCACGCCATTCTCCCAGAGAAATTCACATTTCATTCCTGAGGCTGCTGTTTGCCTTATAAACGGGAAAATCCTATTTAAAAATTCCAAGTTTCCTGCAACAGATGTAATATCAGGGGGATGTCCCAAAGGTGCTTTTTCAAAAGGCAACCCGACTTTTTTTTCCCTTGAAGATGTTTTGTTCTTCTCCAGAAATGAAGAAGCTTCTTGGATGAAAAGTAAAATGTCTTCAAGGAAAAATGAAGTCTGGTTGCCTTTTGAAAAAGCACCTTTGGGACAACCGTGACCTGAATGACATAAAATCTCCATAGACATTTACTAGTGGGAAGTTTTTGTGGAGAAGTATATTCACTGATTTCCCACTTTTCAAAAGGCAACTGGATTTCTAATTTTTGCTTGAAGCCATTTCGGTTCTTATCCAAGCCTCTTCAGTTCTGACCTTTTGCCTATCTTTGGCAAACATCCTGGATGTCTGAGAATCTCCATAGACATCTTCCACAAACTTAAGTATTTATTCCATTTCTGAAGACCCAAGTCTGAATCCAACAAAATGCCTGCACTTATGTGTTTCTTATCAAATAGCAGCCTTGGATAAGGATAATTTTGATCAGGATGACAACATGCAAAGAAAACTCACATATACCCCTTGTTTCTCTTTAGTTACTGTCTGGAAAAAACATTAGAGACACATTTTGATTCATACTATGCTGCCCTGTTATAATGTATAATTGGCCCTAAATTAAAGAGATCCATTCCATGAAGTAATGCCTCATATTTAAGGTCAATTTATAAGATCACATGAAAATCTCCTTTAAATTAACTTCCAGCCTACAATGAGATATGCCACCTGAAAGTGTTTGAATGTCATCACACTGTGGTGGTGATGTGGATATCCTGGTCAAATTCTACTGTCCACGTGCAGTTATCCATGTGCATTTATCTTATATATGACTTCTCAACAAAAGAAGTGCAAAATATTGCAATGCATTACTGTGCATTTTTCTCTAACCTTTCAGAAGTCAACAGAAAAATAACGGCAACATGTTGGCTACAGGATTAACTCTGCATCATCTAGCGTTAAAAAAGGAAAAATCAAACGGAAATATCTTTTGCAAAGATGAATTTTTAATTCTTTTCCATTACCATATAAATCCAGAAACAATAGTAAGTCTTCATAGAAATTATGACTCCAATATAGTTTGACCTCTCTGATAAATAGATCTCCCTGGATTATGAACAAGTAATGTGCCAAAGCCATTTAGAGTTTGCCTAGGGGCAAAGAAATTGTCATCAGTAAACCAACCAATTCCAATAACTATATTAAAACAAGACAGGGCAGAAATGAGAAGCAATAGAGGAAAGCTAAATAGAGAACTAATGGCCCAGAAAAAGAGGGTGGAGAAATTTCATCATGCAAGAAACACTGGCAATGCTGAGTAATGCTCAAGACTATCAGTTCTTTTGCCTACCTGAGGTACCCATTTTGAAGAAACAAAACTTGTCACTTCTATGACAGACAAGCCAGTTTTGGAAAGTTGATCGATGAGCTCAATTTTCACATCTGTAGGAAGTATAGCCTGCAAATAAGAAGAAATATCATTTCTGTACAGCACAATGTTAAGTGTTAAGAACATCTTAGATCCAAACCCAAAACATTTATAATGTCATAAAACAAAATGTAAAAATCACCAATGATGTTTTTAGGTTATTGGGCCCAGATGCTCTTTTCTTAGTCAAAAGGAAACTAACACACATCCCCAGGAAATAAGTTCTAATATGTACTACTGTTGGCTCTTCCTCAGAGTCTGCAATATCTGTTTAATACAAGTGACACAGTCAGATGGAATAAAGACTATGGATAGCACATGTTTGGGAATACAAAACATATTTTTCTGACTATTACAGTAACTGGCATTGCCCCAACCAGTTCAAAGCAGAAAGTAAGGCTCTGTCCCCAAGAGTTTACAATTTAAAGCCTCTGAGACTAAGGGAAAGAGAGGGATGGAAATATAATACATTTATGATAGAAGAAACATGAGAAAATTATTTAGTCATAAAGTAAGACAAAAGTCAGAAAGCTGCTGTCACTATTTCCATTGTCATGGAAATAGGGACCTTACCTTCTACAAATGGATTTTTAACATCCCAACCTTTAAGTAACTTCCCTCTTCATATATATACTACTGCCTACCCATATATATACCAGGAATGTTATATGGAGTGGCTATGGAGGAAAAAGCACCACTTCCTTAATTTATACAATTTATGTAACTAATTATGGAGGAGAAAGACTGATGATAACATTATGATTTTCCAATATATGAACTGGTTTTATTTGCTTGTACTTGTGGTACAGTATCACTGGGAACTTCATGGGCACGTGTAAAATTTATTTACTTATTTGTTTATATTAGATTATCTCCCCTAATGTATTGCTTTATAAGCAAATCAAGGTAGTCTTTCCTCCTCCTATTTTCATGACAACCTCAGTCCTGTGAGGTGGCTTGGGCTGAGACAGCATGACTGGCCCAAGTCACCCAGCCAGTTTTCATGCCTAAGGCAGAACTAAAATTCACAGTCTCCTGGTTTCTAAGCTAGAACCTTAATCATTACACCGAACTGGCTCTCCAGTTACCAGACTTCCAAGATTCTTGTAACAAAACAGAAACAGTTTGCATTGCCTTCTTCTACGATGTTTTTCTGCTTCTCAGTCCACCTACAGCTCTACCATTTCCCATCCAAGTACCAACCAGGTCCAACCCTACTAAGCTTTTTGAGATCAGCTCAGGCTGACTAAGTACTTCACACACTGCCCTATGATTTTTGTCACATCAGTACCACTCAAGGCTATGCTTTTCATATTTAAATGTTGCATGAGCTTTAAGGCACATGTTTCTATGTGGCAAAATTCCAGATAATAGGTTGGGAAGTTGAAGAAGACAGGGAAAAAGATATCAAATCACATGGGAGAAGACAGTGCACAGGTCTTTCTGATTTAACGAGGAACTTTTTTTCTTACAAATTAATAATTAAATATGGAAAACCCATAGGCTGGGCACCAGCTAAGTGACAAACATGAAGCTATATGGAATGTCACCAAAGGGAAATGGCTTCCATATGGATTGAGGCTTGTAAAGACATTTTGTGAGGTTCTCGCAATTAATATAATATGCCAGAGTCCTTTTCTTAATATAAAGTTGCTATTGTATATTGTACTACTAATTGATTTCATACTGATGCTATTAAAAAACATAACCATCTCAATGAGATGAAACGCCCTCATTGCTTTTCCTTTTGCTACAGTTAGTCATATTTTGTTGATACTTTAAAGAGGAAAGATCTTGAAGACAATATTAATGTAATAGGTAGAATAATACCACAGTAAGTACTAAAAAATGCTTACACCAAAAGATTAATTAATTAATTTAATTAATCTTAAATTTTAAAACATCACAAGAGAGAGGGATAGAAATCTAAACTCTGGTGCTTTTTATAAATTGTTGTAAACTTTGAACGGCATGATCAATTATTTGGGTTTAATTAATACAATATTGTCTTCCTCAAAGGTTCATTCTCCCCATGGGTTAACATACCTTTTCATTCTGTAATCCATCTCTTGGACCAACTTCCACTATTTTAACAAACTCAGGAAATCCACTTGTAAGCAATTCCTGAAACATAACATGAAAGATTTGTTAGCCCATGAAAGATTATAGTTTGATCTACACTAAGGCTCCCTCGTTAGGGCTTTGCATACAGTTTGTTTTCTTACTATAAACAGGTTCAAGAATGTTAAAGGGGGAACAACGAAAATTATCTTAAAGAATCTTTGCAGAATGTCTTTTCATCATCATGGAAATGTTTCCTTGCAGATTAGGATCAAACAGCCAGGATTCTAAAACATGATAGTCTTTTTCAAGAAACGATGAAGCCAAACCCTGCTCTTATGAGAAAATAAGAAGAGGATCAACTTGATCACAGCCAGTTGCTCCTAACATAACTTTTACATTTTCAAAAAACTGATTTTCATCCAGTTTGGGAATAATTTATATCAGCAACTAGGAACATTTGCATAAAATCTGTATTCCAGATGCTAACCCTGTGATCAAAGGAGAGTAAAGATGAAATATGGTTATGGAAATGTAATCTTCCTTGGAAGACAATTTGGAAAGAATTTTTTTGCCATTCTTTCCTAAACAAAACTCCAACAAATTAGTTGCCAATCAAGGCATTAGATCAGATCCATGTTTTACACATCTATGTAAGTATGTGCATGTACATATATATGTGCCACAGAGATATGGTAATGACTGGTAGCACTGAACGGGATAAAGCTAGACTTTTAGAGCCAGCTTTTATATTTCTGAGTAATAGTTTTGTCATTAATTGGTATAAAAAAATCTGAGGGTGGTTTGATACACTTATATTGTTTGGCATCCGAGCAAAAATCAGCATGAAATTAATTAGTGGCTTGGCATTAAAAAAGAATCTTAATTACTGACAAAATAAATAAAAGCTCAGATGCCCCAAAGGATGCTTGCTCACCCCTTTGGTAGACATAATCTAGTTATGGCAAAGTTAAGATTTCTAATTATTCAATATATAAGTACATATAATCAAAATCTGCCGAATCACAGGACTGTTGTTTAGTCACAACTTATAGGACACAAAATCAGTAAGCTAAATACAGAGTTATTGTCTTGCTATGGTTCTATAAAGATGAACAATCAGATTGTAGGGATAGGCACAACATGAGTGTTTAGTTCAAAGTTTTCGCCTTAATATCTAAAACATTTTACAGGTAGTCCTCAGCTGGGACCAGAACTTTCATAATTAAGTGATTAAATGAATTGCATTTGATTTTACAATGTTTTTGCCATGGTCATTAAGCAAATCACTCAGTTGTTAAATAAATCTGGCTTTCTCTATTGACTTTGCTTGTCAGAATCCCACAGGAAGGTCACAAATTATTATTATTATTATTATTATTATTATTATTATTATTATTATTATTATTATTAATAATTTATTTTATTTGTATACCGCCCTTCTCCCGAAGGACTCAGGGCGGTGTACAGGACAATAAATACCAAAAATACAGAATACAAAAATTAAAAACAGATTAAACCATTGTGCCCGAATACAATAAATTACTTAAAAACAGTAATTAAAACCCCAAACCCATCAGACCAGGCCGACTTGTTCAAATAAATAAGTTTTTAGATCACGTCGGAAGGAGCGAAGGTCGGAAGCCATCCAGAGCTCAACCGGTAAACGGTTCCAAAGGTCAGGCGCACCCAGAGAACGCCCTCCCCCTGGGGGCCACCAGTCAGCATTCTCTGACCGGTGGCACCCTGAGGAGGCCCTCTCTGTGGGAGCGCACTGGGCGGAGGGAAGTTGACGCCGGCCGCAGGTGCTCCCTTAGGTACTCCGGACCCATGCCATGTAGGGCTTTATAGGTCATTACCAGCACCTTGAATCTCACCCGGAAGGCAACTGGAAGCCAATGCAGCTCACGGAGCAGAGGTGTAACATGGGAGTATCGGGAGACCCCCAACACAACTCGCGTGGCTGCATTCTGCATTTCTATACCGCCCTATTCCCGAAGGACTCAGGGTGGTTTACAGGGCAAGGTTAAAAACAGTTAAAACAGTACACAAATTAAGATAAAACCAAGATTAAAATAGGATTATGATGATCATATGAGCCCAAGATGCTGCAACTGTCATAAATACATGCTGGCTGCCAAGCAACTGAATTTTGAAGGAGGGGGGAACTAATTCATTTACCCTTCATTTCCATTAACACCATAAAAAGAAATAGAACATACACTTGCTGAGTATACAGTATAAGCCCATTTCAATGCAAAGGCAAAGCTCTCTTTTGCTACATAAAGGTAAATAGTAAAGGTTTCTCTGTCTAGTCGTGTCCGACTCTAAGCCAGCGCTGTCCAAAGACATTTCCGTGGTCATGTACCATCTCCTCCAATTTAGAAGGCCTTTATTACTATTAATGCAAGATCTCTTCGCAGAGAGTGTGTTTTTGTGGTTTTTTCAAGACCATCAGATATTTGATCTTACAAGACAAATGGCACATGAGTGGTACAATCTGAGAATGATCACAGGCTATTTGACAACACCCACCCACACCAGTGTGCTTGGGGAAGTAAACATCACTACCATATTATTGTATAGTGTTTTCCAAGTTATCTTTTGTGGAAAATCTTAATGTGCTGTTTCAATTGCCCACACATGGCTATCAGATGGCTTGGTTGATTCTCATTTCCATTTAAGTAATAATATTTCTTTTTTCTCCCATATCAGACCAAACTTCATTGTAGTAAAAATAGCTTATTTCCCTACCCCCACAACAGTTGTATAGAAAAGATAGCTAAAAACTAGAATTCAAAAGATTAAACCTTCCCACATCCTGTGATCATGAAACTGATTGGGCCTCTTGCATCTACTTTTGAATAAAGGAAAAGTAGAAGACCTGATCCTAGATGTTTAATTTAATGCAGGGGTAGGAAATTATGACAATTGTATGGCCTATAGACTTCAACTCCCAGAATTCCTGAGCCCATGTAATGTCTACATTGATGCTGTGATAAATATCGGGTAAAGATGGGCTTATGTGGATCCTTAAGAGCTCTTTATCCATTTCAGCATAATCACTAAGGTTATAATAGCAGCCATTTAAAGTAAGTTCTATAGGTTTGGTGAAAGTGTGGTAAACGGCCTTCTCAAGTGAAGTATCTTCCAAATGTGTTGAAAATTCCCAATTTATAATTAGCAAAATTCCCAGGTAACGTACAGTAAGATGCATTTTTGTTTTTTAGGTTTTTTTTATAAATATTGTATTAATTTTCTAGTTTTACAATCAAAAGCACTTAATAAACAACGTGTTGTCTGGGTCCATTAGTAATTCAGTGACATATTAACTTCTTCAATCTAGGCCCAATAGTACACCATCCAATGCTTCCTCTCTTCTTCCGGTAGTACACATTTTCCCACACTAGGCAAATAAAATTCTTATTGTTGTTAATACATATACAATTGAATATCAACATCTTTGTTACATTTTCCTAATAATATAAATAATGCTTTGTTTAAAATATCTTTTCTAACCAAAATATATCTTAATTCCATTTGCACTTAATATCCATTTGTTCAATTAATATTATTTTTCCCGCTTTTTTTAAATTTTAATTTCCCATCAGTGTTCAAAATATCTCTATCGCTTATAATTTCTCATAATAAGTTATATTTAGGTAACCAAAAGCTTTCCTTATTCAAACCCTCTTAGTATTTTCATATTTCTCTTCTCATACCAAAATATAATATTCTAGTTAAAAATCCTATCTTTCTAGTTATAATAATACTTCTATTTCTAACAATTATCTATTCTCAGCCATGTTCAAACATCTGATTAATAGTATAATATCCCATCAGATGGGTCAAAACCTCTAATTTCTTCAGTCTTACTCTAGCTTTCTTCCTTTGCCAACTAACTTTCCAAGTCAATGCATTTGAATCATCAAGTAATTCTTCCTCTATTTTTGTGTATATTGTTTGGAATAAGAAAGACAATTTGATTAAAGTATTTTTGGAAGGCCACTCAGCTCATTGGTATTCATTAAACAGCCTACCTCTTCTCCAATTTCCCACAATTCTCCTAACAGCTCTATCTTCCATTCAATCAGCTCTTCTTTCTTATCCTCAAGTGTGTTCTGAGATCTTGACAGGTAAGATATTTTTTTCCATTTCCGATATTATCGCTACATCTTCTAATTCTTCATTTGTCTGAATCTGTCTATTAGTTCTTTTCTTTAGGTCCTCCATCTTTGGATCTGCTTCCTCTGATTATCCTTCTATTTTTTGGGTTGCTAGTTCCTTTGTAGTCATTTTCTGAGTTTGTAGATTTAGATTAAAGAATTGTTCTTTTATCTCCTTTATGTTATTTTTAGTCTCATCATGAGCTAAGGCAAATGTCTCTTGTATTGATTTTAACATAGAATTTCTTTCTGAAATTCATCAACATTTTCTTGTTGGTATGTCAAGCTGGGGACTTTGGGGACAGGTGTTAGGGTTAGTTTTTTACCATTTGTAACTAAGTATGAAACATCCATTTTGTTTTTGTATGTAGTCTTCATAGTCCAATTTATTTAGGGATTTAAAAAGTTTCAGTCAATTGTCATTTGAACTCCAAATTATCCAGCCGGCCTATCAGTCTGTCCTTAAGTCTCCCCTCAGCAAATATAAGTAAAGTTCAATTTTTTCTGTCCAGAAAGAAAAGAGCAATTAAAAATTGTTAATTAATCAAAGGTTTATAATTCAAAGTATTCCATCATCTCAATCAATAATGCATGTTTCTTTTATAGAGAAATAGCTCCATGACACAGCTCTAAAAGTCAGTTAGTATTTATATTTGTAGTCCAGGCAGGCCAGTTTCAAAATAGTTTATTGTCTTGCCACACAAATAAGCAGCCCAAGAAAAAATCCCCCCTCTTTTTTTTCCCAGGTTCAGAAGTGAAAGTTTCTGAAAACAACAAGAGTCTTATATGAGTCTGGGCTTCCAGCCAAGTTCCCTTTAGGCATAATAAATGGTAGTGCTTTAGTTCTCCACTAAATGTCATTGACACCGTCTTCCAGTTTTTTTACATCCAAACTTATATTACAAGCTTTTTAAGTCTCTTTTTAAAAAAAACTCAAAAGCACCCAAATTTCAAAGTTATATATGTGTATTGATCTCAAATTAATCTTGTAATTTTCTGTTTCCCCCCCCCCAAGCAATTAATTCACTTCTTTTCCTGAGGGAATGGGGTGGAAATTCCCCTTTCCTCTCTCATCGGGGAGGATTCTTTGCTTTGGGCAGTTTTTCCCCAGGAAAGTCTTAAAGCCATAAAGAGAGGATAGGGTCTCACCCAGTTCCATCCACATTGCTCAAAAGTTGCTGGTTAATGTTTATTTTCTTCGGTTGACAGCTGCTTCTAACTGGCCACACGAATGTAGCCAGTCTTTCCCCTGCTGGTTTGGAGGGCTTCCTCGGATCAAATGGAAGGGCCACTGCCCTTCCACAATCAACGAGGGTCCCCTCCTTCTCTATTGCCTCTTTGGGGCGATTTTTTAGGGTCCCCAGTGGGGCAAAATCGAATGCGGAAGACGGAACCCCGTCTTCCTCCATCCATCACGCTGCAACATCAAAGCGTTGTTTCTCCTAGGATGCATTTTGTAAATTGTTTCATCACAATACAAAATGCAAGGGATAGTGGAATGCTTAGCAGAAGAACAGGAAATAAGAAAGGAATTCAGGAAAAGAAATCAAATTTCAGTTAACTAACATGTTATAGTTCTATTTATTGGTATATACAAACCATTTACACTAGAGTTGACAACTTTTTTCAGCAAGGGATCATGCCTGATATTTATTTATTTATTTGCCTTCAGGGGAGATATGGTAACATTACAAGATGAAGAGAAAAAAGGGAGAGGGTATTTGAGGGTGATCTGAATGTCAGAGAGGTTAACATGTGAAACTTTTTGTTACTTATCTTAGCAAATTGCCATTCCTAACAATTATGTCCCTATCAGTCAGTGGCTTTAATATAAACAGCTTAATCTGATGCTACTCCAGGGGCTTTGCAACCTCTGATTCAGACTGATTCAGACTTCCCATTTTAATTTAACCCAGCAATTTAACTTCCATGAACTGGCTACAGTAAAATTTTAAGTGGAATTTTTTTTATTATATTGATGTATACTGTAACAGGGAATGATCAACAATGACTGTCAACTGTCACAGAAAGATGATAGATCATATAAACCAAAAGATAAGCTTTAAATTGGAGTTACAGGTCAGTGAAGACTTTAGATAAGACCAGAAGTGTTCTCTAAGGGATATTTAATTAATAAAAGCTGGGTATATTTGCACAATATTAAAACAGAATAAAAAGGCACATTTTTTCAGCCAGCAGAAAGAGAGTATAGCCAATTTTGAAATTAAATGGAAAGCAAAAAGGGGTCCGATATGGCCATTTCATATGACTATTAACTTCAAAGGTCAGAAAGCAATGGAGAAATATATATTACTGTAAAAAGCACCGAGAAAAAATATGCGAGGGAGGGATATTCAAAAAAGCATTTTGCCCAAAGACTTCTCACAGTCAAAAAAGGGTCTTGTTTTCACTGTTATGTAAATAAACAAATATTAAAGGTAAAAGGTAAAGTTTCTCCCGCACATGCGTGCTAGTCGTTTCCAACTCTAGGGGCCGGTGCTCATCTGCGTTTCAAAGCCAAAGAGCCAGTGCTTGTCCGAGGACGTCTCCGTGGTCATGTGGCCGGCATGACTAGACGCCAAAGGCGCACGGAACGCTGCTACCTTCCCACTGTAGTGGTCCCTATTTTTCTACTTGCATTTTTACGTGCTTTCGAACTGCTAGGTTGGCAGAAGCTGAGGCGAGTAACAGGCGCTCACTCTGCTACGCGGCACTCGGGATTCGACCCGCCAAACTGCCAACCTTCTGATCGACAAGCTCAGCGTCCTAACCCACTGAGCCACCGCGTCCCTAAAATATTACAAAAATACAATTGATCCCCAGGGCTCTGTCCTCCAAAGGAAACTAATTTCTGCTGTACTGGTCCAGCATTTCTTAGCATTTAGCGGAAAAAATGGAGCTCCTTCTATCAAACAGGAAGGGTCAACTGGTTAAGGCACAAGATTAGAAAACAAAAGCTTTAAATTCTAGTCCTGCCTTACACACAATTTTGTTTTGATTTGGGGCCAGTCATTCTCAGCCCTAGAAAGAAGGCAAGGCCAAACCCCATTTAAAAATCTTGCCAAGGAAACGTCACGCCCTTGCCCACAGTTGTCAGGAGCCAACACTGACTTGAAACCTTTTTAAAAAAAATGCAACAGTGCCTGAAACATTAGAATAGCAGGGATTTATTTATTTCCTGTCTTTATTATTTTTACAAATCACTCGAGGCAGCGAACTCACCCACTTTCCTCCTCTTCCTTTTAAACTCTCCATCTTATTTATAGCATGCATTTATCTTAAAAAAAAATTCAAAGGAGCAAGATTTATAAAGTAAACATAAAAACATCGACAAGTCAACCCTAGTGTAAAATTTGTTCTGTGTACCCGGGTCCCCTAGAGTGAAAAACAAAGTAATGGTATTTTTTTTAAAAAAACTCGCCAAAAAAATCTTACAAAGGTTAACTGTTCCTTCAGTATATGAACATGTCTTCCTAAATTTGATTCAACAAAAATGCATTATTAAAAATAATGAAATGTTATTAAATCCGATATTAGCTCTGTGAAGTGGTAAGGACTATGGGAAAATTGTGTGGACTATCAGCAAGAAAGAGTTTACATAAAAAGCCGAAATCCTGGAGCATTTTCCATTTATCAGGTGTTGGCAAAAAAAAAAACCAAAAACAGAAAACTGAATGTAAAATCTTCTCTCTTCAAAAATGCCTCTTTCCAAACAGAAAGCACCCCTGGATTCCCATCCTCCTCAGATGTCACACAATTCAAACAAGAGAGGAAAAAAGCTTAAGATGGTTGTCTGCCAATTATGTTAATCAAAATATTTAATTTCTGCTCCTCTCCCCCAAACTTATAAAGTGATTAAAACATGGGTTTATAATAGAAAATGCTGCTAACCTTTAATCATGGAGTTACAGCCTTCTTAAATTTACATTGGCTATAAGCAAATCAGCCGCACATACAAAGAAAGAGAGAGGGGAAAAACACTGCTAATAACTTCCCCCTCTCCTGGAACTAGAATTCGGAAACATTAGCAGACATCTTAGCTTTCTCTGCGTTAAGGAAATGCCACCCTGTTTGCTGTTCAACTCATAAGCCAATGCAACAATCTACTGTAATGCTAGGAGAAAGCCAAGTATTCCTGCAGATAGCACACATCCATTGCATAAGTAACCAGAACCCCCACCTGTTTGAAGTCATATTGCATTACAGATCACAAGAGTCTCCTTTAGCTTAGTTTCATCATAATCGCATTACATAAGAGCAACAGACGTTTCCATTCCCAAGGCTAATATTGCAATTCAGCTTGGGCTTGAATCAGCCTCAGCACATGGTTATGGAAAGGCTGCATTTGTATGATTACCTCTAGAAAATATATGATTGACTGCAACATTAAGTTCATTTGCCTAAGGAGAAAAAGCCGCCCTGGATGACTCAGCCCCAAGAGGCACTTCTTTAAACACAACGCTGACCAGTAAATCGACAAATAACCCAGCACAGTGGTGTCAAATTGCCGGCCCACAGGCTGGATGCATCATGCCGAAACCGCGCCCTCCCCAGCTTCGGCAATGGGGAAAAAGTCACGATACATCACGACACATCACGTAACCTTGCGAGTTTGACATCCCTGACCCAGCAGGTGTGAATCAGCCCTTAGTAGGTTCAGCTCCACACTGAGTAAAGTGTGTACCAGTTCACAACAATAGCATTATAATGAACTACAGGGTAGGGTAGGGTAGGGTGGGTTAGGATTAGGGTTAGCATAAGATGTAGAATAGAATGTTCTTTATTGTCCAAGTATTTATTTATTTATTTCGATTTATATACCGCCTTTTTCCCGAGGGACTCAGGGCGGTTTATAGGGCAAATTAAAACAATACAATATATACACATTAAAATAAAATAAAATAAAATAGCCCCCAAATAATTAAAAATTAAAACCTTAACCCAAAAACCCTCAGTCCAGGCCGGCAAGCTCGAATAGCCAAGTTTTTAGGTCCCGGCGAAACGAGCGAAGATCGGGGGCCATCCGGAGTTCCACAGGCAGCTGATTCCAAAGGGCAGGCGTATGATTGGACACACAAGGAATAAATTAATGTTTCAACATTCTTCACAGAATGGCTTAGCAATCATGAGTGGTAGTTCAGAAACTGTCCTATTCCATGCCAAAACTCCATCTGGCTTATTTATTTGACACACTGCACTGGAGCTCTAGGGTACCAGGTAGTGCTCTCTCTTAGGCATACTTGAAGAATCATTACAGAGAGATATCCTCTTCCCTAGCTCATGTTTGGGCTTTAAAAGAAGTTTAGGCTAAATTATAAGAAATCAGATAAATAGAGAGCTTCATATTTCAAGTTCAAAGGAACTGCCGTAAATAACTGAGACTGTTTATGAAGAGACAATATTCTGCAATAAAGCAAAACAGCAAACAAAGCTGTGTAGTTAATGTCTCCTGAGCAAACATCCATATTCCCAAATTTAACCTTTTTTTGTTTTATCAACTGCTTTTTTAAAAAAGCTTTTACCTACCCCAAATGTATTACTAACCACAATGATGTCAAGGTTGGTGGTTTCCAACATAAGAGCGCCTGTTACTCGTCCCAGCTTCTGCCAACCTAGCAGTTCGAAAGCACGTAAAAATGCAAGTAGAAAAATAGGGACCACTACGGTGGGAAGGTAACAGCCTTCCATGCGCCTTTGGCGTCTAGTCATGCCGGCCACATGACCACGGAGACGTCCTCGGACAAGCGCTGGCTCTTCGGCTTTGAAACGGAGATGAGCACTGCCCCCTAGAGTTGGAAACGACTAGCATGCATGTGCGGGGGAACCTTTACCTTTACCTTTTAGATAAGGAAAATTAAATCTAATTTTATTTGAGCAAAATTTACACATACATAGCCTAAGTGGTATAACTTTGCATAAGTTAATACCAAACCTAGAATTACCAAACTAATTGCCTCAAATGCATAATAAAAATACTTTTTTTCCCTTCTCATTTTTCTTCTTTAATTTTCTACCACACTACTCAACATTTAGCCACCATTATGTGCATCTTGACTCAGAATCGTAGGTCTAATCAATGTAAACCCAAAAGTGGACCTACGTTGGCCCAAAAAACTGATTGTGACATATGAGAAGAATACTGTGACCACCAAAAAAAATTCAGTGATAAGTGAGAGCTGTATAATCTTCCTAGATATACATGTGGATAACTAAAAAAAGAGAAACAACTTATGAGAAACAATCCAACGAGAGAAGATTCAGCAGTAACATTAAACAGAAAAATAGGCAAATGTATACCCTAAAGAAATTGAGTGAATTCCATGTAAAATGAAATGGTCCAAAGTTTAAAACCTGCACCAACAGCAAATAGAGAGCCTGTGAATAAGAACATGATGGAAAATACATGACAACAAAAAAGCTCAAAAGATCTAAGACTCTTAGTAACCTAAAATTAAAACCATACTTTTCAGGAAATCTTATCCTAATGAACAGATTGCCAGAAGTAATAATGGTTTCTAAAATCCATTAGAGCAAAACACTTCCGAAATAATAGAACACTCCAAGGGATATTTACGAATCTAAATACTACTTAATTTGGAAAATTAAAATAATAAAACCTTCCAAGACTGAAACTCATCAGGAATGTGTACATAAGAGGAAGCAGATTTTCCTCTGATGTTCAGGATTTATCTCTTCTTCACCTCCTCATGTACCAGGAAAAAACTTCAAAGTCCTAAGGGTGTTTTCACACACTGTATTTTTAGGTACATTTAAAAAGTGCATGTCTAAATATTTAAGAAGTGAACATGATGGAGATGTATTTTATGTGGGGCGGATGGATCAGATAGTAAGAGTCAGAACTGGCTTCAGGCCATTGCACATTATTCATTTAGTGGCAATCTTAAATTGGTTTTTTTAAAAAAGTATACATATTCAACTCTATGCATCTATCTGTACAATCAACCTGAAAACAGCAAGGATGGGCTTTTCATTCTGAAAAGAGAAGAAAAAAATATTTCCCCATTCTAATCTACTTCTATGAGATGCATGTGGCAAGGTATAATTGTAGTTATGAACAAATGCTTTCATTTTGTTTTCCCTTTAACTGAGGTTTGAAATTAGTTCCTAGAATCTTGCTAAGTGAAGCCAGCAAACACGCAAGCATTTCTTTTCACCAAATTACCCCTATGGAAATTCATTATGGAATTTATTCATGCTATCTTTAATGCAAAAAGAAGCATATAACCAGGATGACTTGCTTAACCTTGTTCTGTTTATCGAAGTGGTCTGCCTTCAAATTTAGTATTTTAACAATGCCATTTACAGGATTCTCTATCATACTAAGTATAATTATACAGGTCTAGTTTATATGGTTAGGCTTTTTTCCATGCTATTCTTTAAACAAGTAGAAACCAGGCATGAATGTATGTAAGGGTTACCCACTGACACTTGACTTATTCCAGCTTTTTTCATGGATAAAAGAACATACATATATATACAGATACACATATATATATATACATATTGACCACAAAAAGCATTTGTCTCAGAATTCCAGCAAGCAATAAGTAATGCATTGCACTGAATGTTATATATATATATATATATATATATATATATATATATATATATATATATATATATATATATACATATATATATATATATATATATATATATATATATATATATATATATAAAATTTAATGGAATACTGAGACAAACGCTTTTCGTAGATAATGAAAGCCATGTACAGAGGTATAGTGTACTCATGCCTGTCAATGACTTGCTGAACAACCTGGATGAGATCCATTGTGCTGTAGCCATTTCTGAACCCATCCTGCCCCTTTGGCAATGCATCATTTAATGTTCTCGATATCCTTTTTGCTATTATCTTGGTGAAAACCTTGTAGCTGGCTGACAGAAGGCTTATTGAGCCATAGTTCTTTAAGTCATCTTGGGCCCCTTTCTTGTATATAAGAATCACTTCAGCATTTTTCCATGTATCAGATATTTTTTCTTCTCTAAGGCATCTTGAGTATAATTTTGCTAGTATCTTGTGTAAACTGTGACCACCATAAACTTACTACCTCCCACAGTCACTCATGCGCTCGTGACCTCCCGATTGGACTACTGCAACGCTCTCTACATGGGGCTGCCCTTGGGGACCACCCGGAGGCTTCAGTTGGTACAGAATGCAGCCGCGCAGGTTGTATTGGGGGTTTCCCAATACTCCCATGTAACACCTCTGCTCCGCGAACTGCATTGGCTTCCGGTTGCCCTCCGGGTGAGATTCAAGGTGCTGGTGATGACCTATAAAGCCCTAAATGGCTTGGGTCCAGGATATCTGAGGGAACAGCTGCTGCCGGCATCAAGCTCCCTTCGTCCAGTATGCTCCCACAGGGAGGGTCTTCTCAGGGTACCGCCAGTAAAAGATTGCCAGCGGACAATACCCAGGGGGAGGGCCTTCTCTGTGGGTGCGCCTGCCCTTTGGAATCAGCTGCCTGTAGAGCTCAGGACTGCCCCTGACCTTCGTTCATTCCGCCGGGACCTGAAGACCTGGCTCTTTGAGCTCTCTGGCCTTGTCTGAGCATATTAATTGGGATTTTAACTGTTTTTTAACTGGGGTTTATTGCAAGGTCTATATAATCTTTTTAATTGATTTTCAGTTTTGTAATTTTTGTATTGTTTTTTTAAAAAAAACTTGTGAACCGCCCTGAGTCCTACGGGAGAAAAGCAGGAGAACTATTTGGCTTAAAAGCAAACCTGTAAAAGAGCCAAGTTATGTTAAATAAATTCACTAAAGAAAAAAAATTATATCTGGTGAAGAACTAGACATAGTAGATCACTACATATACCTTGGCCAATGAATCCCAATGGAAGGTGATACAATAAAGAAAATTGAATGGCCTGTTAAATGTGGTTGGCAGGCGTTCAGCAAGCTAAGCGTAATTTTCAAGAACAACCCCCCTCTATGCCTAAAGAGAAAAGTTTTCGATCAGTGTGTGCTACCTGCTCTAACCTATGCCAGTGAAACATGGACACTAACTTCACAATCAATACAAAAGACATAAGTGGCGCAAAGAGCCATGGAAAGATACATGCTTTGTATAACAAAACAAGGCAGAAAGACCTGCACAATGGATTAGAGAACAAACAAAAATAAATGATGCCACCAAGAGAGTAGAAAAATTGAAATGGAAATGAGCTGGTCACAGAGCAAGAAGAACTGATGGCAAGAGGAGCAAGGCAGTCATAGAATGGATCCCACTTGATAAAAAGCATCTACAAAAGAGACCTAAAACAAGATGGATGAATGACATCAGCAAGTTTTGGGGCTCAATTGGCAAAAGAAAGCTCAAGACCATATTGCTTGGAAACATGCAGAAGAGGCCTTCATCCTGCAGTGGATAGACAAAGGCTAAAATGATGATGAGTCCGGATTACTTATGGGAGCACCTGCTGCTGGCGTCAACTTCCCTTCGTCCAGTGCGCTCCCACAGAGAGGGCCTCCTCAGGGTGCCGCCGGTCAGAGAATGTTGACTGGCGACCCCCAGGGGGAGGGCGTTCTCTGTGGGCGCGCCAGACCTTTGGAACCGCTTACCGGTTGAGCTCCGGATAGCTCCCGACCTTCGCTCCTTCCGCCGTGATCTAAAAACTTATTTATTTGAACAAGCTGGCCTGGTCTGATGGGTTTGGGGTTTTTAATATTGATTTTAATTAATTTTATTGTATCGGGCACAATATTTAATTTTCCTTAACTTTTATATCTTGTATTTTTAATATATTTATTGCCCTGTACACCGCCCTGAGTCCTTCGGGAGAAGGGCGGTATATAAATCAAATTAATAAATAAATAATAAATAAATGATAAACATTTTAGTCATTGAAAATAATCAGATTATTTTTTAAAAAAAACAACATTAACTTAGATTTACAGATGACAGTATGGCTTCAGCAGTTTCTATTCTGCGTATCTTCAGGATTGAGATGACACACTGCGTTAACAATATGAGCATTAAAATAATCCCTACATTAAAGAATTTAAATGAGCTTTATGAACTGGTTTCAAGCAGTAGCATCACTCTGGTATATTTGATTCCTCCAGCATAGGAGATATCAATAACTGAATTCCTAATATTAGAATATTAGAGATTATTTCTTATTTATATTTGAATACCACTGAGTTTATTTTATTTACTTCAATTTTGAGGCCACCACCTCACATTCAAGTAACATTCTATTTTACTCAGCTTCATAATGTCCAAATATTACATATCTTCATAAATCATATCTTTATTCCTGTAAAAAGTTGCTAAATGAACAGATGAGAAATGACCAGGAATGGAGTAAGACACTTGAAGTTCTTCTTTCCCTCTGGATGTAACAGCAAGAAACCACAACGATACTCAAATCAAATTCTTCTAAATGCCTGTTTCTTCTTTTTGGCCACTTGCTTCTACTGAGTCATGATAGAGATTGAGAAAAAGTACTACAAACGATTGATTAAAGAGATAGATAGGTGTTTTTGCTGGCTCATAACCTCCTGAAGGAAAATACTGTGGATAGCAGGTCCAAGTGAGGAACATGTAACACTTCAGAAGCAGATGGACTACAATTCCCAGCAACCTGCCACCATGGCCACTGGTGAAGAATGACAGTAGCTGAAGACATCTCAAAGCCTTCAGGGTCCCTGTCCCCTGCTCTAGTAGATGAGGTTTTCTGCAACACCAAGAGGAAAAAAGTGATGTTGAGTTCAGTACTTCCTACACTTCCTCTTCCTGCCCACATCTACCTCTCTGAATGCTGCAGTTCAGCTGACGGAGCAGCTGCTCCATCGGTCTGTCCACTTCCTTTTAGAAGGGATATGGAGATACTTTCTCACTGCTCCTTAGAACAACTGCTCCATTCGGGTGCCCTCTAGATCACGGGTGTCAAATTCACCACGTCACGTGACATGTCACGACGTATCGCAACTCGTTTTGCATTGCCGACAATGGGGTGGCCGCGGCTTCGGTATGATGAAACCAGCCCGCGGGCCGGCCGTTTGACACCCCTGCTCTAGATCCATGGGGATACCAGAATTCACAGCCAGCCTAGAAATAAAATAAAATCATAATAATAAAATAAATAAAATAAAATAAAATTGAATATTTTATTGGCCAAGTGTGATTAGACATACAAGGAAGTTGTCTCCAGTACGGAAGCAGCATATTTGAAAGCCAACAGAGAAAATAATTTTTATTTTTATTTTTTTTATTTTAATTCCATTTATATCCCGCCCTTCTCCGAAGACTCAGGGCGGCTTACAAGCTTAGCAGTAGCCTTCATTCTATGTATATGCCTGCTTATTAGGGCTTTCACACACACCCCCAAGCGGCATTATTACAAAGTCAGCTTATTGCCCCCAACAATCTGGGTCCTCATTTTACCTACCTCGGAAGGATGGAAGGCTGAGTCAACCTTGAGCCTGGTGGGATGCGAACCTGCACTAATTGCAGGCAGCTGGTGTTACTTAAGGAGGCATTAGCCCACTGCTCCACCAATAATAATAATAATAATAATAATAATAATAATAATAATAATAATAATAATAATAATAATAATGATGATGATGATGATGATGATGATGATGATGATGGTGGTGGTGGTGGAAATAAAGAAGATAATAAAAGGAATAAATAATAATACTGCAGCCATACTCTATGAGTTGATACACATACACATTAGACAGAACTGCAAGAATTAGGTGTTCAACAGAATGAAGGCACGAAGGAAAAAAAAGCGTCCCTAGGTCTAGCTGCAAAATAAAATAATACAATAAAATAAAAACGAATTTTAAGCACCCCAGTCCCCTGAAGAATACCAGGGCTGGCTTAGCAGAAAATAACAGAGGACTGGCAAGAGTTGACTCTGGCAGCCATGCTTTCTCCTTCTGAGGCAAGGTTGCCCAGAAAAAACCCTGGGCACCTGAAGGCCATCCCAACTTTCTCAGGGACCCTCTGTCTGCCCTCCCCTCCGTGCCTGACTGGCAGCTGGTCAGCCAGAAGCCCCGAGTGTCCTCCCACCTCCCCTGCGTGGGCTGGAGCTGTGGCCCTGAACGGCCTTCCGGACGCCACCCTGGTACCTGCCCAGGCTGTTGCAGAGCAGTCGGCTGCTGGGCGGCTTCGCCGATCCCCAGCTGCTCCTTGAGGAGGTGGGGGTAGCTGAGGCAGTGCTTCAGCGCCGGCGGGATGTTGCCCATGGCGCCCGTCTCCCCTCAAGAGGCAGCAAAACGACTCCCCACCCCCCCTCACCTCCCGACGGCAAGGTCACCGCCACCCGCGTCTTATGCGCCCAGCCATCTGCAAAGCCGCTCGCCTGGCTGAGCGCGGGCGCAGCATCCGCCTCGGCCGGCCGTGGGAATCCCGGGCGATTCTGATTGGCTGAGAGGGATGCCGGGAGTTGGCGAGGCCAGCCAGCATCCTTGGGTCGCCGGAGGAGATCAGATCAGCGCGTTGCTCTGCCGCTCCGGCGCTGAAGCCCTTTTCGGGGACGGGGGTCCCGGAGTGGTGGCCTCTTCCAGATTAGTATGTCGATCCTCTGCCCGGCTCGAAGAGCTCCTTCTGCCACAGAAAGGTGACGGTTTGAAACTGGGTTAGTCGACGGGCTCTTTGTCCAGCAGGTGGCGGTCTTCAGGCTTTGCTGTTGCGCAATTAAAAAATTATGGCAAAAGGTCCCAAAGAGGGCAGACAGATAGGAAGAATTATGGCAAAAGGTCCCAAAGAGGGCAGGCAGATAGGAAGAATTTCAAAAAGTTCATTAAGGCATAACTGTGATCAGCTGGGCATAATCGCCCACAGAGCATGGCAAGAGTTCCCATGCATCCGACTTGATGGCAAACGCTCAGAGATCCAAGACATTCCCAGGCTTTGAGGCCTTGAGATATAATAGATGTACAAAGGACCACCCTTGGAAAAAATAAAAGGTAAAGGTTCCCCCGCACATGCGTGCTAGTCGTTTCCGACTCTAGGGGCCGGTGCTCATCTCCGTTTCAAAGCCGAAGAGCCAGCGCTTGTCCGAGGACGTCTCCATGGTCATGTGGCCGGCATGACTAGACGCCAAAGGCGCACGGAACGCTGTTACCTTCCCACCGTAGTGGTCCCTATTTTTCTACTTGCATTTTTATGTGCTTTCGAACTGCTAGGTTGGCAGAAAATACAGAGCATCAAAAAGTCAAATGAAGAACCAATTTAAATAGTTGTAATATAAATACAATTACAAGCCTGTAAATGAGAGGCCCAGTCCAAATGGCACTCTTGGACGAAGCTCCTTCCCTTCATTGATTTTTTTAGGTTGGAAATTGCTAGGCCAGGTCTATGCACTACTCCTGTCCACAGTTTCAGATGTGTCGTTTCCCAGACATTTATCAATGAATTTGGGATCTTCTGTGTACAAAGGAACCAGTGGCCCTGTTCCTTGATTGAGAGGGCTGCTGAATGTGGAACGGGATGCTTGTTTATAATCATAAGATGATCAAAACTGATGGATTTTTAGTCAGTGTGTAATTAAATTATAACCAGAAAAAAAAAACAGTACATAGTTTGTTGGCATAAACTAGTGTCAAGCAATCAGAAAAGAATGAACTAAGATACTTAGATGTCAAAATTGGCAAAAAGTTAACGAGATTACCAAGCTGGGATCAAAGCTTCATCTAGTCAGTCTCAGCCAACAAAAGTGTTTTTGACAAGCATGAAGCTACAGACTACATTAGAGAAAACATTGGGTCTTACCAACAGGATAAGAGCTATCATCATCACATCAACTTTATTTGGAGAAAAAATGTAAGTAATTTATCATATGCTGTGTCTAGTTGCTCTACATTTATGGGAACTAGAAGACAGTGCTTCAGTGTATGAATCAGCAAATCATATCAGTAAATTGGTGTCTTTTGTATTGGTGACCTAGGGCTGAAGCTGCCAAATTCTGACTGCCAGAGAGACACCAGGTTTTCAAATCTGACTTTGTTTCAAAAGATCACAAGTGACCCTTCCAGATGTTAACATTAATTCTTGCACTCACTTTAAAACTTTTTAAAGCATCTACCAGATGGTTTCCTTATATTGGAAAATTGCTTTCTGCAAGACTTGTTTCCATCTGCCATAAGGACACATTAATCAAGAATCTTTATCCTTCCATTTTAGTTCTCTATCCAAAAGAAGGTTCTGTTTCCTTCCTTGTCTTTGCAGGGGATTTTGACAACTTTGGCAATTAATAAAAACTTATTCATGTGGACATCGTGGTTTTTCCTACCAAGAACATGAGAGAGATGGAATTTACTTGTACAAGTAAGCAATTTTCCATTCAACTTCTTAAAAGCCACTTCATTGCTTTATTGTTCATAAGAGGTTCATGGTATAATCTAGAAGGACTGGAGCATTTTCTGTTCAAGAGTTTACGAGAGAAGAAAATGGATCTGCGTTCCCTGACATCTCCAGATAGGACCGAGATTCTTTTATGAATCCTAAGCCAGCAATAACTAACCTAGTGGTGAATAATGTCCATCTAGGTTCCTTATACAATGTATGGAAATCTATTTAAGCAGAAGAAAAATCTGTTAGAAGATAAGAGAAACTTTTATTTCTTTCCAGTATCACTTGGTGTGGATGACATTTGGACAGAAGGAGAATTGGACCTTGGAATGGATTCTGTTTCCCACCCTTGTTGACAATAGTCCTTGCCTGGATAGGCCAGTGATCTTATCAGTGATCTTATATTTCTTTGTTTCTGAAATTCAGGGAGGATTGCTAAACTGATTAGTTGAAGTCAGTTTGCAACAAATCATCCCTAAAGCACAATATATTTTATTAAACCTAGTGAAAGAAAGAAGTCAAAGGTATCGAATCCTTGAAACACTTGTGGAGTAGTACAGATGTAGTTGCAAATTTAAAAAATACTGAATTTTATAAATGGAGTACTTTTACATAGAACTCATTATGAAATGAATACTCCATTATATTGCAGGCCAGCCATTGTCCAGGAAATGGAAACTGGGGGGCTGTTGAGACAGCATCTTCATGAGCAAATTAGTGTAACTTGTTAAAATAAGTTGTGTGGTTCATCTGAGACTTAACAGGGTGGGAGATAATTGAAAACACATTTCCTAAGGAATGATATCTGAAAACAGTGGTTCCACTTTTGAAAACAAACTGCAAATTATATTCCCATACAGTTAACAAAGCAAATAATTCCTTTGATTCCTAACACATGGAGTTATGACAAATACATAAAATATGTGTATGTGGTTTTTAAAAAGAAAATACTGTCCATATTACAGTATGTGTGTGTACTTAATTTAATTTGTTGTGCACAATGGATGTTTTACCTGAAAATGGTTAGAGGGAGGAAGGTCTGTATGATTATAGCAATGTAGGAATGAGAGACTAGCCATCTATTATATATGGATATATCCAGAGGTATATTGTATAGAATTTAAAATAAATAGAATGGCTGTGAATGTCCATAGTTAATGAAATAAACCATACACAGGCCAGCTGAGATTAGAAAGAGAATTATGCTATGGGAAATCATTTCATTTTGCCTAAAGGCAATATTGGTTGATTTGCATATGTGTATTGAAAACCACAGAGATACAGAACAAAATAAAGTTAAAATTAAAAATTAACATTTCAAGATTATTTTAAAATTTTAAAAAATAATTATCAATTCAATTCATTTTTAGAGTTCTAGTTTAAGGCCTCAAACATCTTTCTGTGTTCCATGAGACATAATGAAGGAAATTGTTTTTACTGTCAGGAGTTTAATTAGCATGTTTAGGTTTTTGGAGTTGAAGATAAACAGTTAGTTGTTTTATTTACTGACAAATAGTACATTCCTATGTATGTCAGGAGAAGGAAGTTTGAGTAAGTTCATTTAACACCAGGCAAGTGTATACAAATGATTGCAGTCTAAAACAAACACACATACTGGAGTCCTAGTAAAATTAGAAGGATTTAAATGTCAGTATATTTACACAGGATTGTACTGTAAACTCATATACCTTATTATCATCTTATTATTATACAGTTTAGGATTTGATATTATATGTCATAGCTATGCTAACTAACTTTTCCTACAGTGTTTTGTTCCATAAGCTTTAGACAGCACTTCTTCCAACAGTTTGTTAGTCAGATGAAAATACAAAAGAGATCCCTTCAAAGTGCATCCTCTAAGTTCGAAGGGGCAGTTGCAGTGCCTCACTGATCATAAGTTATACCTGCGCATGTACAGAAGCCACTTCTTTGCAGCGGACAAAGTGAAGATGGGCTCCATGTCAACACTTCATGGAGGCAGAATACAATACTTTCATGCAATACTTTGCTGCATTGAAGAACTTAACCAAGCAGATTGAACAACGAGGGGTCCTTGGTGCTCTCTGAGCATGGCTGTATTCTTACAGAACTTTCATTACTAAACTAAATAATATCATCAGGGCACATTACATAAATTGAACAACATTTGCATAGTCTTAGTGTCTTCCATTTAGCATTCTGGTTTCCATCTTTGTTTCACAAGCAAAGCTACAAATAATTCTTATTTGAACATGATCCCATTATCTACAACTTTTCCTTAAGCGTTCATTCACATCTCCTATACTATATTATCATACATAGTATTCTCATTATCTCCTTATATTGGATTCAAGCTTACTTCTTTTGAGTTCCATAGTCATACAGTTTATTCCCATGGCAGAAATAATGTGAGAAGGATTTATACGTGTTTAGTGAATATTCTGAATCATCCTCAAATTCTTGGCATAACTATATCTGACTCATGGTGAGGCATGCAAATCAATCCTTCCAACATTTGGAATTTAGTCATGGGAATGACTGGTGAGAACCTTTTCTGATTAACCTTTCCAGTGGTGGGATTCAAATATGTGAACAACCGGTTCTCTGTGTGGATACCACTTCCGGAAGTCCATTCTGGGCTTGGGCAACAAAAAATTAGCTACTGGTTCTGCCAAACTGGCTGAATCCCACCACTGAACCTATCACAAGTAACCCCCTGTGGCCACAATGTTTAGTGTCTTTGTTTAAAAATAACAGATCATTCATCCAAAATCAATCCTAAATACATGTGTATTCCTTCCTGCCTGCCTGCCTGCCTCCCTCCCTCCCTCTCTCTCTCTCTCTCTTTCTTTCTTTCTTTCTTTCTTTCTTTCTTTCTTTCTTTCTTTCTTTCTTTCTTTCTTTCTTTCTTTCTTTCTTGACAACAATTAATTAAAAACAATAACTATATAGAAACAACTATTATTAAAATATTAAAAAATCACAAAGCACAACAGAGAGTGAATGTTAGCCACACTACACGTGTGTAGTGTGCCCTTGTACACTAAATATTTTGCTAATCCTTTGGAGCAGGGATTCAGTGCCATGTACAAAAGTTATTTCAATTATGTTTAGTTGAATTTTTTTATCAACATGTAATAAATTCATAGTTAGCATTACATGTTAAGTCATAGGAAAAACTAAAAAAGGTCTCAGCTTTCACTAATATCACCTAGCGTAACCTCAGCAGGATATATTTCATGGTAAAAGTAAAGGCATTTTCCCCAGCAGATCTGCAGACTGAAATTGTTAAATTCAATTGGAAACCAAGTATGTTATTGCCTGGTATGAGAATTTAATCTGCAGGGATGGTTTTTTAAAACAACACTTGACTAATCCATCTCCTGGGAATGCAAGCCAAACTGGAGCCAAAGATTCCTGTTAGGTCCCAAAGCATTTTTCTCATGCTTCTTGCAGACATAACAGTAATCCTAAGAAAAGGGGGTGGGTGGGAATCAATGAATAACAAAGAAAAGCTTGGGAAGCAACTTGATGAACCGTTTAGTCAATTTAATAAAAAAGAAGAAGAAGAAGAAATACAGCTACAAGGAAAGAAACCACCTACTGGAAAAGAAGATACAAGGAACTTCCCTGCAGAGAAGTAAACTTTGAAAGCCCCATCCAGCAGGATCTCCCAGTGTTGAAATAACGTTGGCCCCCAGGACCGAAATCCTGCTGCTTGTGTTAAAATACCAGCGACGATACACAGATTATTTGCTATTTTACACTCATCGCTTGGGGATCATTTTTACTGAAGAAAAGAGTGATAAACCTATTATAAATGCATAATGTAAACTAAATGTATATATTTAGAATTTATTATTTATTAAATCATTTAATGTTGATTAAATGTCAACAGAGGGTTTGTTTCACCTAGAACTGCACCTTTTTCCTGGTGTCTTCCCAGCACAGTATTTAAAACTTCGACTCCTATCAAGCATATGTAGCATGGCCAATGGCAATTAATGCACTCCAAAACTCCTGAAACACACCCGATGACCTATCTCTGAACAAAGCAACAATAGCATGGAGTGGACTGTGGGGCCTACAGCAAACTAAAATATCTTGAGAATTCAAGTTCCTGAGAGCCAAAGGTACATACATGGTAACTTAGCAAGCCATAATGTTCCTAAGGAGGGAAAAGAAAGAAAGATCAATGGCTGTAATGATATCTATGCACCATGTTCTCTTCTGATTTCCATTTGGTGAGAAAGAAATAAGAAAAATATAAGAAAGGGGAAAAAAGCATTCAGCAGACTGCTCAGAGATGCATTGAAGCAACCCAGAACATTGCTAATTAAAATAACTTCTTCCCCTCTTCCATTAGTAGAAACTTCCACGAGAAAAACCATTCCTGCAAAGAAAATCACTCCAAGAAGACCTAATCCTATCCTTAACACTAACTCTAGTTTAATTTTCATCACCACTGGAATTTTCCAATGTATTTTACAAGTCTGAACGAAAAATTGTCTCCTCTGCTTTCATTAGAGAACCTCTAAGAATCTATCCCTGAGATCAGTTTTTGGCCCTGATTCTAAGGTGACCTAACATTAGCACTAACACCAGTACTCACCATAGTTTAATTTTCATTGGCAAAGTTTTTTCCCCCATGTATTTTATTTTGGTTCACAAACAAGTCCAAACAAAAAGATGTCCCTGTCATTTCCTTAGAAAATTTCCAAGAATCTAACCACGAGAAAAACCATTCCTGCAAAGAAAATCACCCCAAGAAGACCTAATCCTATCCTTAACTCTAACTCTAGTTTAATTTTCATTGGCTATGGGATTTTCCCATGTATTTTACTGGGTCCCACAAACAAAGCTGAAGGAAAGGCTGTCATCTTCTCTTTCCTTAGAGGACCTCTAAGTATTTATCCCTGGCATCAGTTGTTGGCCCTCACTCCAAAAAGACCTAACCCTAAACCTAATGCAAACCCTAATTCTAGTCAGTTTTCATTTCAATGGGATTTACCCATGTATTTTACTGTGGTCAACAAACAAGTCTGAACAAAAAACTGTCATCTTTGCTTTGGGTCCTTTTCCCCCTTCCACACTTTAAACCTGATTCTCACCACACTAGGCAAGCACCTTTATCCTCACTTATTTCTGAAGGCCTTCTTCCTTCTTTGTGCAACCACCTGGCAGCATTCTAAAAGTGGCCACCATTTTGTCCCACCCACAGAATGGCAGCTGCATTTGGGTTGCTGCTGCACGGCCCGGGGACAAGCTGCTTCATTTTGCTGCCTTAGAGAGGTCTGCATAGTGCTGCAGAAGCTTTCTACAGCATTCAGAAGCTTCTGCAGCACTATGCAGACCTCTCTAAGGCAGTAAAACAAAACAGTTCGTCTGACAACTGCCATTTTGTCCCCAAACACAAATGGATGGGACAAAATGGCAGCTGCATTTGGATCATCACCACATGGCTCAGGGACACATAGCCTGCCCTTCCTCCATCATATGAGATCAGGAGAGCTTCAAAAGGTAAGTGTGGGGCATGATGGGTATGTGGGGAGGAAGCCCAAGTGCTTCAGGGTGTCAGCAGGGTGGGATGGGGGAGAGAGGTGGGAGGGTGGTGCAGCAACCTGTGGTGGGTCATAAGGGTGAATGACTGCAGGCCCACTGCAACCATCATAACTTTGAAATGGAGTCAAATGTAGCTTTGGGAGGAGGTTAGATAAATGGCCTATCATATTCAAGGATTATCTGTACAGCACTAGTAAGGCCACCCTTGGAATACTGCATCCAGTTCTGGTCACCAAGTTACACAAAAGATGTTGAGCCTGTAGAAAGACTACAGAGAGGTCCTTGGTGCCCTCTGAGCTTGCTTTCTTGCAGAAGTTTCATTACCCAAACTAGGTAACATCATCAGATGGATGATGTTACCTAGTTTGGGTAATGAAACGTCTGCAAGAAAACAAGCATTTCATTGGGTAATGAAACGTCTACAAGAAAACAAGCAAGTTCAGAGATCATCAAGGACTCCTCATTTCAACCCTGAGCTACAACTATTCTCCTTTATTAGAGTACAGAGAAGAACAACAAAGATGATTGGGGGACTAGAAGCTAAAGCACACGATGAACAGTTGTGGGAACTAGTATGTCTAGTTTAATGAAGAGAAGAACTAGAAGTGACATGATAGTAGTCCCCCAATATTTCAGGGGCTGTTACAGGAAAGAGGGGGGCAACCTATTCTCTAAAGCACCTGAGGGAAGGACAAGAAGCAATGGATGGAAGCTCATTAAGGAGAGATCCAACCTGGAACTAAGGAGGAATTTTCTGACAATTTGAACAATTAATCAGTGGAATAGCTTGCCTCCTGGAACTGTGGGTACTCCATCACAGAGGTCTTCAAGGAAATTTTGGATATCCATTTGTCTGGGATGTAATAAGGTCTCCTGCCATAAGAGCAGGTAGACTAGAAGATCTCCAAAGTCTTTCAGCCCTATGATTCTAAGAGGTCAGTATTTCAAAATCAGCTCTACACACTGCCTTCCAAATTATGTCAAAAACCTGTCTAAAATTGAAAGAATTAAAACAGGAAGAAGAATGGAGAGAGGCCTTTCTTCTTCCTCTTGCAAGTTTTGCTGGATCAAGTTGCTATCAGAACCAAGATGAATTAGATTGAAAGGTACGCACATGTGACATTTACAATGCTGTAGGGGGGGAAATGTAGTTGGATAGGCCTAAGCTGGACTTGAGACAGTGCTCTCTGTGGAATGAATTGCCTTCAAGGTTAATGGCTATTGATAGAACAATGCTCCATGGTCCAATCGTCTTTCAAAAGGGAGGCCACCATCTCTTTTTATGGCAACCAATTCTACTGTTCAACTATATATTCTTCAAAAAAAACAAAAAACAGTTCAGGCACAGATCTCCCCAAATTAGTATTAATCAGGCCTCCAAGTCCAAACATTGTGAAGAAAGGAAGAATCTTCTCCTCATTCCAGTTCTCCATACTCTGCTTGAAAATTGTACATTTGATTGACACAGAAGTGGAAAATTATGAACTGTGGGGGATAATCATGGTATAATTGGATGAAGATAGTGGTGAGCTTTGTGCTGACTATTTCCTCTTCCTGGCTTTGTCTGCATTTTGGAGTAGGTTCAAATCAAGAGCCAATGGGCTAATTGAATAGAAAAAGTTTGTGCTGAGCAATATTGATCAACGTTACCATGTTAAGATGAATATTTGCAGGTTGAAGAAATTAACATTCCTATTCATACTGTCTATTGACAAAACATCTATGCTGTGTTGTTATAAATGTTGAGTTATGCTTAAAATGGCTTTATTTTATACCCTATTAACTGGACAGGGTATTCCAGGGACAATAGAGCATGTTGGCTAGAAGAAAACAAGGTAAAATCTTGAGATTTTTCTAAGAATGAAGCCCATCAAGTCCAACAGGATTTGCTTCAGTGTAGAATTGTAGTACTGAAATAGTTGCCAATCTGTAGCTATGGCACATCTGGAACCTGACTATTTATTATCTTGAATGGGTTAGAATCAAAGATCTGGATTAAATAAGTTGATGGAGGAGTTTGGCTTATGCCCAAGGCTAACATACCGTAATTTTCACATGGTGATGAAAGGATACATTCATGGATTGCCCCAGAAGACTGAATAAAAAGCAAAGATTACTGTGCAAGAAGTGATATTTAATGCTCTCCTTTTGAATCTAGACATGTACACTTAGAGAAAAATGCATGCAAATTATATATATAACTAACAACCATTGGTAGCCTTTCATTCGATGGTTGTGGGTTTTTTTCCCCATTTTTAAAGCTGTACCAAATGTGTTGTGCTAGATCTAATACTTGCTTATCCAATTTAAAAATCCTGCTTATCTAAATTAAATAGGGAAGGTATTAAAATTGTTCAAAAACTGTTGCTGAAAATGATTTAAAATAACATGGGAAGCTTAGTTTGTGTTAGTTTGATCGAATGATAAAAGCCTCACATTTCTATTGCTGTTCCTCATTTCCATGAATATTCACCACCTTGGGAGGACGAAGGCATTAGAAAAGCAAAACATTGCTCTCGGGACATGCCTCCCTTTTTGCACACTCCCGGATAAATTTGCAGAATCAAAAAAGAATGCCCTGTTCTCAAACTGTTAATAGACTTCTACGCTATGTAACAGTATACCTTTGAAATTGAAGGAAAATTGCAGGAGACTTGGAGGCAGGAAAACACCTCTTAGGTTGGCATCAAACTTGAAAGCCCAGCTGGTGTGTAGAATTTTTATAAGTAGGGGGGAAAAATCTCCAAATTTCCCTCAGTTCTCTCACACCTCCATTTCCTTCCTTTGAGTCTCTCTCCATTCCGGCTCTTTTTCAACCCCTTAGATGAGCAACCGGGCATATTTGCATTCCAGTTGTCCTTCCTCACCCCCAACTCCAAGCCAGCATTTCTCACTGTTATGACTTCATCTGGAAGCATTTTAGCAGTAGATCACAGTGTCTCCTGTTATTAATCATATTGCTCCGTTCCTCAAAAGAGGAGGCAAAAATCAGATTTGACATTTTTCTCTCCACTTTTTTCATCTCTAGTCTATCTCTTATGTACAGAGTGAGAGAAGGGGAAAATCCACGTTCAAAATCCCACAGCTTTAAAGAACACAAATTAACTCCATTCAAAGTTATTGCTTTTATTGAGGCCAAAAAAAGGAGAGGAGCTGATAAATCTGCCCTTTTGTTATTACTCTAAAAAATAATCTAATATCATGAGACAGCCTGACCCCACAGAGGCATGAAATCAGCCTTATAGCTGTAATGTTTCTTTAACATGGTGAACTGACAGCTCTTCAAAAACATGTTTTCTTTTTATAGAAACTTCACTCAGTTTTTTTCTCCCAATTGTAATAATGATGCCCTCATGCTAACTCTCTACAGTGCTGAAGTCATCAAGTGAACCTCTCGATTGTACACTGTACCACAAGGGTTAAGCAGCATCAAGGAAAGTTTTATAAATCCCAGAATATGCATGGGGAAAGGGTGTTAAAAATGTGTTTAGGGCCAGGTACAGTTTAAGTACAAAGGAAATGGCATAAGGAAAAAAGCAAGCATTAGGGGGAAATTGCATGGGTGGTGGTGGTAGAGGTATACTAGGAATTGTAAACTGATGTTAATACAGTAATTGTTAAAATCCATATAACAGCAACTGCAGATTTTCTGGGCTTTTACAAAAATGATATCATTTGGATATAATAGATGGTAAAGATAGATGATAGATAATAATAATAATAATAATAATAATAATAATAATATAATAATAATAATAATAATAATAATAATAATAATAATAATAATAATAATAATAATAATAATAATAATAATAATGACAGATCGCCATTTGGAACACAACACACCAGATATCACAGTCATTGAGAACCAAAGCGTACAGTTGATTGATATCGCTGTACCAGGAGGTGCCAGAGTTGAAGAAAAAGAACTGAAAAAAATTACAAAATACCGTGACCTGGCCATCGAAACTGCGCGATTATGGATGAAATGTGTAACAGTGATACCCATTGTCATCGGGGCACTGGGAACTATGTCCAAAAACTTTGCAAAATACATCAAGAAATTGCAGCTTCCTGCAATAACTCCAGCAAAGCTACAAAAACTGCGCTACTCGGAACATCTTACATTTTAAGGAGATACCTGGTTGATACCTGGGATGCTGGCAGCAACCCATGTCAACCATTAGTGCCAGTCAATTTGAGTGTTCAGTTGACTGAGTTTCATGTTTTATGAATAAAAGTTTTTAATGATGATGATGATGATGATGATGATGATGATGATGATGATGATGATGATGATGGAAGGGACCTTGGAGATCTTCTAGTCCAACCCCCTGCTCAGGCAGGAAACCCTATACCATTTCAGACAAATGGCTGTCCAATCTCTTCTTTAAAAACTTCCAGTGTTGGAGCATTCACCGCTTCTGGAGGCAGGTTGTTCCACTGGTCAATTGTTCTGTCAGGAAATTTGTCCTTAGTTCTAGGTTGCTTCTCTTTCATTAATTTCCATCCATTACTTCTTGTCCTGCCTTCAGGTGCTTTGGAGAATAGCTTGACTTCCTCTTCTTTGTGGCAACCCCTGATATATTGGAATACTGCTCTCATGTCACACCTCGTCCTTCTCTTCATTAAACTAGACATACCCAATTGCAGCAACTGTTCCTTATATGTTTTAGCCTCCAGTCCCTAGATAGATAGATAGATAGATAGATAGATAGATAGATAGATAGATAGATAGATAGATAGATAGATAGATAGGCAGGCAGGCAGAAAGACAGACAGACAGACAGACAGACAGACAGACAGACAGACAAACAGATTTTCACATAGACTAGATTTACACTGCTGTGCCCATCCTGAACATTTCTTCAAATTAATTAAAGAAGAACAGAGAACCAGAATATAGGTTGACTATAGATCCACTCTGACTATCGCTACCACACCTTTGTGTCACCCTGATAGCTATCTCTTCTTCCCATAAAGTTATTGTTAACTACCAAAAATTATAAATCTTAACTCATCCCTAGAATTCAGAGAATCTGTAAGAATTGCTCCAATCTAACACTAGAAATCTATGGACAGAAAGTGGTCTGCTAATGGAAAATTGCACAGCTCTGCACCCAGAGGGGATTTCATTTTGGTGCAAGTTTTAATCTCTATGTGTACATCTTTTCTGAACAGAACTAAGTTCAGCTAATACTTTGTCCATTTTGTCCAATGGATTTATTTTTGCACTTTTCCCAAAAGAAGGGGGGGAGGAGGAGGTTTGTTCATTCTGGTATCAACATTCAGGTAATAAATTAGCAGCACCTGCATTAATGGAGGTGCTTGAGGCCAAATGAGCCAAACCTAATGCAGGGTCTACCTTCATGTTTGTGGGAACGGCCAGTTTTTGGCCTCCCAACCTTCAGCTTTCCCAAACATTTCTTATTGGCCTCTACGTGAATTACAGTGATAAGCACACACTCCTGGTTCGCAATGTCACATGACATGTTACGTATCGTGACTTTTTTGTCATTGCCGGCAATGGGATGGGCGTGGTTTCGCTATGATGCATCCAGATCATGGGCCGGCAGTTTGACACCCCTGTTTTAGGGGTTGAGAGAGAGAGAGGAAAAGCCTCATTTTGATACTCTTAGGCAAAAATGAATTTATCTTTATCCCAACCCAGCATTTTACTCAAGAATTTTCTTCTGTCCAGTGCAGAAGGAGCTAAGGGAAAAATGCTGTCCTTTACTCACCAAAATGTGACTGGCCTTTCTTACAGTATTTGGCCTGAAGAGCCTCCAAGAGATACCCTACATGACCTGCCGGGGATCCATGATATTAAACAGTTTGAGGGACAGCAAAGTGCTGAGTGTCATCCTGCTGAGCCACAGGCCACAGGAATGCAAATCATCCCAAATGCCAAGAGTGGAGCTAGCAGGTGGCCTCTGATTCATCGGATGTCAACTTACAGTTCAGAGCAAGGCCCTTTGGACTTTGCGTGGGCCACCGTGGCCTTTAATTAAAGCTAAACACAGTCATTCTATAGGCTGCCCATGTTATTATACTAAAGATTTTTTTTCTGTTCATGGAGAACATGTGTTTGTAACTATGTGTAATCAGTCACGTTAGGTAGAGTTTTCCCCACCAACTTAAAAAAAATGTTATGTGTGTGTGCGCGTGTGTGTATTTCTATATTCAGTAGAACAATTCCTTGGCACTACAGTGACCAGCTCTGTTTCTCTGGAAAATGTTTTATTTTCTTTGGAGGGGATTGAAATTATTTTTAATGCATTTGAAATATTGCTTCTGAAAAGCATACTATGTTTGAATAGAAGCTTTTGTCCTGGAGGAGTTTTTCTCAGAGTTCAATCCATAAAAGTCATGGAAATGATTATATCTATTTTTTTTCTTTTTACATGCCAATCAATAGCAATAAATACCTGCAGTTGTAAGATTATGGCTCAAATATTCATAATTGAATCTGTCCAGCAGTGGGCAACAAACATCATAAAATATCTATTACCCCAACCTTTTGACAAACGGATAAGTTAAAAAATAAACTTATTTTTCAAATATGTCCTGAAACTATATTTTTAATATAATAATAATACAGTAATAATAAGTAATAATGTATCAGAAGCAACAACTTTTAGACAGGCTTTTAAAGATTTTGTTGCATTTTTAATGTGAGCTAACTTTCTGTTGTGCAATATCCATTAGGGGAAAAAAAAATCTTATGAAGACCATGATCCAGAACCAACCATATCACTATATATTCTTAATATAAAAAGTTACACTCCTCTAGATTTCTAATTTTATATATTATACCAGGGTTGAGCCATCTGCAGCATTAAGACTGCATGTCCTCTTCCTTTCCTTTCCTTTCCTTTCCTTTCCTTTCCTTTCCTTTCCTTTCCTTTCCTTTCCTTTCCTTTCCTTTCCTTTCCTTTCCTTTCCTTTCCTTTCCTTATTTTCCATTCCCTCTCTGAAATTTAACAATATAATTGTTGAAAATCGATGGTGAGGTTCTTGACGTTCTAGAGCTGAAACACATAAAAATTTCTAGAGTAGATTTATAAAAAAGTAGATTTTTAAAAAGAAAAGAACCCAAATCCAAACCTCCTAAATCTGGAAGAAAAATAAAATTTTCTGGCCCTATCTATATAGCAAGAGCACTTAGACTTATATACCGCTTCACAATGCTTTACAGCCCTCTCTAAGCAGTTTACAGAGTCAAACTATTGCTCCCAATGATCTGGGTCCTCATTTTACCGACCTCAGAAGGATGGAAGGCTGAGTCAACTTTGAGCCGGTGGGAATCGAACTGCCAAACTGCAGGCAATTGGCAGTCAGCAGAAGTAGCCTGCAATGCTGCATTCTAACCACTGCGCCACCATATGTTTTATATGGGCATCTCCATTTGGGGGTCACTGCATCCATTGTCCCTCTCTCGTAAAAATCATGTGTAGTCTATCTTTCGGCTACATCAGACATGTTAAACTCGCAATGTCACGTGACGTCGCGCAACATATCGGGACAGTTTTGCCATTGCCGGCAATGGGGTGGGCGCGGCTTCCAGATGACGCATCCGGCCCGCGGGCCGGCAGTTTGAAACCACTGCTACATAAATGTGATGAGAGTGATCCTAAGGCTGAATTTCTAAATATACTTGGTCTGAAATTCAGTGATCCTTTGGAAGGAATTCCAAAGGCTTTAGGAATATTATAGAAAAGGGATTCGATCTGCCTCCAAAGGGGAGATTCAAACATGTGTACATGCTTCCAAATGCTTGGAAACATCTGTATTTGGACCTACTCTGACTTTATTGCTCTGACAGGAAAAAGGAAACATGCCAAGAGTGGTAAGGGACCCCAGGGCAGTAGTTATTTTGAGATAGGCCATGGATTGAGTCCCAGTCCCTGGGCCAACATCCAAACTTACTGTAGAATACTAAATCATAGAGTTGGAAAGGACTGAGGATGTCTTATAGTGCAAATCCATGCAGTATGTATGTATGTATGTATGTATGTATGTATGTATGTATGTATGTATGTATTCCATCATTTTTAAGGCTGCCCAACAATTCTGGGTGGCTCACACAGGACTAAAAATCTTAAAAGCCAACTGTTAAAAAATAAATAAATAAATAAATTGTGCTGCAAGACCTGTTACGGCATCCTTAAGAGATGATTTCGTAGCTTTGCCTGAGTGCCTCAAGAGATAGGATCTCATCACACATCCCAATGCACTCTATTCTATTCTATTGCCAAACAGACCTTTTAACCAAAAGTCACTTCCTTAAGAAGTCTACCTGTCTAAGGTCAAGGAATACATCTTTACTATAAACAGATTAACTGCTAGACAGCTGGAACAGTTGGTGGAAGCCTGCTAAACCATTCCCAACTAACTGTAATACTGTATGTGTATCCAAAAAGCTACAATTGGGCAGAAAGAGAGTGTTCTATATCTCCTTACTATCTTCGAGTGATCCTTCATCTTTCTGGAGTCCACAAATGATACCCCGGTTCCTGCTAAAACTAATATATAGTTTTTCAACAACCAGTTGTCCTACAATTGCTGAGCGAAAGGATGTCAGATTATGGTCTCTGCTATCAACTGGAATTCAAGGAGAAATGGGGGGTGGGGCTGCTCCTTTCATGATAAACTCAACCTCATGCATTAGCTATAAGGGAGCATCTCCAGATACTGGCTTCAATTTGTCTTTGAGGGTGGGAAAAAAAAACTTTCATGAGTCTCATATAACTAATAGAACTTGTGAAATGAATTCTCCCTCCTATTTCTTTTTCCTTTGATGTCATGTCCTTTGGTTTGCAACCCAGGGGCAGGCATTATCGCGTTACTTCAAGAAAATATTATATTCTGCCTTTCCCCAGCAAAGTTCAGCACAGCTTATACAAGCAGAACTAAAAGAATGAACTCAGTCAAGTGATAACAGCAGAAACACACAAAAGCAGATACAATCAATTAATGCAAGCTAATTGAAGCCTTGAGCATGCCAGAGAAAATTAAAGTCAACATGCCTGCTGGCCAAATGCCTTTCATAAAAAAAAAAAAACAGCCACGGAAAGCTGTCCAGAGAGGAGAAAAGAAAGGCAAATTTTCTCAGGCACTTAGTCCTGGAATTTAAGACCAATCCTGAAAAAAAAGCATCTTTCCCTTATCCCAACCAGATGGTGATGGAGAGGAGAAAGATGGCCTTCTCTAATACTCCTAGAGAAGAGCCAAGCTCATATGGGAGAAAATGTGCTTTAACAAACATAAAAACTTTTTTAAAATATCGAAGACATTCATAATCTTAGCCAGAAACCAGGGCTGAAAATAATTTTTGAGATCCTAGGCAATAACCTCTCCTTACTTGCCTTCATAATAAACTAATAAACTAAGCTTTGGGAAATGGATTGAGCAAAAGAACTTGTATTAGAAAATGTCATACAAACTGCTGTAATCTTTTATTTTGAATCTCCTAGAGTTTGGATAAATAAAGCTCTTGACCCATGCTTATCTGCTTCATTTCTGGAGGTCAGTTGCTGATAGTAGTGCTAGGTCAAATATATATCAAATTCAGAAGTAAAAATATGAAATTAAGTTTTAAATATTTTCCCTAAGCTACAGCAACCTGAGAAGAAATGCTGTGCTCATCCTACCATGCCAAAGTAACTTTTCTAAATATCTTCTAAATGTTTTGCACAGTCCTACAATTTCCCCCCCCCCCTCATTATTCAAGGCTGTAAACTTTTCAAAAATCAATCTGGGAGGAAGATGGCAGAACTGTGTGATAGTGTGGATGAGAAAGACATAATGTCTCGGGGAAATAATCCACAGAGTTTGATATGTAACTCTTCTATAACTATAGGGAGAATATCAAGTGTGGCATGGCTTTATCCTATCCCTGAGAAAGGAAAAGGAGATGATTCTTACTGGTTCCCTTGAATCCCAGTCATTTCTTACCTGCTGTGTGAACTTTGCAAAGAAGGCTTGCAACTGTTCTTAAAGAAAGTTGTTGTTTGCAAAGAGAGCCTTAACAACACATATCAAGAGCCTTAACCATTGAGGTTGTAATGGGGTGGGAAGAAGGCAGTGATAATTTCTCTTAAAAAGAAGAAAGAGGAGGGGGGGAGAGGAAGAGAAGGAAGGGGCAGGGGGAGAGGAAGAGATGATAATGATGATGATGATAATGATGATGATGATGATGATGATAATGATTTGGAAGGGACCTTGGAGGTCTTCTAGTCTAACCCCCTGCTCAGGCAGGAAACCCTATACCATTTCAGACAAATGGCTGTCCATGTTCTGTACCAGCCTGCTACCGGCCCTGCAGCAAAAGCAGGGACAACCCCTTTACAAACGGCAAGAGGCTGGAATGAAGCCTGCCAAGTTTATGAACCTAAAACAGAGCAAAACAAGACACCAACCATTAAACAGGAGCTATGAAACAGGAACTATTCAAGCGGTTGCCTTCAGCAAACCAGCCCTCCCCCACATTCCCCTTATATACAGTTCAGGGCGTGGCTTCTCTCTGCCTCCTTCCGAGGTGCCCCATTGCCTTCCTCTGTTTACTCCTGATTGACTGCCTCCTGCGTCGGGCGTCCTTGAACAGGGCCAGCTGTGGGTCATCTTCATCCACGCTGTCAGGCTCACACAGCTGGGTCTCCGTCGTGACCAGGTGGGAGGGGCCTGGCTGAGGGCTCTGCGGAGCCTCAAGGCCATCATCAGAAAGCTCTTCAACACTCCCCTCCTCCTCCTCCTCTGAGTCATCCGACCCAACTGCCGAACCCACAGGCTGACCCTGAATCACAACAGTCCAGTCTCTTCTTAAAAGCTTCCAGTGTTGGAGCATTCACAACTTCTGGAGGCAGGTTGTTCCACTGGTTAATTGTTCTAACTGTCAGGAAATTTCTCCTTCATTCTAGGTTGCTTCTCTTCTTGATTAGTTTCCATCCATTATGGTTTTTTGCATTCATGAACTACATGAAATTAACTTCTGATTACAAGTCCATTGGCTTGGGCTGCAAGCCTTATTTCTAACATACCCTGAGGCAAAAATCTGAAGAACCGTTTACAATCCAAAACAGTGGCACTGGGTCTCTTGTTAGTCTAAAGTTACACAAGAAATGTGGAACATTATGTCTTAATCAAAAGCCATTGGTAAAACAAATAACCGAAGTCAAGTTTCTGCATGGGTTAGCTAGAATCAGAAGGCATGGAATCATCTTTCTTTGGGGTGCTTACTCAGAGTAAGGGAAAATGTTAATTCCTTGGCAAATGTGCCCCTCAGACTTTTTCCTAAGCTGACCTGGCAACAAAATGGAGACTGTTAGGAGTGGACAAAGCTCTGAGAAAGAAACAAAGCCCTACATGTTATTAAAGCAGGGCTCCTTTATTACATTTCTGGACATGTTGGTTCAGGCCTCTTGGCTTCTCTTCTCCCCCTCTTCTACTCAGCACTTCCACCAGAAATGTCCCACCCATATCCCTTCATTTGTCCCTCAGATTCCTAGTAACTCTCTCTTCTCCTTCCCATCCCTACCTTCAACAATATATTGACAGCACTTAAATTCAAGCTCCCAGAAGTCCATAAAGGGAAACAGGTAAACAGCCTAGAGGAATAACACTTTTAGAGGGTACACAGTCCACAATCAATACTACCGGTTCCATGGTTGAAATTCAGTATTTGAAGTATTAGTAAATAGCAAGTTTAATCTTATGCAGAGAAAGTTTTGTTAATGTAGGCAGAGGTATTCTTAAGACAGAAAGTCTGTCCATTTGAGCCCTCCTACCACTTTTGAATCATTCTAGCCTATATCAAAGGCTCAATAAATAGAATTCAGTTAGAAGAATCCAAAGAAGGAAATAAATTTTGAATCATATTTTAACTGATCAGTTTTGTGGTTTTGAACTAAAACTAATTATCCATCTTATCATTTCAAATGCCAAACTACACTGTTGATGTCCCTCTGATGCTTTGGGATGGCTCCTAAGCTAAAGAAGAGGAGCAATAGGATTGTTGTTCAGGGTCAACTTGCTGAGCAAAATTCTAATAGAACATTCTAGTAAAAATGTTGATATAAATGGCCACCTGGGGAATTCTGGGAGTTCATCCACAAGTCTTAAAGTTGCCAAAGTTGGACCCCTCTGCTATACATAATATGGGATGTTTCTTAAGGACAGGCTCTTATTGACCATTGTGATCCACGAAACTAAATTGTTGATTTAGGTTTGCTACTGATATTTTACTTCAAGGAACCAATATGGCTGCTTTTCTAGAAACCGTTGTCTATTGTAGAGCATTTCATCCAAATGGGCTGCCTGTGTGAATCTGGAAAAAAAATGCTGTTCTAATACCATGTTTTTAATAGAGCAGCTCAGCCATGCTCTCGGATCAACTTTAAGTCATTAACAAGCCAAGCTTGAGTTCAACGGGTGACATAATTATAAACATTTCCAAAACTAATTATTAACCTCCTACAGACACTCCTGCCCCCTTATCACAACATCTACATTTTCAGCTAACTAAAATACACTGAAGGAGGGAAATCATTACATGTAAGACATTTCCTGTGCAGGTAGGCTGTGCAAACAAACCCAAGCCATCGAACTGTCGGCATTTCAGACTCTGCTCTAATGAAAACACTCAAAGACAAGAAGCGAATTCATCATACGATTAATGATAAATATTTACACAAAGAAGTCGGGTGGGTTATTACAATGCAGCATATTGCTCATGCTATTTAACTCAGAAACTAATTACTGTTAAACTGACACATTGAATCCAAGGTAAGCTTTTTTGGCCAAAAGCATGTGCAATAACTACAGCAGTAGCTTTAAAGGAATGGGAAAATTGACTTGTTCAAAGACCATGGGAAGACCATGATGAAAACAACAATTCAGTGAGGAATGTTTATCACACTGATGGGTACTTCCAAATGGGTTGTCCTTCCCTGAGACATTTTGTGGGAAAATCGCCACACACACAAAAAGCACACCTAGCATTCTATATAAAATTTTGGGTAACATTTTTAAAAAGAACACCCTACTGAGAATGGCAAATGTGATATAAATGTGATATAAATGTGAGCCTTGGTGGAGCAGTGGGCTAATGCCTCCTTAAGTAACACCAGCTGCCTGCAATTAGTGCAAGTTCGCATCCCACCAGGCTCAAGGTTGACTCAGCCTTCCATCCTTCCGAGGTAGGTAAAATGAGGACCCAGATTGTTGGGGGCAATAAGCTGACTTTGTAATAATGCCGCTTGGGGGGGGGCAAAAGCCCTAATAAGCAGGCATATACATAGAATGAAGGCTATTGCTAAGCACATTGATTTGTGCTTTAAATTGTAAGCCTCCCTGAGTCTTCAGATGGGTTAGGACACTGAGCTTGTCGATCAGAAGGTCGGCAGTTTGGCGGGTTGAATCCATAGTGCCGCGCAGCAGAGTGAGCGCCTGTTACTCGTCCCAGCTTCTGCCCACCTAGCAGTTCGAAAGCACGTAAAAAATGCAAGTAGAAAATATATATATATAATATAGTAAGTATAATATTTAGAGAGCCAGGAAGCTACACAACTCATTTAGCAAAAAAAATAATCAGTACAACTGGCAATGTAGACTGCATGAAGTCTTGGAGACCTTTAGATGCTGCCTTCAGAGATCTGTATCAAAGAAGCTGTTACAATTACTGCATTGTAATAAAAAGGAGAAGACTGAAGAATAATCAATCTAAGGTATATGAGGAGCCTTCTCACCCCAATGAGACTAGCCAGCTCCACTCATGCCAGCGGAAGAGGCCTGCTACGAATCTGGTCTGCTAAGGAATAACAGTAGGTGGGGTCAAGGAGAAGAGCCTTTTCCACTGTGGCCCCATCCCTGTGAAGCCCTCTACCACTGGAGATGAGAACTGCTCCCACCCTTTTGCCTTCCAGAAGGGTGTTAAAACTTGGCTTTGCCGGTTGGCTTGGGCCCCGAGGAGGGCACTCACTGCTGGAGCTGACTGATAGGGTAAGAAGACTTCACTCCCATGTTGTCCATCTCTTAGTTCTGGTTTCAGTATAGTTTTAATATTTTAATTGCTTTTCTATGTATCTTTTTATAATCTGTAAGCTGCCCAGAGTCACCTTATAGAATTTAATTTAATAAATAAGTAATAAATAATAGATTCAAGGTGCTGGTAATGACCTACAAAGCCCTACATGGCATGGGTCCGGATTACCTACGGCAGCAGCTGCGGCCGGCGTCAACTCCCCTCCGTCCAGTGCGCTCCCACAGAGAGGGCCTCCTCAGGGTGCCTCCGATCAGAGAATGTCAACTGGTGGCCCCCAGGGGGAGGGTGTTCTCTGTGGGCGCGCCAGACCTGTGGAACCGCTTGCTGGTTGAGCTCCGGATGGCCCCCGACCTTCGCTCCTTCCGGCGGGATCTAAAAACTTATTTATTTGAGCAAGCCGGCCTGGTCTGATGGGTTTGGGGGTTGGGTTTTAATATGGTTTTAACTATTGTATATATTGGGCATAATTATTTAATTGCTTTTTAACTTTTGTACTTTGTATTTTAATATTTATTGCCCTGTACACCGCCCTGAGTCCTTCGGGAGAAGGGCGGTATAAAAATTTAATAAATATAAATATAAATATAATAAAATAAAACATTAAACGATATTTAAATTAATTGCCCTGACTTGACCTCTTTGAATAGTCTCTTCTGGCATGCCACTCGAAAACCAAGAGTGCCCCAAAACTTGTCTGTACCACAATAGCAGCACATAATGAATGGAACTAAGATTAGAGAGCCAATTTTTTTACTTAAAGAAAAACAACTTGAGATCAAACAGCTACTCAAACTGTAATCATGGAGTTTTACTACGTAACCTTTAATATATAGATCAAAACAAGCATTACCGTAGAAGTAATTTGTTCAACACAAGAAAAGACTCACCGTGAAAGAATCTTCATTATGCCTTAGTCAAGAATATGAACTAAAGATGCTGCTGCTTCTGGGTGTATTCTATTAGAGTGGAATATTTTAATGCCTAGCTGTGGATGTGGCTGGATAGCTGTATGCCATCAAAGATTTGAGAAAAGCACTTAAGGAAAGACATGGAATAAAAATGGAGCAGGGGTTTGCAGTCCACAGCCAAAGACCCTTCATATGCCTATTTGCTAAGAATGATTGCAGAGAGCAAAGATTTAATCAATCTGTTAATATCAGCAAGGGCCCTGGCAGTTATTTAATTCCCCCGGCTAATTAAAAATAAGACATTTTGGTGAAATCCCATTGGCCTGTTTACAATTATAAATAGATAAAGGAACTGGAGGCTAGCAATTATACTGCCCATTTTTTAAAAAGGAGATAGAGCAGCCCAACAAGTTATTCTACAGTTATATGCCCTATATGCTGGAGGTTAAGGGATGGTCTACATCAGCAGCTCCCAGCCTTTTCTATACCCCACACCTGTAGAACGCTTCTGATATATTCTCGCACCCCTTACAATAGTTCGAAATAACAGCAAAGAATGATGCATATACACTATAATTTTGAAAAACCAAGTTTTTGCACCTCGTGGTATATCGCCTCATACCCCCAGGGTGTACGAGCACCCCGGGTTAGGAACCCCTGGTCTAGATTCGAAAACAAAAGAAAACCTCTTGGTTTTTTAGAGGAAGAGGTTGGATCTAGTCTAATCTAGCATCCTCGACTGTAACAGAAGAGCCAACGAAGTGGCTTTTAAGTCAAGGTTGGCAACCTACAGCCCACAGGCCATATATGGCATACTATCCAAAATCTGCTGGCCCATAGCTCCCCAAAGTCATATCATATCCAGCTGCCCCAAAACACAATTCAAGTTTGCTATTCTGTCTCATAGAGAGCCAGTTTGATGTAGTACTTCAGGCATCAGGCTAGAAACCCAGAGACTGTGAGTTCTAGTCCTACCTTAGTCACAAAACCTATTGGGTGACCTTGGGCCAGAAATCCACTCTCAGCACCTAGGAAGGAGACAAGGGCAAGTACTGCAAAGGAAATTGCAGGGATTTGACCAGGTAACCACCAGGAATTGACACACAGAGAGAAAATTTATTTTAACCCAGGCCTGAAGCAGAACTGTGCTATTTCAATAAATCACAGTGACTTGGGCAGTGTTACAAGCCCACTATAAATATACATATATCTGTTTATAGCTTAGCTTTAGTTCTTCTTCTGTCCAAAAGCTGTTTCCCCCAATCTCTTAAACTTTGCAGAGCTCATCCTCATTTTCCCCCTTGGCTGTGCCTCTCTTCCTTTCCCCCTAAGAAAGAAAGGGGTCCTCTCAAGGGCCACTATATTCACTCAAAAAAGAAGAAAGAGCAGCCTACTTTCCACTCACATACCTGACTTCTGGCCCCTAAGTGGAAGTAATTAACCTTACTGGGGGGAAAAAAACCCTAAATTTCCCCTGTGTTCCATAAGATCCATGTGCTAGTTTATAGATAATGATGCACACTGAGAAATTTCATAATTTGAATTGTAATATTGTAACCCAATGTCTCCTGTATGGAAAGATCTCCTGTATGGAGAACTAGTGCATGGAAAGCGCCCCAGAGGGAGACCAGAGCTGCGATATAAGGATATCTGCAAGAGGGATCTAAAGGCCTTGGGAATGGACATTAACAGCTGGGAAACCTTGGCCTCTGATCGCTCTGCTTGGAGGCTAAAGATGCAGCATGGCCTTCTCCAATTCGAAGAGACACTTGTGCGGCAGGCTGAGGCAAAGAGGCAGTCCCGGAACCAGCAAAATCTGGGGGCTGGACAGGGGACAGATTGTATCTGCCCTCAGTGTGGAAGGGACTGCCACTCTCAAATTGGCCTTTTTAGCCACACCAGATGCTGCTTTAGGACCTCTTTCCAGAGCACGGTACCATAGTCTCTCGAGACTGAAGGATGCCAATGACGATGATGATGAACCCAATGTCTATGGAGATTCTCTTTTGTCCAGGTCATGATTGTCCCAAAGGTAATAATCAAAAGGCAACTGGTCTTTCTTGGTTTTTACCTTGAAAACATTTCACTTCTCTTTCAAGAAGCAACTTCAGTTCTGACTCTGACTGTAACACAATCTCCCCCTGGCAAAGAAGAGGTCCCACCAAGTAACTAGTCCATTTGCATGGTCTGGGGTTCAGGTTCTTACTGTTGGTAGGTAATTTCCATTTTTTTTCTCATGTTGTCTTTGTGCTTTTTAAAACTGAATTCGGGTGGAATAGCTCTTTGAATATTAGGACAAGTGGCCATCCTAAAAGCAGGCAAGTCTCTTTTGCACAGCTCTTTAAGACTAAGCCCCAGGCAAATACCAACCGAATGATGTTTTTAATTATTGTTTACATCAATACACTCTCTTTACTTTGATTATATGGCAGGACTAAAAAGCACGCAGCCTCCCACCACCCTTGCAGCAATATACTACATCCAGGGGCAAACTAGGAGCAGGAAAGAGGAATGTGAAACACTGCTTGTGTACGTGTACGTGGCTAAAAGTCAGATTTTGATTCTAAATGACTAATCCTTGCCATTTTCTTGAAAGGGTTTTCGGAGGCAGTTTGCCACTAACTCCTTCCTAGGGTTGAGAGAGAGGGACGGACCCAGCATCTCTCAGCTGGTTTTGTGGTTGAGGCAGGATTAGAACTCATGATGCCCCGGTTTTTAGCCTGCAGCCTCAAGCACTACAGCAAACTGGCTGTCTCATAGGTTATTTCTCTAAAAACTACTGTGAATTGTTTTCACGTTATTCCTTTGATAAAACTTTGCTAGCAGAGGCATCACAAGAATGAGGAACACAGTATTTATTGCTTGACAGGATACATCACAGTGACAGGAGGGGTGGGGGAAATGGGAGGTTTTTGTTTAATGATAAAATACTAGAGATGGAAGGTGTCATTTAAGCCACTCAGTCCATTCTCTTGCTCCATGCCAATCTCCAGAGCAAATCATCCTAGAACAGGGGTGTCCAACTTTGGCAACTTTAAGACCTGTGGACTTCAACTCCCAGAATTACGGGAGATAAAGTCCACAAGTCTTAAAGTTGCCAAGGTTGGACACTCCTGTCCTAGACAGAGGACCATCTAGCCTCCTCCCAAATGCTTTGAGTGAAAAATAACCCACCTAACTGCTTCCACTGGTTTTTTCTAGCCCTTTTTAAAAAAAAAATCAATCAGCACCTGCCTTCCTATAATTTAAATCTGCTATAGAGTACTGTATCTTATAGTGTGGAATGATAACTAGACTTGACTGTCTTCTATATGAGATTCTTCCCAATATGTGAGGAATGCTATTATGTTGTGTTTCTTTCCCATGTCAGTCTTTCCCCCCTAAGGCTGAGGTGTCCCGTGGCTTTCACCTTTCAAGAGTCCAGATCACTTTTGCTTGCCTCCTCTGAACATGTTTTCATTCTTAATGCATAGTGCCAAAAAAAAAGGTGCTGGAACTCAGAGGTGCTGTCACTGGGAGCGATGCCGGTGTCTTGCTACGGCGTCGCCGCCCGTCCTTTGCACCCCCGCCCCTGCGGCTCAGAGCCACATGCCACGGGGATTCCCCTCCCCACAGCTGCCGTGGGGATTCCCCTCCCTGCAGTTGCCATGCTGCAGTCCGTGCTGAGCCCCCACCTGGAGCTGCTCCAAACCCTGACCCAGAGCTGTGTTCCTCGTGGCAGTGGTCTCTCGTGCCAAACAGCCTCTTTCCAACCACATCCAGAAAAATTTGTAACAAACATTGGAATTCTGAAGGCCATGTCTAGTATTTCCCAGCAATCTGTTACTGGAAGGAAAAAAGCAATCCCTGCTGCGTTACTGATCCCAGAGAAGCATTTGCATGTATGCAGGTATCCTTAGGGTGCCATAGTGATGGATGAGAAATATTGGTTGCAAAGTTGGCATTTCTGAATGTAATACAGATATTTTGGACTTATTTTTGTTTCTTTGCATGTTTGATATTTTTAAAAAGGCATATGCTACTGACTACACTTATGCACATATGTGACATCTTTTGCTAGGATACATGACCACTGCTTGTCCAGAATGTGAAAAGTGAAAGATTGTGACTAAACAAAATTTTAATGTACAGATAATATCACCAGAAATTATTTTAGCCTTTTTAATAAATGTTGTTATTGATGTTAAGCTCACCATGGAAAACATCATATATTGTTATGTATATACTAGGTTAATTATTTAAAGACTGAAGTGCAACATAACTAGATTCTAAATAATCTATTTTTCAAAACACACAATAGTCCAAACAGTAAAAGTAAAGTCCAAGTTAAGAATATTTCATTCTTAAGAATTGTTTAATTTAAAGTGGTTTAGTTGTAATAGATGGTTATAGATTCAAAATAGTTTTCAAGAGTATGTACAAAAGATACTATTTTTTTCTAGCATCAGCTAAATTAGACATGTTACATTGAGAAAAATGTTTCTCATTTCTTTCCTGTTACCTTTATTGATTTCATTGCAGAGATGTTAACATAGGAAATAGATTATTTTATTATCTAATTTTACCTTCCAAAAGACAGAAGCAGATGAAAAATGTGAGGTTCTTTCCTGTTGGTTTTTTTGAATTAGGTGTTTTAGATTCTAAAAGTTTAGTTCCTAAAGAAGTAACCTTGTAAATAATTTTAATGTCCTCCTCTAATGCAGGGTAGGCAACCTTGGCTCTTTTATGACTCAAGGACTTCAACTCCCAGAATTCCTGAGCCAGCATGGCTCAGCTTGGAAACCTCTCTCTTTCCCCTCAGCATGGCTGGCTCAGGATTTCTGGGAGTTGAAGTCCACGAGTCATAAAAAAGAACCAAGATTGCCTACTCCTAAAGCCAATAGAGGGAGCTTTTTTTTTTTTTTTTTGCAAAAAAAGGTACCGGAACACCGTTCTGAGCGTTCTATGAGAAAAAAAGCCCTGCTGTTGAGTCATCTTCGGTTTGTGGGGCCTTGTTGCTCTCTGAGCAGTGGTGGGATTCAAATATGTGAACAACAACTCTGTGTGGATGCCACTTCCGGAAGTCCATTCTGGGCCTGGGCAACAAAAAATTAGCTAGCGGTTCTGCCAAACTGGTGCGAACTGGCTGAATCCTACCACAGTCTCTGAGCCAACAGTTTGGTAATGAAATTTCTGTAAACCACAAAACTCAGAGAGCATCAAGGGCCCTACAGTTCATTACTGAGCCACAATTATTCTCTTCCATTGGTACATTTTCAGTTTGCATTATTATTTCAAAATCTGTTTTCACAAGGACTAGCCCCTTCACAAGCACTAGTCCCTAGCATTTGATATCTAAGTGAAAGTTTTTGAATTACTCTTGCTATTTAGGTCATTCAGTTATATTTAAATCTGTAGAATTCAAGACTATTGACAGATGTTCTTTGAAGGGAAAGGACCTGAACAAGGCTAGTCCACTTCTACATGGGTGCTGAATGCCTGGAAGCAATTGTACATACCTTTGGTTTGATTGTGTAATGTTACCATTTTCTTGTATATTGTTTTGTCAAAACCTTGATTTATCTTTGAACTAAGCCAAACCATAATAATAATCTTTAGCAAGGGTTTGAGTAAAATAAAATAAAGTTTTTTTCTGAATTTCTTCTGAAGAGAAAAAAACCTCAGTCATTTATGAAGGACAGGATTCACCCTGTTCTTAAAAATGTCCCGTGAAAGGGCTTCCTTCATAATATTTGCCTAGGATTTGACAGCAGTGTGGATAACAGGAAAGCAGCAGATCTTTATTACATAATTTTAAAAAATGAAGATTGATACCCACTTGGGGGCCACCTTATAATTTTTAGGTGCCATTTAATTATGGCATGAAAGTCAAAGTTTAAATGGTATGAAAAGATTGAGAGTCATTTTAAGAGGAGTTGTCAAACATTTTATGACATGAAGAGGATATATTAAGGATATCTGCAAGATTTAAAGATAAATAACATGCCTTTAAAATCATTTGCCTTTTGGGTGGTAACTCCACCACCCAAAAATATATAGAAGGCCCAATTTTTAGGCCCACCTACTCTGACGGGGCTCCATCAAAGGAATGCTGAGGGACTCCATGGAGACCTAAGCTATACAGCTAATCCTCAACTTATGACCATTCATTTAGTGACCGTTCAAAGTTACAACGGCATTGGAAAAGTGACTTATGACCATTTTTTCACATTTATGACCATTGCAGCATCTACCTGGGCATGTGATCAAAATTAAGAAACTGGCATGTATTTATGATGACTGCAGTGTTCCAAGGTCATGTGACCACCTTTTGCGACCTTCCGACAAGCAAAGTGAATGGGAAAGCCAGATTCACTTAACAACCACATTACTAACTTAACAACTGTGTGATTCACTTAACAACTGTAGCAGGAATGGTCATAAAATGGGACAAAACTCATTTAACAAATGTTTCGCTTAGCAACAAAAAGCTTGGGCTCAATTGTGGTCATAGGTCGAAGACTCCCTGTAAAGTTTTTGCACATTTTCATGTTAAGTTCACTCGCAAGACTTTTCCTGGAAGTTTCTCCTCTGAAAACGTCCTCAACCAAATTCTTCGAACCAACCGAGTGAGAAATATTAGTGGGGTAAAGCAGAAGAAAGTTTCTGCCCATCTGATTCTGGACCTTGAAGACAGATAAAGTGCGTATCTATGTCTCTTGCAGGTATGTGGTGATTTGCCATTGAGGACAAACCTTCAGCCCAAAGTTGATCAAATTTACTACAAAGAGGAAGCAACTTGAGGAACACAAAGGCTTGCTTTAAAGGAAGGCCTCTCCAACCTTGAACGGTACACAGTGAAGGAAAGTGCATAATTTCAAGAAGATAACGAGATCTAAGGGGCCAGAAACAAAAAGCTGTAACTGGAACCCTCTATCTGTCGATCAGAGGTGGTGAAGGAAAGGCAAGCGGGAGGGCAGCTAGCAATAATAGACTGAAACTGAGGTAAAATTAGCCCACTGAGGAACCTTTGTGTTCCACTGAATGCCTGGCAGAGGCATTGTTTTACATATCTCTGCGGCAGAGAGCTTTTTTTTTTTTTTTTACAAATTGCAATAAGCAATCAGCGAACTTGAACTAATTTTCCTTTTGGTCTAATTAATACCACGAAATTAGAGTTGGCTCCCTGGCAGTGCCCTCTTCGCTGCCTGTCAGCACCGCCTTTGTAGCTTTTAAGGGAACACTCAGCGCTGCCTCTTAAGAACTGGAAGGCGGAAGCTGAGAAAGCTTGTCAACGGTCAGCCATCCAGGAAGACTTCTTTTCAGAGGCAATCACTACATTTATTAAGTGCCATTCTCAACATTTGATCCAAGGGGGGTTGGTAAGAGGAAAGAAAAAAAAGAAGCAAAAAGCAAAACAAGGCAAAAACCCCAAGCCTATCCTATCATTTTAACAGCCAAAAAAAAAATGTGCACAAACTAGCAATTGAAGCAAAGTCAAAATAAAGTTGGCCAATGAAGTACAGGTAGTCCTCGACTTACAACCATTTGTTTAGTGATTATTAAAAAAAAATGTTGCACACGGCTGTCGCAACATCCCCCTGGTCATATGATTGGCAACTGGCCTGTATTTATGACGTTTGCAGTGTCCTGCAGTCATGTGATCACCCCTTGTGACCTTCTGACAAGCATAGTCAACTGAAGCCAAGTTCACTTAGCAATCATGTTACTAACCTGACAACTGCAGTGATTCACTTAACAGCTGTGGCAAGAAAAGTTGCAAAATGGGGCAAAACTCACTTAACAACTGTCCCGCTTAGCAACAGAAATTTTGGGCTCAGTTGTGGCTGTAAATCAAGGACTACCTGTACAGACCTGTTCTGGGTCAATTTCAGTTCAGTTTATTGCGGTCATAGGCCAGTACGGATGAGAAACAAAGAGAGAATTAAAATACAATCTATCCAAAATCTAAAAGTAAGTTCCAGGATATAGCCTATATTAAATTATAATGTAAAAACTAAAAATATATTTATTTATTTTTTTTTTTTATTTATTTTAATTCCATTTATATCCCGCCCTTCTCCGAAGACTCAGGGCGGCTTTACAAACTTAGCAGTATTAAATATGACAACATCTAAAATTACAACAAAGTAATAGTACCTAAAACTATTAGTATTGACAAAGTAATAATACCTAAAATTTAAATGAATTACAGTCAACTTGTCTTGGGTCTAAGAGTGAATGTATGAATGTATGTATGAATGGAAGATTGCAGGATGCATCTCTCAGCCTCAATACGTTGAAGACGATGATTTAGACAGGAGCTTAGAACATGTCACAAATTCTGTAGGGAAAATCCCCACTGAAGAAAAGTTATGAATTCTGACCCCCCTAAGTCTACCAATCCACTCTGATAGTCCCTGGAAGATCAATTGCTGGGCTGTTGTGGAGCTGGTGAAGAGAAGGGAGAGATGAGGCTACCAAACGTCAGTGGAGGCATACAGGCTGTGGAACTCTTTATCCCAGGAAATTGGACTTGATATTATATTTCTCATCTTATCTTTACTAGTGCTTCAGTGTGACATGCATTGTAATGTTTTGTTTGTTTCCATTGCCACCCTCTTTTTTATGAATAGCTAGTGTGTGCTTTCTAGTTTTTACTTTCCAGTACCTAACTCTGGGTTTTAGGAGATGCATAACATGATACTAAACTTGCTTCTGCCGTGAGAGACCCCTGAGAGCTGAAGGGAACATTTCAAGATTCACGTAATAAGCAAACAGAAGGAATTGATCACACATGGGAAACTGGTGTGGTGTTACAAATGGCATCACTGACATGTTGCCACCAGAGGCAGGGCTGGGAGGCATCACTCGGTGGGATTGTTTCTCACAGAAACACTCCACCAGGGCCGCTGTTCAAAACAGAACTTGGCCAAAGTCCAAATACTTGTAGGTTTTCACAGGGGCGGTGTTTGTCTAGGGAATGTGGGCTGTTTTCCTTCTCTTTGAACAGGAGGGCCTTGTGCCACCTCTTTCAGATTTCCTTTGAACTCTCTTCACTTTCCAGAGAGATGGAGCACATGGCCCACCAGCCCTCCAGAATGAATGGCACCTTTCTTTGCATCCCCTTGCTAAAGGAAACTTCTCATGCTCAGAACAAAGAAGAAGGAACAATCCATGGAAGGCTGGAGAAACCGCCAGAATTTTGGAGGTAGGGCAAGAGCAAAAGGCAGTGATGCCTAGTGGAAAATCCTAAGGGAAGATTTGCTGGTAAGGCCAGAATTTCTTGGTTTGGAAGGCAGTTTGGGGAAAGAAGTGATCTTAATACAGGTGGTCCTTGACTTAAAAGCACTTGTTTAGTGACCAAAGTTACAACAGCACTCAAAAAAGTGACTTATGACCATTTTTCACACATACGGCCATTGCAGCATCCCCATGGTCACCTGAACAAAACTCGGACACTTGGCAGTTGGCTCACATTTATGACGTTTGCCATGTCCCAGGGTCATGTGGCCACCTTTTGCAAACTTCTGACAAGCAAAGTCAATGGGGAAGGCAGATTCACTTAACAACTGTGTTGATAACCTAACAACTGCAGTGGTTCACTTAACAACCGAGGCAACGAAAATCATAAATGGGACAAAACTCACTTAACAACTGTCTTGCTTAGCAACAGATGTTTGTGCTCAATTGTGATTGTCATTTGAGGACTACCTACACTTTAGTTAATGTGAAACCAACTTTAGGGCTTACACTGCAGTTCTCCTATATTGCCCACCTCCAAATGGCAAATGACACTCAGTGGCCATTTTAAAACCATTTTGGCCGGAATTGCTCAAACCTGTACATAACCCTGCTCAGTTGGCCTGTTTTGTTCCTAGTTTTGGAAATTTCAGAGGCTGGGTTTTATGGGGCAGAGCATTCAAAATGTTGTACAGGTAATCCTCAACTTACAACTGCAATGGAGCCTGCCTTTCATGGTCTCAATTAGGTCACCTATATGACCAAGCTGATTTTATGATCTTTTTTTTTGCAGCGGTTGTTAAGCGAACACCCTGGTTGTTAAGCAAACCAATGATTCATTATGGGCTGATTTTGCTGAAAACTGAAAATTAATTCTGGTTTTCAGCAAGATCGTCGTAACACGTGGTCCTGTGACTGTGGGATAGTGAAAATGGTCATAATTGCAGGCCGGTTACTGAGTGCTTGAAATGCAGTTATGTGACCACGGGGTGGACTTTGGAACCCCTGGGGAAGTCCTTCATAAATTTTAATCTGTGATTGGTCGTAAGTCAAAGGCTACCTGTGACCTGATGGGCTCTTTTGTGCATCCTTTGTAAACAGCTCTCTGCTGAATCCATATTGGGCTCTAAATCACATCTTTTTTTGAGATAGTAGACAAATTATGCAGAAACGTTTGATGACTACAAGGTGGGCAAGAGACAGACTCTGCAGGGATTGCCGGAATGCTGCTTTATTATACTAGAGGGTAATAACAGACTTTTGTAAGTCTGTGTCTCTCTTCCCCCTGTGACATTAACAAAATCAAGGTGGGTTTCTTTTGAGTTTCTTTCTCACATTTGCTTCCACCACTAGTTCTACGCAGGCAGTTCCCCAAGTTCTTCCTTAATAGCTCTTCTCATTCCTAAATCTTCTCTAAATTCCATGACAGGCTCACGTTTAATAATAGAGAAACAAAGGCCACAGATGTGAGGATAATGATGTGAAGCAGACAGGGACTTCTTTTCCTCCATTTTTAGTGAAAATTTAGGGACATTTTTTTTTCATTTTACTAACTCTGTTTTGCTTCCTTTACATCAATTAGCTGAACGATAATTAATCAGTGCAACTGTCAGTGAGAACAAACAATCAGTGGAATGGTTTGCCTCCAGAAGCTGTTTTTAAGAAGAGATTGGACAGCTATTTGTCTGAACTGGTATAGGGTCTCCTGCTTGAGCTGGGGGTTGGACTAGAAGCCCTCCAAGGTCCCTTCCAACTCTGTTATTCTGTATTTGTGTTTGTGTGTGTCTGTGTGTGTGTGTATACATCTTTCCCCACAGTACTTATGCTGAGTGGTTCTGAAGCCACTAAAAGAAGGGGTTGAAGGTCCACACAATTTTGGGTCCTGGACGTACAAGACTCTTTATGCCTGGACGAGAGTCTGATTTGTCATTCGGAGTCATGAACTGGTTCCTAGCTTGCCCCCAGTTCTTTGTATATCCACGTAACTTTTGAAAGATGATTATTTAAACATGCCCCCTTTTACCTTCTGCAAACTCTCCGGCCTTATGTTTCCCTTCCCTGGTTGCGCGCCTGACAAATTACAATTGCCCCTTTCTTATCGTACTCATAAACCATCTAGCTGTGCCTCATATAAAACCGCATCATTTGTTTTCTTTGCAATCCAAGATACTCTAAGCGTGCATTAAAAATAAACGGGGGGCTCTGTTTGTCAAATCTTTCCCCACAGCCATGAGAGTTAGAAGGGGAGAAAAGGGGGTTGTTTTCTCTGAAAACAAGAGACAACTGTAAGTTTTGCAAATCTCTCATAGGTTCCAGGGCTCCAATCTTTTCAGTGTATCATCCACATCACCAATCTTGCTTCATGTCATTTGTCCATTTATCATTTTGGAAACAAGGATGTACAGCGAAAGTCAACATGGCAGCCATAATTCTTGCTATTCACTGTACTTAATCATATTAGGAAGTCCAATTAAAATGGCGAGAAGACTTTGGGATATATATATTTTCAAAGTTTGGTGGCTCTGTGCTTATATCCTAGCATCATAAATGGGATTGTTCTTTTCCCACCAGGGAAAAGTATCCCATGATGTTTAATGCTTGCCCACCCACCCAGGATAAAGACATGAGAATGGGATTAATAAAATTCCATGATTTTATTAATTGTAAAGGTCTGCAATGAGCTTTTGGGGCCCTGTTGGGGAAGGGTCTGTTTGATTCAAAGAAAGTCCTGGAATTGGTTTCCCATAGAAGGAAGAAACATAAAATGACATCATCACGTGGCCATGTGGCAATAAACAGAAATACCAGTAGACGTTACCCAATTGTGTTTGATCTGGATCCAGGAAGGGCAATTTGAGCTCAGCATCACAGATCCACATATCTAAGTGCACATGGCAGATTTATTTATTTTTTTAAGAAAAAAAGTCTCTCTGATTCTGCTAGACCTGCAGCATTCTAGACGTACACCGGGTTTCTTCCAGTTGCGTGAGTGGAAAGCATTTACTTGAAAGAGATGGAAGATCAGTGTTATGAAAAGATCTAGCCACACAATTGTGCTGGGTGTGTAGGGTGGTTGTATGTAAGTGAGACAAGTGAATGAAGCAAAAGCAAATAGTGAGTGCATCTGGAGTACATGGCAAATATTTTTCCAAATCTTTTGGATTTATTTCATTTCATTTCATTTCATTTCATTAAATTTGTATACCGCCCTTCTCCCGAAGGACTCAGGGCGGTGAGCAGGGCATATATAAATAGCAATACAAAAATTAAAAGAAAATTAAACAAGTGCCCAGATAAAAAACAATAACAATATAAGAAACCCATTAAAAACCCTAACGTCCCCCATCAGGCCAGACCAGCTTGTTCAAATAAATGGGTCTTCAGACCGCGCCGGAAGGAGCGAAGGTCCGGTGCCATCCGGAGCTCAACCGGCAGTTGCTTCCATAGAGCCGGAGCGCCCACAGAGAAGGCCCTCCCCCTGGGGGCCACCAGTCGACATTCTCTGACCGGAGGCACCCTGAGGAGGCCCTCTCTGTGGGAACGCACAGGGCGGAGGGAAGTTGACGCCGGCAGCATTTTTTTTTTTTAAAAAACCCTTTTCTTCTTCCATACATTCCTCTGCTCCAACCTCAACACCCAGCACAATTGTGTGGCTAGATCTTTTCATAACACTGACCTTCCATCTATTTCAAGTAAACGCTTTCCACTCACGCAACTGGAAGAAACCCAGTTGATTTAAAAAGTCCTAAGCTGAATTAACGTATCAAAAATTAGTGCTAACTGAACAATGGAAGGGTTTATATGACCTCAAGGCTGCATGCAGACTTTTGATTCGAAGTTGCTGCTTGTTGCCTTCAGATTAAAATGATCTGATCGTATTTCATTATACCCGCCCTCTGCCATTTTTGATGCTATACTGTTATATTGAGAACAAAATTTAGTCATGTTTAAAGCAGAGTCATTGAAATCAATAGGCATTTATGGTATGTAAATACCCATTCATTTCAGTGGGTCTGTTCAAAGAATGATTAGATCTTTTTCAATCCCTAATATGTAGTTAAAGTTTATTTTCAGATGTTGTTTACTGCCTGGGAGGCTACAAATTATGAAACAGAAAGCTGAAATGGGATGGAGAGATTACAGGATTTCTGTGAGGCTGAGGTCTACAGAACAAGGGGAATAGACTATTCACAAACATCATTAGAAATAAGTCATAATCTGGGTCCAATGCATTTTGGAGCAATGCTTCAACTAGGCAAAGCAGGAAGATGTGTTTTTCCTGTGTAAATTTCAAAATTATTTTGAAGTAATGTTAAAAGACAGACAATTGTGCTCCTCCCACCGCATCAAGGAACATATATGACAAGATCAATAAGAAATGACAAACAAATTTAACTGGATGCCTGAGTTCACCTCTTAGGAAAAGTCTGATGTGCTAAGCATGTCATAAATAGAGAAAACAGAGGAAGACTGTATCTCAGCCCTGTTAAAATAAATGGAAACAAATTTCAGTTTCAAATGCTTTCATCTGATGGAATTTATTAAGTATAAAAATCAATGACTAGCTAGCACTACCGGTTAAAGTTTAAATGATAAAATCCAGAAAATTCTGGATTTAACTGTAAATTGGGGGGGGGGCCCTGCATGTGCGGGTGGGTGAGTTGTGTTTTCTTTCCCCCAAAACCATTCACATCCTGCCCTTTGAGGAACCTTTCTTAAAGGCCAGTGACCATAAACATTCCTGAATAATGATAGTCTTCATTAACAGACACCCCCCCCCCCTTGACAGCTGCATGAAGAAACATATTTCAAAACTTGAAGTTTTCGCATAGTTACAGGGAATGGAAAAATAAACTTTGTTGGTAGATTAATTGGATTCTGCACTTGGTACATCCGCATAACTTAATAATTCATATCCAGCAAAGGATGCTCCAAAACTGAAACACATTTAGCTGAGTGATAACAGCCATGTTTCCCCCCCCCCCACTCCTTTGGTTTGGAAAGGGTGTACTTCTTCAATATGACAATTCTGTTCAATTGTCTCAGTGGGATCTACTTCATGTATATATGAAGTGAATCCCAGCTAGAAAGAGCAGCAGGTTGGTATGTCGACGAGTTGTCACAAAATCAAACAAAGTGAGTGGCAGTCTATCCAAGCTACTAGGCCACCTATTGAATAAGATGAGGATGCAAGATTTATTCAGCATTGTGGAACTGCTTTGTTTTTTTCCTGGATTTTCCATCAGACTGCCAAGCCATTAATTTATGTAGGCAACATTCATTAATAGACTTCTTCACATATGAAGGAAAAAATACCTTAGAAGCATGAATAAACAGCAAAGCAAAGTACACAAAAATCAGAATTCTCAAGGAAAATCCTTCTTCTTTTATTTCTGTGGATAGCACTGGACACATTGTCAGCCTTGCTTGCCATTTCATTGGCTAAAGAGTAAAATGAGAGCAAGTTTACTCTCACTAATGTTTTGGGCAGGAGAGCACCTGACTATTTTGTCTTATACTTCAGCACCTAAATCATTAGTATTATGATTCCTCTTTCATGATATTATTTTGCTGTTTTCCCAACATGCTTTATTCTCATATTAAAGAACCTTAATGCTATTTTTTTTAAAAAGTTTGACAATACAAAGGAAGATTGAATCCCGGTTGGTTCAGAAAATACCTAAACTCTACTTTTCTACTGATGCTGAGGTTTATTAGAAAAAGGGATTAATTATCCCTGAAAAATGCCAGCTCTTGCATTAAAATGCACAGATCATCATAAATTGTGTGTGCCCCAACTACCAATTTCAGTGAAACAGATATATTAATTTTATTTTTAGAATGAAATAATTTGTTCAATGACACAACCAGAACATATAATCTCTCTACAACTAGATTCTTTGCAGGGATAATATTGGAGTATTACAGCTGGTGAGGATTATTGAGAGTCAAAATGTACTTTTCACTGGTGATAATTAATCTTGTATCAAAGTGTTTGTTTTCGCTGTCATTTATATGCATTAGCACGAGGTTCATGTGAAAATCGTACATTAAATTACATACTGTATAAATCTTTCCATTAGATACCAGTCCCCTTGTCCTTACTTTTTGAGACTAATCTTTGATCTTCCAGTCAGTAACAAAAATAATTACCATTTCTGTCCAACCTGGCTTGATCTATGTAATTCAGAAATAGCTGCACAGCTGCAGACAGATGTTCATGTCTCCATTGCTAAACTCTAGAGACTTGTAATATTATTTATATCACCCTTGTTGTGAGTTTATCAGCTTCCATATGTTGCTCTGCAAATGCACGATATATTCTGTGAATTTCAAGAAATAATGACTTTGCAGAACCAGAGAGATAAAACAAGAAAAGGAAAAAGTTAAAATTTTCCTGACATTTCATTCTACTTCATGGGGTAGAGTTTTATAGATGAAATAGTACATTCAGGTGTTCTTTCAACAATGAAAAATATTTTACTAACTAGTGCTTGCCTAATTTAGCAATTTATCCAAGAAACCTAAGAATTAAAAAATAGGAAATCTTTTTATCTCTTATATACTAAGAAACGTAGTCTAAGAGCCGAGAAGAATACTAAAAGTAGTCCAGGATTTTGGGGACAGGAAATTCTGAATAGGATTTTTCCTCCACTTAAGATCCTTGAAAAATACCCCATTATCCAAGTCCAATGTCACAGTAAATATGGGTGGGACCAAAACTGTACAACTATATAGTCTCCTCTCCCCCCACCTTCCATTGTATCCAATACTTTTCTAATGGTCTCTCATTCCCCCAGATAAGTTGGCAGTCTAAACCAAATCAAGTCAATTGGGAGCTACCCTTAAAAACAATTAGCTTTGAAATAGTGCTACATGCTTTCCCTTAATTTGCTACATGCTTAGTTAGCTCTTTGGGGAGTATATTAAGTAGCTCTAGTGGTTAATGAGGAATTGGAAAGTTTAAACTGATTAAAACTGGACTCAGTGCATTGATCTTAGGCGTTGACTCGCAACAGTTTTTTTACGATGTATTTTTTCCTGAAAATGGAAAGACCCATGAAGCATGCTTTATCAGTTACTGTAAGAAGCATACCTAGACCCATGCAGCATGCAACTCCACTCTCAATAGTGGAGCATGTAAAAATATCTGTGTCAATGTTCTCTCCTTGGCCAAAGAACAATTGTCAATATTTTTTTTATGTTTAAATCTAAATTTCAGTGCATGTAGGCATATAACATATCTGTATTTTTTTCTGAGCAAGCTTTCTTCAATGTAATGCTCCTTTTATGACAGGAAGCAAATCTTAGGCTACAACTCTGTATTTTTAATAAAGGGCTGTTTCAAGTGAACACAATATTCAAGTGAACACAACCAGCTGCCAGTGGAGCTGAGGACTGCCCCCGACCTCCGATCATTCCGCCGGGGCCTGAAGACCTGGCTCTTCGAGCTCTCGGGCCCAGGCTGAGGAGAAATTTATTTTAATTGGGGTTTTTTAATTGTACAGGGTTGGTTTAATCTTTTTTAATTGGTTTTTTAACTTTTGTATGGTTGATTTTTAACTCCCTGTAAACCGCCCTGAGTCCTCAGGGAAAGGGCGGTATATAAATGCAATAAAATAAATAAATAAATAAATAAATATTTCTAATCAAGATAATGTAATCCTAGAGAAAAGGCAAGGGACGCGGTGGCTCAGTGGGTTAGGATGCTGAGCTTGTCGATCTGAAGGTCGGCAGTTTGGCGGGTCGAATCCCGAGTGCCGCATAACAGAGTGAGCGCCTGTTACTCGTCCCAGCTTCTGCCAACCTAGCAGTTCAAAAGCACGTAAAAATGCAAGTAGAAAAATAGGGACCACTACGGTGGGAAGGTAACAGCGTTCCGTGCGCCTTTGTCGTCTAGTCATGCCGGCCACATGACCACGGAGACGTCCTTGGACAAGCGCTGGCTCTTCGGCTTTGAAACGGAGATGAGCACCGGCCCCTAGAGTCAGAAACGACTAGCACACATGTGCGGGGGAACCTTTACCTTTACCTTAGAGAAAAGGCATAGCAAACCAGCTAGTATTTCAGATTTATTAGGTTATAAAATATAGACTTATATTTCAACAGAACATAATATAATTTTCCATTTCATGTACTTAAAATGGTACACCTTTATTCCAAAATATATTATTTAATGTACCCAAAATACACTCCAACCTTTAACATAAATTCAGCTCCAAATACCATAACCTTCTATTTAAGTCCTAAACAAACTCATTTTCTTTCTAAACATTTCCCAAAATTAATTTTAAATATTTCCTAAAGCATGTAATGGAATGTGTGAATGACATTGGAAAAAGGGGAAGAGACGCTGCCTAGGAATGAGATAAGAGAGGCAGGAGTCTCCAGTGGCTTAATGGTCAGAGAAAGAAACTTAGTAAGGATCCACCTAATGGATCAAGCAGTTAAAAGGGGCAGTGGGAAGTTTATGCCTTGAGACTTGCAAGATTCTGTTAATGTAGTTTTACAATAGATAGAATTGATTAATTAGAGTAGAATCAAGTCCTGTTTCTCATCTAATTTACTTGGGAGAGCTGACAAAACAGCAATTTAGAAGAGATACCTGTAGGAATTTATTTATTTATCAAATGTATAAGCTACTCATCTTGGGGTTTGAGAAGACGTTGAGTGGCAATAGGTACTACACGAATATAAGTACTACAGTTTAAAGCTGTGATAAATTAGGATATAGATGTCCACACATCAAGTTGCGTTCTTGGCAACTTCATGGACAAATTAAAATCAAAGGCAATGAATGCTTTATATCTCTCTAAAGCACAAAGTATAGTATTTTAACAGATTTAATGTAACAAAATTAAATATATATATCATTTCAGAAGTTGTTAAAAAAGAGATAAATTCATTTCTCCAAAATGTCATAACACCTGAGCACATTATTCTGTATTTCCCCTATTCCATACCATTGGAATCTTATTAAATGTGACAACAGCACAGCACATTATTCTATGCTTTCCTTATGCCATACCATAAGAGTCTTATTAAATATTGCTTAAAGGAGAGAAATACAGTGCACGTCCAAGCAACTATGTCCTCTGCTTTCAACCAAGCTCAACTCTATCCAGCAGCAGATCCCATGGAAATCTATGGAACTTACTTCTGAGAAGTTATGGATAGAGTAGTAATGTTCACGGAATAGGTTAATGGAACTTTTGCTTAAATTCCATAATGCCCAGTGGAAATTCCCATCTCATGATCTCTTGCTTAGAGAGGACGCTGGTTCATATGCCGGTTTCAGTCTAGGAAGGTTAACACATTTTGCAGCAGATGATGGACCAATCACACCTATCTGAGGTAAGAAGGTTGTACTCTATCCCCCCCCTTCCATTGCACAAAGTCAGAACTAAATTTTGGGCAAGGGCAACTGGCAGAATGCCCAAAGTTTCATGCCTCCAGGAAGAGCTGCAACCCACAAGCAAAGGGAAGGAGATTATGGTTCCTAGGGTTACACTATTATTCTAGAGAAAATAGCCCCAACAATTGTGCGCAATCTTTCAGCCCACTGCATTTAGCTACCATTTGTTTATTTAAACACAGTTCAACTTACTTTACCTAATGGGGCAGAACTTCTAAAAGGAAAATTGTGTTTAGCTAAGCGTTTAAAAAAAATGTTCTCAGTGCTTTCTCTAAATAAATAGCCCGCCAAAGTTTTCATTGGCACAATGTAGCCAAATGTATTCAATTTCCTTTAACAATATAAAATAGTCACAGGAGTTCTGGATTTTTTTACCTTGAGAGGAAGGAGAGGAGGGAGGGAGAGTGGAAAGAGAGTGTACAAAAGCTTTATTTTATAAAATGAAATAAATCTCAGTACGGGTACCAAAAATTTGTTTTCAATGTTCTACTACTTACTAAGATAAACCTATATAATAAAGTATTTGAAATGACATTCATATAAAAGAAATGATATACCTTTAAATAAATAAAAGCTACTATGTACATTGTACTGTACATGAGAAGAGAGGTGACATCAGTGGGATTAAGTTACCTAATCTTTATTTTCTCCATTAAAAAAACAAAAAGAAAGCTCTTGGCCCTACTCTACATTCTAGATCTAGAATCTAAATTTCTTGTATCTTTTTTTTCTCTCTTAATTTTCTTATCTCCCTAAAAAAAAAACCCTTTGCAGAGATTTCTCTTAATTTTTTTTATGGTTTTCTTGATGTTTGTGACAGCCACATTTCCTTCCCCAAATGCTTACAAATGAAGCTGTACCTAGAGGATGGGGGGGGGAGTGGCAACCACTTGGTTGCAGCCCAGCTGTGGAATGATGGCCACCATATAGGGAGAACTTTAGCTCCAGGTCTCTGTTGGAATGAAGAATGATCCTCTTCTTGGAGAAATATTGTGAAAGGGTCACTCCAGTTCCTCTAGCCAAAAAAAGAAAAAAAAATAAGTTCCTCTTTGCGGCACTCTGTTTTTTGCAATTGAATCCTAGTGGCAACCACATGATCGTACCACCATGTTCCTATACTTTTTCAAAATAACATTGGAACTGTCATCAAAATAGAGGACAGAGATGGCATTCAGCTTGGTTGGGGCACAACAAGGCTTTGGGACGTGATCAGGAAACATCAAGTGGACCTGAAAGTCAAAGACAAGAAGATACAATGTGATTTTTACTCATTCAATAATCTGTTGTCATGAATCCTATAATCAGCAATAACACACTTTTTTTTTTGGCTGGGAGAGTCATAGTCATATTGGTAAAATGCTTCTGATTTTAATACTTTGCAGTGAAAAGTATATCATGCTTCTAATAAGAATATCAACAAACACCAGTTTGTCCTATGGCTACTTAAAGGTTTACAGCAGAGGTATCCAATCGTGGCAACTTTAAGACTTGTGGACATCAACTCCCAGAATTCCCCTGCCAGCCATTACAAACACACACACACACACACACACACACACACACACACACACATTTAAACATAATACAGAGATAGAGGCTTGGGTGTATAGTGTGTATGTCTGTATGTAGGGAGAGAAAGAGAGAAAGACTGTATGCTGCAGTAGTTAAGGAACTGGATGAGTAGTGGGAAGACCAGGTTGTAGACTTCCCTCAGGCATGGAAGATGGCTTTGAACAAATCTCTCTTTCATAGTTCTAGACTGGAAAGTGGGGGGAAAAAATCTACCAACCTCACTGGACCAGTCCATCACGTTCCATGAATAGTGTTTTATCATGTAATGGATTGATTTAAAGGAGGAGGAGAAATAATTTACTTATTTTATTTATCTATATTTCATATTTCTAAAATGCCCATTTCCCTCAGAAAAATAATGCATTTTTCATATTTAAACAGGAAATCCATCCAAAGTCTGTGCAGGATAAAGAAAATGGAGTCAGGGGTAGCATGGCCCTGAAAAATTATAGGAAACCTCCCCCCCCCAAAAAAGTGGAAAGTATAAAAATACAATTGTAAAATTCATAGAAGCTTCCCAAAGCCTCACTGCTTATAGCTTTCCTTTCAGAAATACAGCATTGTTCTTGGTTTGTGTTTTAAATGAAATGTTAGTACAGCATGCAATACTTCCAAATATTACTTCTTTTTCTTTAAAGCCCCTGAGGAAGGAAAAGACATTTTAAAAATAGGGCCAAATAGATATTTAAAATGTTCTTCTCTGTACGTATAGGATGCTGTATTTCTTGAAAATGAAGTTCCACTGAATCTCTTTGACTGACTGATTGACTGATTGATAAGTAAATATTTGTACTCATTATTTACAAAATATTTCTAAAAAATACCTATCCATTTATTAGTTATAAAAACAGATGGAAACATACCAGCGTCTGTACTATGGCATGATTTGTGGCGTTCATGTGAGCATTGAGAGGAAATGAACATTCTCCATCACAATAAAATGCAGCATAACCCTCTGGAGCTATAATCCAATCCTAAAAAATAAAAATAAAATGTTTAAATGCAAATTTTCCCTCTCAGTCATCCCTCAGTTTTGGTAAACATGCAAACACAAACCTGAAAAATGCCTGAAAGTTGACATTCCACATACTTTCAGACATGGGCTATAATTTTCAGCACTGTCTCCTCAAGATGCACTACTCTGCAAGACCTGACATATGTAAAAGTCATATGTTTACATAAATATGTCATATGTAAATAGGTAAACTCTCTCAGGCTGTCCATGTGGTTTTCTTAGCAGTAATAAGAAAGTGACTTTTCATGGCCTTCATCTGGAGTATTTAGTCAACATCCCAGCCTAGCTTAAAGCCTTCATAATTTCAGATGGCTTCCCATCCAAGAACTAACCATATCTGAACCCATTTTGCTTTTTCAAGATCAGCCCAGGCCAGTTAGCACTTCCACCTGTTTCAGTGTTAACATACATATTCAGCAACAGTTAAGAGTCAGTTGTTGTTGTTAGTTGCAAAGTCGTGTCCGACCCATCGCGACCCTATGGACAATGTTCCTCCAGGCTTTCCTGTCCTCTACCATCTTCTGGAGTCCATTTAAGCTCACGCCTACTGCTTCAGTGACTCCATCCAGCCACCTCATTCTCTGTCGTCCCCTACTTCTATTGCCCTCAATCTTTCCCAGCATGAGGCTCTTCTCCAGTGAGTCCTTCCTCCTCATTAGGTGGCCAAAGTATTTGAGTTTTAGCTTCAGGATCTGGCCTTCTAAAGAGCAGTCAGGGTTGATCTCCTCTAGGACTGACCGGTTTGATCGCCTTGCAGTCCAAGGGACTCGCAGGAGTCTTCTCCAGCACCAGAGTTCAAAGGTCTCAATTCTTTTGCGCTCAGCCTTTCTTATGGTCCAACTTTCACTGCCATACATTGCAACTGGGAAGACCATAGCCTTGACTATACGCACTTTTGTTGACAGGGTGATGTCTCTGCTTTTTAGTGTGCTGTCTAGATTTGCCATGGCTTTCCTCCCGAGGAGCAAGCGTCTTTTAATTTCTTGACTACAGTCCCCATCTGCAGTGATCTTGGAGCCCAGGAAAATAAAATCTGTCACTACCTCCATTTCTTCCCCATCTATTTGCCAGGAATTGAGAGGGCCGGATGCCATGATCTTGGTTTTCTTAATGTTTAGTTTCAACCCAACTTTTGCACTCTCCTTCTTCACTCGCAACAAGAGACTCTTCAGTTCCTCTTCACTTTCTGCCATTAGAGTGGTATCATCTGCATATCTTAGGTTGTTGATATTTCTTCCAGCAATCTTAATTCCAACTTTTGATTCATCTAGCCCTGCCTTTCTCATGATGTGCTCTGCATATAAGTTAAATAGGCAAGGCGACAGTATACAGCCTTGCCGGACTCCTTTCCCAATTTGGAACCAATCAGTGGTTCCGTGTCCAGTTCTCACTGTTGCTTCTTGGCCCGCATATAGGTTTCTCAAGAGACAAATAAGATGTTCTGGTACTCCCATCTCTTTAAGAACTTGCCACAGTTTGTTATGATCCACACAATCAAAGGCTTTAGCATAGTCAATGAAGCAGAAGTAGATGTTTTTCTGGAACTCTCTAGCTTTCTCCATGATCCAGCGTATGTTGGCTATTTGATCTCTAGTTCCTCTGCCTCTTCGAAATCCTGCCTGTACTTCTGGTAGTTCTCGATCCACATACTGCTGGAGTCTAGCTTGTAGGATTTTAAGCATAACTTTACTAGCATGAGAAATGAGTGCAATGGTGCGATAGTTTGAACATTCTTTGGCACTGCCTTTCTTTGGAATTGGAATGTAAACTGATCTTTTCCAATCCTGTGGCCACTGTTGAGTTTTCCAAATTTGCTGGCAAATTGAGTGTAGCACTTTTACTGCATCGTCTTTTAAGATTTTGAATAGCTCAGCTGGAATACTGTCACCTCCACTAGCTTTGTTGTTGCTCAGCTTTTCTAAGGCCCACTTCACTTCACATTCTAGGATGTCTGGCTCGAGGTCAGTGACCACCTCATTGTGATTATCAGGGACGTTAAGCTCATTCTTGTATAGTTCTTCTGTGTAATTTTGCCATCTCTTCTTAATCTCTTCTGCCTCTGTTAGATCCCTGCCATTTTGGTCCTTTATCATGGCCATTTTTGCATTGAACGTTCCCTTCATCTCTCCAATTTTCTTGAAAAGATCTCTGGTCCTCCCTATTCTATTGTTTTCTTCTATTTCTTTGCACTGTTCATTTAAGAAGGCATTCTTATCTCTTCTAGCTATTCTCTGGAATTCTGCATTCAATTGGGCGTATCTTTCTTTTTCTCCCTTGCCTTTTGCTTCCCTCCTTTCCTCAGCTATTTGCAAAGCTTCCTCAGACAGCCATTTTGCTTTCTTGCATTTCTTTTTCTTTGGGATGGTTTTGGTTGCTGCCTCTTGTACAATGTTGCGAACCTCTGTCCATAGTTCTTCAGGCACCCTGTCTATCAGATCTAATTCCTTAAATCTATTTGTCACCTCTACTGTATATTCAACGGGGATATGATTTAATTCATACCTGACTGGCCTGGTGCTTTTCCTTACTTTCTTCAGTTTAAGCCTAAACTTTGCAACAAGAAGCTCATGGTCTGAGCCACAGTCAGTTCCTGGTCTTGTTTTTACTGACTGTATAGAGCTTCTCCATCTTTGGCTGCAGAGCATATAGTCAATCTGATTTCTGTGTTGACCGTCTGGTGATGTCCATGTGTACAGCCGTCTCTTGGGTTGTTGGAAAAGAGTGTTTGCTATGACCATCGTATTCTCTTGACAAAATTCTATCAGCCTGTGCCCTGCTTCATTTTGTACTCCAAGGCCAAACTTGCCTGTTATTCCGGTTATCTTTTGGCTTCCTACTTTAGCATTCCAATCCCCCATGATGATAAGGACATCATTTTTTGGTGTTAGTTCTATAAGGTGCTGTAGGGCTTCATAGAACCGGTCAATTTCATCCTCTTTCATCCTCTTCAGTTGGGGCATAGACTTGGACTACTGTGATATTGAATGGTTTGCCTTGGATTCGAACTGAGATCATTCTGTCATTTTGAGGATTGTATCCCAGTATTGCTTTTCCTACTCTTTTATTGACTATGAAGGCTACTCCATTTCTTCTGAGGGATTCTTGCCCGCAGTAGTATACCTGATGGTCATCTGAATTAAATTCACCCATTCCTGTCCATTTTAGTTCGCTGATACCTAAGATGTCGATGTTCAGTCTTGTCATCTCTTGTTTGACCACATCCAGCTTTCCTTGATTCATGGATCTTACATTCCAGGTTCCTATGGAGAAAAAATCTTTACAGCATCGGACTTTCCTTTCACCACCAGACATATCCACAGCTGAGTGTCCTTTCGGCTTTGGCCCAGTCGCTTCATTCTTTCTGGCGCTACTAGTACTAGCCCTCTGCTCTTCCCCAGTAGCATATTGGACGCCTTCCGACCTGAGGGGCTCATCTTCCAGCGTCATATCGTTTTGCCTTTTGGTACTGTCCATAGGGTTTTCATGGCAAAGATACTGGAGTGGGTTGCCATTTCCTTCTCCAGTGGATCACGTTTTGTCAGAACTCTCTGCTATGACCTGTCCGTCTTGGGTGGCCCTGCACGGCATAGCTCATAGCTTCATTGAATTACGCAAGCCCCTTCGCCACGACAAGGCAGTAATCCATGAAGGGGTAAGAGTCAGTAGCTGACCTCATATGTTAAATTTCTGTATGTTCCGCATGTTCCATATGTTTTTGCTGTAGTTTGTTTCTAAACTTCCAATTGTTTGGCCTAAAGATAATTCAAACCATAAACCTGAGTATGTAAACCAGGCTGGACTCACCCATCGCTATAAGCCAAACCAGCATAATAAATCTTAGCTTTGCGGCCTTCCATGGGGGGCACAGAGGACCATACAACTGTGCGGCTGGCTAGTCCCATGACAGCCCTCCCACCTTGTAATAACCAATGTAAAATGGCCCTTTTAGGATTTTTATCCTTTTGACGTTTAATTGTCATGAATCTGTAATTAAAAATTTTTTAATCCTAATTTAATTTTATTGTTAATTTTTACATGTTGTTTTATTTATGAATTATATTGCATTGTAAACTGAAGGCAGAAGGAGAGGAAGATGGCAGAGGATGAAATGGTTAGATAATGAACATGAATTTGGGAGAACTCCAGGAGACAGTGGACCAGGGACGCCTGGTTTGCTGTGATCCATGGGGTTGCAAAGAGTCAGACATGACTTGTGACTGAACAACAACAACACTGCCCAGAGCTCATCTTTGAGGGAGATTTGGGGGGGGAGAGTTTAAAAAAATATGAAATGCAAGTAAATAAATGTGATGAAAATCATTAGCCTATGAAAGCCAGGTGCTGGTGAACTGCTGTGGAGCACAGAGTAAGGTACAAATGTTTCAGTGAAAAGAAGTGGCCGAGAAGGGTAGTTTCAGTTTTCCTTTCTCTGTTTGCTGCTTTTCCTCTGCAGATTCGGCACTCAAGGAGCAGAGTCTCCTGTCCTCTTTTAACATGGTAATGTCTAAACCAGGGGTAGGCAGCCTTGGCTCTTTTATGACTCGTGGACTTCAACTCCCAGAATTCCTGAGCCAGCATGGCTCAGCTTGGAAACCTCTCCCTTTCCCCTCAGCGTGGCGGGCTCAGGATTTCTGGGAGTTGAAGTCCACGAGTCATTAAAAAAAAGAGCCAAGATTGCCTACCCCTGGTGTAAACTGTAGGACAATCCCCAGACTTTACCCTTTCGAAGTGAGAGCTGGATTTGTCAGGAGAACCACAGCATGTAGTGAGAATTGCGTGTGTAAGTATGGGAGGTAAAAAGACGGGAAGGAAGTAGGAACTAGATGTAATTAGGTTTCCTTTTCCTTTTCTCCCTCCTCATCTTCTTACCTTTTCCTGCTCTTTGCATAACCTTTGCCTAACCTAAAGGGTAGATTTGTGGATGAGGAGAAGGAAAAGGAGGCGAGCGGAAAATGGGATATCATCTCTACCTGCCACCCGAGGTCTCGAAAGCTCACGTAGAGTTCGTGTTTTCTGCAGGCTTGCTTCTGTTCACTTGTGTTATAATCTGCAATGGGGAAAAAAGCACGTTGCACAATTGCTTATTGTAAGCATTCGTTAAGCCTATGTTATTTGTTCGGGTTTTAATCATTCACTCTTTCTTTCAGGAGATATTACTCTCTTACATAAAACATGCACTGTGCCGTTCTGTTCAATGCTGGAATTGATTCGTAAGAGTTTTGTCCTGTCTTGTTTCTTTTGAATAACTGATGGATTGGATCTATGATCTAACGTCACACCAATCTCACCCATTCCTTTCCTGGCCCTTTCACAGGAATTATAGCTGGTGCAGATGACAGAAACATTCTGGCAATGATTCTCAATTTCTGCTTCTTTACGGTGTGTGGATTTAACTTTGCTGGCTGAGGAATTCTGGGAATCGAAGTCTGAACATCTTAAAAGTGGCCAAGATTGAGAAACACGTTTTGTAGAATATAAAATGGTGCGCATTTTCCTCATTTAATGGATGACCATTTTTCAATAATTTCATGGCCTGACTTGATTTCCACCTTACTTTTAAAACAGATGAATTTAGACAAAGAAGGCAGAATGGAATTCTTCCTCAGTCTCTGCATTATTCCCAAGGAAGATGAGTGTTCAGAGATGTGATATACATTAAATATAAAATTGCTTTCTACACACTGTCTATTGTATGCACTGAGTGCCACTTTTTGTGGCTTTCTGTTCCTTTTTTGTCTTCTCAAATGTTCAGATTATTTCTACCTCCCCTGTACAGAAGATAGATTCAGAGAAAACATGCGGCTCTGTAGCTACCAGGTGCTTTTTGGAAAAACTGAATAATATTCATAGCAGTGGAATAATATCGTTCTACACACACTGCTCACCCAGAAGGTCTACAAAAACCCATCTCCCCACAAGTCCTTTGGGCATCCCCCCACCAATAAAAGTATCCAGAAATGACCCAAAGTATCACTTTGCATTTTTCCACAGTCCTAAAAAGACTAAACACAATTTGAAAAGAGATGGCGGTTGTCTAGCTGTGAAAAAAAATGCATAAGATTCTAGCATACATAATGTAGAGTTAGTATCCCATCTCAAGAAAAATGAAATGCATTTAGACTGCAGGGTTATTCTGAATGTAAAATTGCTAAACTGAAATCCATGCTCCTTCTTGCATTTCTGCTTTTCAGATGAGGGAAGTGTGGGACATTATATTACATTTCATGTAAATGGCTAGGGTGTCATTTACTCTATAGAATCTGGTGTGAAAGTTCCAATTTCACTGATTTTGCCTTCAGTGCTCCATTTGCTTATTCTGCTAGGAATCAAAAACATGGGATATTATGGATGAATAAAGTTTGCCCCCAAATAATTTAGGAACGGGAATTGGCAACTGCCCTCCAGCCCTTTACATAAATCTTTATGGAACAGAAAGAGGGGGAAAGTCTCTTTGAGGGGAAGGGAAAGAAATCAAAGTTGAAACTTGTCAAAATACCCATAGACAAGCAAAGCGTGTTTGAGATCGATCAGCAGAAAAGAGGGTTAATAAAAAAGACTTGAGTGTAAATATAATATCACAGAATATATAGAGATTTAATAATGATTATACTGCTGGGCTCCCATCATAAACACACACTGGGAGGAAATCACATTAAATTTTACCATTTCAACACAGATTTGATTTTTGCTCCATTTGTTAATGAACAAATGTAGGGTCGGGTGTGGTTATTTAATGAAAGTGGCTGCAATTCTGGTAACAATGCAGCTTGGAAAGAAGCATGGCATTGTCACCTGTTGTCCTTTATAGGATATTACAAGAGAAGCAAAATAGGCCAGTAGCCACAAGAATCTAATATAATGAAATTCTACTGATCTGTTTAAATCTTATTTTATTTTTATTTTATTTTTTGGAATTTAAGCGGTATAGTCTGCTTGTGAGCAATATGTCCCCTCCTCTGTCTGAAGGCATGGCTATGATTTGCACAAGATTCAGAATTCACCTGGAAGATGTTTTTATGACAACGGCAGCTGAAGATTGTGTACTGCATGATGGAATGTGTGATTAGAACATATTTGTCAGATTTTTCCTAATAGACTTATAGTAGTGTATATTCTATTACAGCACTAGCAACATTGTTGGTATGCAAGCTGTGGTAAGGATATTTGTGTCTCCATATAATAGAAATGAGTATGTTTTTTACATGTGAGGGCTGGACAATATGTTCACATTGATCCGACTGGCACGGAGCCACCAATTAGGTGGTGCCATCACTGTAGGTAGTGTTTGTAAACAAGCAGCTTGCCCTTTCTTACTTTTTTGTGAACTAATATTTTTTTTAACTTTATTTATAAATACGTTAGCAGAAAAATGACTCTCATATAAACTTCTTATATATGCCAGTATCATTAACTAAACAGGATATTTGAATTCTTGTGTAAGTTCTCTTTGAAAATAAACACCAGACACAGAGTTTCTCCTCTGCATAGACCTAATGTAATATGGTGTTCATCGGATTGGAGATATCCAAGCTCAAACATGCAGTTTACTGAGTGACCTTGAACCAGGCACTCTGTTTCATCCCAAAGCATGGTGTTGTTTATTGCAAATACAAAATTAGGACAAACTTCTATGTTTGCCACTTGAGGAAAGGTAGAATATAAATGCAAAGAATGAGAAATAGGATCCCATGACCGTGAAACATTGTTACCTACTGTATAAAATAATTCATTTTTTCATCTCCTCAACATAAATCAGTGGGATTTAAATATCCAACTTTTATTGACTTGTGCCTAGAATTTTTCCAGAAACAATCAGACGACCCTAAAGTATTCAAGCCATTCGAGAAATAAATGTAAGATACGCTGCTACAACATGCCTATGCATTTTCCTTAAATCGTGTGCCTTAAGGCGTCGCGTGAAGATGCAACCTAGGTACATTCTTTCAAAATAACTTCTGCAAATGAAAGCCTCACCAGAAAGGTGAGTTTAGGATGGAGCTGTATTATATATTTCAGGTTGCAGTTAAATAGTACAGTGTGTGTTGGCATGCCCTGCTGCAGATCAACGAAGTCCTATTTCCCAGAAATAAAAACATCATAGAGAAAGCTGGGGCAGAATACTCCTGACATTCTAGCTTTCTTTTTTGGAAAAATGACTTGTTTTTATGGAGGAGTATTTAATCACGTCAGATGCCAGAAATTAAATTAAATTTCTTATGATATTTTTTTCTGCTGCAAGGGAAAGGCATGCCAGCCATCCAGTCTTTTAAAGAGCCAACGCATACAAACAATATGTACAGAAATCAAAAAGGATGTGGGCAACGTTTGTTACTTAATGCAATACTTAATTTTTTTATCACATGCTCAATTCTACCAGATGAATTGGAATAACATAGGTGGAAATGTAACTTGGTCTCCAAAGAGAGGTTCAGTTGACTCTAGGCATTTGAACTATTAGTTAAGCTAATTCTAAGCTAATCATCGAGAAATAGAACTTCTCTGAAGAAAACTACTCTGATTGCCTCTTAAATAGGAGAGTGTTCCATAAAATAGGGTACCTCGTCACTCTTACCTGCAACACTTGACATTCTTGAAGTATTTTGTGAGCTGCTGGACTTGCTGCGATTCTGGTTTTTTTTCTTATGGTTAGCAGCTCGGACAGATCGAAAAAGGACTTCGCTTGCTTTAAAGAAGGCAACCATGAATGGTTGCTTTGACTGAGGACCATGCCTGCCTATAAGACCAGCTGCTTTCACACTGATACTGCGACCTACAAAATGAAGAGATATAAAATTAGCTACCCTTAAACAAAATCCACTTGGATAATATTCTAGATAAGGTGTGGGTCTATAGAATAGCATATTTTGTTGATATTACAGTACCAGAAGTATGTAATGTCTCTGCTATAGTTCCACATTATTATGGTGACAAAGACATTAGCCAAGCAAAAAAACTCAGATCATCCTGTTTTTAGAAACGGGGGAAAATACATTGAGAATTCTGTATGCCCAAAATGCCCCCAAGAGAAATAAGAAATGGAGGTAGTGTATATATTTACATTTCAAGACATAAATAATTCCCAGGCATTACTCATTTTTGTCAGGGCTCTGAAGTTCAAGTACAGCTGAGGCCTCAGTCTTTCAAGGAATAATATATAATAGAGGGTGAAATATGACATGATTGACTCTGATTTTAATCCCAAGGGATGTGCATATTTCTTTATTATATTTGTTTAGTTGAGACTGAATAGTCACTTTGTTGGATTAGAGACTCCCCTCCTGGGCATGGGGGGCAGAGGGGGAGGGGTGGAAGTGTGGAGTATCAGAAGAAAAAGTTGAAAAGGGAAAGTCCGAATTAGACGATGAAGTTGCATCCATCTGAATGTTTGAACAAACAACCCCCAGGCTCTTAAGAAAATTTATTCTGGCAACTTGAAGAGTTGTGTGTCTCTCCATATTATGCATAACCTTCAGAAAGTGAGACAGTGCCATATGAAGCTATGCAGCTGTACATGGAGAAGAATTACCACGGGCCAGACTTTAAATAGTAGTGTGTTAGTAAAGAAATGCTGAACTGAGCTCTTCTAGGAGGAGCAATTCACAGTAGAATTCTTCTGAACTATTACTAGATTGAAGAAAGGACAACTATGGATGAAAAAGCCTATGCCTTTTCAACTACGTCATGCTCTCAAGCTTCTTCTTAATTGGGTATGTCTAGTTCAATGAAAAGAAGGACTGGGGTGAGATGATAGCAGTGTTCCAATATCTAAGGAACTGCCACAAAGAAGTGGGGTTTAACCTACTTTCCAAAGCACCTGAAGGCAGGATAAGAAGCAATGGATGGAACATAATCAAGGAAAGAACCAGCCTAGAACTAAGGAGAAATTTCCTGACAGTGAGAACAATTAATCAGTGGAAGAACATGCCTCCAGAAATTGTGGGTGCTCCAACACTGGAGGTTTTTAAGAAAAGATCAGACAACCATTTGTCTGAAATGGTATAGTGTTTCCTGCTTAAGCAGGAAGTTGGACTAGAAGTCCTCCAAGGTCCCTTCCAACTCCATTATTCTGCTGTTCTGTTCTGTTGTTCTGTTATTTTGTTCTTGCTACAGAAAGAACTAATCATCCTAGGAGCAAGACTTATTCAACTTAGCCCTATGCTTCCCTTTTTAAAGGCAGATTTATGGTGGCTCTTTGCCAGGGCTTGTATGCTTGAGAGAAACGTTTATCATGGGCATCAATGAAAGAGGCAGTTTGATTTGCGGTTAAAGCAGTTTCCATTCTACTTCCACTGTAACAAATGCATTAATTCAGTTCTTTCCTGGCAATCTTTTTGCAGGGAGACAGAGAGAGATTAGAAGTCTCAGCCAAATACCATACCTTGAATTGACCCACTTCAGTATATAAACACTTTTACAGTGTGTTTATTCAGATGTAGCACTTTAAATTGGGTTAAGATGTATAGTATCTAATGACAGAGAACTGGAAAAGATTTTTTTTAATGAAAATTAAACTTAGGAGCAGAATAACTGAGTGCATATGCAGACAATTGTTAATTTGAGGGAATAAGGGAAATTCTGCAAACGATGGAAGATAAAGGTTGGTGTGCGGGACAGTGTGCTGGATGCTTAGACACTGAATAATTACATTCATTTTTGGCTACTTCCCTCCATTTTTGTTTTCTTTTGGTGCAGGTCCAGTTTTAAAAAGTCATCATTGGTACACTGGTCCACACACATTTCCATACAGAAAACCAGTGGAAAACTACACTGTGATTAGTCAGTGGCATTCTTATTAGTAAAACAATTTTGAGTTCTAGGAATCCACAGATGAAGGGTTGCCTAACACTGCTGTAAAAAAAATCAACATCTTCCTGGAAGAGTTCTTAGAAAATAGAGTAAATATATGAAAAATTTTAAATACTCTAAATTTATTGAAGTATATATTGTGGGATAAGCAAAAATAAGGAATAAAAAGCCTTTAATGTAATGTAAACTTCCTTTAAAATAATACTGGATTAGCAATAGGATAACAACAAAGATACTACAAGTAATCATTTACATAAATCCTTGAGATACGTAGACTCTTAAAGAGCCACTCTTAAAGAGCCACTCAACATAAAGTAATTTATATGGCTATCTTGTGTTTACTTGTCTTTTGAAAAGCCAAGTTAGACAGAGATATTTTTTTAAAAATTCCTCACTTTACAATTATATCCAAGTCTTTTATTTTAATTTTGAATGTGCATTTCTATGAATGTGGGAAGAAATCCCGACAACTGTAGATATGATCTGAAAGTAAAAGATTTGAGCAATCTAACGAGAAATCAGAGTACAACTATAGATTGGGGGAGGGGCAACTATGGCCCCTTTATGGCCCGTGGACTTCAACTGAGCATACCTGGCTCAGGAATTCTGGGAGTTGAAGTCCACAGGTCATAAAAGGGCCCACCCGTACTATGGATGAGAGTACATTCAGAATCACACAACTTAGAATCAAAGCTTATAGCAAAACTAATCCAATTTAATCCAAAGTTATTTCAAAGATCTCAAAATTCCTCCAAAATTATCTGTTTCATAATAGAAGCCTTTATTTATAGATTAAGGGCAGTTTCCAAAGAGCTGGGCAACTAGTACCATGTGCCCAAGGGATGTGCCCAAGGGAGATCCCTTCTTGTGTTCAAAGGATAGACTCTTGCACAGCAAATATCTTTGAGCCCAAGGTTTCTTTCAGAAGCATTTGTGATTAGGGAACCGTTATTCAGAAAGTTCAATTTCCTTCTGACCAAGAGCAAGTCCTTGGGCATAGCTAATGTAGGGATTCCAATCTCACTTTGCATAGTCCAGTCAATACACACCTTATTGTGGATTATTAGTCTACCTTTTTAAATGTATTCCTCAGTTGGTAGAGACTACTTATGGCTGAAAATCCAAGCTCCTGTTTAGTACAAGAATCCAAATTAAAGCACTGTTTACCGAAAGGTCCCCGATTTAGGACAGGAACACTTCAACCACCTGTATCTATGGTTGGAATTCCCCATTACAAAGAATTAGCACAACAAAAATAGTTATGTCTTGCACATTTGAGATGAAGTCCAGAAGAACAGGAGCTACTGATACAATCTATGGCTTCCCATGGCTGAAAAGCTCTTCAGATATTAAAAGCCAAAAACATGTAGATGAGCGGGAGGGGGAGGGGGAAGATTTTGTGGGACTTTGTGATCAGTGGAATAATTCTGGATTAAATATTTTAGTAGTTTTGCTGTAAGGTTTATCACTCCAAGTCGTATAATTCTGAATTTACTTTCATCTACAGTTGTTGGGATTTATTTCCACATACACAGACAAGCACATGCCTAAGTGAATATAGTAAAATGTATTCCACCTAAAGTAGGTGGAGGGACAGATTATAAATTTGTATCCCAAATTTCCATATGAAATTAGGACTGCATGAAACCATACCTCATTTCTATGCCTACCTCAAAGTCTCACACATGAACCCATACTGAGAATTAATTCACTTTGGATTTTTTTTTAAAAAAAGGAAGGCTAATCATAACGATTGCCAAAAGTGGATTTTTTTAAAAAATGAAGATTTTTTTTCCTCTCTGAAGTCAGAATTACATTATATTAATGTGATACGGTTTTTTTGTGGTTTTATCCGTACATGTTGACAATGATATTTCAAAAGCCACGTAATGTAATCTTTCTGAAAGATTTATGAACATTTCAGGATGTTTTACTGTACACATTGCTTCAGTACAGCAAGATATATTGTTAAAAACAAAAAAAATGCAATCATTTCACAAAATGTATTCTTGAAATATTAGAACCAACTTTTCAATATAATATGCTTCCACTGTGAATGAAGTGTTACAAGGTTTCTTGATTCTAGTTGGACTTCATTGTAATAATCATAAAAATATGACGGCACAGAGAATAAATATGATCCCTTCATAATTACCGTATTTTATTACAGAAACAAAAAGAGGTACAACTCTTTGAAATAGATATACTTTTTTCATATTTGAAAGGTTGCTCCCTTCTGTTTTAGAAGTGTTCTATCTCAGTATGGTCTTTTATCAAACACACTAAACTTTCTGGTGTATGGTATCAAATTAGGTCTCATATCCCCATAATTATTTGTTATATGGAATACAGCATTTTCATTCTGTCCTCTATATTCAGAAAATCGGAATATCTTGAGCTATGTCTTTGAATGTTTACACATGATTTTATATGCAGGTTGCTCAAGGGTGGGATTCAAATATGTGAACAATCGGTTCTCTGTGTGGATGCCACTTCTGGAAGTCCATTCCAAGCCTGGGCAACAAAAAAGTAGCTACCAGTTCTGCTGAACTGGCTGAATCCCACCACTGAGGTTGCTTTAAAAAAGTACTTGGGACCAGAATTTCCACTGCTAACCGATGCAGTTGTGAAGTAGATGCTATGCTGCTTAACAATGGTAATTCCAGTAGTCCCCAGGTATTGTTGTTAAGTGAATCACCATGGATTGTTAAGCAAGGACCTTACGTAATTACAATTTTCAACTACCTGCTAACTTCCCTATTGACTTTGCTTAGGGGAAGCTAGCAGAGAAGGTTGCAAATTGAAATCACATGATCACAGGACATTATGACGCCTGGAAATCTAGGCTAATCACATGATTGCAAGGGTGCTGCCATGGCCAGAATTTTGAGGATTGATCGTAAGTACCAGTCTTTCAGCGTGCTTGCAAATTCAAACTGAATGAGTGGTTGCTAAATGAGGACCACATGTAGAGTCAGAAATATATTTAACAGGGCTGGAAAGTAATTTGGTATGTCTAATAAATGAGAAAGATAGAATGCCAACTTGGTAGGATACAGTGAATAGACTCAAAATGTTGCATACATTGATAGTTTTTTTTTTAAAAAAACACCATAAGATTAATTATTAGTATGCAGAAATAGAAAACTATAAACCAAATAAAACAAACAACAAGACTCAGCTGTCAGACTTAACAATCCACAAATGTCCTAAGATGGTGCCTTGCACATAAATCACTACTGAGTGAGAGGCCAGAGGGAAAACTAAAAACTCATAGTAAGAACATTCCCCAGGGAAACTGATACAATTTTAGCTATTTTCCCCCTAGTGACTTATAGTATTTTCATCACTTAGCCATCATTGAAGTGATGTAAAGCCTGTCCTCATGAATCTTATTTTTGAGAGATAGAAATGGAAAGATTGTAGAAGATACCAAAAGTCACTTATCTGAAATGACCATCCTGACAATCTTAAATTCCCATGTCATAAATACGGGTCACATACTTTGAAACTCAGAGCCAAATCTGATCCAACCAGCTAATATCTATAATTAGATGTAGTTTTCCTTTTATTGTTTGCTTTAAGGTGAAGGATTAGTGGGGGATGGACCAAGAGGAGGAACATTTAGACTGGATCTCTAGGAAGAATTACTTCTTCTTCCAAATACTATTTTCCCAATGAATGCCCTACCTTTCCTATCCACCCAGAGCAACTTTTATGGTGAGATGGGTGGAAAATAAAATAAAATAATAAAATAAAATAAAATAATAAAATAAAATAAAATAAAATAAAATAAAATAAAATAAAATAAAATAAAATAAAATAAAATAAAAAATAAAAGCTTTTACACCCAGGAAAATCATACCAATACATGTGAGATTCTCATTATAAAAACATAGTGATTTTTATAAGAAAATAATAGGGACAGCCTAGCTCCTCAACAACCACCAAGCTCATAATCAGATTCCTGTCTATCCCTTGCATCCTTTTAGAAAAATGTGTACATTTCTCACTGCCTAATTTCCTTTGGGTCCTGGCTATACAAATTGGTGCCTACAGCTATTTTAAGAAATAAATCCATTATTAACTATTAGAAATTAATCTAACATTTGAATGTGTTTAATCCTACAATCTAGGAGGAAATGGAAACAGAAAATGAGAACAAAAATCAGATTTCATTTTTTTAAAAAACCATTCATTACAGCATGGGTGCTAAAACAAGGGACCATATCAAAATAATACAAGAGGTTTCTTAAGATGGTTTCTATATCTGCATACATTTTAACACTTCCATTCATTAGCTGATCTCTCACCTTCTGTGTCAATTGGATGTGATGGTTTCTCCTGTAAAATCACAACTGCCTTCAGCCTAAAATGTAAACTATAACAGAACCCACCCAGTAGACCACTACAAAGATATATGCAGAGAATTAGAAAATGCCTGATCCTTTCTTAATTTAGCACAGCCCTAGGGAAACAATGTTATATGCTGACATACTCCATATGTGTTATGTTGCTCTTTAGACCTACAATTGAATATAAAATAGCAGAAAATCAGCCATATTTCATGCAGAAATGATGCCTATGATACCAAATTACATTTTCAAAGGAAAAAATGGATTTCATCATGATGTTGCCTCTTTGTTTTTTTTTCATCAAGAAGGAAATGCAAAATTATGATGAGCAGGTATGTTTTTCATCTTGCAGTTTTATTTTCTATATTTTTCCGACATATTGCAATTTAAACAATCTTTTTTTATCCCGTCAAGCTCTTTTAAAATTAAAAATCACAGACCCATTGGAGATCAAAAAAGAACATATTTTAATTCAACGAGAAGCTTCAATCCATCCTCATAATCAACTAAGTAGAATAAGGTCTAGGGCAGGGGAGTCAAACTGCCGGCCCACGGGCCAGTTGCATCATGTGGAGGCTGTACCCACCCCAGCTCCGTCAATGCGAAAACAGTCACACCTGTAATCTAGACACACCCGTGGTCTAGGGCAGAGGTCTCCAACCTTTTGGGCACCAGGGACTGGTTCCGTGGTTTTGTGTGCTGCCTGCATCCCATGGATGGGGCTTTGCTTCTTTGTGTGGACTGGTTGCTGGCATGCCACAGCCCAGTACCGGTCCACGGCCCAGGGGTTGGGGACTCCTGATCTAGGGTGTTGGGAGCATTAAAGCTAGGCTAGAGAAACAGTTCCTGGGTTTTGTTATTGGCACATTGCAAGTTAATCAGAATTATATACTAGTATGGCAAACCAAAGCTCAGATTACATTGTATGGAGCCTGAGTACATGCTTGTGCAAATGAGCATTATGTAATTTTGTATACGTTAGACATATCTCAGTAGAATCTGGTTCTGTGTTTCTTATGTAATGTTATTTTCATCACTAATAGAAAGTTTGTTTATCAATTCATTTTTCTTAAATATTTACACCTACTTATTATCCTACAGGTCGCAGGATCTGCTTTAATCCGTAGATCACACAGGATAAAACACTCATATGAAACAAAAATGATTGTTTAAAAGATTAAAATAGCAATAGCCATAATATAATAATAGACAATTTTAGAAGGACCAATGGCCAGACTATTCTGAATGCTTGAGTAAAACCAAGTATTTCCCTGGTGCTAAAAACCAAGCAAATTTAATATCACTTCTTCCTTCCATCAGCAACCCAAGTGGTTTGCCCATGACAATGAAATAAATGACTCTGCCCATAAACCTAGATTCTTTTCCTTCTGCCCATAGCACTATCTAGGCCAAGGGTGTCCAGCCTTGGCAACTTTAAAGCCTGTGGACTGGCTGGCTGGGGAATTCTGGGAGTTGAAGTCCACTGATCTTAAAGTTGCTGAAGTTGGACATCTCCAATTTAGGCCCACGTATGTCATGTCGGTGATAAAATGAGGCAGCATCTTGGTAATCATGGAGCCTGGGAAGTCCTAAACCTAGCATTGAAAAGGGCCCCATATGTATGTTAAATTCTCCAAAATCACCATTCTGGAATTTTCTACTACTGACACCACTTCAGCTAGCCCAGGGGTAGGCAACCTCAGCTCTTTTATGACTCATGGACTTCAACTCCCAAAATTCCTCAGTCAGCATAGCTGACTGAGGAATTCTGGGAGTTGAAGTCCATGAGTTATAAAAGAGCCGAGGTTGCCTACCCCTGAGCTAGCCTGACTACAGAGAACAGCATTAAATATAAAGGTTGCTATACCATCAACATCTTTTTCCTGTCTCTTGGGCTTAATACCAGGAATGCACCCATGTGTAATAGTATTTTCATAGCACCCACAGATTCTATTCAATGGATGTCATTGATCAAAATGTTCCCACAGAGGATCCAAACTGTTTTTGAGTTTTGTGCAATTTGTGTGCATGTGGCTCAGTGGGTTAGGACGCTGAGCTTGTCGATCAGAAGGTCAGCAGTTTGGCGGGTCGAATCCCGAGTGCCGCGTAACAGAGTGAGCACCTGTTACTCGTCCCAGCTTCTGCCAACCTAGCAGTTTGAAAGTACGTAAAAATGCAAGTAGAAAAATAGGGACCACTACGGTGGGAAGGTAACAGCGTTCCGTGTGCCTTTGGCACCTAGTCATGCCAGCCACATGACCACGGAGACGTCCTCGGACAAGCGCTGGCTCTTCGGCTTTGAAACGGAGATGAGCACCGGCCCCTAGAGTTGGAAACGACTAGCACGCATGTGCAGGGGAACCTTTACCTTTACTTCAAACAGCATAATAATTCCAAAAAGATTCTTGTGAAATGTGACACATACATATAACTTACCATCTGCCATCTCTGCACAGAGCTGCAAACCTAAATTATTCTGTGGGTCAATCACCCAGTGGTTACTGGTGACAGTGATATCAAACACAAGCCAGCCAATATGAGGAGCTTGAGCTCGTTTTGTATCTAATAGGAACAGGTCCGCATCCCTAGTGTGGAAACAATGAGTAAATAAAAATGCATCATAATTATGTCATTGCAATTAACTTTGGCAGTAAAACATTGATTCTGGCTGTGGCACAGCAAGGTAGACAATGTACGTGCACATGACTTCACATGTTGGAAAGGAAAGGCAGTGATCCATAAACTAATTTAATTCTAGCTCTTCAAATTAATTTCTCCAAAATAATTTTCTGTTGGCATTAATAATCTGGACATTTATAATTTTTATTTTTATTTTCTATAGGTTTGATATACTATGTGATTTCACCTCCCACAGTTCAATTCTATGAGCATGTAAGTGTTGCAGATGTAACAGAAATTCCAATAGTTGCATGCAAAGTATAGACAATAATGAGAAAACATGTAAAGATTAGGCTTTAGAATAGACTGATAGTATTTTGAAGTATTTTTTCACAATTTGTGCATGGGGAGGGAAAGCTATATATTACTTTGATTTTCTGAAGAATTCTATGAAAACCAGACCAAAAATTCATACGTTCTAAATATTTTAAAAGGAAAAATATTGTGAAACTTGTTTCGGTGGCTTGAATATTTTAGATATGTAATTCACAGATCTTTTTGCAAAGCAAGTCCAAGATTATGACTTTACCCACTTCTTCCTAATGGAATATTTGCATTAAAAATTACTCATGTTGAGGACCATGGATGTAGTAAATCTCATCTTAAAGTTCATTCATGGCTTCATATCCCAACTCAAACACAAGAGTCCTATATACTGCATATAGATTAGCAAAGTAAATGTAGCTCTTGGTTCTCTAAAAATAAATACAGCTGAGCCATATAGTATATCCCTTGTTGCAGCTAAATTAAACTTGGCTTGCTTTATTCATGGTTCAGGGCAGCAAGTATTTCTCAAAACTAGTCCTGTAAATTGTGCATGCAATCCTTGCATTTGCTCATCTATAATGATTAACTTAACTAATCGTTTACATGATGAAATTGGAAAATTGGATACCTGTGAATTTTCCTTCTGGCAATCTCACTGGACAGCAGGACAAGAGATGAGTTGTTCAACCTTCCAACCACTAGGAGAAAAAGACTCCAGGGAGAGGCTGAAAACAGACATGCCGGTATTAGGAACCACCGCTCTGTTCTCCATCCAAACCAATATCCTATTTTCTTTTTCCAGACGTGTGGGGTTGGGTGGATGGAGTGGCCAAGATAGTTTGCAGAGATGATGATAGAGGCTTTGATCGGGGCTGACCTGAATTTACACACTATGTAGATGTTTAGAAGAATAAATGTTCCATGTCAGTTGGATCATTCCCCTATGGAGGAGGTAAGCTGAATCACATGCTCTCTTCTACAATGCTGTCTTTAACAGCACCCCCTATTTGATCAGCTGTCCAGACTAAACTTTGTAAAGATAAAGAGCTCTGCTAAGGAAGAACTGAGCAGGGGCTGAAGTTACTCATCAGTTATGAACCGCTGAAAGGACAGGCACACAAAAGGGAACCTCAGCACAATCTCCCTCAATTGGTAGATTTTGGAATCTATCAGATCCAGCTGCGGCGTTAGATCTTCTATATCCTTTTCTGTCATCTAATGTCTAGATATTTGTACCCTACATCTAGTACAGTTAGTCCTCGACTTAGAACCATTTGTTCATGACCAGTTTTCACACTTATGGCCAATGCAGCATCCCCAACAGCCACATGATCAAACTTTGCACGTTTGGCAACCAGTACTGTATGTATTTACGACGGTTCCTTAGGACTGTCATTTGCAACTTTCTTAGGGAGTTTCTGACAAGCAAAGACAATAGGGGAAGCAGATTCTCTTAACGACTACGTGATTTACTTAATAACTTCAGTGATTCGCTTAACAACCATGGCAAAAAAAAGTAAAATAGGGCATTTACTCACTTAACAACTGTCTTGCTTGGGAATGGAAATGTTGGGCTCAATTGTGGTTGTAAGTAGAAGACTACCTGTAATGTCATCTATGGATCTGATTGTAGCAATGGTGCTTGTAAGAGGAATTTAACAGCTTTCCTGTGGGTGGTGTTTGCTATCCGTTTACTATTTTTCAAACAATTTTACCCTACAGTTTTAGATATTCCTGTGAGAGAAAGGGGGCAAGAGAGAAGCAGGTTTCTAGCACCCTGAGCATAAGAATGAAATTCCAAGCCTCTTAATGAAAAAAACAAAACATGCAGAAACTCTTTGAAGTGGAGAAAACCCAACAAAGCACCTGAAGTAGGGAAAAGGAACATCTCATTAGCAGCTACCTGGAATGAGCAAAAAGCAAAGATAAGATGCCAACATGATTGAGAGGGGGGAAATAATTAAAAGTGAGTAATAGCTGAGAGTCAGATGCATGAAAGGCCAGAATATAAGGTGATGTAACAACCCACAAACCACACTAAAAACTTTAAATGGTCCTTCAAATTCTAAGTAGAGCATCTATATCTATAGTAGATCTACTCTGGAAGTCATAAAAAGTATTTGGGGGCTTTGTTGATAGGAATTGCTTAGCCAGGACAAGCCCTTTAAATAGCTACTGTGGTTATTATCTACTCTAGTTGTAAGTAAATAAAATGCCTACAAGTTGCTGCACTAAATTCTATCCCATTCAGAAGCCATTTTTTCCTTGAAAAATGAGCATCTTTATGATCTGATATTCTCTGCCACCATTTGATTTCAGACTTTTTTTTTCTTGCTCTTCCATATGAAGGGGAAAATCTCTCATCCAACAAGGACTAAATATGGCAGGACTAGACATAAGGCAAATAAAAGTACTTGCATATGTAAAGAGGGGATTCCTAACACAAGAATAGAATAGAATAGAATAGAATAGAATAGAATAGAATAGAATAGAATAGAATAGAATAGAATAGAATAGAATAGAATAGAATAGAATAGAATAGAATAGAATAGAATAGAATAGAATAGAATCTGGAAGATACTTTGGAGGTCTTCCAGTCCAGCCCCCACTCAAACAGGAGAACCTATACCATCTCAGACAAATGACTGTCCAGTCTCTTCTTAAAAGCCTCCAGCGATGGAGTGATTTCTGAAGGCAAGCTGTTCCACTGGTTAATTGTCCTCACTGTTAGGAACTTTCTCCTTAATTACAGGTTGCTTCTCTCTATAATCAGTTTCCAACCATTGTTTCTTGTCTTGCCCTCTGGTACTTTGGAGAATAATTTCACCCCCTCTTCTTTGTGGCAGCCTTTCAAATACTGGAATAGGCAAAGGCTATATTCAATTCACAGAAAAACAACACCAATAGCTAAATGAATAGGATGGACTTCTTTCTACTTCAGAGATCTTAAAGGAAAATTCACAGGTAAAACCATTTTTCATTCATCTTAAGGCATCTTTGATATACAAGGTAAATATTTTTATGGCGTGGACTCTTGGTGGAGAATCAGAGCTGAGTTTCAGACTGAAACAATGTTCATACTGACAATGGTCGACATCCATTAGAGACAGAATGGCCATTCTTATCTATATGAGCCTGAGCGCTAAATCTGTGTTCTCTTTCTATACTTCTTTTTATTTCTGTCTGCTCTTAACTGTTCTTTTTTTTCCTGCCTAAATGGTTGAAGGATCAACATTGTCAGCTGTTTGAAAACACCTATATACCACTGCTTCCATGCACCTACACAATAGTCTTCTCTAAAAAATCTTCATCTGTTGCCTCCCAGACATTACATTCTGCAATGTAAAAATCTTTCATTTTTCCTAATAGAAATATATCAAGAGGAGCATGCACAAAATCCAACATACTAAATTAAAAGATGAAGGATACAATAATGGAAGACAAAACACAGTTCTCAGGCAAAGGAATACCACAAAAAAAAATATCCAAGGAATATAGTAGCATGTGATTTATCTCTTTAATTATTTTTCTAGACAGAGTTCATAGGGAATGGGGAGTGAGATCTGCAAAAGGACTGTATCCTTTTAAATTATAATACAAATATTTTGGTGGCTTCAGAATTTCAGAAGCATGCTTCTCTCTTTAACATTCCATTCCATTCATATGATAAGCAAATGCTGAGTATCTTTTGGTCAGAGTGCATGGTTTGGGCTAAAATCAACACCTGACATCCTTGTACAAGGACCAGAATCTGAGTGTCTGGGAAATGCTCTCAATCAAGGCCCAACTTGGGACTTTTTCCTACTTTCTGTCCACCCATTTTGGGTAGTTGTCCTCCAAGGGTTACAAAGCATAGCAGTAACATGGCAAAACCAAGGTCAGTGCAACAAAATGTGTAAACCTTGGAGAGGCTTAATGCATGTATGTTCTTTTACTTAAAAAACACATTGTCACCAAATCCAAACAAAATCCAAAAATTACCTTTGCTACTATAATCTGCAAGAATACCAGCAACAGCTGTGTAAAACAACTCAGCTAGCTATCCTGAGTTATTTATTGAACAGCCAGCTCAAGCAAAACATTTCAAACCACCTTCAACTGTTTTTTTTTAACTTCCAAGCCACTTTGTTGGATAGTTTCATTCCTTAACAGAAATAAAACAATCCCTTGTTTCTAAATTGGAAGAATTAATTTGAAGTACAACTGGAAGAAAAAGTGACCTGTTTGGATATTCCTTGATGATCTGATAAATGCTAATCTTAATTGTTTCATTCTCAAATCGACTGTAACTCCGATCCTTGTAAATCCGAAATTCTGCTGCTGTCACTGCTTCTCCATGAGGGATCTGAGTCAAATCAAATCGGAATTCTTTGTAGTGCCGTCTTTGGTGAGAAAAATCCTTGTCTCTTTCCACTATGAAAATAAAATGAAATGAAAAGGTTAGACATCCGCATGTCATGTTAATGCAGCACTCATTACAGGTTTTAATTTAAACTATGAGACATTCAACAAGCTAGAAGTCACAAGGTCAATGGGGACAGAGCCCGCAACAACTCAGAAAGGAAATCATTCTGCAAAAAGAACAAAAACTAGACTATATATTTAAAAGTAATAAAGCTGTGGGCAAAAAAAGAATCTCCACATGTTAGAAAAGAATTATGAAATTGGGTTGGTTCATCTTTCTATATGAGCAGGAATTACTAGCAGATGATCTTGGCATGGATGCTTGGACAGCCTTTGAGGAAACGAAGCTGGCCAGGCCTTGGCTGAAGTCATAATATATTACATGGATACTTGTTCCATTCTCATGCAGTGGTATTCGTATTCCCAGCTACACTTGCTCTGCAAATGAAACCATACTGTAAACCTTGTTTGCATAACTACTATCTACAGCAGGATGCTCATTAGACAAAAATATTAGTCACGAACTCTCTGAATTGTTTTGAAGAAGTAATTCTTGCTGCATCTGTTGTTTATCATAATGGCAGGACTGGTGACTCATTTACAGGAGGAGTGGTTAACCTGAGGTCCCCAAACCATCTGGGGCCTCTAAGCCTCTTTTCTGTTTTCAGTGCTGACCACTGACCGCAATTGCTGGAAATTGGAAATTGTGAGGTGCAAAATACATAAAAATAGTCATTTATACCCCCCCAAACAAGGCTTAATATAGTTTTAAAATAATAAAAAAACACATTCCACCCACTTTGCTCTGAATCCTGGCTCTACCCATTCTCTCGTCAAGAATTAAATCCTTATTCCTAACACCCTGGGTATTAATGGATGTGGGATTGTGAATGCAATGCCTAATTAATCCATATACATAACACTTCACAAATGTCACTGCTTTGTATTAAGAGAGATACGAGGTCTTGGTGCAGCTTACTTAAATCTCTACATCCCCTGCAGAAGCAGGAAAGTAAACCAAGCACTTTTAGGTGGTGGAGGTTACTGTAAGCTGACAGAGAACAAAGCACACATGTTTACAGCTTCAAACCAATGAAATGATGGTATATTTTCATGAAATACTTGGGTTATCTGACAAGCAGAGGTCAGAGGTTCCAAGAGTTTTGTCTTGAAATTACTAAGTGCTCTTCAGCTGGCTGATAATTGAAAGCAGAGGCTGGAAATATCCAAGGAGGTAGGTGATAGATAAGTCACAGATAAATGGAAAGACTCTAGTTCTTATACCCTCAAAGGGCAGAGGCTCCAGGGATTCTCTGTTGTGTTACTGGGAACAACAGACTAAGGCATCAGTCATGGTACCTATTCCTATCTTTATCTTCTATCATTATCCAAGACTGGCTCTTCCCCGATCCCTTGGTTCTTCAGGCATCCATCCTCCCAAGGGTGCAGAAGAAAACCTGAACTTCCATAGAGGGTTAGAAAAAGGAATTCATCAGAATGAAAAAGTTATATGTTTATTTCACTCAGTATGGATGGTTCCCAAAAGTATGAGCTCTGAGTTTTATCTGTAACACTACAATAACCTGCAAACTAATAAAGGCACTAGAGCCCACCAGATTGAATCCCATTCTAGAACAGAATTATTTTTTTTATTAATCCTCTGATCCTGAACGCCACAATCTCATTTATATTGATTGCAACTACTTGCAATGCAAATTAGTCACAGCACATAGAAATTTATTTCCTAACTCTCCCCAAGACACATCTTTTACATGTTAATTTGAATTATCGTGAATTAACAGGATTAGGAGAAAAAAATAAAAACCTTTCTTCATATACCTGCTTTGAATCCAACAATCTCTGAAGGGAACATGGATGAGAAAGCAGTGTTTGAACTGTCGTGGAGTTTGCTGTTTAATCACATTTTTATGTTCCAAGTAAACACCTTGAATTATTTGGGGGGAAAAATAAAGCTGGGATAAAAATATCTAAGAATAAGTGCATGATCCATCAAAAGTAAACTCAAAATGCTTTTACAGCAATTGGGAATTTTGTTACGTACAATATAAACCAAGGGTCTCCACCTAAAGTAGCCATGAACGCTGGTATCAAAGTCTCCAGAGAGAAAATAGAGTAACCCAGAATGCCATCAAATATAAATTTATTTGAAAAAAGAAAACTATTGCAAAACAGTCGCAGGCAACATCCCATCCCCAACCTCAAAGTGGTCCCATGCCTCCAGAGAGCTCCACTCATCAAATGTATTTAATGCTGATAACAATATAACACATCTGCCGTTTCTGTTGGCCAAAACATCTCAGCCATCCTGACACAAGGCAGGGCCACAGCTATCCTAGCCCCATCCATTGAGGTAGCCCCTTTTCTTCCAATTACCAAAGTGGGCAGACCACAACATTGGTTCCAGTCACATTGGCACCTTGACACACAGCCACCCTCTGTCCTACTCTGCTTTGGTTCCAAATCATACCTTTCTCCTAGTCCAGGGGTAGGCTAAGGGACTTCAACTCCCAGAATTCCTGAGCCAGCATGGCTCAGCTTGGAAACTTCTCCCTTTCCCCTCAGCATGGCTGGCTCAGGAATTCTGGGAGTTGAAGTCCCCGAGTCATAAAAGAGCCAAGGTTGCCTACCTCTGTCCTAGTCCAATGGAGGAGCTAATGTGTCGAACTGAGATTGGCAAGCTGTCAGCTCACCTCATCGGCCACCCTTCCTCTGTAAGAAGGTACGTGAAGATTGCCTACAGCACTCTGACCCTTCCTCTCCAAAGCACCAGTGCAAGCTTTGAACAATGACTATGAGATTGTGAGCTTAAGGCCTCCGATATAAATTCTTTAAAACTCTTGAGGTTGGCTTGATGTAGCTTTGTTCTCTGGCATAGTTGCAACTATCAAAATCCACATCTGGATCAACCAGACAAAGTTGTAGTCCTCTATACTTTTGTAGCATGCCAGCAAGTGATTCTTCACTCCCCTGCATGCATTCCTAACAATACTGGAAAAATATTCTTCCTGGGAGGGTAGCTGATCATTGACCAAAACCTTTATTATTTGAACAGACAAGTGCCAAACAGGCAGGGCAAGATCATAATTACATTACTGGAGGAACTGAAGCAGAGGTTTTGACCTAGTCTGTCTTCTCTTGCTCCCTTGGTGTTTTAATGCTACCTGCAGCTGGACACAACCATTTCAGTGTGTTTACTCACAAAATATCAGCAGGAAATTACACTGCTCATGTCTGGCCGCATGCCACAGTTGTGCAATCTTGGGAGGCTCTAGTGGCTACAGTGATGGAAAAATAAGAAACTGAGTAAACCAAAACGCTTCCTATGTCTCCATCCCTAGTTAAGCTTTTGCTTGGAACGCTCTTCAAAATAAACATATATAGAACTCGGCTAAATCCGTATTTTAAAATGTTTATTAGTTGGTCGCTAAAATGAAACTAAGAGGGCCTATTAGTAAAATCAACCACCATAAGCTGTTTTACATTCAAGAAGTTTAAAACCTTCCACGATATTTTTAAATGGATATTAAAACTTTTATCTGTTTGCTTTCCAAGATTATTACTGCTGAAAAATGTATTGTTACATCCATGCCTTTGAGAAATTGTGCCATTAAAGGATATACATTTTTTACTAGTCAGAATGTATACTTCTGTGAAGAAGTTAAAACAGAGAATAGTTCCTACTGTTTTAAAATACCCCAAGACATGGTAGATAAATAGCTGCTAAACAAAATGACCCTTTGAACTCTCAGTTCATGTAACTTCATTGTATGCTTGTTCAGCTACTTAAAACCTGATCAACTGTGTGTATGCCCTGGGTTTCTTCTCTTAAATAATCCTTGACAGAGACTTATCTACACCCTGAGCATCATGAAGTCCTGGTGTTTTGTTTTTTTTACAAACTATCTTATTCTTAGTATTTTCTGATAATAGCTTGTGCTGGTGCTGCCTGTATTTTAATTTACTTTTTATTGCATTTTATTTATTAATTAAATTTATATGACATTCCTCTCACTATCAAGCGATTCTTGGTAGATTTCTTTCTTTCTTTATTCATGCATTCAAAAGAAAAAAAAGTCTAAAGATGCTAGACCCCAACAAAGAACAGAAATTCAGAGGCCACTAACCAAACAAGAGGCTCTCTTGATCATTCTTTCATGAAAATGTGTATGTATGTGTATAAAATAAGAAAACCATTTCACCCCCACAAAGTTAAGTAATTCTGACAAACATATTTGTAAAAATGTACTATTCATTTTATTTATAATCTTTTATATTTTCCAAATCCCACTAGTGTTGTGGATATTAAAACAAGCATTAATTTGCAGCAACCTGCTTGTTAACTTTTGAAATAAAGTTTTATTCTTGCTACTAAACTGGTCCCTCTTGCATCAAAACATGTCCTGGCAGCACCTTTTTTCTGTCTTCATGACATGGCCTCCAACTTGTCTCTAGACCATGGGTCTTCAAACTCGGCCCTTTTATGACTCATGGACTTCAACTCCCAGAATTTCTCAGCCAGGCATGCTGGCTGAGGAATTCTGGGAGTTGAAGTCCATGAGTCATAAAAGGGCCGAGTTTGAAGACCCCTGCTCTAGACCATCAGTGACAATCTTGAGCTATCCCTAGGTCTACCAATAATAAAGTTGTGTTTTTCTCCAAAAGCCAGCAGCTTCCCAAAGCAACCCCAGATGTGTAAAATCTGTTAATGCTTTGCCACACATTACACCAGTGGCAGAGTCACGTGACCAGCAGTAAGTAGGATCAGAACTGTGCTTATTGGCAATTTCAAAATGATGCAGGGAACCATCATTTTTGACGAGAGCCAGTTTGGTGCAGTGATGAAGGTACTGGCCTAGAAACCAGGAGACTGTAAGTTCTTAGGCATGAAAGCCAGCTAGATAACCTTGGGCCAGGTCCCTCTTAGTCAGCCCAACCCACCTCACGGGGATGTTTGCTTTGGGGGAAGTAGGAAGAAGAAGGAGTATTAGATATGTTCATTGCCTTGAGTTACTTATAAAATAATAAAGATAGGATAAAAATCTAATAAACCCTCCAAATCCTGGTTTGTCTCCCTAGTGTCCCTCTACTTCTGTGTTCCCACATCAAGGGTCAAGCAACCTTCTCCAGAGGCCATCCCATCACCGCCACTATTTTTTCTACCTTCTCCATCTCTTAGCTTGCATTTTTGCCTCCTGTTGTTGTGAGTGCTCCAACCCTGGAGGTTTTCAAAAACAGACTAGACAACCATTTGTGCAGGATGGTATAAGGTCTCCTGCCTTGAGCAGGGGATTGAACTAGACAACCTCTGAGGTCTCTCCCAGCCCTATGAATCTATGTTCTTGTTAGTGCTAGGCAGAGAACCTGTCACCAGTATGGTTACCTAAAGAGACAGTAAGCACTCTCCCTCCCTTGCATGGCTGTGTGAATATATTTCTGGTAGCGGCAATGAGCCCAATGAGTTTTAGGTGGTGGACCTCATCCAGCCCGCAGGTGATAGGTTGCTGACCCTGATCCTAAAGGGATAGTTACTGTAGCACATACAAGTGGTCACTCAACATCTCTGGGTCATTCAGCGGACTTGACTAGAAATGCTTTAACTTTATGGTCTTGACCAGTTTAAGAGACCAGTTTAACAGTGCATGATCTTACATAACTCTGTGAAAATTTGACTCTGTGCAATGATTCCCCAAGTGAAGCTTCAGTCTCTCTCTCTCTCTCTCTTGACCTGGAAACAAAAATGAATTGCCCTTTTTTTCCCCAGCAGAGGAACAACCTTATTTAATAGTCACATGATTATCGTTCATTCTCTTTTGTCTGAAAATGAACACCAGTCCACTCTCCCCAAAAGGGTGTGCACTACATGGGTTTGATGGGAAATCTGGAGGTCATGGTGCTTCAAAACACCAAGCAGCATCACACAGGGAAAGGATATTGTATACAGACCCAAGATGACTCCTTTGCAAACTTCATATAACCTTACTTTATTATTTTTTGAAAATTGAAATAACTTTGCTTAGTTGGCTCATATCTAGAATCTTGTAGCCAGACTTTTCCAGAACTCAAGAGTTCAACTCTCTGGCTATGGAGCCTGAGTTAATTTTGCATTGGATGTCGAATTAAATAGAAGCCCTTTGATTTCCTGCTAGTTTCTTAGGTCCTAAATGCACACAGATGTATGGGACGTGTAGCCCACTAGACCTGTTTTCCACCTTCAAAATGGAAAGTCCTCTAAAGAATTGAGCTAACACTACCTTTTCAGTCATGGAAACTTTGGGAAATTAATACCATACAGGTACAGAATACAGAATACAGTAAGAGGTCTGTTTCAAAGTGGAAAGACAAATTTTTCCACATTTCCTTCATATCCTGTTAGAAAGGCAGTCCTTTTCTCTAGGTTCTGATTAGTGGGAGCGTAAGGTGAATTCATAATTGTCCATAAGTTCAAATAAATTGTTCCGCCTACTTAAGAGTAAAACACAAGAGGCAAATCAAGCTATATTACATTGCTTGGGGCACAGCTGTATTTGACTTTAGTTGTGTCGACAGGAAAAGGGGCGCAATGAAACTATTTTAAAAAGCTGCAGAGGAACATGACAGATTCAAAGAGGTTGGAGATCAGTAAACTGCTCCTGATGCTCCCTGAAAAATTTCCCTACAAAAATGTCTAGAGACAATGAAAACTTTGAAACAGTGTATAATTTTGTTTTGGAAATAGCAGTTCAAATCACACTCCTAACTCTGCCCTTTGGGCTTCTGAGAGCCAAAATCTGCTCTGACTTACACATTTCCTCACTGGAAGTTTTGACACACATTCAAAACAGTGTGCAAGTTGTGACTCAGGTGTGAATGGACTCGGAAATTAGTCTTCAAAATCATCGCAGTCTCTGTCCCCGGCCGTTGCCATTTCTTCCAGTTTGCAACAGAAAGCCAGGAAGTATAATCAGAACTATCAACTTTGCTGAAACCAGCTACTGATGGGCTTTTGTCATCTCTAAACAATTTCTAATTCATTCCAACTAATTGTTAGAAGTAATACTTTTCAACATGGCTGCTGTTTGTTTTCTTCCCACCCACCCCTCCCTCATGCATTATTCCTTTTGTATGCTGCCTTTTTTGTTCCCCTGCAAGCTTGGGACAAGGATTTCATGTTTTATTAACAGACTTTTTTATTCTAAAGAATGACAGAAGTATTTAAGATGAATCGTGTCTACATAAAATAATCAACAGAATACAGTATTGTATATTTATCTATCATTTAATTAATTAAATTTTTTCTCATCTTTCCTATAAAATGGCTCAGGGTGGCATGTTCTATGCTAGAACTTGTAAAAGAAGCTAAAAAGATCAATATTTGCAACAAATTAGACATAGAATGGAAGCAGTTATTTGAATGGGTCATTTATAATTCCTGTTGGAATGCAGTTCATATCATTCATCCTTGGGCATATTATGTAGGATCAGTGGAATTGAGTTTAATAGACTGGAGTCTACTGAGCTCTGGTCTCCTTTAGATCATTAACAACAATCACTTTCTACAGAGAGTTCCAAATATGGGGGCAACAAGAGTTAAATTTTCCCAGAGTCACAAAGGCCATTAAGTTGTATTTTCACCATCTGGCACATTTTCTTTATTTATTCATCAGATCTATACCTACAACAATCAGCAAACTCTCAGCAGTTTGTAACAGTCATTCAGCAGTCAACAATTATAATAGAATGTATGTAGTTCTATTGCGGACGACAGAGAATGAGGTGGCTGGATGGAGTCACAGAAGCAGTAGGCGTGAGCTTAAATGGACTCCAGGAGATGGTAGAGGACAGGAAGGCCTGGAGGAACGTTGTCCATAGGGTCGCGATGGGTCGGACACGACTTCGCAGCTAACAACAACAGTTCTATTGCACTGATGCATTTTTAATTAAATTTAATTAAATGCTATGCTTCACTTTGGGAGGTTTTGAAAGCCAAGACTTCCATAGCATTGGTGTGAGAACCACAATCTCCCTCACCTTGTGAAAGTGGGGAACCAGTTGTAGTTTCTCATGGGGACAATACGTTGGATGGTTGGGACATATAAGATGTAATAGATAAAAAGAATGCATTCTAGTATACAGTACATGATAGGAGTGAGTTTTGGTTGATATCTGCTATGCAGGACTTACATTGTGGAAATGTCTTGTGTATTCTTAAAGCTAATATTATACATGGCAACTGGTAAATTGCAGGCTCAGAAGATAACTCTTGCCTTGCATTACTTCTCTACCTCCATGTCATACTATTAAAATAAATAAATGGTTCACGATATGAATATTTAATGAAAACATGATGCCCTTTTCTATCTTCCTGATTAGCCAATTCCTCAGCAGTGGAAAGCTAGCTTTAATTATGAGACAACCTTACAGGACATTTTTTTATGAGGCTATGAAGATCTTTTAATTATTTTTAAGATGCTGATCTTGGTAATACCTAATACACATAGTTGAAGTCATAGGGTTACTGCTATTTGGTGGTTGTTCCAGGAATGTTCCACTCACTTGGTTTCAGTTTACACTGAGTAGATACAACATGGATGTGACCCTTGCCCTCTTGAGAGCTGCCTCATTTATACATTTATAAACATCATAAAAAGCCAAAGCACATGGAATTTTTAATTTTTCTATTTAAGAAATGAAATACTTTCCTAGAAATATTTGGAGAGAAGTTGTTCCAGGTTGATGTTTACCATCTTAGTTCTTACTGGAAAGCCAGCTCATTGTAAAAGTATACGGCTCAAACATCTGAATATCTGCCTAGAGTAATGGTGCCTCACTTTCATTGATGTAAATGTATCTTTATAACTTATTGAATAAAGGCAGCCTTTTTATGCAGTGTTGGATGGAGTATTCAGTATTTGGTATATAACATTTACTCAGTATTCAGAATATAACATACTGAAAAATACTTAGAGAAAAAAAGAATGAGCATGTGTGTTGAGAGAGGAGAGTTCTTAATCCTCATTGTGATATAAAACTGAATACATTGTGTTTTCTTGGATGTGGAGTTTTACATTTTCCAATTAGGAACCCTAGCTCAGTTATACAACAGTTTGTATAAAGATTCCTAGGTCTAATATCTCACTGCCTAGTTTTCATCTCTAGTTTTTCGTTTTGTTTCCTTGAAAATCCAAACAGTTGGTAATGTGAATAGACTTTTCTTGGGGAAGACCTGAATCTACCCCATCATTTAGGACAAGAAGGCAGTGAAGGATTGAGAAGGAAAAGGACCCATCAGTGTTCTAACTGTCCCTCACCAATGACGACATCATCATCTGCACAGATATAACACAGCACAGGTACAGAATACTAGTAGCTCAGCTCGTGAAGCCTTGAAATTCTGCTGTCCAGTCTGAGTAGGCAATAGAGGACTATAAAGCTCAACAGCCTGTCCTAACAAAAAGCAAGAATTCTTGTTCCAGATGTATGCCCCTTAGAAGAAATATAATTTTACCATATGGTGATTATATTTCTTGATTAATGCTTTTGGAGACATTTTACCTTTCTTCCAAAACAAACAGAAACCCCTTTATTACCCTAGGAAAGTACTTCTCCTTTTCAACAACAAAACTGAAAACCACTCAATTGACTACTTCACTTTTCACTGAAATATCCAGGGTTCAAAGCTAAAGAAGTCCCTAAGACAAGAATTTAAATCTCTGTAACTCTTATTATTAGCTTTCACTTCTCCATCATGAATATTTTCGTAAAAACTCTCTCATTTAAGAATGGCAGAAGACAATGCAATTAAATTAACAGCAGGGGTCAGATCGTCAGGAGATAAAAATAGACTTAAAATGAGATCAGGATTTTAATGAATGCAGAGCACTGACTTATCAAAACCCAAGCAGACTAATTATTTAAAGTTAATCTTTAAGAACATGGTATAGAGAAACAGTTGCTTCCAAAGATGTTGATCGAGACAGAAACTCGGATCAATACTGCTTTTCCCAAGTAATACCTTACTTGCTAATGATGAAAGTTCCATTGCCTTTTATTCATACATATATACATGCCCATACAATCTTCCACTTGCATACAAAAAACTCAAGACACACAAACACACACATATACACACACCACAGACACACATGAACCCACACACACATTTGGGAAGGTTACAAAATTAAACACAAGACTAACAGTGACATTTTAAGAAACCTCTGACTTGGCATGAGGGCCAACCACAGCTATGGCTGAAAGGTCCTTGTGTCAGCTTTGCCCAGAAATGATTTTGATCATCAGCCAAAACCAAACTTGGCCCCACAACCACCACTCCACCAAAACAAACAAAATAGTTGTCAGTTCTGACAGGTTTGCCTGATGTGCTCCGGTGTTTTATCGAATCCTTCTTCACAGACTGTTATGGGGAACCCCCACAGCTTGCTGAACAACATATGAACTTGAAGGGCAAGTTAGCTCTCATAAATTGGACTCTGAACAAGGACCTTCCTTGTTGGAAGTGACCCCTTTTCCCCCTCTCTTCTGATCTTAGCTTCTCTTTGTACATCACAGCAACCATCCTCATCCCTTAACCTGTGGTTTCCAGAGAGCAACTCCTTGATGGCCAAGCACATTAGTAGCTACTTTGTGTTCTCCATGCACATCCACACCTTGGGACGGGAAAGGATCTTGCTCTAAACTTCAATGGCTGGGTTGAAAGGATTTGCCTATGAAGCTGTAGTAAGGTTCTCACTCCAATACTTTTTACCTCTTTTAAAAATAATTTAATTAAGAAGGGAAAAAAACTATAGCTGGAATGAGGCAAGGTTTAAGCAGAAATCTCATCTCGCTTTCTAAAAATGCCTCTGGATGCCAAATGGCCCCTATAAATTTTGGTAGAAAACAAACATTTGAGAAACTGAGAGGGTGTCCTGCAGCAAAGAAAGATGTATCAGTAGCATTCAGTAAACTAGTGCTTTGCAACTGAGGGTGTCTTCTGATTTTAAAAAATGCTCACAACAGGTTCTCCCAACTCCTGATATGCAACTTCTCTCAAAAGTTGTAGACTTCTGGTGTAAACCAGTGAAATAACCATCTTACGTTAGTCATTACTAGCTTGTTCCATTACGTTCAGTCCTAAGAATATCTAAATCTGAATCCAATTCTTTGGTTACTTAAAGATTAAATAATAATTAGCCATTATAAGAATTCCACAAGCTCGCTAATTAAGGGCAGATGCTACTATAACCTACCAAAACTCTTTCTGACTCTGTAATTTAGCACAAAGGGGAAGGGGAGGAGAACACTTAACAAGACTTAAAAACAATGAAGACAGAAGGGTTATATATTTTAAAAAATCAAAAAAATAATTTTATTGGCTGATCTGAGATTTGTTTGTCAAAGTAAAACTTATAAAAAATGTAAGTGATAACCACATAAATATTACCACTCTATCTCCTAATTCACATATAATCCTAAACTGCAGTAAATATTACCACTCTATCTCCTAATTCACATATAATCCTAAACTGCAATAAGATTTGCTTTTGTGATTTTAGTAAGGCCTTAAAAGGTGGCAATATTTGACTACCCTTGATTAGATTTTGGGTCACTAAACAAGATTCATCCTTCTGAATACACTAGATTTATCACTGTACCATCAGCTAGTTGCTTGTGAGTGTGGAGGGATTAATATAGATCAAACAGCATGTACTCTATTTTCACATAATCCCATTTCAGATGCAATTACAGAAACAATTTGTGCATGACAATTGAGCAGTTAGTAGTAACAATTAAGGTTTGCATTGAAGATATCACAAGTATCAACTATGAGGCCAAGACTAAAAAGACATTACTTCTCTGGTTTGCCACCTTGAATGATTTCATTAGCAGGCATAAAACATTATGCTTTTCATGCTAATAAAAAAGCCAGTCAATTAAACTGACCCTTGAAGTTTTAAATCCAGATCTTCTATAACACTGAGGAACCTGGAACTTTGATGTTTGAATGAATGAATGAATGAATGAATGAATGAATGAATGAATGAATGAATGAATGAATATAACTTTATTACGGTCATAGACCAGCAGTAGACGTCACCCTTTACAATATGTTAAAAAATAGATGTTAGAAAAAATAGAGTTATATTATGTTATAATTAATTACAGAAATGGTGGTAATGCAAACATTTAAAAAGTAGTGCAATTCCCTGCAATCAATCAGCAGTAGCTTTTGTTCTAAAGCAGGCATGTCAAACTCACGACGTCACATGATGTTGCGTGATGTATTGCGACTTTTTCCCCATTGCTGGCAATGGGGTGGGCATGGTTTCGGAGTGACGCATCCAGCCCACAGGCTGGCAGTTTGACATGCCTGTTCTAAAGGTTATGAAATGAGTTAACAAGTCTGGCAAAAAAAAAAACCTACACTCTTTAACAATAGGTTCCAAGTGTCATCTGCAGTACCTCCATATAACTATATCTCAAGGGCCAACCACCCTGAAACTCCTTAATTCTTTTTAAAAAAATGAATGACAATTAGAACAACTAAATTTGGCCTGCAAATTTCTGATGTCTACTAGATGACAACAAAGAAAAAATGTGATTATTTGCTGCCATCTCATGATTGTCTGGATTGTTGCAGTCTAGATCTGGTAACCATTCTCTCTTGGACTCTAGTCTGGTGCCTTAACCTCTACATCAAACTGGCTCTCCCAAACTGGAAAAGGCACTGCTTAATAAATCAGCCCTCGCTAACATGATACCTTCCAGGCATGTTGCATCATGGCCACCATCACCACAGTCCAAAATGGTTAAGATAAAAGGAATTATAGGACATCGCGGTGTAACGGACACAGGAAGATGGGGCTTCATCTTCAACGTTCGATTTTGCACCACTGGGGATCCTAAAAAGGGTTGAAAGGTGCCCCGGAGAGGTGACAAAGGAGGGGACCCTCGTCGATTGCAGAGGGGTGGCAGCCCTTCCGCTGGATCTGAGGAAGCCCTCCAAATCAGTGGGGGAAAGACTAGCTACATTCGTGTGGCCAGTCAGAAGCTGCTGACAACCAAAGATAAGCACTAACTAGCAATTTTTGAGCAATGTCGATGGAACTGGGTAAGACTTTATCCTCTTTTTATGACCTTAATACTACTTTCCTGGGAAAAAGAATGCACAAAGCAAAGAATCCTCCCCAATGAGAGAGGGAAGTTTGTGCCCCACTCTCTCAGGAAAAGAAAAGCGGTGAATTAATTGCTTTGAGGGAAAATAGAGAAAACTACAAGATCAATTTGGAATTAATACTGATATATAGCTTTGACTTTTGGGACTAAAAGTACCTTTGAGACTTTTTTTAGAAAAGATATTTGAAAGTCTATAAAATAGGCTTGGATTTGGAAAGCTGGAAGATGGTGTCAATGACATCTAGTGGTGAATCATGGCACTACAATTTATTATGCTTAAAGAAAACTTGGCTTGAAGCCTGGATTTAGATAAGACTCTTCCTTGCTCCTGGAAACTTTCACTTTTGCAGACTGCAGCTGGAAAAATGGAAAGAACCTCTTTGGCTGCTTATCTGTGTTGGGGACTCTATTGGATTATAAAGACTACATACAAAAACAAAATGGCTGTTCCATACTTAGCCTCAAATGGTAAAAAAACATATTTAACACTTGTCTCCAAAGCCCCCAGCTTGACATACCAACAAGAAAATGTTAATGAATTTCAGAAATAAATTTGTTCTGTGCTGAAATCAATCCAAGAGACAATTGTTTTATTTCATGATGAGACTAAAAATAACGCAAATGAGATAAAAGAACAATTTTCTAACCTAAACTTACAAATTCAGACAATGACTACAAAGAAGGAACTAGTAACCCAGAAAACAGAAGGAAAATTAGAAGAAACAGATCCAAAGATGAAGGACCTAAGGAAGAAATTAACAGACAGATACAGACAAATGAAAAATTAGAAGATGCAGTGATAACACTGGAAATGGAAAAGATATCTCACTTGTAAAGATCTCAGAACACATTTGAAGATAAGGAAGAAGAGCTGATCAAACAGATGATAAAGCTGTTAGGAGAAATGCTGAATATTGACAAACAAGAAATGAAAAGAAAAACTGAAGGAGAAGGATGGAGGCTGTTTAATGAATATAAATGGGTTGAGGGTTCTTCCAAAATACTTCAATCAAATTCTCTTCCTCATTCCGAACAATACATACAAAAACAGAGGAAGAATTACTTGATGATTCAAATCCACTGATTTGGAAAGCTAGAGTAAAACTGAAGAAAATAGAGTTTTTGACTTATTAGATGGGATGTTATACTATTAAACAGATGTTTGAATATGGTTAATAAAATAGATAACTGTAAGAAATAAAAGTATTATTATACCAGTAATTGGATTTAAAATGTTGGTTAAGATTTGCCATTTGATTAGTTTTTTTTTCTTTTTGAGGGGAGAAATGAGTTCAAAATTACTAGCCATGATATTTCAAATATATCAGATCTGGAAAATTGGGGATATATTCCCCACATATTCCTAACATCTTTTTAGTTGAATAACCTGAACTTCAAAGATACACTTGTGTTGTTGTTGGCTACCATTGGCTTCCACAAATGAAGAAATAGTGTTTATTTGCTCATCAATCTAAGTACAAAGAAGCAGCAATTTTACAAAATTTGAGTGAGACAGTCTGTGACAGAAAATGGCCACATTTACGATTAGCTGACTTCCTATCAGCCATGACAGAAGACACGAGTGTTGGCTTCTTTCACATCACTTGATTTCTTTTCTATTGCAGGTAGTCTTTCAGGAACAAAGGGACTTTCTGCAAGGCCAAGATCTCCCAGATTTCTCCCCAACATATCCCTTCCATTCTCCGCAAAATCTTGGAAGACAAAGAAACAGGGTGGCCATTGGCCCCAAGGATAAATTCCGCCCTTGAACTCATTGCAAAAAATTACTTTAACAGTTATGCATATCTGACAACTGAACACAATTGGAACTCATTTGTGGACAGATGGTTTTTGTTTATTTCTTATATAAACAATCATTCCTCAGTACAGCATTTCTCAAGACAACGCAGATTCTTTTTGAATTTTTGTATCATTTTGCATAATTGATAATTGTCTTAACTGGTGACACTATTCAGGTTTAGTTAGAATATATTGTGTTCCTGTCTTTAAGTTTGGTAGGACCCAATTTAAGTTGATTAAAAATGTAGTCATTTTGAGGGGGAAGCAAGAAATATTAATAATGCTATCTCACACTTTGAGATGTTTGAAGGCAGTGACAGTACACCAAAGTTTTGGAGGATCCTATAGGCATCACTATAGGTAATCCTCCACTTACAACAATTTGTTTAGTGACCAAAGTTACAATGGCACTGAAAAAGTGACGTAGGATTATTTTTTCACATTTATGACGCTTATCCCTGCAGTCACATGAGCAAACTTGAAATGCTTAACAACTGGCATGTATTTATAATAGTTGCGGTGTCTCAGGGTCATGTTATCATTTTTTGCCACCTTCTGATAAGCAAAGTCAATGGGGAAGCCAGATACACTTAACAACTGTGTTATTAACTTAACAACTGTGGCAAGAAAGGCCCTCAAATGGGACAAAACTCACTTAACTGTCTTGTTTAGCAATACAGACTTTGGGCTCAGCTGTGGTCATAAGTCAAGGACTACTTCTACCCTTTCCTTTGATTTACTCTCACCTCACTCTTGCCATAGTTCAAACCCTTGGAGAGGAGACTAGGAAACAGAAAAAGGAAATACAAGACTAGAAGTTCCAGACCACAACAGGACGGACATACCATGGCTTTACCCTTTGAAGGAATCCACTGATGATGCCTCTTTCTAATGCTGGTTATAGGAGGCAATGATAATGATGATGGTTGTTCTATCCTATGGCTCAAAGAGTTCAGAGTTTTCACTGTGACCTATGGCTTTGAAGCTAGAAGAATTGCCAGGGGAGCAAAGAAGGAAAATTACACCTCCATAATGAAGAGCTATTTTTCATGTTTTATCTTCCCTTTAACAATAGGCAATAACCAGCAGCCGGCCTTCTTGCTCATAAAGGCCAGAGATGGCTGTCACAGAGTTCTTTATATCAGAATAGCCATGCTGCTTGGGAATATTGCACACTACATGGGTCTCCGGGAAACAAAAAGTCACATCAATCAAAGGATCATTTCGGATTACTTTAATTGCTATCCAGGGTTGCTATGAGGTTTTGTTTTCCTAGTAAAGCATGTATAGTATGTAACCCACAGCTTCCCACCCAAAGACTGTGTTTAGTCTGAAAAGGCAACTTTGAAAGGAAACAACAAATAGAATTTTATCTGTCTACCTCCCAGTGGCAAAATTATTAACAGTGCATATTTTTATATGTATGCACACACAGAAAAACACATTTAGGTCCCCCTCACACACATTCCTAATTATCAGTTTGCATCAGATTCTCTCAGATTATTGCTCACTTCTGTCAGGGTTTTTGTTTCTTTTTCCTGCCTTTTTTTGAGAAAAATAGATGTTGAGGCTATTTCAAATCTGGGAGAAGAGCAAATACACTGCTTTCCAAATATTGTTAGATAATATATTTAAAATATATCTATCTATCTATCTATCGATCGATCAATCTAGATATAGATATAGATATAGATCACATTTTCAAATCATACCATACTATCACGTTGGGCTAATATAATATACATTATTTTACTTCAATGCATAAGGACAAAAGCTAAAGCAAGTCTAAGAGAGGGAAAGTACAGCAAAAGACCAGAACTTCCCCACCCCAAGGGCTCATACTGCAGTGGCCCATCACCTTCTTTTCAAAAAAAAAAAGGCTCTGGCCCTAGGGTCAATAATAGCAATACCTGTATAGGTGATATTCAAAGCTACTATTTTCTTGAGAGTGTGGTAGCTTCCCATTCATGTTTTCAATTAAAATGAATTATTAAAAAAAGCTGGCAAAGCTGGGAGCTGCATGGATACCAAGAAGTATCCATGTACCAAGAAGTACATTATGACCCTCAAAGGTCCAGTTGGAAATCCAGGATTTAGATAGTAAAAACGCCCTGTTGTTCTAAAAAGTGGTCACTAGATCCACAAGGCTTAGGAAGTGTCCTTCATTTTATATGAAACCAAGATGGATTTAGCTGCTCTATTTCAGTAAGGAAACTGTACACCCATTTTATTGGATCTGGTAACCAAAAAGGAATACATCTGTATTTTTTAATTATCTTATACTCCATTCTATAAAGTCTAGCATCAACTCCCAAAATAATGTACTAAACATTTGTGGCGTGGTGACTTGTAATTATTTCAACGCTGTTCATACTCGCTGGAGGTCTGTGTGAGTCCCGCTGAAATTACTAACACTTAAGAGAAAATCTGAGTGTACTGCTTTTAAAACTGAGAATGCCACTCTCTTGCTGGTTTAATAAATGGAAACAAATATTTGGTCATCGTTAAATTCTCTAAATAATCGTACAATCATAAGTTATTTCATTGCTTATTCATGGGGAGAAAAAATCAGAATCTCCCATCATCCACCCACATCTCAGTTCAGATTTATCTAAGTAGATTGAATCTTAGCAAAGCTAGAGGACTGTTTTTAATATAAATTCAATCAGAACTGAACATTCTCAGTAGCATAAATTAAAATACATTCCTATCCAATAACAGCTGATTACTAACAACAACAGAGCGGAGACTTGGTATGCCACTTCTGCAGTTCAAGTTAAAAAGCAAGTATATACCAGTACATAAACAAATAATCTGTCTATCTAAACAGGATTTGTCAAACAGTTCCGTTTCCTTCAATCAAGCAAAAAACAAAAAAACCACTGTGAAGCAGTAATTGATGTTAAGTTCCTGTTAAAATTAAAGTAGGTATTTGAAAATATTGTAGTTGGTTCATTTAAGAAAAAAAATGTTGACGGATTTCTTATATCTGTTGATTGGTGTGTTTTAGACCAATCTTTTCTGAAGCTTTCATTCATCATTGATGAAAGCCGTCAAGCCAATATTATGCATGTATCTATCTTTGTGGCATAAACTTGGATGTCTATTTAGAAAAATGAGAAATATATGCCTGCCATTTATATCTGTCTGTCTAATTAACCACTACAACCTTCAACCATTAAAAGCAATTAAAACCAGTTAAAAGCTACAGTTAAAAAGTACAACATTGCAAATTAGGGAATGGGGGAATCTGGTGGAAAAGGCAGAAACAAAAAGTTTTGGAAAAGAACATGAGCAGAGCTGGGCAGGAAAAAAAAAGCAAGGCACTAAGAATTATCTCTCAGTAAATGTTTTTCATCAAGATTAGAATGCCATGGTAAAGGAAGAGAAGATGAGTTTATATTGCCATATATTAGAATGTGAATGGTGGAGAAAATGGCAAAATGCTTTGGCTTCACTTTTTGGAAAGAAAAAGAAAAGGAACATTGAAGACAAAACAAACCTTTAAATTTACTTTTTTTTACCAGTGGGATCCGCTTTTAATACCCTCTCAGGCATTTTAAATTTTATTAACAAAGCAAGCAAACATTATCAGCAGTTATTCCACCAGCATAATTATTATGACAGAAACCATCTTCCTTCCTCCAGAGGATTTTTCTTTTTTCTGCCTTAAAATCACATGTCCCTCAAGGATGAAACTTTATTACCTCAGGCTCCCAGCAAGCAGCATTTCTAGGACTTAACACCTCCCATTTGTTATTTTTAGCGTAGAAGTTTTTAAATCGTTAGAGTTTGGCAGATGCAATGATTTATGTAAATTCTTTATCATCTCGTGGGGGATTAATGTACTGTAATTTGATAATGACCCTCCACTTGAAGAGTCAGGAGTACTTCCAGAAGAAAGCAACTTGATTGCAGATGATGGATAGTGTAAACCTCCACCAATGTCCACAATGTGACCAAAGATGCATTTATCATTACCATTTTTCTTTGTGGTACTTTTAATTATAATTGCCATTGATTATCAGATATGGAATATGAATGGTTGCTCTTTAGCATGATGTTTTATGTACTTTAATTGCATTAAGATTTCTCTTAGTTTCACCAAAAATATTCATCTCGTCTTAACGAAAAGGGTGCTTGATGCCCTGAAATTCTGCACAACTATGAAGACAGCAAGAAGCAATCTAACTTTAATCTATTTTGAAAGGTAAAACATTAGTTTAATAGGGCATATAAACCAGATAAAGGTTTATTTTAGCAAGCATTTCATTTTAATGATGTCTATACATTTCGAGAGTTTAAAAAAAAATCAGGTTTCATTATAGAACATGCATTCTGATGTTCCTTAACACAACAGTTACTATTATCTGATAATATAAATTAAGAAAGCTTAGTAGGCTAGGGGAGAAAAATGACCTTATAGTAAACTTAATTGTCATCACGGGTAATGCTGAATGCACATGAACAGGAATCCTATTTGTTTATAGAAATCCAACAACCACAATCTGAAGAGAAAAAACTGCAGTCATCTGTTTAATAATGCATTTACTGAATCTGTTTTTAGACGAATAGAAGACAGTTACTTTAAGAATTAAAGCTAACTGTTAAACTAGGGGTCAATGAATTACCTTAATTGTCTTATTAAAATGCTTATACAAAGTATGCATTCAATATGACTGATTCTTTATATAGACATTTCAATTTAGTTCTGGCTGTAGGACACATTAAATCATTTCAAATGTAAAGGTAAGAGAAAAGGGGGAACATCTGCAGTTGCTTTTTTTAAAAAAAAATGTAGTGCCCATAAATCACATTGCGTTTGTGGGTACTTTTCACTAAGTTTTGAAAAATACTTTTCAAAATACCTTTGCCCTAAAATATTAATAGCAAAATATTATTTTATTTCTGATTGCTAAACTTCTGTTGAATATTGTTTCTAAATAATAATTATCAACTAAACATTGTACTAACCTATCATAATTAGAACCAGCTTAAACGGTATATGTCATTTAAAGATATCTTAAGAGTTTCATGCTGATGCTTAAAACTCTTATAGAAAATATTTCTAGGAAAGGAATAGAAGAGGAATTAGTTGCCCTTATATGATTGTTTACTTTTTCAATGAAATCTTTCGCAGATATGTGCCAAAATGCTGAAAAGACTTTCAATCCAACACTGTTTATGGATTTTTCTCTCCAATGTGAAATTCATAATTCATAGGCACAGAAATATTTTGACAACATCCATATTACCACAGATGAACTTTTCACACCTTCTTGCATTATGAAATAATGATATAATTATTCCTCTCTAAATCATTGTAATGTTTAAAATAAATTGAAAGTTTTTATCTTAAAGAGTTTAATTTCACATTTTTAAAAATATGTGAGAAAAAGAAAGTTTTTTAAAATTAATAAAATGAAACCCAGCGATCCTGAATAGAATCTGTGTTCAAACTTTACCAATATAAAAATTGCAAATATAAAATAGCAGAAACAACAACGCATTGTTTGGAAACTTCACTTCAGAAAGGAAAAGCCACAATGCCTGAAACATACTTGGCCACAAATTCTGCATGCATGTTAGGGAATTCCACAAGCGCTCTCCCTAATTCAACAAGCAAATGAGAATCACCTATGAGCAACTTGTGAAATATGAAATATCCCCCCCCTCAACCGTTTGAATCTCTAATTCTATCATCCTTGAAGCACAGACAATTACTTGTTATTTCCTATAATCTTGTACTGATTTGCAAAGCAAACAATACATAGCAATGCATTTGCATGCTTTTTTTTTCTATTTTTTTAAAAATGATTCTTGGGCCAATGTAATCATTTTAATTACATCAGTGAAAGAAGGAAAACAAAAGGCAGGAATGTTATTGACACTGACTTTATACTAAAGGTAAGAGAAAGCTCCCCCTACCCAGGGCTACTTAGTAGCTGTTTTACCATTAGCCCAACTCCATCTTGTAGTTGTACCTCTTCCAGGGGCCAGTTTTTGCCTTTAAAAGTAAGGGCGCTTGCTCTCCTATTTTGTCCACCATAGAGCAGATTTCAAACAAAGGAAATAAAATGAAACTGGCAACATACCTAAATTGACAAAGCTCATGACCATATCTGCATCATTCAGAAAGTTGGTGTCGTGCAGGCTAGCTAAGGTGGGACTTTGTGTAGGCAGTGAACTTGTCCGTGATATGTATATTCTTCGGGAGTACCCATTTGGAGATGCCAAGTAGCCCTTCCGTAGCCCTTTGCCCTCTCCGCTTGGGGATGATCCCCTCACCAAATATTCCAACTCTTCGGGATCCTCTTCATTTGTCATTGCATTGTAGAGATCCAGCATAAAGAGGGGTGCTGAGGAAGCTTGTTTTCCAGCTGAAAATGGCCTGGGTCTATGTGGTAAACCCAGGATGGAAAGAATTTCCCTTTGGATCTCTCGCCTCTCATGGTTCCGCAATCTTCGATAAATAAAACTCGAGTGGACATGGTTGTCCCCCATGCCTGCCTTAGCATAATCCATTAAAAGCCAGGAATTCCAGAGTAAGCTCAATAGAACTTTGAACAGAGTTTGGTCCATTTTAAAATAAAATAAAATGCACAAATAACTTTGAAATAACGTTGTATTTTCCTTTTTTTCTGATCTCTTACGAAGTCTTGGTGTTCCTGGGACCAGGGAAGGTTAAAAATAAAATAATAAATAAATGAACGATGAATTACCTATGCCTCATGTCAGCGTTGCCATTTCTGCATTTCCCATATTGGTCATCATCTTCCACTTCTTCCTGAAGTATGATGGGACGTGTCAGGCTGCCTGCAGTTCTATGAAAGCTGAAATTCAGACGTCCACTTTTCCACTGCTGCTACTGTTTCTCCTGCACCGGCGGAACAGGTTCCCAGAAGCTGATCAGTTGAGGCAGGCATTCCTATTCAAAACCTTGAGATGATCAGACTTGGGGATAGTTTTGAATGAAACAACAGATCATCTTCTGTCAAACAGCTATAACCAGCACAGTCCCCTCATGCTCTGATTCCTAATCCCCAACTAGATAACTGCTCTTCCACCTTGCTGTCCTTTCCTGAATGCCAGCTTTCTGTCTTCAACTACTGCTTGGTGATGGTGCAATTTCCTTTTGGTATTTTTTTCCCCAGCACCCAGCTAAGCCTATTAACACTGGTAACGTCCAGCCCATCTGAAACATGCATCACAGGCTTGAAAACGTCTTCCTCTGAATTCACCCAGGGATATGTCTGAGAAAAAGAAAAAAAAACACCAGGACCCCTCCCCTTCTCAATATCCATCCAGTCTTTTGCAGTTCCTTAAAAGTGATTTTTCACCTCTACCAGGCAAAAATAGAGTAGCTGCCTTCAAGAGAGATCTGAAAGCTAATGTAAGCACAACCCTGCTGGGAAAGAAGAGGCTTCTCATTGTAATTTGAAACTGGCAAAGTGAGGGGGGGGAAAATGAATTAACCCTTCTACTGCCACACAGTTACTCCCCTTCCCCAACTAGCCAGTGTAGAGTTCTCTAATAGGATAGGAGTAATGACCTCTCCAAAAAGAATTGTGTCAACTGATCGATCTTAAAATCTAGCGTGCAATTCACCTGAGCACTTACAGAGTTGAAAGAACATAGGGCTTGTTTGAATTATACTAGTTTGCAGAACCTCCTCTTTTTAAATGGAACCATTTGCAGGCCAGGTTAAATACTTTCACATTCCACTGAGATCAGCATGTGAGGCCTGGAGTTTTTTGGGACATGCTCCTTAATTTGGAAGGGTCCCATCCAACTGCAGCAAAGCATTTCAGAGTCACACAGTTTCAAGCAGAGACCTAAAAAACAGGCTTATCTTTCCAGTTAAAGGAACATGACCGAGGATACAGTTTTGGAGCCAGCTGCCTTAAGTAGATGCAATTGTAACAGACTGGGTGCTTCTATACCATAAGCGTGAGTGCTTTTCACCTATTTATCGCCCAAATTTGGACCGAAAACAGCATTTATTTACAAAATAGTGGAAGTGATGTGATGATTTTTCACAAAGCCTTATAATACTTTCTTCTCTCTGCTTCCTGTTTGCTTTTCTTGATATATTACATTTAGTAACTATTGGTCTGTTGTGGGGATTGATTGAAAAAGCAACCTCACACATTTTTCAGATATATTTTAGTTCATTTTTTCTTTCAAGGCAGTCCTGAGCCTTGCCAGGGCAATTGATATAATAATAATAATAACAACAACAACAGCAACAGATTTGGAAGGGACCTTGGAGATCTTCTAGTCCAACCCCCTGCTTAGGCAGGAAACCCTATACTATTTCAGGAGAATGAAAACCTTTTGATTTGGATAAATACTTCATTTTATAAAACGAAAAACAGCAGGTCCAATTGACACCACAATAAGGAACTAACATCCCAGCTGAGTATATAAGATTGTTGTATTGAAAAGAGATGGGGCTTGTTTGTTCTATTGTGGGGCTTGTTTATTGCATATATTTTTTTTAAAAAATAGTGCTGCACTAATCACATGGAAATTATGACTCAATATTTCAGTAATCAAGTTATGAACCTTCACTTATGAATTCAGCTTTCCGTTTTACATGACATTTCTCTTTTCACCACACCTTCGACACAAAAGTACATTCTTTATTTTATCAAATAGGACGTACCAAATGGGCATTAGTGATAGATTACATGAGGACATTTCTGTATACGGGCAATAGATTCTCAATGAATTCATTTCTTCTCACTCCAACCAATTAAATACTATCAATCCACACACTATCTTTATACTTGGATTTCATTTATTATTACTGAAAAATGACTCTATTGGCCAATAGATAGGGAATAGGGGTAATATTAACAGACAAGGAACCAAAATTGGGCCAGAACAGACTAAAAATAACTAGAACATATTCTTTGGGTTAAAGGAGTCATATCTGTAGCACGCTAAAGAAAGAGCTACGGTGGTTTCATTGTTTGAAAACTGTAACAGAAACAGATATGTGTCATGAACTCACCCACCCAATCCCAGAAGATAATGAGAAACCCAAAGGCCTACTAAGTCATCAAGCTCCTAAGTAGATTTAAAGAAATGTGCCTGGTTTCTAATAGTTGAAATTTACAATTCAAGATACTTATAATAAAAAAGTCCCCCCCCAGGATGTCAACAATTGAGATACTTATCCCAACCTTTGACAATAAGCATAACAAAATTTAATTTGCGAGAAACTCTAAAAGATTACTTACAAATGTTTATACTTTATACTTTCTCTTGCCTGGTATAGCCACATTAAGGTCACATCTGGACTGGTGCCAACACATCGATCAAAGCATAAGAAAACTCCTGCTGGATTGGACCTAGAATTACATACATCCCAGAACCTTTCTTTCTTCCAACTATGGCCATCCAAGAGCTTCTGAGATGTTCATAGATAGGACAAACTCAAAATTTGGTTTAAGGAATTTTCCATTTAGCTACCATGGGAAGTAAGAGAAAACAAATATAGCCACCCAGAACAAGAAATAATCTTAAGGAACTGATTCACCTACTTGACATTTAGAAAAAATCAATTTTCATCCAGTTAGTTTCAACGTGGTTTTACTGACTTTGCAGGTACCAGGAGAAAAATTATGGAGGGCTACTCCTGAACAATATATCTGGTACATTATTTACATAAATTGTTTGCTATCATCATTCATTATAGCCTCTCATTATAGCCTAATAGAATACTTCTGAAACCTAGTTGGATTCTTCTCAGATCCAATTACATTTCCTTCAAAGAGACCTGAGGATCATATGACATGGTTAAGTAACCTATGCATTTCCAGATGCTGATCCATCATTCTGAGTCATTATAATGGCTGGCCTTTGTGGGAATTGGCAACCAACATATCCAGAGAGCAGTATACATATGGACTTAAAATGAACACTCATGTCAATGCTAAGGTTCTGAATTATACCTCTGTGGCCTAGATCAACCCATTAATGAGCAAGAAACATTTCAAGTGTGATATAAATCGCTATAATTATCCAAGAAAATGATAGATAACCTTTATTGTCATTTTTTCCTGTGGACACAATGGCACACATTAAAATCATGCTATAAATAATAAAAGATATTTCAATGCAGCAAATAGGGGATCAGATGCATTAAAACATCTAAAAAGATCTATAGTTCAGTCCAATCCATTTGGAAACAGGTCTCACTGATTTAAACCAGACTTACATATTAATAAAACTGTCTTGATTTCAATGCTTATCAAAATTATTCCAGCTGTGTAAGACAGAAAAAAATTAAAGCAGACCCAGACAATTAGATACATCAGCGGCCCAGAAATTTTTATTTTTGGCAGAAGACCTATATCCTGCAAGGGATAAGAAGCTTGATTTCTGCTCTTGCTTTGCAGTCTTGTTTTTGGGAAAGATCACAAAGAAAGGCCATTTTCAGTGAAATGACAACTCTTTAGAGACAAAAACAAGAACACACCAGGAATAAACATTTCCAGAGTTTTGAGGCAGCATGGAGAAATGTTCTCTTGAGCCAAGGGGAGCAACCTTGCTCTGTTCAGGCAAAAATTGATGTGAAAGCAGTTTTCTGAGAGAACTGAACTCCTCATAAAAAATACTTTGGAAAATATGCAACAAAGACTACAAAGTCATAAAAATGAAGAAATCGAACATAGGTTTCTATGGGCTCCAGTTCATTTTATCAGGCTTGTAACTGAGGAGATGGATTGCATTTTACAGGCACATGTGCTGCATTAAAGAGAAAACAACCTTTTGGGGCTTTGGATTATTGCAACAGACTCACACAACTGCAATGGTGTTCTGGAATGTGCCTTTAGACCAGGGTTGTCAAACTCGCAACATCACGTGACATGTCGCAATGTATCATGACTTTTTTTCCATTGCTGACAATGGGGTGGGCGTGGTTTTGGCATGATGCATCTGGCCCATGGGCCGGCAGTTTGACACCCCTGCTCTAGACAGATGGACAGCACATAAATCTAATAAAGAAAGACATACTTATTATCATTCTTCATTCCAGTGAAGAATCACAGTGAAAACTTCTGCTTTGCTTGGGTAGAAAGGCAATTTCCAAATCAGAATACAGGTAGTCCTTAGTTAACAAACACCCTTTCAGCGACCGTTCAACAGCACTGGATGAGTAGTCCTTATAACCAGTCCTCAAAATTCTGGCTGTCAGTTTCCCTGAAGTCATGTGATCATGATCCAGGTGTTCAGTAAGTGGTCTGGATTTCCAACCATCATAGCATCCCACAATCATGTGATCACAATTTGTTATCTTACTTGTCAGCTTCCAACAAGCAAAGTCAATGGGGAAGCCGGCAGGAAGATGAAAGATGCATTCATGTGAGGTCCTTATGAAACATCCTTCCACCTGATATTAGATTGGCCCCATCCTTTTTGACATTCCCAAAGGCCCTTAAGACCCTAAAAGACCAAAAGGACATGTGTATAGATGAGGACAATCTATTTGGGGAAAATATTACTAATATTAACCATATTAAATTTTCCCCCTCTTCCGCAAAACTCTTGTCCTATCAGGGATCTTTTGGCCAAAGCAGTTATGTACGAAACTGATCCCACAAAAGATGCACTTCACCTTTCCATCACTTTGCAAGGACAAAGCCAGCAACCAACAGTGAGTCTTCAGATGTGTGACTTTCTGAAGCTGGGAATGCTGTCTTTTCTTGACCTGCCTGCCCACAGGATGCAGCATCTGGGAAAAAGTAAAAAGACTCTCTTGATTGGGCTGCACTATCCTGTTTTTCTGGATCCAGTAACATTGCAAATACTAAATTAGTATCACCCACACATGCTCATTCCTTCTTCAGATACAACAAAATAGTTGTAATAGGAGATAAAACTACTGGAGAAAAAAAATCACCTTTATTTGTTCACAGAGGATATGGCTTTCAGTGGAGTAATAAATCTTGGGGTAAAAAATCTCAAGGCTTTGTCTTTTTTATTCCTTATTACATCTCTCTCTCTCTCTCTCTCTCTCTCTCTCTCTCTCTCTCTCTCTCTCTCTCTCTTCCTCCCTCCCTCCCTCCCTCCCCCCTCCTCCTGTCTCTTGCAATTAGGGACACAATCCATCATCATGCCACTGTGATTTGCAAGTCTACCTATCTAAAGAGACTTTAGTAATCCTTCTTGGTCTACAATAAGGCTCTGATTAGCACAGAAATTACACAGTGGCAAATGTAAAACATTTGTCTGCAGAAGACTGTTGTAAGTCAGTCTCTTAAATGTCAATAGTTGCTTTAGCCAATAAAGCTTTTCACTGAGCTCCCAAGAATAAAATAGTACCTGTGAAACTCATCATTTTGTACCAATGCTGTTTCTGTTTCTATTAGCCATATCAATTGGTCTGTTACTGTCTTCATTCCTGTTTCAAAGAGTCATTCCCTGGTTTTCGGATCAGGTCGAGGCTTTAATGTGGTTTGCCAGGAGATAGAGAATGAAAACACTGGATCTGGTCATTGAATGTTGCACAAAATGTCCTAATTACTTAATTGTTTTGTGCAATAAATGGACACGATCACTGCACAAGATATTCTACTTTGAACATTTCAGCATTCATCTATGCACACAAACCACTGGATCAACACAACTTACTACCTTGACCAAGAACTACTTTTTATAGCATTTTCATTTCAACTGGGTATTTTTGTCTGGGCCTGGATTGGAACCGAAAACCCAGTGAAAGAATCATTTATTCCCCACATAGAACTAGACTGAGAATTTTGTCCTACATGAGAAACAATAACACAAGGATAGAATTAAATTACTAAGAGAGTGGGTAGTCTTCTGTTTGTATATATATGTGTGTGTGTGTGTGTTTATGGTTAGCTATCTGTAGCGTGTGTTGTAAATGTGTTTTTATTGAATACATTCTCATATTTCTATGCAGAAATGGACACGATCACTGCACAAGATATTCTACTTTGAACATTTCAGCATTCATCTATGCACACAAACCACTGGATCAACACAACTTACTACCTTGACCAAGAACTACTTTTTATAGCATTTTCATTTCAACTGGGTATTTTTGTCTGGGCCTGGATTGGAACCGAAAACCCAGTGAAAGAATCATTTATTCCCCACATAGAACTAGACTGAGAATTTTGTCCTACATGAGAAACAATAACACAAGGATAGAATTAAATTACTAAGAGAGTGGGTAGTCTTCTGTTTGTATATATATATGTGTGTGTGTGTGTGTTTATGGTTAGCTATCTGTAGCGTGTGTTGTAAATGTGTTTTTATTGAATACATTCTCATATTTCTATGCAGAATTTAAAATGCAGTAATAAACCCTAAGGTCAATTGCAGCATAGAGCTCAAAATACTCAATCAAAAAAAACCTGCAACCATTTTATTACAGTATATCTTTTTACAGTGGTTTTACAAGTGGAGGAATACGAAATTCATGAATGAGAGCAAGTACCTTTTGTTAAATGTGGCCTTTATTGAGGCCAGTAAAAATTTTAAAACAGATTTGTTCCCATAGAGCAAATGAAAACTAGCATACATACAGTGTGGCTTCTAACAGCGAGACTAATGTGGGCCCCATTTAACAGACCGGATGTATCTTTCATTTTTTCCTGCACTGCTCAAAGCAATTACAGGTAGTCCTAGACAACTATTTGTTTAGTGACCATCCGAAGTTACAAGCTGAAGTGACTTATGACTGCTTTTCACACTTACAACCTTTGCAGCATCCCCATGGTCATGTGATTAAAATTTGGCAACTGGCATGTATTTATGACGGTTGCATTGCCCGGGGCCATGTGATCATTTTTGGGACCATCTGACAAGCTAAGTCAATAGGAAGCCAGATTCACTTAACATCTATGTTACTAACTTAGCAACTGTGGCAAGAAAAGTGTAAACTAGGATAAAACTCACTTAACAATGGTCTTTCTTAACAATGGAAATTTTGAGCTCAGTTGTGGTTGTAGGTCAAGGACTACCTGTAGTTATTCTGTGGCTAGCTGCTGGCACTGAAATATGTTACTTTTTCTACTTACAAGTATTTCTTTACACTGAAATTCATCTGGTTCTTCAAAGTGATGGCACACCAAGTCCATACCCAGAAACCAACATGGTTTCCTTAATTTCATATTGTTTTTCTCCCAAGCTTCAGTCCAATGTGCTTGTTAAAAGCAATTACATTATAAATTGCTTTTAAAATGACCAATGTAATGGAAATAGGGAAAGACTCTGCTATGGCAGTACTAGCAGGCACCAAGGTAATTACAGGCTTCTGGTAACCTAACTCATTACAGGCTCTGCAGCAGAGAGAGCCCAGAGTTTGAATTATAATTTGGAAACCTGGATTCTGTCATAATTGACTATTATGCTTTTCAAAAAAAGAAAACATTGCCTTCAGAAACCATTCTGGCTTGGACAGCTAATTAAGTGCTTTGTCAGCACATTATCAGCTATCGTTTGCCTGAAATTTTCCTTAGTGGAATGTTGCATTACTGTATTTTACCCATGACAGCTAGGAGAGGCAATAGATTGAATCAATGATCCAAGCTTGCTGCACAACTGAGAGGTGCTCTTTTTTGGTAGCAGCCATCACACAGAAAACTTTATATTACACCAAATACAATACTGAATGTTCCACCCAGAGCCAAGGCAGCTGCTTCGAGACATTTTTAAATCCATGCTGTGTTTCTCTAGGGGTGGGGATATTAAATTCTCTTCCTCTTGTCCCTCAGATTTCTAAAAGATTAGAGGACCACCCAGAGCAGATTTGGGGGTGGTATCTCTCTCTCTCTCTCTCTCTCTCTCTCTCTCTCTCTCTCTCTCTCTCTCTCTCTCTCTCTCTCTCTCTGTGTGTGTGTGTGTGTGTGTGAGAGAGAGAGAGAGAGAGAGAGAACGTGTGTGCTTGTGGAGGTCCAGAAGGAAGAGCAAAATGAAATTGTGCTATACAAACAGAAGTCTGATCGTATAATCTTGAATGTAACACTTAATTTAATAGGTTTGCTTGGATAATAGCAATTGCAATAAAAGTTGGTTCCAATGACAAAACCCATGAAGCATTACATTAAAATTTAACTATAATCACCTCCTCTCATGAAAGTGTCAGTCAAATTTTGGAGCTAAAAAAAGAAAGATTTTTTGCATACTGTTTGTCTGAGGAAATACAAAATATGTCTCTTTTGTGATGTCAAAGCCCTTCCATTGCATTCTCTGTTTGGCTAGGCACACAAAGTTTTTATCTTACATTCAAACTGATTGAAAAATATTAAGTTTGGATGAACATTTTAAATCATTAAAAAACTGTCTGAGGAACTGACACCTTTTGGTTTTACATAGTATTTGTGTGGCTCAATTATAGTCTACATTTCTTGTAGTGACTAATTCAAAATTGGCATTTTCCCCCCAAGACCATTACTTAATCCAAAAAAATGTATTAACGTTGCAGTGGCTATTCAAAACAAAACAAAACAAAAAGATTTCCACAAAACAACTTTATGAGATATCTTAATGGAGACAGATTAAGCTTCTTAATGTGAAGAAGGTTCTTCTAATTAAGGTTAAATGCATCTAAAGCTTTGCCAGAAAAAGTGTTTTGTTAAACAATGTGATCAAAAGGTCTCAGTTATATAAGTTGTATGTTTATCTGCAGCCTTCCATTCCAAGTAGTTTCTCAAATGTTGAAGCCACAAAATTTATTAGTCCTTTGGAAGTCAAAAATGTAGTAGGCCCTCATACTATAGTACCTACAACACAGAGATCAGGTTAAAGAAAAAAAAAATTCAGTTCTCTTCAAACAGATCCTGTTCACATTTTCTAATTTGCCAGTGTGGCTCACATCAAATCCAAAATGTTTTATTTTCCAAAGTTTTGTAGACAATTAAAGCTACAACAATTTTTTTTTTAAAAAATCAGTCGTATCCGATACTCAGTTTTCTAGGCAGTTTTTCAGAAGTGGTTTGCCATTGTCTTATTCCAAGGGCTGAGAGAAAGTGACTGGCCCAACCAAGATCACCCAGATGACTTTATGCCTAAAGTGGGGCTAGAACGTATGGTCTCCCAGTTTCTATCCCAATTCTTTTAACCATAACGACTCTCCATAACAACTATATGAAGTAATTTAAAAATCTGTGGGATATAAAATTCAGCTCAGATCTTAGTGACCTACTTCATCATATCTCTGCAACCACATTAACAGGTTGCATTAAAAGTAAACAAACAAACTTCTTCAATTTTTCCATCTCCAGCAATGGTCTAAATGTTTGGTGTCTGAGTCATTTACCCTGGGTCATTTATCCAAGAAAAAGTATTTCAACACAAATTTCTTTTTTTATACTTGGAACTATTGTACGTTAGCCTGGAGTAGCTATAATCTTCTGATATGTATGGTAGTGACAAAAATGTGGTTGTTGCCTTGTATTGTATGAAGTTTTCTTACCCTACTGAAGCTAATAGTAGCTTTGCTACTATATATTCAGCAGAGAACCAAGGATCTAATAAAGGAGAATATTTGTAGCTCAGGATTGAAAGTGTCCTTGATGCTCTCTGAGCTTGGTTGTTTTCTTGTAGAGGTTTCATGTTTCTACACATTGTCAGTGTGATGATGTTACCTAGTTTGGGCAATGAAGCACCTGCAAGAAAACAACCAAACTCAGAAAGCACCAAGGACACCTCAACCAAAGATCTGCTAAAGGTGAAGAAATCTTACATTCCCTCACCTGGAAGAACATCATATGGAATTCAGTGGGACTTCTTTGTATGTACTTGTAAGATTGCACTATTGGCTACATGCTGAAGAATTATGAGAAATAGCAGTGTTTGCATTGGGAATGGAAAATATTAATGTTGTTGAACAGTTAATAACTCTGCCCACCAAACTAAAAACCAGGTAGAGTTTTTCTAATATCTCAGCACCTCTTACTTTCAATAGAGCATGTTCTGAATCAGCCTGCAAAAATATCTTCTTCTCAGGTGCTTTCCATGAGAGAAAATAGGTTTTAGGTGAGATTTCGCATGTGGAAATGACTAATTCGTTCAGTTCCCAATAGATGATGCAACCTAAGAGAAAGAACACAACTGAGGGGAGGGACTGAGTTGGACAAATGAAGATTGGAACAGCAGAGAAGGCAAGTGCATGAGGACACAGACACAGAGTCAGAAAGAGAGAGGGTGGAGTTCCTCCATGGAGATTTTTGGAAAGCCAAGATTTCAATGAGGCAGCTGGTTTGGAGACTGGCAATGAAAACAGAGTCTCCCTCAACAGGAAAGGACTATTTAATGACCACTTATTACAAGCCCTCATAAAACCTTTGCTCAACCACAGGGTTGTTCTGGAAAGAAAATGGGTAGAGTAAAATGTGCATTTGTTGAACTAGTGTGATTTGGTAACTATGTAGTTAAAATGAATGGGGAATCTTGGCTCCACCCTGAATTCACTAGGTGACTTTAGATGGGCCACTCTATTTCAGCCCCAGTTCTATCCCTTCTTCCATTTGCAATTTAGTGACTTGTCCAAAAGATACTTTTAAAGGATCACAATTAGATAGATCTCTGGCCGAAGCAATCTGAATGACCACTAAATAAAATGAGAAATATGGATTCTTCTGTATGTTATGTAATGATCATCTGGATTTTTATAGCTCTGATATGTTTGCAGTTAGAATAGGGATGAGTGACAGTGCCCTTTATAGATGTTATTGAACCTTAAGTTCCAACATACCAATTAGCTAGGCAGTCTGGGACTGAAGGAGCTGTAATTCAGCAATGTCCTGAGGTCAAACATTCCAAATCCGTGAAAATGTTAACATAGGTGAAAATCTTTGAATTCTTGAAAATGCAATAAATATCTTTAGCATTTTTTAAGTAAGATGTTACCTTTCCAAGATATTCTCATATTATTCTGCAAAATTATCTGTTGTTCCCCTGACTTACCACATCTAATGAAATTCTGAACAGTCTAAACTAAAAAAGGATTCTTTCACGATAGCTCTAGATATTTATGCCTCTGATCATCACTGAAGAAATGGCAATTAATATTATGTACCCTGAAATTGCCTTGGTGGCAGAGATTTGCTACAAAGGCATACATTCCACAAAAATCAGAGCCTGGACAAAGACTTATTGCCAAGGTAGGTGGGGAAGATGAATTATCCCTTTTTTCATATTCAAAAGTATGGCAATCATTTTTGGAAGAACTAAGGGAGAACAGATTCAAGACCACAATCAGCCCTGGGATGTGCATACTTATTATATATTTTACTGTGCAGCAGTCCTGTAATTTTAAGATTGGTCATTATCAATTTCACAAGGAAACCTGTGACAAAAAAATTAGGATTTTTGTATAGATATCTGCATAGCTGCTCTGAACAGAGAATGTGTACTGTTAGTTTTTGCAAAATTTGTATCATCTAATTGGAAAGAGGGGTGACCAAATACTATAAAAGCAAAGAAAAGATAATGCAATGCAAAATCATTAAACAGAAGTAAAGAAGTCAGCAGCCATGATAGTTCAATAAAACAGTAAACCAAAGAAAACATTGTAGGCATGATTTTTTTCAGCTTTGCTGAAAAAAATAGGATTCTTTTTTTACTGGCCCAGAGGAGAAAGAAAATAGGTATGTCATAAAAATATTTCTGTGAACTATTTATAGAAATAATGCCCACTGTTTCTGCCTATTCCCAGCAGCCGAAGACAGGGAAAAATCAGGAGATTTATGGTAAGCTAGATGGCTCATAAAACTAACTGCAAAGACTGTATCATCACCCTCTTGTGTGAAACCCACTCAGAATTTTTTTCTTACAAAAATTCTGTCCCCTTGCTTCGAAAATAACCCAAGGAAAGGGATAATAATAATAATAATAATAATAATAATAATAATAATAATAATAATAATAATAATAATAATAATAATAATAATAGAAGAAGAAGAAGAAGAAGAACAAGAAGTAGTAGTAGTAGTTGGAAGGGACCTTGGAGGTCATCTAGTCCAACCCCCTGCTCAGGCAGGAAACCCTATACCATTTCAGACAAATGGCTCTCCAGTCTCTTCTTAAAAACTTCCAGTGTTGGAGCATTCACCACTTCTGGAGGCAGGTTGTTCCACTGGTTAGTTGTTCTAACTGTCAGGAAGTTTCTCCTTAGATCTAGGTTGCTTCTCTCCTTGACTAGTTTCCATCTGTTGCTTCTTGTCCTGCTTTCAGGTGCTTTGGAGAATAGCTTGACTCCCTCTTCTTTGTGGCAGCCCCTGAGATATTGGATCACTGCTATCATGTCACCCCTCACCCTTCTCTTTGTTAAACTACACATACCCAATTCCAGCAGCCGTTCCTTATGTGCTTTAGTCTCCAGTCCCCCAATCATCTTTGTTGCTCTTCTCTGTACTCTTTCTAGAGTCTCGACATCTTTTTTACATCGTGGTGACCAAAACTGGATGCAGTATTCCAGGTGTGGCCTTACCAAAGCATTGTAAAGTGGTATTAGTACTTCACTTGATCTTGATTCTATCCCTCTGTTAATGCAGCCTAGCACTGTGTTGGCTTTTTTGGCAGCTGCAGCACACTGCTGGCTCATATTGAAGTGATTGTCCACTAGGACTCCGAGATCCCTCTCACAGTTACTACTATTGAGCAAGGTACCACCTATACTATACCTGTGCATTTGATTTTTCCTGCCTAAATGTAGAACCTTACTTTTTTCACCATTGAATTTCATTTTGTTAGATAGCGCCCAGTGTTCGAGTCTGTCCAGATCCTCCTGTATTTTAACCCTATCTTCTGGAATATTGGCTATTCCTGCCAGCTTGGTGTCATTTGCAAATTTGATGAGTTCCCCATCTATCCCCTCATCCAAATCGTTAATGAAGATGTTGAAGAGCACTGGGCCCAGAACAGAGCACTGGGGCACCCCAATACACACTTCCTTCCATGTAGTTGCAGTTCCATTGAGGACCACACGCTGAGTACGGCCTGTCAGCCAGCTACGAATCCATCTGGTGGTGATGCTATCTAACCCACATTTTTCTATCTTATCAAGTAGTAGGTTGTGATCTACTTTATCAAATGCCTTACTGAAGTCCAAGTAAATTATATCTACAGCATTCCTCTGGTCCACTAATTTTGTCACTTGGTCAAAGAATACAATAAGATTTGTCTGGCATGATCTGTTTTTGACAAACCCATGTTGACTTTTAGTGATGACTTTGTTTGCATCAAGGTGTTCGCTGATTTGTTGTTTGATTATCTTTTCCAGAATCTTCCCAGGTATTGAGGTCAGGCTGATAGGTCTGTAGTTTCCTGGATCTATTTTTTCCCTTTTTTGAAGATGGGAACTATATCAGCTCTCTTCCAGTCCTCTGGTAGTTCCCCAGTGCTCCAGGACCTTTGAAAAATATAGTTCAGTGGTTCTGAGATCACTTCTGCCAGTTCCTTGAGACCCTTGGGGTGTAATCCATCTGGTCCTGGTGATTTGAACTCGTCTAGGCTGGACAGGTGCTCACTTACCATTTTCTTGCCTATCTTAAATTGTGTTTCTATTCTGTTTTTTATGGCACTGGTTTTGGTAGGTTGGACTGTTTTTTCCCTTTGTGTAAAGACAGATGCAAAAAATGAGTTAAATAGTTCTGCTCTCTCCCTGTTGCTTGTCACCTTCTTGCCACTTTCCCCCACTAATGGACCAATCATTTCCTTAACTTTTTTCTTGTTTTTTATATGTTGAAAGAAGCATTTTTTGTTATTTTTTACTTTGGTCACAAGCCTTACTTCATTTTGAGCCTTAGCTTTCCTCACTTCATCTTTGCAGGCATGGGCTATTTGCTGATATTCTGACTTAGTTATGTGCCCCTCTTTCCAATTCTTATACTTGTCCTTTTTATCTTTCAATTTATCAGAGAGTTCTTTATGCAGCCATGCTGGTTTATTTTGAGAACTGTTATTTTTCTTCTTTGTTGGTATTGTACTAGACTGGGCCTTTATTATCTCACTTTTCAAAATTTCCCAAGCTTCTTGAGTTGTTTTCCCCTTTAGGATTCTCATCCATGGAATTCTTCCCAAGCTCTCTCTAAGTTTATTGAAATTAGCTCTCTTAAAGTCCAAGACTCTAGTTTGGCTGTGTTCTATTGCTTGTGCTTCCAGAATGTTGAATTCCAATATTGCATGATCACTTTCCCCCAAGGTTCCTGTGGCTTCGACATTTTCTATCATTTCATCTCTGTTTGTGAGAATTAAATCCAATATGGCTAATCCCCTAGTTCCCTTCTTTACTTTTTGGGAGAGAAAGTTGTCTGCTAGGTTTGTCAGAAATCTGTTTGATCTTCCACTTGGTGCAGAGTTTGTCTCCCAGTTGATATCAGGGTAATTAAAGTCCCCCATTACTATTGTGATGTGCTTCTTACATACCTTAGTTAGCTGACTAGGAAAAAGTTCATCTATTTCCTCTGCTTGGTTGGGCGGCCTATAGTACACACCTATGGCAATGTCATTTTTCCCCCTTTTATATTGACTCAAATGCATTCAGGTTTACAGTTTTCATCATTGTTGTGCTCTATTTCTGTAGAGATAAAGTTATTTCTTATATAGAGAGCAACTCGACCTCCTCTTTTGTTTAGTCTGTTTCTTTTAAATAGTTTAAATCCCTCTAGCTGTGTGTTCCATTTGTGGGTTTCATCCCACCATGTTTCCGTAATGGCAACAATATCATATCCGCCCTCATTTACCTGAATTTCTAGTTCACCCTGCTTACTGTTCATACTCTGTGCATTGGTGTATAGACATTTGAGTCCTTTATGACTGACCCTGTGTTTACTTGCTACATAACTTGTGTGGTGCCTGACTTCCCCTATTTTCTTAGATTGCTGGGGACAGTGATGTTCTGTATCAATGAACTCACTCTCCCCATTGTTTAGTTTAAATGTTCCTCCAGAAAAGCTGTGAATTTATTGCCAAGTAACTCAGTCCCTTTCTTGGATGGATGCAGACCATCTCTTTCATACATTTTTTCATTGGACCAGCTACAGACATTGTGACTAATATAACCAAAGCCTTCTCTTTTACACCACTCCTTTAGCCACATATTAAATTCTGCTATATGCTGGCCTTTTCCATTTTGCTCCTTATACACTGGTAAAAACTCTGAAAAAGTAAGCCTACAGCCTATTCTGCTAAGTTCCTGCCCCAAGCTCTGGAAATCATTCTGCACAGAGAGTACATCTTTTTGGGACAGATTGTTAGTGCCAAGATGTACAATAGCCTCCACATCACAGTCCTTGCTGGCATTCTTGATTATTTTAGAAATATGCTTCTTGTCCCTACTGGAAGACACCTGACCTCTGTGTCCTTTCCTAAATTTACATCCCTTATAATTGAATCACCAACCAGAAGGTGGCTTCTCTTTTTGGATGCCTTTCTGTTCTTGCATGACCGGTGTGTAATACCAGATTCGCACTTCTCCCTGTCGAAAACAAGTTTTTCATCTTGGACCATGATCCCCTGCTTATTTGAATTATTATCACAGATACCTTTACCTGAAGCTTCTGGGTCATTGAAACACACTGGAATCTTTGCAGCAAGGTTGATATACTCATGAGCTAACTTATTAATGCCTTAACTGTTGCAGATTCTAGAAATGTTCCATGCTTTCCCTCAATGGAAAGGCTTGTCACATTGAAATAAATCCTCTCCAGCAAATCCCAGAATTCCAGATTGACCTACTCATGACTCCATTACTTTATCCCTTGAAACTGTTAGTCTCTAATGAAAATGAAAGATTTCCAACCTCTTTGTCAATTGGAGCCAAAAAATAAAAGTCAAAAGCCATATGCAGAAATATTCAGTCACAGAGTTCTCCCAATTCTTACTTGTGTTTTTCAGTACAATACATGGCAATTTAAAGCCAGAATTCATGCAGGAGATAGTTCAAACAACCATATACCAATAGCAGTAGCTGTCATTCTGAATCCAGGCAATGTTATCCATTCTGCAAATTCACTGCAACAGCCCACACAGTATCCGACAGCAGGAGAATATGCAGCAATCCCCATAAGCATCTGAAATAATTTTGCTAGACAATACTTGGCTATTTCTCTGGTGTTATAGGCCTACAGTTTCCAGCATTACTGCTGCTAAGGCTTTAAGCTATGCTTGGTTGGATTTGGCATCTCTCTTCTGCTGCTAGAACTCCAGCTGGCTGCTTTGCAATCTTAATACCCAGAGCTCCTCAAAAAGGAAGAGAAAACTCAAAACCAATGTATATGGAATATTGAAGAATAGCCACAACAAAACCTAGGATCGTTCATTCCAAACATAAACCGGCAAGAGAGAGGAGAACCTATCTATCCTGCTTGGCATCTATCTCCACAGACAGAGTGGCTAATCTGCAGAGATTATGGCTCTCCATGGCTTTAGCTAGATCCAGTTGTAGTCCATTTGTTCATAGCTATGGCCATTTTAAAAAAAAATCACATATCTGAATCTAAATCAAGATTCACTTGTGGCAGGCTGAATATCAGGTGGTCCTTTTGCACGTGAAAAGATTTCTGGAAAGATTCCATACTTGTCACAAGATACCTGAGTTGCATTTGATAGGCAAATTCAGAAGAGATGCCTCCAGGAAAGAGATTTAGATATATCCCCAAATCAACTTTGTTTAGTCCCCAAATAAAGATACAGGAAACCTGCATGATTGCCATTGTTTTGAGAGCTGCTGCCACGACAGCTTGACTATTTAGACAGATTGGATTTAAATATAACAGATGGCTACAATTACATGCTTGGAACCTTTTTGTGTCTAGAATGCTGAGGAAAGCACAATAAAATAAACATTTTTTCCCAATGAATTTGTCTAGTTGCAATGTATGTTAAATCCAAGAAATTTATGAACGAAGCATAAAGTACCATTTATGGAAATAGACTGCAGATAACTGGCAGTTTAGTGATTTGTGTAGTTTGATGTGGCTGTTAACATTTAGTGACTTGATTTTATTTTTGTTTATTTATTTATTAAATTTACATATGTGCTGCTCATCCCATCTAGTTAAAAGTTAAGTTAAAATGCTAAATAATGATTTCTAAAATAATGATTTGCAACCTGTGCTCTGAAAATCACTGGTGATCCTTTAGGGAAGGGCCTATTGTAGGGAACACCCCCAAATACAGCCAACCTTGAGAGATAACTAAATAATATAAGCTTTTGGCACTCTTTTGGCACTTTTAAGTTTATTTTATTTTATTTTTAAAAATGGGTCTAGTCACACTCATTGCCACACATTTTTTATGTGACAGTCTCCAAATGCTTTAGATTATTATAGTAATGACCTATAGATCTGTAATGATCTACATTACTATATTGTTATTATAATAATGATCTGTAGAAAGTTGATGATTATTCTTTTAAAAGAATAATTTAATCAAGAATATTGTCCAGTTTTAATTGATACTCTTTGCTCTCCATAAGAGATAAAGAATTTGATTGTTCCTCAGTCACATCTAGGTTTTTTCTTTTTCTATTTTGAGAATAGGGGACCCCCCAAAAAAATATTTCCTAATGTTCCACATCATGCAATCAATTTGTGTCAAAATCTCATTTCTATTCAGATAGATAGCAGAACCTAGCTGCCTGGGTTAATCTCAAAAAGAAAATAGGAAAATCTCAAACTGTGGGCTGAACTGGGAACATTTTTAAAAACCCAAGACAATGACAAAAGCAAACCTTATGGTACTATTGCCAATACAAGTATATACAATCTCCACAAAGTCACTAGAAATCAAAAGATTTTCTGCCATGAATATTCACACTGGTACAGTGTAGAAATGTAAGGTTTCACTAGTTTACCCTCGGGCAAAACTTGGCTTGCATCTAATCTAAAAAAAGGTCCACAAATTTAAAAGCTGGTCTACAATTTTTATTATCCTTGTAAATATATTGTCCTGCATTTTCTTGTTGTTTAATTAAACCAGAAATTTGTTTTGAAGAGTTAAAAACAAATTAATGAATTTTAAAATAATAAAATGAATTTTAATGCGGAGAAAACCAAAGTTTTACATTTGGGCAGGAAAAATCAAAGGTACACAGATTAGGTGAGACCTGGTTGGAAAAAAAGTAACTGTGAGAGGGACCTTTGAGTACTAGTGGATGATCACTTGACTATTAGCCACCATTGTGCAGGAGCTGCCAAAAAAAGCTAATGCAATCCCGAGTTGTATAAACAGAAGCATAGAATCAAGATCATGTGAAGTATTAGTACCGCTTTATAAAACCCTAGTAAGACCACACCTGGAATACTGCAACCAATTTTGGTCACCATACTACAAAAAAGATGCTGAGACCTTGGAAAAAGTTCAGAGGAGAGCAACTAAAATCATCAAAGGTCTGGAGACTAAAACATATGAAGAACAGCTGCAGGACTTGGGTTTGGCTAGTCTAAAGAAACAGGGCGACATGATAGCAGTATTCCAGTATTTGAGGGGCTGCCACAAAGAAGAGGGCGTCAAACTATTCTCCGAAGCACCAGAGGGCAAGACAAGAAACAATGGTTGGAAATTGACCAAAGAGAGAAGCAACCTGGAATTAAGGAGAAAGTTCCTAACAGTGAGGGCAATTAACTGTTGGAACAGCTTGTCTTCAGAAATTGTGGACGCTACATCACTGAAGGTTTTTAAGAAGAGACTAGACAGTCACTTGTCTGAAATAGTATAGGTTCTCTTCCTCAAGCAGAGGGCTGGACTAGAAGTCCTCCAAGGTCCCTTGCAGCTCTATTCTAGATTAGGATTCCTAAAACTAATTTAACTTCTCCTGGCAAGGATGAAGAAAAATAACTTCTGCAAGAGACTGTTTCTCGTAACAGTGGGATTGCTCTTCCCATGCCTTAAGAGTTGCAGTGAGCATCCATTTTGGACAAAATCCGAAAAACACACCGAAACTGCCTATTTTGGAGGAGAAGACTCTTTCCAAGAGTACTTGGGTCTTTTTCAAAAAGATCTAAAGGGAAGTAAACTGATCCCAAAACAGTAGGCTGCTTCAGATTTGCTTGACTGCTAATTGTTTTTTTTTTTAATTTTTGCAAACCTACACTTGATACATTTTCCCAAAGGAGATGCAATACAGAAATTCATGTTGCAATGGACATCTCTAACTTCCAATGAGTCCTTTTCTAGGACTCGCCAATCAGTGTTTCCCTGAGTAATTTTAGAATAACATGTTAAAAACACTTCAGGGTTTTCCAGTTTTGCTAGACCTCTCTCTTACATCCATAATTTACAAACAATTTGAGTTTGGATTAAGATTTTCTTTCTTTTTTTACTTGTATTATATAGATGTATTCATCCCATTCCACAGAATTGCTTTCTCAAAATGCTTTCATAAAATCCAGACCTCATCTCCTATTGAATTATTTTTCCTATTTTTTTTATATTTGTCTTTTGAAATTATGTAAGTTGCTGCCTTTCCACTTATTACCCAGCCTAGGCTGATTCCTTGTATCAAACATGTTCACCAGTTGTTAAAAACTTTAGAAACATAAAACTTTTATACTCCACTAATGATCTTCACCTTCCCTCAAGAATGATGCCGTTGTTCTTATTTACAGGGCGTAAGGCATATTACGGGCAGGGATTTGTGGATTCCCCTGGCTTCATTTTCATCACCTCTCACTAATGTTATAATCCAGTAATCACTCTCATTAAGTGTGATGGGACTGCCAGGGAAGAGGCAAGTTTTGACAGGTGGTTAAACCAACAAGTTTAGCTGTTTAATTTTTTTACTCTGTTTCTGTACAGGTTTGTGCAGGTACATAGCTACTGCCAACTGACAGTCAAGCTCCATTTGGACTAGAATAGGGGGTCTGCAAACTTGGCTACTTTAAGACTTGTGGATTTCAACTCTCAGAATTCCTCAGTCAACCATGCTAGTTGGGAAATTCGGGAAGTTGAAGTCCACAAATCTTAAGATGGCCGAGTTTGGAGGCCCCTGGAGTAGAATATGGAGTCTCGCAAGGGGAGTAGTAAATTTGTAGGCAAATTTCACTCACGTTTTTCTACTTGTTTTGTTTTATTGTCTTGTACTGCAGAAGCCTAAGAGTGCAAAAAATTGAAGAACAACAATACAAGAGGCAGAATGAAAACCAGAACAATTTCTCTCAATTTGTAAACATATTTCCTTGTTCCACTAAAAAAAAGGACACTGAAACTTTGGAATCCATAAAGCAAAGTCCTACAATTCTTGTCTTGAATCTAAACTGTAGGAAAGAACATATTCAGACACTAGATTGAAACATCTTGGTATCTGGAACACAGAATTGTATTCCAAAATTGTTTTTCCCTTGGATTTTCACTTTAGGGAAGGCTAAACAAAGACTGGATTCAGTTTGGGGGTTTTTTTGTTTTTGCTGGGGGTTTTTTGGTCTACATAAGTCATAATAAATTTATCTTTGCTTGCTCAAGCACTTTGGGAAAACAGATTAGTTTTTTTTTTTAATTTAGCCAGCTAACTTGTGCGCTATTCCTGGAAACCACTCTAAGCTTTTCAGTTCCTCTAATTAAGTCTAAATGTCTATGGATACTATCGCCTGAGACAATTAAATCTACTAACTTGGCAGATATGATGGTGTCTCCATTTTAGTTTTTATATTTTCTCCAGAGGTTGATTACTTATTAGGGAGGAGACCGTGGGGAATTGAATAAAGTTCTGAACTTATTCCCAGCAATATCAGAAGTCATTAACAAAAGAGAGATACAGTTTTGGTTTCCTTTGTTCTCCTTTTAAGTTAAACCAGTAAGCATGCACTTGATTTATTGGATCAGCTTTTAAGAAAACAGTTTGTTAAGCTACTTCTGTTTTAGCCTCCCAGGAGAGAGTTGCATTTCTTGCTAGTATCCAGAAGAAAATCAGAAGGCGATTCCATGCAACCAGTCCTCCATCACTAGCCCCACCTGATACTATGGTTTCCTAAATGGCAATGTCATGGAAGAAAATGCTACTAGGAATGTTAAATATGTTGTAGAATTATTAAATACTAGAATGTTACAAGTAATCAAACTCAGATCTAAAGTATTATTCATAAAGGATTAAGGAAGGGATTTTTCTCCGTTTTTATATTTCTAGTCATGTTTTTATTCTAGGCTTCAGAAAGTTTGTGCTAGCTTATTGGTTTTATATACCAGCTATAGGTAAACAATTAAATGGGAAAATTACTAATCAGTGCCAAATGTACAAATTGTTACCTCTACAACGAACCTGGCTGCAGCCATTTTTTTTCATTCTAGGTTGCCACAAGAAGGGGGGGGAGATGGTATTTCTAGTAGTCTAAACATGAACACCGCTTGTGAGAACCAAGGTTGTTCCCCTGCCAGAGGGAAGAAGGAGGATCGTTAAGTCAGAAAGGCCACCAAGGTGTTCTATTGGGTAGCCTGAATAGAGGGGTGGGAATTGTTACACTATATTACTTTGATTCTTGAAGGGAAAGTTTAAATATGGTTTCACTTTTGAACATGCCAATATTATGTATCGAATAAACATGTTCTTTGAAGAACTTTCCTGCCTCAGATTTCTGAATTATTTGGTCTTATTGATCGGAACCTTGGCACAAATAATTTTTGTTTATTTAAAAGAGGGACAATTGTTTGCCTCATGCCGATACTATTGCAATACTTCACTATGCAATTTTACTTTCATCCAATCCAGATAAAAATAATCTGTTGCTCCTAGAGAGCAGCGTTTCTGGTCCTCCTAGCTTTAATATTTTTAGTTGGCTGAACTAAGCAAAAACAAAACAAGGAAGTTGGTGTGCAACAAAACAAAGTGGCAACCTATAGGATCATCTTTATTTCCAAGAATGCCTCTCAGCCTTATATATGTCCTATAAACGGTCATAGGAAATGCAAACAATGCTTTGTTTGGAAGTGTGTGCTAAATAAATATGGTGGGTTGTTGAGTGGGCTGGGTAGAACATGCTGAATAAATAAGCAGCTCACTAATTTGCAGAGAGGGTGGGGGGAGTTGAGAGAGAGAGAGAGAGAGAGAGAGAGAGAACAGATAATATGCTTAATGTAACCACTGCTATAAATACCCTCAAATTTCAAGTGTCAAACCAATTTCCAAAGGTAGCCAATATAAAATAAGATATTGTTTGAATTTGCTATTAATATCTCATGTGTAGGTATTTTATACTTAAATGGAATTTGATAGGAATCCAAGTTGTATTGATTTGAGAATATTCTGGTTTACTTATTAAAACAAAGTAATCAAGATTGAATAAATAGAATACTGTTCTTTTAAAAAAATCTCCTTGTGGCAACAATGTTTGGGAGGAGGAAATTAAAAAAGAAGTCAAGATGATTGTTTTGACAGCGCAGTCCAAGCCCTGCCCATTTGTACATGCATTCAGTGTTGACACGCATCTAAAAGGGGATTAATTTTACTTGATGGAGATGTCATGGAATTGTTCCCGGGCTTCAATCACTGCTAGTAGATAACAAAATCAAGGCAATGTATTTTTCCCAACGGTCTTTTGTACTCTTTTTAAACAATTCCCTAAATAAATCACCACTGAGGAATGACATTTCAGTTCAGGAGCTCCGACAGGTGGTGACATGAAATATAAGAATCTTGACATACGTTAGCAATTCAGATGCTCTGATTTTCTCTTGGTATGATTTTAGATTTGCATCAAGCAAAATTGGCCCGTATTCTTGAGTCTGTTAGTATCATTGCTACAGAGAGGGGAAATTATCCCTCCATGCGTGTAACATGGTGTTTCAGTCCATTTTGGCATTTTGCCTCTTTGACACGGTAGAAGTAGAATAGGCTGAATTTTATTTTTCCCACCAGCCATCAATTTGTGCAGTTCCTTTTTGGAAGTTTTACACATCCTTCTGGGTTTTTAATTATTTACTTTTTAAAAAATCTTTTTTTAAGTACAAAGTCATGTCATTTTTTTCATTGGCAATTTGGTATTCAGCTTGGCTTTTTCCAGAGGTAACACCAACACACTGAGGTGCTTGGAGTATTGGATTAAACCGGAGAAATGAATGGAGGGGAGCTGCTAAGTTTCCCTTTTTCTCTTTTCCTTTGGGGAGGAAGGAATGTGGTGGCCAAAATATATTTAAATCCAGTAATGTTAATTATTTCAAAAAATCAAGATCAGAAAAGTCCAGTAGAGATGGCATGTTACAAAATTAAACATTTAAGCTATTATCAGTAATACATGCATGAATGCTGTTTTGCCAGCACTGAAAATAGCAATAGTTCAAGATACTAGTATATCTGTACTACACAACATGAAATGATAATAAAGACTACTGTATTAAATATAATAGTGTATTGTTTAGATACCTAAAGTACATGATTAGAATTGATAAAAACTGCTTGCTATATCTTAGAATAAATTTTAGGTCTTCTCAAAAGTCAATTCCACTGAGTTCAACTGGATTTACTTCCAGTTAAGTTTATAGGATTTTACTTTTAATCCATGTGAATGACTGGAATTTAAAAAAAAAACATAAATCAAGCTCTAATTCTAGTCATAAGCATTTTCTGCCATCTAGTGCTAGCTTTGGTGCTTTCTGCGCTTGGTTGTTGCTTGCAGACATTTGCTTGCTTGCAAACAATCAAACTCAGAGAGCACCAAGGATGTCACAGTTCAACTCTAAGCTATATTCTCTTGAGCTATTAGTGAAAACTTTGTTGTAAATTTAATCATTCTTTTTTGTTTTAATTGTTTGTGTTGTTCTAGAGCAGGGGTCTTCAAACTTGGCCCTTTTATGACTCATGGACTTCAACTGCCAGAATTCCTCAGTCAGGCACACTGGCTGCAGAATTCTGGGAGTTGAAGTCCATGAGTCATAAAAGGGCGGAGTTTGAAGACCCCCTGTTTTAGAGATTCAGTTATTTACTTTGAAAGCAGAAATGAAAGACATACCACCTATTATTCTGCAAGCATAACAGTTAAATATCATAACATAATGGCTAGTATGGCTTTTTAATTTATGGTAGTGATGGGGAGGGGACCAATATGCTTCAGATATTTATTTATTTATTTTATTTATTATATTTTTATACCGCCCTTCTCCCGAAGGACTCAGGGCGGTGTACAGGGCAATAAATATAAAAACAGAATACAAAAGTTAAAAAACGATTAAATATAATGCCCAAGTTTAAAACAGTAATTAAAAACATATTAAAACCCCAACCCTAACCCATCAAACCAGGTCAGATTGCTCAAATAAATACATTTTTAGATCGCGCCGGAAGGAGCGAAGGTCGGGGGCCATCCGGAGCTCAACCGGCAAGTGGTTCCACAGGTCTGGCGCACCCACAGAGAACGCCCTCCCCCTGGGGGCCACCAATCGACATTCTTTGATTGGAGGCACCCTGAGGAGGCCCTCTCTGTGGGAGCGCACTGGACGGAGGGAAGTTGACGCCGGCCGCAGGTGTTGCCGTAGGTAATCCAAGATACAAGAGTCAGTGATGATATACATATCAAAGGCTATAAAAAAGATAATTCACAATGGATAAATAGCATTACTATAAGACTGAAAGCACATTTCATACCTTCAAACTGGAGTGAAAACTGATTTTTGGATCTGATTATTTCCTCAGTAATATGGATTCTCATGTTATTTCAAATCCTCCATACCTATGCAACTTTACCAGTACAATGTCCCTTATATACATTCTGTTGAGCCACATGAGTTGACATATGCCTTGTCAATATGTGAACCATGGGTGATGTCCTAATCCTTGCCTTGATGAATTTATTAAATACACTGAGAGGAAAATCTCAGGATAAGAAGTTTCCCATTTGTTGGGCACATAATCAAAGTTAGAGTGAGTTTCTGCATGAATTCTGAATATCACTAAATATAGCTTGTATGTCACCATAAATACTGGATGTAGCCTGCAGTCAGTATGACATAATTGGAAATCATGGAGCTTGAAGTCAGACTCACCCAGATGGAAGAAGATTTGGTAAGGCTGTGTTATGTATTAAGAACTATGAAGGTAAATTCTCAACCTGAAACTAAATAAAATAGGATTTTGAGGGTAATCGGCTCATGTAAAGCCTAAGTTTTTTGTTAAAACAGCCAATCACAAGTAGTAAACCATTCATTCTCCAGTGACACTTCTTTGATCCTACATTGTCTGTTGACCATATGCTGAACTCTATATAAATAAAGACCAGGCAAGCTCTTGAAATAAATGTTGATAAATGTCCATCTTGCCCATTGTTGTATGAATCATAGCAGTTTTTCCTCTAGAGAGGTCAGATTTCAAATAATTACTTGAGGTTAATGGCAGGTGAATAGTCTGCTAGCCAATTCATGAGATATCTGGTTACTATCTTATTTTGAAAACAGGGAGTTGAAATTGAAATGGCTACCAGTTAAGGAAATGAAGATCAAAAGTATAAGGCCCATTTCACTATAGACATTAATTTTCTGGTTATCCTAATATGAAAAACCTTTGCATTTTTTTCTGCTTTAGCTATTTCCTTAGAAACCATTTTGAAAAACATAGAAATTTCAGTGATGTCATTCTTGGTTACATTAATTTACCAGATGCAGCTTTTTACAACATAAATGTCTTCAATATAAGCATTTTCTTTTGGGATGGCCCAAGAATGCTGGCAGCTTAATCTTACAGATCTGTAGGGCAGCCAAGATGGGGATGGCAGCACAAGAGGAATGATTGACTCAGCAGGCCTTGAAGCTCAAAAGATTCACCAGTTTATTTCATAACCTTGTGCACCCAGGGTTGATGTCTTAATTCACATGTTAATCTCTTAGAACTAGGACACTATTCTAACTAGGAGGATTTCCACACAGCAACAAGTTTTGTCCCTAGGTCTCTGAGTCATACAGGTAGTCCTTGACTTACAACCATTCTTTCAATGACCATTTGAAGTTACAATGGTACTGAAAAAAGTAACTTATGACCATTAAACATCCCTGAATCAAAATTCAGATGCTTGGCAACAGACATGTATTTATGATGGTTCCAGTGTCCTGGGGTCATGTGATCACTTTTTGCAACCTTCTGACATGGAAAGTCAATGGAGAAGCCAGATTCACTTAAAAACATGTTACTAACTTAATAACTGCAGTGATTCACTTAACAACTGTGGCAAGAAAAGTATTGGACAAACCTCACTTAGTACCGTAACTATCTTGCTTGGCAATGAAAATTTTCGGCTCAATAATCATAAGTTAAGGATTAGCTGTATTTGGAATGGCTAAAAATTGTCCCCAGAGTCAATACCTGGAACCCCAGATGAGCTAACTGTTATTTCCTCCAGGTAAAAGTCAAGGACTTTAAAGATTGGCATCTCCTCTCCCCATTTCCATGCTGCTGTCCATCCCTCATGCTGTGTTTCTCACAGCAGAAAACTACCTGGCCAAACGTTCATCCTGCAAAGGGTCTTCACAGCAATTCTCTTGTCATGAGAGGCTGAGCAGCTATGCTGCCTTAAGGGGACATGTGGTCAGAGAACTGATACAAATGTATTTATTGGTTCAACACCACCCCCCATACACTCCAAATGACTTTGAGCTGCTTTCCAGAATTAAAAACAATACTGCATAAAAACAGCAACTGTAAAACAGCCACTGTTTGGGGAACAAAACCATCTATCCATACCTCTACAAATTCATGGGTCCAATCGCTCTTTCGCCACCCTAGGCCTGAGGGAAAAGCCAGGTTTTTCAAGACAGGCAAGATGCACACTGAGGATCTTGTACAAAGAGGGGCTCTATCCAAACTTAAAGATAGGAAAATAGACAAATAAAGAATCTCATTTGCCAACATGCAGTGAAGAGGGCCATAAGTACAGTTAACCCTTGAGGTACGACTGGCCATTTAGCGAACGTTTGAAATTATGACAGAAGCCCTCAAAAATACATATAGTTCCATTTCAAAGTAACAGTGGCTGCAATAGGCCTGTGGCCGTTGACCCTTACAATCCACCACAGGGTTGCTGCAGCACCCTCCCATCTCTTTCCCCCATCCCACCTCGTGGGAACACCCTCATCACACACAACACTTACCTTCTGAAGACCTCATATTGTGGAAGGAGGACAGGCCATGTGTCCCCGGGCCCTGTGGGGGTGATCTAAATGAGGTCACCATTTTGTCCCACCCATTTGTGGGAGGCACAAAATGGCAGATGCCAGAGATATGCTTCATTTTGCTGCCTTAAAGGGTTATGCCTTAAAGGGGTATGCACAGTGCTGCAGAAGCTTCTGAATGCTGGAGGTTTTGGTGAGACAGCAAAATGAAGCAGTTGTCCCTGCGCTGTGTGACCCTAATGCAGCTGCCATTTTATCCTGCCCACAAACTGGTGGGGGCAAAATGGTGGCTGCCAGACAAACTGCTTCATTTTGCTGCCTTAGAGAGGTCTCCACAGTGCCTCAGAGGCTTCTGAATGCTGCAGAAAGCTTCGGCAGCACTGTGCAGAGCTTGTTAAGGCAGCAAAATGAAGCAGTTTGTCACTGAGACATGTGACGGCAACTCGACTGCAGCCACCATTTTGTGGGCAGGACAAAATGGTGACTGCTTCCGGAAATGTACCATGAGACCCCATGGAAAGAAAAGAAAGTTATTCCAGTGCTCCAGAAAGCCTCAGAGTTCATCAGAAGGTAAGGAAAAGGGTGTTTGTCTGATGGGGTGGGAATTAGGCCTAAGGCTTGGTAGGACCTGGTGAGAGTAAGAAAAGTCCTGTTGGGATCTAAGGCAGAGAAAGTGGAGTATGAGACATCGTAGGGGTAGGGTGGGGTGGGGCTTGGGAGGGCTAGAATAGGCAGGATTGGGCCTATATTAGGCTTTCAACAGCCTCCTACCTGTCCAGGAGGCACCCTCATGCTCCACTTAACGACCCAAACGTTTGTTTTAGGTTTTATGGAGACAGCGGGGATGTGGGGATGTCATTAAGTGACATGTTTCACCTAATGACAACTACAACATGTGACCGTAATGGGCAGGCTCCATTAGGGTCGTATCTTGAGGATTACCTATAGCAGATTGGGCTGATAAAAGAACAAGGGAAAGTTCAATTGTTGCAGTTAGTAATAGTTATATTTAATTAATAATTAATTAAATGATCATTAATTAAATATCACTGTACAGCATCAAAACTCAACAATATAAAAATCCCAGAAACTCATACTCTTCATTGACAGTGACAAAGACAACCATAGAAGCCACTTGATCAGGTCCGCTGACCAAACCTTGTCTTTAGGGCCTTCTAGAAAAGGAGGAAGCTAACCTTGTTTGTGAGGGAATGGTGTTCCAAAGGGAAGGAGCCACTACAGGTAGGCCCTTCTAGGTCCCATCTAGTGGACTTCCTTAATAGATGGGACCTGCAATGCACACTGCCTTCCTGCTCTTGTAGAACAGGTAGATGTAACTGGGGAAGTGTGGTTCTTCAAATAGCTTTAGAAACATAGATTTTGATTCAGATAGATTTAGAGACAGAAAAACAGGAATAGAAGCTGTTTATAATTACAGAGAAAGGAAAACACAACCTCTACTTCTAAGTTGTTCATATAAAAACTAAAAACATATCCTGGTGCATGGACTATTTCAGAAAGTATGGATCAGAATCTGTGGCCCTTCAACCTGTGCTAAATCCAGGGTTAATAACAATAATAATAACAATAAGTTGGAAGGGACCTTGGAGGTCATCTAGTCCAACCCCCTGCTCAGGCAGGAAACCCTATACCATTTCAGACAAATGGCTCTCCAGTCTCTTCTTAAAAACCTCCAGTGTTGGAGCATTCACCACTTCTGGAGGCAGGTTGTTCCACTGGTTAATTGTTCTAACTGTCAGGAAGTTCCTCTTTAGTTCTAGGTTGCTTCTCTCCTTGACTAGTTTCCATCCGTTGCTTCTTGTCCTGCCTTCAGGTCCTTTGGAGAATAGCTTGACTCCCTCTTCTTTGTGGCAGCCCCTGAGATATTGGAACACTGCTATCATGTCACCCCTCACCCTTCTCTTTGTTAAACTACACATACCCAATTCCAGCAACCGTTCCCTATATGTTTTAACCTCCAGTCCCCCAATCATCTTTGTTGCTCTTCTCTGTACGCTTTCTAGAGCAGGCATGTCAAACTCGCGACATCACGTGACGTTGCGCGACGTATCGGAACTTTTTCCCATTGCTGAAAATAGGATGGGCGCGGTTTCTCCGTGATGCAGGCCGGCAGTTTGACACCCCTGTTCTAGAGTCTCAACATCTTTTTTACATCGTGGTGACCAAAACTGGATGCAGGTGTAGCCTTACCAAGGCATTGTAAAGTGGTATTAGTACTTCACGTGATCTTGATTCTATCCCTCTGTTAATGCAGCCTAGCACTGTGTTGGCTTTTTTGGCAGCTGCAGCACACTGCTGGCTCATATTTAAGTGATTGTCCACTAGGACTCCGAGATCCCTCTCACAGTTACTACTATTGAGCAAGGTACCACCTATACTATACCTGTGCATTTGATTTTTCCTGCCTAAATGTAGAACCTTACTTTTTTCACCATTGAATTTCATTTTGTTAAATAGCGCCCAGTGTTCGAGTCTGTCCAGATCCTCCTGTATTTTAAGCCTATCTTCTGGAGTATTGGCTATTCCTGCCAGCTTGGTGTCATCTGCAAATTTGATGAGTTCCCCATCTATCCCCTCATCCAAATCGTTGATGAAGATATTGAAGAGCACTTGGCCCAGAACAGAGCCCTGGGGCACCCCAATACACACTTCCTTCCATGCAGATGCAGTTCCATTGAGGACCATACGCTGAGTACGGCCTGTCAGCCAGCTACGAATCCATCTGGTGGTGATGCTGTCTAACCCACATTTTTCTATCTTATCAAGTAGTAGGTTGTGATCTACTTTATCAAATGCCTTACTGAAGTCCAAGTAAATTATATCTACAGCATTCCTCTGGTCCACTAATTTTGTCACTTGGTCAAAGAATACAATAAGATTTGTCTTGGCATGATCTGTTTTTGACAAACCCATGCTGGCTTTTAGTGATGACTTTGTTTGCATCAAGGTTTTCCCAGGTATTGCGGTCAGGCTGATAGGTCTGTAGTTTCCTGGATCTATTTTTTCCCTTTTTTGAAGATGAAAACTACATCAGCTCTCTTCCAGTCCTCTGGTAGTACCCCAGTGCTCCAGGATCTTTGAAAAATATAGTTCAGTGGTTCTGACATCACATCTGCCAGTTCCTTGAGAACCTTGGGGTGTAATCCATCTGGTCCTGGTGATTTGAACTTGTCTAGGCTGGACAGGTGCTCAGTTACCATTTTCTTGCCTATCTTAACTTGCATTTCTATTCTGTTTTTCATGGCACTGGTTTTGGTAGGTTGGACTGTTTTTTCCCTTTGTGTAAAGACAGATGCAAAAAAATTAGTTAAATAGTTCTGCTTTCTCCCTGTTACTTGTTGTTGTTTTTTAATCTGTGCTTTATTTAACAAGCCAATATAATCTGCATCACTCAGCAAGCAATCCACAGTTTGGATGTATAACCTGCTTATTAATATCAGAATAACTGGGAAACTCTACTAGTAAGGTTTGCTTTTTTCTGGACACTGTGATATATACAGTGAAATCTTGTTTAAATACGGTAATAATAATTTATTAAATTTATAGTCCACCCAACTCCCAATGTCTCTGGATGATTAAACTGCTTATTAAAAAAACAGAGAACCATACAACAAACAAGAAAACAATATCAGACAAAGGAAACAATGAAAAGAAAATAAATCCAGAGAGGAAAGGAAGGAAGAAATGGACATCAGTCATCTTCTGCAAAGGGCTGGTCTTTAAGGCCCTTAGGGTTGTGAACAATTTTGAATTTTGAAGAAAACTTTCATTTCAGAAGGCATGTAGTGCTACAAATGGGAATATTTATAACATTGGTCTGAACAACAAATTAAATGCTCAGAAAGAGGTTGTTGTTGTTGTTTTAAAAAAACAGGATCCTGGTAATTACAGTTTAAGATTAATGTATCCAAAAAGCATTTTACAGTTTATAAACTAGGGGGCAATGTTTTCCTTAGGATATTTAGCAGAAAGAAACTTTCATAGACAAGAAATTCTTACTTGGAATCCAAAAGTTGCAGTTATTTCGATTCAATTTTATAAATACCACACCCATTGCCTATACAGGTAATCCTCGACTTACAATCATTCATCCATTGTCCATTCAAAGTTACAACAACATTGTAAAAAGTGACTTATGGCTGTTTTTCACAGTTACGACCGTTGCAGCATTCCTATGATCACGTGATCAAAATTCAGGCACTTGGCAACTGGGATGTATTTATGACAGTTGCACTGTCGTGGGATCATATGATCACCATTTGTAACCTTCCCAGCCAGCTTCTAACAAGTAAAGTCAGTGGGGGAAGCCAGATTTGCTTAATGACCGCATGATTCACATAACAGTTGCAGTGATTTGCTTAACAGTGGTGGTAAAATGGGGTAAAGCTCATTTAACAATAGAGGTTTGTTGCCATGGAGAGTTTGTTTATCTATTTATTTATTCCTCAGATTTATATAGCCACCCATCTCAGAGAACATGACTTTAGACTGGAAGCTTCTGAAGGTTGTGTGTGTGTGTGTGTGTGTGTGTGTGTGTGTGTGTGTGTGTGTGTGTAAGTAAAATCAGTCTCCTTTTGTGCAAATTTCCTTTACTATGTCATTAGGATGTTTTGTGCCATAATTGACAGATGGTCAATTTGATGCATTTTTATGTGAAAATTATGTCTCAGTACTCGTTTGTTTGATACTTAATGCACAAGCTAGAAGTATATGGAGATTCTCAGTCACCCAGGTCATGGTTGTCCCAAAGGTGCTTTTTCAGGAGGCAACTGGACTTTGTTTTTCTAGTTGCCTCCTGAAAAAAGCACCTTTGGGACAACCACAACCTGGATGACTGAGAATCTTCATAAACATTTATTTGGGATGAACCACAATTTGTTCTCTAAAGCTGCCACCACCTGTATTTGCAAACACTGCCCATGTTGGGAAATTCCATTGCAAAGCTGAGCAAGCTACTTCAGATACAGCAACAAATTATTGCTTTGTGCTGTAAGAAATAGGCTGCCCTTCCATCAAAGGAAATTCTGTCTCCCAATTCCTGTTGCAGTGATGGGCCGCTATGATCTGAACATTCAATTGCTGCAATGTCTGCATTACACATCACAGGGATTTAGAAGACAAATCAATTAAATACTTATGCCAAAATATATGGTGCACAAGAGAGGAGTAATAATAGCATTTTGTTTTCTACTCTTTTTTATTAAGGTGGGTAAAAGATGTTTTAATAAGATGGGTAAGAGATTGAGCAGACCCTGAGAGGATAGGACAAAGTAAGAATTTATTGGTCAATAGAAAAATGAGCATTACTTAACTAGTATGCTCATCTATGATCAGTTATTGGGTCAAAAGAAGAGATCTGATTGGCTGATGGTTGTAGGTTCAAAATAATTAAGATATGCCCAGGTTTATGGTGTCTTTATATCCGAATACATATGTAGTAGTCAATATACCTGGATCAAACTACAGTGGATTAAGTGAGATTGGGAGGCAGAGAAGTTGGTCATCTTGAAGACCTCTCTATCTGCATAGTTGGCTGCTCCCTGCAAACATAGTTCTCTCTCTCTCTCTCTCTCTCTCTCTCTCTCTGTGTGTGTGTGTGTGTGTGTGTATGTATGTGTGTGTGTGTATGTGTGTGTGTATATATACATCTACATATACATATACATACATATATATATATGTGTGTGTGTGTGTGTGTGTGTGTGTGTGTTAAGTATTTGTCAAGTCTTTTTGAATACCTTGCTAGTTAAATCTTCTTTCCTGTTTTCAGCCTAACCCAAGGCTATCCGCAGGCTATAGTCACAACTTACGACAGTTCATTATTTGTGTAAATTATTCAAATTGCTAATAAAGAATTAGGGAGGCTGATAATAAGTTCGAAAATAAGTTCGAAATGACCATATCAGCCTCCCTAATTCTTTATTAGCAATTTGAATAATTTACATATATATATATATATATATGATGAAAACAAATAAGTTTGAAATGCATATCAGTCTCCTTTTAATTCTTTGTTAGCAATCTAAAAAATTTACACAAATATGAGCTGTCACTGTTGTGACTACTGCCTGTCGATGGCCTTCGGTTAGGCTGAAACAGGAAATAAAGATTTGTCCCATGTTTGGGGCCTAGCAAGGTAATCTAAATAGTTAACAAGCATTTAACATATGTATATATATATATATATATATATATATATATATATATATATATATATATATATATATATATATATATATATATATATATATATATATATATATATATATATATGTGTGTGTGTGTGTGTGTGTGTGTGTGTGTGTGTGTGTGTGTGTGTGTGTGTAAATTACTAACAAAGAATTAAAGGGAAACTGAAATGCATTTCTAACTCTTTAGTCTTCATCAGTCAGCTATACCCTTCTGAGATTCGAACCTGGGCTGATTGCATATTAGGCAGTGTTATTTGCCTCTTAAGCCACAAGGTCTCTCTCGCTCTGTTAGCTTTTTTTTTTTTGCAAGGGAAGATATGTTTCAAATGTTAACTATTTAGATTACCTTGCTAGGCCCCAAACATGGGGCAAATCTTTATTTCCTGTTTTCAGCCTATCTTGAAGGCCATCGAACAGGCTGTAGTCACACCGGACAGTTCATATATTTGTGTAAATTACTAACAAAGAATTAAAGGGAAACTGAAATGCATTTCTAACTCTTTAGTCTTCATCAGTCAGCTATACCCTTCTGAGATTCGAACCTGGGCTGATTGCATATTAGGCAGTGTTATTTGCCTCTTAAGCCACAAGGTCTCTCTCGCTCTGTTAGCTTTTTTTTTTTTTTTGCAAGGGAAGATATGTTTCAAATGTTAACTATTTAGATTACCTTGCTAGGCCCCAAACATGGGGCAAATCTTTATTTCCTGTTTTCAGCCTATCTTGAAGGCCATCGAACAGGCTTATATATATATATAACAACTTCATTTCCAGAGACCAGCCAACTATGCTGTCTGTGTAGTAGTAGTAGTAGTAATAGTAGTAATAGTGGTGCCATTACAATATTGATTATCTGAAATATTTAATGAATCTTAGGATTTTCTTAAAAAGGAACTGGCGGAGAGGGTAAAATTGATGGTTGCGAAAGTGTCTATTCATAATTTAAAATATTCATTTATTTCAGATACCAATCAAATCAAATCTTTATTCTGGTCATATACCAGCACTGAAATACCAATCAAGATTTCTCAATGGATGAAAAACTCTGAACCAGACTATAAAACCACAAAGTTTTATAGACACAAAGTTGGACAATCACTGTCTTTCCTTATGGGACTGGTCTTCCTTCCCATCAATGGCTAATGGTGAAAGTTACTGGAAATTATAGTCCAGCTAGATCTGGTCTCCCAGAGTGCCTGTCCCCAATACTGAAGAAAGAATCCTTCAGATTGTGCTAATCTCAGACATATTCTGGCTTTATTTCCACAAACTGTCATTTTATTTGAAATACTGGCTGTTTTTAAGAGACAACGTCAGTTACTGAAACCATTTTCAGCCATGCCATAAACAAAGGAAAACCTCATCAAAGAGTGGCTAATTCTAATGGCAATAAATGGCCACGTTGACATTAAGCATAAGGAAGACAACAACAATAAAAGGACAATATTTTTAAAAAAAGAGGAAGCACTGGCCTGGAAAAACCATACACTTTAAGTGCAAATTACTGCCTGTATTTGCTATCTGATTGTTTATCTGTTGTTTACAATTGCCTGAAGCATTATTTTATTTAAACATTGGTGAAAATGTTACTTAATTTTCAAATCAGCTGAAATTTTATTTAATTGTGGAATTTACTTTTACTTTAAATCTGGGGCAACACATGTTCTTTGTTACTGAACTAAGGCCCAAAGCACTCATCCAGGCAAACTGGGGAGGAAACAGGACTTGTTAGCACAATTGTCTGGAACATCTTCTCTGCAAAGCCCCTTGAAAGAAATACAAGATTGTGCAACAAGATGCTTCTGGCTACAATCCACCTGGACAGTCTTTGGTCTTTGAAATTAATTGGAGGCAGTCAGGCACCAGATCAATTAATTTTGTTGTTGTTGTTCCTAGGAAAATGCCTGATGGTTTTTGCTAATTTTTGCTCTTTGTTCCTTTCCATTCGGGAAATATAACAAATTGTGGTTCAAGACAGGGACAGACAACATGGTGCCTTCCAGACATTAACATGGAATACAACTTCCACAATGATTTCCTATTGATCATGCTGGTGGAGCTGCTGGTAACGTAGAGGCAAGCCATTTAGAGAGCACTGGGTTGTCTAAATTTGCATTACCTGAATGAGAAGAAACGTTTTGCAAACACCTCTTTCCTTTAATCTTAATGTTCCTTCAGGTGTTCATTTTAATGATTAATCAGCTCCTAGTTTACCATCACACTTGAACACACTTTCTAACATTTTCTTCAAATCAGGATTGAACACAGTTTAATCCTGTTTGATAATCTTGATCTGAAGAGTACAGTGGTACCTTAGCATTTGACTGCTTTGAAACTTGCCAGATTTGGTATTTGATGCATTTTTATGTGAAAATTATGTCTCAGTACTCGTTTGTTTGATACTTAATGCACAAGCTAGAAGTATATGGAGATTCTCAGTCACCCAGGTCATGGTTGTCCCAAAGGTGCTTTTTCAGGAGGCAACTGGACTTTGTTTTTCTAGTTGCCTCTTGAAAAAGCACCTTTGGGACAACCACAACCTGGATGACTAAGAATCTTCATAAACATTTATTTGGGATGAACACCCTTCGAATGGTGAGGTATGAATGGATTTCCGGAAAACATTGCAGTACAAGAACCAATTGCGCTTCACTCTGAGTTGCAGACAACACAGACTCATTCACAACAGCCTGTGCCTGTCTTTAACAGTGAAGGGACACAAGGCAGATGAAGTGGCTTCAGCAATTATGACCCAAGAGACAGCTGGCTTGCAGTAACAATCTTTATTTAGTGAGGAATTGGACAAACAACTGAGTGGCGGTGTCGCTCTTTTATACACCAGCTGGCGGACCCTCATCCAATCCGCATAGCGCATTTTTCCCGCTGCGGAAGCTTGGTCCAATCAGCAACGCCCGATTTGACAGCTTGGAGCTGTCAACGTGTTGCCGCGCCTGTGTAATACCGGCGGCCGCTTTGACAGCTGAGAGCTGTCAAGCTGCCGCGCATGCGTATTCCTTCTCGGCAGCTTTTGACAGCTGACAGCTGTCAAAAGCTGCTGCGTGTGTTCTGTCAGTGGTTTTACCTCACAACCCTTACAATTTAACATAGTATTATAACTTTAACATGGTATAACATTCAGCACATAACACTCCTTACCCCTCCCCTGAACTGGAGGGTTAACCCTTAGTTGTTCGCTGGTTTGTTGTGGGACCACTTGTAGTCGTTTAGGTAAACTGCGGGTCTTCTAGCACGACCAGAATGCCGGAGAGGTGTCTCTGTCTTTGGCTCCCCCTCCCCCTGTCCTGGATGAGAAGGTAGATGCATAGGGACTTCCGGTGGTGGCGCGGCGCCGAAGATAGCCGTTTCGGGCTGTCCGCTTCGCAGCTGTGTTTTTCCACCGAAAACAGCGCCGATCAGCTGTTTAGGTGGATTGGAAGCCCCCTCCTCGGGAGAAGAGGAGGGGGTGAGGCCCCAGGTAGGGGTTGAGTTCTCCGGGGCCGCCTGAGCTGAAAGCTTGGGCGGCTGAAGGATTGAGCTCCCCTGCAGCCTGGGTTGCTCCGAGCTGCTTAGCGTCTCTGTTCTGGGATTTTTGGAGCAGAGCCAGGCGTTTGCGACCACCCCTGCCAGAAGGAAAGACTTTGGAGTAAAAAGGAGCAGGCAGAGCGGTACAGGAGGTTAAGGTGAAGAGGATTTTTATTCTTACTCCCTAGCTCAATGGACTTTATAAACTTAAAGTGAAAGTACGCAACAAGTAAAAGTGGGGAAAGATGGCGGCTAAATCTTCCTCTAAAGTTCTTCGGAGTGCGGGAACTTCCCCGGTGCAACAGACATCGCTGCAAGCTTTGCTTCCTCCTGCACCTCCTGTGGCATTGACGCTTAAGGACTTTGCAAAGCAATCCCAGGTAATGTCAGAAATGATGGGTGATAAGATGGCAAAGTTGGAGGAGAAAATGGAGAAAATGGAGGAGAGGATAAAAGAGAAGTTTAATGTAATGGAGGAGAGGATGGAAGAGAAGTTTAGTGCAATGAGGGTAGACATCTTGTCTACAGTGGAAAGCGTGGCTGAATGTGTGCAACGTTTGGATGAAAAAGTAGGGGATCTTAGTCAAAAGAACTCTATATTAGAAGTAAAGGTACTGGAGAATGAAAATTTAAGGGATAAAATGGACGGAGAATTGAGCCTTGTTCAGTATCACCAGATGCAGTATGCTATTAGAATCAGGGGCTTAAAAGAGAATCCTAAAGAAGACTTAAAGCAGCTGATTTCTGAGGCTTTGGAAGCAGTATTGGGCCAGCCAGCATCTGAAATAGAGGGATGCATGGATAAATTTTTTCGTGTAAATTCATGGATTGCAAGGCAGAGGAAGCTACCTAGAGATGTGGTGGTTTATTTTACAAAGAGAGCAACTAGAGATGAAGTTATTCAAGCTGCTTATGATACTAAAGTTGTGGTCGCTGAGCAAGAAGTCCTGGTTCTAAAAGAGATTCCTCCAAAGATTTTAAGGAGAAGGAAAGATTTTGCATTTCTCGTACAGGAACTTAAGCAACGTGATATTAAGTTCAGATGGGAGATTCCAGTCGGATTGGTGGTGATGCACGAAGGTAAAAGATATCATCTGGTTACTGTGACTCAGGCGCGTGATTTCTACAGCAATGTTTTAAAAGCAACCCCTCTATCACTCCTGGAAGCTGCAAAGGGATCTGGAGAGGGAAAACCTCAAGAGGTTGAAGGTGGACAGACAGAGGAGAATGGTGCTGGAGGGGATCAAATTATAGCTTCATCGGCTGCTGCTGGAGAGCAGAGGTTGACGCGTGCCGCTTTAAAACGAGCAAGACAAGTACAAGAGCAAGACCAGCAGAAGTTTATGGAACTTTCAAAGCGTACTTACAGTGAAGCTGTGGGAGGGGCGCGGCCCAAAGAAAATACAGGGGCTATTGAAGACGTGCTCCAAAAGCTTCGGGGCGCCACACATGGTGACTAAATTTCTAACCTGGAATGTTAATGGATTAAACTGACCACAGAAGAGAAAGAAAGTTTTTCAATATTTAAAACAATTTAAGATTGATGTTATATGTTTGCAAGAAACGCATATTAGGGTTATGGACCAAAAGTATTTATCGAACTCAAGGTTGGGCATGCAATTTGTTGCTTCTGCGATGAATAAGAAAAATGGAGTGGTTGTCTACGTTAAAAGTACTCTAACAGCGGAATTAATTGAAGCAGATAAGCAAGGAAGATATGTTATGATAGATTTGCTGTTAGAAGGTAAAAAAACGCTTCTAGTTGGACTGTATGCTCCTAATCAACAACAAGCTGATTTTTTTAGTTTACTTCATACAAAGCTTACTCAATTGGATTACAAATTGTTTATTTTTATGGGGGACTGGAATGGTGTTTTGGACGTACAGATGGATAAGGCTGGTTCTTTTAAGCGTGTTCCGAGTTATGCCAGATTGCCTAAATCTTTTTTTGAAATGAAGGATGATTTGGAACTGCGAGATATTTGGCGTGACATACACCTACATGAAAAGGATTATACTTTTTTTTCTGACAGACATCAATCTTTTTCCAGGATTGATTTTATTTTGCTGACTAATGATTTTTTTCTAGGATTAAGAAGGTAAAGATCTGTGCAAGAACTATTTCGGACCATAGTCCAGTTTGGTTAGAGATCAATAAGGACAATAGGGATAGGCGCTCGTGGCGCGTAAATGAGAATTTGTTTAGAAATCAGAGAAATGTGGAAGAATGTAAACAGCAGATGAAGGATTTTTTTGAAATTAATATGAATAAGGATACCTCTATGGACATGGTTTGGGATGCTAGCAAGGCCTACATGAGAGGGGTGTTGATATATATGAATAATAAATACAGACGTACTTTGGAAGCCAGAAGGAAAGAATTGGAGAATGAAATTAGGGAAAAAGAAAAGGCCTTAATTTTGAACCCATTGGATGTGAAGACTAAGGAGGTTATTAAGCTATTAAGAGGACAATTTGATAAATTGATGGCTGATCAAGTGGCAACCAATTTGCGGTTTGCCAGGCATAATACTTTTTGCAATGCTAATAAGCCAGGTAGATGGCTAGCTTACAGACTAAGGAAAAAGCAAAGGGCTTCTAATATAGATAAAATTGAACATAAGGGAAAGGTTGTGTTTCAACAGGATCTTATTAAGGAAGCCTTTGTGGATTTTTATTCTAAATTATATGCTAAGGAGAAGATTAATGAAAAAGACATTGATGTATATTTGGAGAATGCTAGCATCCCGGTTCTTACGCAAGCACAAAAAGAGGAGATTAACCAATTGATAACAGAAGAAGAAATTCTTATAGCAATTAAGGAATTGAAGATGGATAAAGCGCCAGGTACGGATGGTCTGACTGCGGTTTACTACAAAAATTTACAAATGGAGTTGATAAAGCCGTTAAAGGAACTGTTCCAGACAATTCAGAGAGGGGGAAAGGTGCCTCCGTCTTGGAGAACTGCTTTTATCTCTTTGATTCCGAAGGAAGATCAAGATGTTACTCAAGTAAAAAACTATAGACCGATATCACTTTTAAATACAGATTACAAGATATTTGCTAAGGTGTTGGCTAACAGATTGATGAGGGTTTTGCAACAGGTGATTCATGGGGATCAAACTGGGTTTATTAGTGGTAGGCAAATGAAAAATAATGTGAGGCATATAGTTGATGTGCTAGAGTTTTTGGAAAGGAACAACCAGATCCCTGCGGCGCTAATTTTTTTAGATGCTGAAAAAGCTCTTGATCAATTGAATTGGCAATTTTTGATGAAAGTTTTAGATAAAATGAATTTTGGGGATAAATTTTTGCAACCAATTAGGGCAGGGGTCGGCAACCTAAAAAAGGAAAAGAGCCACTGGGAACCGGTTCCATCACAAATTAAAAAAAGTGGGAGCCGCGTGCGTGTGTCCATGCACGCGCATGCGCAAAAAAAGTTTTGCACATGCGCAAAACGGTTTTTTGCGCATGCGCGGACTCACACGGTTGCCATTTTTTTTAAAAGTGAGATGGAACCGGTTCCCAGTTGCCCGACGGCAACGGCCCATCTGCAAAGCTGCCGCTTTCAGCAGCTTTGCAGACGGCCCGCGGCAGCTTCCTCAAAGAGCAGCGCCCCTGCCCATTCTGAGAGGTGCGCACGCACCTCTCCGAACGACCGGAGGTGCGCGCGCACCTCCCCAAACCTTTGGAGAGGTGCGCGCGTACCTCCGCGCGAACGGGCAGAGGTGCCGCTCTTTGAGGAAGCTGTAGCGGCCTGTCTCCGAAGCTGCCGCTTTCGGCAGCTTCGCTGACGGGCCGCTACAGCTTCCTCAAAGAGCAGCATGTCTGCCCGTTCGCGCAGAGGTACGCGCGCACCTCTCCAAAGGTTTGGGGAGGTGCGCGCGCACCTCCGGTCGTTCGGAGAGGTGCGAGCGCACCTCTCAGAATGGGCAGGGGCGCTGCTCTTTGAGGAAGCTGTAGCGGCCCGTCTGCAAAGCTGCCGAAAGCGGCAGCTTCGGAGACGGGCCGCTACAGCTTCCTCAAAGAGCGGCATCTCTGCCCGTTTGCGCGGAGGTACGCGCGCACCTCTCCAAAGGTTTGGGGAGGTGCGCGCGCACCTCCGGTCGTTCGGAGAGGTGCGCGCGCACCTCTCAGAATGGGCAGGGGCGCTGCTCTTTGAGGAAGCTGTAGCGGCCCGTCTGCAAAGCTGCCGAAAGCGGCAGCTTCGGAGACGGGCCGCTACAGCTTCCTCAAAGAGCGCCATCTCTGCCCGTTCGCGCGGAGGTACGCGCGCACCTCTCCAAAGGTTTGGGGAGGTGCGCGCGCACCTCCGCCCATTCAGGGAGGTGCGCGTGCACCTCTCCAAACGGGCGGTGCCACTCTCCATTTGGAGAGGTGCGCGCGCACCACTGCCCGTTCAAAGAGGTGCGCGCGCACCGGGCGGCTGGGAGCCGCAGGAGACGGCTCAAAGAGCCGCATGCGGCTCCGGAGCCGCGGGTTGCCGACCCGTGAATTAGGGCATTATATCAAAAACAAACTGCCCGAATAATAGTTAACAATAGTTTGACTGAAGCATGTAATATTGAGAAGGGCACAAGGCAAGGGTGTCCGTTATCGCCTTTACTATTTGTGTTAACATTGGAGATATTACTGGTAAAAATACGGAATTCGGAAACAATTAAGGGTATACAAATTAGAGATCAGGATTATAGATTGAGAGTGTTCGCAGATGATCTGGTTGTTATGGTGACCCAGCCGGAGAACTCTGTTGTGGACCTGATGGAGATAATAATGCAATATGGGAGGGTTTCTGGATTTAAAGTTAATGCACAAAAAACTAAAATTCTGGCCAAAAATATGACAGTATCGCAAAAGGCTCTTTTAGAAGGATTAACTGGATTTGAGATTGCTAAAAGGGTCAAATATTTGGGGTGTTTTTGTCACCCTCTAATACAAAGTTATATAAAAATAACTATGAAAAATTATGGGGAAAAATTCAAAAAGAAATGGAGAGTTGGGAAAAATTGCAATTGTCTTTGCTGGGAAGAATCGCAGCAGTGAAAATGAATGTCCTGCCTAAATTTTTATTCTTATTTCAAATGATACCGGTTCTTAAGAAAGATTCTAATTTGGAAGAATGGCAACGGGGTATCAATAAATTTGTTTGGGCAGGGAAAAGGCCACGAGTTAAACTTAAGATTATGCAGGATACTTGTGAAAGAGGTGGTCTCAAAATGCCCAATCTTAAATTATATTATGAAGCTGCTGTGTTAGCAGGAATAAGTGATTGGATTAATTTGACACAAGAGAGATTATTAAATCTTGAGGGCCATGACTTGTTATTTGGCTGGCATGCATATTTGTTGTATGATAAGAAGGTAGATAATGTGTTTAAAGTGCATATTTTAAGACAGGCATTGTTGAGAGTTTGGAAGAAGTATAGACATAAGTTAGACTGTAAGATGCCATTGTGGGCAATTCCAAAACACGCAATAGAAAACATAAATGTTGGCTTCAAACATGACGTGACTACGTATAAGGAGATCTTAAGCTTGGAAAGAAGTGTATGGTGTTTAAAATCGTATAACCTCTTGCGAGATGAGAAGATTGTTCAAACCTGGTTTCAGTTACGGGCCAGGTGGAAAGAAGATCAGAAAACTGGTTTTGCAATGACTGATGAAAATTTGATAAAGCAAATTAGAAATCAGGGTCCAGCACATATTAAACGGATATATCTTGCATTGATAGAAATCGACTCAGAAACAGAACTTGTTAAAGATTGTATGATAAAATGGGCCCAGAATATCCAAGAAGTTATTACAATGGACACGTGGGAAAAGATCTGGGTGAGGAACGTAAAATTTACACAAGCTCAAAATCTAAGAGAGAACTTTTGTAAAATGTTTTATAGATGGCATTTAGATCCTAAAAAGCTTGCAAGTATGTATCCAAATTATCAGCCAAAATGCTGGAGGTGTGGTGGCGAAGATGCAACATATTTTCACATATGGTGGACCTGTAAAAAGGTCAAGGCTTTTTGGATAAAAATTTGGTGGAATATGCAGAAGATCTTTAAGCAAAGGATAAAGTTTTGTCCGCAATTCTTTTTGTTGGGTATAATTACAGATGCTACTGTTGTGGACACTAAGTTGATGTTGAATTTAATTACAGCAGCAAGACTTTTAATAGGTCAATATTGGAAGAAGGAGGAACTGCCGACTATAGAAGAATGGACTTTAAAGGTTTCTGACCTGGCAGAAATGGCAAAGATCTCGGCTTATTTGAAAGATCATTCGCAAGAACGTTATATTATGGAGTGGAAAAAGTGGATTGAATATATCCAGAACAAATATGGGACTAAAAAGTTTCATTTAGCATTTGAATAAGTCTTCCTTTCTATTTTCTTTTTTTTCTATATGAAATATTAGTATTGCTTGTAGTTATCTTATATGAGCTAGAGAGTGATAGATTTAAGAATTTATTGTTGCTAGCATATGGATGCTTATGATTGTTCTTTGTTTTTATACCCTGTACTTAGCTCTGGGAAGTCGGGGGGGGGAGGGGGGAAAGGGGGGAGGGGTAGGGAGGGATAGGTAGGGGAGGGAGAGGGGGGGATTGTTAAAGATAAAATGTATTTTAAAACTTTTCAATAGAGAAGGTAGATGCATAGGTTCGGCCCCTGGAAGCCTTTGGCTCGTCTCTTGCTGCCATGGCATTGGTGGGGTGACGTATTGGGGAGTGTCTAGTCCACTGGCAGGGTTTGGTAGTCCCCGTATCTCATCGTTTCCTTCAGCTGGGTTTTCCACACTTCATTTCTTTAGTTGGTCAATATGCCTTCATATGTGGCAGTCTTTGCCAGTGTCTATAATGTAGGATAAGGGTCCCGTTTGTTCAATTACAACCCCCTGAATCCATTTGTTCCCTCCCCCGTAGTTCCTTGCCCAAACACTCTGCCCGTTCTCTAAGGTTCTTTGAGGGAGGGGTTGTTCTGGTTCTGCTGTCGCTCAGTCCGGGTGCATTCTGTCTAGTCTGGTCACGAGGCGTCGTCCCCAATGAAGTTCTGCCGGTGACTTTCCTGTGGCCATGCAGGGGGTGGAGTGTTGGGCCAATAGGAATTGGGCTAACCGGCGGTGCCAGTTACCCCTGATGATCTTCCGAAGTGCGTCCTTTGTAGATTTCACCATAACCTCAGCCAAGCCATTAGACGAGGGATGGAACGGAGCCGAAGTGACATGCCTAACAGAGTTCTCCTTGGTGAAAATCTGGAATTCACGAGAGGTAAATTGGGGCCCGTTATCTGAGACCAAGGCGTCAGGAAGGCCATGAGTGGCAAAAAGCCCCCTAAGTACCTGCACAGTGGCAGCCGTAGTGGTGCTGCTAACGGGAACGGCCTCTAGCCACCTGGAATAGCTGTCCAGAGCGATTAGGAATACCTGTCCCTGGAAGGGCCCTGCGAAATCTAAATGTACCCGGGACCAAGGATTCCTGGTTGCTTCCCATTTATGGACTGGGGCCTGTGGTTGTGCTGGCCTTGCTTGTTGACAAAGGTAGCACCCTGCCACATGTGCTTTGATGTCTTTATCGATGCCCGGCCACCATACGTAGTTCCTGGCTAACGCTTTCATTTTTACCATCCCAGGGTGCCCCTCATGCAGTGTGTGCAAAGCTTTGGGTCTGTGTTTGTCCGGGACAACAACTCTGTTGCCCCATAGTACGCACCCTAGATGGGATGACAGTTCCTGTCTCCTGGTGAAGTATGCCTGGAACTCAGGTCCCAGGCATTTGGCCTGCCACCTGGAGGTAACCCAGCCTAGTACTCTATTAATGGTTCTATCTGTAGCCAAAGCTGTTGTGATATCCTTTGCGGATAAGGGGCATTCCAGTAACTTTAAGATCACTAGGATGTTGCCTGCTGGGGCGGGGTCGGGGTCATTTGAAGGCAGGGGCAGTCTGCTTAATCCATCAGCATGGGCCATTTCCTTCCCAGGCTTATGGACCAATTTGAACATATAAGCTGATAAAAACGTGGACCACCTCAAGATTCTAGGAGACAGAATTTGGGGCATCTGCTTATCCCAAGTGAATATTCCCAAAAGGGTTTTGTGGTCTGTGAAGATTGTAAATTGCCGGCCATAAAGGTAGTTGTGAAATTTTTTCACGCCGGCAACGATTGCCAAAGCCTCCCTGTCAATTTGTGCGTAATTGCGCTCAGCTTTTGAAAGTGTTCTGGAGTAGAACGCAATAGGCTTTTGTATTCCATTTTCCATTAAGTGACTTAGAACTGCCCCGATCCCGTATGGGGATGCATCGCATGCAATACATAGGGGCAGTTCTTCCCTGAAGAGAGTTACGGTGGAGTTATTGGAGAGAAGGTTTTTTAGGTGCTGGAAACTAGTGTCGTGCTGAGGGGACCAGGTCCAGGGGGTTCCCTTGTCTAGTAATCTATGCAGGGGTTCCGCGATAATTGCATTATGGGGTAAGAATGTATGGTGAAAGTTTAGAAGCCCCCAAAAGGCTTGCAATTCCTGTTCATTTTTTGGAGTGGGAGCGGATTTAATAGCACTAATTTTGGAATCGGTGGGGTGAATTCCTTGGGCATCGATCCTATACCCTAGGAATTCGGTGGAGGTTACCCCTATAGAGCACTTTTCCCTTTTTAGTATGAGACCTGCTGTTCTGAACCTACTTAGAACTGCCTGCAATCTCTCTGCTAAAATCTCTTCCAATTCGCCTGCTATCAGTATGTCATCAAAGTATGGGCAGACCCCGGGAATTCCCTTTAGGGTTTTTTCCATTATTTCTTGGAAGATGCCCAGGGCTGCTGAAATGCCAAATTGCAGGCGCTTCACTTTGAAAGCCCCGTGGTGGGTTATGATGATCTGCGCATCCGCGGTTTCCTGGGTGACAGGGAGCTGTAAGTACACCTGCACCAAATCCAGTTTAGCAAAGATGGCGCCTGATTGTATAGCCGAGAAGACGTCTTTTACTGCGGGGACCGGGTAAGCATGTGAATTTAATGCTCAGTTCAGGGTGGCTTTATAGTCGGTGCAGATCCTTACTTCTCCGTTAGGTTTTATCGGGGTGACGATAGGGGTTTCCCAATTTCCCCCCTCCACCGGTTCCAGAACTCCCAGTTTTACCAGCCGGTCCAGTTCGTTCTCAATTTTGCTTTTGAGAGCGAACGGGACTCTTCTAGCCTTGATTCTGACTGGTAAAACTTCTGGTCTTAATTTTAAGGAGACTGGGGGCCCTGTATATTTTCTTAGTGAGCCGTCGAAAACGTCTGCGAATTGGTTGCAGACGGCCTCGAGGCTTGCGGCCTGGGTTACGTTGACTCCCGTTATTGCGATTCCTAAGGCCTCAAACCAGTCGAGGCCTATTAAGCTAGCTCGGTTCCCTCGGGTAACTAAGACAGTTAAAGGTCCCCTTGTCAAGCCCCACCGGCTTCCCAAGCAGCCGAGCTGCAACACCGTCTCCGCCGGCGCAGGGAAGCAGCCCCTCCTTCCCCCAGAAGACCGCCGTCTCCAGCACCCACCTGCGCTCCCGGACCTCAACACCTCGCTACCGGCCAGCAGACGACCATGCTGGCCGCGTTGAGTTCCGGAGACCACGCGCCGGAGCCGCCAGCTGAAGCTGCCAGCTGCGACCACCCTGGAGACGCGGTGTCGGGCTCCCGCCGACCAGCTGGTAGGCGCAGCCTCACCTGGACAACGTGTTCAACGCCGGGTCCCCGCCTTGCAGCTGGCTGGCAAACTCACATCCGGGCGGCCGGGCGCGCCCTCGCCCCACCGTCGGGGACGGCTCTGGACACCCATCGGTCAGCCGGTGGGCACACCTGCACCGGCCGAGCCCCGGCAGTTGGGCCCAGAGCCACAGGCTGCGCCCACGCCCGGGTCCTGGGAGCGACGCCAGCGCCCTGCTGGGCCACGAGAGCAGCCGGAGCCGGGTCGGACAATGAAAGATGGGGGGCGGCCGGGGGAACCGACCAGCCACAGGCAGCCATGGACGGGGAGGTGGCCGTGTCCACGCTTCCTTTCTCTCCAGCCGGGCGTTCGTGTGGGCATGCGGGGTGGGAGCGCACGGTAGCAACATCAGGTCAGACAGGGAGGCGCATGGAGACGGAGGGACAAGCCGTACCTGAGGACGGGCCTGGCGGGCCACAGCAACACACGTGGTGGGTGGCGGGCGTACAGGATGATGGGTGGAGGCTTTATGGGGAGGTGGGCGGATGCCGGTTTGCTTTGAAGGGGTGGGGTTAGGGTGGAGCAGCATGATGAAAAAGAGCGTTGGGGCTGGATGTCTCAACGCTGACTTTACCGCGGTTTGATCTGTGTGAGCAATAAACCTGGTCACCCGTACCATTGGAGTGCTTGTGATTCTTCGCAGAGGATGTCGTGACAGTAAGTCAGCGTTATCCCAGGATTCCTCCTGCTGTTACCCACGCTTTGGGCATGGCAGAGGATCCACAGGGGCTTGCTCTGGCAGCCGATGGGGATGGGGCCGTAGGGGCTGCAGCTGCAGCACCACCTGACTCAGATGTGGCAGAAGGGCCGGTGGTGCGGCCGAAGGCCAAAGGAGTTATGGCCCCGGCTGCTGGCAGGGAGGAAGGGCCTCTGGCTCGCAGCGGGGAGTGGTGGTACAGTCCTGCATTGGAACACTTGGACCTGGCCCGTGGAGAGGTCCGTTCGGGGGCCTCGGCGACGGCCTGGAGAGAGCGGCGGCTGACGGAGGAGGAAGGCGAGGAGTGGAGCTACTCCACGGCTCCAGGGGCCTATACATTGGATGTGTTGCGGGACCGTTTTGGGGAGTTTGGGTATCAGGAACCCACGCCTTGGTCGCCTTTGGGCCCGGGCTGGGAGACACGGCGATGGTCACTGCAGAGGCTGACGCCTGGCCAGTTGGGCCAGCCCGATTTCCGCCTGGCGAGCCCAAGGTTCCGGGGCCCGCCGTCACAGCCGACGGCTGCAGGAACTGTTTGAGCCAAACGACCACCCCCGAGGCGTTGGACCAGGCAGAGCCCGCCATGTGGACAACGACGGCCGGGGCTCCCACCAGGCCATGGAGCGGGCAGCACCAGGCACCAGGTACCAGGGGCCCTAGGTCCCAGGGGGGGTCCTGGGGCCTGGGGTTCTTCTGGGGCCCTCCGCCTCTGCCAGTGACGTACGATGGTCACCGTGACTGGCTCGCCATGTTCCTGAGCCACACTATCCATCATCTGGACCAGTACGGTGCGGCCTATGCCTCCCAATGGGCCATGGTGGTGGCCATCACTGCGAGCCTGCAGGGAGAGGCTGCGGCCTGGGCGGCTGACCTGTATGGGGAGGACGCCCGGGAGCTGGCCGATGTTGGACTGTTCCTGGAATCGCTGTAAACGCAGTTCGAGGACGTGGCCCGCACCCATAGGGCTGAGGCGGAGGTGGTGGGGCTGCGACAACAAGGCAGGCCCGCAGCGGAGTATGTTGGTGAGTTTCGCTGGGTGGCTCGCAAGCTCCGCTGCTGGCCGGAACGCCTGCTGGTGCACCACTTCCAGGCAGGGTTGGACGGCGCGCTACGTAGGGCGTGCATGGTGCGTGGTGTGCCCGAGCAACTGCTGGAGTGGTATTGGGTCGCTGTTGAACTCGACGTTCAGCTGCGTGAGTGTAGGGGAAAGTCAGAGGGGGCGGTCAGGCCCCGCAGGCCCCCTGAGAAACCAAAGGAGGAGGACCGGAAGACCGTGGCACCAGCGGCAAACCCACCTGTGCCGCTCCCAAGGTCAACCATAAAATGTTTCCAGTGTGATCAGCCGGGACACCGTGTGGCCGATTGCCCTTTGCCAGCACCCCGTGCGGCCGCAGCCACCCCCTCTGGCAAGGGGGCCAGAGCACGGAAGTCGGTGGAGCATTCGAGAGCTGCTCACCAGCTGGCGACCCTCATGATGACACCAGTAACGGGCGCGGAGACACCTGGGGCCAATGACCCAGAACCCTACGAGAGCCAGGAGGAGGAGGACCCCATGGTGAGTGACCCGGTGGTACCCTTCACCGTTCCAGTCGTGCTCATCAACCCGCGGACGGGTCGTAGGGAGGCCTACCCGGCACTGATTGACTCAGGCAGTACCTGGTGCCTGCTCAGCCAGACGGTGGTTGCCCGGCTGAGACTGGAGGTGCGGCGCCTGCCAACCCCTCTCCGTGTCCAGCAGGTGGATGGGTCCCTTCTGGGGGGGGGCGGTCACCCGGGTGACGAGCCCTGTCCGTTTGGAGATGGGAACCCATTGGGAGACGATGTGGTTCCTTGTCGTTCCGTCTATGACGGAGGCGGTGATCCTGGGGCTGACGTGGCTCGACAAGTGGGGTCCCACGATATGGTGGGAAGGGGGCTGTAGACATCTGCGGTTGGGGACAGGGCCACAACCGCCACCACACGCATACGTGGGTCCCTCTGGTCAGCCAGGGAGCGAGCAGGTCCAAGGGGCAGAAGGGGTGGGGGAAGCCCGCTTTCCACAGGAGTACGCCGACCTGGCTGAGGTATTTGACGAGAGGGAGTGTGATGCTTTGCCTCCCCACCGAGCAACGGACTGCGCCATCGAGCTCGAGCCAGGCGTCAAGCTGCCAAAACCGCGCATGTACGCCCTGACACCCCGCGAGATGCAGGAATTGCGGCGTTATATTGATAAAAACCTCACAAGGGGGTTCATTCAACCTGCCCGGTCCAAGATAGCAGCGCCGATACTATTCCGAGAAAAGAAGGATGGCACGCTTCGACTGTGTGTCGACTTTCGTGGAGTCAACGCGGTCTCCGTCGAACACCTGTATCCGCTGCCCCTCATGAAGGACCTCCTGGCACACCTGTCAACAGGTCGCATCTTCACGAGGTTGGATTTACGGGAGGCGTATTATCGGGTGAGGATCAGAGCCGGGGATGAGTGGAAGACGGCGTTCAACTGTCCGTTGGGCAGCTTCCAGTTCCGGGTTATGCCGTTCGGACTCCGGGGGGCCCCAGCCGTCTTTATGCAGCTGATAAATCAGGTGCTTCACAAGCACCTGTATCGAGGGGTGCTAGTTTACCTGGACGACATCTTGATTTATTCCAAGACCATGGAGGAGCACGTCGCCCTTGTGCGCCAGGTACTACGGAAGCTGCTGGCTGCCCGTCTCTACGTGAAGCTCACAAAGTGCGAGTTTCACAAGACGAGGTTGGATTACCTGGGGTATCGGGTTTCCGCAAGCGGCATAGAGATGGACCCTCGTAAAGTTGAAGCCGTGCAGCAATGGCAAGCACTGCGGATGCGGCGACAGCTGCAGAGCTTCCTGGGGTTTGCGAACTTCTATCGCCAGTTCATCCCGGGCTTTGCGGCGACAGCCCTGCCGCTGACGGACTTGCTGCGGATGCGGTCGACTGGGGAGAAGCCACGTCCAGGGCTGAAGTTGGCATGGACCACCACGTGCCAACAGGCGTTCGAGACCCTGAAAGCCCTGTTCGCTAAGGAGCCGGTGTTGGCACACCCCGATCCAGACCGACCATACGTGGTCCAAGTCGATGCCAGCGACGTCGCGGTAGGGGCTGTGCTGTTGCAACGGAACACGGAGGGCGTGCTGCAACCGTGTGCCTACTCGTCCAAAAAGCTGTCCCCCGCAGAGCGCGCATGGGCGATTTGGGAAAAGGAGGCGTTCGCCATGCGCACGGCCTTGGAGACGTGGCGTCATCTATTGGAGGGGGCTGCCCACCCCTTCGAGGTCTGGACAGACCACAAAAACTTAGAGGTCCTGCAGTCACCGAGAAAGCTGGCGCCCAAGCATGTCAGATGGGCTCTCTTTTTCCAGCGGTTTAACTTCGTTCTGAAATACGTGCCGGGGGGACGGAACTTTCTTGCCGACGCGCTCTCACGGCTACCGCAATACAACACCAAACAGGAAGCAGTGGTGCAAGAGCTCATCCCGCCTGGTGCATCCCCGGTCGTGGACCAGGTGGTCTGCAGCGTGGGGGATGATCTGTCCCGTGCCATGGGCGATGCTTTAGCTACAGACACCTGGCTGAAGGAGCACCCCGGCCTCCTCACCATGCGCAACAGCTTGGCCTGGCACGGGGATAGGCTGTATGTGCCCCAGGCACTGCGCCCCGCCGTCCTGCACCGGTGTCACGACGCCAAACAAGCCAGCCACTTCGGCTTCCTTAAGACTTTACACTTGGCACGGCGCCAATTCTGGTGGCCATGCATGAAGGCAGACGTGGAACAACACGTCCGGGGCTGTCACGTGTGTGCCACAGTAAAACCCCGTGTCGGGAAGCCGTTAGGACTGCTACAGACAGTATCGGACCCCGAACGACCATGGCAAGACATTGCCATGGAGTTTATTGTTGGGCTGCCGGAAAGCAGGGGCTACACAGTGATCTGGACGGTCATCGACCTCTTCTCCAGACAGGCGCACTTCATCCCCTGTAAGGGGCTGCCATCTGCCAAACGGTTGGCACGGCTGTTTCTGACACATATCTATCGGCTACACGGGGTCCCCCGACGGATTATTTCGGATCGTGGGGTCCAGTTTATGGCACGGTTCTGGCGGGAATTCCTGCGGCACATCGGGTCCACCCAGGGTCTCAGCTCCGGCTACCACCCGAGCACTAACGGAGCCGCTGAGAGGGCCAACGCCACGGTAGAAAGACTTCTCAGGAGTTACGTGTCATACCAGCAAACAGACTGGGTAGACCTCCTGGTGTTTGCTGAAGTCGCCCACAATAACGCTGTGCACAGCAGCACGGGTTTGACACCATTTCAGGTGGTGGCAGGGTATGACTTCGTCCCTGTCCCTGAGTGTGGATAGGGACCGACAAAACCCACTGGGCCCGGGGAGTGGATACACCAAATAGGGGGTGCTTGGAAGACTGCTAGGGAGGCGATGGCGAAAGCCCAAGCACGGGTGAAGGAGCAGGCAGACAGGAAGCGGGAACCTTTTGAGACTCCCAAGGTTGGGGAGTGGGTATACCTGTCGACCAAGTACTTGCCGTTGCGGGTACCAAGCAGAAAGCTAGGCCCCAAGTTCCTTGGCCCATTCCAAGTGGTCCGAGTGATCAACCCCGTGACTGTACGATTACGGTTGCGACGATTCTTAGGGAAGGTACACCCGGTCTTCCACAGCAGCCTGCTGAGGCCCGCCAGGGGCCTGACAGGGAAAGCAGGTGGGAACGCACCGGGCCCTGTTCATGGGGACCAATATGAAATACAGGCAATCCTCGACTCACGGGTACGGGGGGGCAGGTGCAGTACCTCGTTTTGTGGAAAGGATACCCACTGGCGGAAGCCTCGTGGGTGGGGAAAGGGGACGTTCGGGCAGCTCGTCTGGTCACAGCCTTCCATCGCACACACCCGTCCAAACCAGGGGTTGGTGCCGGGGACTCGGTGGCCTGGGTCCGTAGATGTCCATCTTGTCATTCTTCCTTCGCAGGTGGGCATGTGGTAGGGGAAGCCGACTGTCAAGCCCCGCCGGCTTGCCAAGCAGCCGAGCTGCAACACCGTCTCCGCCGGCGCAGGGAAGCGGCCCCTCCTTCCCCCAGAAGACCGCCGTCTCCAGCACCCACCTGCGCTCCCGGACCTCAACACCTCGCTACTGGCCAGCAGACGACCATGCTGGCCGCGTTGAGTTCTGGAGGCCACGCGCCGGAGCCGCCCGCTGAAGCTGCCAGCTGCGACCACCCTGGAGACGCGGTGTCGGGCTCCCGCCGACCAGCTGGTTGGCGCAGCCTCACCCGGCCAACATGTTAAACGCCGGGTCCCCGCCTTGCAGCTGGATGGCAAACTCACATCCGGGCGGCCGGGCACACCCTCGCCCCACCATCGGGGACGGCTCCGGACACCCATCGGTCAGCCGGTGGGCACACCTGCACCGGCCGACCCCCGGCGCCCCAGCGGTTGGGCCCAGAGCCACAGGCTGCGCCCACGCCCGGGTCCTGGGAGCGACGCCAGTGCCCTGCTGGGCCACGAGAGCAGCCGGAGCCGGGTCGGACAATGAATGATGCGGGGGCGGCCGGGGGAACCGACCAGCCACAGGCAGCCATGGACGGGGAGGTGGCCATGTCCACGCTGCCTCTCTCTCCAGCCGGGCGTTCGTGTGGGCGTGTGGGGTGGGAGCGCACGGTAGCAACATCAGGTTGGACAGGGAGGCGCATGGAGACAGAGGGACAAGCCGTACCTGAGGACGGGCCCGGCGGGCCGCAGCAACACACGTGGTGGGTGGCGGGCGTACAGGATGATGGGTGGAGGCTTTATGGGGAGGTGGGCGGATGCCGGTTTGCTTTGAAGGGGTGGGGTTAGGGTGGAGCAGCATGATGAAAAAGAGCGTTGGGGCTGGATGTCTCAACGCTGACTTTACCGCGGTTTGATCTGTGTGAGCAATAAACCTGGTCACCCGTACCTTTGGAGTGCTTGTGATTCTTCGCAGAGGACGTTGTGACACCCCTGAATTGCTTGAATTCCACCAGTATCCTGGCCCTCCCCTTTAGTTGGATTGGGGCTTTTTGGAAATCCGCTAGGTGGATTTGGGTGGTTTGTAAGGGAATTGGCTGCCTGCTGCGGCGGTGTCACGACGTCCTCTGCCAGGAAACAAAAGCACTTCCAAAGGAACGGGCAACAAGGTTTATTCCTTCTCCAAAACAAACCGCGGTAAAGTCAGCGTTGAGGCTCCTAGCCTCACCGCTCTTTTAACATGTTACCACACCCTAACCCCACCCCTTCAAAGCAAACCGGCATCCGCCCGCCTCCCCATAAAAACCCCACCCATCACCGTGCATAGCCACCACCCACCGTGTGCGCTGCTGCAGCCTGTCAAGCCCCCTTCCAGGTAAGTATTGTCCTTCCGCTCCCTCGCGAGCCCCATGCCGTGCTGGCGTTGCGGGCGTTAAGCCCCCCCATGTCCAGTAACAGAGCGTGGCAAACCAGACACAGCCGCACCCCCCCTCCACAGTAAGCTGGGGCGTGCCCAACTGCTGGGGCGTGCCCATCTGCTGGGGCGAGTCCAACTGTTCGCTGGGTGCAGCCTGTTGCTGCCCGGGCGCCATCCGCAGTCCAGGGTCCGGCTGCCGCAGTCCAGGGTCCGGCGCCGGGCCGGTGGGCGCTTGGCGTCGTCCCCGGTGACGAGGTGAACGCGCGCCCGCCGACTGTCCGGGGCCGGGCGCGCTAAACAGCTGTGCGCCGGGCAGCTGCTCGGCGGAATCGCGGCAGCGTGCTTCGCGTAGCCCGGACGAAGCCACGCCCTCCAAGTAAGCGTCCGAGGTCCGGGAAAGGTGCCGCCCGGGCGCGCCGGTCAGCCGAGGACCGGCCAGCTGTTCGGCGGAGCTGCGGCGGCTCGATGTGGCGGAGGATGAAGCCACGCCGTCCAGGGAAGGAGGGGGGTGCCGCTCGGGCGCGCCGATCAGCTGGGGACCGGCCAGCTGTTCGGCGGAGCTGCGGCGGCTCGATGTGGAGGAGGATGGAGCCACGCCGTCCAGGGGAGGAGGGGGGTGCCGCTCGGGTGCGCCGATCAGCTGGGGACCGGACAGCTGCTCGGCGCGGCTGCGGCTGCGGCAGCACGGCCAGTGTTGAGGCCCGAGCGGACGGGAGGCCGGCGGGGCTCGACAGGCGGCATATTTCCCAGAAAGTTTTGAATGAAATGAGGGAGACTGAAGAGCCCAAGTCAACCTCCATTTCGCAGGGGACCCCTTGTAGCCGGACTTCGATTTTGACTTTGGGTCTCAGTAATTGTACTAAGGACCCAGGGGGCTTTTTGCTAGTGGCCATTGTAGGTCTCATACCTGAGGATGTCGCCTCAAGCTCGTGCAGGTTCTCTCGGTTCCGGCTTCGGCATGCGGTTCAGATGTGCCCGGTCTTACCACACCCATGGCATTTGGCGTTACCGGAACGGCAGGTGGCTCTGGGGTGGCTTCCTCCACAGCTGGCGCATCTAGGCGATGGTTCTTGAGGATTGCTTTTTTGGTAGTTGGCGTTTTTGCTGGTGGTTTTGTTGCTAGTCGGTCCCCCGCGACCTTCGCGGCGGCCTTGGAGCTTTTCGAACCTCCGTTGGATGGCATCAATGTTGGTCACATCCTCGTTTTCCCAGTTGTCGCTGTGGGCTATGTCCTGGTGGACTGACCCGTGAGGTCCATTGCCCGGTTGTTCGGGGGTTTCGCGGTGGCTGTCTTCATACGCCATGATTTCCATGGTGACCGCAGCTGTCAAAAGCTGCTGCGTGTGTTCTGTCAGTGGTTTTACCTCACAACCCTTACAATTTAACATAGTATTATAACTTTAACATGGTATAACATTCAACACATAACAGCAGAAAAACATCCTGCAGCCAAAAAGGCTCCACACACCTTTGCACTACTCAAGTGACTCTGAGGACACAGATAAACCTCCAAATGGCCTTAATGACTCTCTAAATGAATGCAAATGACCAGCTGTCTGCAAGAAATATAAATCCTTCCATTCCCCACCATTTAGTCAGAACTGAAGTAGATTCTTGGATGAGAAGTGAAAAGTCTTCAAAGAAAAAAACAAATTCCAGTTGCCTCCTGAAAAAGCACCTTTGCGGCACACGCTAGAACCTGTCAGTGTCAGTTGCCTCATGACTAATACATTATTTCTTACAGGTACTTGTTGCATCTCCCAGAAACAATTGACAAGCACCAAGGTACCACTACACAAACAAACTATAACTTCCCAGTTCACATTTCACAGCTAACTAAGGTTTCCTCAACCCAGAATTTATTTTAATATCTGAGGCCAAATGCAGAATAAGAACAAAAGAAAAGAAAGGAATGCACAAGCACAAAATTAGTTCCTGTTATTATTTTTTTCCTCTTTGACTGAAAAATGTTATGTCTGAGCTGTTCCCTTGTCATTTGGGTTGGAAAAAAGAAATCCCATCAGTTATTTTTAAATGGACAGAGAGATAATAAAGTGATGGCAGGTAAGCAACTTTGGTGGAGCATTTGGTAATAGGGAAGAGCAAAGTAGGTACAAATAAGTAAGGTGCAAAGAGATTTTCCTTTTTTTAATGAATTCCAGAAAACTCAGATACATTATGGCTGCTATTTAATCATCCTCATTAGCAGCATTCCTCAGACATAACATCTTGCAGGGCATTCTTTCAGAAGATTACATTATTAATTTTGATCCAGGGAGAAACAGAAATAAGGGAAGGCAGGGATAAAGGGGGGTGGGGGGGATACAGCTATTTCAGTTGCACGTTTCTGTGGGAGCTGGAACCCTACCAAAGATGATTATTTTGGGTGAGTTTTGAGAATGGTTTTGAATGCTGTAAAGTGTAAACAGTTGGCAGACACCTGCAAACGTATCTGGAGATAAACAGAGAAACTTTTAAAAGAGCAGGAAATCATACTAAGGGTGTTAGAGAAGACCAGGGCTATTTCGGGAGAGAAGAAGGAAGAAAAAAGCAAGCATCTATTTTGTATCGTATATTCCACCTTTATGGGACGCGGTGGCTCAGTGGGTTAGGACACTGAGCTTGTCGATCAGAAGGTCGGCAGTTTGGCGGGTGGAATCCCGAGTGCCGCGTAACAGAGTGAGCGCCTGTTACTTGTCCCAGCTTCTGCCAACCTAGCAGTTCGAAAGCACGTAAAAATGCAAGTAGAAAAATAGGGACCACCACGGTGGGAAGGTAACAGCGTTCCGTGTGCCTTTGGCGTCTAGTCATGCTGGCCACATGACCACAGAGAGGTCCTCGGACAAGCGCTGGCTCTTCGGCTTTGAAACGGAGATGAGCACCGGCCCCTAGAGTTGGAAACGACTAGCACGCATGTACGGGGGAACCTTTACCTTTACCTATTCCACCTTTCCTAAAGTAGATCAGAAAAAAGACTTCTGCCATTACATCTGTAATATACATCATGTATATTATCTCCCCATGTAGTCTATGTAATGGAGAAAATCTATGTGGTCACTAAGAACCGATAAATGATGTGATGGCACATAATCATTATCTCTGTGCCCTTCTATTGCTAAAGAAAATTGCTTTGGGTAGCCATACTGAACCCTAGTGATTCAGTTGCCTGGTCACAAAATTGCCAGCTGCTACATTACAACTTTTTTAAAAAATTAACCTTTGATGCAAGAAAGCTACCAAATCTTTAACAGCTATTTGTCAGCAACAGTAGTGCAGTTATGCTTGGCAACATAATCACTGCAAAAAAAGTCTATTTGCATACAGGAAGCATCTGCAAAATATACTTCATTAGGATTGTGAGAATATTGTAAAGATTAAATTGGTTTGGAACGTTGAGTTTTCTCATCAGCCACACACAATAAGTAAAAGTGTTAAGTCATCCTAAATATTATTTAGAGAACAGCAGGTACAGTCCTGATTTTTTATTTTAAAAAGTACTTGAAATTAAGAATTAATCCTTCCAAATATGAGGTACTCTCTTGTTATGCATTAAAATGCACTATTTAGTTAAACCATTTTGTCCATCTCTTCCATTATATTCTATTTATTTTCCATTGTGGCACTCTTCTGCTTTTATTCATTACTCATCCATTCATGGACATTAAACATCTATTATTTTCTGTAGAATGCCAGAAATACTCTTATTATTATACTGTTGTCCATTTCCTAAAAAACAGAATTGTGGATCCTTTAAAAATATGCCTCCTGGAAAAATAGGAATATAGAGTTTAATTATTTAAATTAGTACTAGATCTTCTTCAGAGTACAGATTCATCTAGGAAACATTCCAGTTCCAGTTTACCTAAAATTCAGAAGTGAATCTAAAATTTTAGACATAAATAATACATTTTGATTTCCCTGAAATTATGGAACCCTTTACATATAAGTGTAATCCTCCAGGATGTGCCAAAATGATGCCTGTCACGAAAAGATATTTCTGTACCAGATACAGCTGATTAGAAATGGTGGGTGTTAGGTTTGGCTCCATCTGGAAATGTACCTTCTTCAGATATGGTCCTCAAATTTACTGGGATTCCCAGGAACAAAACAAAGGGAATATCACTGAAATGTTGCTGAATATTCTTTCATGATATGAGCAGAAATGCTTTGTGAAAGTGTTCTACTGAATACTACAGTATACAGACAGTAGGATTGGCTATTTGATTTGAACTAGCCATTTCCATAAATAAAACTAGTTGTAAATAGAAGAAAAAATATAATCTAAATAAGGGCAGGCAATCCTAGTTGGTTAATTCCAAGAAAACATCTCAATGATTCCCTCAGTTCAGGTAGTCCTTAAGAAATGGCAGGCCATTTAACGATGTTCAAAACAATAACTGACACCCCAAAATTACATATGAGCCCATTTCAAAGTTATGACAGATGCAGCGCTCCCACTCATTTGCAGGGGATGCTGCAATGCCATCGCCTACCTGTCTTTCCCCCACCCACCCCCATCCCTCTGCTGCACTTAGGTCTGCTCCCCATGCCTCCTGGGAGCAGCCTCTATTTTCATCACCCCACTAATTCTTTGCTAAAATGGTGGCTGCTTGCAGAGTTTTCTCCACTAATCAGCTATCCACCCATCAGCTGTCCACGGGGACCCTGGAAAGCTCTCCTGCCTCTCTAGGCTTTGAGGAAAGGGCCCTTGCATAAAAGGCAACTTCAGAACAAGCTTCCCAAACCTTTCCCTTCCTTAACGCCCCCCTCCTTCCCTCAGAAAGCCACATTTCTTCATTTTTTAAAAAACAAAAAAGGCTGAGAGGAACAGACTTGTTGGTCTTTCCTCCCCCTGCTCCAATTAGGTACTGAAACTAAACTTTCCCTATGGCCTCCAACCAATATCCCTTTTAAAAACCTTACATTGACTCCAGGTTGAAAGAGTAGAGGAATGAAGCGAGCAAGGAAAGAAAGTCCTTCTGCAATTTTTTCCCCCCTGAAGTAAAAAAATTAAATCCTAAAAGTTGTGTCAGAAAATGGAACCTTTAGCTGTCCTCCTGACTGCTTATAGAAGGCAATCTACAGTTTAGCGTTCAAGTCCTGGCTGGACTCCACAGGCAGTTAGGCGCCAATAGGGTCATAGCTTTGAAGACTACTTGTAAAATAAAAATGAATGTTCACTTCTGTATTCAAAACCTTTGTTATCTTTTCCTTTCCAGATGTTGAGCAGTTTTACAGTCTAAACTACTGTACATCCATTTCGATGCAAAACTGAGATGGCGTTTATAGTTCTTACAGAGATAAATGAAGATAGAACAGAAATAAATATTCTTGTAGTCCAGGCATTCAACACAATGCGCTTTCAAATGAAAAATGATTCTGAAGCCAGAATTCAAATTTTTAAAACTGAGTTTTCAAGGTTTTGTGTTTTTGCATGTTACACCAAAACCTCAGAAACAAAATCCTTGTGGTTCAATTACTTCTTTCTGCACAGCACAGAACTCTTAACACTAAGCATTATTGTGCTTTCCAGTTTTATTGAGAACTTTATAGGGAACACCCATACTGTATAACGTTATTCAAGCATGGAGCTTAACATTTCCTAGGAGTCAAGTCTGTAAATTACCTATCATCTGCCAGATTATTTTCTTACCTGACTGTTGTAGCAACAATACTATCTAATTAACAGGAGGTCTTATCTAATTGAAGTCCAACCAACATTTACCTTGATATAAAGCCTAAGATTACAATCATTGTTTATTAGCATAGAGGTTTCCAATTTTACTTTGTTTATAGCAAAAACTGTCATGTTTTAACATTAAACAGAAAAGTCAGTTTTCAAAAGTAAGGCCCATAGCGACAAGATGCCTTTTATTAGCCAAGACATATGGTCCTTCTATCAGTACACAGGTTATCCTTCAAGGACAACTGCACCCAGAAGTTGCTTCACTTTGTCTCAGCTGCTAGTCTTTTATTTTCGGTTCCATCCTTAGTGCAAATAATTTGGCAGCCTATGAGATGGTTCCTGGAATTTAATATTCCTGGAACAATATATACTAAAGCATCTTTTTATCAATATGTTTGAACAATTAGGAAGAAAAGGAACCACAGAGAAAGTTAATATGTCAAAATGAAATTGAAGAGGGAAGAAACCCATCCAAGAGAACTTTGCAGACTATTCCACAGAGGCAATTTACCATGAAATTTGGAGGCCTATGGTCTGAATGAACTCCATGCGGTTGCACATCATGAACTTAATCTTGTCCAAAGTCTTCTTTCTGCCTGGCATATACCAATAACCTACTCAGTTAACAAGGCTCAGGCCCTTGGCACTGAAGGAACTCCTGGTCACGATTTGATGAGCCTTGCTTGTCACTCATAAAGGGTGGTTTATACTGGGAATCTGCAAGTAGACTCAGAGGCTCCAAGTGCCCACACATATGCAAAGCATGAATCACGTGGGCTACATACCCTTATGCAGAGTCACAAAGCCAATAGAGAAAAAGAGTCTCTATCAGAAAGTACGCAGTTAAGCAATGGTCTTTGGAGGCACGGTCCTAGTACAGTGTAACAAAATAAAAGAGAATTTTCCCCACAAACAAACATTGTAGAGATGTTGTGTTTTATTGGATATATGTTCCTTAAAGGACAATAGAAGAATAATTTACACACTTTAAATTAAAGTCTTCTTCAATTCTCCTAACAATTGTTCTATTAACTAAATTATGTTGCAGCTTGGTTCTGTTAAAATCCAATCCACTTTCACTGTGCCACAACAGTAGAATAATAATTTTAATAGACTAGTGCCCTTATTTCTCTTGAGATAAAGCATTGGTATTACTAGCACACTAAATATCTCTGACTTGGATTGACATATCTTGAACCATGCTATCTCGAGTCATTTAACTTTATTCATGTATGGCTTTCAATTAGGCAGCCCTCAACTTAGGTCCACAAGTGAACCTAAAATTTCCATTGCTAAGCAATACAATTGAATTTTGCCACATTTTACGACCTTTGCCACAGTTGTTAAGTGAATCACTGCAGTCGTTAAGTTACTAATATAGTAGAATCTGGCTTCCCTGTGATTTTGCCTGTCAGGAAGTTTGAAAAGGGGATGCCATGACTCCAGGACACTACAACTATCATAAATACATGCCAGTTGCCAACCGTCCAAATTTTGATCACACAACCACTGCAATGGTTGTAAATGTGACAAATGGTACTTATAAGTCACATTTTTCAGTGCCCTTGTAACTTTGAAGGGTCTGAAAATTAAGAATTACCTGTAACATATTCAATATAATCCATAACCCTCTGCTATACATAGTTGCTTCATCATAATTTATTGCCAATCAGGCACAAGAAATCAGGAGTCCAAATGAATATAAAGGTTACAGCATGTTAATGCTCTCTACAAGAATGTGAAGTACTCACCGTCAAGGCAAATTGGCGGTAGATAAGAGTCAATGGAATTCAAGGTGAGCTTGACTTAGGTCTTTTGTGGGCACATACTGTAGGGACTCAGGACTGATGATGTGCTTGACTCCTTCCTCAGGCTCAACCTAGTCATCTCCTACACAAATACATGAAGAAGCAAAGCACAAAAACCTGCTATCCCAACTCGTTGTTCTTATGAACCTTACTTTGGCTAGAATGATGGTAGGTTCTGCTCAGGCACTAGAACGTCTAACTGCATAATAGGCCTACTTACTATACTATTTCAAGAAGTGTGCTGATAGCATTTTCACTACATTGTCATTCTAAGCTTATGTGTTTTTTATTATAAAAGTATTGAATCTTTATCTACTTGATCTTGAAATCATTTTTGTGAATTGGTCTGAAGAATAGGGTAGAAAAACTATATTGTATACATTAATTCTACTTATATAATGACTATTATAAAATCATCAATACAAGTAAACAGAACACCCTGTGTGATAATGGTTAATAAATTTTAATGTGATATAATTATAAATATATTTCATAATCATTCAGAAGCTATTATATTTATTTGCAATAATACATTTTTTTGGAATGTGCTACTCAAAGCTCCCAAGTTTGTTCCCCCCCTTTTTTCCCACGATGATGATTTTAACAGTTAACTAAGATGTTTGCAATTTTATATTTTAAAAAAATACAATTATAGTTAACATGATTTTTTGGGGCCCCAATTAATATAAAGAGAAATTTAACACTGGGCAAAATACGTTCCAAAACCTCATCATTCAAGCATAATTGTGCATAAAAATTATGTTTACAAATAAATATTTATGTACTTTGTCTAGCAAGCTGTGGATTTTATTCATATTTAGTCATAATTTGGAGGCCTCTTTGTTAGCCAAAGTTCAATATAATTCAGAGTCTAATGATTTTAATTGATTTATAATATCCCTTATCCATGGTCAGCCTCTCCTAAAATATCTAGAAGACTCAAGAGGGGCAGTAAGAACTAGGCAGCCTGTCTCTATACATACACACACTGATCCTTCCTCTCCAAGATCCTTGGCCAAACAATTTAGGGATGGCACATTGTGAAAATCTTTCTTCCTAACACCAAACACTGAACTAGGTCACATTTTAATCAAATATTGGTATCCAAATGAGCAACAAAACTTCTTAATTTAAATGGACCCTTACTAAGAATGGTTTTAATTCAACCCAATGAAACTTGAAGACAGCAAGTAAGAAATCCCTAGGAAATAATTTGGGACCATCAGTGTGGATTGAAACCACATTGCCCTCAAAGCTAGAGTTACAACTAGATCAATCCTGAAAAACAGATCATTTGTTTAGTCAAAGGATGGAGGGATATTTTCAAGATTTTCCCCAGGCTATCAGCATTTTTATTTCTGGGAGAGCAGATACAGGCAACAGATACTGAATGGCTGAGTAAAAATAAATACGTTACTGGCTTCCACTTTTCTAAGCAATAAATGCAATAGCTTATTTTACTAGCTATCCAAGGATGGGATAGTTAAGTGGACATAGGCCACATTGAACAGAGTATGGGGAGTCTTTGGTTTATGACGGTAATGAAGCCCAGAATGTGTAAGTTCTAAAGTGAATTCATTCATCCCTATTGATTTTTTTGCCCACTGAAACCCATTGAAAAGAGTAGAAACCAGCAAAAATGTAAATCGTAGTCACATGACCGTAGAACGCTGCAACTGGCTGTAAAAATGAGCTGGTTTCCAAGCACATGAAATGTGATCATGTGACTGTAGAAGAGATGCAGCCATTGGAAATCCAGAACTGGGTCAGACGTACCTTTTGGAGAGGATCCATTGTAACTTTGAACAATTGTTAAGCAATTGAATGTTAAGCGAGGATTACCTGTTGGACTAATTTCTAAATATGCCTGTGTTATAAAAAGTATCTATGGCTCAGTATGTTCAAATCCTTTATGTTTGTTCTGATCTGCTCTTAATCTTTGTACTGCAGAGGGAGGATTTTTACATCTGAGTAAGAAATTATACCCACCTTCCCCCCCACATCAGAAATTTCTTTTTTACTGCCCTCCCTATGAGAAAATGGGTGGGGGGTGGTATTTGGTTGGTTGGTAACAATCACTAAATTATTGCCTGCAAATTGCTTCCACACTTGATGCTATTAGTACAGCTATAAATAATAAATAGTGTAATTATGATAACATTTTCAAGTGAAGACACTATCCTATTTAGATTCATGTCCCTAAAGGAAGCATAATGAGCATGAATTAGCCCACATGGTGTTTGGAAATAAAAACTAACCATCTTTATGATGAATCAGTTTTTGTTTTTCTTCTATAAAGATAGTTCCTGCTATTTATTCTTCCTTGAATAATTGTTACTCCTGACTAAAGAGTAAACAACATTTCCTTCATAGGACACTTGGAATCTTCTGTATTCTGCAAGTCCACATCAAGCATAAAATTTAGCAATATCCTCCACCTTGCTCTTTAAAAACTTGAAAATAATATCTTTAAGCAATACATTTATTTTTTTCCCCTTTGCATCATTGCACTAGATAAATCTTTTCTAGCCAAAGCCTTAAGCAGCCTAGGTGCTGAAGCCACTTCACATTTTAGGCCTGAAGGTCAAGGAGCCAAAATTTTATCTACTTGCATTAGGCACATCAAAGGGGATCATAGCATAGCATAGCTTAGCAAGAGATATACCTTCTCTTTTTTTTAAGTTATCTAGACATCCAGTTATGAATTCCAGCTGTAATTGGACATGGTCTCTACTCTGTCCAAGAAGAAAACCTGATTTGCAAATCCGATACACACAAAAGAGAAATTCTTTTGCTTGCTGCTTCCTGATCTCATTTTCCTTTAAAACTGCCTTGTTCATAAGCACCCAGAGGAGCAGAAAGAGAAAGCAAGTGACATAATCTATGTGGCAACATTGCAACACAAATGTCTTTCCATTACGTATCTCTGTAATGTCACAATATAGGTATGAAGAGAACATACGTCACAAAATCACAAAGGTTGGGGAAACAAGCCAGTTTGATCTAATGGTTAAGGCATCAGACTAGAAACTAGGAGACCATGAGTTCTAGTTCTGCCTTAGGCATGAAAGCTGGCTGGGCGACCTTGAGCCAGTCACTCTCTCTCAACGCAACTCACCTCACAGAGTTCTTAGGGGGAAATAGGAAGAAGAAAGAGCATTAGATATGTTTGCTGCCTTGAGTGTTTACATAAAAAAAAATTAGTAAAGGCAGAATATAAAATAAATATATGAAGTAATATCTCCCAAGGAAAAATCAAGCACTCCAGCAAGGGTTAAGCTGATGTTATTTTAATAAAGATCATATTTATCCACAAGGGAAAAGGGCACTTGAGAAAAAACATGCAGAGAATATGTATGACTCCTGTATGCATATTCATTTAATTTCATTCATTTAAATTAATTTTCATATATATAAGTAACTAAGCAAGGTTGTATAATGCCATGCACAAATTGTTTATGTAGAAAATGCACCTGCTGGCTGTATGACACTTCGACCTTGAAAGGGTAAGGACTGATTTTCATCAACTTGGACAATGGTGGCTATGCCAACTCTCTTGGTTCAGCTGGAATTAACTTCAGCAGAGCTCTTCAAGGTCATCTCACCTAGCAATATCCTGTTACTGTCTGCAGATTTTGCTTTCTTCATATTTTCTCTTCAGAGCCAAACCCTCTTCACATGATGCAAATGTCATCTATGGAATTTTTAAGAATTGTAAGTAGAAATGCATTTTGCAAATTTCAAACTGTTGCACAAACATTTTTCCTGCTTTTCATAAAAGTACAGTGAGAAATGGGGAAAAGGCAATAACATTGGTACTTTATATTAAGTAGAGTCTGCTTCACAACACCCTAATCCAGGGGTCCCCGATCCATGGACCAGCACTGGTCTGTGACATGCCAGAACCCAGGCCGCACAAACAAGCAAAGCCCCAAACACAGGATGCAGGCAGCATGTGAAACCATGGCCCCCCCCAGTCCATAGAAAAACCTTTCTCCACGGAACTGGTCCCTGGTGCCCAAAAGGTTGGGAGCCGCTACCCTAATCAATTCACAATTGAAAACATCTTCTCTTACAGATATATTGAAACTAATGTGTAAAATGCCTTTTAATTTTTCAACACCTTCTGCCTCAAAGCCCCAAAGTAATTTGAATTTGTTCAAAAGTTTGCTTTAGGTATTTTTATGGAAGGCCATTCCATTACACATTCAAAAATTGCAAAGGATTCAAATATTTCTTTTGGCAACCTTCTCATTTCAGTATTTTTTTTACCTGACATACTTACAATACAGCTGGAAGTCACATTTTGCTATCCGCATGGGGAAAAAAATTACATTGCAGCTTTACTGGCTAGTGTTTTATACTTCTTTTAGTATCAGCTTAATATCAAAGACACTCGCCCAAAACTCTTTTTAAAAAAAATCAAAACATATTGCTAAAAACATGAGGAGGCTCTCTCCCATTCTGGAAGTATGTGAAGTCTTGAAACATGGCCATCTCTTTCAGAACTCATGTAGGTGAAGATGTTAATGTTAATGTTAATGTTAATTTTATTTGTATACCACCCTTCTCCCGAAGGACTCAGGGCGGTGAACAGGGCACATATAAAATACAGGATACAAAAGTTAAAAAAGAATGTGGGATGCTTTGCTTTAATGAAATGGTTGAATAAGAAAGGCAAGATTGCTAGTTACTAAAAGATTATATATATATTTTCTGCATAAGGGCCCTTAGTGTGAAAAGAGATTGGTTTGTGTGTTCATTTTGTAAAGTAACTCTTGCAATTAGGCTATAATCTAGTGAACATAATTATCTTGTTGTTTTTCCAAGATCTCTTTCAGAATATGATTACCACTTCCAGCCTCCATAAGTCTTTTCTCAGAATAAAAAAAACCCCTTATAATTTGCTGTTTATGAAAAACTGTAATCTGCTTTGGCCATTTATTACCGATAATGACAAAAGCTGCTAAAAGCCAAATAACACATTGTACCCACCAAGCCTTTTAAACACATCCGCTTCAGCTGCTGCCTTGTAGCGAGTACAGAAGGAAAACAGCTGGAGAACTCCATTGAATAAAATGGATTTAGATCCAGCTCAGGAGAAGCATAGTCTGAAATGAGTTTGTTTCTGACTTAAAAGAGCCAATTTCTTCAAAGTTTGTGTGTGTGTGTGTGTGTGTGTGTGTGTGTGTGTGTATGTATATGTATATGTGTATGTATATGTATATGTATATATATATATATATATCCCCTGATACATTATTTAAACATACAGTTTTAAAAAGTTTCCCAGTCTATTAAGTATTGTAAAATTATTCTATGTGTGGACAGCACTGCTTCTATAGAGTGTTTACTCTTAAATCTTGTGTTTTATCCTGAAATCTCATTTGTCCAGTAGTTCATCCTCTCAAGTGAGCATAACAGCCATTGCAGCATAAAAGAAGCCATATGCTGATTCAAAGCTGTCAAGATTTCTAACACATCTAATCCATCAACCTCTCTCTCAGGAAGCAGCAGCCAAGGAACCTGCATGTTAGCAGATGATATTTTTCTACTTAACAGATAATCTAGACATAACACTTTTTGTCACTGCTAAGACATCTATTTTTTTAATTATTTTTAAAATTAAAGAATTGTTATCAATATCTTCATCTTCTTGAGTCATTCTTGTGCAGCATTAAGAGAAACAAAATAAAACCTCAGCCTTCCAGAATCTTTGGACTATATGCCCTGAAAGGTGTCATTCCCAGTTTCCAAAGTGGACACCGGTTTAATTTTGGGAACGGGAATGAGAGTCATAAGAAAGAATATCTACCTGCTTCCTGTACTTAGGGTGAAAGAGACTGGACCTTGGCCCAAGGTCACTGAACTGGCTGATGTCCAGACACTGGCTCTGCAGCTTCTCTTGTTATCTTCCACTGAGACAAGCAGCCTGTTTGGCCTAGTGGTTAAGGCACCAGGCTAGAAAGCTGGAGACTATGAGTTCTAGTCCTGCCTTAGTCCTGAAAGCTAGCTGACTGACCATGGGCCAGCCACTCTCTCTCAGGCCAGCTCACTTTGCAGGGCTGTTGTGCGGAAAATAGGAGGAGGAGGGAATGTGAGATATGTTTATAAGCAATGAATTGTTGGGGGCAATTAAGCTGACTTTGTAATAATGCCGCTTGTGGGGGGTGTGAAAGCCCTAATAAGCAGGCATATACATAGAATGAAGGCTACTGCTAAGCTTGTAAGCCGCCCTGAGTCTTCGGAGAAGGGCGGGATATAAATGGAATTAAAATAAATAAATAAAAATAATCAAGGAGAGAGAAGCAACCTGGAACTGAGGAGAAATTTCCTGTCAGTTATAACAATCAATCAGTGGAACGACTTGCCTCCAGAAGCGATGGATGCTCCAACACTGGAAGTTTTTAAGAAGAGATTGGACAGCCATTTGTTTGAAATGGTATAGGGTTTTCTGCCTGAGCAGGGGGTTGGACTAGATGACCTTCAAGCTCCCTTCCAACTTTATGATGATGATGATGATGATGATGATGATGATGATGGTAGTGGTGGTGGTGGCAGGATACAAATAAGTAAATAATACGAATGTAAACTCTGAGGGATGGTCCAGTTAGTTTTTCTCTCTTGGCAACCCTTCCTAGATAGGCCTTTTCTTGTTTTGTGTCCTTCTTAAAATGAACATATCATGTAGCTTGTTCTGTTGATTTACCTTTTTTTAAAAAAAACTTATGCCTTTCTTGGTAACACATATTAATAATAGATATGTCTATTATTGTCTACCTACAGCTGTCTACTAGATTGGTTTAATAGGAAGAACCAGGGCTTTTTTTCTCATAGAACGCTCAGAACGGAGTTCCGGCACCTTTTTTGGATGGAACCTTGTAGGGTAGGCAAGGCGGGTTGTATGACATGTGTGAGTTCCGGCACCTTTTTCTTTTACAAAAAAAGCACTGGGAAGAACAATGTAGTACTGTATAATACTGATCCTATACCTTTATCAGAACAGGCTCTTAACTATCAATTGCTACAAGGAAGGGTCATTTCACTCTGCTTTGTGAGTATTTAAATATATCTAATTTTTTAAAAAATATATTTCATAAATCAGGTACAGCAATTGATGAAAGGGTTCATTTTTTACTTTGTGCAAAGATTTCACATCTTTATTTTTATTAATGTATTGGTTGTTTAGGACACCCCTACATATATGCTCGTATTATTATTTATTTATTAATTTATTTATTAATTTAATTTATATACCGCCCTTCTCTCAAGAGACTCAGGGCGGGTAACAGGGCAATACATAAAAACAGATACAAAAAAATTAAAATTATTAAAAACATGATTAAACAGTGCCCATAATACAAATTTAAAATTAAAGTCATAATAACAATCCCACCCCGTCCCATCAGGCTAGGCCCACTTCCTTAAAGAGATGGGTTTTAAGGTTGCGCCGGAAGGAGCGGAGATCGGGCGCCATCCGGAGCTCTACCGGAAGATGGTTCCATAAATCCGGTGCACCCACAGAGAACGCTCTCCCCCTGGGGGTCACCAGTCGGCATTCTTTGACTGGCGGCACCCTGAGGAGGCCCTCTCTGTGGGAGCGTACTGGGCGGAGGGAAGATGACACCGGCTGCAGGTGCTCCCCAAGGTATTCTGGACCCATGCCATGGAGGGCTTTGTAGGTCATTACCAATACCTTGAACCTCACCCGGAAGACAACTGGTAACCAATGCAGCTCGCAGAGCAAAGGTGTAACACGGGAGTATCGGGAGACCCCCGATACAACTCTCGCGGCTGCATTCTGTACCAGTTGGAGCCTCCGAGTGGTCTTCAAGGGTAGCCCCATGTAGAGAGCGTTGCAGTAATCAAGACGAGAGGTCACGAGCGCATGAGTGACCGTGCGCAAGGCATCCCGGTCTAGATAGGGCCGCAACTGGCGCACCAGGCGAACCTTCATTTATGCTTCATGAAAAAAGAAAAAAAATATAAGAATTAAAGAAGAGAATCTGGGAGAGAAAAATTACATATCAGTTTAGTATTTGCAAGACAGTCCACACAGAATTATAGACAGCTTTTATAAGCGCTAAAGGAGAATTTGATTTCCTTCATGCACTTAAAAACAGAATATTCAAGATATATAGAAAACAAAGATTTTGAGAATAAAATAAAAGCTCTGGAAATTTATTTGCAACCATATTGAAACAATTACAAACAAGCTATTAAAGGCGTTCGGAGTGAAATATACAATACTTTTCACTCAATAAATCAATATTTTAATGGTTTGTCTCAACATACATACAACAAATTAATGTTTATGTAATACACAACTTTTGAAAGTTATGTATGAGCAACCATTCCATACTATGTAGTTCTATAAAAACAAAGTCATCACATTTACGATAATGTTACAGTATTAAATGAATTTTGATTTAGAAATCAAAACCAATAATAGCGCTTTCAATGAATGTGGGAAAGGATTCTTACATAGTTGACTAGATATTTCTGAAATAAGTTTATTGTAAATAATTTACTTTTACCTTTTTATCAGTTGAATGCCTAAAATTACTAATATATAATATGAGCTCTGGAATGAAATGTTTGTTTATTTAATAATATTATTTTGTATCCTGCCTAGCCATAAGATTTAATTAGAATACCCTTTATTAATAAAGCAATGGTCAAGGGGACTTAAAGGATAATATATTATAAGTTTCTTATGAATTTAAAATCAAATTAATTCAACAAAATATTCTTCATATTATACACCCCAGGTTTTTTAAAAAAAAAAAACTATTAATTTCAGTATCTTGAAAGCATAAAATGAATGAGAGGACTCACATATAGATGTCTTATTATATAGAGGTCTTATTATTTCATAGTTTAGATCTGATATCTATAAGTATTATTACTAGATTTTTTTAATCCTGAACTATTTTTGGTAAACTCAAGGCAGTGAGCATACAGTACCTAAAACTTCTGCCTCCCATTTGCTCCCATTTTCTCAACAACATTTTTTTCCAGACTTGATGAAGAAGAACAGGGATTGTCCTTTCTTACCACAAAGATTCAAAATGGCAGAGGACCCAATAGATCTCTTAGTTAAATCTTTAGGAAGCCTGGCTCACCTACAGCAGCTTCTTCTCTTTGGTTTGCTGTAATGATCCTGTGGCATACTACATAATGCACACATCCAAGAAGAACAGTTAATATCACAGCCAATGAGTCTGCATTGACCACTGCAATCCAATTGATACGGATAAAAGCAATTTTGTGCACAGGCCGACAAGCAGATTTATCACAATGGTTCTTGTTCTCCTCTTACTAGTCATGTTTTTGATTATCTGAAAAAACTCTGCTGATTGACTTTGAATTAGTGCAATAGTAGTTGAGTACTTCAAATGCACCCAGCTGTGGTCAAATTTGCCTGAATTTTTGCTGCTGTAGCTGCAATAGTATCTAGGACAGGAGTGTCCAACTCACAACATCGCATGACGTGTCGCGACATATCGCAACTTTTTTTCCATTGCCAGCAATGGGGTGGCCATGGTTTTGGCATGCTGCATCTGACAGTTTGACACCCCTGATCTAGAATAAACTCTTAGATATCTGAGCAGATATTGTTGCAACTTTCATTCTCATTTTTCTTAAGCCTAAAGGAGTTAACTGTATATTGGGAGGGCTTGTTCTTCTGATGTTTTTAAAGGCAATCAAAGATGACTACTAGTTTGGTTCTTTCTGTCTTTAGCTCATGGTGATATTTGGTTAAATAATATTGTGATATCTACTGGAATACAGTAAGTTGTATGTATTTGTAAATTCATGATAAAGGATTTAGTTTTCTAAATTTCTAAAATGTGAGCACAACATTTAATATATATGGCCTCATGTTAATTTGTTACAAATTTTTCTTTAGTTTGACATTTTATATTTAATGTATATTCTATATGAATAAAATTCATATATTCTAATGTAAAATTTAATTAGTGTTTATATTTTTTCTTATTTTAATTTTTGCTGGCTATTCCATACACTTCGAGTAGAAAGACAATATTTATACTGTCAACTTTCCTTCCTTCCTTCCCTTCCCTTCCTTCCAATTCGACTTTCACTTTCACTAAGGTATTTTTAAAACTTCTTTGCTAGTTGAGTTCAGATTTAGCAAGAAGAAACTGGAAGCTGGCTTTACTAGACCAATTCCTGGCCTGAGCAGATTGAACTGGGAGTAGATCTCACCGATTACAAGAAAATCACTTGGGCTCCAGTAGTGTCTTTTCCTTGACCATTTGACATGAAAACTAGGCAGCCTGTGCCTATTCGTTGATTTGGAAGTTCACTGAAGTATATTTCAGTGGAAATTATTTCCAAATAAGTGTGACAGAATTGCAGCTTTCAAACCAGTACCAACTTTCTCAGGTGTAAGCTGGTTTAATGGGCCTTACAGGCATATTTGCATCCTAATGTTTCTTTAGACATTACAATTGCCCATAAAGACAATCTCATCATAAAAACACCAGAAAACAATGGAGACGAGACTCACAGCATCTAGTTATATTATACACCTGCTTGACATCTTCATCTTACATCTTTCCTTTTTATGTGATGCCTTTTAAACAATAAACCAGGGACTTTCAAGTTTTAAGGTTATTCCTGAATTTATATAAATTATTCTGGAAGGCCTATCATGTCTGAGCTGAAAATTCCAGATGGCCACAAGAATGCAAAAAATGTGATCAAAATTTGAAGGAATATGTTTGCTATCCTCTAGACCAGGGCAGGTGGTGGTACGCATATGATGGGTTGAAAAGCACTGTAAAAAAAGGTGTAAAAAAGTGTAAAAGTGGATGAGGTGAAGTGGCAGCAGTGCTGCACAGGCTTGTGGGAGAGTCAGCTAGAGCTGCAAAGTTGCTGGGGCTCTGCTGAGAGCCCAGGATTTGCGCGCACAGCTTCAGCTGATCAGTGCTTCCAGCGGCCTTGGGGGTGGCAGACAGCTGCGCACAGTCTTCAGTGCTGATTCAGCTGGAGCTGTGTGCAATGTTGCTGGAACTCTGCTGAGAGCCCAGGATCGGAGTGCACAGCACACCCAGAAAAAGGAGAGGAGAGGATATAAAAGGAGGAGGTTTGGACGGGAGATGGAAAAAAAGATGATGGGGAAAGAGAAGGGGATGGAAAAAGAGAGAGAGAGAAGAGGCTATGGAAGGAGAACCCAGCAGGCAGTGAAGAAAAAGAGAGAGGAGAGAGAGAGAGAGGAAGAAAGGCAGATCAGCCAGCTGACCATCAAGGTAGTGGTGCATATTAATAAATATGGATAACTTCATCATACATTTGTCAGTGCAAAGGGAAAAGTATTCAGCATAGGAAAAGCCACCAAAGAAATTGAAACCAGTACTTTCCCTCCCTCCCCTTTTGTTTTTTTATGGTTTGTAACATTTTATTAGATTATAGAATAAAATACAAAAATACAAGAACGAATAGTAGGACACAGTGGGGAGGAAAAGGGGAAAGAAAAGTGAGGTGGAGAAGGGAAAAAGAAAAGAAAAGGCATTGGCTTCCGACTTCCTCTGTTGCAGTAGAATGAAGCATTAACTTCGAACCTCAGCTTTTTACTTTTCCATAATAGAATAAACTAGCCATTTCTATAACAACAAATCAATCTAATCAGTAAAACCCAAAATTCCCCCCCCCTTTTTTTTTAGTTATCAAGTTTTTGACACATTGCTAAGCATTGGTGGTACTCGAATATTGTCATGTCCTGAAATTGGTACAATCTGTGAAAAGGTTGAAAAGCCCTGCTCTAGGGGCCATCAGGATTCATGCAGTCCAGATAATGATAGTTCTACTGAAGACTAAGATTTAAAAACACATAGAATGTAACTAATTGACATTTTGTTTATGTGTGTGTGTTGCACGCATGGACCTTTGAGTCACTTTCCTGGTGACTTCCTGGAATAGTCACTGAGCTTTTCTTCGCAAGATTTCAGAATTGGGTTTCCCTTGCATTCTTCTCCCTATGATTGACTGGCCCTAAGACATCAAGATGGCTTCATGCCCAGGGCATGACTAGATCTCATAGTTCCCCAGTTTCTAACCTGATTCCAGAATCACTAGACCAAATTGGCCATAGCAGCCATATGCAAAAAATAAAATATTACATTTGCCTATTCAAGAACTAAATGTCGTTAAGTGCCTTGTCTGTTAAGCGTGAATATATAATGATGAAATTTCAATTTCATTTCGTCATCTATTAACATAAGAGAAGAAATTAAAAAAAACTGATTCCAGGCTGTGGCTAGTTTCTGGGAGTAAATAACATAACTCATATTTCTAAATTACTACTAAGGGTATATTATCAAAATTAAGGGATGGCTTCATTCAGAGAGCATTATTAGTGCCAAAGTATTTTGTTTTGCTGCCATCTGCTGGTTATTACATATTAAGGAAAGGAAGACATCTCTAGCACGTTTTCCAGCAATCATAGTATGGTGCGGGTGGGAAAGGAAAATGTGTCATTTCCTGATGATAAAACAACATTTAGTTTTATTAAACTGATCCTCAAGATTTTACAAATTAAAGTTGCTATCCACCATGGCTGTTATTACCTTTAAGCCTTTGCTTCTTAAGTCTTAATCAAATGCCTTAAACACTAAACCACATTGACTCTAATATTATATTTTACAAATTTTCTTTTTACTGTAGTCCACATTTAATTATAGACTAAAAGCCTAACCAAAAAGCAATTTGAATCCATAGAGATTCAGCCTTTTGCTATACAGGGTTTGGCTTTGCAATTCTTTTGCTCCTGGTCTACCATTCACTCACCAAGGGAACTTTTCACCCAGCCTCTATGAGAGCAAATGCACTTCCTAAGGATTGATTTCGCCCCACAAGGGGCAGTGTCTCCAGCTAGCCCCACTTTTGTTCTCAAGGAGACTGGGTGAAAAAGTTCCCCCAGAAATCCAGGCAGATTGACTTTTGAGGTAGCTGGCAGGGAAGATTACACATGGCAATCACATGATCATCTAAGCCACAGGTCCCCAACCTTTTGGGCACCAGGGACTGGTTCCATGGAGAGAGGTTTTTACGTGGACCAGAGGGTGTGTGGTTTTGTGTGCTTGTTTGTGCAGACCGGTTGGCATGCCGCGGCCCAGTACGGTTGGAGACCCTGATCTAAGCCATAAGTGCAAATGAGTTGTCAAATGCCCACATCACAATCAGATGATTGTGAAGGTATTGCAACGGCCATAAGTTCAGGCATGGGTCTCAGGTCCCTTCATTCAGTGCTGCCATAATTTTGAAAGGTGGCTGAATAAAAGGTAATTAAGTGAGGAATTACCTGTACTGAAAATCAGGAAACAGAGCACAGAAATCCTTCTGAAAACATTTGGCTAGAAATAAGAGAAAATTAAAAACGATACCACCATGAGATTTCAGATGAACTGGCAAAAGGTACTGATGAGGCCTTTCTGGATCAGTGATCAATCTTTCAAAGTTTCATAAAAAATAATGATAATCAGACATTATTACAAAACTGGGAAAGTAACCAATCTTTTAAAAAAAACAACTCAAAAACCCCTAGAAAGGCTTGAGCAGTTTGCTAAAACAAATATTGTAGTATTGATTTTTACAAGAAGAAATATTATACTGTACTCCGTATCTGGGTTAGAAAAAAGAAAGCCACGAATACAGTATTGGGCAGACTTGGCCTGGCATTAGTACCTATGAGAAGGATCTTCATACTCTCTTTGGCATGAAATTAAACATGAAGCATGATGCAGCTGCCAAGAAGGCAAATGCTATCTTCATGTGCATTAACAGGTGCATAGAGTCTAGAACACAAAATAATTATTTGACTCTAATCTGCCCTGGTGAGACGTTATCTGAAATATTGTATCCAGTTCTCAATAGCACCACTGGGGAAAAAAAAGTCCAGTGCCAACTTGAAGCAAGCTACCAAAATGAGAAGGGATCAGGAAACCCTGTGAAGAACAATGAGAGGGTATGGGTATGTTTAGCACACAGCAAAGACTACAATACTGTGGGGAGATAAGATAGTAGGCTACAAATAACTGGGGTGTTGTTACATAGAAGAGGGAGTAGGCTTATTCTATATTGCCCCAGAAGGCAAAATCAGAACTGCAATGTCGCGTGGTCGCACAGAGAGACGGACACTTGAGCTGGGTAGTACTTCTTTATTCGGATCAGGAATGAAGCTGGGGCAAAGGGGTTTACCTGGCGTCTCATATACCTGCCCAGGTGAATGGTGACCAATAGATTTAAACCTGGGCTTCCCGCCAGTGCAGGTGGCCAATGGATTTAAACCCTGGCTTCCCGCCAGAGCTGACCATGCCCTGGGGCTGTCAACGACTCGCTCTATTCAGGCTTTCCCGCCAAAGCGGTTATAGCCTGGAGCTGTCCAGCCCCCTGCTGTGCTGACATTACTGTGTGTGCTTAACAGCATACACTACAAGAACCAATGAGTTAAAACCAAAAAGAGCAGGCGCACAAAACAAGCTGTCAGTCAGTAGAAGAGGCTGCCATATGAAGTGGTATGTTGTGCTTCCTTGGAGGTCTTCAGAACAGTGGCTGGATTGTCATCATGATCTAATAGATCCAACAATGAGCAAGGGTTGGATTCCATGTCTCTAAAGCCCTCCCACCTCCACAGTTCTATCAAATAGAAATAAGACCCAATAAACTCACTTTTATTACCAGAAACTTCACATAAATTTATTTAACCTTGAATGTCAAGCATATTACAAATGTCGACAGAAAAAACCAGTAACCGAAGCTATTCAAATGCAGTTTACGCTTTGTGTAAATGGAATTTACTGGAAATCTTTGCATTGATATTTAACACAGATTTTGATGGAAACTGTACAACTGAGTTGATTACGATGCCAGAACATTTCTTGAATGCATCTCACTTTACAAAATGAACACTGAAAAAAAGCAGCATTGCAGACTGTAATTATGAGGAAGCGTCAGAGGTGTCTTGTAAACTTTTGGCTTGACATTTGCAGTTCTATAGAAAAAAATGGTAACCTCACCTTCAGTAATCAGGATGAACAGATTAAATAAGGTTATGCTTTACTCTGTGAAGATTTGCTTTTCAACCACAGAAGCCCTTTGCCAGACTATACCTAGAGACCAAAATTTTAAACGCACATTTTAATCTATTTTAGAAGCTTCCAGAGATGTTTTTCTTGTGGATAGAAGCGTATAATTGAATATTTTGCATAAATTCATTAAGGTCAGCATAGCTAAAAATACATTGCATCAAATTGCCCAATGATAAATTAAACATTGAGAAACAGGTAAGTTTGTCTTTCTCAATATAAAAAGACAGAGAAATTGGGGAAATACATCAACATGTGAAATAACAACCAGCAATCTTCCATTAAAATTGTATATGCTGGCTGAATATAAAAACCTTCACAGTGATTTACACTCGATTACCAAGTGCAGAGAGTCCAATCTAGATTCCAGCATGTGCTGCTGGGCAAACATAATGATCAAACTAAACTCATTGGAGAACAGAGCTGGAATACAGAGAGTGAGCCAGGTTTGACAAGCAGTCATGATTTAAGGTAAGGAGAAGAAACTGCTGTCTCTATTTTCTGTGAAAACTAAATTCAACTGGATCAGAGCCCCAAATCCCATACACTGAATATGGGATTATTATTTTTTTACTATATTATTTTACACCATAAGAGGTACTTCAGTTCCTAGGAATTGGAATTATTGCCAGTTTTCTTCCTGAGTCTTGAAAGATCATCAAGGGCAAGTACCAAGGCTAGTCTGCCACTTATACACCTCAGATTAATAATTTGGTCCCTTTCTAAATGGATCTCTTCCTACAATTGCACTGAAGCATAGAGATGGGTCACAAATTCCAGGCTGTCCAGTTTGCCCTGGGATTCCAGGACTACCACGTTCTCCGTCTTTCCCAGGCTCCCCACGTTGTCCAGGATGTCCATCTTTACCTATCCCAGGTGGGCCTTCAGGACCTAGACAAAATACGGAATATATAGATGACGAATGGTTAGCATCCATACAATACTGTAGTTGGGTAAGAGTTGTAGCCTGAATTATCCCACCTAGATAACCTACTCCTACTGCTTAGACCTGCTTTACAGCTTCAGGGCAAAAGAGGCAAGTTATGAGGAAAATCATTCTTACAACTATACCATTACAATACCCTTCTTCAGCCGTCAAATTTCAGGGGATCATGTCCTAATTCTGTCCTTTTCAGTCTTTCAATTTAAAAAATATAATTGTCTTCCCTGAATAAAATAATTTTTCAAACCATGCTCCCAATGGCAACTGCTACAGAAAGATGCTATTTAATCCCATTAAGCTTCAGGTAACCTTCAAGTTATGATGGTAATTGGAACCAGAACTTTTGTCACTAAGCAATGTGATTATTAGGTGAAACATCACATTATTGTATCACCTAGTGACAGCAACCCCAGTGCTCCCTGTTGCCATCATTAACCAAATCATTAGGCGAGGACTCAGCCTGGCCTGAGCCATTCTCGGCTTGGTCTGTCCCAGCTCTGAACCTCAGTAAGATAAGCGACTACTTCCTCCACTTCCTCTTGAGCTACCCCAGCCACCATTCACCAAATAATGCACCCCGTTCTCACAATACTTCAGAAAGACTTTTGAAAGTTGCTGAGGCCTTCTGAGGTATCGAGAGACCAGTGACCCGCCATTCTCCAAATGGTGCATCCTGTTCTCACAATACTTCAGAAAGCCTTTGGAAAACTGCTGAGCCCTTCCAAAGCATCACAAGAATGGGGTGCATATTTGGAGAATGGCATGTGACTTTGGGAAGAAGGCCTGGTGGAGCCAGGGCCAGGCTGGGCATACTTTATCAGCAGTGGGAGGAAGACAGCTAAGGTCAGCTGGACATGGCAGGGCCTGCAGAAAACAGAGTGGTGGGACAGATGGGGCTGTGAGCTGAAGCATGGGGCCTGAAGCAGCACTCCTCAGTAGAGGCTCTGGGCAACGGCTGGCAGCTTAGACTACTGAAGCCCCCGGCTTTCTACTTCATCAATAGCATCACCATTGAGGAGTGCCGCTGTGCAGAACAACCAAAAGAGTGGAGATGGGGGGGCACAAGAGGGACAGATGGGGGGATTTTAAGTGCCCTGTGGTCATAAGTGTAGACTGATGCAAAGTGCCTGAATTTTGATCATGTGACCATTGCAATAATCTTAACATTGGGAACCAGGCATAAGTACCATTCTTTCACTGCTGCTTTGAATGTTCACTGAACAAAGGATTGTAACTGGAGGACTACCTGCAGAAGTCAATAAATGATTATATTCATTACAAAAACCTACAGAAATGTCTGACTTCCCAAACAATACCTGGAAGTCCAGGAGGGCCTTGAATCCCAGGGACTCCAATACCTTGGTTTCCTTTAGCTCCATTTTTTCCTGGTAGTCCTACAAGATAGGAAGCATAGATCATTAATTCTCAAACAGTGTATATTAAGACATATTTCTACGCTAAATTACTATACAATGTCCTAGCTGTACCTCCTACTGGAAGTTAGCAGATGGAGCACATAATTCTATATATTACAATGGATATTTAATCACTTGCAATTCGTTCATCTGCAGCTTAAGAAGAAACAGCGTCAGTAACTCTGAGTGTCATGGTTTTTTTATTGACTACACAGATGAATTTGTGTGTATTTGATTTGCTTCAAATAATCTGATAGTTCATGGCTATATCACAAAAATCCATGCACCACAAAGGAAACCCTACACTAGAAATGGAACAGAAGATAGGCAAAAAGAGTTACTGCACATGTTTTTGGTTCAGGTAGCTGAAATTGGAAGATGGAGATCCACTTTTCCAATGATACAAGTAGTCCTTCACTTATGACCACAATTGGAACCTGTCACTGAGGTGGTGGTTAAGAGAGTTATGCCAGATTCTTCAGATTCTCTTTCCCACTGTGATTGTTAAGCAAATCACTAGGGTGATTTAATTATTTATGGGACTTATATGCCGCCCTGAGTCCTTCGGGAGATAGGGCGGCATATAAGTCCAATCAATCAATCAATCAATAATAATAATAATAATAATAATAATAATAATAATAATAATAATAATAATAATAATAATAATAATAATAAATAAATAATAAATAAATAAATATTAAGTGAATCAGATGAACATTGGCCACATCAAGCTTTCTCCATTGGCTCTGCTTGTTGGAAGCTGACTGGGAAGATACGACTGCACGATACTCCAAATATCTTAAATACATACTGGTTACAAACTGCCCCTTACAATTATGATCACATAATTGTAAGGACTGCAACAGTTGTAAGTGCAATGACTGGTCACTTTTTCAGTGTAATTGTAACTTTGAACAGTCCCTAACCAAATGCTGAGTTATAACAGTTCATTTAGTAACTGTGTGAAGCTATAATGGCACTGCAAAAAGTAACTTATGAACATTTTTCACATGACCGTTGCAGCATCCCCATGGTCACATAATCCTAATTCAGACACTTAGAAATTGACTCATATTTATCATGGTTGCAGTGTCCTGAGGTCATGTGGTCACTTTTTGCAATCTTCTGACAAGCAAAGTCAATGGGGAAGCCAGATTTGCTTAAACAACAGTATTACTGGGTTAACAATTGCAGTGTTTCGCTTAACAACTGTGGCAAGAAAGGTCGCAACATGGGACAAAATTCATTTAACAAATGTCTCACTTAGCAACAGAAATTTTGGGCTCAATTGTGGTCATAAGTTGAGTAGTACCTGTATACAGTTGTAAATAAAATTACAACAATCTCAAAGCTGGTTGATGTGCTTTAACTGTTGCCAATGGATAGCAGCTTATATTAATGTCTCTTAAGTACTGTTGATTAAATCAGGGCTTTTCAACCAGTGGTACGGGTACATTGGCACCTGGCAGTTGGTATGCGACCATCCTAGAAAAGTGGTGGAGGGGGAGGGGAATGAGCTGAACCAGTGGCAGCACCACACAAGCCTGAGCGAGAGATGGCTGGAGCTGCAGGATTGTCAGGGCTCAACAGAAGAGCCAGGATCAGCGCCAGGATCCAGCTGGAGCTCGGCACTGATCCTGGCACTTCTGAGCCCAGAGGAAGCGCTGATCAGCTGGAATGTTGCAGCATCTCCAGGGTCTTGTGATTTACATTCAGATGCTTGGCAACTGATTCATATTTATGACGGTCACAGTGTCCCAGGGTCATGTGAAGTGACCAAAACCTGCTGCAACCACCCAACAGACGGGGGGAATAAAAACCAAACACCCACCCCCACTCCACCCCCGCTGCCAATCCTCAACAGAAATGCTCACAACTATGGAAACTTCAGACAGGAGGAAGAGCGCCGCCAGGCAGACAGGCAGGTGTCTTGCTCGGCTGTGGCTTGGGGGGCACTTTTTTCAGTGCCATTGTAACTTCGAACAGTCACTAAGCGAACTGTTGTAAGTCAAAGACTACCTGTATTTCATCACTTTTTTCCTTTTTTTTTTGGTCATCAAGTTTTTGACACTTTGCTATGTGACTAGTGTTACTCAGATGTTGCCATATCCTAAAAGTGGTACAATGGGTGAAAAGGTTGAAAAGCCCTGGATTAAATAAGGAATGATAAGATTAAACGTCAGTCCTTTAAGATGCTCAGAAGACACTTTTGGCACTTTTTATCTTCCTTATGAAAATAGATATTTTTTAATTGCCCTGGTTTTGTTATGAAGAGGCAAATGACTAAAGGTATGCAGTGATGTCATCATGCAAATGCCACAACTCCCATTCTTGTATCAAATGTTGCACTTTTGGAAACTCATGTAACTTTGAACAGTCTCTAAACAAATAGTCATAAGTTCAGGACTATGTATATATAGTTGTAAATAAAATGGCAACAACCCAATAGCTCTGCTTTAGTAATTAATTGCTGGTGTGTTATTATTTTGGTTTGCTGTTTATTGCTGCAGGGTTTGGGAGTTTTTTCTGCTAATTATTACAACTAAAGTTCAAAAAGCTTTGTGCAGATTGCAAGCACTTTTTCCAATGTACTAGCCTTCTATTTATGACAGACATTTTCCACATAATTGCTCTTTCTTGGCTCAGGACAACCCTCAAGGAAAAGTGGCAATTTTCCCAGCCTCCCAATTTAAAGCACACAAATGTCCACTCTATGTCTTAAGAAGGCAAAGGAACCACTTTTTAAAGAGGGAGTTCGAGAAATAACCTGATCCCCAGGCCTACATTTTGCTGTAGAAAACTACCATTATAAACTTGTCATAACTTTAATCAAAGAATTAAGTATGTACGATTGGACAATGGCTTTAGCAATGATACAAAAACAATTTTAAAAGCACAGGCTTGTAGATGTGGGTATCATGGAGAAAACTTCCTACTGAAGGCAAGAAAAAGCTTTATTGGGTCTGAACCCTTTGAGTCTGTGAACCATTTAGATGACGGGTGGTTCTTAGGGGGATTTTGAGGGAAGGATATTGCGAATCAATAATCAAGAAAGCATACAAGAGCCATTGCTTTAGGACTGACCAAGTCCCATCTAACAAGGGCTGTGGCCTATTTATATATTTTATTTATTTATTAAATTTATTTGCCACCCATCTCGCTTTGAACTGACTCTGGGTGGCTTACAGCACTAAAAAATATTAAAATCATCAACAATAAATATTCCTAACCCAATAAAATAACAGTACCATCAAACTATTGCCAAAATAGGACCCAGATTGTTGGGGGCAATTAAGCTGACTTTGTAAAACATGCCGCTGGGGGTGGGTGTGTGTGAAAGCCCTAATAAGCAGGCATATACATAGAATGAAGGCTACTGCTAAGCTTGTAAGCCGCCCTGAGTCTTCGGAGAAGGGCGGGATATAAATGGAATTTTAAAAAAAATACTTTAAAAAAAACCATTTCTTCTTTGTCAAAAAAGCTCAAAATTCTGGCAGGCTTTCTCAATAGAAAATCTTCATTCTTGGACCCTCCTTGCTCAGTTAAGAGCTTTCCTGATTTTTTTTTTCTAGCTTCTTCTTGGTCCTTAAATAAAATCTTGCATTTATTTTTGTGAATCCAACAACAACCCACAAGGTTTGAGTGATACACCAGCATTCATCAAGAACTGACTGATTCTCAAAAGCGTGCCCATTCTCACAAGATTTTTGGAGGCTGTGAAGACCGCACACGAATGCCGTATGCTCTTGCACAACCTCCGGGCCCTCTGAAAATTGTGTGAGGGCAGAGCATGCTTTTCAGTGGCTTTCTGAGGCTACACAGGCTATGGAAGTGATCGTCTCAGGTGGGAATTAGGAAAGTTTGTTAAAGGAATTGCTGAAGTAAAAAGTTGCAGCTGCGATGAGTGTAACAAATGGTACGACACTACTGCCTAGCAACAAGAAAGTTGCAAGTTAGAAGAACACAATAGAAAGATGCTAGCTAAGGAATATATAAACTTCGGTAACCCCTAGCTTATTTATTATAATAGTAAAAGTCACACCTCTTTTGATAAGAAAGCTTATTAACATAAACATGCGATGTATGAAGAAGGAGGGTAAAGTAGAAGAATCCAATCAAAAGAAACTTGTGTCAAGGAACCAATGTGAGATTCTTAGGGTGTTAACTTCCTGTTGTGACTCAGGGCCAGCCGGTGGGTCCGGCAGCCGGCTCGGATATATCGGATGACTCAGATGAGGGGGAGGAGGAGGGTGTGGAAGACGAACCGGCTGATGATGGCTTGCAGGCTTGGCAGAGCTCCCAGCCGGGGCCCTCTTCTCAGCTGCGTGAGCCCGATAGTGCGGAGGATGATGACCCACAGCTGGCCCTGTTCAAGGACGCCCGACGCAGGAGGCAGTCGAGCAGGAACAAACAAAGAAAGGCTGTGGGACTCCTCGGGAGGAGGCACAGGGAGACCACGCCCTGAACTCTAAATAAAAGGAGTGTTTGGGGAGGGGCTGGTTGCTGAAAGCAACCCTTCCGCTTGAGGATTCAAGTTCCTGTGCTTTTGGTTTCTTGTTCTGTTGTTTTGCTTGTGAATTAAACTTGGCAGACGCTTTGCAGCCTCAGACGCTCTCCAGTCTCTACTGCTTGAACAGGGGTTTGCCTTATTACAAGGCCGGTAGTTGGCTGGTTCAGAACACTTCCTTAATCATAACTGTATAAAAATTGTGCTTGTCAATTGTTCAAGGTCTCGGTTCTTTTGAGGCTGGGACCCTTTTGCTGGAGTACTCCAATAAAAGAAGCTGAAAATACCATTCCTCGTGTCTTTATTGGCTTTGGCGCCACGCTAGGACCCATTTTAGGTACAACAGAAGAGCATTGTCTGAAAACATTTCACGAACAAAGGCCTCGGGCAAGCTGGAGCAGCCTCAGGTAGGCCGCAGGGCCTGTCAACAGAAAGAGAGAGCTACCGTATTTATCGGCGTATAACACGCACCAGCGTATAACACGCACCTCATTTTAAAAAGGAAATTTCAGGAAAAAAACTTAAATTTCGCGCTGCTGTGCGGTATTTACTATGGGTCATTAACATTATATCGGCGTATAACACGCACACATCATTTGCCCCCTATTTTCAGGAAGAAAAAGTGTGTGTTATACGCCGATAAATACGGTACATAAAGGCAAGCAGCGCTTGGCAGATCCCGGGGAGTACTGAGCTGGGGGGGGGGCAATTGCACCATTCCCCAAAGCAGGCGAGGCCCAGGCCTTTTGGAGTGGCAGCAGTGGCACTAAGGGCTGAAGTCGAGGCCCAGGCCTCCGCTTCAGGTCCAGCCTCAGCACTGCCACCCTGTGACACTGTTGAGGGCAGCCTAGATGGAGGAAAGGGGAAGAAGAGAACTGTTTCTCTTTTGTTCAGGGAGGGGGGAATGACCTACCAGCAGAGTCAAGCTAGGCATTTTCTGAATTTTGGACACACCAAGTGCAATTTTTTCCCCATCACTGTCCTAAGGTAATCCTTCTTCATTATTTTATTTTATACCCCCTTTGAGGCAACATGGAGGGCTGATAGGCTATTTTTGATCACCCTATTTTTTTAGCCCAGCATTTTTCTACCACACATCACTGAAGTAATCAGAGAGTCAAGCCTGGAATCTATTTTGAGGATTCAAAGGAAGGAGAAACTTCCAAGTAAGATTTCAGCTGTGGTACAATTTGATCAGTGCTCTCTCACTATCTATCTGTCTGTCTGTCTGTCTGTCTGTCTGTCTGTCCGTCTGTCCGTCTGTCCATCCGTCCCTCCGTCCCTCTATCTATCTATGTATCTATCTATGTATCTATCTATCTATCTATCTATCTATCTATCTATCTATCTATCTATCTATCTATCTATCTCTATCCATCCATCCATCCATCTATATCACTTTTAAGTCCCAACCAAATCTTAGCTTTTGCACTCATTTACATACATGTAACCTATTTTGATCCTTTACCACAATCCTTTGTAAATAGTAAAAAATGTCACTTGGAATAATCTTTCAGCTCCATGCGAGTTTGGATCAGTTCCTATCCAGGAGAAGGAAATACGATAAGTAATTTCATTTATCCCTTGCCTAAAACTACCAACAGGCTCTGTCTCTCAGAAGAAGCAATTATCTTTGCTTAAGAGATCATTAAAATAGTTATTCTTTAAAAAATATTCACACACAAAGGTACATAGGACAAATAATTCTACTTTGGTGAGGAGGAATTCGGCAGCCTTCGTCCATTTATAAAATATTAGGATGGAGTAGTAGTCTAATTGTTAGAGTCTAGTTATACATCCAGAAAGCAGTGAATTGGAGAAAGTTGCTTGCATTCCATTCCTTTTCAAAACAGATTAAAATAGAAATGTGTTTGTAATGCATTCAATTACCTTTTGTACCACGAGATCCAGGACGCCCAGGAATTCCTGCCAGACCTGGAGTGCCATCATTTCCTGGCAAACCAGGAAAACCTCGAGGACCTTGTGGACCAGTCAGGCCTGGTGGACCAGGAGGTCCAGAGATGGTATCATGAGATTGGCAATGATCGCAATGCTGCAACCTTCTGTCCCTAAGTATAGTAGGCAACTGGGCTAAGAAGAATTCAGACAACAAATATTTAGACCAAACATAAACATCTCATGATCAAAGCATAACATCTATTGACCTCAAATCTGGGGGGTTAAATTTAGATCTAGATTAGCTAAACAATTTAAAGCTACTCAACTTTGGCAAGAAAGCTTCATGCACAGCAGATTTCACCTCACAATGTATTTTCCACAATCCTTTTCTCACTGTTGAAAAAGTAGGGCTAGTAAGCCATGAACTGGGAGTAAGAAACACTTTAGGCACTTCTATACCTGAAATCTGACCCATCAATTTTGCCCTCTAAACTGTGCCATCACAAGTATCCTCAACTGAGTGGCCAGCACTTCTTCCAACCTGCAGGCTAAAATATGTTTCATCTAGATCTTTTGAATTTCATCTCACCTAATGTTTGTCTACAGCAAGGCAGCAAACAAAAGAAATGTGGGGAAGCAGCAAAGTTATCACTGAAACCAGTCAGAAAATATCAGGGAACTGGGAGAATGAGCACCCACTGTACACAAGTAGTGTACTTCAATAACAGCCCTAAGCATCCAGCACAATGGGACAATAGCATCCTTTCAAAACTTTATTTCAGATATTTGCTTTCAAGTGGTGAGGCACTAAAACAAATAAGGTGATTGTGAATTGGTAGCTATAATAAATTTATCCAAAGGTGGGGAAACAATTCATTTAGAAACAGGAAGTCACTAAATCAGTAATTATTTATTCTTTAAAAAATATATCAATTAGGGGTATAATTCATCAGTTCAGATATGAGTAGGATGCATATCATTAGGCTGCATACCAATAGACAGGAAAGAAAAAATATATATTAGAGTAGTTAATTTTATTTGGGCATGGCTTGTTTTTTTTAAAGTGTGGAACAAACCACCCATTTGATTATGTGATTATCTTGTTCTTATGAATGGCCATGCCCAATGGCAACCATTTTTAGGGTGCCTTGACACTTTCTAAAATTCCAAGACTGCCTTTGATCTCAAAACAGACTGCCTTGCCTGCCTCTACTGTAAATCAATTCTATTGACTGGGGACTCACTTCTCAGCACATCTGCACAAACTTGCCGAATAAATTCTTCTGAAAAACCTCTTCCCTGCATGGAACAGAGATATTTTAGAAAGTTTACACACAATTTTACCATGAAATGAACAGTAGTTTTAAAAAAAACCCATCAACTGATATACGCACAGGTTTTCCATCTGATCCAGGGATTCCTGGAAAACCCCTCTCTCCTTGTATTCCCCTTGATCCTGGAGAACCCATCAAGCCATTCACTCCTGGTTCCCCCTTCTGGCCATGGATGCCATGGAAGCCAGGATTTCCTTTCTCACCTATCTGAAATCCACAAAAAAGATAGCGTTAAGCCACAGTGGAGTTTGCTATCAGCCTATTAACATTCTCAGCATCATGTGTGGCCATTTTACAAATAAAGAACACAACATACTTTTATGAGTCACTCTTGCTATTTACTGCTACAGACTTAATGTTAATATTTACCTCTATAGTATTAAAACTCTATTTCCCATAACCTTTAATTGGGCAAAACAGTGCATCATAGGGCAACACTTTTTGAACTAAGATACCTCAAATGACCTAACTTAGAGACTCATGACTCAGGAGGAAATGAAATTTAGGAAGGTTGTAGCTGCTCCCAGTGCTGCTGGGCTGCTGCTGCTTTGGCTCTGCCTGTCTGCTGCTGTGGTCACATGATGCTCATTTTGAGTATTCTGTGACAGTTTCTCAGCCATTCTTGCAATTACTCCCTCACCCAGCAGCAGCCACTTATATGCCTGCTGGGAAGGGAAGGAAGAAAAAGAGGATTTGAGAGAAAGGAACCCTCACATACCCTTCCTGGCCCATACCAACTCCTGTGCTCCCCCAACTGCTACTCCTTCCTGCATATCTTCACAGCACCTCTTACATACCCCACCACCCTTTCTGAATTTTCCCCAACCCGAGCAGCATCTTTTCTGCATCCCTATATATCCTCCCTGAGTCACACCGTTTTGCACATGCCTTCCCTGACTTTCACAGCACCTCTTGCACAGCTCTACGTGCCATTCCTGATTTCGCACACCCCTTGTGCTCCCTCCCCCACCCAGTAGCAGTCACTTACCTGTGTGCTGGCCTTGCTGCATGCTTGCAACTTCCTGCCAGCTTCCCCACTGACTTTCTCCCTGCAAGCTTCGCACAAGCAAAGTAAATGGTGAAGCTGGCTGAGAAAGAAGGAAGGAAGGAAAGAAGAGAGGGAAGGAGGGAGGGGAGGGAAGGAGGGAAGGAAGGAAGGAAGGAAGGAAAGGAGTGAAGGAAGGAAGGAGGGAGGGAGGGAGGGAAGGAAGGAAGGAAGGAAGGAAGGAAGGAAGGAAGGAAGGAAGGAAGGAAGGAAGGAAGGAAAGGAGTGAAGGAAGGAGGGAGGGAGGGAGGGAAGGAAGGAAGGAAGGAAGGAAGGAAGGAAGGAAGGAAGGAAGGAAGGAAGGAAGGAAGGAAGGAAGGAAGGAAGGAAAATTTTTGATGCTTCCCCCAGGGAAACTCAATGGGGAAGATGTCAGGAAGTCAGAAGTCGCTCCCATGCAACTTTTATGCCCATGCATGATCATTCTGCTTCTCTGTTCAGTAAGGAAATATTTCTGAAATAATGACCCAATGAGGCACATGTTGTCTAATGCTTTACACCAAAAGTTAAAGTCCATTGCAAGAATAACCCTTTTTTCTTCTCCCTTTTTCATGATAAACAGCTGAAATGCTGCTTAGATTGTTATTAAAACTGGAAAATGTGAAATTCCAGAGTCATGGATGACATAAAAAAGAGAGAAGCAAAGTAAACTGTATTTTGTTTCAAGACAGTTAATTTATATAACTACTAAATCAGCCTTTCCCTATTCATTTCCTCCTCGACGTTTGGGAGTTTGAGACTTGGTTGGGAATTTGGAGGAAGAATGCACTGAATGATATGCAAACATAGGAGTCAACATTCTGAAGCCTCAGCACTTCTTACAAGAGTTCACTATGAGTGCAGTCTAATGCAGATCTTGAGTGCATTTCAGTTCATCTATTTCAATGGCTCCAAAATACAGTTAAGCCTATGCTGGAAAATCAGTCAGGAATTATATATTTTTTCTAAATAGAACGCCAAATCCACCTCAACCGCAATGGAACAAACACGTGGGTAGACAGGTTTTCTTTTACTGTTGTGACGGTGATTAGTAGCACATCCTAATCCTGTTTTAACTTCCTTGCAAAATGAAGTAATCCAAAGCCACCGACAAATCTGCAGAAATGAGATGGTCCTTAAGAAATTGAAATCATTTCTCTCATAAGATGTTCCCTCCTCTTGTCTTCTGCCAATCTTAGATAATACCATGTTAAATTAAAATAACAATCGGAGTGGTGGCTAATCTTCTACAATATAGATTGTGACATTCTGGCTGGGCCCATTCTTTCCTCTTGGTGATTTATTAGCAGCTTTTTGAATTTTTGAAATTCTGACAAAGTGCTAACTTCGAAAAACAGAAAAGTCTGACAGTTGGCAAGACTCACTCCAAAAGAACTGGAGAGTAGCAGCCTTCTGAATGCCACTAACCTTCTATTCATGACCTTTAATGCCAACCTTCACTTTCTGGCTCAGATAGTTTAAAATAGATAAAAACGCTAATCTTATGATTGGAAAAACTCTTCTATTCAAAGAATATAATATAGCTTACAAGAAGAAAAAGGAAACCAAGTAAAATAATTACACAGTATAAATTTCATAAATTAAAATAGTAGATTTAAAATACCTATGAGGCATTCATTAATAAGGTATGCACGTAGCTTTGGTCTAGCCCTGAGGAGATTGCTTCTCCACTTACCAAATCTTTCTCAAATATTTAAAGCTACCAAACTAGGTTAGAAGAATAAACTAAGAAGGGGGGAAACAAAAGATGATCCAAACCTTGTGCTTCTTGGGAGAAAGAATAAAACTCAAATATGATAACTAAAGTTAAATGTAAAGAGGGATTTAAAATATATATATATGAAAAATAGGATATCAAAACTACAACCATTAGAATATAGCAAATCTTTTCTGCAAAAAGACATACTTTATAAAACCAAAGGAAAAGAAATGTGCTTGTTAAATAAGTTTGCAATGTAGTTGAAAAAAAAAGTTACTTAGCATTCTTCTCACTTTTTCAGAATCATTAATGGAGGTGGATGGCCTTTTCTAAGCTTGAAAGTTAAGCAGAATAAAGCTTGGCTAGTTCTTGCATAGGTCTTTGCAAGGAAATACCAAAGCTGTAGGCTAAATTAGGAAGTGAAAAAGCATCCCAGGAGACAAAGCTAAATCTCTTCTTTGTAAGCCAATAAAATTACACAAATGTGTCTACAGGCTAATCAGGAGTCAAGATCAAACATAATGAGACTAATGTAATGAAACCTTGAAAGGCTGCAATTACAGTTACAGTTTCCAGTAAGAATGTTGTTCTTACAATGAAGGACTCACTGGAGAAGAGCCTAATGCTGGGAAAGATTGAGGGCAATAGAAGAAAGGAGACGACAGAGAATGAGGTGGCTGGATGGAGTCACTGAAGCAGTAGGCGTGAGCCTAAATGGACTCCAGAAGATGGTAGAGGACAGGAAGGCCTGGAGGAACGTTGTCCATAGGGTCGCGATGGGTCGGACATGACTTCGCAGCTAACAACAACAACCCTAGAATTCCCAATTAGTGTAGCCAGTGAACAACATTCTTACTGGAAACTGTAACTGTAATTGCAGCCTTTCAAGGTTTCATTACATTAGTCACACACACAACTAATGCTTGAGATTGACTGATATTTGAGTCTTTTCTATTTGAGCTCTAAGTTATATTAAGCAAAATCAAACTGACAAATTTATATTCAATAATGCAATGTAAACTCCATGCTAAAACTAGCAGCTGAAATACTCAGAAAAACTCAGAAAAACAGAAAAGAAATGAGTATAAAATTAAAAAACAGCACATACCTCTCCTTTATCTCCTTTTAATCCCATAGATCCCTTTTGGAATCAAAATTGTAAAACACATAATGAGTTATTGTGAAAATGTACTATTTCTACTGACACATAGTTAAATTTACTTACATTAAAACACACACTTTTTAAAAAGAAAAAAAGCCCATCTTTTGCATTCTGACATCTAACAGCTTGAACTATTATTTTTTTCCAACAAGGAAAAAGAATCACTCTGCAAGATTAAGATGGGGAAAATGTACTCTTTTAAAACTAAACATATAGACTTGGATCCAAAACTCTTCTTAGAAAAATGCCGTTAATAAAATATTCTCCCCTTTGTGGATGCAAGCGAGAGGCAAGAGATTGTAGCTGAATCCTCCTTCTCTCCGGAATCACACAAAGGATGCTCCCAGAATGGTCCCAGAATGGGACTGAGGCGTCCAATTTAGTTACCATGGAAAATGTGTCCATTGTTCCAGTCAGGCTGCCTGCTTTACCATCCTTTAAAAAAAAATCTTTTAATTAAAAATAAAAGAATGGGGAGCCATGAAAAAAGGGCAGGCCTCCACCATCATTTTTTGTTTTAAAAATAAAGATAAAATGGTAAACTTTGTTTAGGTGGCAGCAAGCCAAGGCACTCAGGATCCCCCAAAGTAAGTTGGGTCTGGCACAGAACATGCTGAGGGAGTGAATGTGGTCTAAGTGTTGCAGAAGAGGAGCGTATCAGTTTGTTTTGTGATGAAAACATGCATGTTGTGACTGGCCACTTACACCATGGCAGCTATTTATGAGAATCTAAGTACATGCTGTTGGCACAGGTAGTCCTTGGCTTACAATTCATTTAGTGACTGTTCAAACTTCCAATGGCACTGGAAAAAGTGACTTATGAACTTTTTTTCACACTTACGACCGTTGCAGCATCCCCATGGTCACATGATCAGAATTTGGACACTTGGCAACTGGCTCATATTTATGATGGTTGCATTGTCCAGGGGTCATGGGATCACCTTTTGCAACCTTCTCACAAGCAAAGTCGACAGGGAAGACAGATTCACTTAACAACCATGTAAGGAACTGAACTTCTGCAGTGATTCATTTAATAACTGAGGCAAGAAAGGTGGTAAAATGTGGCAAAACTCACTTAACAAGTGCCTCACTTAGCAACAGAGGGTTTGGGCTCAATTGTGGTTATAACTCAAGGACCACTGGCATATTCCTAATATGTCCATCAACCCAAAATATTTCTAGTGTCTGGTGTGAGAAATTAACCAGAGCCTTATGAGAATTGCCCAAATCAATGTCTGACAAGCTTTGTTTAAGGATAAAAGAATGGAAAAAACACATTATCAGCAAATACATGATATAGGAAATTGTGAAATTCAGAAGGGACTTGATAATCTCCCCTTCTTACCTTATGGCCTGGAGTACCCATTTTGCCTCCTTCGCCCTTATGACCCTAGAGAAAAAAAAAACCTAAAATAGTTACTGATGTGAAACGGGATATCCACACACTATACATAAATGGGATCCTAACAAACTTATTCATTTATTTCAATATATCTGCTTTAAGGATGATTACATGTAGACTTCACAGATTGCTTGAATTATTAAGTTCCCTAATTTGCATTTCAACTGCGAAATTTATGTTGTCCAAATTTCAGCACATTGTTTTATATCACATTTATATTGATTCAAACAATATACACACCACACCAGATATTTATAAACCTGAAGCAAAACAATGGGAAATGACAGCAGAATTAAACGGATCTTAAATTTTAAGGAATATTTAAGCCAAAGGTGTAAAAACAGCTTAAGTAATGTCAGAAAAAGATATCGAAAAAAGTTTCCACAGGTGTAAGATCAAATAGGTCTTTTAAGGAAGTTTTTAAGAAGAGACTGGACAGCCATTTGCCTGAAATGGTATAGGGTTTCCTGCCTGAGCAGGGGGTTGGACTAGATGACCTCCAAGGTCCCTTCCAACTTCTTCTTCTTCTTCTTCTTCTTATTCTTATTATTATTATTATTATTATTATTATTATTATTATTATTATTATTATTATTATTATTATTATTATTTATATATATTCGTTGAAAAAACAATAGGGGATTGGGAGACTGCAAAAGGGTCTTAATTAGTAACTCTGCCATGCTTGGATGTAACTTGTTCATTTTTTATTGTGTTAAAACCTCAATAAAGTACAATGCTAATGTGTCATATTAACTTTAGATTGTTTCTTAAATAACAAATTTGTACCAATTGGATCCTCTATATACTCTCAGCTAACAAGCTGACCAGCTTAATTAATTCTACAAGATCACATTTATGATCCTGGGATGGTAGTTTTGTTCTTTCTAGCAGAGGTCAGAGAATGAAACCTAAAACAATCTATGGCAGACACGTCAAACTCCCGACATCATATGACATCACACAACATATCGGGACAATTTTGCCATTGCCGGCAATGGGGTGGACGTGGCTTCTGGATGACTTGTCCGACCCGCGGGCTGGCAGTTTTGACACCCCTGATCTATGGCTTCTCTGACTGAACAATAAAGCACAGATTCACATGTTATGCAGTTTCACAGCTTACGTTCTTTACATCAAGCAAGCATTATTCCTAGTTATATCATAACTAAAGAAAAAAAGAAAAAAAAGCAGCATACCTGGATGCCTTTTTCACCCTGATTTCCTTTCTCTCCCTGAAAAATAAAAAAATCAATTTCTTGTTAAACTGTTATTTGTAACAGTAATGGTGAAATTAAACTAAAGCAAATTAAAAGCTATTACAGGTGGTCCTTGACTTACAAACACAATTGAGCCCAAAATTCCCATTGCTAAGCAAGGTCAATTGTCAGGCAAGTTTTGCCCCATTTTACAACCTTTTTTTTGGAATTGTTAAGTGAATCACTGCAGTTCTTAAGTGAATCATGGGGTTGTTAAGCGAATCTGCCTTCCTCTATTGACTGCTTGTGGCAAGCCAGCTGGGAAGATTACAAAAGGTGATCACATGAACCTGGGACAGTGCAACTGTTACAAATATATGCCAGTGCCAAGTGACCAAATTTTGATCAAATGACCACGGGGATGCTGCAATGGGAAAACCGATCACAAGTCACTTTTTCAATGCCGTTGTAATTTAAAATGGTCACTAAATGAATAGTTGTAAGTCAAAGACTATCTGCAGTTGTAGTTGTAGAAATATCTTGTACATATGAATGGATTTTTCCCTGACATCATGCAATACATTTGCCCAAGGCAATGTGCAATCTCTCGAACAATGGTTTGCACATCTTAGAGCCATGCTACTACATGGCAGTGCACAATTTTCGTTTTTAATTTCACATCTCCAGTCACTGTTGGCATGCCAGTTCATTAGGACACATCACTGTTAGAATTTCTTTTGCATCCACATTTCTGGTTCCCACTTATTTGTTTAAACAATTTTGAACAAAAGTTCTCAATGCAATAACAAGGGTATCAATCTATCTTTCTGCTTTGATTAAAAAGCCCATGATATAAGAAGAAAATCTGATGTTAAGGAAGGATATTGCACTTATTTAAAGTCTTCAGATACTGAAAGATCTTCAGAAGACACTCATCTTCAGCTGCAAATAGGATGTTACTGTTGCATTCAGGTAAATCTTGCCCAGTTTCCCTAAAGCAGGGGTAGGCAACCTCGGCTCTTTTATGACTCGTGGCTCAGGAATTCTGGGAGTTGAAGTCCACGAGTCATAAAAGAGCCGAGGTTGCCGACCCCTGCCCTAAAGGGCACTAAAAGTCCTTTTAAACAAAGATGTCCAGCGATGTGTAATTTTAATACTATGTTTGACATACTTATTTCCCCAAATGTAAATTTATAATATTGTAAAGAAAATACGTTGATCCTAAAACGCTACTTCAGAATACTGTAAAGCTTGTGTTCTTCGGATAAATGTGTCTATTGGGATACTGAATTAATGATTAAGAAGAAAATTGTTTAAAAGTGATAAAAACAATATTAATACATAATATATTCATGGCCTTCGGACTGACACAAATGAGGGAAATGTGGTGGAGGGATACAAATTAGACCTCATAATAGAAAGGTCTAATTTCACCCACCACTCCCATCAGTTGGTGTGTTTTTTTTTTGTATCCGTATTCCCACAGGCCATGTATCATGTGGCCTCGTGGAGAGATTGATAGGACAAGCCATGTCATATCTTTCTCTCCGAGTTATTATACCATGCAAGCGGGACTCTGTCAAGTGTGATTTTCCTATGTCAAAGCTTTCAGTGGCCTTCAATACTACCAACCATGGTATTCTTCTCAACTGCTTAGGAGAGCTGAGTATCAGAGATATTGTTTGAGGGTCTACAGCAGGGGTCTTCAAACTCGGCCCTTTTATGACTCATGGACTTCAACTCCCAGAATTCCTCAGCCAGCATGCCTGGCTGAGAAATTCTGGGAGTTGAAGTCCATGAGTCATAAAAGGGCCGAGTTTGAAGACCTCTGGTCTACAGGATGGTGATGAGATAAGAGAAATGGTGACTTTAGCCATCCAATGTAAAGCAGTCCCGGGTATAATTGTCCTCATATTTAAGTAGACCTCAGGTTACAACAGCAATTTGGACCATAATTTCTGCTGTTAAGTGATGCAATCATAAAGTGTGATGTTATGTGACTGCATTGCTTAGCATTGCTTAGTCTCAGGGGAAAAAACACCGGAGTGCAAATTCCAACCTTCCCTGCCAGCTTTCCTATTAACTTTGTTTGTCTGAAGCCAACAAAGAACATTGCAAATGATGATCACATTATTGTCCCAAAGGTGCTTTTTCAACAGGCAGCTAGACTTCCTTTGTTTTTCCTTGAAGACGTTTCACTACTCATCCAAGAAGCTTCTTCAGTTCTGAAGAAGAATTAAAGAAGCCTCTTGGATGAGAAGTGAAACGTCTTCAAGGAAAAACAAAGAAAGCCCAGTTGCCTATTAAAAAGCACCTTTGGAACAACCATGACCTGGATGACTGTGAATCTCTATAGACATGATCAGATATGTGGGACACCTATACTATCGAAGGCCCAAGATGGTTGTTAGCACCCAGATCACAATCACAAAACTGCAGGGGTGCTGGAATGACTAGAACTTCAAGGGCCTGTCTTTAAGTACCATTATTATAACTTCAAACACAAAATTATTGGTTGTTTTTTTTTCTTAAATTTTGTGGCCTTTCACACATGAGAGCTCCCAAAGTATGATGATTATATGGGCACAAAAGCTGTCTAAATTAAACAAATAAATATTAACTAATGTTTCTTCTCTTCTAAGGAAGGCCAAACATGGAATTTAATCCACTAATCTCTATCTTTGTACTGATATTATACGGACAAAACAAATGATTCTAGCTGGATATTTACCTGTAAAAGATAAGCTGAAAATTAAAAACTATACCATCAGAGGTTAAGGGAATTGTCTGAATTAGATGTACTTTTCACTGATAAAAGTTAGCAGTGCAACCATATGTTCTGAGAAGAGTCCTGCAATTTCTGGTTCTGATTGGGAGAAATGTAACTACAAGTTAACTTTTTGTCTAATGGTCTCAAGCAGTGATGGGATTCAGATATGTGAACAACAGGTTCTCTGTGTGGATGCCGCTTCCGGAAGTCCATTCTGGGCCTGGGCAACAAAAAAATAGCTGCCGGTTCTGCCGAACTGGTGCGAACCGGCTGGATCCCACCACTGGTCTTAAGTATTAAATTTGTAAGGGTAATTCACAACTAAAGGCTCACTGATTCTTTGGGCTTTGTTACAAAAGGAAATACAGGTCCATAATAATAAATAAAAACAACAGGCATACCTTCAAACCCGGAGGACCAGGCATCCCAGGATAGCCTGGTTCACCTGAATCACCCTGTCTTCCTTGTTCTCCCTAAGTAACCAAAAAGAATTCCATAAATAGGAAACTACACACGATGAAAATGCATTGTTCTTGTGAAGCTGTGGACACAATATATGATTCAAAAGCATATGGGTGGTAATGACTGTGGGCTTCTTTTTTTCCTGGGCCTTCGCATTACAGTCATGCAAAAATCTTAAGAAAAGGTTCTTCACAATATGAGGGAGCATGAATGAAATGGCTCTTTAAACTCTTTACATCAGGGGTGTCAAACTCAATTTCATTGAGGGCCGCATCAGCATTGCGGTTGCCCTCAAGGGGCAGGGTGGGTGTGGCCAGGGTGGGTGTGGCTAGAGTGCGTATGGCCTACTGGGTGGGCGTGGCCAGCTCTACATCATTCGCATCAAGGGTGCCTATGGGTGCCTGGGCAGGAGTGGGACAGATCTGAGGGTCTCTGGCAGAAGGAGGGTCTCTGGGCCAGGGCCAAGGCAGTGAGGGCCGTTCCCTCACTGTTTCCAGGATGGCTTCGCGGGCCACATGAAACCACTTTGCGGGCCGGATCCGGCCCCCGGGTCTTGTGTTTGACATGTCTGCTTTACATAGTATTAAAGTCGCTATATTATTCATGGAACATACTGTATGCAGCTGTCCCACCTCCCCAGCAAAGTATTTCTTTCATATCCTTATTTTACAACGCTTGTTAGAGAAGAAGAAGACTCATATCTTTCGGGCAGGGGGGGGCTGTTTCCTGAATATTTCTACCACAGAGTAAATCCCTGCGATATTTTGACATCAAATGAGCTGTAAACGTAAGAAGCGTGATGAAAACTCATAAGGACATTCATTATTCTTGCCTTTGCTCAGAATACTGAAAATATCCATCAACATTAAGAAAACTGAATTATTTACATAAAAGCACAGCTCTTTTATCACAACCCTGATAAAATTATTTTAGAACTTAACTTATGCAAACATTTAAAAGAGCTGCAGTGTTAAAAAAAATTTAAAAATCACCTCATTTCTAACTGCTACAAGCATTTAGCCAACAAGTTCCCCACCGAACCATGACAGACAAGTTTAAATTGGCAGTGGAGCTCTAGATACAGATAGTCCTCGATTTATAATCACAATTGGGACTGAACTTTCCATTGCTAAGTGTGGCATTGTTAACTTTCCAATTTTGTGGCCTTTTCTGCTGTGGTTGTTAAGGAAATCACAGGGGTCATTAGGTTAATCACACAGTTTTTAAGTGAATCTCTCCCCCCCCCCCCGTTGACTCTGCTTATTGGAAGTTGGATGGGGAAGTTGCAAACAGCAGTTATGGGATCCTGGGATACTACAACCATCATAAATACATTCGAGTTGCCAAGCACCCAAATTTTGATCCTGTGACCAAAGAGATGCTGCAACGGTCATAAGTGTAACAATTGGTCATAAGTCATTTTTTCAGCACCAATATAACTTTAAACGGGTCACTAAACAAATCGCCATAAGTCAAGGATTATCTGTACTTTCAACAAAGGTTATCTTTCACAAATGTTAGATGTAAAGGGCTCTGGTTGAACTTTCTGCGGATGTCAACATGAGCCATGGTTAAAAGTGACAAAAATTAACATGGAAAAGGAGGTACAAGACCTGAATAAACTGTGTATGGATACTGGTGCTCCATCCTAAAACATATACATCCCTGGAGCTTCTGCAAAAGGGAACTCCATCCGTAAGCATAGTTCATGCTTTTTGTTATTAATAAGGAGTAGCTAATACAGGCAGTTTGTCCTTTAATTAGCAAGAGAAGCAAAGCATTTAAGTAATCACAAGTTCATATCAGGAAGAGAGAAATGAACACTGAACACAAAGCAAGCATAGTTTTCATGTTAACCAAAGAATGTAATTCCTTGCCTCACAACACACCGAAACTTAGTCAAATTTACCTTGATACCTGGAATTCCTGATTTCCCTTGAGGTCCTTGTTCACCCTTGTTGCCCTGCAAATGTGAGACGTTAATGGAGTTGCTAAAACAAATTGAACAAAACATTTAGAGAGGCAAATTAAATGAATAAACCATGCTACACTACTACAACTCTTCCTTCTCTGGAGCTACTCCTTTTCTGAAATTCCCCTATCGTAATGAACACAGAGTAATTTTGAGCAGTATCATGAATTGTGACTGTATCTGAGTGTGCTGGTGTGTGTGTAAGAGAATAAAGGAACATATTAGAGAGTGAAAGGGGAATGGCTACAGTTCAGTTTACAACTTCATCTCTTCATTTCTTACATACGTGAAGGAGATGCATTGAAAGACTGCAGTACAGGGCTTGTGGGACTTACAGAATCCCATACAATGAGCATGGACATAGAAGTTTCAATGCACAGACTTTCATGTTCCAAGATTTCTACAAGAAGCACATAGACTTCACCTATTCAGATGTGCAAGCTCTTGCTCCCCCTTCCAATTTAAGGAAAGAACTGCTGTATCACTTTTGGACAGAATGAAACCATCTTAAAAAGTCTTGCATGTATCAAGCTTCCTGCGATCCCAAATATTGAGTTCACTCAGTTAAGACTTCAGAAGAGTTTTCGTATATTTGATTTTTCTCTTGTTTACTTAAAATTTGGGTAACATTTTTAAGACTTTCTTTTTTACAAGTCAAAGCAAAAAATGTACCTTAGGACCTGACCCTCCAGGTAAGCCTGATGATCCTTCAAGTCCAGGAAGACCCTAAGAAATAGAAATAAAAATGGACATATACAAACAACCCTCAAAATCTATTTTTAAAACTAAGAAGGTTGGAACATAATCAATACAGATTATATTACAATTTCTTCTAACGTGAACCCTTTCATTTCTTACATTTGAATAACACAGATCGAAAATGTGCATACATTGCAGCGTGTTGCTGCATTCCACCTCTTTTTGCCTTATATTTTTACTTTCAATTGAACATTTATCATTAATTCCTTTCAAATACAAATAAATATAAAGTTTACATATTTATTATTTGGAGACTGATAATCCCTTTTCGTAAAAGCCTTTCCAAAAGAGATGAAGTGCTCTTTCAGAGTTAATATGCTTGCTTTAAAAAAAACAAATCAGGCATTTTTACTACTCCGCCAGCCCATGTTCATCTGAATCAATTCTGCCTTATATGTATACAATTTCAATGTATTCAATAGAGTGGAAAAATTTACTCACAACGGAAAAGAGAAATAAGAGGTGGATGAGCGACTAGTTGAGTAAACAGCATTGTCATCAATACTAGACTTAAAACCTGACACTGAAACCAAATTAAACAACAAAGAGTGATCCAAAAATATATTGTGTGAAGTGCTTGACTAGGAAAAATGCCGAGAGGCTTCTCCAACACGAGCAGCACCAGTGGGATCCTGCTTGGACTTTGGCAATCACAATAGAAATTTGGGCTTAACTCCACTAAGGCATGATTAATTTTCTCTCTCTTCATCTGCAAGGGCCAATTAAAGTTACATAGTTGTTAGTGCCTCTTAAGTGCAATGATCCATTAATTAAGGAAGGTTAGAACATAAATATTTAATATTACCAACAGTTATAAAATATACAAATGATAAACTGGCACAGAGGATACACGTTCGCCCCTTCCCTTGCTCTCTTTCCTATTCCTTTCCCATCATCAGTGTTTACATTATATCTGCCCAAGCATTAAGTACAATGAATTCAAAGAGTCAGTGTTTGCAAGCCTGTTTCAAGCCTCTGCGTGAAAATCCTCTGTTTATAATAGATCAAGTGTGCATGTAACTGGTGCTTTATGTATGGCTCAGATTCAAGCCAGACATAATACTAAACAGACTATCAAAACTACATTCTTAAAATTAACGGCAAGCACAAGGTGCTCAAATAATTCTGTTTTCACTGGAATCATAGGGCGCTTTAACCTTTTTTGACCTAGTCACAATGCCAATGAAATAAGCCACACTAGGGTAAATTTTTTGTTCATTTAAAAAGCCTGATATTTGGCACAGACAAAGCCAACAAGAGAGAGAAAGAATTATAACAAGGGATAGAAGAAGGGATTTTCCAAGGTTGGTTTTGTTAATAACCTAGACTAAAAAGCCTCCCCGTCCCCACCCCCCCAAAAAACAAACCTTGCAGAAGCCACAAAACTAACACAAGAATCTCCACATGTTCAAAATCAAAAGGGCCAATCCCATATCTTAAGTTAGGAAAGTTTAAAGAAAGTCTTTTGGGGGGGGGGTATATTCTTTGCAAATAGGTTTTTCTTATACAGTCTGGAGCACAGAGATGAAGAGCCTGTACCCTTTCAAATGCTACTAAATCCCAACTCCCATGAGCCCCTGCCAGCACTACAAAACACAAGAGATGCTAGGAGATATAATGCAGCGACATCTGAAAGTCCCCTGGCTCCCCACTCATGATGTAGCACTTTTACAAAAGTAGCCAAAAATGATGCAACAAGAATGAAGCAAGTTTTTAAAATACAGTATAACAAATTATTGTTGCTTCTTTCTCCAAAACTGGAGTTACTAATGGCAAATATAACAATAAATGATTGACGTTGGCAACTATAATGGGAATAATTATTCCTTATTCCTGATCAAACCGGTCAGTCCTAGAGGAGATCAACCCTGACTGCTCTTTAGAAGGCCAGATCCTGAAGCTAAAACTCAAATACTTTGGCCACCTAATGAGAAGGAAGGACTCACTGGAGAAGAGCCTAATGCTGGGAAAGATTGAGGGCAATAGAAGAAGGGGACGACAGAGAATGAGGTGGCTGGATGGAGTTACTGAAGCAGTAGGCGTGAGCTTAAATGGAGTCCAGAAGATGGTAGAGGACAAGAAAGCCTGGAGGAACGTTGTCCATAGGGTCGCGATGGGTCGGACACGACTTCGCAACTAACAATAACAAAATTCCTGATGAAATTTCCCTCAGGTATTTCATATGAATTGTCAACAAGATTTTCATCCATTCTCTTCTGGAACAACTACTGTAACGAACAGCAAATAAATTTCACTTTATATTCTGACTGATTTCTCTTCAGCCACTCTAAATATTTAAATAATCCATGCACTTGAAAATAAACGGATCCTATCTTCTTCCTATGGGAAGAAGAGACTGAAAAATAATCATAATAATAAATGATCTGGAAAATGTACTATTTGAACTAATATGGTGCTTCCTGCACGTGCAGAAACCATCTTGGAGAAACAATAACCACCATGCTGCAAAGCAACAACCTATACCAACCATTTTGTGGATGTGCCCACTACATACTTTCAAAATGCAAAATGTATCCTAGCCTAAAAGGATGCCTGACCAATGTTAAGATTTTAGGAAATGTATGTATTATCTTGAACACTGAGCGCTATCTAACAAAATGAAATTCAATGATGAAAAAAGTAAGGTTCTACATTTAGGCAAGGAAAACCAAATATACAGGTACAGTATAGGTGGTACCTTGCTCAATAGTAGTAACTGTGAGAGTGATCTTGGAGTCCTAGTGGACAATAACTTAAATATGAGCCAGCAGTGTGCTGCAGCTGCCAAAAAAGCAAACGCAGTGCTAGGCTGCATTAACAGAGGGATAGAATCAAGATCATGTGAAGTCTTAATACCACTTTACAATGCCTTGGTAAGGCCACACTTGGAATACTGCATCCAGTTTTGGTCACCACGATGGAAAAAAGATGTTGAGACTCTAGAAAGAGTACAGAGAAGAGCAACAAAGATGATAAGGGGACTGGATGCTAAAACATATAAGTAATGGTTGCTGGAATTCGGTATGTCTAGTTTAACGAAGAGAAGGATGAGGGGGGACATGATAGCAGTGTTCCAATATCTCAGGGGCTGCCACAAAGAAGAGGGAGTCAAGCTATTCTCCAAAGCATCTGAAAGCAGGACAAGAAGCAACGGATGGAAACTAGTCAAGGAGAGAAGCAACCTAGAGCTAAGGAGAAACTTTCTGACAGTTAGAACAATTAACCAGTGGAACAACCTGCCTCCAGAAGTGGTGAATGCTCCAACACTGGAAGTTTTTAAGAAAAGACTGGACAACCATTTGTCTGAAATAGTATAGGGTTTTCTGCCTGAGCAGTGGTTGGACTTTAATAATAGTGATCTGTCTAAGAATAAAAGTTTAGGTCTATATTGCAAGCTCACATTCTTCTTCCTCTTTATTTATTTACTCTAGTTATTTATCAAATATATATGCTGCTCATCTCGCAGTGAAAGCCAACACTAAGCAGCTTACAACATGATAAGAATCATCATCTTCCTATGATATTTATGGAGATATAACAAATTGTATATATGCACTGGCACTGCCCTTAGTTTGAGTAGGAAAGGACCTTTTCTTTCCAGAGATAATGATAAGCACAGGATAAATATAAATAAGCAAACAAGGATCAGCCACAGCCTTAATTCACATCTTCCATTCTCATATAAATTCAAATGTGAGAACTTGTTTGTAACATTCATACAGCAAACATATACACTATGCTTCAATAAACTAGAGGATTGCTATTATTAAAGTGGTAAGTAACAATAATTAAACTGAAACCCAAAGCTAAATATTTGATTTTAAAATATGCACTGAGTTCATGAACCTTTTTAACAAAAGGCAAAAATTGCTTATTTGGTAAACCTATCACAGCGATCAGAATACAAATTCAAACAGGCAGGAAAAGATGGGGATTGCAGTAAGAAGTCTTTGTTCAGAGAATAAGTGGAAACTGCTATTGAAATGGCAGAGAAAAAACTTAAGTGGCAATCTTAAAATAGATGACCAATCTATCTTTATGGTGGTCACCATAAAACAGAAAGCCTGACCTGTGTATATATAATCTTATACCAGCACAAATATCAAGAAGAGGGGTAATAAGAGTATTTTGCAAAAGGAAAAGGGTCCATGTGAAACTATTGTATGCCTCATGTCATTCTCTAGTAATAGCACTTTTTCTCCTTCATTGACTGAATTCCCCAACTATTATAGTACTTTCTGAGATTAAATCTACAGTTGAAAGATGAAGCCTCTTCCAAAATACTTCTTTATTAAAATGGAGCTATGTCTACATAAAGAATACCCATCACTTTGAATTTACATTGGTGACAGCCACCATCTGTTCAAAATTAACGTACCATCCATTCTGGAAAGAGAATCATTTTGTGGAAGCTATTAACAGGTCAGAACAGAGGCGCCTCCTTGTTATAAAACTGTTCAATGTGATGGAAAGAATAATAATTTTCAACTTCCCTAATAAGTGAATGACAGAACATTTGAAAGGATCCTTAAGGCAATGAATAGTCTCCCCCTTTCAAAAAAGCATTTAATTTCAATTTCCATGTCGTATTCAGTATGCATTAATTCAAGACAGTGCATCTGTAGCATAATTAGTTTGTTTTAATGAAGTTATACTGTTTTTCTTCTCTATTTTAAAACTAGCATTTTTGTCTTCATTTCATCATTGTGTTCAATTCATTTCATTCAGACATATTGACTTCAGGATTTTACAGTTGCTGTGAAAGTATAATGCAGAACTGGGTAGCCTGATTTTCTTCAGGTCCATGATTCCTATAAATTTGGCATTTTGCCATACCCACTTAAAAAATATGGAATATCAAAAACATACAGGTAACCCTGGCGATCCTTTTGTTCCTTCTTGTCCTGGCAGCCCACTTTCACCCTATGATAAATTTAAAAAACAAAATAAAACATTATTTAATTTATTATAGAATACACTGTAGCAGTAGCCAAAAAACAAACAAACCAGGAAATATCTCTATATAAAGTCTACATTCTGATAAATACCTTATCTCCTTTTATTCCTTGAATTCCAGGGATCCCAGGAATTCCCTTGGGGAAAATAAATTAAAGCATATTAAACAGAAGCACCACTATGTTTCTCATTTGAGGCTTTTTATTCCTTCTTTAATTATCCTTGGAAATAATTACGCATTCATATCCCACTGTGATATCAGACTTGAAACAGAAGTTGTAAGTGCATATTTATGTGCGAATGACTATCCATTATGAGGAAACACAATCATGAACATTGCTTACAAATAGCTGCATGTTGGCAGTATCACCTATTATATTTGTATATACCACTTTGCATGGTATATAACCTTTGAGCTGTCAATCAACAGAGGAAATTAGAATTCTTGACTGATTCTTGAGCATGACTCAACAATGCACAGAGGGAGGCATCTGAAAATTCTTGATCTGGATCTTTAACCACATACATCATTATTCTTATGGAGCATTAAACTTACATAGCTGTTTCTATCCTAGGCTTCAAGCTCATTAAAAAAAACCTATGGAATCCCTATGCATAACGTATCTTCAAAAGTATTTTTGAATTGATTAATGTTCCTTGTGTCTGCAAGATACTAATCTTTCTTTCAAGAGAAAGTTTTTGCATGAAACTTTCTCTGCTTTCCCTTTTTTCTGTTTTATTTTAGGGATATTGTAAAATATTAAGAAAAAAATGTTTCATCTCAAAAACAGCTTTTATTTTTGGACAGAGTTATTTTCTGGGAAACTAACAAAAAACAATGAGGTCTTTATTAAAAAAAAAGAAAATCTAATTTCCATCCTCATTGTAGCAAGGTTTGGGTTATGACCCTTTCCTCCTACGCCATAAAAAGCATTGGCAAGAAAACATTCAGAAAAGTACTTGGTGTCTCTGTTGGAAAACCCTGACAATCTAAATGCAGTTGTGCTTTTTGGCTTGGGCTGGTTTGAGTCTACAGAACTCTCCACATTCACAGTGGCTGTGACTCATTTAATGACTACCAAGGCTCATGGCACCCACAATCATTTAACCTTAGCAGAAGTTACTTTGTCACACAACGTGCATACCACAAACAGAAGCTGCTAGTTTTCTTTGCTACTGGAAGCCACATGAAACAAACCCAACAGTTCTTGCCAGGGGTGAGCATATCATATGATTTACTTGCAGGGAGCCAAGAACAGCCACATGCTGAATTTTACAAGGGGATTTTCAACCTAGACCTCACCTATCACATTATGCTGATCATAAGAAGCAGAGGAAATACATTTGTGTGCAGAGTTTACAAGCACACTTTGCCTCCAAAGGTCTAACACATAGTAATTAAATTCTTAAGGCAATATTTTTAAAAGAACAGAATTTATTATTTTAATTAAAATGTGTAGTATACTTGGATATACTAAAAGTGGCATTTCCTACTTTCTACATTTGCAATTGCATTCAGGAACAAAGACCATATAGTATATCCCTACTAGCTAGTGTAATTTTTGCTTATGCACATAGATTTCAAATGCTGTACTGCTAAATATATTGATATCTTATGAGACTGCTGTTGGAGAGATTAGCGCTGCATTGAAAACAACTAGATTTGTAACAGAAATCGCAGATGGGAAGAATGTGACTGATGGGCATTTTTTCATATATTGGGGTCCCAAGACTTCTCCAACCATTTTGCTTGGGGTGATATGAGTAGAAGCCTAAGACATCTAGAGGGCTTCTCTTTATTTATCGAAATGGACTGATTTATACATAAATGAATAGAAAACTAATGTAAATTGATCACTATTAGAATTGAATGGCCCATCCTATCTAGAAGATCTATTTATGTGGCCTGTAAGAATTGAAATAGACTTGATCAATCAATCCATCAATCAAAAGTCCTATCAAGATAGTAATCTGGCAATCATGTTTATCTAAAAAATACTTTCTGGCTAACCTATCACTACAACAAGGAAAAGCTATGCAGAGCCTGAAACATGCAGTCTACTGAATATTGTTTTTCATGAAGGCACTTTTAGATTTTTTTTCATTCTGAGTTTTATGAAAAACTATTAGGTTTATTTCCTGTAATATTTTTTCTGTTAATGACTGATATACAGTATATATATATACACATATATATATATATATATGGATCTTTGGTCATTCGGGTTTTTTCCCGCGTAGAATTGAAGGTGTAGGAGCAACGTTTCGACGGAATCCCATCCGTCATCCTCAGGCTGGTGGCTTCAGCTTCCTGAAGCTGAAGCCACCAGCCTGAGGATGACGGATGGGATTCCGTCGAAACGTTGCTCCTATACCTTCAATTCTACGCGGGAAAAAACCCGAAGATCCACATACAAACACCCGCGAAAACCTCAGAAAACATATATATTCTCTACATGGGGCTGCCCTTGAGGACCACCCGGAGGCTACAACTGGTACAGAATGCAGCCGCGAGAGTTGTGTTGGGAGTCTCCCGATACTCCCACGTTACACCTCTGCTCCGTGAGCTGCATTGGTTACCAGTTGTCTTCCGGGTGAGATTCAAGGTACTAGTAATGGTGTTTAAAGCCCTACATGGCAGGGGTCCGGAGTACCTCAGGGAACACCTACTGCCGGCATCAACTTCCCTGCACCCTGTGCGTTCCCACAGAGAGGGACTCCTCAGGGTGCCACCGATCAGAGAATGTCGATTGGTGGCCCCCAGGGGGAGATCCTTCTCTGTGGGCGCTCCGGAACTATGGAATCAGTTACCGGTGGAGCTCCGGATGGCGCCCGATCTTCGCTCCTTTCGCCGCAATCTGAAAACATTTTTATTCGAACAAGCCGGCCTGGCCTGATGGGGGATTGCTGGGGTTTTTATTGCTGTATTTTTGGGGTTTTTATAAACGTATTGTATTAATTGTTTTTTAATGGGCAACTATTTAATTTTCTTTTAAGATTTGTAACTTTGCATTTTATTCTTGCCCTGTTCACCGCCCTGAGTCCTTCGGGAGAAGGGCGGTATAGAAATATTAATAATATATATATATATATATATATATATATATATATATATATATATATATATGCAAATTATTCAAATTGCTAATAAAGAATTTTGGGAGGCTGAGATGATCATTTCGAACTCTTTATGTTCTCATCAGTCAGTCATACCCTTTATCTGAGATTCGAACCTGGGCTGATTATATATTAGGCAGTTGTTTTAACTTCCTGAGCCACAGGTTCTTTCTCTCTTTTATTAGCTAGAAGGCAAGGCAAATGTGTGTTAAGTATTTGTCAAGGCTTTTTGAATGCACCTTGCTAATTAACTCTTTCATTCCTGTTTTGGCCTGACTCAAGGCTTATCCACAGGATATAGTCAACTTATGACAGCTCATTATTTGTGCAAATTATTCAAATTGCTAATAAAGAATTTTGGGAGGCTGAGATGATCATTTCGAACTCTTTATGTTCTCATCAGTCAGTCATACCCTTTATCTGAGATTCGAACCTGGGCTGATTATATATTAGGCAGTTGTTTTAACTTCCTGAGCCACAGGTTCTTTCTCTCTTTTATTAGCTAGAAGGCAAGGGAAATATGTGTTAAGAATTTGTCAAGGCTTTTTGAATGCACCTTGCTAATAATTATACACACACACATACATATACATATACACACATACACATATACATATATATGTTATGCATGCATGCATACATGCATACATACATATATATATATACATATATATATAGTTAAACAACTAATTCCCACAATACTGTCTAGGCCCTGGGATGTCAAACCACCTAATAGGGCTGTATTACTTATTAGCCTTCTCATCTGTCCTATTACCATATCCTTAGATTCTTATGACTATAACTTGTTGTATCTCATGATTTATGTTGATTGCTTTTTTTTAGTATCCTATTATGATTTATGCTGATTGCTTTAGTATCCTATGACTATCATTGAGTGTTGTATCTATGATTTATTATTGTATTCTTATGATTATCATTATGATTGTCACTTGTTGCTTGTATGTACTATGAGAGCTTATGCACCAGAGACAAATTCTTTTTGTGTGTCACACTTGGCCAATAAAGAATTCTATTTCTATTTCTAATAGGTTTTTGTTAGACTTCAAGTTGGCAGTTAATTCTTGTTGCTGCTATTCTTTAAGCCTGCCTCAGAATAGCTGAAAAATTAGTAGCAATCATGTTCAGTTTCAGCTTAAAAATAATATATATTCCCCAAAACTATGCTCAAAAGTAGCCTTCACTTTGATTCTTCTTATGGTATCTCCACACGAGAGTTCACTGTGGCTGACACCTACATTTTTATGAGCAAAAATTAAAGAGGGAAGAATCACTCCACATCTGGGTGGATCTTATTAACAGGCAAACCCTTTTATTTTCTGTTCAAAATTAAATTTCTTTGTTACATAACATTTATTCCTTGATACACAGAAAGCTGCCAGGAGAACAGCCAGAGCACAGAGCATTTGGCAAAAATTATAGAAGGAAATTTTAAACAAAGAATCCTCTGCAAGTCACATAGAAAAAAAGGCATAGAGTTCTAGGAAGAAAGATCATTCTAAAGTAGGTAGTATTTTCTTCCTCTAATCTGTCTAAAACCATCTGGCAAAGGCTGGATATTTGGTCAAATACTGGCAAACAAAATACTCCAGCATAGTTATGAAACTGTTGTTTAATTTCAAAAGTTAATTAACTTTTAATCTGAATGAATTAACAATGTATTTTGCAACTCGAGTGAACTTTTCCACTGTTCTAAAGCAGATTCAAGGAATTTGTGGAATGGAAAGGTATATCTGCTTTGTGATATACCACCCAGATGTCTATGGAGATTCTCAGTCATCTGCGTCATGGTTGTCCCAAAAGTCCAGAAGGACTTTGCTTTTCCTTGACAATGTTTTGCTTCTCATCCAAGAAGCTTCTTCAGCTCTGACTGAATGGTGGAGGAATTAAGGAAGACACATGTCAAACCCAAAAATAGATTAAAGATAGATTAAACAATTGCACAATAAATACAGATAGGCAATTAAACATGAAGTATAAGTTTCAATTTAATGTTTCTAAACAATTAAAACTGCTGGCTTTATTCAATTTAATCTGTACCATGTAACGTTTAGCTTTTGTGAGCACTACATTAACTGAAACGATAAAAAATGTCTGTCTCTGATCAAACACTAACTCAAAGCAGATTATCCATACAATGGTTAAATAACTGAGGGAAACAGAGTGTTTGGATGCTTTACAAATGGGAAAAATGCCACTCTCTGGGAGTGTTATAAAAGTTGTATGGAGCATTTCATGAATCATTGGCTTTAGGAAAGGCAGTCGTAGGGGAAGTCCTTTGTGGAATTAACAGGGTATATCCTCCATTGGCATATGAGTGAAGAATTTTAATTTGCAATCCAATTCTCTCTCCTGCTCTAGAAATTTTTTTTCCTGTAAAACATGCTTTCTGCTATATGGTAAAACGATAATCAAAGCAGTGTAGGGTAGGTCTACAAGTACTTCCTGGGCTATGACTGTAATTGAGCCTGGCAAATATGACCATAAGTTGTGATAGTTGCAAACTGGGTCACTAAACCCAACGTTATGACCTTTTTTGCAGTAGTCATTAAGCAAACACTACAGTCATTAAGCCAGGGGTGTCAAACTGCCAGCCCGCAGGCCGGATGCATCATCCAGAAGCCACGCCCACTCCATTGCTGCCAATGGCAAAACTCTCCCGATATGTTGCGCGACATCACGTGACGTTACAAGTTTGACATGTCTGCATTAAGCTAATGCTGCAATCATTAAATGAACCCATTGTTCACTATGGGGCGTTTTTTTTGCCAGAAATGGGAAGTAAATGCCCGTTTCTTGCAAAATCATAGTAAATTGAGGTCATGCAACTGCAAATGGCCATCAATGCAGGTAAGTTGCTGAGCATCCAAAATGTGGTCATGTGACCATGGTGGAGGCAACACTGGCACTCTGAAACCAGGTAGTAAGTAGATTTTGGGGGGTCTACCATGCTCTCAAATGGTAACAGCCAGTTATAGGTTGAGGACTAAAAAGGTATAGAAGAATCACAAGAGACTAAAGTAATTGATAAAATGTTGACAGTACCTCCAAGAAGGAAAAAAATGGAGATGTGGAACAGAAAAACGGAAGGGTCCAGGAAACTCTGTAACATGGGCTCAGCAGGCAGAGTTTAGGAGGAAGAATACTGGCAAGTTAGAATTTTGAAGAACTTGGAACTATGGTAAAAAAATATGTACCTCACAAGGATGTTTGGATCAAAATTCTTTAGTTCCTGACAGACATTGCTTTATTGTTCTACCTGTCTGTCTGTCTGTCTGTTTATCTATCCATCTCTCACCACTCACCTTTGGGGATAGATTGAGATGCAGATCTTACTGCTAGTTACTGATACTCCCCAGGGTGAGGTTGGGTGGAACCCAAGCTCTGCTCCTTCAATATGTGTGCTAAGATGTCATAGGCATGTATGAAAGAGTTGTAACTTGCATTATGATGGCATGACAACTCTTTTCATCACTTTAATCTGTAAAGTGTGGGGGGGGGGTTGTCCTGCAGACACCAATCCCAGCTTCCATTTCTCAGAATTCTGACTTCAGAATGCCCCCAAGTATTAATCATGAACCACTTTGAGTCTTCTTTTAATGGAAGCAGTAGAAAGTTGTTTTAAATAAACAAACAATATACAACATTATGTCAACAGGCTCCCTATGAAAGCACTACTTTTCTAAGGTGGAAAGGAAGAAATAGTCATGTTGATGAATGTCAGTAATTGCTCATCAAAAAGAAAAATACAGTAGTGACACAAAGACAAAAATCCTCCCTAATCTCTTAAAGAAACATTAAAAGATCAGCTGCCAGGATTTGGCATGTGGTTGTGTTCTGTTTGGATGCTCAACTTTTAAAAATAGATTTTAACAAGGACAAGTGAATGTCAGTAAAACAACCTCAAAAGATAAAGAACTTGACATAAAAGTCATTGAAAAACCTACTGGATTCCCCCGTCTTCCTTCTGGTCCTGGAGAGCCCTGTTGTCCAACTTCTCCCTTAATGTTAAGAAATAATCATGAAACTATTAAATTTCCAGTAGCACACTGGAAACTGTAACAGCATAAACTTAACTCAACCAATATATGGGAAATATCTAAAATCTGCCAGTAAAATACACAAAGCTATATCTTTAAGCCGTGTTTTTTTTTAATTCTTCCACTTGTATTTAGTTACAGCTCTTGCCAATGATGCAAAATCTATATTCAGGCCTGTTTCCTGTGAAATAAATCTCTGGAAAAGACCAAGAGTCCATCATCTATATTTAGCAGAACATGAAAACTGTGCTGATGTGTGCGGCTCTGTTGGTTTCTGCCTCCAGAGGGCATGGCTAACAAAATATGGATACCTTTCCAAAAGATTCAGGGGTGTAGTTGATTTGGCTGCATTTGTCAGCTAACAATGACCCAGTGATGTAGACCTTGCTGATTGATGGCTCTATTATCTGCATTGATAGGGCTCGCAACTTGGGCGTCCTCCTGGATTCACAGCTCAATTTTGAAGACCATATAGGAGCTGTGACCAGGGAGGCTTTTGCCTAGGTTCGCCTGGTGCGACAGTTGCGACCCTACCTGGACCGAGATGCCTTACGCACAGTCACTCCCGTTTAGACTACTGCAACGCTCTCTACATGGGGCTGCCCTTGAGGACCACTCGGAGGCTTCAGCTGGTGCAGAATGCGGCCGCGTGAGTTGTGATGGGGATTTCCCGATACTCCCATGTAACACCTCTACTCCGTGAGCTGCATTGGCTCCCGGTTGCCTTCCAGGTGCTGGTGATGACCTATAAAGCCCTAAATGGCTTGGGTCCGGGATATCTGAGGGAACACCTGCTGCCAGCATCAAGTTCCCTTCGTCCAGTGCGCTCCCACAGGGAGGGTCTTCTCAGGGTGCCGCCGGTAAAAGATTGCCGGCAGATAACACCCAGGGGGAGGGCCTTCTCAGTGGGTGTGCCTGCCCTCTGGAACCAGCTGCCCGTGGAGCTTAGGACTGCCCCCGATCTCCGTTCATTTCGCCGGGACCTGAAGACCTGGCTCTTCGAGCTCTCTGGCCCAGGCTGAGAATTTTAATTTTAATTGGGTTTTTTATTTTTTCAGGGACTGATTTAATCTTTTTTAATTGTTTTTAACTTTTGTATCGATCTTTGTTTTAATACCCTGTAAACCGCCCTGAGTCCTTCAGGAAAGGGCGGTATATAAATCCAATAAAATAAATAAATAAATAAATAAAATTAACAGCAACTGGAACAAGTATTGATTCATGCTGGATTCATACATGGGATTAGTCAGGAAAATATATATAAAAAAGTGCCTGGCTATTTTATCAGAGAATTCAGAATTCACAATTGTACAAAAATGGTCGCTGTGTTTGAAATTTTGAAATGACAACTTTTAGAAGAGGATCCAAGCATATTAATTTCCCAATGCTATCATTCTGAGTTGCTCAATGCTGCTTGCATTCCAGATATGTGTATGTGAAAAATTTAGACATGTGGAGGCCTGGAAAAAAAACCCAGAAAAATTGGGAAAGACAGTTTATTTTCCTTTTTTTCCCTCCAAAGCCATTTTTTGGGGGGAAGGGGGGGGACCCTGTTTTTCCCCCAATTTTTCTGTGTGTTTTTTTTCAGACCTTCCCATCTCTAGACTGAGAATCCATGTCTGGGCACACTCAAAATAGAGATTCAAGCCATTATTGCCCTAAAATAGCTAGCAGCAGCTAACAACCATGACTGATCTCACCCTTCCAAAGCTCATAATTTGGACTTCAATGGGAGATGAACAAGAAATCCCATAAATGTAAGCTATGTAAGATTTAGTATGGAGACGGCATTGGTCATGCTTATTCATGATCTGTGGTGGAGTCAGGAGATGGGTAATATATCCATCTTTGTGCTCCTTGATCTGCCTGTAGCTTTTGAATTGGGGATGGGAGGCACAATTACCCGTCAATTACCGGTCGACCTCCGGATGGCTCCCGACCTTCGCTCTTTCCGCCGGGATCTGAAAACCTATTTATTTGAACAGGCCGGCCTGGTTTAAGGGTTTGGGGTATTTTTAATTATTTATTATTAGGGCTTAATTAATTTAATTTCATTTTAACTTTTGTATGTTAAGCTTTTACTGCCCTGTACACCGCCCTGAGTCCTTCAGGAGAAGGGCGGTATAGAAATTCAATTTAAAAAAAAAAACAATTTATCAGTGGATCTTCTCTTTTTCTTTGTGGCTAGTTTTAACCAGTGTTGACAGATGGGGAGAGGTTTCACTCGCAGTCCCTTACATATGGATGTCAAATTGCTCCACACTCCCTCCCTGTCTATTTAACATCCACATGAAACCACTGTCTCAATGTAATCCACGAATTACTGTAGACTTAGTTGTTCTCTCAGGCCTCAGGGATTGCGTGTGGAGCTCCCTTTTCATTTTGTTTTGCTTTGCATTGGTTTTTCTCCTAGCTTCAATTAATTTTGTTTTAGTTTGATTACTTCACTCTTCCAGTCTGTTTTATCTTTTACATGATTTGTGTGTGTGTGTGTGTGTGTGTGTGTGTGTGTGTGTGCGTGCAGGTTTAGGTTCCTGGTTATAAGCTGTGCACAATTGTATAGGAGTTGGCCACTCAATAAATGAATAAATAAAAGCATACCAAACCACTTCTCTACTACTGTCACCAGCAGCAGCAGCACAAGTCCTCAACCTACGATCACAATTCAGACCAGAATTTCCATTGCTAAGCAAGGTGGTTGTTAAGTGAGGCACGCTCAATTTTACAACCTTTTTTTGCCAGAGTTAAGCAAATCACTGAAACTGTTAAGCGAATCATGCAATTGTTACATAAATCTGGATTCCCCCATTGACTTTGTTTATCGGAAGCTGCCTGGAAAGATCACAACACATGACCACAGGATGCAGCAACCATTGTAAGTACGTGCTGGTTGCCAAAGCCCAAATTTTGAAAATGTGACCCTGGGGATGCTGCAATTGTCATACGTGCAAGGACCAGTTGTAACTCACTTTTTTCAGTTCTGTTGTAACTTCAAACAGTCACTAAACAAAAAGGTTGTAAGTCAACCAGTAGTCATTGACTTACAACAGTTTGTTCGGTGACTGTTCAAAGTTACAATGGCACTGAAAAAAGTGACTTATGACCATTTTTCAAACTTACAACCATTATAGCATCCCCACGGTCACATGAGCAAAATTCAGAAGTTTGGCTACTGCTTCATATTATGACGGTTGCAGTGTCCTGGGGTCATGTAATCACCACCTGATACTTTCTGACAAACGAAGTCAAACGGGGAACCCAGATTCACTTAACAACTGTGTTACTAGCTTAGCAACTGCATTCACTTAACAACTATGGCAAGAAAAGTCGTAAAATGGGACAAAACTCACTTAACAAATATTTTGCTTAGCAACAGAAATTTTGGGCACAATTGTGGTTGTAAGTTGAGGACTACTTTTATTCTTACGACCCATTCTGGCTGGGAATTTAAAAGCTAGTGTAACCTGTGCATATGATAACTATATAATCTCCATTCCCTACATTTTGAAGAAAGTCTAACTCTGAAATACTCATGCTCTGAGTTTCTTAAAGAGTGGGGTTATGAACAGTGGGAAAATTGATAAATATTTGTTTTCCCATCCAACGGAAAGAGGTCCCAAAGACAAAGAAAACTCTTCCACAAAGAAGGGTGGGACCTTGATTATTCCATAGCAGAGTGTTTGCAAACGTATGGGTCTACAGATTCCAACTTATGGAGCACATGATTTTGATGTGTAGCAGAGTATTTACTGTTTCCATGGGGGCGGGGACATTATTTCTGAATTTTTGGGAAGAAACTGAAGAAGATTCCAGAAGAAAGTTTCAAAGATGCTTTTCTTGTTAAAATATTCTGACTTTGATTACAAAAAAACCAAGTGGAATGATGTTTTATAGACAGCAGATGTTAAAAGGCAAAATGGCAGCATTTTAATCTAGCAGAAACAAGTAGTCATTGCTTTTATAATTTCAAACTATTCAGAAATAAATGCTATACTTCTTCTTTCTGCTCTGTAGAAAGAAAAAGGAATGATTGAAAGAACACAACGTATTTAAACAAAAGCATGTATTAAAAATTAGATTTAAAAAAAACAGATAGCAAGAAGGAAATCCAGACGATGCACTTGCATTGCTCTTCAAATTTCCTATGCTCCCTGTTTATTGCTGCCAGAGTGACAACGCTACATGCCAGAAAGAGCAATTTAAATTGATTAGGGAATTTCCAAGGTATGTTGCAAGGGAAGGGATGGAAAAAGTCCTAGCAAAAACTTCCTAAGAATTCCATATGCAATAATGACATAAGGAAGAGAGCCAAATCATCAGCTGATGACTGTAAGAGTCTCAATTCTTATACTATATCTGCATGCCAATAAGCATGGATCAGCTTTGATGTACTGAATAGTCTTAATTAGGTTAGTCCTCCCTTCCACGGAACAAATTTAAGAGCACATACACATGTCTGGAACCCTTGCAGGATCTTATTTAGAAGGTCAAGAAGATGAGTAGTGTAAGTGGAAGGCGGTTGTCTGATCCTCCTTTTTATATAATGAATTGTTTCCTTGCTCCCCCTGCCAGATGGATTCCCAGTCCATTGAGTCCATTGGGTCTCATTTAATTATTTGTAGCTGCACTTAAGCAGCACATTTGTTTAAAAGAAATATAAACATACAAGAATAAGATTAATAAAATAAAAATCCATTAATAAAGTAAAAAGAAGCATATGCATACAGGTGGTCCTCGACTTACGACCGCAGTTGAGCCCAGAGTTTATGTTGCCGAGGGAGACAGCTGTTAAGTGACTTTTGCCCCGTCTTATAACCTTGCTTGTTACAGTTGTTAGGTGAATCACTGCAGTTGTAAGTGTGAAAAATGGCCGTCAGTCGTTTTTTTCAGGGCCACTACAACTTTGAACGAATGGTTGTTAAGTCGAGAACTACTTGTATACGTCATGTATATACATGAAGTTAATTTCAATTCCAGTTAAGAATACAATATTTGCACAAAATCAATAAATTGGGTACCTTAAAACCTGGAATTCCAGGTACGCCATCATTTCCATTCCTCCCAGGTTCTCCCTGTTTTTATAAAGAGAGCTAGAGTTACTCACCAGTTGTAATAGTGCAGGAAAAAGGAAAAACAAATAGAACTTCCCCAAATCTGCCTGAAACTTACAACCCGTCCAGGTATTCCAGGAAATCCTGCAGAACCTTTTTCTCCTGTTGCGCCCTAGTAAAAGAATAGGAGAAAGATAAATAAGAGCAGCAGTAAATCAAACTGTCAGCACCCTCTAAAGGCTGACAGAACACCTGGGGAGTTGAAGCTGGCTCATTAGTCCTTCTCATAAAGTGCTAAATAGATTTGACCAGTTGTGGAAAAACCTGGACTTAGCACTGTGAAGAAAAATTCTCCATTATTTTTTTCTTTTAGTACTTATTCAAGGTGATAACATTCTTATGGGTGAAATGTAGCGTCCTTGCTCTTGTTTTAAGATACAAGTTGGACAATAGATTTGTGGAAATTTTTCTACAATAATTTCTCCAGCAGTTTACAACCACCTAGGTCAGGGGTAGGCAACCTTGGCTCTTTTATGACTCGTGGACTTCAACTCCCAGAATTCCTGAGCCCTCACGGCTCAGCTTGGAAACCTCTCCCTTTCCCCTCAGCATGGCTGGCTCAGGAATTCTGGGAGTTGAAGTCCACAAGTCATAAAAGAGCCAAGGTTGCCTACCCCTGACCTAGGTTTTCCAGGATTGAACTAAAATTGCAAAGGAAGGCTACCTGTGGGAACTCTTCCCATTGGATTTTTTTTAAATCTCTAAATAAATTTTATTATTAAAGTTTTAAAAAGGAACATAAAAACTACAACAAATAGTTTTGCTATATATTCTTTTATATTCTATAAACTAGTATTGAGTGAAAAGAAAGAAAAACAGAGAAAAGATAAGAAGAAATAAAAAGAAGAAGCATCCAATTTCCCCTGCAGCAAATATAAGGATGAATATAAAACTAACTCTCATTCTATGGTTACAAAAGAAAGCTCACTTTTTTCTATTATTTATTTTTCCCCTAATCATCAAAACCACCTCATAAATGCATTTTTTTCTGTTTCGTGCAAAAAAAAAAATCTATACGGGGTTTCCAAAGGCCATAAATGTAGATATTGTCTTTTCTGTAATCAAGGAAATCAATTTGACCATCTCTATAATTCCATAATCTTCAGCACTTTCCTCTGCAGTGGGTGGTGTTTTTTATTTTTCAGTATATAGTAATTCAGTTGCTTATCTATTAGTCCCAAAAGAAAGTCTCTGGTTTCAATAGTATATTAGTCTTTAAAATCTTCTGAATTAGTGTACTTATTTGTACACCCTCCTTTTTTTGCTTTTTCACAGATCTACAATAACATGAGAAAGTATCCATGTTATTCACATTTCCAGCATAAATTTGTAGTACCTGTATACATTCTATACAATTTCTTTGGTGACAAATATCAAAGACATATCATTTTATAAAAATTTTCTTTAGGTACAGAAAATAATATAAATTTAAATTCTTTCAACCACATATTTTCCCACTGAACCATTTGTATGTTGTAGCCAAACATTTTAGCCCATTTTATCAAACATTCCTTCACTTCTTCTCTCTAATATTTCAGCAAAAGTTTATATATTTTAGCAATAACATGTCCATAGTTTGTATATAATTTTGTTTCAAACTCAGTCTTGTATTGTTCAAAATCATAAAATCTTTTATCCATTATAAACCTTTTTGAGATTTGTGTATAAGAAAATTATTGACAACTATATCCTTTTGTTGACAAATCTTCCCTTGATTTTCTTTTACAATCCCTTTGAGAAAAATCTAGTACATTATGATAAGCTAACCATTTGCGTTAACTTGTATTTCTTGCCTATAAAATAGTACACAATGTGTTTTCAGGCACAGCCTAGATTTATATTCAGTCTTTACTCTAAGAATGGCCCACCTGACAATGTTTTTTATTGAACTAAATCATTTGTTCTTATATTAAGCTTAAACTTGCCTTTTTTCCATAAATTCCTGGTATGCCTTGATCGCCTTTAGGTCCTCTGTCCCCCTTAATAAAATAGAAAACTTTATTTTTTTATGCAAAGAGGCAAATTAAATAGTGCAGAATAAAGCATGAAAACATAGCTCACAATATCTATGGTGATAGTGGCCATACCTTTTAACATAGTCCACATGTGGTTTAAAATTAATACTTATATATACACCAGAAATAAAATATCTTCATAACTGTGCATTCAGACCACCTACCTATCATGAGTTTTTACAGCCAGTATAGCAGATGCAACAGACCAAACTGATTTATTGTTTATGTCTATGCACAGGAATCTAGACAACTAATAGGTAAAGGTAAAGGTTCCCCCGCACATGCGTGCTAGTCATTTCCAACTCTAGGGGCCAGTGCTCATCTCCATTTCAAAGCCTTGTCCGAGGATGTCTCCGTGGTCACGTGGCAGGCATGTCTAGATGCCAAAGGTGCACGGAACGCTGTTACCTTCCTACCGTAGTGGTTCCTATTTTTCTACTTGCATTTTTACGTGCTTTCGAACTGCTAGGTTGGCAGAAGCTGGGACGAGTAACAGGCGCTCACTCTGTTATGCGGCACAAGGGATTTGACCCGCCAAACTGCCGACCATCTGATCGACAAGCTCAGCGTCCTAACCCACTGAGCCACCGCGTCCCTAGTCAACTAATAGTTAGCACCAATTTGGCACTAGATAAGAGTTGGACTTCAAGATGGGTTGGACTTAGATTGCTTGTGGGAACAAAGAGATACTAGGCTGATTCCTCTTTGACTCCACCCCCAGGCTCTGCCACTCCTTCACCTACACAGCGCTAGAAAACATAATAATAACATAATGACATATAAACACATATAAAAACAACTTAATGCGAAACAGTAATAACTCTAATTTACCTGTATTATAGTTTCAATTTTCAATATTTTTAGGAGGTCTATTGTCAAATAATGAATTAAAAATTCAAAAACAAATCCATCTACTTGGAGGTAGCATCAATGGAAGGATGAGCAATATTTCACGTAAGACAAGCTTTGCACTGATGTTAAGGTGATAAACAGACTAAACATTCCAGACCTTCAGAGCAGGCTACTTTCAATGATCAGAAAAGAGGAGGTGATAATATTGAAAAATAGTTCCCCTAGTATCACAACCTTATTAGATAAGGGATAACTACTTAAAATTGGATAAACAAGTCAGCCTACGTGATATCATCACTCCCAGAAATATGGTTGTCTACTCCTACCTATCTGACAATCTTCCCAACTAAAAGTTGTGTTCCTAAAGACAGAAAAGAAAGCATGGAATAATAAGTCCTATGTTGTTTTTTACTCTGAGTGAGATAAAAAGCACAGAGTTTTTATTATTTTGAAAATCCCATGATTATTTTTTTTAACATCCTACTCATTGTTACAAGAAGCATTTGGTTTGAACCTTAGATGCTGGCATTCCATGTAATCCAGGGAAACCTGGAACTCCACGTTCACCCTAGGAGGAAAAAAAAAAGTAAATCTCTGTGAAGCACCGTAACTAAACAAATAAGTATCAAAAGGCATCACTTTGTAAATGAGACAAAGATATTTATTCCTCTGGGCTTGTGCTTTCTAAATGAGAATTTTACCACTGTTTTCTTAGGACATGAGGAAATGATGTACAAAAACAAATGCAAAGGGCACTGCTTTGGCTAGGAAAAGCAACCTAGAGAATAATTTGCCATCAGCCAGAAGCTCCAAGCATCTGCATTTTGAAATAATTAAGAAATGAACTATCTGGAACGCACAAAACATAGAAGCAAACAATCTATGATGTTCTTCCTAGAACCAACCCCCACCAAAATATTTGTTGGGAAATATCTTGTCACAGCAGATACGCCACATAGAAACATTAAAAACATATTTCCTATGTAGAATTATGGTTAATAAAAACATTTGATTATTTCAGAGAATTCAGTAAATATGTATGTGTATGGCTTTATTCATGAAGTTAGTTTAGCAGGTAACTTGATTTATGGCTTGATTCTTCACTGTTCTCCTTCCCTGCCAGATGTTATGTTTTCCTCCCTGTTTTATTTTTAACTACCAATGATTTATTTGAAAGCTCATCTTAACCTATTCCAATAAGACAACTGAACAGTATATTGCCACTATGTGGAACAGTACATCTGTACCAGGACATATAAATCAGCATCTGGACAATAAATTAAAGTCCTGGTTATTCACAACTTCTGAAACATTTTAAAATAATCTCTACCCACACACAACTGAAGATGAGCAATAGCCAATTTTGTTTTGAAGAAGTAGGAAAATGTTCTTAAATGTCTGAAACTGACATTTTACAAAACCATTAGTTTGTGTAAAGACAAGCCCAAACAGCTTGAACTCAAGGGACTTTAACTCAGATTTCAGTTCAGATATACATTTTGAGGTAGCTTTGAGCTAAATTACAATGGCATCTAATCCAGTTTTCTAACTCAGTATATTCTATAATCTTTTCCTCCTTTTCTACTGTACTTTCCTCCCCCACCCGATTTTCCATTTATTTATTTACAAAAAATCTATATGGCCGCCCAACTCACTCAGTGACTCCAGGTGGCTTACAAAGATAAAAAAAAATCAATACAAAAACAATAAAACGGAATAAAACCAATAATCAAATCAAGCATTATATTTTTTTGTTATGTGTTGCTATGTCCATGTTGCAATTGGGTTGGATCATAACTGCCTTAATTTCAACAATCCCTAGTAAGTATTCCTCAAGTTTTAGGTTTAATAGAGGTTAGCATAGCTTTACATTTTCACAGTGTTTTATAAATCCTAACACTTCTTATGTCTAAGGTAAAGGTAAAGGTTCCCCGCATATGCGTGCTAGTCGTTTCCAACTCTAGGGGCCAGTGCTCATCTCCATTTTAAAGCCAAAGAGCCAGCGCTTGTCCAAGGACGTCTCCGTGGTCATGTGGCCGGCATGACTAGACGACAAAGGCGCACGGAACGCTGTTACCTTCCCACCGTAGTGGTCCCTATTTTTCTACTTGCATTTTTATGTGCTTTCAAACTGCTAGGTTGGCAGAAGCTGGGACGAGTAACAGGCGCTCACTCTGTTACGGGGTACTCGGGATTTGACCTGCCAAACTGCCGACCTTCTGATCGACAAGCTCAGTGTCCTAACCCACTGAGCCACCGCGTCTTTATCTACTGTTATCTAAATTAATTATATATAGCATTCCAACTGTAATTTTTACAGGTCTTTTATAGGGAATCAAGGTTTTGATTCTCTTGCAATTTTAGATTAGTAAGTTGTATTTTTACTTCTACTTTAGAGTGATTGCTATATTATTAATTTTATGGTGATCCACAACCAAAATAAACAACCACAACTAATCTTATAAGAAATGAACATATTAAACATCTGGCTCAAATGCTTCTTGCATACCTTAGAGAATTAACACTCATTAAAGAGCCACATCATTCATTATTACTCTTGGAGTCATTGCCAAATTCATTCTTGATCACAGCTGACACTGATATTATAAAGAATGGAAAATCATTGCTCACTGAGAGCTTTCTGAATACTATACAGAATACAAAGTAATTTGGTCAAGATGCATTATCAGCATAATTATATAAGAGTGAGGGCTATAAAGAAGCTATGATATATACAGTATAAGTATGCTATATCCCATAAAAAACATTGAATACAATTCTAAATGCTTGTATTTTTACAAATGTGCAGAATGATTTCCCAAAAAAAGACTTGAAATCTATTAAACAATCACATATAAGGTCATGTTAATGTGAACTTTACAAAAATCCCAGTGTCTTATACAGTAGGGTTATAAACATATATGAAGTCTAACTTCCAAATACATTGTACTTAAGCACTATCAAAATTGCACAGATGCACAGAAATGAACCCATCTTTTATATGTGTCATTGGTTGGACATCCAGACTTATTGGGGAAATTTCAAATGCAGGAGAAAAAACAGCAAATAAAAACCAAACCATGGCAGAAAATGTCTCTAAACCAAGAAGTATTCAGAAGCAATTTAAAATTAATGTAAATAAACTAGAGATTTACCTATACAAAGATGCCTCTGTACAGCCAGTCAAGTATATTTTGAACAGATAATGTATATATATTAGTAACTATCTTTTGAATATTTTGAGTATTAGGTATGTGATGCAGCATTTATTGATTAAAATGAATTATAGGTATTAAATTAGCCTTACCTTTGCCCCATCTGTCCCAGGTTCGCCTTTCACACCTGGAAGGCCACGTGGACCCTTGTAAAAAAAAAGATTAGTAACCTTGTTGAATTTTATGGATTTTATTTATAATTACAATAACCATTATATAAAATGTTGCTTCACAGAGGTTCTTAGAACAGCTTTTCTCAGTTTTGGCCATGCCAGTTAAAAATTTTGCAAATTCCCCCCAAAACATGTAGGCACTTAAAGAAGCATTTTCTAGTGTAAAAAAAAAAAGACATAGTGAGCTTACTTGAATCCCTGGTGATCCTGGAGTACCTGCTACTCCTTGATAACCCTAGGAAGAAAAACCCAAACGTAATAGTATTGTGTGTTTGAGCGCTTTGCTTTAAATGATTTACAATAACATTTTCATGGCTCAGCCTTGAGTTTCTGTCAGGTGCACAGAACTGGGAATAACGCTGTGCCAATAGACACACACAGAGACACAGACACAGACACAAACACACACACACACACACACACACACACACACACACACACACACACATATCCAGCTTTTCAGCAGAACAGTAAAGTAGTCATTAAGGATAATTTCATTATCTTCCAAATAAATTGAATTAAGTGTATCCATCCATTAATTTCAGATTATAAAGAGACTTAACTTTACACAGTTTACCCCCATTTTAAATCAGAACTACATAGAAAGTAACCTCCTATGGGGAATTCCCACACACATTCGTAATGTACACTTATTGGTACATTTTCCATGGATGATTGACATAAGAGGAGCAGAAATCTGGTTCCTAAACAGATGTAGGGCTTTCTGTGTTACTTCTGCAAGCCTAAATCCTACTTTACACTCAGATATAGAATAACAACATGACACATCATAGAATATACCAGCTTACATATGCAAATCGGATTTAAAAAGGTCCACAATGATTAAGTTGCTATTTAAATCGGCTCTGTATCTCACTAGAGGAAATGGGTTGAATGTCCGCTTTGTCTTCATTAACAAAACCGACTATTATGAATGACAAAAAGTTCATTTTCACATGGAGTCATAAAATATATTCCACAAAAATTAATTCAAATTTAAAAGTTGTTGGCAATAAATAACAAATAGTAGTTAATCGCATTTTGCCAGAAAAACTAAAAGGTCAGGAAAAGAGATGAGCTGCCAGGAAAAAAAATCCCTATAAGTGCATGGCATTCAGGGAATGTAAAAATTTGATGGCTGAGTTGTGGTCCAAAGACATCCAACCAGCTTTCATGACTAGGGCAGGCCTAGAACTCACACTCTCCTGGTTTCAAAATACCCTCTTCCCAAACTCCAACTCTTCAATATTTGACTGTTACTGTATCCCAGTCCACTGCCCATATTGGATGACAACTTGATGGCAGCCAAGAGATTAAAAGAAAATAGCTTTCTTGCAAAGGCAATAGCAGTAGCAATAGCAATAGCACTTAGGCTTACAGTATATACCGCTTGACAGTGCTCTACAGCCCTCTCTAAGTGGCTTACAGGGTCAGCATATTACCCCCAACGATCTGGCTCCTCATTTTACCAACCTCAGAAGGAAGGAAGGCTCAGTCAACCTTTAGCTGGTGAGAATCAAACTGCCGAACTGGTGGCAGCCGGCAGTCAGCAGAAGTAGCTTGCAGTACTGTATTCTAACCACTGCACCACCACGGCTCAACTTAGTGGTCAATTGATAACCCAGTTATAAGGAATGGGGGGGGAGGAAGAAAGTTCAATTAGCCAGTGGTATAATGAGAAAGAAAAAGATTTTTAAAAATGCAGTGTGCAAAATTACAAGACTGTGGTCATGCTAATTGGTGAACAATTTTTGCACTTTGCAGGGCTGGAATTTCTGCCAAAGAAACTACCAATCACAGTCCTTGATATATTGCACTTTAAAGCTGCATTGACAGTAGCCCAGGCAGACCCGTTTTGGGTACACAGTGAAGATTTGCTGTGAGGAGACCAAGATTTGGGATGGCATGCTTTCCTACTAGTTATTTGGTCAGCAAGGATACTCAGCAAAGCAGCTATGTGGATATGGCTATAGAGGAAGCTACTACCTCTACTACCATTCATCTTTACAGGTGGCCCACAGGTTACAACAGCAATTTCCACTACTAAGTGGTGTGGTTATAAACCACATCATAATTCCAGGATTGTGCAGGTTAGTAAGCAGGAAGAGCTGGGAGTCCCTGGCCAGCAGGCTGCTGGATGTGCAGGATATATATGCCGTGAGGGTGGGGAATACTGTTGAAAGGTGCTCCAGAGCAGAGGCAAGTGTGTGGGTGCCGCAGGAAGGTAGGAGATTTTATGGGCAGGCACTATGGAGTGTGAGTGGGCAAAAAAGCGAGGGAGCCAGAATAACTTCAGACTTCCTGCTGGCTTCCTCATTGATTTTGCTTGTGGGAATCGGTCAGGGAATAGTAAAAAGTTCGTAACAGTAAAAAAATGCAATCATGAGCCCGCCACTTGCTGCGACGTAGTAATTGTGAGCCAGGCACGAAGTACCCAGATTGCTAACACGTGAACATGGGGACATGGGGACAGCCAAAACTCTAAGGACTGGTTGTAAATCTCCTTCATTCAGCACAATTGTAACTTTGAATGATTGCTTGAATGGGTAGTTGTAACTCGAAGACTACTTCTACATGGAAATCTACCTATTATCTTTATTGCATACATTTGGAGGCTAAATTGGAATCATTTGACACATATCATTGGGGGTTTTTTAGGTCAGGGTTCTTGGTTTTACTATCACACACCTTGTTCTGAATGCTTTCCCCCACTTGGGCAGCTTAAATGTTATAGCAATTACTCCAGCAAAGTATTTTTCTATTTCAATTCTATTTATTGTGAATAAAGCAATGTGGTTCAGGCTATTAGCTATCAATACATTCCAAGCAATCTTCAGTAGGCATTCTAAGGCATTCTTTATCCTAAATCAACATTCTTCAGTTTCATTTTTTTGGCTACATTTCATATTTGTTCATTTTCCCCAGAGGACCAAGGAGAACTTCAATGGAAATTTGGATTAGGAAAGTTCCCTCATTCTATGGCAATATTTATCTTTTTAAAAGGGAGTTTTCAAAAATCAAGATATTGAGAGTCAGTTAGGTCTATTAGTGAAGGCATCAGGCTAGAAACGAGAAGACTGTTTTAGCCCCACCTTAGGCAGGAAAGCCAGCTGGTGACCTCTCACACCCCAGCCCACCTCACAGGGTTTTATTGTGCAGAAATAGAAGGAAGAACAAGCAATGTGTATATTCACCACCTTGATTTATTCACAAAAATAATAAAAAGTGGAATATAAATAAATAGATAAGATAGCCAATAACCACACATTCTGATGTTCCATCTGCTACTTATATCAGAATTCAATATTCGTTAGAAAAATAGTATATAAACGTATCCAATTATGGTTTATTTCAAAATCAAGCAAACATTCCCCATCTTTTCTGTATAAACAGTCTCAGAATTACTGCTGACTACACTCATCTAGCAGTTCATGTGTCACAAGGATCATGAATGCCTGTGGAAAGTTGAGTTTGTATGCATGGAAGGAATATGGCTCTAACTCAAATAAATATTCCATGATATTTAGAGCTTTATTAGACACGGCCTCTGTGTCTTAATAAACCTGCCCACAGAGCAAATTCTCATTAAAAGAAGAATATGACTTTGGGATGCAAGGTTTTGTATTATTACTTTACAGAACATTTTATTTTACACTAATTCCAATTATGGCTAAGGAATAGTCAAAGACTGTTTCATTTACAGCTCAATTACTAACTGAAAGACAACAAAAATAATTAGGAATAAGTTCCAATGAGAGTATTGTATAGGACTGCCACTTAGGCAGACCAAGAGTAGCATTATGATTTTAATGTTCCTTCTTAATTCAATTCCTAAAATAACTTTTTAAAAAATTTCCATACTGTGAGAAATGTTCAACTTGAAAAACTGACTCATCTGAGGAAAACATGCAGAACTGCCAGATTATAAATCTACAAGAATGGTTGTTGTTTTTTTCCTGCATGGTTCATTATAATGTTATTTATGTCATTACTAAGAACCTTTGTCCACAGCTAGAATAAAAGCTACAACAAGGATGTGGCTCTCAACTTCTAAAAATACTAGCAGTGTAACTTCCCACTTACCATTGGTAGCAAAAAGTCTTTTTATCATTAATCGAGGCTATACTACATTATGGAGACTTTATGAGCAGCAAGGTACCGTATATACTTGAGTATAAGCCGAATTTTTCAGCCCAAACCTCCCCAAACGTCGCCGGGTCTCCGTTCCTCCGCGCCCTGCCTGCCTGCTTCTTTCCGCTGCGGAAAGAAGCAGGCAGGCAGGGCGCAGAGGTCCGGAGACCTGCCGACATTTGGGGAGGTTTGGGGAGGTGCGTGCGCACCTCCCCAAACCTCCCCAAACTTCGGCAGGTCTCCGGACGGCGGCGGCTTGGGAGAGGTGCGCGCGATCCTGGAAGCACCGAAGCAAGTCCTCGGTAAGCTCCGGGCGGTCACTTGCTTCGCGTCTCCTGAGGGAAGGAGCGGGCGTGTTTCCTCGCCTGCTGGGCGCCGCGATTTGCCCGGGGAACGCGCGGGCCCCGAATGGCAGCGTGGAGCGAGGAAGCTGACAGCCAGGGCTTCCCCGAGAGCCGCGGCCACACAGGGTATTCCTGTGTATTCAGGCTTGCAAAATGGCGGATCGAGCCTCTGCTGGCGGCAGAGGCTTGCAGAACGGCGGATCGGCTTATACTCGAGTCAACAACTTTTTCCAGTTTTTGGGGGTGAAATTGGGGGTCTCGGCTTATACTCGAGTCGGCTTATACTCAAGTATATACGGTATCTACTTTTACATGAAATTATGATTATTTGTATTAAGTTTCTGTGTTTCTTATGAGTAAAGTGTACATGGCATCTATTTCCTCAGGCATGAATTTGATTCTTCTAAAAGTTATAAAAAGTCTACTCTCAGGATATAACAGAATAACAAGAGTTGGAAGGGATCTTGGAGGTCTTTTAGTCCAAATGCTTGTTCAGACAGGAGATCCTATATCTTTTCAGACAAATGGCTGTCCAATCTCTTCTTTAAAACCTCTAGTGATGGAGCACCCACAACTTCTCAAAGCAAGATGTTCCACTGATTAATTGTTTTCACTGTCAGAAAATTATCCCTTATTTCTCTCCTTGATTAGTTTCTACCCATTGCTTCTTCTCCTGCCTTCAGATGCCTTGGAGTAGGTTGACGCCCCTTTTATTTATGGTAACCCCTCAAATATTAGAACACTGCAGTCCTTTTCATCAGACTAGCCATACCCAATTCCTACAACCATTCTTCATATGTTTTATCCTCTATCCCCTTAATCATCTTTGTTGCTCTTCTCTGCATTCTTTCTAGAATCTCAACATCTTATTTATATTGTAGCAATCAAAACTGCATGCAGTATTCCAAGTGTAGACTTACCAAGGCATTATTATTTATTTAGTGGATTATATCTCCACTAAATAAAACATATCCTTATTGTGTTGCACGAGGAAAATACATTTTCTTCCTGACAAGGATAGGAACCGGAAAAGCTGCCCTAACACTCCTGCATCATTAAATTCATGCCCCAAATGGACAAAAATTTGTCCATCCCAGCTATGATTGCTTGCTAGGCAGAGGAGACTCATATGGAGATCTATGATGCAAAAACACAGGAAATACATTACTGCTATAGAATTTATTTTGATTTCATGGATTGGAAACATGAACTGCCACTGTTTAATTTTTCAAGATGCCCTTCTGGAAATAACCAGCTAATGTCTGCTAACCACATACAGCTATACTCACGGAACAATATCATGTAGGTCAGACATGTCAAACACAAGGCCTGGGGGCCGGATCCGGCCCGCAAAGTGGTTTCATGTGGCCCGCGAAGCCATCCTGGAAACAATGAGGGAATGGCTCCCACTGCCTTCACCCTCAGATCTGTCCCACTCCTGCCCAGGCCCCCATAGGCACCCTTGATGCGAACGATGTAGAGCTGGCCACCCCCACCCAGTAGGCCATATGCACTCTAGCCACGCCCACCCAGTAGGCCATGCCCACCCAGGCCATACCCACCCGGCCCCCTGAGGGCAACCGCAATGCTGATGCGGCCCTCAATGAAATTGAGTTTGACACCCCTGATGTAGGTAGAATTCCCCTGATAACAAGGAAGACTCTGAACACGGACCACATTGCATGTTGTTAAACATTATGCCCCTACAAGGCTCTTTCCCATGTTCATCAATATATGCAGACATGCCAGAGAGAGATATAGCAGTGTTGTAAAGCCCCAATCATAGGTTCAGGGAAAGTGCATGCAGAATTTCTGGTCTTTAGTTCCCCTCATTTTTCTGCATCAATCTCTGTCTGCAGTATTATCCAGAACTATTCAAAATACAGGTGGTCCTCAACTTACAACCATTTGTTTAGTGACCATTCAAAGTTACAGTGGCAGTGAAAACAGTGACTGTTTTTCACACTCACAATCATTGCAGCATCCCCCATGGTCATGTGATCAAAACAGGCATGAATTTATGATGGTTGCAGTTGTACCTTTTGCAGCTTTCTGACAAGCAAACTCAATGGGGAAGCCAGATTCACTTAACAATCGTATTATTAACATAACAACAGCGATGATTTACTGAAGAAACGTGGCAAGAAAGGTCATAAATTTGGGCAAAACCCATTTAACATCTGTCTTGCTTAGCAACAGTAATTTTGGGCTCAAATTGTGGTTGTAAGTTGAGGACTACCTGTATACTGTCTGTATTGTGAAGAATATTGGTCTGAGAAAATCTAGGCTCAGGTTGCTAATTAATCACAGAGCTTATTGAGAGTATTGACAAAAGGGTTACTCTGGGGAAGATGAATTATGGGATGATGTCATGTAATCTACTACAGTTCCTTACAGTAAGCTTCACCAGCCTGTGCCCTCTTGTTGCTTTCCAGAGAACGAGAGCTAAATAAAACGGTATATCTTTCAATTTATATGAAGTACTTTTCCTTTTTTTGTTGCAGAGTTCAGCATTTGAGCAAACTCATAGATTTATAATTAACTGAACTATTCGAGTAAATCCTCCCCCATAAAAAAGCAACCATTTTTTAAAAGATCTTGATTCTGCTAGCTGTTGGTCCTCTCTGAACATTATACTAGGATTTATTTATTCTTGGACTCTCTCCCGTTACAATCTTCAATACATGGAAATGTGTATTTTTGGTACTGCTATTCATAACAGTACAGTGTTAGCATCCAAAGGGAACCACCATAATAATTTCAACCATCTGTTCTACCTATGAGCATGGCCAAAATGTAACTAAGGAACCAAAATAAGAAAATTTGGACAACTTATAACATGGAGCTCCTCAAGCAATTGGCAATATCCCTAAAATTTATATAGTTTCCAACAAGCATTTATCTCAGATTTTCCATGTAGGACTGATACAGAAATCAAACATTCTCTGGCCACCAAAAAAAGACAACAGCCTTGTAGAAATATAGAAGTATTATTAATTCAGGGGAAAACATATTGTGAGCAAGAAAAGTGCACCCAAAGCAGCATTAAAAATAATAAAGACCAGGCTGTTTTATTTGTTAATTTTTAAAAAAAATATCTAGAAACTTAATTAAGACTGATTTCATTGAATATATTTAAAAGAACTGAATATTCTGGAGAAAGATCAGAACTTTGAAGATATTCCATTTCAGTATTTCATTTGCCTTTACTTTAATTGTTAGGAAAGAGTTTAAACTAACCTAATTTTTTAGATATCTTTTGTAATATGCTTTAATCAAAAGCACGCTAAGTGGATTGGCCTGTAGAAGGTTCTGCAATTTATCTTATAATGCTACTATTATGAAGCTAGCATTTCTAAATTAATTCAACATAGCATCCAAAATATTTTCACTGCAACTGTAAGAACATTTTTATAGCAGCAAAGTTGACCATTTACAAATATAAAATAATTTCACATTGTGAAAGGCTTCTATACCTGCCTTTGGTAATTTGATGTTTTTGAGATATTTTTTTATTTTATAATTTAAAAATGCCCAAGATAGTTCGAGGGCACCAAGCTGAGCAAAATTCATTTTACGGGGGGTGGGCTACATGCAAGTATCTTTAAGAGCCTTGGTGGAGCAGTGGGCTAATGCCTCCTTAAGTAACACCAGCTGCCTGCAATTAGTGCAGGTTCAAGTCCCACCAGGCTCAAGGTTGACTCAGCCTTCCATCCTTCCGAGGTAGGTAAAATGAGGACCCAGATTGTTGGGGGCAATTAAGCTGACTTTGTAATAATGCCACTTGGGGGGGGTGTGAAAGCCCTAATAAGCAGGCATATACATAGAATGAAGGCTACTGCTAAGCTTGTAAGCTGCCCTGAGTCTTTGGAGAAGGGCGGGATATAAATGGAATTAAAATAAAAATAAAAATAAAATAACTAGCAGTATAATTAAAGGGCTACAAAAGATAGAATTAACTTTGGGAAATGATACAAAAAGCTGAACTAAATTGTAAGGGAAATATTAATACTTACTTTTTGGCATACCAAACCTTTTAAAGTAGGAATCTTAATTCTTTGTATTAAGGAGTATTTCTAGGCTGAATTATTTGTTTATTCACAATAACATCCTGATCCATTTTATTATCAGTTTTGCCTTAAAAACTACTGAAGATGACTAAGTTTTTAGTACTCACAGGCTTACCATCTGGACCAGGTTCTCCAGGGAAGCCATGATTCCCAGGTTGTCCCGAATCACCCTAGAAATAAGAGAAAGTGCAGAATAAGGTGGGACTCACAAAACACTTATCCAGCCTCTAAAAGGGATCCTTCATTGCCAGCTGAAATTGCAACTATCCTGCAGTGCTTACAGGATAAAGGAAAGGTTCAATTTGGGGGGAGGGGGAGTTTGGAGGGGGTGTCTTCCTCTCATCCTAAAACATTCGCTCCTCATCCTATTAAAATGGTTGACACTGGAGGTATTTAGGAAACTGTTTTGTTTCTCTATTATATGGAGTGGGCTCATTTAAGAAAAAAAATAAGAAATTTAAGAAAAATTTAAGAAAAACACAAGAAAAATGGTTTTTTTTCCTTTTCTGATATCTTTTCAAGCAGCATGAAAATAATTCAGTTATCTATTATTGCTTTATCTTGTTAAATACTGAGCAGGGAGTTCTGAAAAAGTGAGAAGGAATTCTTTTCTCTTTTCCTTAATCTGTCACTCTTGAATATAATATAAGGAAGATGGTCCTTTTTTTTCACTCCATGCCCTGTATCTCACTCACTCCTTCCTTTCTGTACCAACTGAAGTTATTGTGATATACTCTGTGTACCAAAAAAGCTAGGAGATTACGTACTCAGACGTTGCACACCTGTCTTGTACACAAGGATGTCTTCACAGAATTATCCCACTATAGCATGACAGGGGGAGGGCGTTCTCTGTGGGCACGCCAGACCTATGGAACCGCTTGCCGGTTGAGCTCCGGATGGCCCCCGACCTTCGCTCCTTCCGGCGCGATTTAAAAACTTATTTATTTGAACAATCTGGCCTGGTTTGATGGGTTTAGGGTTGGATCTAATTTTAACATAGTTTTAAGCATTGTATTATATTGGGCACGATTATTTAATTCTTTTAACTTCTTTTAACTTTTGTATTTATATTTTGATATTTATTGCCCTGTACACCGCCCTGAGTCCTTCGGGAGAAGGGCGGTATAAAAATTTAATAAATAAATAAATAAATAAATAAATAAATAAATAAATAAATTTAATTTAAGGATGTAAAAGTTGTGATACTTTGACGCCACCCAAAGTCATTGAAAGTTAGATGGCATACAAGTTTAATGAACTATTATTCTTCCCTCACATCCATATTTATACAATATTCATTTTATAAATGCAGTCAACATGCACATTTTAAGAAATTCAAATAGCAGCTTCAGAGAAGTCCAAGGAATCTTGGGACTAAACTGTACAGGGAATTTTTTATATATAATGCTTTCTATTCTGTTATAATCCTAATTAAAATATCTTGCACTGGAATCAACAGAGGATTTTCTGTCAATGGCAGCTTGGGAAGAGTAAATTTTATAAAGACCACAGTAAGGAAGAAAAATCAAACTCCCATTTTCTATATACTCTTGGTCTACCATTATGTGGGCCTTGTTATACAAGTAGCCTTTGACTTATGACCACAACTGAGCCCAAAATTTCCATTGCTAAGTGAGGCAGTTGTTAAATGAGTTGTGCCTCATTTTACAACATTTTTTTGCCACAGCTGTTAAGAGAATCACTGCAGTTGTTAAGTGAATCATGCAGTCATTAAGTAAATGTGGCTTCCCCCGTTGACTTTGCTCATCAGAAGCCAGCTGGTGACCACATGATGCCAGAATAGGGCAACAGTCATAAATACATCCCAGTTGCCAAGCAACCAAATTTTGATCACGTGAGCATGGGGATGCTGCAATGGTCATAAGTGTGAAAAATGACCTTAAGTCACTTTTTTCAGTGCTGTTGTAACTTCGAAAGGTCATTAAACAAATGGTTGTAAGTCGTGCACTATCTATATTTACATTTTTAAAAATATATTAATTATATGCACATAAGCAACATTTGGCTTGAAGTTGTGCTTCAGATGTAGTTAGTGACCATCAGAATGGGTCTCATATGATAAGAGGACTGTGAATGAACAGCTCTCCTCATTCTAACATATTCTCAAAACTGTAAAACCTTGGAAGTAAACCAAAGACATTTTATGCTGGACTTGTCTTTACAATCCAGCCCTTAATTTTGCTGTGGGAAACATTTTCATCAATTGCTCTTACTTTCACAAGAGGTGGTGATACTATGCTTGATATTTCAGCTGTTACAAACTTTCCTAACATGTATAATTAAATAAAAACTTTTGTATTATATTAAAAGGGCATAATAGTTGGCTGAGGCCCCAGAGAGTTGGCCAGATTATTATTTTTTATATGCTGATATATATATATATATGAGACTGTAAGAACATTATCGAAGAACATTCAGCACCAAATCAAAGATGGTAGAATTTTTTTTAGCTTCCATGTCTTAACCAACAGTAATATGAACCAAGCCCTGGGAAAGCTATAGTGAAACTTAAACATGCTAAATAAACATTAAAATTGTGGGACTTTGCTATAGTTCTAGCAAATAATATAGCAACAGACCAGTTCACTAAAAAGCTCATTTACAATTTCAGTCTAATAGTGAAGTAAAAGTAAATGTAAAGAAGTCCCTGCGGATTTTACTCCGCTAGTCATAGCTGACTATTGGGGGGGAGTGGTGCTCATCTCCATTTCAAGCCCATTTAGCCAGTCCTCTCTGTGGTCATGTGGCCAGCATGATGTCACGGAGCATTGTTACCTTCCCACTGAAGTGGTACCTATTTATCTACTTGCATTTGCATGTTTTTGAACTGTTAAGTTGGCAGGCACTGACAGGGAGGAGAAAATAAAACACAGTTTTGTTTATTTTACTTTTCTCCATTCTTTCCTCCTACTATATATCACAAAATTAATAATTCCTTTTTTTTTAGTACAGCAAAGCTTTTCACACGGGAAATCATAATCTTGACATTTCACTGATTTTTTGTGCAATTTAGTCTTCTAAAGGAGGACTGCTAAATTCTGAAATGACTATTTAAGCTTAAATCTGCAATGCATCTATCTATTATTTCAACTATCTCTAGAGTGATTAATTCTATTGTAAACTCAAGTCCTACTTAGTGGCCATTAAGACTTCCATGAAGACATGGATATTAAAAAATTGAGGAGAATGGACAATATGAAGGGCAAAATAGTCGGAACGTGGTTTTTGAATAAAGTTTCTAGTACTGAAAAAGTTCAGTTCTTGACAACTTGATTAGCCAGTGATGCACTAATCCACAAATACTTCTATTATCTCAACTGTATATGTAAAATACCACCTATATTAGATCTAAAGTCCACTCACTTTGGGGCCTGGGGGTCCTTGTTTTCCTGGAGGACAAATACAAGGAGGTGGTGTCGATCCTACATCGCTGGGTCCATTCTTGCACTATTCAAGAAAACAAATATTTTCAAATACCAACTCCAATATAATTTTCACACTTGTTCCACTAAAATCCCCAAAGATAATCAAACCAGCTTTGATGATATAATAGCAATTTCATAATCGCAACAGAAAATTTGCTGAAGAAATTGGAGGGCAGCTTCTGTTTCCTAGGATATAACTTAATTATTCCTACAGATTTTCTATGGAAAAAAATATAATTTAAAATCCTAGGTGCCGTTCACAGAATGCTGTAAGCCACTCTTCTCCCCTCTGGAGGAGATGGATAATTCTGAAGGATCCATGAATCAGATATAGAAAAATTAGCTGCACTTCAGCATAGATTCTATTGACAGGAACAAGGATGCATTAGGTGCACCCTGTGTGGAAGCCTCTTGGATCATAACGGCTGAAATCTGAAGACGTAGTTTCTTCTTATCTTGTGGAAGGGGGTAATTGATTCCTGTACTATAAGTACTAAACAGGCATATCACAATTAAAATGAAAACCCTCCCCAAACATAATCCTTCCCACCTGTGCAATACATCCCCACCTACACAGTAGCCCTCTCAGCCCACTCCTGGGTCAAATGGAGAAACAGTCTGGGTTCACCTGGCAAAGAATTCTGCTAAGATTGGAACAAAAAAAGTATCAAGAACACTAAATCATACAGACTGCTAAGGGATGGTCTTCTCTGAGACAAACAATTCTTGCTTGCACTGTCTATAAAAATAAGTCTTTTTAGTCCCCACAGTAACATCTATATTGGGGGGGGGGAAGTAGCCCTGCTTTCAGAATGTTTCACATAGAAGTGCTCGAGCATTATCTGTTTATTGCAAAGAACAAAGTAACAAGTTCACACTTTTTTTAAATGTAAGGATTATCCATCAAGGATTTTCTCCTTGGCCTGTAATTAGAGAAATTTCCACTGAATCATCCCTTATATGTTCCAAATTCTAGATATTTTCTCTTTTGATGTATAACTGAAATAAATCACCAAGAATTAACTCATAACTGCAAAAAAATTGAATACTTTCTAGCACCTTATTTGCCTTAAAAACAGAATATATCCATTTTCCATATTGTATATGTATTTATATCTATGTAGTTGCAAAGAATATAAATATGAATTAAGTATGCATGTGTATATTTTACATACATAGACATATTTCATCAATGTGAGCATTGAATGCTCCTAGTAATATAAAAATAGTTTAGTAATGAGTAATGGAAGATAGTCTGTAGGCCAAATTTAGTTCAAGATAACATAAAAATTGAAACAAATTTTCAACTGAATTATTTACTTAAAGAAGAATCCCTCAGCATGGAGGTAAAAAAATGTTTTGCAAACAATAAAATTCCACATTTCCTTCTATCCCATATTCCAAATACACAATACATTCCTGTCTCACCTGATTAATAGTAAAGTTTATTAGAAATGTAAAAAAGCAAATGTTACCTTACATTTGTACGAATATTATACATTGTTTGGCCTACCTCTCCATTCTGAAATGAAAAGGGGGAAAAATAACGGAATTAAAACTTTTTTAAAAACATGCACACACAAGCAAGCCTTTCTTTTCATCCTTTGAAACTGCCAAAAACCAGAAAACTAATTTCTGACCATTGTCTCTCAGCAAACAGATCTGTAAATACTCGTCTCAGTCAGGAGCAATCAAGCACATTTTGGAAGGGGAAAAAAATCATCCCTGTGGAATTTTAGACAAGTTATCTGATGGAGAGCAGCCTAAATTCCTAGAATATTATTTATGTTAACATAATTTTAGCACAAGCTCCTTTTTTTTCTTCCAAAGACAAACCCATTCTCAGAATCTCTTTTCTCAGCTCTTTTTCCCAATTTCCCCAGCTTTTTATTGAGAAATATCCAACAGTTCTTAGTAATCTTCTATAATACTCACAACGCCAGGTATCTCACAGGCTGTTTCACGGCTGTTTTGTTCTGGGCTGCAATAAATCCTTAGCTTTTGGACATCAAACTGTAAAGCAGAAATTATGCATTCTTTGGACAAGTATTTTTTTATGACATCATAACAGGCCTTTATATAGCCAAAAAGGTCACCATTATCTGGTCCTCCCCCATGGTCCATGACAGTGACAGAATACACTCCTGGGGTTTCAGTGGGCTATATGGACATGTGGACATGAACAGAGGTGATGTGATCCCATTCCTGGTGATCACTTGCCAAGTGCTATCCAACAAGGTAATCTGGATAAAGGGGAAGAGGAGGGAACAAATAAAAAAGTCCTACAGCGAAGTCTGTTTGGTATAATAATTAAGGCACCAGACTAAAAACTGGGAGACTGGGAGTTCTAGTCCCACCCTAGGCACTAAGCCAGCTGAATGACCTTGGACCTGTCCCACTCTCTCGGCCCTTGGAAGGAGGGAACCGCTTTTGAAAAACCTTTGCCAAGAAAACTGCAGGGACTTATCCAGGCAGTCTCTGAGAATCACACATGATTGAACAGAAGAGGAAAATAAACCTAAGACATCCATACCTTTTTAGAAACAATAGGGTTGCAATATTTGTTTTGGCCAAATAATGCTTAGTGGAAGATGCCATTTAACAGTAAATTAAAAGATGCCTTTGAAAAGAGGTTGACCTGATGAGACAAGCAGCCTATTGACTGAACCCGATTAACAGTGTCCAGCCTGAGAACTACTGAAGAGGCCCATTCTGTAGATCTCTACATTCCACTACCTCTACCATTTCCCCCCAATTCTTTGCAGAAGCAATTTAGTTAATGTTCTTCTAAGAGGATTTTAAAAAGGTGCTTCCAGACTTTTGCTGCTGAATTTTGTATGTCTGATCCCAGGATGCTAGAAGGCCATAAATGGGACTGAGGGTCAGTCACAGAGCCCACAGGCCTTGAGCTGTGTTTCCCTCCGCTCACAGATGTCACTCCTAATTTCTTTAGCCAAAGCACCTGGTTACCAGTAAGTCCCTCTAGGCACAGCAACTCCCCATTCTGGATCAGAAGACCTACCAGCCCTCAGGAAGAGCTTTCACAGATAGCAGGGTCTTAAATGGGTAAAAAAAACCCCACAGCTAATATGTACTGTTATTAATCTAAATAAAAGTGCCCTTCACTAAATCAAAGCCACCAATGAATGTAGCTCATTCATTGCAAAGTCCATTAAATTTAACTGGCCTAAGTTTAAGCTATGAGATCAGGTTATTATACTAATGTGCATAGATTTATTTCTGTTTCATAAAACACTGCAATCTGAATAAGTTTATACCTGCACAGTCTCTTCTTTTCCTGTATATTTTCCTATTTGAGTCACTCCACTAATATAGATTCCTGCAACAGGTTGCAATGGCTTTGTTTCAGTTTCTTGATCATCTATGTACAATGTTACATCAGCTTCAGTTACTAAGAGACGAATTTGATGCCAGCCTTGATCAAACAACGTCTAGAAAAACAATGGGAGAGAATAGTCATTTTCCTACTCAACTGATTTACATGCTTTTGAGACTTACACTGTCATTCATATAACCTTGAAGCATCGTTAATTGCAACAACTTAATATAGCCCACTACTCATGCTAAAAACCAATCAGAGGGACTCAAAAATCTTTTTTTCTAAAAATACATTCTTAATATTGTCAAGTAGTGCCTATGTGGAAAGCAGAATAGGCAGAGCAGAACATATCCATCTTCTTTAGAAAACGTTTGTATCTCAGTTTTGAAAGAGTAGCCTGCCATTCTTTGCTAGAGGCCTTCAGGGAACCATAGAATGTTTATTTATGTATTATTATTAAATATATTTGCTATCCATCACATCATGGGGCTACCCTGGGTAGTTTACAATAGCAATAAGGGTGATACCCTCCAGATGTTGCAATACTAGCCCTCCCAGTATTCCAAGTCAGGACAGGCAATAGTGAGACGTGCTAGGAAATGTGACCCAGCACTATCTGGAGCATGCTGTCTATGGCCGTTCAGAGGTCATCTTCCCAAAACAAACAGGAAACTCAAGCTGAGCAGCATGAAAGCTGTATAAGACACCACCTTTTTATAACCTACCCCACAGAAAAATGAATCTAGGTCCTAGTCCAATAAGTTAAACCAAAGTTAAACTATGTTACTAAAATGCCTGGGTAAAGACTGCTACATAAGTTTGGAATGAAGACACCTATGTCACGTCAAACATGCCCCAAGTGGTGCTGACCTATCTTTATTTTAGCCAATAAATAAAGACATTCTAAAAATGGACAGTGTGCTTCTAAAATGGAGGCAGCATTCATTTATATACATTAGCCCCGAACCGTCAATGCTTTTACATCAGTACCAATAGTTATGATTTGGGTCTAGAAATGTACATTTGGACAAACTAAAAGTAAAGTTTGGACAAAGTAAAATTTCCAATTCCCCTTTGAAAATAGCTGGTGCGTACAATACATTGTATACATTCCAGATGAGAATCAACAGTGCAGTCAATACAACAGATGTTACGAATTAGCCATCTGACCATATCAAAGAGCTATTTAAAATCTATTGAAAAAAATGGGACATATTCATAATAAATTGCCACTTCTGTAGTCAGTCCCATTCTGTTCTAGGTAGACTCTTCCCTTCAGAATAGTCTTTAATATAAAACCAGTCCATATTTAACTAGTGCGAGAATACCAGCCTAGCACTCTTCAGATAGGTTGAATAAGCCAACAGCAATCCAAAATCAATGAAAAGTGAGGATGAAGGTTCATTCTCTTAGCTTAGTTTCCCACATTTCGTTATCAGGCTAGGTAACATCTTCAGCAGAGTTTAGCAGTGTCAATGATCTCCTCAGCATCAGTATTCTTCTCAGTCAGTGAGAAGTGTTAGGTAGTCACTGAGGTCACCTGTGCCTTTAATAAAAATATTGCCTCCCGGAGAATATCCTTATGCTTTATCTGATCCCATTAGATTGCACAATACTTTCCAGAATGTAATTGCAAACTTGGTCCTAAATCTAGGTTGAATTTGATCTGAAATATTGGATCTCCTTGCATTTACGTAAACACATCGTATAGTTGTAGATTTTTTCAATTGACACATGATATGCTCTTTACCTTTACACGGGGTGCAGTAAAAGTAACAACCTGATTGCCATTGACTAGGTTTGTTGTAGTAAAGGATAATGTTTTCTTTTCCCCGATTACAGTAACAGCTATTTGTGGTGTTCCATCTTGGCTTAGGATCCTCCACAAATCCCATGTTTTTTTTACTTTAAATCGCTGCGTAGATACAAATACATATGAAGGAGGAAGGCCTTCTGGAAATACATTTCTGGAAAACATTTTTTTTTTCAAAAATAAAAACATAAAATAATTTTAGAATTACAAACATTCTAAAACGTATACTATCTAATAAAAAACTGGCAAACTTTCGTAAGAACTTTCAGCTCAGGAAAAAGAAGTACCTTGTCAATTCTGACAAATCAATCCGGGAAGTGATTTCATAAGCTTTTACATTAGTACTTGGAATCTGAATTCTTTTCTTCACCTTTTTTTTCACATCTAAGCCTAAAAGTATATCAAATCCTTTTTCGTCCCGAGATGCCACAGGAATTCTTGTTGGGCAAACTGATTCTATAAAGAATGCATAGAATAAATCACTTGCAAATGAAGTAATAAAGTAGTATATAACATTAAACACAAAATAGGAAATCTTTGCATCAGGATAAATAATTGCATTTTTTGGACTGGACAGCTGAGAAAGCACCTGAAACATCTTTTTAAACATGTTGTGTAAAGTTCACTAATGATCATCATGTTCTCATTTTTTTTTCCTAGTGGTAAATTTTCTTGAATTCTTGATACTATTCTGCTCTGTCAACACTTTAGGATATATCAAAATATATCTAATTTTCATATAAGTGGCAGACACATGTTCCACAATTACTGTAGAATGAAGTGGGCATAGTGTGTGTATACGTGTGTGTGTGTGTGTGTGTGTGTGTGTGTGTGTAAGTCAGCCATTTGATGTGAAATATTTTTCAATCTAGCCCAGCAGCTCCGCACACTGGATTTTACTTGCATTAGTGGTGTTAAGCATAAGATTAACTTAAAGTATGAGGAAGTTGCACAAAGTATTATATCAGGTGCAACTTCCATATTTTTCTGTATTGGAAGAGTGAAAGCACTAAATAGAATAATCCATTCCTGTTGTTAATATACAGATCAAAACCTGCAAGCTATCAGCCTAATTTTTATGCAATGAAAGGCGTACTCTACAAGTGCAGTGGGATTACTGTAATCAGGATGCTAAAACCTCACAAAAACTGCATGACCAAACTGTTGTTTTAGGCTTGTGTGCATCTTTGTTTTCATCTTGTAATTCACACAAAAAAGGGAAACTATGAAACTTCTCTGTGCTCTTTTCCATCTGCTGTGTCCTGATTGGTCTGAAACCATTATTTTGTTCACATAAGTGGACAAATAGGACTGGCATCAGCTACAGTTTGTTAAAAACTAGGAGATGAAGTTTTCCGATCTTCCTTTGCATAGAAAGAGAGCAGAGCTGAAGACATGAGCCTGGAGTTATCACTGAGGAATTAAGCATTGATTATCTTTACATCTGAATACTACCATGGTTTGCACATTCCTTCTCTGGAGGTATTCCTATGCAAAGAAAGGAGAAACTATCAGCCAGACTATCATCTTGTCTTCCTTCAACCTTAACAAACCATTCTAACTGCAAATGTCCCTTCCACGCTGGTTGAGGAATTCTGGGAGTTGAAATCCACAAATCATAAAAGGGCCAGGTTTGAAGACCCCTGATGTAGACCTTCAATAAATTTAAAGACAAGGAAATTACAATACCAGCAAGTAAGTCCACCTGCGTTACATGAACTGTGATATTGACGTCTTTGTATGTCCTGAGTGTGCTTTGGGCCTGAAACTACTTTCATTCTGGAAAAGCATGATGTGTTTGTGAAAATATTCAAAGTTGGCAGACTATTGTTCAAAAAACTAAAATAATAAAAAAGCACAATAATGGGCATGGAAGCAGAATATTAAAGAGTTTTTTAAAAAATAATGTGCCCATATTTAGTTTTACTGGTATGAATATATAACAAATGCTCATTTAGCTTAGAGAAGGGGAAAGGAATTTGTTTCAATAGGAGAAGCAAAGGGTAGAGCTTAGAAAAATCTCATTTGGGGGATATTATGAGACCATTTCTCCCTGATGACACAGCAGCAGAATATTAAGTTTTCAAAAGATCCTTTTTTAAAAAAAACAAATCAAAACTGAAAGATGTTCCACAGGAAAAGCTGCACAATAATTTCTTAGTTGTGCAGATCTATGCATATAATAGGATACAGAATTTATGCAGCTCTTCTTAACAGAATATAAACTTTCACCATTCACACAAGAGATTATATTCAGTAGAATGCAAAATCAGATCAACCAACTCTTATGATGTCTTCCTAACATGAACTGATTAAAGGACAATTTCTGCAGTCAGTTCCAATTGCCATTATTCATATAGACCTCCAACAAGTGGAAACACAATGAGTGGAAGCAATCACTTAGAGCCAGAAGCGCACATTCACTATTTGTGATGCAATGAATTTTAGTAATGTATGTCATACCTAAGAGCAATTTTAAAAAATTATCCTGTAGTATCAACCATCATCCAAATCCTCTAATCGTGGCAATGACAGTTAAATCAGAATAATTTAAAAGAGGGAATGGCAATTCAAAGCAAGTAAGGAAATAGTCAAGAAGCTCTGGGCTACCATAGATGAGTTTCAGTATTAAGAACCAGTTCAATAACATCCAACAACCTTGAAGGAACTTAGGAACATCATCACAGAGGTCCTTTCTTTGAGTCATCATGGAGGACAAGAGTAGTGGTAGAAGGCTATAAAATGGCAAAGGTTGTTCCAATTTTCAAAAATATTACACTGTAAGCAACCAGGGGTTGTATGGACTAGGTAGTATAAAAAGTATTTATTAATTAAATTTATCAATCAAATTTATATAGTTGCCCATCTCACAAAACATGACTCTGGGCGGTGCACAGCCTGGATAACAACAAAATATATGTAATAAATAAGTGGAAATGCCTGTTATCAATATTAGATTATTAAGCCATTTGTAAATAAAGGGAAGGTATTGCTTAGCAGTAACCAGCATTAGTTTATCTAGAATAAGTCATTCAAACCAACCTGTTCTTTTTTTGACAGCATGATCAATATAGTTAACTGTATGAATATGATGGACAAATACACTGTGACTTTAAGGCTTTCAAAAAGAAGAAAGGAAAATATGGTCTGGACTCTGCTACTATTGGATGGATAAAGAACTGCTTGAGTAATTGCAACTAACAATGGTACATCAAGTGTTTTTCAACAAGGTGAAAGTGCCATATGGCTTACTGCAGTGCTCTATTCTAGGCAAAAGGCTGTTCAATTGAAAATGATTTGGATGAGGTTTTAGAAAATATTTTTCAGATTTGCACTAATTTATACAGATTTGCAAAAACACTTATTAGATTTGTAGAAGGCTCATAGATAAATGAAGACAATATCATGACTCAGAAGGATTTTATAAGCCAGAAACCATTTACATGAGTTTCAGCATGGACAAATGCAAAGTCCTTCATTTGATTCAAAAAAATCAAAGGTCTGACTATAGGATTGGGATGGTCATCCCAGCAACAGTACAGGCAAAAAGAATCTATATGTCTTGGTGGAACACAATATGAATATAAGTCAAGAGAGTTGTGCAGCTACAAGAAAAAGCAAATGCAGAACAAGTCTATATCAAGAGAATCAAGATAAAAAGAAGACATTATATCTCTTCTGTATTGTTCAGAAAACATGCAGTACCCCTAAAATATCTAGAACTCTTAAATTGTTTAACCCAATTACCCATTTTCCCAGACTCAAATAATGTTATTAACCCCGCACTCACCCACACAAAACAAATTGTCTCTGTTGAAGGCCTCATCAATAGCAATCCCAACTGGATCCCTGACTCACATACAAGCAATTAAAATAGCTTCATTATCCCCAAGATATGCCCAAATTATCCCCAGTTTAAGAGCCATTGACTTATAATATAGTGTCTAATTTTGGCACTATTGCTTTGGAAAGGCTAACAAAAAGGAGTTTATTCAATCAATCAATCAATCAGAATAGGGCTGGAAGGGATCTCAGAGGTCTTCTAGTCCAACCCCCTGCTCAAGCAGGAGACCCTATACCATTTTAGACAAGTGATTGTCCAGTTTCTTCTTAAAAACCTCCAGTGATGTAGCACCTACAACTTCTGACAACAAGCTGTTCCACTGGTTAATTGTCCTGTTTCTCCTTAGTTCCAGGTTGCTTCTCTCCTTGATTAGTTTCCATCCATTGTTTCTTGACCTGCCTACAAGGTGTTTTGGTAAATAAGTTGACCTCTCCTCTTTGTGGCAACCTCTCAAATACTGGAATATTGCTATGATGTCACCCCTAGTCCTTCTGTTCTCTAGATTAGCCAAACCTAAATCCTGCAACTATTCTTCTTATGTTTTAGTGTCCAGGCCTTTAATCATCTTAGTTGCTTCTCTTTATACTTTTTCCAAAGTCTCAACATCTTTTTTGTAATGTGGTGACCAAAACTGGATGCAGTATTCCAACTGTGATTTTACTAAGGCTTTACAAAGCAGTACTAATTCCAAGGAAAGGAACCAAGACAAGGAGATTGAAAGAAAAATGAGTAAGAAACCCTGGATATATGTCATCTGGAGAAGAAAAGACTGCAAGACATGATAGATGTCTTCAGAAAGCTCAAGTGCTGTAGATGACAGAATAGATTTGCTTAGTGTTCTTCCAGAAAACAAGAAACAGTGAATTTACAGTTGCAAGATAGGAAATATTATTGAAGAGCAAGAATTCCCTAACTGTAAAAAATATTCAACAAAAAAGCCAATTGCTTTGGCTGGTGGTGTCCTCTCCTTACTAGCAGCTGTTTAAATAGAATCTGGATGGTCATCTCCAGTGGAGGCTGACACTGGAAAGAGAGGTGGACCAAAGCCCTTTCCAACCCTTACCATTTATGGTTTTATGTTTTATGAACTTTCTGGAACTAGCTTGGAAAATGAGTTCTCTATCTAATAACGGTTACCAGTTATTTATGATTAAAAATCAAAACTCATAGAATACAATCACATGAAACAAAAAAAATTAACACAGAAACAACCACATAATAAAATAAAAATGAACGGTATCCGGATAGGAATTAATCAAACAATAAACATTTTCATTAACAAACCTCATTCTTTCTTGTAACAATTACAACTGCACACATTTGGCAACTTTCTCGGTATTTCTGGAGACTGATCCAGAGCAAAGAGGGGGGGAAATTTGAAACTAAAAGAAACATAAACATCACTTATACTGTAATGTGTAAACCAATACTAGCTGAAACTTAAATGTGAGTGCAAAGCCTTATTATAATATTAAGACATCTTACAAACCAAATGCCAGTGTTACTTGTATGATACAAAGATTTTTAACCTCAGAATCAAAACTTTGTTTTTATAACAAATGTCGACAAGGTGAAGGATGTTGCCTCATTGTTATATAAATATTTTTTTATTAGACTTTGTTCATATACATATTTTAAAACAATAGAATAAGCAAGAGGATTTTGTTTTTGCTAAGTTTATTTTTTTTAAGGAGGAAACTCAAAACAGTTTCTACACACAAACAGAATAGGACTGGCAAATGTTATTATTATATGGACTGTCTCTCAAGAAAAACCATAACAATAATAATTAAATACCATCTATATCCATATCACTTTTCAAAGGAATGTAAGCCATAACAAAAGAGTTGGAGGAAAAAAAGTTGCCCGAAACAGGTATTATTACAGCCCACCAAGAAATTAGAGGTTCATCCTCTGTGGTTTCTTAAAAGTATAAATGTATTGGCAAGAAGGATACAGTTGTATTAGTAGTATAGAACATCGTACTTAAAACTTATCACCAGGGATGCGGCCCGCAAAGTGGTTTCATGTGGCCCGCGAAGCCATTCTGGAAACAGTGAGGGAACGGCCCCCACTGCCTTGGCCCTGGCCCAGAGACCCTCCTCCTGCCAGAGACCCCAAGATCTGTCCCACTCCTGCCCGGGCCCCCATAGGCACCCTGGATGCAAACGATGTAGGGCTGGCCACGCCCACCCAGTAGGCCATGCACTCTAGCCATGCCCACCCAGTAGGCCACACCCACCCTGGCCATACCCACCCAGCCCCCTGAGGGCAACCGCAATACTGATGCGGCCCTCAATGAAATTGAGTTTGACACCCCTGTCTTAAGGAATAATATAAGAGAAAAACGAACTTGCTTTGACCAAGATCTAAACTGGTCATATGGTTCCATTTATGTTTTTTTTTAAAAAAATGTACAAGCTGCAAATACTGAGCACCCTCCAGGTTGAATTTTATATCTTCCATTTGTTTCTGTACATTTGAGATTATTTTTTGCCAATAGCACTGCTCCAGAATCATTTTAAAAGATGCCACATTTCCAAGGGAATCTTTAAAGACTTCTTATATACCGTCTACAATTCAGAAACAGGTTCCTTTCGTCAACAGAATGGAATCTCTGGGTCCCACCCAGCATGTATTGTTTTTGAAAAAATAAGAAAGAATACATTTTGAATGCTAGGAATTAGGTTTAATTTCACAATGATCCAGAACAATTGCTATATCATTTAATTCACTGAGATTAGTCTCTGCAGCACCAGGAATGGATACAGAGCCCAGAGTGAATCGTATTTTGCATATCTCTAACCCAGAGGCCAGCATGCTTACATCGGTTGGACTCTACAGCAGAAAGAACAAACAAGAGGTATAGCATGAAAGATTATGAGAATTTTTTCAGCTCCAGAAGATCATCTGAGATCACAACCCTTCCCAGTCACCTTCTCAGGTTAGGATAACTCATTTTTTGTTGGCATTCAACATAGCATTTAGGATCATTCTTTTCTGCAGATCCTTTGGAAAGAGGTTACACAAGGCTGACAACAGCTAATTGAGACTACAGTAGTGTACCCAATGTGATGTTGTTTAGCCACAGCTTATCACTGTGGTTTCATGCATAATTTTATTCTTGTAGGGGTATAAGCCAAGGCTTTTCAACCAGTAGTACGCGTACCACTGGTGGTATGCAAGCACCTGGCTGGTGGTACGTAGTGTCGCCTTCCTCCCCCCCCCGCCTCCCCCTGCCTCCTCCTCCCCCCCCGCTCCGCTCTTTCCCAGCTCAATTGCTGCCGGAAAGCATGCTGCTTGGCAGCGGCCTGCAGAAACCCTACAGAGGGCGTGCGCAGGCACAGAGCAAGGCCCCACCCTCCCCAGGGACTTGTTGTGCAGCAACCAGATTGACTTCTGATCGGCACTTCTTTGGGGCACACATGCCCGGGAAGGCGCATCAGAGTCCCAGGTACCTGTAAGGCGATCAGCCTGCTCCTCCCCCATTGTCTGCCAGCCCCAGGAGAGCCCCACACGAGTGTCTCACTGGCCGCCAAACTCTGCCTTTCGAGCAGGAGCAGCCTTGCCGTACTTGCCCTTGGCCACCTCCACGGGTGCCACTCTAGTGCTGAGAGGGCAAAGCCAGTCCCTGTTCAGCCCGCCACCCCCGGGAGAGCCCCGTGCGAGCGCCTTGCCGGCCGCCGAACCCTGCCTTTTGAGCAGGAGCGACTGTCAAGCCCCGGGCTCGACAATCAACTGAGGGGGGGGAATCCGTGCAGCAACCTGGCTACCTGGCCTGCCAGGCGCTCATTGCTCCACCAATCAGCTGGGAGGCTGAGACTCCGGATTTGAGCCGCCGACCAGAGGAGAACACAACTTATAAGCAGGGAGACTGGGACTCCGGATCAGACACTGTCGGCCAGCTGGAAGACCCGGTGGGCGGCCCTGACGCTGCCGAATAGCCAGGAGCGTGGGCAACTTTCTCTCGGGGCTGCCAGTCAGCTGGGAGCCCAGGGCTTGACAGCCGCTCCTGCTCAAAAGCACCAGCACTCCCAGCTGACTGGCGGCCACGAGAGAAGGTTCCCAATGCTCCCGGCTGTTCAGTGGCGTCAGGGCCGCCCACTGGGATTTCCAGCTGGCCGGCGGCATCCCAGCCTTCCAGCTGATCAGCGGTGTTCTCCTCTGGTCAGCAGCTCAAATCTGGTGTCTCAGCCAGGCAGGAGCCCAGGATCAGTGTTTCTGAGCACGATTTCTGAGCGTGACTCAGCTGATCCTGGGCTCCTGCTCAGCTCACTTAGCAAGCAGCCTCTTTTCCACAAGCGAGCCGGGCAGGAGCCCGGGAACAGCTGAGTCGCGCTCAGAAATCGGGCTTAGATACGCTAATCCCGGGCTCCTGCCTGGCTCGCTTGCGGAAAATAAGCTGCTTGCTAAGTGAGCTGGGCAGGAGCCCAAGATCAGCTGAGTCGCACTCAGAAGTCATGCTCAGAAATGCTGATCCCGGGCTGCTGCCCAGCTCATTTAGCAAGCAGCCTCTTTTCCGCAAGCAAGTGAGCTGGGCAGGAGCCCAGGCGACACCGGCACTTGCGGCTTTTCCGCAGCACAAACCCTAGGGCTGCTTCGTTCCCACTCAGCCTCTCACAGGACCCGGGCTGCCTGCACTGGTGGGAAACGTGGCGCTTCTTTTTCTGCAGTGGTGGAGCACAGGCGTCGCTTGGGAAAGACTCTGCGAGATGCACCTTTGCAGCGGGTTTCCTCTTCTGTTATATATCGGAGGTTTGAAAGGCAAGCTGCTCCCAGGGCGTAAAAGTAGAATCCAAACGGTGAGAGTGACACAGCTCTCCGAATCTCTGCTTCAGGCTAAAACAGTCTCAAAGTTGGGTCCAGAGATTACTTTGCCCAAAGGAAGGGTGACTTGGTGGCAATGTGGGTTTGTTTCCTTTGGAGGAGGGATAACAACGTCGCTCTCTTCCTTCGGGCGGGTGCAAATGTAACTTAAGAACGGTAACAATGCGGCCAGAAATGGGTATCTCTTGACAGTGCTGGGGAGAGCTATGGGAAGAACGATGTACATGGAAAGGATTGGGGAACCTGGCTCAAACGCTGGGCTCTGGTAGGGGAAAAATGACTGGGAGAAGTAGCCGGTTTGTAATGTACATGCCTGAAAACAGAAGGTGAACCAGTGACATCCCCACCCTGCCTGTGTGTGCGCGCAGAGGCTGAGGCACATGCACTCTCCTCTGCCTTTGTGTGTGCACAGGCAGGGCCGTGATATCAGTGGTTTTACTTTGCCCGGCCACTCTGTGTGGATGAGAATACGCTGCTACCTGCCAAAACCAGGCTGGGATCTGGGCGGCGTAGCACAGGACAATGGGAGGGAGGGAGGGAGGGAGGGAGGGAGGGAAGGAAGGAAGGGAGGGAGGAAGGAAGGAAGGAAGGAAGGAAGGAAGGAAGGAAGGAAGGAAGGAAGGAAGGAAGGGACAATGGGAGAGAGGGAAGGCACCCATCCCAGTCCCACTCCCCTCCACCAGAGACCCACGGATCCCCCCCCACAGGCACCCCACAATCTGAGTGATGACCTGGCCATTGATCACATGACCCTGGGACACTGAATGTTATAAGTATGAATCAGTTGCCAAGCATCCAAATGTAAATCACATGACCCTGGGGATGCTGCAACAGTCATAAGTGTGAAAAATGGTCATAATTCACTTTTCAGTGCCATTGTAACTTCAAACAGTCACTAAGCGAATTGTTGTAAGTCGCGGACTACTTGTATTTTATCATTTTTTTCTTTTTCTTTTTGGTCAAGTTTTTGACACCTTGCTGGGTGACTGGTGGTACTTGGATATTGCCTTATCCTAAAAGTGGTACAATGGGTGAAAAGGTTGAAAAGCCCTGGTATAAGCTACCTGTAATCAATAGAGCAGACATACAAATGACTGTATAACTAGATTTTTAAAAACACAAACAATGTAATTTGGGAATTGCGATTTATTTTTTGCAAAAATCACAAGCCAAGTAATTCGATTACCTTCCATTGGGTTTAATCCCTTGACATCTCTTTCCAAAGCTACTAAAGAAGCAAAATAATTGTCAAATGATAACTGAATACAATCACTTCGGCTTATATCACTGAGATGCCACAGCATTGGTCCTCCAGAGAAGATATCACTATATTCCCCTTCAGGAGTAAGGATCCTTCCTTTGGAAGAATCAAAAGGGAATCATATCCTTTTGCCCTCTTCCTTTTATTGTGACATCCCCAGTCCTTCAGTGAGCAGGCCAACATCTGATGAATTTTACACATACTTACACTGGCAAATCAAAGACATCAACAACTCTCAACATGGCAACAGTCTTGGCTGCTGCCTAAACAGTTAGACAAATGTTGACCCAAAGCTTTGATTACAAGTAATCCTCAACTTACAACGTTTGTTTAGTGACCATTTGAAGTTAAAATGACACTGAAAAAAGTGACATGACTATTTTTCACTCTTAAGACAATTGCAGCATCTCCATGGTCACATGATCAAAATTCAAATGCAACTTGGCAACTGACTCATATTTATGACGGCTGCAGTGTCCCGGGATCATGTGATCACCTGTTGTGACCTTCTGACAAGCAAAGTCAATGGGAAAGCCAGATTCACTTAACAACAGTGTTACTAGCTTAACAACTACAGTGATTCACCTAACAACTATGACAAGAAAGGTCATAAAATGGGGCAAAACTCCCTTAACAACTATCTCAGAATTGTGGGCTCAATTGTGGTCATAAGTCAAGGAAGTCAACATTTATGACACTGAAATACAGGTTGTTTTAGTATAACTAAGAGAACAGTCCCTATTAGGTATCTCCTGTCACCCCACCTAAGCATAATACTTAAAACGTTATATTAGTACACAACAGCACCTCATACATTTAAAACAGAAGTGCTCTACAAAGAATGATTAATATTTACCTTCACAGAGTTTCTGCTTTATTACTTCCCTTATTCTGGATATTGCCATATAATCTGCAACATGGAACACATATGTGGAAGCGGGTTTATTGGCAATTGCTTTCAGTTCATCCTCTTCGGTTTCAGAACCAACACCAATGGCAAACAATGTGATCCTATTTCTCCTGGCTTCAGCAGCAATCTCTTTGACTTCATCTTGGGACTTACCATCAGTTAGAACAATTGCAATTCTTGTAAGGAATCTTTCTGATTTACCAAATAGATGGTCCATTGCAAATTGAATGGCTTTGCCTGTTCTTGTATTTCCACCCAAATACTGTACATATGTCATTTCTCTGATTAGATTTTCATTGGAATCATAAAAACCCAGAGGAATTTCAAGTACAGGATAATCACTGTACTGTACTACTCCAACCTGAATAAATTTTGGTCCTATGTTAAAGTTACTTGTAATATTGAACAGCCATCTTTTGATTATTTCAAAGTTTTCTGGGCCAACGCTGTAGGAGCCATCCAAGATGAAAACTAAATCTGCTGGGGCTGTTCGGCAACCTAAAACAAACAGAGAGAAAAGTATTTTAGTTGTATCTTTATCACCATAATCCAAGATAGTTAGCATCCTTTAGACTGTAAACTAGGATGGAAACCTCATCAAATGTAACTGTACTTATTTCTAGATAAAAATATATTGGGGGTTTTTTCCTGAATTTCATGTCTAGACAAGATAAGCTACAACCTACTGTAAAAACAAGTTAGTTAATCACAACTGACTTTTAAGACTTAGTCATTTCAATCCATATTGTGGAATTCAGGTAGCCTTAAAATGTGATTAAAAATGGCAGAAACTTGTACTTTATTCTCAGTTTTGGAGGGCTAGAATTCCAGAATGGCCTTAGTACATTGAATCAACTTTTAAACAAACTTACAGTAAATATGTGATTAGAACAATAACTCCACATCAGTAAAAAAAATAGAAAAGCACTCATAATTCATTATTTTTGTACTTCATATACAAGAGTACAGTTTAAAAGGATGTTTATGAGTTCAGTTTTTTTGGGAAAAGCTCAATACTGGTAGATTCTGTAGCTATGGCTATATTCTATGCCACATGCCCAGTCACAAGTATATTTTATTTTCTCTTAGGAAAAAAAATGGGTATTTTTCCTAGATTTATTAATTAACTAAACTAGTAGAATCATGCTTTGTCTTCAGATATCAAATCTTTCAAACAGATTAGTTAATCATCTGACTAATGGAAATATAGCAATACACATCACTTTTACACACTACGCACAATATGACTAAATACTGTTAAAATCCTACTGAGCAGTTTGTGGGTTTATTACAGGTAGTCCTCAACTTACTGCCACAAGTGTGACCTGAATTTCAGTCGTTAAGTCATTGCGATTGTAAGACAAGGCACCACACGACCCACTTTTTGGACCATTTTTAATGTCAGTTTTTAAGCATATCTTGCGGTCATACGTCTGCATACAATCTCCCAAATGGGCATGGTTTGCCATTAAACAACTGGTCGTAAGTAGAGGACTATCTATACTTCATTAGGGAGAAAGCACTTAGTAAAACACTCCCACCTAATCCTCTGAGAACATTTTCCAGAGCAATACATCCAGAAATTCCCTTCATAGCCTTATATCAATTCTTGGTTCTCCACATTTGATGCTCTTAAAATGAATTATGTAGCAAACTTTTCCAGTAATTCAGGATTCTCCATATATTTATTGTAAATGTTATATTCTTCTCCCAAATGATATTCAAGTGTGCAGGTTTCCAAATTCCCCATATTCATTGAAAATAATCTTGCAATGCAAAACTACTCTTTTTCCCAATCTTACAACAAGAAAAGACTAAGATGGAGGTCTAAACACCTCACTTCACAAGGAGATCTTTGGGCCAAATGACCCAAAAGTTGAAAGGGAGCCCAAATCTACATCACAAAGAAACCTAAAAGCTTTTCAGGAATGGAGTATGGGACTGAATAAAAGAAGCAACATGTGAGAAAGGTTTTGTTCTCCTGAGCGTTTTTTCCCCAAATTGTATAACAAGGCACATTCACATGGCTGAGAATGAAAAGTTTTTTCATGGAAAAAAAATAAAGGATCAATCTGAAAAAAGGACACCTCTGAAAGAGGTTCATAAGGATTTTAAAAAATGTTTACGTTTACGACTTTGCTTTCAAAGGAAAATTCAAGGGCAAAACCAAGAAAAACTGGTCAAAAACACGTTCAAACAAAATATCTCAAATCGAACAGTATATATAAATTTATTTTTAAAAGACTAATTAATTTCCATACTTTTCACATGAACATGAAAACCTATGCATTAAGTGGTATCGTTTGTATGATTAAAAACTTGGTACATGTTTGGTGCAGTGGTTAAGATGCTGGCCTAGAAATCAGGAGACTGTGAGTTCTAGTCCCTCCTTCGATATGAAAACTGGTGAGTGACAGGGTTGCCATTGTGGGGCAAATAGGAAGAGGAAGGAGTATTATGTATGTTCAACATCTTGATTTACTTATAAAGATGGGATTAAAAATCAAATAAATAAATAAAATAAAATTTAAAAATTAAATGACCAAAACAAATTACAAGAGTGAGCTTTTGAAAAAATAAAGGAATCTAAAGAGCATAGGGCCACTGTAACTTAATGCCCAAGTCAAAAGGGTTTCCTTGAGACATTACAAATAGCATAATAACTTTTAAATTTTAAATCACATTTACTGTAACTTTATATTTAGGACTGAAATATTTGATAGGAAAATTTTGAGGAAGTCATGGTTGAAAGGACCTTTTCAACCATGCAACCTTGTTTGTATTTTCCCCAAGTACTAGATAAAGACTTTTTTAAAAGTGTCCAGGCTTTTAACATCTGTAGAGGAAAAAGGTAAAGGTTTCCCCTTTTCCAACCCTAGGGGGCAGTGCTCATCTCCGTTTCTTAGCCAAGGGAGCCAGCATTATCCGAAAACATTTCCGTGGTCATGTGACCAGCATGACTATATGCCAAGGTGCACAGAAAGCTGTAACCTTCCCATTGAAGTGATACCTATTTATCTACTCGCATTTGCATGCTTTCAAACTGCCAGGTGGGCAGGAGCTGGGGGAAGGAACGGGAGCTCACCCCATTGCACAGCACTCAGGTCTCGAACTCAGATTGTCAGCTTTCCAATTGACAAACTCAATGTTTTTAACCACTGAGCCACTGCACCCCTTGTTAACACCTGCACTGGTTTACAATGGGTTTTGCTGACATTTCAATTACCTTACTCATTGTATTTGAAAGCATTTTATAACTTTAACTTCAAAGCTACTCTAGAAATATTGTGATATTTTCAATGAACATCTACTGTCACTTCAGGCATATATAGAATGCCCTACAAAAAATAATTTATAGACGACTCAGAATTTGACAGTTTTTATTGTTGGGTTTAACCAATTACAATGTACGTATAAAACAAAGTATGGTTTAGTTTCAAGATATTGCAAGTTGTTGACATGTTGTTTCTCCTAGGCATCATTCTGTATAATTTTCGCTGAAGAGGCTAAAAATTGACTATTGGGGTATTTCAATAACGTACTGTAAAACACAAGAGATTTAGATTTGCGATCAAGTTAGAGTTAGGCTTAGGGTTAAGATTCAAAGAATCCTCAACTAAACCCAGTACAGTAATTTTTGCATTTGACTGTGCTATAAATATGCATCATCTAAGAATTCTGAATGCTACTGATTGTGCAGCCAAAATGGAATCATGTACGGTATACATGAGGAGATGCTATCAGCATCTGTGGAAAAATCCCGGTCTGAAAACATAAAGCTTTCCTTAGAAAAATTATTGGAAAAGGTAGGGGCTTAAATAATAATGCTTAAACAAGCCCATGGAGGCCTGTAAATGCTTAATGGGCATAGATTGTTGAGAGAGAGAAATATATCTGAAGATAGAAATGGAATGAAATCTAGGCTTTCTTCCAAACTGCAATATTTTATTATAGCTTTAATTCACATATATCACTCATCTACAGCTTAACATTATGTAACCAAACGGAATAACTTACTGTACATGGAAGACTATTGGCTTAGAGATAAGTAATATGGTATGTTCCTGCAGCTCACCTAATCATATTTTTTTCAACAAGAGATCTGATATTCATAGTGAGTCAAACAAAGAAAAATAGACACAACAGACTCTTGAAAGTTTTCTAGTTTTGATCTAAATACCGATGAGATCATACAGAAATATAAAATTCTAGAGGTTTCTGTTCCACTTAGGACTGTCTTAAACATTGCAATCAGACAACTGCAAAAACTGCAATGTGAAAGTACAACGTGATGTTAACAATATCAAGTAGAGGTCATATCAAGCAGAACAGAGAATGGAGACCTGTCTAAGGAAAGTTTCTATATTTTATTAAGTAGCTCTCGTTAGCAAAAATCTTACTTGCTCTTGTATCACCGCCTTCAGCCAATATGCAACCGTGTAGTAAGAACATTAAAACTGTCTGAAGAAATGTTATGTTCTTTGCCATGTATACAGTATTTTGTGTCCTTCAAATCCTAAAATAGACTGGGGAAAATACAAAATATTACAACATTAAAACAATGATATAAGAAAATGTGAAAGCAATGTACATAAATGGTTATGGCTTCCTGTAAGACTAATCAGTGTAACGGATTGGTTCAGCTAGTTGTATTATATAACTAAATTATCTTTAGTGAGTTAGGATTGAAGATAGACCCTAAAATACTATTTTTTTAATCTGAAGAGCCTTAATCATAAGAAACTAGTCTTAATAGGGTCCTCTACCACTAAGTGTCATAACAGTCAAAACTTCAACACAGTAAAACCTCCATCTATAATATACTGAGATATTCTATCAGTGTCTTGGATTGAGCCTTATCTGTCAAAATTCCTAGGTATATCAGACATTTATCAACTACACAACCAACTGCATGCAATACAAGCCTGGTTATATACAAGGAGTTGAGGAACTCTCGCACATTGTTCCTGTGGTGAATACTTATTATTAGAAATCAGTATCACAAAGGCCTGCATTCCAAAACTTTAAATAGATCAGAATACAAAAATTGCCTCGGGTATACAGAAATATGTGCACATTTTATTCTACTGTGTAGTAAAATTTGTATACGAGATAAAATCATATGAAGAATCCTGTACAGGTTGAGCTCTAAGACACTCTTTCAAAAAATTGGTACCTTCTAGAAACTTTGTTCTGTTATGTAAGTGTGGGATAAGTAAGGAAGGCTAATCCAACAAAGTCCCAAAAAGAATGTGAAAAATACAAAACGGCCTTCTGCAATTCACTAGAACCAGTCTTAGTTCAAAAAATTATATAAATCTGTTCAAATAATTATAGTACATTTCAGGGCAAATCACACTGCTTTATAAATCCAATTTACAGCTAGAAGGGTGCAAAACATTTCAAGTTAGGAATAATTCTTTGAAATCAGAAATTGTTTTTGTGACTGTTCTAGAACTGCTTTCCATTCAAAAGCTCTTTTCATGCTCAAAGATGATATGGTTTGAGCTTGAAATATTTCTGATTTGAAACTAGTGTTTTGAATTCAAAACATTTTGTATATCTCCATTTATACCTGGCTGCCAGGTGCAAAGAAGCAGGATCATCCGCATAGACTGCAGTATAAACAACTATTAAAGCCTCTACCCAAGAATCAGATCAACCAACAGTCAGCACTAAATTGGCGCTAAATAAGGATCAAAAGAATTTGGGTATGTGTGTGCTGGACTTGGATCTCTTATAGCAATGCAAAGAGTCAAAACTGATAATGCATTTTACTCCACCCTCCACCTCTACCTGCTGTTCTCCTACAGCAGGGGTGTCAAACTCAATTTCATTGAGGGCCGCATCAGCATTGCGGTTGCCCTCAGGGGGCCGGGTGGGTATGGCCAGGGTGGGTGTGGCCTACTGGGTGGGCATGGCTAGAGTGCGTATGGCCTACTGGGTGGGTGTGGCTAGAGTGCGTATGGCCTACTGGGTGGACGTGGCCAGCTCTACATCGTTCGCATCAAGGGTGCCTATGGGGGCCCCGGCAAGAGTGGGACAGATCTGAGGGTCTCTGGCAGAAGGAGGGTCTCTGGGCCAGGGCCAAGGCAGTGGGGGCCGTTCCCCCATTGTTTCCAGGATGGTTTCGCGCGCCACATGAAACCACTTTGCGGGCCGGATCCGGCCCCCGGGCCTTGTGTTTGACATGTCTGTCCTACAGCAACTATTGTGAAACATTTTTCCCGCTCTATATGCTAAGCCAATTTAAAATTTATGTTTAGGGCATGAGCAGATTACAAAGAATTAGTTATTTTGCCAATCAGTGCTAACTTCAGGATTCTGCAAGAGCTAGGGTAAGATACTCTAAGTCAGGGGTGTCAAATTCAATTTCATTGAGGGCCGCATGAGCATTGTGGTTGTCCTCAGGGGGCCAGGTGGGTGTGGTCTGGGTGGGTGTGGCCTACTGGGTGGGCGTGGCTAGAGTGTGTATGGTCTACTGGGTGGGCGTGGCCAGCTCTACATCGTTCGCATCAAGGGTGCCTATGGGGGCCTGGGCAGGAGTGAGACAGATCTGAGGGTCTCTGGCAGAAGGAGGGTCTCTGGGCCAGGGCCAAGGCAGTGGGGGCCGTTCCCTCACTGTTTCCAGGATGGCTTCACGGGCTGCATGAAACCACTTCGCGGGCCGGATCTGGCCCCCGGGCCTTGTGTTTGACATGTCTGCTCTAAGTGAATTGCTCATGCTAGTATACTAGAAAGATATTCCAAAACCACTGATGCTACTTCAGCTTCATGTGGCATATCACTCTTTAATCTGCTCATTTTCTCATAAGGGCCAAAGATCTCAATTTAGCCAAGCCTGGCACTCAGACAAATTGACCATCAACAGGCACATAGAGATAAACAACATCTAGATATCATTCAAAACCAATAATCAAAATGCCAAAAAGGAAACAAAAGGAACAAAACACCTCCTCCCCAGCAACAAATAAGCATAAATTAATACCAAGATTAATACTAAGTCAACAATCAACCAGTAACCAATACTCCAGTTAAGGAACCACCACTCAGACAAACAATCAAACAATAAGCAATAGTCCAATCAAACAACCACCAAGACCATAGGGCAAGCCACTTGTATATCAACAGAGAGTTACCCCATTCCCTTCCAACACTGATGATGTTGCTTAGTTGAGTAATGAAATGTCTGTAAGCAAACAGCCAAGCTCAGAGAGCACCACAGACCTCACAGGGCTCAATTGAAATGGCAGTGTATGGGCCTTTAAGTCTATACTTGGTCCAACTTCTAAACTGCAGTTTTGTGAATCATGTTATATGAATCTACTAAAAAAATCACTATATACGATTACAGAAATACTGTCTATTACTGAATTTTGATTCAGATCAAAAGGTTAATGTATTTTGTATTTGCAACTGTTTAAAAAAACATCAAAAATTACGCTTTTTTAATTTTCTTTTTCCCTTTTCCCTTGCACTTCTCTCTTTCCTATATTTTTTCATCATTTTGTTTTTTCCTTTTTTGTAGAATTTTAATAAAATATAATTTTAAAAAATAGTTATACAATGACAGATTAACTAAATAAATATAGCTGTATAAGCTTATTTTTTTTCCTTTCGTCATCATCAATATTATGAAAGCCCATAGCCATCTGTAAAGTGCCAAGTTCAACAATAGCTCAACAAAATATTCTTCAATATTTGTGGCATTTGACTTAAATACAGAAAATAAACATTTATCCAAATCTACAAAACAGAAATGTAACACAAGATATTTCTGGAAAGGTATCACTATTTATCCAGGACCTGGTACCAATAACTCTGCCAATGACCTGTTACGAAACTTCTCAAGCACTATAAAAATGTGCAGACCTACTTTACATTATGCCAAATTTTAATCTAGCATACATAAATTTCCTGAGGGATGTAGTTCTATGTAACTAAATAGTCATTTCCTTTCTTTTACAAAGAGCAGCCAAGGGAACACAAAGGATAAGAGCAATCAGCCGTTATATATCATCATCTAGCAGAGTGTGCATGTTATATTAACAAAGATTATAACACAACAAAAAAGCCACTTTTCACAAGCTTTTGATTTCACAAACAGCAATCCAAGTATTCAGAATTTGATAATGAGTGGATAAGATTGAGGAAAGAGAGTGATGGAAGAAGTATTAAGATATACTTAATACAAGTAGTCCTTGACTTACAGTCATTTGTTTAACAAAGGTTCAAAATTACAACGGTCTCAGAAAAAGTTCTTTATAACCTGCCCTTGAAGGTTCTAAACCTTGTCAGTACCCCCATGGTCACATCAACCGGCTTGCATTTACAACAATTGCAGCATTGTGTGGTCACGCGATCACAATTTGTGACCTCCCCAGTTGGCTTCTGACAAAGTAAATTCACGAAGCTGGATTCACTTAACAGCCACATGATCAGTTTAATGACCACTGTGAGTTGCTTCATGACTGTGGTAAAAAAATAGCGGTAAAATCAGATCTGCTCATGTGAGGATTTGCTTTATGACCATACTGACTTACAATGGTAATCTCAATCCCAATTGTGGTTGTAAATCAAAGACTACCTGTAACAGCTGTAATGTGCTACAGTTGATGAGTTTAAACAACCCAGCTATATGCAAAATTTTAGCTGGAATATGTTTCATCTTAAGCATCAAGGGGGCATGATCACTGTTGTCTTTCACTTGCATATTTACACTAAAATACTGTAATGTCTATAGTTTATGATCACAAGTCAGTGAAATGCTGTATCTTGGATTGTCCCAAAAACCATAATAATGATTGATTGATTGAGTGAGTGTATGCTGACTGATCACAATCCAATGGCCAAGCACTGTTACCCATTTTTAAAATTCTCTATTGATAAAGATTTGGTCGTTTTAGACCTGAATTAAGGGCATACTATTGCCATCATTGGTTGAGTGTGACCAAATACCAGACAACAGAGAAGAGATTCCCACCCCAGAAACTGTGTATCACCATCCCCACTTAAGGCACCTGGCTACTGAGATTCCACCAATGGACATGAATGCTGACATCTTAGTCTTGCTGGGAAGGGACATTCTCAGAGTTTATAGAATATGCCATCAGTGTGAAGGACCTGACGATGCCTCATATGCACAAAGACCTGACCTAGGCTGGGTAATAGTGGGAGATGTATATTAAATAGGATGCACACCGTCTGAAATCAACTCCAATAATAATAATAATAATAATAATAATAATAATAATAATAATAATAATAATAATAATAATAATAATAATAATAATAATAATAATAATAATAATAATAATAATAATTTAATTTTTATACCACCCTTCTCCCGAAGGACTCAGGGCGGTGTACAGGGCAATACAATAAAATGCAATATATAAAAAATTAAAAGAAATATTAAATACAGTAGCCCAATTAAATAAATTAATACAAAATGTTAAAATACCCCTAAACCCATCAGACCAGGCCGGCTTGTTCAAATAAATATGTTTTTAGGTCACGTCGGAAGGAGCGAAGGTCGGGAGCTATCTGGAGCTCCACCGGTGAACGGTTCCAAAGGTCTGGCACGCCCACAGAGAACGCCCTCCCCCTGGGGGCCGCCAGTCGACACTCTTTGACCAACGGCACCCTAAGGAGGCCCTCTCTGTGCGAGCGCACTGGACGAAGGGAAGTTGATGCCGGCAGCAGATGCTCCCGTAAGTAACCCGGACCCATGCCATTTAGGGCTTTATAGGTCGTAACCAGCACCTTGAATCTTACCCGGAGGACAACCGGAAGCCAATGCAGCTCACGGAGTAGAGGTGTTACATGGGAGTATCGGGAAGCCCCCACCACCACTCGAGCAGCTGCATTCTGCACCAGCTGGAGCCTCCGAGTAGTCCTCAAGGGTAGCCCCATGTAGAGAGCATTGCAGTAGTCCAAACGGGAGGTCACGGGTGCATGAGTGACTGTGCGCAAGGCATCCCGGTCTAGATAGGGCCGCAACTGACGCACCAGGCGAACCTGAGCGAAGGCCCCCCTAGTCACAGCTCCTATATGATCATCCAAGGAGAGCTGTGAATCTAGGAGGACACCCAAGTTACGAGCCCTATCTATGGGGGGTAATATCTCACCCCCCATAATTAGCGATGGAATATTCTGAATTTCCCGAGACGCCGGCACACACAGCCACTCAGTCTTGTCAGGGTTGAGTCGAAGCCTGTTCCTCCCCATCCAGACCCGGACCGCCTCCAGGCAACGGGACATCACATCGAGGGCATCACTGGGGTGGTTTGGGGTGGAGATAAAAAGCTGGGTATCATCAGCATATTGATGATACCCAACCCCAAAACCACGAATGATCTCACCCAGCGGCTTCATATAGATGTTGAACTGGAGAGGTGAGAGGACCGACCCCTGAGGCACTCCACAAACAAGAGGCCTCGAGGCCGACCTCTGCCCTCCTGCCAACACCGACTGCGAACGTCCCAGGAGGTAGGAGGAGAAGCACCGTAAAACGGTGCCTCCCACTCCCAACCCCTGAAGACACCGCAGTAAGATACCATGGTCGATGGTATCAAAAGCCGCTGAGAGGTCTAATAGGACTAGGACAGAGGAACAACCCCTGTCCCGAGCCCACCAGAGATCATTCACCAGCGCGACCAATGCCGTCTCCGTGCTGTACCCGGGAATGAAGCCCGATTGGTACGGGTCTAGATAATCAGCTTTCTCCAGGAACAGAGTGAGCTGCTGCGCCACCACACTCTCAACAACCTTTGCAAGAAAGTGAAGGTTGGAGACTGGTCGAAAGTTGTTTAAAACAGCTGGGTCCAGGGCAGGCTTCTTGAGGAGGGGTCTCACCACCGCCTCCTTCAAGGCGGCGGGAAAACTACCCTCATTCAAAGAAGCAGTTATCACTGCCTGGAGCCAGCCTCGTGTCCCCTCCCGAGCCGAATAAACCAGCCAGGAGGGGCACGGGTCCAATAAACAGGTGGTGGAGCTCAGCTTCCTCATAATCCTGTCCACCTCTTCCGGAGTCACAGGGTCAAACTCCTCCCAGATGACATCGACAAGATCACCCATGTTCTCACCGTCAGACTCTGCCCAGTCGGAGGCCAGACCGGTCCAGATCCGAGCGATTTTGTCTGACAGATGCTGGCTAAACTCCTCGGCACAACCCTGCAAGGGCTCCTCCCTCACCTCCTGATTCAGGAGGGAGCGAGTCACCCTAAACAGGGCAGCCGGGCGATTATCTGCGGACGCGATGAGGGCAGCAAAGTAGTTTGACCTTGCTGTCCTCATCGCCGTGAGGTAAGACCTTGTAAAGGACCTTAGTCGCAATCGGTCAGATTCAGACCGGCTAGACCTCCAACAGCTCTCTAGGCCCCGTCTCCGATGCTTCATCTCCCGGAGCTCCGCGGAGAACCATGGAGCCCACTGGGATCTGCACCGGGTCAGGGGCCGCATGGGTACAACTTGGTCGAGTGCCTCAGTGGCTGCCTTTTCCCAGGCTTCCACTAGGGCCTCGGCCGAGCTGTGAACTAAGGCGGCAGGTGGGGACCCGAGGGCCGCCTGGAACCGCTCAGGGTCCATTAGGCGCCTGGGGCGGAACCATCTAGTTGGTTCAACAGCCCCACGACGGGGGTTGGCAAAATGGAAGACCAGCTGCAGGAGATGATGATCGGTCCATGACAGGGGCATAACAATTGGAGAGCCCCCACCCAGATCATCCAACCACCGGCCAGATAGAAAAATCAAATCGAGCGTGTGACCCCCCCATGAGTCGGGCCCTGAATTACTTGCGTCAGGTCCATGGTCATCATGGAAGCCATGAACCCCCGAGCTAACTCAGATGATCCCCCCAGGGATGGCAGATTGAAGTCACCCAAGATTATAAATCTGGGGAACTCAATCAACAACCCTGAGAGGATATTGAGAAGCTCAGGCAGGGCTGCTGCTATGCGACTAGGCGAAAGGTACACAAGCAGCAAGCCCAACTGAGCCCTAGGGCCACATCTCATGAGGAGAGACTCACACCTGGCTATTTGGACAATGGTGGCCTCCCGCGGACATAAGGTCTCCCTCACGACTACCACCACACCCCCGCCCCTACCCTGAGCCCGAGGCCGGTGCAGCACCGGAAACCCGGTGGGCAAATATCAACCAGGGGGACACCACCCTCTGGGCCCAACCAGGTTTCCGTGATGCAAGCCAGGTCCGCACGCTCCTCCTCAACCAGATCACGGATGAGCGGGGCCTTGTTAACTACGGACCTGGCATTGAAATACACAAGCCTGAGCTCGGGTGGCTGCTCATCCATGTTCCCGGGACCACGGGACGAAACCAGAGGGTCGGAGCGCATCACCGCTTGAAGACAGTGTGGACACACTCCTGGGTACTGATACGGCCCTCTGTTCAAGCATCTGCTGCCATTCCCTAATGTTGTGGGAATAGGTATTCCCACACCCCGCTCCGGGGGCCCAGAGGCAACCCGCCCAAGCCCCGTCCGACAGTGATCTATTCCAGGCCTGGCCTGAACAGTGAATGGTGGACACCCCCCAAAGTCCAACCAAGACTAACTTTAAGACTAACGTTTTAAGCAATGGGTGTGCATCTCTCTTCAGACAATGTCCTCACCACTGTGAAGTGAAGGAGAAGCCTCTTAACATCATCCAGGTATCTGATTTTACCTCTGTCACCTGTGATGACAACTTAGGCAGCACAGTGTTTCATACTACATGTGATGACAATAGAATAGCCATGCATGACCACGGAGACGTCCTCAGACAAGCACTGGCTCTTCGGCTTTGAAACGGAAATGAGCACCGGCCCCTAGAGTCGGAAACGACTAGCACGCATGTGCGGGGGAACCTTTACCTTTACCTTTAAGCTTTGCTACAAGATAAGGAAGTACAGACCTAAGGTCTATATGTGTAAATGGAACATCAGTTTCTGATATCAAACAAAACATTGCCACTAATTTTTAGGCAGAAGTTAAAATAAAGGACCATAATACACATGATGAAGGAGCAGAGATTCCTGTAGGGTGACAGGTTTTTGCCCTTATTATGATCCCTGCCCGCCCCCAACTGGAGATCCATACATTAAGACCTATCACATTTTTCTTCTTATTTAGAGTATTTTTTTTATTTTAATTCCATTTATATCCCGCCCTTCTCCGAAGACTCAGGGCGGCTTACAAGCTTAGCAGTAGCCTAAATTCTATGTATATGCCTGCTTGTTAGGGCTTTCACACACACACACCAAGCGGCATTATTACAAAGTCAGCTTAATTGCCCCCAACAATCTGGGTCCCTGCTGGAACCTCTGTTTTTTACTCCGAGCAAATGATAATAGGGGTGATATTCAGGCTCTGTTTGCTTGCTGTTTTTCTGATTAATAATAATATACAATACTGAAAATATTATTTTTATCATTTGTTTGTATTGACACTAGAGTGGAGGGAGGGAACAATGTACTATTTTACTATTTAGATAACCATTTAGAATGAAGTGCTAGAATTAGTTAAGCGATGCTTATAGAAGAAAGACTCAGTCATCAACTTTCCCATAAGCCAGTGTCCCAATCAAAACTCATGCCAGTTCAGTTTTAGACAATCTAATAAAGCAGTCTATCAAACCTTGCAAACAAACTTGTTATGGTTATAGGAACTGTTAAGGGCTACTGCAGCAGAACCTAGCAAACATTTGGCATCAAAATAGTATTGAGCAAGTTTCGCATACAGGTAGATCCTTAGGCATCTGGGAGGATTTAAACCCTAATTCTTATATCAACTTGAGGAAAGTAAGAATGAATTACGAAAGAAATCTGCCCTTTGCTTTCCTGTTATTTCAGCAACATGCCTTTCTACTTTATTCCCAGATAATGTTAGCTTGAATATAATTAAAGCCCCAGCATGAAGGAATCAAACCCCCCCCCATATACAAAATTCATATACAAAAAATAATTATTATCAACAGCGGATAAGACCTTAAATGCTGAAATTCTGAAATTCAATCAGTTCCATGGACCCAGCCCACTTCACCATAAAAATTCTAGATAAAGTCCAAAAGCCTTTGCCACAGAGGACACTTATTTGTCAACCGCAGTTAAGAAATTCTGAATCCTCCACTTGCTATTTATTAATTTTGTCAAAATAAATTGAGGAGCCCAGAAGAGGCAGTGTCAATGACATGTGTCACCTGGGAATCATTGAGTTATTAAATTCAATTCCCCCCCCCGCCCCCCATTCCAACCAACAAGAGGGCAACTTTCTCCAGGAACCAAAGATATTTTCACATATAATGAGGACAAACAAGCCCAGATACTCACTGTACAAGTTGTTCATCTGGTTGTATGGTTCGCAGTAATCAGTGAAATTTCTTCAATTAATCTTATGGGGCTTTCTCCTTATATATCTAGAAGTCAGTTGGTTTCCTGAATACAAAGTGCACGTGTGCCAAATCTCACTGAACATATAGTGAGGAGAGAAATGGCAAATTTCTTTCAATTGCACATTTCAACAAGATTGTGACATTAAGTCGTTCTGGCAAGAGCTTCAGTCAATGGGAAAAGACTCTTAAAGGATATTTATGTAAAGGATCTGGAAGCAGCTCTCGTCCCAAAGCCCAACACCTTTATTTGCAGCTTAGAAGACACTTCTAGGGTCATTCGTATGGATGCCCTAAACCACAAATAACTCCAAAACCAAAAGCAAAGCATTCTTCTCAATTATAAATAGTGCAAAATCAAACAGCCCACAGCCAATCCTCCAGGTAGCAAATGGCACTTTCTTCTTAGCTTCCTCTTTCCAGCTAATTCTCGCTTTCCAGCCCAAGATTTGCATTTAGTGGATCAGCAAACCTCAAAACGGTACTGAGTTTGAGATTCTTACTGTCCTTTTGCTAGCCTGCTTTCTTAGTTTTAAAATTAAAGCCGTATGATTTCAGCCTTTTTTTTCAGTCTTCCAGAAAATAAGCTAAAGGTCATCCAGAGCAGCCTGCGTCCCAAGAGAACATTAACACTTCTCTCACATTGCACTGTGATGTGGAGAGCTTTCAAAACTGAGCCATTACATTCCACTTGGCAGACTTATGGGAACCTATTTTAAAAAATCGCTGAGATAGTTGATCAAAAAGGCATAAAAGATCTAGAGAACCAGCTTGCAATAATACTTCATTTATTTCTTTGCACAGAATGAAGGGATGTACGCTAATTGCCTGCAGAAAAGCACTCTTTCTTTCTACTTTTTCCCACTACAGCAACCCTGTAAGATGGGTTGGGCTGAGAGAGAATGACTGGCCCAAGATCACCCACCTGGCTTTCATGCCTAAGAGCGGACTAGATCTCACAATCTCCTGGTTTTCTAGGCTGGCACGTTAACCAACCATTTTTACCAGAGAATACCGAAGGCGGGTAAAAGTAAGATAAATAAGCAGTTAACCTCTAATAAAAAATGTTTAAAATCACCCTTCAACATAGCCAAACTAGGAAAATAGCAGAAATAAAGGACTTGACTCCTTTCCTAAATGTAGGACTGTGAAATTTCTGGAAGAAGGCATTTCATAGATCCAGAGCAGCACAAGACAAGGTGTCTGTCCAGTGGATCCCAGAAGATGAAGGCATTTTAAGAGAGTACTCCTTCCCTGAACTTAATTAATCAGGAAGCTTCCTATGGAGATAGGTATGTATTAGGTTCAAGCCTTTAAGGCAGAGGTCCCCAACCTTTTGGGCACCAGGGACCGGTTCCGTGGAGAGAGGTTTTTCCACAGACCAGAGGGGGCATGGTTTTGTGTGCTACCTGCATCCCACAGATGGGGCTTTGCTTGTTTGTGTGGACTGGTTGTTGGCATGCCACAGCCCAGTACCAGTCCACAGACCGGGGGTTGGGGACCCCTACTTTAAAGTTTTGAAGATCCAAGCCAACAAATTAAATTGTTCTCATACAGCCACTGGCAACCATAGTCACCCAGTATGATGTACCTCTTAGCAATCCAGCTGCTGCTCCAGTAGTGGAGCTAAAGTAGTCGAGGCATAAGTAAGACAGAAATAGCTGTGCAGAAATAGCTGTGCAAACTTACTCTTTGATACTACTGCTCACCCCTAAATCCAAAGGAAGGTCAAAGACCATTCCTAAGCTATAAACTTGCTATTTCAGAGGAACTGAATTTCCATCCAGAAGAGGTTAAATCTCAAATTCCAGAGCAGACTTTTTTTTTTTACTATAAAGTCACTATATATAAAATCTTACCAAATTTTAATTCAAAACTCCAGAAGTAGAAAGGAAAGAAGGAAGGTTCATGATGTGTTTAAGATGACAAATATAAAAAATAAATCACACTGTATGTGAACACCTGAAAGGGAACAAGTATACCAGTCTCATATTGTGAAAAATAAGTCTGTTTAAAATGATTCTTCTCAATGGCATGGCTTTAAAAATATAGATTGCTTCCTTTTTATTTGCTTTTATCAAGATTAGAAGCAATGACTTGAAAAAAAATATGCAGGGAGGGTCTTGAAAATTTAATTGGTGTTTATTTCAGGAATGCTATTTTAGTTTTGTATGAATTATACAGGTAGTCCTCAACTTACAGCCATTCATTTAGTAACATTTCAAAGTTTCAGTAATTCTCAAAAACTAACTTATGTCCATTTTTCACACTTTACAACTGTTTCAGCATCTCCGTGGCCACGTGATCAACATTCAGACACTTGGCAACTGGCATGTATTTATGACGGTCGCAGTGTCCAAGGTTCACGTGATCACCTTTTGCAGCCATCTGAAAAGCAAAGTCAATGGGGAAGCCAGATTCACTTAACAACTGTGTTACTAACAAGTGCAGTGATTCACTTAACAACCATGACAAGAAAAGTCATAAAATGGGGCACTCACTGTAAAAACTGTCTTGCTTAGCAACAGAAATGTTGGCCTCAATTGTTGGACTCAACTCTTGGGCTCAATTGTTGTCGTATTTCATTACATCTTGACTATCCTGCATTTGCGAATATTTTTCACAACTTTTGACTAGATTCTAAATTTTGCTTTGCTGTACTTTGCTGAAATCAAACTATTTGAAAATGGACTATCTGAACTGAGCCTAAGAGCGCCTTGTCAATAATTTTCATGGGTACTTTCAAGTTTATTCTAGGAATACAAAAAAAGTCAAATGTATTGCTTTGGATATGTAAGAGCTAAATTCTATTATTTTAAGAAAAAGAGAATAGATGACTAATAACATGTCAGACTGAAAAACACATAAAGTTATTAAACACTGAAAACATTCTGTCAAGGATGGAACTTAGGAATGTACAGATCCATCGAAACTCAGTTCATTTCAGTTTTATATGAACTCCATCGTACATCTGTTTCATCAAATGTCTACGTGATTCTGTGATTTCTTTTTTAAAAAAAAAACATTTCATATTTGCTCGCATAGATGGTTTTCCTTAACATTTACATGTCCCTGTAACTTTCCTAATATATTCCATTTGGTCTGCAAATGTTGTGCCGAAAACTGCATCACAAAATTTGGCAAAGTGCAAAATCCAGACGAAAGCTATGCTCCAATGTACACAGTAGTCTGGAAAGTGTAAATTAGGATCGTTTACATAAAAATAGAGCCTGAATGAAGTTCTCTGACATCTCTAGTGGAGCCAAAAGAACCACAATAAACTTTTTTAAAAGCTGGGAAAGACTCAATTTCAAATTATGTCATGACTCAACCGAGGCCCTTGAACCCATAGACTCCTTGTCTACAACGGAGGAAGTTCCTGTTGTGTGCTCCAGGATTTGATGCAAGGCAGAAGGACTGTGCCGCTAAATGCAATTTGTTCTGGCAAGCTGTACTGACTCTGAATTTGACCCACTTTAAGATTACGCTATGCCAGATAACATGAAGAATAAACCATTAAGAAGCAAGTGAGGAGAAGCTTTGACCACAGCCCAGAACACTTCTGACTTGATATGCGTGATTTGTGGGAAACCATGTGGGAGATAGGGTAAATGGATTGTGGGGTATGCCAGAATGGCTCATTTAAAATGCTGAGCATAAGAACTAGCTAAATCAGTGGCTTGTGGAAATCAGGATTTTACACCATCTATGAAAAAAGTTTTTTTTAATCCAATGCTAAGAAATTCTACAGGACTTTCCTGAAATGAAAGACATATTTGATTTGATTTTGATTTTATTATATTTGTATACCGCCCTTCTCCCGAAGGACTCAGGGCGGTGAACAGGGCACATATAAAAAATACAGGATACAAAAATTAAAAAGAATTAAATAGTAGCCCAGCTAAAACAATCAATAACAATATAAAAATCCCCATTAAAACCCCAACATATCCCCCATCAGGCCAAGCTCATCAATAAAGGGGAAAGAGGGCATTTAGCTCTTCCAAGAGACCTAACACTGCATGCTGACAGAAGTTGTCTGTGTGTGTGTGTGTGTGTGTGTGTGTGTGTGTGTGTGTGTGTGTGTGTGTGACATATATATGGCTCAAAATATTTTCACTGAGCTAAACAGTCTCATTGTGTCAGTAGACCTTTGCCTTTAGATCCATCCCATCTCACAAAAATTGATATTTTTAGGTAGTCCTTGACCAAGATCATGGCATCTGGCATCCGGCCCACTCAATTCCTAGCAAATAGATAGGGAAGAAATGGAGGTAGTGACAGATATTATTTTCCTGGGCTCCAAGATCACTGCAGATGGAGACTGCAGCCAAGAAATTAAAAGACGCTTGCTCCTGGGGAGGAAAGCTATGGCAAATCTAGACAGCATACTAAAAAGCAGAGACGTCACCCTGCCAACAAAAGTGTGTATAGTCAAGGCCACGGTTTTCCCAGTTGCAATGTATGGCTGTGAAAGTTGGACCATAAGAAAGGCTGAGCACCTTTGAACTATGGTGCTGGAGAAGACTCCTGCGAGTCCCTTGGACTGCAAGGCATTCAAACCGGTCAGTCCTAGAGGAGATCAACCCTGGCTGCTCTTTAGAAGGCCAGATCCTGAAGTTGAAACTCAAATACTACTGAATGAGAAGGAAGGACTAATGCTGGGAAAGACAAGAGAGCAAGAGAAGAAGGGGACAACAGAGAATGAGGTGGCTTGATGGAGTCACTGAAGCAGTAGGCGTGAGCTTAAAGGGACTCCATAAGATGGTAGAGGACAGGAAGGCCTGGAGGAACATTGTCCATGGGGTCGCGATGGGTTGGACACGACTTCGCAACTAACAACAAAAGGTAGTCATTGACTTACAACCATTCGTTTAATGACTTTTCAAAGTTACAAGGGCACTGTAAAAAGTGATATGGCAGTTTTTCACACTTATGACCATTGCAGCCTCCCCATGGTCGTGTGACCAAAATTTGGACGCTTGGCAACTGCCTCATATTTATGATAGTTGCAGTGTCCCTGAGTCATGTGATCACCTGTCTGACAAGCAAAGTCAATGGGAAAGCTGGATTCACTTAACAACCATGTTATTACTTTAACAACTACAATGATTCACTTAACAATTGTGGCAAGAAAAGTCATAAAATGGGGCAAAACTCATTTAACAACTGTCTCAGTTAACAATAGAAATTTTGGGCTCAATTGTGGTCGTAAGTTGAGGACCACCTGTATTTAAAAGTATTTGTGAGTCATTCATGATCCACTTGTAATAAACATCTACATGGGAATTGCCCTTTAGAATATTAAAGCTAAATTCAAATGTAATGTGTTTAGACACCCCAAAATAAGAATCATAATGAATGCAATGTTTGTCCTATGAGAGCTTTTATACAGAGGCCATGGGGAAATTTTCTTGGTGTTTTAACTGTTGCCAAAACAATACATATGCCAAAAGCCCCAATTCAACTGCTAAAGGTGGGAAATTATAACTTAACCTCAATTGCCAAAGAGGTTCTTCCTGCCCAATCAGATGATAATCTATTCTAATGCATCATTTACTCGATAAAAATAATGATTTGTTTCTATAATATTCATGAATCAATCTGGAATGTTTCTTCTGCTTGTCTCCCCACCCCTACCAAATAACTCATTTCATGAATTTGTTGGTCCTACAGTCCAAAAGTAGCATAATTTGGTATTCTGCTTACCACTACAGATATTCTCATTCTGATTGGCTTTGTCTTCCGTGCCATAGTAATCCAACCTAAATCTTGACAGAAAATGGATGTAGAACTGTTACATTTGCAATTATGCTGCCCCCATTCTCACCATCTACACTGACACCAGAGCTTATGTATAATATCCAGACAAGCACTAAATGGCAAGAAGAAACAGAAAACTCTTTTTTTGCAGCCAGAACTTGTAGCATTGTGCAATATGAAATTATTCACTAATAAGGTAATTTCTACTCACCTTCAAAATAGAACCGCACAATACGTAGTTCCATTTTTATATTCAGTAGATTGTTTCTAATACACATAATCATGATATTATTTACATGAATGCCAGGGAATCCCATCATGCCACTTGCAATTCTCCCAAAGGTTGAGATGGATAGAATTTATTTATTATTAAATTTATTTGCTGCCCATCTTGCCATGGGGCTACTCTGGAGGGCTTACAATAGTAGAGTGTAAAATTCTAAAAAAATGTAAAACAATACCTAAAACAACGAAATGAAAATAATGAAAATACAGCAAGAATAAAAATAATGAAAATGAAGCCATATGAATGTATTATAGCAAGGAGGATGTAGAGAGACCCTAACATCTTCTCTACCCTAGCACCCAATTTGAATGTACACAAAGACCTCACAAGAATTCCTGTGAAGGTGTCAATATGAAGCAGATGATCAGTGTAGCAACAGGGAGGGTGACATCAATATTTATTTATGCATTAACTAGGTTTCTATATTAATTAAGCTGTAAGAACAAGGGAGAGCAGAAGTTGCCAACGGAACATCATTATCAAAGGCTTCATGGAGAGGAGCCAAGCACTCTCTCCTACCCTGTCTCAAACCAAAACCAACACTAAACATCTTATCTCAATAAATATTTACCCTGACCCCAAGGATGATCATTTGTCAGAAACTAGCAGTAAGGGAAATACAGGAACTAGAAGTGTTCCGCATTTGTGTGTTCCTAAGACTGGGAATCTGATCTGAGCAATGATTAGGGGGAGCCGGTTTGATAACACTAATGAAGTAGATTTATTTACAGGAAATACAATTTAGGGACAGCTCAGCCTATCAGAAAGAGAATGAAAGAGCACATGCTGGGTAGTGTCTACTTGGGGAGAAAAGTACCTCAGGTTAGCAATCTCTTAGACCACTTTTTTCAAATTTGGCAACTTTAAGATGTGTGTACTTCAATTCCCAGAATTCCACAGACAGGAGTTGAAATCTACACATCTTAAAGTTGCCAAGTTTGTACTGAGAAAATCATAACCCAAATTTATTTTCATAAATATCAGTTCCATTGGAAGCACTGGGGTCAGCACCACAAAACATGATGTTTCAACCAAGTCCAAATATCAACAAACCTCCAGTCTATAATTGAACGATGCCTACAAAAAATATATTATTTTATTTATTTATATCCTGCCTTTATTGTTTTTACAAATAATTCAAAGTGGTGAACATATCTAACACACCTTTCTCCCCCTATTTTCCTCACAACAGCCCTGAAGTGGGTTGGGCTGAGAGAGAAACCCATCTGGCTTTTATGGCTAAGTGGGGGGGGGAGACTAGAACTCACCATCTCCCAGTTTCTAGCGTGGTACCTCAACCACTAGGCCAAACTGGCTCCTTGAAACTTCCCATATCTTACCATGGAGTCCAGTTATTCAAATCGAGCTTTCAGAAAAGCTTTTCTGGGATGTTGAGGCATATTTAATTGTTGGGGCTAATTTAATTTAATTTATTTTTAACTTTGTATATTGTGTTTTAACTGCCCTGTACACCACCCCGAGTCCTTTGGGAGAAGGGCGGTATATAAATCCAAATAAATAAATAAATAAATAAATAAATAAATAAATAAATAAATAAATAAATAAATAAATAAGTAAGTAAGTAAGTAAGTAAGTAAGTAAGTAAGTTGTCTATTTTTCTAACTGGGAGGTTCATTTGTATTGAGCTGGCCACTTCAAACACTTGACATATTTAAGTGCTGCAATATCACCTCGGGCAGCTGCATCAATAACTTCTTGTTTGAAAGCATCCTTGGCTTTTGGATCTGATTAGACTGGGAATTGGATGGAGAAGCCATATTGAGAGATGACATTTGAAAGTTGAGCAGCCCAAGTGTGAGGTTGCATGTTGTGCAACTGCTCTTCGAAACACAGCTTTAAAAATAGGGTTTCAATTTAAAAATAGGAAACAATTAAATGTAATTATCCTGAACTTATGCTATTAATTTCAATTCTATTGTCACATCACAACAGCAACTAGATTGAAAAAGGTATTGGAAATTACTGCAAAGTAAAAACTTTAGCTGTAGTAAATATAAAGTAGATAATATTTTAATATTATATAAAGTGCTGAGGTTTTCATTAATCAGCATTGCTTTAAGACTGCTTTTTTCCACTTTTAACTATCTGGCACTCCAAGATCTAGGAATAATTTCAAAAGTAATTGTTTACCTCTGACTGTGCCAAAATAACTTTTCTCTCAGTGTTATAGCAATAAGTATCCTGCTCAGTCCTATTTCAGTTGTTAGGAGACTATATATATATATTTGCTAGGATTCCTCATGCTTTCTTACTTATATTATAGGTAGGCAGGGCCCCTCCTCAACTAAGTTTGCACAAATTCTGCACAACTATTTTATTGGGCCAACTTAACTCTCCAGTTTATTCCAGTCTTGTGTATTTAAGATATTTTTACAGCTGTGGTTAAAACCTTTAGATATCAGATTAAAATATCCAAGAGCTAAAGCCACAAGGTCAATTCTAATGCCATAAGAGACAAAGCATCATAATCAACATACTATTGTAATAATATTAGGAAGATCATCTTGATCAAGAATCTACAGTTCCTACTTCCAGCTAACCGTTATACTTTATAAGAAAAAAAACATTGGTAGAAAATACATATAGTTATTCCTCACCCCCAGTTCCACCTCTTTGCTAATTTACTGGCAAAAACATTTTTGCCATGCCACACACTAGCATTTATCTGGTTTTAACCAAGCATATTGCGTAAAGCCATCCTTTATGAATTGTAAACTATAAATTAAGACTTAAAGTGTTAGGAAGCCCAGTCCATCACGGCATGTTTGATAAGATTGATTCAGAATAATCTACGAATCTAGCCTTAAAGTGATAATTGAACTAGCCTCCAAGGCGGATTATAAATTGTTTTCTGTAGCAGCCCATTTTAAAAAGCCATTACTTTTTGATGATGGAGTGAGGTGGGGGACCCAGAGTTCCCAGAGGATGTCGGGAAAGTGTCACGAACCTTTTAGCACACTGTGGTATATGAATTTACACAATTGTGATGTAACAAACCACAGTTCAATCATATGCTAGTACAAGGAGTGAAACAGTTCATAACTCCAACACAAAGTAACTTACCAAAGATCTAAACTTAAGTCCTACAAACTGAAGCATTTTACAATTACACATTAGCTTCTGGTGTAGGACCAAAGGTCAGTAGAGTTTTTATATGGGCCAAAATTTGTTCTTCCCAACCCCTTCAGGCTGCAGGTTTTTAGCTGGCCCCAAGAGTGAACAAAGATAAACTTTCAAACAAAAATGTCCTATGCTGCACTGGAAGAACGCTGTATCAGACATTCCAGGACACTGAGGAAAGCTTTAATTAACAGCTCATAGCAGCTCAGTAGCCAATATCAGCACCGGTGCGCCCAAGCAAGAGTCAGGAACATTACCAGTTGCTGAAGAGTGAGTGTGGCTAGTACAAATACATGAAGCGACGCAGATAAATAACGCATGAATTCCCTCCTTCCCACCATCATTTCTTAAGCATTGGGAAAGGGCTCATTCTACATTTGCAAAGAATAAAAGATTCTGCTGAAACCAAGCTCAGGTGGAAAATGCTGGTATAGATACCTATAGGTATGCTGCTTAAAAGCGCAGAAACCCTTTGAGGATTAGCCATTGGCTGGAAGGCACTATCTGCTTGCTGAATTTTAATCCTTTTTGTACTGTCTAAGCTGGGCATCTCTCTCATCTCTCCTTCCCTGTCCAGTTACTTCTCCTTAAACAGTCTCATCACCATCACTGGTTTTGTTCCTCCCTGTCTCTTATCAGCAGCCATCTCATCTCCTTATCCCACAGCTTCATCCTGGTGAAAAGAGGAAGGAAAGAGGAAAAAGTATCTGGGACAAAAAAATATGAATGGTAGGTATATGCACACCGGGGACTCATTTAATTTTATAAATGGAAGCCTTACTTTATAGGCAAAGAGCTTGGATTAGTAATTCATTCAACTAATATAACTTTTTTTAACCTGATCCTTTGACATCCACATGCTCTATGGCACAGCAATCCTGAGATGTCAGCAGGGGCCCAATCCTTCTAGACTTTCATAAGGCACTGAAGACCTAGATGTCCCTACATCTATTATTAGAGCCTGTCGGTTAAACCAGTCATGTTGGTGGTGCGTTGTTGGTCTGTATGTATTAACAGTGGAATTTTAGGCTCACAAATATGTTTCGTATTATCGTTTCTTAGATTCTATTGTTATAATTTACGGGTATTTACGGGAGTACCTTTTGCCGGCGTTAACTTCCCATCGTCCTGTGCGCTCCCACAGAGAGGGCCTCCTCAGGGTGCCGTCGGTCAGGGAATGTCGACTGGTGGCCCCCAGGGGGAGAGCATTCTCTGTGGGCGCGCCTGCCCTCTGGAATCAGCTCCCTGTTGAGCTCTGGATGGCTCCCGACCTTTGCTCTTTTCGCCGTGACCTGAAGACTTGGCTATTTGAACTTGCCGGCCTGGACTGAGGGACTGGGATTTTAGATCTTAAATTTAAAAAATTGTAAATTTTAGAATGTGTTTTATTGTTTAGGGTGATTTGGTTTAATTTCATTTTAATTTTTGTATATTATGTGTTGTTCATAGTGTTTTAATTGCCCTGTACACCGCCCCGAGTCCCTTGGGAGAGGGGCGGTATATAAATCCAAATAAATAAATAAATAAATTGTTGGCTTTAATTCTCTGTGTGCTACCCAGCATCACTACCATGACAAGGTGTCCCAAAGGTGTGTGGGTTTTTTTTTCCCCTCAAAAGGCAACTGGACTTTCTTGTTGTTGCTGTTTTTCTTTGAAAACATTTTGCTTCTCATCCTAGTTCTGAGGAACTGAAGAAGCTTCTTGGATGAGAAGTCAAACATTTTCAAAGAAAAAGCAAAGTCCAGTTGCCTTTTGAGGGAAAAAAAGCACCTTTCGGACAACCATGACTTGGATGATCATCTCCATACACATATACCATGGCAAGGGTTTGCAATATTAATACATACAGTACAAATAAATACAATAAAAAGTGTGTCACATATACACATATGTTTCATTGGGGTAAGTTACAGGATCGATTTTAGTTAGAATTAGCTATCTTAGTTGGCAAAATATGAAAACTGAGCAGACCACAGTTGGTTTAGTTTAAACTGGGGTTTTTTCCCAATCCTTTAGAATTGGAGATCATGTTAAATTCAGGGCTGTGCTCCTTTGAGTTAACAAAGATGCATTTGTGACCAATGCATTCGTCCAATATGCCAGTCTTTTCTTAGGTATGGGTTGCCCACATGCCAATGATATTATATAAGTACATACTTAAGCTTGATGAGTTATCTGAGTTCTATAATAAGCATCACTCTTGTAATTATCAGTGAACAAGATGACCCACTCAAGACCAACAGAGTAGCCAAATATAGGTTTGAGTAGTTTAGGACCTATAAATAATGAAAAAAGAGACTGTTTGGGAAGTCACCATTTAGTTAGAACAGACATGTCAAACACAAGGCCCGGGGGCCGGATCCGGCCCATGAAGTGGTTTCATGCGGCCCGTGAAGCCATCCTGGAAACAGTGAGGGAACGGCCCCCACTGCCTTGGCCCTGGCCCAGAGACCCTCCTCCTGCCAGAGACCCTCAGATCTGTCCCACTCCTGCCCAGGCCCCCATAGGGACCCTTGATGTGAACGATGTAGAGCTGGCCACGCCCACCCAGTAGGCCATGCCCACCCTGGCCACACCCACCCGGCCCCCTGAGGGCAACCGCAATGCTGATGCGGCCCTCAATGAAATTGAGTTTGACACCCCTGAGTTAGAAGGATGCAAAAAAGGACAATCAAACTGTTTTAAGAGCCTAAAACAATTTCATATGACCAGGGTTACAGCATTTGTATTTTTTTTTCTTTTAGAAAAGATAAGACAGGGGATCTCTGTTTATAATACTACATAAGGTGTAGGAAAACATGCTATACACAGCATGATGTATAGGTGTGTCAGTGCACAAATGTATCTATAACCTAAAGTAATCCAATGAAACTTATTTATCAAGACAGATCAAATATAATATTTCTCCACAGAGTAATGGCCCAGCTATGGAATTCTCTGCAAGATTTAACATTAGGTGTAAATGTGAGATGATTTCAAGAAGTATAAGGCAAATTCATAAACAATATTAAAGCATTCTTTACTTGCAAGATGAACAAATGTTTCCTTTTGATTCAGAAGCAGGTTCTGGAAAATAATTCATCTCAGATTATTCATGAAAAAGAAATTTCCAAAGCTGATGTCAATAAAGCAATCAAATATTATAAATAAAACATTAAAACAGAGTTTAAAATCTAGTTAGGAAATAAAGCAGCACTAGATTACTCCTACTTTACCACAGCATATTAAATCCCCAAAGTGAGCCTGAATGAACACAGAATACCCTACTAACAGAAGGCCAACAGAGATGGAACTAATCTGGCTTGACTTAGAAGAGAGCGCCAGAAACTAGGAATAGATACATCATTTATTTAAATCCAAGTTTATTTTAATATGTCCAACCAATTATGTATTGGGGGAAGAACTTCTCTCAAGGACCTGTCAGAATGGTGCTGGTATATATAATTTGTTCTCCCTTGAAATTTCAGAGGACAGAGTTACAGATGTTATACTACCCAGATGTCATGCCTTCATGCGCAGAGTTTTACACAACTTACACCACCACTACTTTCTTCCTGGAGGACAAGAGTATAGTCTAGGTCCTGAACATTCAGTGTTGGGACAATACGGTTGCATGAGGTTGTACAGTCACAACCCACACCTTAACTTGCAAGCAGAAACAGAAAGCTCCCAAATGTTGGAGAAATGGATTTGCCTGTTCTCTGAAGCCAGCCAACTGTCAGAGTGCTGAACCGGCTGAAGCCTCTGAAGATTTTTCCAAGAAAGTTTCCATGTGGAGTGTGTTAAAACAACCCAAATGATAGAGCAAAGGCATTTGGTGTTACAGCCCCAATATGAAATCTCTAAGAGCTGGCAATGCTGCCAAACTAACCTTAGTTAAGACAAAGCTCTTATAGTCACTGCCAAAATCTGGTCATTCAGTTTCAGGGCTGAATCCAGAAGTACATTCAAGCTATGGATCTGAGTGTTTAAGAAAGCTGGAACCTTTGCTCCTTGGATTGCCTTTTCATTAAGCAGAGGTACTTCTGTCCTGCTTGAATTAAGTTTTAATAAAAGCAGTAGTGGCCTGTCCACAAGTCCTGTCTGTGACCATAAGCATCGGAGAATCCTTTTACATTCCAGGAGTTAAAATAAAAATTGTGTTTAATGCAACATCCCCTTACTTTCAATAGCTTCGGTTCTGGATGCACAATGACTATAAAGGCACAGCAGAAAATATTAAGGACCCACCCACCCCCAAATTCACCAAAGTTGCACGGATTTCAGGGTGAGGGTTTTTTTGTTTGTTTTTCTTGTTGCTTTTTGCTTTTAATCTTTCTAGCTGAACCACCAATGCTGTTATCACCCTCCTGGTTCACATTAGCCTTAAGAGCAACATGCTGAACTAAAAAAAAAAAAGAAAATTCATTATTGTTAACATACCATATACAAAACCTCCAAAAAAGCCAATAAATACGAATTCAACAAGCGTTATATTCCTGGTTCTTTGGAATAAACCTTGCCAGTCTCAAGGAGATTTGCAGTTCAGGCAACAGGAACACAATTAGATACTTTGGATCAACATCCCGGCTCAATGGACAGGACGACAGCCCCAAATCTCTCACACAGGTGCTTCCTCAGAAAAAAGAAGAAGAAGAAGATTCCAAGAAAAAAAAATACAGACAAAACCCATCAGCTTTGCTCCTCTTCTTCACCCACTCACCTGCTTACCTAGCAACTCCTCAATCACAGGAAAGAAAAGTGTGTGTGTGTGAGAGAGAGAGAATGAGAGCGAGAGCCAGAGTGGAGAGAGAGAGAGAGAGATGATTACACTTAATTTTGCATCCTGCAAATGCGAGTTTCAGTGGGTCTCCTACCTGTTGCAGTTTGCCCCCCAAAAGAAACCGCTTAATGCTGCTTCAGATTGACTTTGCTCTGCTCTTAGATCCACGCTCTGTGAAACTGCTAGATGATGGGCAAAAAAAGACCACGGGGGGAAAAAATAATAATAATAATAATAAGCCCCAACGACCTCAAACGGGCAGACTGTGTTAGCGTTAGCAGAGCACGGTTAGCGTTCTCTTCCAGATTCCCCAACAACTGGCACGCGAATCTCCCTTGGCAGCTCAAAAGCTACAGCTGGGGGAGCGAGGGGGGGTGTTAAAAAAGAAACCCAGCCTCCCTCCAGATCGCCCCGAAACTTGCTTTAAGCAGGCGCTTTGCTGGGGGCGGAGCCTGGAGAGGAGCCCTCGCGGGGAGGGGGCGGGCCGGAGGGCTTCCCCGTCCGCGCTGCGCCTCCGCGTGGATAAACTTTTGCCGAGGGAGCCCCCTGAGCAGAGAAGGAGGGGGAGACGTGGGGGGGGGGGCAGATAGCGCGGGGGAAAGTGGGAGGGTAGTCGTATTAAGCCCGGAAGGGCGCGATTTTGTCTTTATTAAACGAACCTCACCTCCCTCGAGAAAAGTTAAATCCTGTGCAAGAATATTGGAGAAGAATATTGGACGCTTCGATCGTTCCCGAGTGTAGACAGAGGGCTGAATAATCTTGCTAACTAGACTCTAAATGTCAGCCTGGGTTCCCTTAGAGCAGGAGTCTTCAACCTTGGCCCTTTTATGACTCATGGACTTCAACTCCCAGAATTCCTCAGCCAGGTATGCTGGCTGAGGAATTCTGGGAGTTGAAGTCCATGAGTCATAACAGAGCTGAGTTTGAAGACCCCTGCCTTAGAGACCTATCTTGGTACCATGTGCAAGTTGAATGTTATGTGTGTTTTTTTTTCTTTCCCTTCCCCCCCCCCCCACTTTATTGGACATTAATTTATTCAATGACGATCTAGCAGCCCCCAGCATCACTCTTACTTCCAAGCATTCCTCTAAGCTACTAAGGAGCACCCCTGTCTGGCTTAGAAAATAAAAAGGATCTCGTGGTTTTCTGGCGATATTTCCGCAGGTGTGGGAGCTGGATGTTAGCAACTTCCTCGATAGATTCTCTTCCTAGAAGGATGCTCTGTGATAGTTTGTATGGAACTATGGTGGACATTTTATTAATGCTGTTTCTACAATAGCAGCTATTTGGGGAGAAGTTACAGATGGATTCTCAAAGTTCCGGATGTGTCCACTACAGAATAGAATAGAATAGAATAGAATAGAATAGAATAGAATAGAATAGAATAGAATAGAATAGAATAGAATAGAATAGAATAGAATAGAATAGAATAGAATAGAATAGAATAGTTCTCTAGCTGGTAAGCCATCATATTCTGTGCAGATGGCACAATTGGGGCCTATGTAGTTAGGGGACACATATAATTTGGCAGCAAGCCATTTATATCTTCTTTAGATAAGATGTATCTAAATATCTTATTTAGATAAGAGCTAGCTTGGTCTAGTGGTTAAGGGGCTGGACTAGGAGTAGAAAAATTCCAACCCTACTTAAGCAAAAGCCAGCCATGTGATTTTGGGCCAGTCATTTTCAGCCCTTGAAAATAGACAACAACAAACCCTTTCTGAAAAAGTTTGCCAAGAAAGCTACATGGAATTGTCCGTGTATTCAGCAGGAGTCCAAATTGACCCAAATGGCCAAAATGCCCAGACACATTTATACTATGGTTCCAGCATATAATCTCAGGATAGAAGCATGAGGGCAAATTCATATAATTCAAAGATTCATCAAATTCCCAGCATCCCATTTCTGTTCTTTCCATTGATAACAGTTTCAAAGTCCTAACAAATAACATGTTGTTGGCATTTAAATGACCAATTACCACACAGACTGAACTGGTTTACATTACTTGATATAATTGGGAAGGGTAAGCCTCGAGCAGCCCCAGATGTCAGATCGTATTCTATTATTTCACTTGAGTGTGGAAATACTGTGGGGGGTTTTTCCTTTAATATTTGTGGCTAAAATGAAAAGTAACTGATTATTTAACAATTGCTTTGGCTTCATGGCTAAGGTTCCTTTGGATGAAAATCCCCTGGGAAAAATTTGTAATATTAAATCTATGTCAGCTAAAAAGAATCTAGATGACTGATTCCAGTTTGCTGACAAAAGTTATAACAAATTGTTTCTGTGTCTGTCTTAAAGAAAATCCAGTATCCCAAGAAAAGCTTATATCTAAATTTTCTAATCTAATCTAGATCTAATTATTTTACATAAACACACACACACAGACATAAATACATGCACATGCATGAAAAATACATGTGCTATATAAAATCAATGCTCTGCCAGTACACTGGTTAGAACATTGCAATGTTGGATGGTACATGTTGTAAGTTATAACTACATTCTCATATGGAGCATATATTTTTTATTTCTAATAGAAATGCCAGGGATGGATGCCATTATTTCAGAAGCAGCAAAACAATCTGATTAGCATGACCTGTCGCGATCAGGGACATATGTTAAATTGCAGTTCAAAAACTTATTGCTCAAGCCTATGCACAAGGATCTAGTCAACTAAAGTTTAATATTAAATTGGCTCTAGGTAAGGGTCAACAGAATTCAAGTGGGTTTGGACTTGGACTGTTTGTGGCAATGTAACGACTCTAAGCTGATGACATGTTTAACTCTGACCCCCAGCGTTGCCTGTGCTTCTCCTACAGTCCTGAGAACAAAAGCACCTCCAATTGATGACAAAGATGCAGAAGAAATGCTCAGCACAATACACTGAGGCAAAAAGAAAAATCTTCTTGGGCTTCCGGTTTGCCACGCAGCCGCTATGGACGGCTGGGAGACTTGCTCTCTCTCTCTCTCCCGTCCAGTTTTGCATCGCTGGGGGCTCCTGAAAAGGGTCGAAAGTCGCCCTGAAGAGGCGACCAGCAAGGATTGCCGAAGAGCTGCAACTCTCCCATTAGACCTGGCAATCCCTCCAAACCGGCAGATGAAAAGACCAGCCATTATGGCTCGTCCCTAGGCTGTGAACAGCCGAAGTCACATTTTCCACCAGGCAACTCTTAAAGCAGCGCGGAAGAGACTGGGTGAGATCTACCTCTTTTACACCCTAATTATTTTCTGTACCTCTTTAAGCTGCTAAGCATACTCCCCCCTACGGTGAGGGAAGGGGGACTTTAGCCCTCCCTCCAGAAAGAGCAGCGACTAAATACCCAGGGACATTTTAAACATTGAAAAAGTAACTGAATCCCAATTGGAAGTTTACTTCTCAAAGCATGTGGACTGAAAGATCTTTTACTTTTTATTTTTCATTGTCTACTTCTGTTGGAAATCTGGGTTTTTTCTTATATAAAAGAAAAAGAAAAACTGAAAAGATTAAAATAACTTTGGGACTGAAAGGGAAACTTTAAAAGGGGCCTGGCTGACTGCCCAGGAAAATAGATAAGATACATAACCTTGAGAATTTTGAAACAACAGTTGTGAAAGGTTCTGTGTTCCCTACCTAGAAAAAAAAACTTTTTCTCCCTTTTGGATTTTCTAAGTGTAAAGCCTTCAATCTACAATACCAATATGGAAGAAGACCAGGAACAAAATCTCCTCATGGATGAAGATCAACAAATTCTCTCTACGTTGAAAATATTAATTCAAACTCTTACCACAACCAATGAAATAGTAAGAGGTTATGGGAAGGAACAAGAAGACAGCCCAGATATGAAAGCCCACACTTTGACCACAACTAAAGAACCATCTATACAAAATACGATATAAAAAATGAAACATTCAAATACTATGACAGAAGAATCTACTATTCAACAAATATTGACATTTGAAAATCCAGAAAAGACATCGACAACTTGGAAAAAGGAAAAGGTTTCTTATACACTTAGAAGGAACTAGAGGATCTAGAAAAAGAACAGTTGGATGAGAAGATAAACAATTCAGAACAACCATGTCGATATGGAAGAATAAAGAGATGACCCACTAGATCTACAAGTCCTCTCAAAAAAATGGCGACTGGATGGTTTTGCCAATATCAATTAATATACATAATATTACAAGGAGACTGGTTTGATGACCCAAAAACAAGGACATGGAATATGACTTGGCAAAGGAAAAAAACCAGAATAAGACTCAAGAAAAATGGAGTTTGACCATCTTATTGAAATCTAAAATAGAATGTACTTAAATAGATAAGATGTGCATGTTGAACACAAGACATTGTTATGAATTGAGATAAAGAAAAAATTTTGATCATTAAAATTTAGCAGTATAAATACTAATAGCTAATTTGAATATTGATTTGTGCATAAAGGTCATGTAAAGGTAGATATGGACTCCAGAAGATGGTAGAGGACAGGAAGGCCTGGAGGAACATTGTCCACAGGGTCGCGATGGGTCGGACACGACTTCACAGCTAACAACAACAACAAAGGTAGATAAGCTAAAAACATTGTTGAAAGTAATAACTAGGTCTATATGGAACGTTAAAAACAAAAATTATTGGTTTAAACAAGAGATAGCAGATACAAAAAGGAAGAGAGAGGAAGCATTAAATACTGAAATAAAAAGAAATTTTGATTACTACTTAAAAAAACTGAAAACTAGCAAAAAGGAAGGATATCATATTGTATTCTTTATTTGTTGATATAGAGGGTGAGAAGTTAAGCAGATCGGATGTGTATTTTGAATATTAGATTTTGTGAGGAATGGTGATAGATGAATTGGGAGTATATTAAAAATCTTGGGAATGATAAATATCAAACGTTAAATTTAAATGTTAGTGGAAATTAAAATTGAAAAATCTATTAGGTCATTGATTGTCTAAAAGATTGTATGTTAAAACAACTAGAATATGTGTAAACTAAAAACTATGGATATATGTAAGAAAGTTATTTTCTATGTGATTGATAAGATAAAACTTGTCTTTTAATCAGTGCTTTTTTTGTAAAAGAAAAAGGTGCCAGAACTCACACATGTCATACAACCCACCTTGCCTACCCTACAAGGTTCCATCCAAAAAAGGTGCCGGAACTCCATTCTGAGCGTTCTATGAGAAAAAAAGCCCTGCTTTTAATGAAGGGAAAAAGAGGAAATGTTTAAGGTAGCAATCTGAAATCTGTACTAATGATATCTGTATGTAATTGAATTACTACTACTCAGTCAAAAAAATATAAAGAAAAAGAAAAATCTTCTTTCATTGTTGGAGACAGGCTGTTGAAACTTTGATGTGATGTTTGCCACTTGCCTGCCAAGCCAAGAAGCTACATTTTAATTCTGGTGTGCCTATAAACTTGACATTTTTTCAAATGTTCCCATTAATAATAATTAACATCTGGAGAAAACGACCACATTTGACAACAGATTATGAGCTCTAAATTATATTAAAATGTTACTGGTGGTAAGAAGAAGCAGAAAAGAGAAGCTCCTCCCAGCTCAATTAGAACTCCATGCCAGCAAGAGAAACTGGTTTTGATTTATTCTCATAATATTTCCCCTATGTGAAAATAAAGTAAGCAAAAGAAAGGTGTTGGAAATGTGAATCCGGCAGGATGTGCTATTCCAGGATCTGATTTTGAATATCAGCCAAGTGCTGAGAGAATTCTGACCAATTAAATGGCAGGAGGTCCTATTAAAAAAGGAAAATAAAATGTTTAGAAAATTGTTCCCTTGAATGCCAAGTGTGGGCTTTACCCAACTGTCAGTAAATGCTAGCAGTCCTTCACTGCGTTTATCTAGATTTTTGAAGCAATAACAAAAAAACTTAAAAGCCTCACTTCTAGAAAAGCTCCATTTTGAAGAGTAGGAAGCAGGAAGGAGAGGGAGGAAAGAGAGAGAAAGAGAGAAAGTTCCCTTTGTCTTTTAAACAATAAGATTCTTCACAGTGATTTCAGTTCCTAGACAGTGATTCAGGAGAGAAGCCAAATCAAAAAACTGAAGTTGTTCTGTACCAGCCTGCTACCGGCCCTGCAGAAAAGGCAGGGACAACCCCTTTTACAAGAAGGCAAGAGGCTGGAACTAAGCCTGCCAAATTTATGAATACAAAAACAAACAGAACAAGACACGAACCAAGAAACAGGAGCTTTTCAAGCGGTTGCCTTCAGCAAACCAGCCCTCCCATGCATTCCCCTTTCATACAGTTCAGGGCGTGGCTTCTCTCTGCCTCCTTCCGAGGTGCCCCATTGCCTTCCTCTGTTTACTCCTGATTGACTGCCTCCTGCGTCGGGCATCCTTGAACAGGGCCAGCTGTGGGTCATCTTCATCCACGCTGTCAGGCTCACACAGCTGGGTCTCCGTCGTGACCAGGTGGGAGGGGCCTGGCTGAGGGCTCTGCGGAGCCTCAAGGCCATCATCAGCAAGCTCTTCAACACCCCCCTCCTCCTCCTCTGAGTCGTCCGACCCAACTGCCGAACCCACAGGCTCACCCTGAATCACAACACAAGTACAATCCAATCTAAAGCCTATATCATGATCTACATCAGGCATGTCAAACTGCTGGCCCGCGGGCCGGATGCGTCATGCCGAAACTGCGGCCAGCTCATTGCCGGCAATTGGGAAAAAGTCCCAATATGTTGCGTGTCATCACGTGACGTCGCGAGTTTGACATGCCTGGTCTACATGTTACTTTAGTGACATGATTATCACTTACACTGAGTTTTACTCTCTTACTGCATCAGTGGCTGATGTCCAATAGCAAACTTTCTGGGTGGCCAATTTCCTATTAGGGAAGAACCGGCATCAAGAGCTCCTGTCTGGCTACAATGACCCATGAATGCACCAGCTAAATAGGAAACCTTCATTTTGTTTGCAAATAATAATATTAAAGATTCTAACTACCAGCAAGAATGAGTCCTTGCATTTAAAGAGCACCTGTCATTTCAGATCCATCATGGCAGCCCGTTAGCGGGCATCCACTCACCTGCTGCCCGCCACATCCCTCACCTTGTTGTGTCACTCCTGCATCACCAGCCATCCCATTAAAGTGAATGGGACTGTTGGTGAGTCAACAGCGGGTCAGAGGAAGAGCCGCTGTGGGACAGAGATGACAGTTGCTCTTTAAAAATTATCATTTAAATCGAGTTGATTTAAATCAAGCCTTTTTACTAGTGATTTAAATCATGATTTAAATTGCCTTGATTTAAATCAAATCCACCCTGCTCTCTATAAAAGGCTGCCTTTAAGCACCATTTGCAGGCCTCTTTTAATTCAAAGGGCTGGCTGAAAATCCTCTTTCTTTGTAAAGTTTATGCACCACGGTTGAAATAAATCTTCTGATCCGAGCATTTGGACTCGTGCTAGAACCCATCGTCAGAGAACAGCATGAGTCTGAAAGCTCAGAAGACTAACCCTCTGGTCCTGGTGACTGACCCAGATTGGATCCTGCAACATTATCCTGGAACACATATCATTCATGAATCTTCTGAGTATGAATCTAGAAATACATACAGATCACATTCTTCTAAGTCCTTAAAAAGGTTAAAAGTGTTTCTTTTTGATGCACTGTCAGTCTCAGATACCTCTCAGGACCACTCTGTTCTTGGGTTTGGTTTTTTTTAAAAAACTTTTCTTTTTTACTTTCTGTAGTTAATATTTGGTTTTGATACTGTTCTAGATTTAATTATTCATTGCTAGTTCTTTTTTAACAAAAAGTTTTTTTAAAAAAACCTTTTAAGTTGCCCAGAATTCTTTTGCATTGTTGTAGGAAATACTGTAAGTGCTGCAAATACATGAACAAATAAATAAGTGGTGTGTTGGAAGGAGGAGGTTGCATTATTACACAATAATGTTATTATAATACAAAGAAAACAATAAGTACAGGTAGTCCTGGTTTCACCACAGCCTTTTTTAGCAACCTTTTGCAGTTATGATGGTGATAAAATAACTTTACAACCAATCCTTACATTTACAACCTTTACAGATTTGTAAAGCAAAGGAAAGCTGAAGTAAGATCAAACACAGTTGTGGTTTCACTTAGTGACCACTTCACTTAAATCATCAACTTTCCCGCTGATTGTGGTTCCTAAATGAGGATTACCTGTGCATTAATATTTAGAAACAAGCCATTAAATTAATCAAGATATTGGGAACAGAGTGATCCAAGTGGGCTTTAGGAGGGATCCATAAAGCTAAACACAGATGCAACAAGCACAAAAAATATGGAAGCATACAGTATTTAAGAGTTTCTTAGCTCAAAACGGGTTTACTGCAAAGAATTCACATTTTATTGGCTCTCCACCTGTTCTTGGAGGTCTAGTGGACAGAAACTGATACACCTTCATCTTGGAAAGAGTTAATAATAATTTTTCTAATGCTCCTAAAGTTTTTCAACCTTGTCAACTTTAAGATGTGTGGGTTTCAGCTCACAGAATACCCCAGCCATTATGCTGCTTAAGAAATTTTGTGAATTGAAATCTACATATCTTAAAGCTAACAGCATTGAAAAGCACTGCCCTAGGGAATCCAAACAGTCTATGGTAAGTAAGTAAGTATTGTAAGTAAGTCCTCAGGCTTGCTGGGTAGATCTTTTTCTCAAGGTTTGTAAAACGACATAGTAGCCACATGAGGGAGTGCTAGAACAATAAGAAAGGATACAGCTGAACCACATTGTACATTATGCTGCGGTCACATCATTTCTTATTGAATTATATCAGAGAAAAAAGGTAGAATGACGGACATGCTTTCTGCAGAAAGATTGCTGCCTAAATGCTTGGAAAATAAATGATTTGTCATGTGATGCAGGGCACAATATGGAGAACAAATTTCCTAAGGCACCAAAATCTGCAACTATAAATCTCTTTCAAGAAAATGCTTGGAAGGAAAATTAAGAGTTGCTATAAAGGCGGTGGCTCAGTGGGTTAGGACACTGAGCTTGTCGATCAGAAGGTCGGCAGTTTGGCAAGTCGAATCCCGAGTGCTACGTAACAGAGTGAGCGCCTGTTACTCATCCCAGCTTCTGCCAACCTAGCAGTTTGAAAGCACATAAAAATGCAAATAGAAAAATAGGGACCACTACGGTGGGAAGGTAACAGCGTTCCGTGCATCTTTGGCATCTAGTCATGCTGGCCACATGACCATGGAGACATCCTCGGACAAGCGCTGGCTCTTCGGCTTTGAAACGGAGATGAGCACTGGCCCCTAAAGTCGGAAATGACTAGCACACATGTGTGGGGGAACCTTTACCTTTATATAAAGTCACACTGATATTCCCAAATGGTTTTCTGCAAGTAATTATCCAATGTGCTCTTTCTTGCATGTATAAAATTAATCCGATGATGAAGGTGGTGGTGGTGGTGATGATGATAATGATGATGAAGAAGATGTTGATATTATCCTCTGTAAATACTTTCAGGAATTGTATTGACTTTGCATGCATTCTCTCCACATTCATGCTTAAAGCCAGTTTGTGCCAAGAAAATCTGGGCGATATTGGCAGAAACCCTGGGAGATAGGAGAAAGATAAAGAATAGGCAGCAACCTTTTATTACTTAGAAAATAGAAAATGACTTTGACATTATCTGCCGAATCAGAGAGTCACTAGTAGGTTTTCTGGTGTGTCTTCTTGTACCTTAAATTAACCCTACATTTTATTCAGTGAAAAAGAAATAATGTAGATATTGTAGGGAAAACTACATATAGACATACTTACTCATCACCCAATACTTTGTTAGGATAAACATTATTCAAACTGTAGAAAAGGAGAATTATTAAGACAAAATAATAAAATTAAGATAAGGAAAAGGATAAGAAATAAAACTAAGTCTAATTACTTACTTCCATTACATCCATATGTTTTTTATATATATATCATTTTTTGTTCTTAAAATTTCTCACTTTTCTTTTCTTGCAGATTCAACCTAACCAAGTTTCTGGATCTTCATCTTTTCAACCCATTTGATTTTCCTCAAAGCATTCAGCCACTCATTTTAGTATCTGATCCACCTTTGTTTAGCCCTACTTCAGGCATGTCAAACTCGCGACGTCACATAACGTCGCGTGACGTATCGGAACTTTTTCCCATTGCCGAAAAGGGGCAGTTTGACACCCCTGCCCTACTTGATTCTTATGTCTTTTGCTGGTTTTGCAACACACGCTTCCCATTGCACTCAATTTATTTTTAAATAGATAAGTAGTGTTAATACTCATAGATGGTGCTTCTTGTCTGAAGTACCTTGGAGGGCTGATACATTTTGCCCCCTATCTAAGAGAAAAAAACTTGAAATTGGGGAAGAAATGAGAATTGGGTTGTGGGAAAAGAAAATATTCCATTGTTTCTATCCTACAAATTCCTTAAATTTTCTCCCAAGCCTTTTATTAACAATAACAAAAATCCAAGTTGGGCTATGAGATTTCCATCCTTATGTGTAAGCTAGGACACAACAAACTGATCTGGAAGGGTTTTATATCCAGTATTTGGATCTGGGGGGAAAAGTATCCTTACTCCATGAGTAAGACAGATCAGGTTCAATGATCCTCAGATGATGGAGATGGAAGAATGTAATTAACAAACGCCTAACCTTGTGACTCTGCTGTATATTATCAGGACATTTAGTGGGCTGCAATAAAGAGTGCACACATGTGCTCGATATGAGTGCTATTTATTGTTTTCTCTTAAATGTTCCCAATCTACTTTTCCTTTGACTCAAAGAAAGCCACAACAAGGGAGGGAGACTAACTCAGGTATACAAGTGCAGGCTTTGCAGAAGTTCTTAGTTTCAACCCCTGGATCTTCAGTAGGGTTGGAAGCAGGACATCATGGGATGGGAGAGAGGTCAGCAGTGCCAAAATGGCAGGTAAGACCAGGCAATTGAAGCCTCACCTTTTTTCATTGTGTGTGATGTGTATTAGAAGGGAGTTGAACACTGATTGATGTTCACACCATTTTGAAGCTATAGACATCCCAACCTGAAATATGCTCTGTTGGAATCAATACGGAGCTGAATGGACTAGTGTGCTGATTTAGATTAACATCTAAGTCCTATATTTTGGCAATGTGAGTGACAATTATAATGAGGACCAATCCTTTCTGGCAATAATGGAAGGAGAAATGAATGAGTGCTGGGGCTGCCATTCACTTGAGTGATAATCTGTTTTGAAATCTAAACTGAAAAACTCATGGAAAAGAGAGACATTTCAAAGAAAAGGTAACTAGAATATTGTCATGGTTCTGACTAATGAAACACTTCAAAGAACCTTCAGGCATTGTTTATTCTAAAAAGTCTGTAATAACGAGAAGAAAGCGTCCTCCCACCAGCTGCTGATCTTCAGGCTTCTGCACCACCCCAAGCTGTTGCAAGGCCTCTATTAGCTGTGGCAAGCTCAGAGATTGTTGGCCTTCCACTTGTGGGGGTTCCCAAACCTCCCATTGCTGCAGGGGCCCCAGGCTGGGGTTCTCTGTGTGTGTGTGTGGAGTTGGAGGGCCTGGCAGGGGACTCCTGGGGCTGGAGGGCTGTCTTGTCTGCAGACAGGATTTTCCACTCACCCAAATTCTCAGTGGCAGACGATCTGGTAGCTCTCCACCATTCTGCTTTTGAAGTCTTTGAGGGCGGCAAGACAGTTTGAGGCATCTGGAGTCTCCGCTGGGGTGGTTCCAGCCTGATGATCAGATAAGCTCTCCTAACTGCTTGGGTTCCGCCTCCATCTGAGAGTCCTGCAAAAACTTATCTTCCCACAGCATGGTGTCTGTTGCTCTTCCCCCGCCCCCGGAGGGGGGCAGTAGCTGCCGGGTCACCGTCTTCAAGCAGTTTCTCTTTTCCCATGATGAAAATTTTCCCCTGAATCTTTGCCAGCTTCTCTCAAGCCTAGAGACAGTGGCTGGAGCTCAGGACTCCAGATAGTTTGAAAAGAAAGTAGATCTTAGCATAATGTCATGGTTCTGACTAATGAAACACTTCAAAGAACCTTCAGGCATTGTTTATTCTAAAATGTCTATAATAATGAGAACAAAGCATTGGCACAGCATGGTGGGATGCTAAGATCTGAATTCCCCTCCTCCAATTAGCAGTCATAAAACACATTATCCAATCAGTTTGAAGGGCAAAGCTTCCCTTCCGTTCTGTAACGCGCCATTTCTTACCTTATTAAAAACAACCGGGGGAAACTGTGAGAGGCCTCATGAGACCGATGGCTTGTTGAGGTGCTTCCAAGAAAAAGGCAGCACGCAGGGATGCAATCAGGTGAAGCTTTATTTAAAGGTAAAGAAGAGAGAAAGAGTTCCCTGGCATGGAGGCATCCATGCCTGGATTGAGCCCATGGATCAGTCCCAAAGGGAGCTTGAACAAGAGCTAAAGAGCAGCCCCTGTGCAGAGGTTTTTATGGGGGTCCCCAGCCCCTCCCTTACCAATGAGAGTGAGGGGGCTGGAGGGCCATTAACTCTCTCCAATGGGGCTGCAGGGGCTGGAGTCCCCTGACCCACCAGTGGGGGCAAAGGAGTCTCTTTGCTCCCATCTGATGACCATTTGGGGAACTGCCATGGCTGGCACAAAAACATCTAACAGAAACATTCTCCCTCCTTTCCCCAGCTTCATCTAATTCTAAGAGCAAAACAATTTAAAGAAAAAGGCTGCCTCTTATATTGTCAGACCAAAAACATCCAGTGTTTGCAGTGTTGACAAATATATTGGAAGTACAAACAAGCTTAATAAACATTCTAGGAGTAGGCTTTTCAAGACTTTCAGATGGCAATGTTCATGGCACCAAAGATTCCAATGCTTTTTTATACATGGTGGTGGGCTTGAAGGACTTCAAGAATAGAATAGAATAGAATAGAATAGAATAGAATAGAATAGAATAGAATAGAATAGAATAGAATAGAATAGAATAGAATAGAATAGAATAGAATAGAATAGAATAGAATAGAATAGAATAGAATAATCTTCTGTTCATCCAGTTCAACTATCTCCTCTGTGAAAGATCCCTTCAATGAAAAGCTGTCATGTTCACTTTCTTTGGAAAACCTCTAACAATCTTTACTGACATCAGTTTTGGGCTCCGACATGAAGGAGTCCTAATCCTAACCTGTACACTAACCCTAATTTAATTTTCATTGACAAAAGGATGTTCCCATGTATTTTACTTTAGTCCACAAATAACTCCAGACAAAAAACTGTCACGTCTGCTTTCCTTTCAGAACATCTAATAATCTGTCCCTAACATACGTTTTTAGCCCTGGCTCCAAGGAAACCTAACCCTAACCCTAGTTTAATTTCATTAGCAATCGGATTTTCCCATGTATTTTACCCCAGTCCACAAATAATTCTGGACAAAAAACTGTCACCTCCACTTTCCTTTCAGAATCTCTAGTAATCTATCCCTGACATCAATGTTTAGTCCTGACTTCAAGGAGACCTAACCCTAATCCTAACCATAACCCTAGTTTTATTTTCATCAGCAATGGGATTTTCCCATGTATTTTGCTCTAGTGCACAAATAAATCCAGATGAAAAGCTACCACCTCCACTTTCAGAACCGCTGGGTTGAAAAGTTCTAATTCAAGAAACCTGCAGTCCTTTCGTTGAGGACTCCCTCCGCTTCTTGCTTGACCCAATCAGGGACCACCAGAACTGGCTGGATTGCTGTGGCCAAGAGAGGGGACATCGTGCTTTACCCTGTTTCACTTAACAACAGCAATGGCAATCAGTCCCAATTTGGTCCCAAATGAAGTCGCAACATGATGACAACCTTCTTATCATGAATATTCTCCATCAAATGCGCTCCCGAAGCTCCTTCTATGATTGGGGCCCTGACGAGGCAAAGAGGCTTGTGTGGGTAAGTGAAATTGTGGGCTATGTCGTCGAACATGTATGTGTCCATAAGGGTCACCCAAGGTGAACAGGCCATGACGGATCGCAGCTGCCAACCAGCATAGTCCAATGCATCATTCAGTTGAACAATACAAGTTTCAAATCATCCAAGCTTATGCTTGGATAAGCTATAATGATGATGAGGTCGAAGAGTTTTACAATGATGTGGCCCAGCTTCAAGGGAAAGAAAAATGCCGATACAAAATACTAATGGGAGATCTTAATACAACAATAGGAAGAACAATAACTGGAGGAAAAGTGACTGGCCCATGTGGAAATCATGAAAAACGAAAATAAAGAGTGATAGAGAAAAGCAGAGATTTTGAGATTAATTTATCAAACCGCTTCACTCTATTGCAAGATTTGGAAGAGATGAACATTATGGACCAAATTGAACAAATAGCCAAAAATGTCCTTGAATCTGCCATATCTATAGCACCACTGGAAAAACACTGTACAGTCAAAAATCTCTGCTATAAGATGCTAGTAAAACTATACTCGATGCCTCAGAGAAGGAAAAATACCCAATGTATGGGAAAATGTTGAAGTGATTCTTATAGATAAGAACGGGGCCCAAGATTATTTGAAGAATTATCACCCAATAAGCCTTCTTTCAATCATCTTCAAGATTTTCACCGAGATAATAGCAAAAAGAATACTGAGAACATTAAATGATAACCAGCCAAAGGAGCAGTCAAGGTTCAGAAGTGGTTACAGCACAATGAATCACCTCCAGGTTGTTCAGCAAGTCATTAAAAGGCACAATTAGTACACTCTGCCTCTGTGCATGGCTTTCATTGACTATGAAAATGCATTTGACTCAGTATTCCAGCAAGCAACAATCAATGCATTGCAAAACCAAGGTGTAGAGACTGCTTACATAAACTTACTACAGTCAATATATGAAAAAAACAATAACAACAATCTGATCTTAAAGTGGAAATCAACATATGACATGTGTACGACAAGGTGATATAATATCATCTATCCTTTTCTCAGCCTGCCTTGAAGGAGTATTTCACAAACTAGACTCGGCAAAAGATGGAATAAAAATCAGTGGCATCTATTTAAACCACTTCAGATTTGCAGATGATGTTGAAGCAACCTAGAGCTAAGGAGAAATTTCCTGTCAGTTAGAACAATCAGTCGAATGACTTGCTTCCAGAAGTTGTGAATGCTCCAACACTGGAAGTTTTTAAGAAGAGACTGGACAACCATTTGTCTGAAATCATATAGGGTTTCCTGCCTGAGCAAGGGTTTTGATTAGAAAACCTCCAAGGTCTCTTCCGTTATTCTGTTAAATTTTGGATGAGGCATGAATCCATGTATTCAGTTATACTCCAAGGATGGTTTCCAGTGAGAACTGAATTCTACATCAGATTTACTTGTAAGGTAGAAAATTATTCTGTACATCAAAACAAATTTCCCTAGATTGTTTAATGATTTTTCCAAGGTGGAAATCAAATAGTCTTTCCAATAAGAATATATAATACCAAAAACTGACATTATATTGATTTGCAAAATGTACGATGGGCCTGACATTAATGTAACATTTCTAGTGTCAAGACAAGAAGCAGAACCAGAAATGCTAGTTCTACCTACGTTAGAGGTTAAGTTAACAGAATCATGCAAGCCTGAATGTTCTGGATACAGGCAGCTCCTTTTGCCTGAGACTCAGACAGTTAAACTTCATGGAAAGGATTACATGCAGATCATTTAATTCATCAGGAATTCTCTAAACATTAACTCACAATTATTGTGGAGATTCTTCTGAGGCACATTTCAAAGTACATTTCATAAGCTGTCCCATCATGTGATATAAAAAAAAGAAAGGTAATTTCCCCATGTTGTACAGAGCAGAAAGCCCCATGGTCCTTGTGGCTGGAATTCATTAGGAGCCAGCCCCTCTGCATGTAAGCAGGAAACCAGGTATCCCAGATGAATGTCCCACCCAGTGGCCAATCCAAAACACAGATGTGACCAAGCAACTTTCCCAGAAGGCTATCCTTTAAGGGGACAGTTCTTAATTCCTCAAATACTACTTGCTCTAACAGCACACTCCCTGCCTGGAATTTTAAAGTTCCACTATTAACTAACTATTAACTCAGATAACCAAAGGCATAGCATCAAACAAAATGCTATTATGATGTAGACACAAATATGCATAGCTCGAGGTTCATTCTTCAAGTTCGGTCTTCATCAACAGCAGTACCAGGTTGGTGATCGGTCTGGTGTAAAGCCTTTTAACGAAAGTCTGTGAGTCACGACCTGACTCTTGTGGCTTCGTGATCTGGACTTCAACATGGTGAACTAGTCCATCAGAGCTGGGTAGAACTTGGTGCACAAGTCTCATGGGCCACGAGTTCTGATGTGTGTCCTTGTGTCTCAGCAAGACACAGTCTCCTTCTTCTAAGTTAGGCTGTTTGGTCTTTCATTTGTGGCGATCCTGAAGAGTAGACAAATATTCTTGCTTCCAGCACTTCCAAAAGATGTTGGCGAGCAGTTGAACTTGTCTCCATTGTTGTTTATACATATCTTTGGGGACAAAGTTCCCTAATGGTGCTGGCCAGTCGCCTGTCTTCTGGGTTAGCAAGGTGGCCAGGGTGAGAATAGTTGGATTTTCAGGATCCGAGGAAACTGGAACCAAAGGTCGAGTGTTGATGATAGCTGCCACTTCTGCCATGAGGGTGGTGAGGATCTCATGTGTCAGTGTGGGAGTCTTTGTCAACATGGAATCCAGGATTTTGCAGGCTATGCCAATCATGTGTTCCTATGCTCCTCCCATATGGGATGCATGGGGAGGGTTAAAAGTCCATACACAGTTTGGGGCCTTTAGATATTTGTCAATTACTGAATCAAGGCGAGTGCCTTCTTCAATCTGTAATTCCTTGCAGGCTCCTACAAAGTTAGTTCCACGGTCAGATCTAAATACCTTAAATGGGCCGCTGTAGGCTTGGAACCTTCTTAGAACGTTGATGAAGTAGGAAGTGTCCATGGATTCGATGACTTCAATGTGAACAGCTCGAATGCTAAGACATGTGAAGAGGACAGCCCAATGTTTGCTGTTAGCTTGACCACCTCTGGTCCGACGAACAGTCATGGACCAAGGCCAAAAAACGTCTAGGCCTAGGTTGATAAATGGCAGTCCAGGACTAAGGTGTTCAGGTGGCAGGTCAACTGGTGTGGTGTCGTGCCCTGTTGTTTGCGACAATGCAGGCACCTGTACAAAATGGCAGCAATACAGCTTTTGGCTCCCACGATCCAGAGTCCAGCAGCTCTGATGGCACCTTCTGTGAAGTGCCGGCCTTGATGGTGGATGGTTCTGTGGTAGTGTTGGACCAGTGCGTGATGTGTTGACAAGAGGGAAAGATAACAGGGTGCTTGATGTTTGGGGCTATTTTAGCCTTATCTAGATGCCCCCCTACTCGAAGTAAGTCATGACTATCAAGGAACGGATTCAGCTTCAGCAGTGAACTAGACCCCAGGATAGGCTTCTTAGCTTCCAGACACTCAAATACCACCAGGTATGCATCTTGTTGCACACTTCGTAGAATCCCTCTCTCGGCTTGGAGATAGCTGTCTGGGAAGCTCATTTTGCCATGTAGAAAATGAACAATCACTGCTACACCCAATACGAGAGGCCTCCATCTGGAGAAGTGTTTGAAGCGAGCCAGTTCTAGGGAATGATTATGAGGCAGTTTCTCTGTCTCCTTGATCCTTGTAGACAAGCAGATGGCCTGGATGGTCATTTTCTCGTTCTGTCTGAGCAATTTGCTGGGTACCTGAGGTCGAACATCGTAATCTTGATGTTCTGGTCTCTGTGATATCTCTGGGCAAGCCAAGAACTCAGGACCCTTTAGCCAGCTTGATTCTGCCAACTGTGATGCAGGAATGGACCATGTAGCCTGGTCCTATGGATTCTGGTCTGTTGGCACATATCACCACTGCTCAGGTTTTGAAGATCTTCTGATCCTCTCCACTCTATTGCTTACGTAGACGTAGAAGCATCTGCTTTGGTTGTGAATGTAGCCCAACACCATCTTGCTGTCCATATAGAAGGTGATGGATTGTAGCTCAAGGTCTATCATTTGTGTTATCAGGTCTACGAGTTCTACAGCTAAAACGGCACTGCAGAGTTCCAACCTTGGTATGGTGTGATCTTGTTGTGGTGCCAGTTTCACCTTTCCCATAGCAAAACCAACTTAAATGTTGCTCTCCCCGCCGTAGACTCGGATGTATCCTACAACTGCTATTGCCTTCATTGAAGCATCTGAGAAAACATGCAACTCTTTCTTCATTGCAGCGGCAGCTGAAATGGGAATATACATGCACTGCACGCGGATGCTTTGGAGACAACTTAGGGATCTATGCCACGTCTCCCAGTCTTGCTTCTGTTCTTGCGGAAGCAGTTCATCCCAGTCTGTGGTGCTTTGGGAGAGTGCGCACAGAAGGAGCCTCCTTTGGACTGTTACAGGTGCAGCAAACCCTAGAGGGTCGAACAGGCTATTTACTGTTGACAAAACTCCTCTTCTTGTGAAGACGGTGTTCTGTGCCGGAGCTCTAAAGGTGAAGATGTCTTTCTTCAAGTCCCAACACAGAATGAGACTGCATTGGATAAGAGGGGCATCTGTGCCAAAATTGAGGTCCTGCAGACCCTTAGCATGGTCTTCAGGATTGAAGGCTTCCAACACTTCTTCACTGTGCAGCCTAAGGTTGGCTGCTGCTAACATTTGGCATGTCCTTTTTATTAGATATATGGCTTCTGCTGGAGTGGGTACAGATTTTAGGCCATCATCGACGTAGAAATCCCATTCTACGAAGCATCTGGTGTCTGCACCATATTTGGCTTCACCTACACGAGCGGTGTATTGCAGGCCATAGTTAGCAATTGCAGGGGAAGAACCATTCCCAAAGATGTGCACTCACATTCTGTATTCTGTTATTTGTTGGCTGTGCTGTTCATTGCTGAACCACAGGAAGCGCAGGTAATTGTGATGATCTTCCCTGACGTAGAATGAATAAAACATCTGCTGGATATCAGCCATGACTGCTACAGCTTCCTTTCTGAATCAGATGAGCATGCCGAGCAGACTATTGGTGAGATCAGGCCCTGTGAGAAGGACTTTGTTCAAAGAGATGCCTTGGAACTGTGCACTGGCATTGAAGACTACTCTTATCTGACCTGGCTTTTGTGGGTGGTACACTCCAAAGAATGATAGATACCAGCACTCTTCATCTTTCTTCAGGGGTGGGGCAAGCTCGGCATGTTTGCTCTGGATCATCTTTTCCATGAACTCCATTAGTTAAAACGTTGGAGGTTTTAATTATGTTTTTAATTTTTACTGGTTTTTAGTGGGGCTTTGTAAAATTTAATTTCTTTTAATATTTGTATTTATTGTTTTTATTGTTGTTTTTATTGTTGTTAGCCGCCCTGAGTCCTTTGGGAGATAGGGTGGCATATAAGTCCCATAATTAAATTAAATTAAATTAAATTAGATGAGCTTTCATTTTGGGCTTCCTGTTCAGGATTCTCCTCAGACTGTTGAGGCGAGAGAAAGCTTGCTCATGGTTGTTCAGCAGGCACTGCCTGGGTATGTGAAAGGGTAGTGGGGTTACCCAACTCCCGGTGGCATCCTGTAGGAATTCCTTATTCATGAGCTGCAGAAATTCTTTGTCCTCTATCGACAAGGCCAAATCATTGTCGTCTTTGCTGGTCTGGAACACTGTTGCTCGTAAAACGGTTTGGTTGTCAAAAGTGTGAAGTGTTCTTGGCATGGTTTCAGGTGGGATGCTCTCCCGTTACTAAGAATGGAAGTCGCTGATATGTTCGCTTGGGTTGGAGCTTGCAGCCGATCGACACAGACTGTTCCTGAGATGACCCATCCAAGTTCTGTCTTAAGAGCAATTGGGGTGCCTGATGGGCCTTTGACTATTCCCTGATAAGCAAAAGTGTCAGGGGCGTCTACTCCCAACATAAGTAGGATTTCGGCTTCAGGATCTAGGGCAGGGAAGTGATCAGCCATGTGCATCAGGTGAGGTATGGTGCTTGCTACTTCTGATGTTGGAATTTGACTGCGATCATCTGGTAAGGCGTCCCATTCTAGCAATGGCGGCAGTAGGAACCATGGACTCCCATCTAACGACTCTATGCAGAGTCCAGTGACTTTCCTCCCTGCCGTGCTCTGGGGCCCAGTGCACATTGATATTGTGAAAGGTGTTTCTTGACTTGGGACATCAAAGAGGTCGAAGAATGCTGACCTAGCTAATGAGCGATTGCTTTGTGTATCTATTATTACATACATCTTCATGGCTTCTTCTGGGAGTCCAGCGGGGTAGACTTTAGCTAAATAGATGTGGTGGCATGAATGAGGGAATGGTGAGTCACCACATACTGACGTGCAGTTGACATTGGTGGTCACCTCTGGTGCTCTTTGGAGCCATGCTGAAGCTACTTGGTTGAAGGAGGAGTAGAAGTTGCTTGTTGTAGCTGCTCAGAGTCTGGATGCAGGGCTCCTGGGTGTTTGGCACTCTTGCATAGGTGCATTTCACCTTAGTTGCACAAGCTTTGGCCATGTATTCTGTAGACTCACATCACTTGTAACAGATCTTGTACTTCCTGATCAAAGCTTTTCTTTCGTTCAGGGACTTCTTTCCAAATTCTCTGCACTTGTTCAGAGAATGTGAGGATTTATGTAGTGGACAGATCATGTCTTTATTTGTTTGCAGAGGTTTAGATTGAGCTTTCTTCAACAGTTGCTCATCTGAATTCTTTGTGGGCAAGGTAGCAACCTCTGTTTTATGCACGGATACAAGGGTTTTTTCCTTTGCAGTTTGCAATGGACCCTTGGTTGAGCCAGAGTTCTGACTGGCCTTTTTGGCAGCTGGAAACCATTTTTCTCTGATGCCGAGGTGTCGAGGGTTATTGCACAGCTTCGTTTGGTGGGCAACAAATTGTACAAGAACAGCAAAGTGGGGTGGGGTCTTTGCCTTGTTTCCTTGCCTGGTAAGCATCAGATAACTCAATCCATTTTTCACTTAACTGCTGTGGAAGTTTTTGAATGATAGGCTTTTGCATCCTGAACTGGTCAACAGACAAGTCCCAGCAAGGTGGGATCTTTTTGTGCTGTCTGCAGCTGTGTAAGGAGGGCAGAGAATTTCCACAGCTTGCAAGGTTCACTGATACTGATGTCAGGGAATTCACTGATACGATCCAAGAACGAGGACTCTGTCAATGTAGATGTGCCATACTGCTGATCGAGCATGTCCCAAGCTTGCTCAAGGGCAGTGTCTGGGTTACCTAGTTGGGATGAGTAGATGTCCTTCACTATGTCTGTAGATTCTGGTCCCAGCCATGCTATCATATGCCCGAGCTCTTCGGCTGGCTGCAATCCTTCATCACAAATGGTATTCTTGAAAATATGCTTCCATAATAAGTACTCCTTCCCCAGCTTGTCAGAGAATTTCTGCACACCCCTGGATGCCAAATCCAACCTTCTTATCCAGGATGTTGGAGGATACATTGGTGCTGTATAGGGGTTATAGTCATTAGGAGCACGATTAGTGGCTTCTCGTTGATTTTCATAGGCATTGATTCCAAGAGTAGGGGCATGTGCTGAAGATGGCTGATGGTTTTCTTCAGAGTACTTACTGATGAGGGCATCTTCCCATGACCCAGTTGGGGGTTGTTCTCGCTGCCAATCCATTTCTGAATCGCCTTGAAGGTTTGGCTGGAATTCCTCTGCCTTTCCATTGAGCTTAGGAATCGTGGCTTCTTGTGTGCTTACTGCTGAGGAGGCTTCGTTGTTGCAGATGGGCTAATCTGATTACTCCTTGCTTCTTGGTTTGTCAGGGTGAGTTTTACAGATCCGAGGGGGAGGTCTTGTGATTCAGATGGTACGATGTCAGCTTTCTGACTGGTTTGCACATCTGGTGGTTGAGATTTTCCTCCTTGTTCACTTGGTTTCGGGAGATTTGTGGCAAACCGCATTTCTCCTTCCGGCTCATGTCGCAGCACATTCTGGTCATCCACGTAGGCCTTGACATGGCTGTTCGAGCTTCCACTTTCTGTCCTTCCAAAATTGTTCAGGAAGGTAGCACCTTCAGCCTCCACCTGTAAAGCTGCTGCCCTTGCTGCTATCTCTGCTGCCTCCCATTTGCACTGTAAAAACTCAAGGCTGACCTGAGCTTTGGCCATTTCTTCCTTTTGCTGTTGCTCTGCCTTTGCCACACGTAGAGCTGCTGTGGCCTGAGCTTTGGCCATTTCTTCCCCTTGTAGTTGCTCTGTTTTTGCCACATGTAGAGCTGCTTTGGCCACCGCAGCTTCAATTCATGCTTGTGCAGCTTGAGCAGCAAGGCTTTCTGAACTTGAAGCTCAGGACGAATGGATGTGGCAAGAAGATGCTTTAGAAGGACGGGAGGAGCCTGAAACAGAAGATTGCTGTGACACACTGGTACACGCCTGAGACAGTTGTGACTTGGGATGAAAGGATGAGGCTTTCTTAGAGGAGTGAGAGGAAGTTACATGTGACCGCTGGGATGGCGCCTGTGAACAATGAGTCATTTCAGACTCGGCCTTCTTGCTCGGTGTGTCCTTTGCCTGAAGATCAGCTTGGGAAAGGTTTTTACTACTTTGTAGAGATGAATGGCTATGGTGAGCAGATGCTTTAGAAGGACAGGAGGAGCCTGAAACAGAAGATTGCTGTGACAGCTGGTACATGCCTCAGAGCGTTGTGACTTTGGATGAAAGGATGAGGGTTTGTTAGAGGAGTGAGAGGAAGATAGATGTGATCACTGGGATGGTGCATGCAAATGATGAGTCACCTCAGACTCAGGCCTCTTGATTGGTGTGTCTTTCACCTGAAGATCGGCTTGGAAAAAGTCTTTACTACTTTGTAGGAGCTTCTCATGCTCTTTATTTATCAGCTTGAGGAATTGTATTTCCTCTTTGAGTATTGGATCTCCTAGCTGCGACTGGATGTCTATGAGGTGGCATTACCAACCTATCCATTGTATATAAAGTTCTTCCATATCCTCTTCCAATGAGCAAATGCGCTCAGGGGAAGGCTCGTCTTTGGATGCTTCAAAGAGTTTCTGCAACTTCTCCCAGGATTTTCATGACGTTGATGGAACCTATCCCAATTCTCCATCAGGCTCGAGTGCATGGCTTCAGTAGGCTTTCTTTGATGCCTCAGGTCATAAGGTTTTTGAGATGTTTCTGCCTTTTCTAAATTTTGGACATCAGGTTTTGCACACAAGTCAAGGTTAGTTGGTTGGACCAGCTCTTCTGGCCCATTAGAAGACTGCCATGACTAGGGAAGACTCAGAGAATTTCCTGTACATTTTAAAGGAGTTCAATGAATTTCACTCTTTGACCACCAGGGTGTGCTGTATGCGGGTAGCATAAATACAAGTCTGTTGTTTGCAGATTAGCCATCAGAGGCCACTGCACCTAGACTACACTTGGAAACAATAGTTGCTGTGTTTCCCTTCTGATGATGATTGCCAGGTTGACTCTCCGTTTCTGGAATTTCTAGGATTCTGGACTCCTGAGGTTGAAATCCCAATTTGGATTGTAGATGCCTTCCAATTCTTAAAACGGTTTGGCTTCTTTATTATTTCTCCTTAAGTGATAATCAAGGGAACAGCTGGATTGATGGCTTCAGTTAAACATAGGCTTGGATTCATTTATCTCCCCTGTAACATTCCAATGCACGGCAAACTGTTTCACATGCAGAGTGATCTGGCTAGCTGTTTGTCATGAAAATAAGCAAGAGTCCGGGCAATCTCTTAGTCACGCAAGCAGAGTCTCCCTTTGAGCAAGTAATTAGCTTTTCTTTGTTGGGAGGTGAATTAGTTGTTGAATTAGTTTAGCTAGGATTAGTTTAGTTTAGCTTAGTTTCACACATTTCATTCATAATGGAGACATTCCTATATTACGCAGGGAAACTCCTGTTTGAGGTAAGAGATCTTTGGTTTTATTTATTTGCTTGTCAATTTGTATGTTTGACTGTAGGATGTAGGATTCAAAGAAGTAATATGACAGATAAGATGACAGTGATAATAGTGATAATGATGAAGTAAAACAGGAATCAAAAGAATCTAGGAACAAGCAAAAAACATTTTAGAATAATTTTTAAAATAACTTTTGAAGCAGAATATTTTAAAAATATTTGCACATCTTCTTTCAGGCGCTTTCTTCGTGAACTGTGTTAATATCTTCAATTTAAACACATCCCCAGTGCAGCCTTCCAGAAAGAGTGGCAAACATGGCTCTGTGGCTTTGCTTGGGGTGCAGAGAAAAGCACACAGTGGTGGGACTGGCTAGAGCCCTCAAGTCCCTAATTCCTGATTATGTCAGGAGGCTCAGAGTCCCCTTACTCGAAACTAGAGATGGGAGGATCCCAGCCTCCGTCCATGCTGTCATCAACACTATCTGGGAGGCACTGTCAATTGTTCACACAGCAAGGTTTATATTGGAAGAAGAGGAACATTACAACATCACTTTAACAGCAGAGCAGCTAAAGGACCACTTCAGGTGTCCCTACAGCTGGCTACAGGCAAAATTCAGGTGATGTCATGAGCTTTGTTGCTTAACAATGGTTATCAGTGGTTAGTGAGAGTTAAAGGTTTTTACAAAGGAGAGTAATTATTCTCAGCAGCTTCATTGCTAATCAGCCTGTTTAATGTTGCTGCTAAAAATCTAAATTCACCCTACTTTGTCCTAACTACAAATATTAATATTCTGCTTAGGAGAAGGGATGTATGAATGCCATTGAAAACTAGGATACGAAGCTGTTACAGTGTTAAGATTAATAATAGATTGATGTACTTAGCTTTTTTTTTTCAAAATGTGGCGTTATAGCCCAAGCATTTTGCCAGAACTGCTGCAAAGTGCTTTAGAACAAAAGGTCAGGATGCAGCCAAAGTGCATCGCAACTGGATCTGACTCCAGCCACAAATGAAGCTCTCTCCATCATTATCAATCTCTGCCCAAATTCTGTTAAACAGCGTTACAAGTTGGGTCCGTGTAGCTTGGAGAAGGATTGAGGGAAGACAGGACAGGCTCTTGCAGTTTTTTTTTTCTTTAATAGCAATGGAGTCTTGAGACGGTACCACCCTATGATTTGCTTAGTAAATTTGCCTCCTCTGTTCAAAGGGTTCAAAATGTCTTCTTTTGGCAGGTGTGTCTCTCGAAATACCAAGAGCGACAAAGAAAGCAGAGGGAACACCTGAATGAAATAACAGCAAGGCATCAGGAGGAGCTGGCGGAAAAGAATGCCAGAATAACCGCTGTGAGTCAGTCGTTTCCCTTACAAGCCTGTCTTAAGCTTCTCTTTTGGTCTGCTTAGTTCTATTCTGTGACTGATGCATGCTTCTGGTCATTTTTATGCCTTAGTTGGAAGAGGAAAATAAAGCGCTTGCCAGCCATCTAGCACGTATTTTGGAGGAAAACAACGAGATTAAAAAGAAACCCCGAGAAGCTGAAGAGAGTGAGTATATTTTAATTAAATTTAATTTCATTTTTAAAATGAGAGTGATTGGCTTTATGCAAAGTTTAACAAATTCACGAGTGCCCGTTATTTTATTATTTTTTTCCCCTGACACCACAACATTACTAGAGAGGCTGAGGCAACAGGAGATGGAGGCAATGGAGGAGGAAGAAGAAGAGATGAGCTCTGGTTTTTTCCAGTTTTCTTTCCTGAGAATTCAATTAAGAATCCAAGAAGGCAACAAAATGATCAAAATTCCTCCCTATCAACAATCAATATTCACATGAACAAGATTAACATCAAACCAACACTCGAGGAGGAAACAATGTTCCACTCAAGGAACTGCCAAACAAGCTAACAGTAAGCAGCCCAACCAAAGAAGGTCACACAAATCGACTACAAAGAATGGCACAACAAAGTAGCCACACGGGTGCATTGCAAGATCCACAAGAAATACCATTTGCCTGCAAGCAAGAACTGGTGGGACCGTAAAATATAGAAAGTGAAGAAGCTAAAGTGTTCTGGGAGTTTAGGATCCAAAAAGACAGGCGCCTGCCATATAACAAGCCAACTGTTGATAAGAAAGACAAAAAAAGTCTAGACAGTGGACTGGGCAGTACTGGAAACAGCAGACTAGAAGAGGAAAAACTGGAGAAGATAACAACACGCAAAAATCTGCAAACAGAAACAGAACAACTGTGGCAAAAGAAGGCAAAGATAGAACCAACAGTAAGAGACACCTTGGGTGCAATCCCAGGACAACTGGAGCACCTCTTGAACTCCGCTGGCATTGACAAAATCACCATTGCTCAGTTGCAAAAGTCAGCTTTACTCACAACCACTGAAAGAAAAGATGTTTTCCCTTACAAAGAAATAAACGATCTGTTGTTGCACAGCCAGCCCAACAAGAAGAAGCTATTTGAAACACATGCACCAATTCTGGAAACAACAACATCCAGGATCATAAATAACAACAGAGGCTAGAAGATTGATTTCTTCTCCTCCTCCTCCTCCTCCTTTTCCTGCTCTGTTCTGGGAAAAAGCTTCCGAAAGCAAAAAATCCCCAAAGCTAAAGGGAGGGGGGATTTTATTTTTTTTACTCCTACCTCCTGAATAGAAGCGGTGGTTTAAGCCTGGGGGGGGAACAAAGCAATTTACAACGCTATTGTGATAATTGAGTGGGACGGAAGAAGAATACTTTTGTTGTTGTTAGCTGCGAAGTCGTGTCCGACCCATCGCAACCCTATGGACAACGTTCCTCCAGGCCTTCCTGTCCTCTAACATCTTCTGGAGTCCATTTAAGCTCATGCCTACTGCTTCAAGAATACTTTGGAGAGCTTTAATATTCATAAACTTTTTTAAAAAACTTTTTTATTGGAAAGCCTCAGACTATAACTTTGTTAATTTGTAAAACTTGGTTGGAAAAAGACTAAATGGAGATCTAATGACATCTAGTGATAAAACCTAAGAACTACAGTTTGCCTTGCTTATTAACCTTATCTGGATATTGTGGCTGGAGTGTCAGAACTTGGCTAGACCCCCAGACTTTGCTTACAGACTAAACTCTTTGATGTCCTTGAAATCTACAGTCCTGCAGATTGTGGCTGGAAAGAGAAGAATCTCCTTGGGTTGCTTTTCTCTGCATGATGGGTGATAATTAAAAGTACAAATTGTTTTGAAGTCATCTGACTTCCTTGGATTACAAATACAGCTTGACCTGGAATCTTACAAGCTGTCTTCAGACAGAATGATTTTTTTAAAATCTCTCCTATTTGATTAGAACTTATTGGATTCCTTTTTTTTAATTTCAAATTGGAAAGGGACTATCAACTTTGAACTTCTTGGTGGATTATTTGAAGGTGAGGAACAAAATGAGTGTCCAGAATTTAACTAAAGCTGGCAAAAAGGTACCCTCTGCCTCTTCCTCTGCTTCTGCAAGTCCAGTTTATCAGAGATCAATTGATGCAATGCTTCAACAAGAAAAGGCTAACAATTTCCAGAAAGAGACACAAGCAACGTTACAAGCAATTCAAGAGGCAATTGCCACTCATATGGCAGCTACAATGAAAAACCATGAGGAGACAAAAACTGACCATGAAAAAATGAACCAAAAAATTAATAATATGGACTGTCAATTGGAAAATTTTAAGCAGAGGGTCACAAAAAATGAACAAAGGATTCAAAAAACAGAAGATAAACCAACAGAGGTCAACCAAAAACTAGAAGAATTAAAAGATGAAAATCAGAAATTGATGCAAATAAATGGAGAATTAGAGGGACTCAATAGCAGTCATGGAAATGGAAAAGGCTTCTTACTTTTTAAGATTTCAAAACATTATGGAAAACAAGGAAGAGGACCTTGTAGATCTGATAACAAAATTACTGACTGATGCATTAGAAATCGGGAAACAGGAAATGGAAGGAGAATTGGATCAGATATACCGAGTTAACTCAAATTACGCGAGAAGAAATAAACTTCCTGGAGAACTTTAGATTTCTTAAAAGATCTATAAGAGGAGATCCTGAGAAGAGTGAGAGATGACCCTTTGAAATACAAAGGAAAAGAAATTGTAGTCCTCAAACAGATCCCTAGGAGAATAAGAGAGTCCCAAAGAGAATATCAATTTTTAACCAGAAAATTAATTGGAAAAGGAGTCAACTTTAGATGGCTGATCTCAGAAGGGATTTTAGTTTATTGGGATACAAAAAGATATAGACTGGACACACCACTTAAAGCAATGGAATTGTATGACAACCATAAAACATTCATGGAAGGGGGTGACTTTGAATCTGGTACAACGAGACAAAGAGACAGGAAGAGAAGGAACAGCCAAACCAAGAGAAGAAGGAGAAACTAAAAATACATATACAGAAGAAGGGGCAAGACCTAGAGAACAGAGACAGGTAAGATTGACTAGAAGATTAAGACCTAGATATAATTGAAAGAGATGGAGAAAGAAAATGGGATCCTTTCAATGAATATAAATGGATTGAACTCCCCCTCAGAAAGGAATTTTTTTTACACGACTACAAAAATTAAAAATAGATAAAATTTATCTACAAGAAAAACATATCGAGAGACAACACTATAAATTGTTAGAGCAATCGAAACTTGGCAAACTCCATTTTGCAATAGCAGAACAAAATAAAAGAGAAATAGCTTTATACAGTATGTTAAAGAAACAATGAACCCTAAACAAATTTATGCGGATGAAGAGGGGAGAATATTAATGGTGGAAATAATGATGGAACAAAAACAGATACCGATGGTAGCAATATATGCACCAAATGATAAACAAGAAGAATTTTATCAAAAATTACATTAAAAATATTAGAATTGGAATATCAAAATCTTTGTATAATGGGAGACTTTAATGCAATAGCTGATGGAACTTTGGTCGATAAAAACACTGAAATAGGGAAGAAAGGATTATCTAAAATGGCAGAAGAAATTTGTATTTAAGACATATGGAGAGAAAAAAAATAAAAAAAAATTGCAATATACATTTTATTCAAGTAGACACAAATCATGGTCTAGAATTGATATGATATGGCTATCCTCTGAACTTAACACTATGATACAAGAAATAGAGATAGAAACTAATATCTGGGCAGATTATTATCCAATAAAGATGACTTGGAGTGGAACCAAGAAAAAATGAAGATGGTCCTTGAACAAATTTATATTGAAAGAAAAAGAATTTATACAACTAGCGACAAAAGAAATGGATTTTTTTAAAAAATTAGAAAGAAGAGACATCACTTCAAAATGTGTGGGATACAGCTAAAGCATATTTTAGAGGGTTGGCTATAACTTATACTGTTAAAAAAACAAAGAAAGAAAACAACAGTTAAAGCTGAAGGAAGAATTTAGGAAATTAGAATTAGAATTACAAATAGACCCACAAAAGAAAACACTTAAAAAGCAAATGGAAATAATAAAACGTAAATTAAACCTTGTAGAGGTGGAAACAATGGCTTAACAAATTAAAAGGACTAAACAGAACTTCTTTGACAATGCTAACAAACTGGGGAGATGGTTACCACATAAATTGAAAAAAGAAAAAGAAAAATTGATAAACAAGTTGCAAGTTTCAAAAGGTGAATTACAGTTTCATAATGCAATAAAAAAATCATCAGAGATTTTTATGAGACACTTTATGATACAGAGGAAACTTCAAAAGAAAAAAATACAGCAGCACTTAAAAAAAGCAGATCTACCAAAAATTCCAGAGAATATTCAAAACATATTAAATGGAAAAATATCACTGATAGAGATAACAGAGGCCATAAAAAGGCAAAAAATGATAAGACCCTGGGCTTAGATGGACTACCTGCAGAACTTTACAAATCCTTGTAAGATATATTAAGCCCAATAATGAAAGAACTGGATAATGAAATACTTTTGGAGGCTAAAATACCAAATACATGGGCAGAAGCTAGTATTACTTTAATACCTAAAGAAGATTCTGACTTGTCACAAATAAAAAATTATAGACCGATATCGTTATTAAATGTAGATTATAAAAAATTTTGCCTCAATAATAGCAGAAAGATTAAAGGAATTTTTGACTGAATTTATACATATAGACCAAAATGGTTTTTTATCTAAAAGACAAAAAAACTTAAGAATGATTCTTGATGTTTTGGAATACTGTGAAACCCACCCAGGGAAACAGATGGCATTAATATTTCTAGATGCACAGAAGGCGTTTGATAACATAAATGCTCAATATTGGAAAAATGAAAACCTACCCACGGAGGAAGAATTAATTAAGAAAATCTTAGATTGTGCAGAAATGGACAGATTGACATTGAAGATAAAAGAGAAAGGAGATTCAGTATACTTTAGAACATGGGACAATTTCTATCAATGGTAGAAAAATGAGTTAGAGAGAGGAATGTGATGTGTACTATCTAACATTAAACATGTATTAGTAAGAAGAATATCGTGTGAAGTGAATATGTAAGAAACATATCATTAACTAACATATTGATTATTAAAATATAGAAACTAATTATTACTGATTGTTTTTAAACACATGAGTGTGTGTGTGTGTGTGTGTGTGTGTGTGTGTGTGTGTGTGTGTGTGTGTGTGTGTGTGTACAGTAGAAATGTCACCTTTGGTTAAGCTTCCACCAATTTTTCTTCTAATTTCTTTATAACTGTAACCTTGTTCACTTAAATACTATTTTACATCGCTTTCTGGGCAACCAGTCAACTTTTTGCACCGTTAATTTAATTTTATTACGTTTTACAAGCTCACTAAATGAAAGAACACAAAAAAAACCAACCAACTTGATAGCAATCGCATACAGTGACAAATGTCGTCCTCTCAGCTTCAATACATGACATCAATAACTGAATCCTACTGTGATCTGATTGGCTCACTGCCAAAACAAGATGACACCTGATTGGCTCATGCTCATTGGCTACAATCAGATGAAGGAAAGCTACCTGATATCAACCTAAGCAAGTTGTGCTTCCTTTTTCTGGTTATTTGGCTATAACTTTTCATAGAATACAGTACAGATAGTACTGTATATATAATTTTTTATTTTTATTTTTATTTATTTTATTTTTTATTTTTATTTATTTTATTTTTTATTTTTATTTATTTTAAGCCCTTCTCCGAAGACTCAGGGTGGCTTACAATCTAAGCACAAATCAAATGTGCTTAGCAATAGCCTTCATTCTATGTATATGCCTGCCTATTAGGGCTTTCGCGCCCCCCCCCCAAGCGGCATTATTACAAAGTCAGCTTAATTGCCCCCAACAATCTGGGTCCTCATTTTACCTACCTCGGAAGGATGGAAGGCTGAGTCAACCTTGAGCCTGGTGGGATGCGAACCTGCACTAATTGCAGGCAGCTGGTGTTACTTAAGGAGGCATTAGCCCACTGCTCCACCAAGGTACTAATAGTATGGTACTATTCCCAAAAAAGTGGTGTTATTAGCCATCAAACCTCAAAAATACACTTTTCCCAAAAGGTTTCCACAATTATGGCCACTAGTCTGTGTGTGTGAGTGTGTGTGTGTGTGTGTGTACACAGGTCTGTCTATCTATCTATCTATCTATCTATCTATCTATCTATATCTATCTATTTATATATCTGTATATCTATATATATGTATATCTATATGTGTGTGTGTCTATATATCTACATCTATCTATATATATCTAGATAGATAGATGATAGATAGATAGATAGATAGATAGATAGATAAATAGATAGATAGATAGATAGATAGATAGATAGATAGCACAACAACTTGCAACAAGTGCAACGGACTATTTCTTTCTCTCTCTCTCTCTCTCTCTCTCTATATATATATATATATATATGTATATGTATATGTATATGTATATGTATATGTATATGTATATTTATGTCTCTGTGTGTGCGTGTATGTGTGTTGCTGTTGTTCCCATTTCCTTAGTGCCTGATAGGCAGGCAGCAACTCTATGGCGATTGATTTAGCGCTCATTGGAGCAATAATCATGTGTTCGACCTTGCTGGGGCGGAGGCCTTCGCCCAAGATGTCACCAAGGGTAGCTGGTTGCTAAAGGAAGCATGGCTATCTGATGAGTGCAACGGACACAGCCCACGCAAGATCAGAACCAGGGGCCCATGCAACAGCAAAGAACTACGACCAATATGATTCGCGCAGGAACTAATGATGGGAGGTGGGATGCTACACACACAACAGGGGGGGATGGCCATAAGACAGGAAACATTGGAAGACCATCCCGTGGCAACAGGTATCCAGCCACGCCCAAAGTGGGCAAAGAGAGCAACAACAGGAGAGGCGAAGATCCCTGAACTCACGAATATGCAGACGGATGCGAGACAACTAGAAGTAATACGATTAGCGGGGGCGGGTAGACCAGTGGTGCATTCCACGAGCAGAGCACAGAAGCAGTTAGTCTTAGGCTTTTGAACCTCCGGCATTCCACTCTCATGACGTTGGCAGTTAGCCGCCGACAGCTAAGTTTATTAAACAGTTGTCTTTTTATATTATCCCGGTGTTCGACTGTTTTTCTCAACATGAATATACCCGGGATTCGCATAACATATATATATATAAAACATCTGAAATGGTATAGGGTTTCCTGCCTGAGCAGGGGGTTGGTCCCTTCCAACTTTTTTTTTTTTAATTAAAAAGTTTTAACATACAAAAAACAAAAAAAAACACCAATATAGAAAAAAAAATAAAGAAAGAAGAAAGAAGACTTATTCAACTATAAAACTTCTTAACCCTATACTTATTCTGAGTAAACTCAAGCCATTTTCTCCCTTCCATAATATAGCGTTCCTGCGAGTAATCTTTCAAATAGGCCGAAATCTTCACCATTTCGACCAAGTCGGAAACCTTTAAAATCCACTCTTCTATGGTCGGCAGTTCCTCTTTCCAGTACTATCCTATCAAAAGTCTTGCTGCCGTAATTAAATTCAACATCAACTTAGTATATTCCATCAAATTTTTATCCAAAAAGCCTTAACCTTTTTGCAGGTCTACCATATATGAAAATATATTACGTCTTCATCACCGCACCTCCAACATTTAGGCTAATAATTCAGATACATGCTTAGCTTTTTAAAGTCTAAATACCATCTATAAAACATTTTGTAAAAATTCTCTCTTAGATTTCAAACTTATATAAATTTTACATTCCTCATCCAAATCTTTTCCCACCTCCCACTACTTGGCTGTAAGTACGTTGTGAAAGTTCCATAGACTTCTGCTGATCTTGTTCTTTTATCTTTTTTGATCGTTTTAAAGCAGCACGCGTCACCCTCTGTTCTCTGGGATCATCTCCTGCAGCACCATTCTCCTCTATCTGTCCATCTTCAGCCTCTTGATATTCTCCTTCTCCAGATCCCTTTGCAGCTTCCAGAAGTGTTAATGGGGTTGCTTTTAAAACATTATTGTAAAAATCACGCGCTTGCATCACAGTAACCAAACGGTACCTTTTACCTTCATACATCACCATCAACCCAGCTGGAATCTCCCATCTGAACCTTATATCTCGTTGCTTGAGCTCTTGCACCAGAAATGTAAAATCCTTCCTTCTCCTTAAAATCTTTGGAGGAATTTCTTTTAGAACCAGAACTTCTTGATCAGCAATCACGACTTTAGTATCATAGGCAGCTTGTATAACTTCATCTCTAATTTCCCTTTTTGCAAAATAAACCACCACATCTCTAGGCAGCTTTCTCTGTCTAGCAATCCATGAGTTCACACGATACACTTTATCCATGCCTCCTTTTATTTCAGATGCTGGCTGATTCAATACCACTTCCAGAGCCTCAGAAACCAGCTGCTTTAAATCTTCCTTAATATTCTCCTTTAAACCTCTAATTCTAATGGCAAACTGCATCTGGAAATATTGAGCAAGACTTAATTCTCTATCCATTTTGTCTCTTAAATCTTCATTCTCCAATACTTTTGCTTCTAATATAGCATTCTTTTGAGTCAAATCTTTGACTTTTTCATCCAAATCTTCCACACATTCAGCCACTTTATACACTGAAGACAAAATGTCTACCTTCATCACGCTGAACTTCTGTTCCATCCTCTCTTCTATTCTCTCCTCCAATTTCTCCAATTTCTCCTCCATCTTTGCAAATTTATCATCCATTGATTGATTAATTGATTCCAAAAGTTTATCCAGAGCATCTCGTAAGTCCTTCGATGTCACTACATCAGGAGGATGTAATGCCTGCAATGATGATTGTTGCACCGGGGAAGTTCCAGCACTCCTAAGAGTTTTAGGGGGAGGTTTAGCCGCCATCTTTTACTTTCGATTGTGACGCACTTTCACTTAGAGTTTAAAAAATCCATCAAGCTCGAGAGTAGAATAAAATAGTCCTCTTCACCTTTTCCTCTTGTACCGCTCTGCCTGCTCTTTTTATTCCATAGTCCTTCCTTCAGGCAGGGGTGGTCGCAGACGCCTGGCTCTGCTCCATAAAGTCAGGAGCAGAGGCGCTGGCCAGCTGGGAGCGACCCAGGCTATGGGGGAGTTCGATCCTTCGGCCGCCCAAGCTGCAAGCTCAGGCGGCCCCGGAGAACTCAACCCCTACCTGGGGCCTCACCCCCTCCTCTTCTCCCGAGGAGGGGGCTTCAAATTCGCCCGAACAGCTGATCGGCGCTGTTTCGGGCGAAAAAAACCTCAGCTGAGCCGCGGGCAGCCCGGGAAGGCTGTCTCCGTCGCCGCAGAGCCACCGGAAATCCGGTCCCTTCCAACTTTTTATTATATATATGTATATATTTTGAAGTCAGTAAAAATAAAAATGATGAACTCTGGAATATAAGAAAAAATTCTTCTTTATTGCTGAGCTTTCATCAACAAGCTGTTGACATCATCAGAGCAAGGGCTGAATGATAAGGGAGTCAGTACATACACTTATATGGTAATAACGAAATAATGACGAAAGCTCAGCAATAAAGACGAATTTTTTCTTATATCCTGGAGTTCATCGTTTTTATTTTTACTGACTTCAAATGTCTACACCTGGGACTCCAGTTTTTAAATATATTAAATATACATATGTATATGTATGTGTATGTATGTGTGTGTGTATGTATGTATGTATGTATATGTGTGTGTATGTGTATATATATGTGTGCATGTATATGTGTGTGTGTGTGTGTATAATAAAAAGTTGGAAGGCACCTTGGAGGTCATCTAGTCCAACCCCCTGCTAAGGCAGGAAACCCTATACCATTTCAGACAAATGGCTGTCCAGTCTCTTCTTAAAAACTTCCAGTGTTGGAGCATTCACCACTTCTGGAGGCAGATTGTTCCACTGATTAATTGTTCTAACTGTCAGGAAGTTTCTCCTTAGTTCTAGGTTGCTTCTCTCCTTGACTAGTTTCCATCTGTTGCTTCTTGTCACGCTTTCAGGTGCTTTGGAGAATAGCTTGACTCCCTCTTCTTTGTGGCAGCCCACAAAGAATATATATATTCCCCATGATGGCTGGGGAATTCTGGGAGTTGAGGTCCACAAGTCTTAAAGTTAACAAAGTTGGACCCTCTTGTGTTAGAACATTAAAAAAAAAGTTAACTTCCAAAGGTCTGGAAAAGGGAATTAGGGAAGGCTCTTTCGTCTGCTGTGCCCTGTTCACCTTTTAGTTCTTTTTATTCTTTATTCAGAGTCATTTGTATGTTTAAATCCAACAAACAAAGGAAGCCAATTAGAAAAAACAACAACCAATACGGTCCTGAGCTTTCTTTGGCCAATTGGGCCCACGATAACCATATTCTGCCACTGTACTGTCATCAATTGTTTCAATGTTGGAAGTGATCAGAGAATGGTACGAGTTAAAGTGAAGACAGACTGTCGAAAAGAGCGAATGAAAATGATAAAGACATCATGAAAAATAAAAATAAAGAGTGGTAAGCTGTTAGAGGAGGATATCAATTTTGAGATTAATCTATCAAATCACTTTGCTCTATTTCACGATTTGGAAGAGATTAACATTAAGGACCAAAATGAACCCTCAAAAATATCCTTGAATCTGCTACATCTATAGCACCACCAGCACACTTTGTACAGTCAAAAATCTCTGAGGAAACTATTGTTAATGAAAAACCGACGAAGAATACCAGAAGTTTCACCAATAAACTGGAGTACCCTGAATTTTGCAAGACCATAAGAAAATGTATCCAAGAAGAAACATGTCAGTTTAATGTGAAGCTTGTGAAAAAGGGAATTGAAGAAAACAAAGGGATTAATAGAGCAAAATGCCAGCTTATAAATACAAGAAAGAAAACATGCATTAAAATGTGAAGATGGCTTTGTGTATGGAACAAGACAGGAAATGCAACATTGATTTATAAAATATTCAAAGAAGAGTTGGAAGAACTGCAAAGGTCTACCTAGAGCAGAGAAATCAAAGCCTTCTCAGAAGTAACTCAGACTGCAGAGACAAACCAGGAGGAATTGGCAGCAGACAAGCCAGCAGAGCTATGGCATAGTTTTTATTCTGAAGTATCCATTCTGTGAAAACCTAGAACCTAAAATATAGAATAATAAGGCTGGAAGGGATCCTGGAGGTCTTTTAGTCCAACCCTGAAGCAGGAGACCCTATGCCATTCCAGACAAATAGCTGCCCAGTCAGTTCTTAAAATTGTGTTCACTGTCAGGAAATTTCTCTTTAGGTTGAATCTCTCCTACCTAATCTTCCATCTGTTACTTCTCCTGCTCTCGGGTGCTTTGGGGAATAGATTGACCGCCTCTTCTCTGTCAGCCCCTCAAGTAGCCCCTGATAGACTGCTGTCATATCAGCCCAATACTTCTCTTTGATACACCACACAACGATTAGACCAGAACTGATAAAGTAAACCACAGTCTACTTCTTGGTGAGGTAGAAAAATGTGGGAGAGCAACCGGTTGGCTACCGGTTGCTCTCCGGGTGAGGTTCAAGGTGTTAGTTATGACGTACAAAGCCCTTCATGGCATGGGTCCGGATTACCTACGGCAACACCTGCGACCGGCGTCAATTTCCCTCCGTCCAGTGCGCTCCCACAGAGAGGGCCTCCTCAGGGTGCCGCCGATCAAAAAATGCCGATTGGTGACCCCCAGGGGGAGAGCGTTCTCTGTGGGCGCGCCAGACCTTTGGAACAGCTTACTGGTTGAGCTCCGGACGGCCCCCGACCTTCGCTCCTTCCGGCGCGATCTTAAAACATTCTTTTTCGAACAAGCTGGCCTGGTCTGACGGGATTGGGTTGGGTTTTTAAAATTAGTTTTAAAATTAGTTTTTAACTTAATATGTATTGATTCTATGGGCATGATGTTTAATGTTTTTTAATGGTTTTTTAATTTTTGTATTTGATTTTTATTGTGTATTGCCCTGTTCACCGCCCTAAGTCCTTCGGGAGAAGGGCGGTATAGAAATCAAATTATTAAATTAAATTATTAAATTAAATCACCACTAGATGGACTTGTTCCTGGCTGACCAATCGCACTCAACAGTAATGTAACTATATCTAAATGGAGGGAAGTATGCAGTCAGGTACCTCAAGGTTCTACTTAGGCCCAGTACTCTGTAAAACCTTTGCAAATGATTCAGAAGAGGGAATAGAAAGGGAACGCATCAAATTTGCAGACAACACCAACCTGGGGAGAATAGCCAACACTTTAGAAGACAGACTCAAGATAATTTATACTGCACTAGAAAGACCACACTGTTCAGGTCCCCATGAGGCAGAAAAGTTGTTGAGACTCTGGAAAGAGTGCAGAGAAGAGCCACAAAGATGATTAGGGGGCTGGAGGATACAGTAAATTGTATGACTGACTATTGGTTAAGGAAAGTAGATATGTCTAGCCTAACAAAAGGATTAGGGGTGACATGATAGCTGTCTGGCAATATTTGTGGGGCTATCGTAGAGAGGGCTGACCTATTCTCTAAAGCACCTGAGGGCAGGACAAGAAGTAACCGATAGAAAGGAATTATCAAGGAAGGGATTAAGGAGAAATTTCCTGACAGTGAGAACAATTAATCAGTGCAATGGTTTGCCTCTAGAAGTTGTGGATGCTCCAACACTGGACAACCATTTGCTGGAATGGTATAGGGTCTCATGCTTTAGCAGGGGGTGGACTAGAAGACCTCTGACGTCCCTTCTGACTCTGTTATTCTGTATTCTGTAAGTCTTTTTGTTTCCCACCATACTTATTAAAAATCATAGGCTTGGTTACACTGTCTACTCCCTTTTGTTGCTATACAGTATTGCCCCCGAGCTAACGCTATGTCATCTATTTTTCCTCTTTCCCTTCCTCTCCCCACCCTCACTTTTCCCTTCTACTGTCTGCTCTTGTAAGAGAAAGATGAAAAAACTTTGTGTCACCATGAAAAATGTAAAACTCCTGGCTTATTCCTTTCTCCAACCTGTCCCCATCACCATGTTTGGACAGTATGGGAAATCTAGCTTATTCTGGTGACCAACATTCCTGGTCTGCGGCCAAAAGCTCAAAATTAGCAGGGATATGTAACTCACAGTCTTCTTCAAGTAAAAACCTATTTAAACTATTTAAATATTGGGAGGAAAAAAGACTACCTTGAAGGTTTTTCTACAAAGAATCAACAGGGATCAAAATAATGGGGATTCATGAAGAATCTATCCTTGTTCAGCTTTTGCAGAGAAACACCACCAGCAACTTTGCAAACTGGGAATAAGTGTATCAAAAACCTATAAATTGATCCAAAATGCATACTGTGGCTTATATGTTTAAATATAGCCTTTAGTTAATTTTTAGTTTCATGGCACAGTACAAAAATATTGTTTAATGTGCTTGCTCTGAACAGTGAGTGTACAACAGAATATTTTAAGAAAAGCATATTTTGCATGCTCTACTGCTTCAATCCCTAATGGCACACATATTTTATATTATAAATTGTTACTTGTGGGGTGATCTGACTTGGAATATGATCTGTGCATGACCTTACTTGATGGATCAATCTTGGACTGAGTGGCTGGTGACACCTTGATCCAACCTTTTAAATCTCTTGACAGCCTCTGGGTGGAATAGTAGCTGCAAGGAACTCTGTAGTACACCTGTTGTTTTAATCTTAGGGAAAACTGGTGACTATATTCAGAACTTCAGAAGTGCTATTTACAATGTATGCCTGGAAGAAATACCAATGCACCCCAAGTGGATCTATATGCAAGGAGTGCAAGACCCCAAGGATGCCTAATCCTAATTCACAAATAAATCCAGATGAAAAACTGTCACCTCTGCTTTCCGGTCAGAACCTCTAATAATCTGCCCCTGATACTAGTTTTCAGGTCTGGCTCGAAGGAGACCTAACTCTAACCCTAGTTTAATTTTCATTGGCAATGGGATTTTGCTATGTATTTTACCCTAGCCCACAAATGAGTCCAAATGGCACATTGTCACCTCCTCTTTGCTTGGAGAACCTCTAAGACTCTTTCTCTGTCAACCATAATCCTGACCCTATCCCCATCCCTTTCTCTAAACCTAACCCTTGTTTAATTTTCTGTGACAGTGGGATTTCCCCATGTGTTTTACTCTAATACACAAATAACTCCAGACAAAACCTGTCACCTCTGCTTTCCTTTCAGAACCTCTACTAATATGTTTCTGACATCAGCTTCCAGCCCTGACTCCAAGGAGATCTAACCCTAACCTAACCCTAACCCTAGTTTGATGTTCATTAGCAATGGGATTTTCCTATGTATTTTACTCTGGTCCACAAAGAAGTCCAGATGAAAAGTTGTAACATCCGCTTTCCTTTCAGAATTTATAATAATCTATCCCTGACATAATTTTTCAGCCCTGATTTCAAGGAGACCTAACCCTGTCTTCTAACTTTAACCCTAGCCCTAATTCAATTTTCTTTGACAATGGGGTTTTCCCATGTATTTTATTCTAATCCACAAATAAGTCCCGGCAAAAAGCTATCACCTCTGCTTTCCTTAGAGAGCATCTACGAATCTGTCCCTGACATGTTTTCAGTCTCGACTCCAAGGAGACCTACCCCTACCCCTATCCCTAATCATAAACACAATCCTAGCCTTAGCCCAAAACCTACCCTGAAACCTAACTCTAAACATAATTTAGCCATAACTCTAACCTTATCCTAACTCTAGCCCTAACCCTAAGCCTAACCCTAAATCCAAGTGGAATTCTCCCTCTGTGGGATTTTTTCCCATGTGTTTTACCAGAAATTATGGATAAAACATATTTGAAATCTTACAGTTATACTAAACATACCTTTACTTTACGAATCTGTTCCTAATCTGTTTTACTGTCTGAATTCCCAGACACATAACTATAACTATAAACCTAACCCCAACCCTTGTCCTAGCCCTCACCCCAGTGGTGGGATTCAGCAGGTTCACATTGGTTTGGCAGAACCCGTAGCTAATTTTTTGTTATCCGGGCCCAGAACTGACTACTGGAAGTAGCATCCACACAGAGAACTGGTTGTTCGCATATTTGAATCCCACCACTTGTTAAACCCCTAATGAGAAGGAAGGACTCACTGGAGTCCTAATGCTGGGAAAGATTGAGGGCAAGAGAAGAAGGGGATGACAGAGAATGAGGTGGCTGGATGGAGTCACTGAAGCAGTAGGCGTGAGCTTAAATGGACTCCAGAAGATGGTAGAGGACAGGAAGGCCTGGAGGAACATTGTCCATGGGGTCGCAATGGGTCGGACATGACTTCGAAGCTAACAAAAACAAATGCTTGTTAAATGAATCTGGCTTCCCCATTGACTTTGCTTGTCCAAAGATAACATGGCCCTGGGACACTGCAATCATCATCAATATGAACCAGTTACCAAGCATTTGAATTTTGATCACCTACCATGGGGATTCTGCGATAGTCGTAAGAGTGGAAAATGGTCCTAACTTAAGTCACTTTTTTCAGTGCTGTTGTAACTTCAAATGGTCACTAAATGAATAATTTTAAGTCAAGGATTACCTGCGTTCCTAAGCTCACTCTGCTTACCACACGAGAATAATTAAGCAGTGGAACGGCTTACCTCCAGAAGTTGTGAGTGCTCCATCACTGGAGGTTTTGAAGAAGATATTGGACAGTCATTTGTCCAGAATGGTGTAGGATCTCCTGCTTGTCCTGTTGGACTAGAAGACTTCCAAGGTCCCTTCCAACTCTGTTATTCTGTTACTTCTGTTACAGATTGTGAAGAGGATAAGTAACATCAAGGCAATTGCCTGGATATTAGGCAGGGCCCAAAGTTTGCTTTTATTTGCTGAGGCTCTATTCAGTACAGCCCACAGAGGGCATCCAAGTATTGTGCAAGGAACAATATGAGCATAGTAGTAAAAGTAGAGATTTTCCTTTGTTAATGCATGGCTTTTCCTGGACAAATGTTCTGAAGAAGGAGGTTTGTGGGATTGTTCAGTCGCATTTGAGGCAGATAGATGCTGATGTTGAAAATGCTTTTGGGAGCAACTCTGCAGATATATGAGCAGAAAGGAGAAGGATCCTGGCACTGGCATCTCACCTCTTTCCTGCAGAAAGGCTTTATCCGACTGCAATATTCTCAATAACTAACAGGGGACAGCAAAGGGCTACGGTTAGGTTTACTGTATGAAACTACAGGATTCTATGGCCATCTAATAGTAGGTGTTATTTCTGTAAATTTTTGGAAGAGAATTGGATTGCAGTTAACAATAATAATTTCTTGGAGCACGCACCTGAAAAACGTCTTAGCAACGGAGGAGTTTAACATCTTGTGGGAATGTAAACTATATTCTGGCAGACTCTTGAAACACAACACACCAGACACTGCTATTAGTAAAAAGAAAAGGGAAAAAGTACAGTTTCATGCTTTTCTATGGTTCATAGCTGTAGCAGTATCAGAAGACAGTCTTACTGCCAAAAAAAAAAAAACCACACATAGAAAAGTAACAAAATCTCAGGATTTGCATACTGAGGTTGAAAGACATTTAGCTGAAAGAAAAAGTCCATGCAAATACCAATAATAATGGGAGCTCTTAGAGCCATACCAAAGGGATTTAAAGCTACCAGGCCTGACACCGCTTACTTGGCAGCAAGAAAAAAAAATCACATATTACAATGTGACCTCCTTGATTCCTGGGCTTTGGCTTAGAGGAGTTTTCCCAGCCTGATTAACAGGGATCTGGCCAACAGCAAAACACACCTGTTTTGACTGAGCATATGAGTGGACTGAGGCCCTTCTATACTTTCATCCATTCTGACATAACATGGCACATAAGGCAGCTTTTGCAGTTTGTAAATCAAGCTTTACAGTTTAATACAATGTACAGATTCATCCATCTGGAGCTTAATACAAATGCAGCTCGATGAGATGGTATTTGACAAAGTCGTTTTGACCTTCAGCTTCAGCCTACCTCAGCAGAGAGCCGGCACAAAGATGGAGTCTCCTCTGTGAGACCTTATCCCAATGAATAGCAAATGGCCTTCCTGTTTACTACCCTCCTTGCCTTAAGCCAGACATGTCAAACACAAGGCCCGGGGGCTGGATCCGGCCCGCAAAGTGGTTTCATGTGGCCCGCGAAGCCATCCTGGAAACAGTGAGGGAACGGCCCCCACTGCATTGGCCCTGGTGCAGAGACGCTCCTTCTGCCAGAGACCCTCAGATCTGTCCCACTCCTGCCCAGGCCCCCATAGGCACCCTTGATGCAAACGATGTAGAGCTGGCCACGCCCACCCAGTAGGCCATATGCACTCTAACCACGCCCACCCAGTAGGCCATGCCCACCCTGGCCATACACACCCAGCCCCCTGAGGGCAACCGCAATGATGATGTGGCCCTCAATGAAATTGAGTTTGACACCCCTGCCTTAAGCAATTCCCGCAGTGCCATTCAGTCAAATCAGGAGGTGGAGGTGGAGGATTGCGGACAATCCTTTCCTAAATTCGGGAGAGATCATTGCAAGCTTTTGCTCAAAACTGAACCTGATAAAGTTGACTGTTGCAACTATGGAGGGTGGTGAGATGATGTGGAAAGATCCAATGGCTGGTCACATCTGCTGGGGCAAAGGAATAATGGCAGCCACACCAAGAGCAGCAATTGGATGCTGCGTATGGGATGCCAAGTACAAGAAAGCTGCAGGAAGACCTAAAAGAGGGCAAGTGGCATTAATTACTAGCTGGGTTCCAAAGAAAAAGAGGAAAGGAAAGAGAAACAAATGAAACAGGATGCCTTTGTTTTTCCAGTCCAGCAACCAAAGGCTGTCTCTCTCTCCCCCCACCCCACGCCCTTCCCTCTGTCTCCGAGTGGAAAAACCCCAGTTAACAAACTGGCAGCCCATTCTAGTTTAGGTATTCCAAAACCTGAACAAAAATGTGACCTTCTGGGTGTGCCATTATGCGAATGCATCCATTGTATCTGACATCTTAACACATGTACATGTTTTTCAGGAATTCAGCAAATAACATCAACGTTAAATTAATAAATTAAACAAATAAGTTTTTTTAATCAGTAGGAAAATCAGTAAGAAAAGCAGGATTCTTGATTTTTGAAGGATACGGATAAGGCTGCAGAAATTTCAGATCTCAAAAATAATTTGGAAGAAGTGCTTTGACCCTCTTGGAAGGATTCCTGTACCTCCCATGGGATCCCAGGATCACTAAGTAGAGCTGGCAAAACCTCCTGCCCCATCTCCTGGAGAGCCATCGACAATACTGACAAATATGGGCTACTGATCTGACTCGGAAGAAAGTAGCTTGCCACATTGTTATACAGTACTACTGTAAGAATTGGTGAGATTTTATATAAAAACTGGCAAGTTTTATTTTGTTTATTCTTTTATTATGAGCGTTATCATGCTGGAAAGGTCAGTTGACTCTAATCAGGTTACAATTACATTATAATAGATTGATTAAAAAGTTGTAATGTAAAACGTAACCATTCATAACTCTGAAAACATAATGCATTATATTATCCAACAGAAGTTGATCAGAAATGGCTGCATCTTTAAACACGTTTTTACAAGAACGCTGATAATCTCATCAGATCAGGCAGGAGGTGTCTGAAATCTCATTGAGAAGTTTAAGATTTCTAATGTTTCGGCAAATTATTTTAACAGCGTGGAGGTATCTTGACATCTGTCAGCACGATCAAGCTTTTCCTAAAAAAGAAAAGCTCTCTGAACTCTATTGTGCTTAATAATTTGTGTTATTGCCATCATTTCATTTCATTGTTTTATTTTATATATATATATATATATATATATATATATATATATATATATATATATATATATATATATATATATATATATATATATATATATATATATATATATATATATATATATATATATATATATATATATATATATATATATATATATATATATATATATATATATATATATATATATATATATATATATATATATATATATATATATATATATATATATATATATTGGATTTTTTCTAAACTCCAATTTTGAAATAGAACAGCCCTTTTTTTCTGTCAGCAGAAAAATGAAGATGAGTTGCAGATGGTCGTCCTATTGTTCAACTGAGGTTTTACCAGCACAATCCAAGCAACCTTTCAATTTGCTTTCCAAGAGAAAGCCACAATAGCCTAGCAGGCCCTCTTGAATAAGTTTAGTTTTTGATGCATAAGTACTGATGCGTCAGCCGTTATTTTGGTCCAAGATCTTGTAAACAGAAACCTGAGTAGATTCCCAGGAATTACAAACATATGAAGTATTCTCTGATTCCTCTTCTCCAAAGCCACTCTGACTGGTGGCTTTCACATTTAAATTTTTTCAAGTATTGGTTTAAGCAAGGCCAAGAAATAGAGGCTTCTTTCTCTGGTCACAACAGCCATGAAAGGCTGCAGGTTAAGACTGCTTGAGAATAAACCTCAGCTAACAGTAATACATGATATATCCCTGTACTATCCTATGAAGAATGGCAGCATCTATTTGCGTGCAGTGGAGTACTATCTCTGTTTTTTAATTTAAAAAACTGTCAACAATTTCACAAAGGTCCTGCCGCTCAAAAGGTTTCAGTCGTCTCGTCCCCAAGGAGCATGGTGGCTAGCATGGTTAAAACTCTGGGTTGGAGGTTAACAAGCCCATGTTTGAGACCCGAGTACTGCCTTCTGGTGGGTGAGCTCCCATCCTTCACTCCAGCTCCTGCCAGGAATATGAAAGAAGCCCCCAAATGGGCATCCTCCAGGCAACGATGATGTCATCAGCTAATCCTTTCAGCCCACAAATGCCGACACAAGTGCACTGTGATCTAATGCCAAGATACAGTATCAGACCTCTAGAAACTCATGGGGTTTTGTCATTCTCACTGATTTGGTAATCTTGCAAGGTTTGATAATTTTTATTTTAAAAATGTTAGGGGGCTGGCATTAAAAAGCATGGTGTATAATACTGATTCTACCTGGTCAACTCCATGTATCGCAAAGAATAAAATCTTTATTACAAATTTATAGTACAAAAGCCCTATTATCGTTCATTAATTCAAAGAGCTGGGTATAGAAATCTCTGCTCTAATAAAAAAAAACATCCTCTCCTGTTTTCCCTTCCAGGAAGATCTCTCCTATAAAACTAGAGAATCTACTGCAAGAAATAACTAAACCAGAGTGTGATGATTGTGAAAGTATGCAATATTATAGCGCCCTGGTGGAATGTGCATGGCAGGTTAACTCTGCTCACTGCCAGCAGTTCAATCCTGACTGGCTCAAGGTTGACTCAGCGTTCCATCCTTGTAAGGTCAGTAAATTTCCCCCAGATTGTTGGGGGCAATATGCTGACTGTAAACTGCTCAGAGAGTGCTACAAAGCACTATAGAGTAGTATACAAAGCTGAGTGCTATTGCTATTCCTATATAGCTGAAATTTACAACATTGCCTCACAGTTCTTTCTCCTTGTTGACCTGAGACTCCATTAAGAGTTTGGGTATTTTTTTTCTGACTTAGAAATCTTTTTTGGCATGCATAGCTGCTCATCCAATAATTAATTCATTCCCAGCATATTATGTTCAACATGGATCTAAAAATAAGAATAGTATTGGAGCCAGTGGCACTGTAATGAACCATCATCTATTCTAGGGCTTTATATAGAAATCCAGCTATTTTATGCAATTTCTGTGTTATGCATTAGGATTTGCAAGGCCCTAATCATCAAATGGCCCACCAGCACCAGTCTCCTGTGCCAGAAGAGGCAGGGGCCAAGAAGAAAGTGTGAGAGAGGAAAGGTTTACTGGCAGGTTCAGGCTTTTGACTGTCTGTCTCTGTCACAGGCTCTCTGACCAGCATCACATCAGCTTCCCATGTTGGGGGTTTCAAAAGCACACTCCTCCTCATAAGGTTGATGCCCACGGGTTTTCTGTGCTTTACCTATGGTTCTGACCTAAGTGAAAATGAATGATAATTGCCTCCATCAAGTGGCAGTTTGTCAGCAGTCCATGTTCCCCGAATCAAGGTGATGCCATTTTAGACAATGAGAGCCAGAACAGTTGTTAGCTCATGGTGAGAAGTGTGCATCATTCTTTAGGAAATTGATTGGTTCCATCTTGGTTTCGACTTTAGGATTGGGATTGTTGAGTAAATGTTTGCAGTGACCCCCTCTGTTTTGGACTGTAGATCAAAGTTGTAAGCAGAAATGTAGGCTGCCTTTTGCTTGCTTGAACTTTGCTTCTTATGGATTATTAAATTTGGCTTGTCTGCTGGCTATTGGTCTACACAGTGCTATCTTATTTTCCATGCTGTTTAATATTCTATACAAGCTGCTGGCTGTCATCATGCTGGCTGGATTCACACCATAAGATAAACTAAATTAATCGTGATATATATTGTGGCCTAACAGTTTATGTCTGCCTAGTCATGATAGCTTTGATCTTGTCCCTCTCCCAACCATTACTCAACTTTGTACCTTTGTACTCACCAGTCAAGATGCCACAAAAAGAAGGGGAAAATTTACTTGGAGAGCAATTCTACGGAGTGAGTTTCCTCAGTATAGTGACCTCAAGGGCTTTCAGACTTCAACACCCATCCTTTCTACCTATTGGGGCCACTGCTCAGCAAGTATTTTCAGCATGCTTCATTAAGGGAACTGGAGGATCTAGGCTGGAGAATATTGATGAATGTTTGTTTGAATGTCACAGATGAAACTCCATCTTCAAGAAGCATCTCCCAGGCACAGCCTATTCTGAAATGATACCCAAAGCAAATTGAACTGCAAATCAGAGAGATTCTTAGAGAAGGCAAAAGTGCTATGAGAAAACCAGCTAAAACTCAAGGATTTGGCATGTTCCAAGGTTACCATCAGATTTTGTCCAAAATAACATGAAAGCAAATTTTATGTTTTTCCCCTCAGCACAAATGTTTGAGGAGGTTTAAGGGACCTAAAGTAGATCAAAGAGGCTGATTAACCTTTCTGGATTTTCTATGCTTGTAATAACCTATAAAGCCCTAAATGGCTTGGGTTCGGACTATCTAAGGGAACACCTGCTGCCGGCATCATCTTCCCATCGTCCTGTGCACCCCCACAGGGAGGGCCTTCTCAGGGTACCGCCGGTTAATGAATGCCGGCGGGTTATTCCCAGGGGAAGGGCATTCTCTGTGGGTGCGCCTGCCCTATGGAACCAACTACCCACAGAACTTAGGACTGCCCCCGACCTTCGCTCATTTCGCCGGGACCTGAAAACTTGGCTCTTCGATCTGTTTGGTCCAAACTGTGGGGTTGTTAATTTAACTGGGTTTTAGATTTACTCTTGGGGCTTGAATTTAATTTGTTTTAATTGTTTTTAATTTTTTGTATTCATGGTTTTAACTGCCCTGTAAACTGCCCTGAGTCCTATGGGAATAGGGCGGTATACAAATCCAATAAAATAAAATAAATAAATAAAATAAATATTTCTCCTTGATAAGATTATTTTCTACACACATTGTGCCTTTAAAGAAAGGTTTTTCAACAGAGGTTTCAAGTTCAACAGCAGCAATACAATTTGATGCATGGCAGCTGTTCCCATTTCTATGACGTTCAGTGTGTTCTTCAAATAGAGACAACTAGGATGTTAGTCAGGGTCTAGGAGGAAAAAAATTGTCACCACTAAAGCAGGGCATAGAAGCTGGAAGTGCCAGCAATAGCAGCGCCTGGATCTTTTAGAGGTATGTGTTTTGCAAAGAAAGCGGCCCTGTGGCTGATGAGATTTCTTCATTTTCTAAATGCCTGGACCAGAACCTTGTCAAAATAAAGGGTAGATATGTGCTTATATGGCCAGGCCAATCTGCTGGGATACAATCCTTAAGCTGTAGAGCAGAAAATCGAGTTAGTGACTACTGCCAAAGCATGAATCAGTCACAAAATGTGGGCTTGAGGTATGCTCCTTTTTTCCATTCTCTAATATTTCTCTGCAACTCAAACAATTGCTCATAATTAAGCTGATTGGGCGAGCAGACGCTGGCAGGAAATATTGTGCTGGCTGCAATCCCAATGAACTTTATTGTACTAGATATAGGACCATGACATCAGTTCCTTCCATTGCACAAAGGAAGAATTACATTTGCAGAGCAGCAGATATGATTCAAAAAGGGGAAAAAAATGGCATTTCTTTCATCGCTTTTGGCATCCTTTGGATAGTCAGAATGGAGCTGGCATTGCGCATGCAAGATTATATAGAGAAGCAAGGACTGATTGTACTATTCAGCATTCTGTGATTCTTATATATACTTTTTGGTGCATGTTGCCACAAAAATGGATTTGAACACAGTGGTCATGACTGATTGGAGTCAAAAAGCCTTGAGCAGAGACGTAACTGCTTCACTGCTTTGCTTGGTTGCACTTTCCAAGAATATTAGAAATAGATCAGGCCAGATTAAGTTGCGTGCTTTTTTTCTGGATGTAGGTCGATTTATTTTGGTCTTTTAAAACATTGCAATTACTGCAGCTTGAACAGAAATGATATTTCTCATCCAGACTGTAGTATTCTGAAGGCATTGCGCTGAATGTCTGAAAGCTGATATGCACCCATAAATGAACTGAGATGAGGAAATTAGTAGAGAGGATCTGTGACTCCTGTTATGGCATCATCACTCTTATGGAGAAAAAAAATGTCTACAGGTAGTCTTCGACTTACAACAGTTTGTTTAGTGACCATTCAAAGGTACGAAGGCACTGAAAAGAGTGACTTATAACCATTTTTCACACTTACAACCATTGTAGCATCCCCATGGTCACATGATTTACATTCAGATGCTTGCTAACTGGTTCACATTTATGACGGTCGCAGTGTCCCAGGGTCATATGATCATATTTTGCGATATTCTGACAAGCAAAGTCAATGGGGTTGTCAGATTCACTTAACAACCACGCTACTAATTTAACAACTGCAGTGATTCACTTAACAAATGTGGCAAGAAAAGTCATAAAATGGGGCAAAACTCACTACTCGCTTAGAAACATAAATTCTGGCCTCAACTGTGGTCGTAAGTTGTTTATCGTGCTCCCTCACACCCTAGATACCACCTGTTTGCTATATGCTTTTCATGGGGCTGCCTTGAAAAGTATTTGGAAGCTTTGATTTGTCCATATTGCAGCAGTGAGTGCAATTTTGGGCATACTACAATAGCCTCTGGGAAACCACCACTTTGTCAACTGCACTGGCTTCCAGTGGACTTCAAAGGGCTGATTACCGTATCACCTAGTAAAGCCACTCGTGGCATACTACCAGGTTATCTGTGTCACTTTCTACATACAATGGTCTCTTCCAGTCCCACCTGATTCGGCAGGCAGACCTGTTCCAGGCTGTGATGACATTTGATGGGGCCCAGGAAATGAGCTTTGTCTCTCATGGCAATTGCCCTTTGAACAGTTCCACTTAAGATTTAGAACAGGGGTCCCCAACCCCCAGTCCGTGGACCAGTACTGGGCCGCGGCATGCCAGCATCTGGTCCGCACAAACAAGGAAAATCCCATCCATAGGATGCAGGCAGCACACAAAGCCATGCCTCCTCCGGTCTGCATGGGTTATTTTTCCACATAACTGGTCCCTGGTGCCCAAAAGGTTGGGGACCTCTGATTTAGAAGGCTCTGGCTCTGTTGGCTTTTCATAAGGCCTTAAAGACCAGGCTGTCCTATCAAGCCTGAACTGGACAAGTGAGCCTGGTATTGAATGATGTTTATGTTGGGTACCTTTTTAAGTTAGATTTCAGTGCCATGCTACAGTTATCACTTGTCATGAAGAAAATCTATCAGTGCGGTCATCAAGAATTGACACCAACCTGATGGCACATAATCAACCGATCATATGGTTGTCATAATCATTTTGTTTAGTTAGTTATTTTAAATTATTGTTAGCTGCGAAGAGTCATACTGCGATGGGCAGTTCTATAAAACATTTAAATCAGTCACTCTTAAGCAGATGTCTAAAGCATGATACAATTTTAGAGTCTAACTTCCAGGATAGCAGGATATGATAAAAAATATGCTTCAGGTGGGATGTCTGCACAGGCTAAACACTTGGATTCTTTCATTCTGTGATGTAAAAGATTCCTAGAGGAGATCATCCCTTCAGTGATTAAACAATAAGCAGCAGGTAAAAAAAAAAGTTCAGCTCTTACATTTGCCCACACCAAAAGACTATAGCGTTTATCACAAAAATACTGAAGCTACCATCCTAGAAGTTTCTTGCACAAATCAAAAGGATGAATGGGATATCCGTAAGTCCTTGTTCAACACATGAATCATACGGCTCGGTGAACAGGAGGAACAGAACTTATTTCTTGGATTCTGTCATGTATTTCCTTGTTCCTAGTAATCAAGTGGGCTTCCTTTTACTTCCCCGCCCCCCGCCCCCCCTTGCTTCAGCCTGTTCTCATCTTTTTCTCCAATGTGGACCTCAGCAGGATTTCAAATTCCTGTAGACAAAGGAACTGGAAAATGAACAGGCATAAATATTCTTCAGACTTTGACCTTGTTCAAATTCCGGGAAACAGCAAATGCCTGTTGTGTCTGATGGTTACTATGGCTCCTGTACCATACGAGAGGCTTTGGGTGGAAAAAAGCCTCTCATAAAGTCAAGGAATGGGAACTGAATGGCGTGCTGAATTGCTCAGCAGGCTTGCCAATGGACGGCTTTATTAGGTTGATCTGTTTAGACAAACACTACTGAAAGATGGATGTCAACAAAATTAGTGAAGGGAGGGGCAGTGACCCCTTCCTTGCTGGAGATAGCTGGGAACAAGAATCTGAAAATACAATAAGGTTAAATATTGTAGCTTTTAATGTATAGGTTCACTACAAGCTCTTAGATGAGACTTTTCCCAGCTAGTTCTGCAAAAGGCTGACCTGGCTTGTGATTAATCTCGAGTTTGGTTCAGGGACTGTAGAAGTGTCTTGGACTGAAACCAGGCTTCAATTCTACATAAAATTAACATCAAAAAGATTTGAGACGATCATGACAAATTGTGAGTTGTACCCACAGGTTTTCCCAGTGTTTTGTCATAGCTTTGACTTTCTCTAGCCTCACCATAAATCAATGCCCTTCTCAAATTTGCTCTGGAAATTTAGGGTACCATCAGGAATTTATTTATGGATTTAGAAAGAAATCAGGATCTTCTCCAAATACAGTTTGGATAGGGTCTAGTGTCTTGCTATAATATGAACCAAGCTACAAATTCTCCCTCTACTATCAAACGTAAAAATAGGTTTCCTAAACAAGTATGAAAACACTGTAGTTGAAAGTGTGGATAGCCAAAAAAGTTCTCTTCCCTTCTTACGGAGGCCTCAGTCTATGAAAAGGCATCCAGGCCTTCAGTGGTTATCCAAAGGAAGCTGAACATAGTAGCCAAACAAATGTGGCTACAAAACACCATCTGGCATCCTTCTGGGAATGTCTGTGTTAATGAGATTGTCAGCAGATGGCACCTCTAGTTTTATTGGGGTAGAGTTTGGGGCTTTCCCTGAGAGAAATTGAAGAGAAACTGTCCCTTTGGGCCCTGCTTTTATTGAAGCTGTCTATGAGATTTGTGTGCTGCTGTGACCTTTTATTTCAATTGTGTTTGTCCCTATGTTTCAGTCATGCTGGGAAGAAGAACCCCCAGCGTACACATTCCTTCCTTGTCAACAGCCTCCCGAGTCACGCTGAGCAAAATCTCTTCTAAAAAGTTCTTTTCTTAGTTCAGGTTGGTGGAAACCAATGCAACGAAACCAAGGAAATTTTAATAATTATATTCAACTGAATTTCTGGGTTATTTTTCCCCCTTCAATATTATCATGGGTTGGAATGCCTTATAAAGGATTCATGCGTCAGCTATTTTTAGATCTGCTGGGAAAGTGCAGTGTTCCAGACAAACACATGCTGACGTTTCATGCTGAAAAAAAATAGATGTATAATAATGGCATATCTTGATTGCCTTCCACAAATATCAGAGTATGCTTAGTTTATTCAAGGTTTGTTTAATATATTTGGTTTATTCAAGGTTTAAATGTTTATTAACAAAAGTTTGAAAATAAAGATTCAGTTCTTGTTTTTAAACCACGATAATCACCAGTATATTATAAAAGCTGGTCCAATTATGGTCTAGACAAAAAAACCATGCTTTTACAAACATGGCATAGCATATGTGATGCTATAGTACGTAATACTATAGAACAGACATGTCAAACACAAGGCCTGGGGGCCAGATCCGGCCCGCGAAGTGGTTTCATGTGGCCCACCAAGCCATCCTGGAAACAATGAGGGAATGGCCCCCATTGCCTTGGCCCTGGCCCAGAGACCCTCCTTCTGCCAGAGACCCTCAGATCTGTCCCACTCCTGCCCAGGCCCCCATAGGCACCCTTGATGTGAACAATGTAGAGCTGGCCATGCCCACCCAGTAGGCCATACGCACTCTAGCCACGCCCACCCAGTAGGCCACGCCACCCTGGCCATACCCACCTGGCCCCCTGAGGGCAACCGCAATGCTGATGCGGCCCTCAATGAAATTGAGTTTGACACCCCTGCTATAGAACATATGGCCAAAGGAGATGGTAGCTTCCTCTAATTTTTGATTGAGCTGAAAAAAAAAAACCTATGTTGGATCAGTCCTGACAAGTACTTGGAGGGGAGATTTCTAGGAACTCTAAGGGCCATGGACTAATCTGAGAAGTAAGGAAAGGAAAAAGAAGAAATAAACCCAGAAGAAATGACTCTATTGTTACCCAAAAATATGTACAGATGTATCCATTTAGTCACCAGGAATTGAGCAGCTGTTTGGATTCTTGTAGATGTAATGTCAGGTTGACAGTAATTTGCATAAGGAATTAATCAGCAAAGGCAGGAAGAAGAAAGTAACCCATAAAAAAGAATATTTGTAGCTCAGGGTGGAAAAGACGGGTCCTTGTTGCTTCCTGAGTTTGGTTGTTTTCTTGCAGACGTTTCATTACCCAAACTAGGTAATATCATCAGTGCTAGTAAGGAGTGGGGTTTACTTTCAGTTTATATCCTAGTGGCTTGCCCTGTCGGTGTTGGTGGGGGTGGTTCTTTGGTTGGACTGTTTCCTGTTAGCTTGTTTGGCAGTTCCTTGATTGGGGTATTGTTTACTTCTTGATTGTTGGTCTGATGTTAATCTTGATGTTCAGCTATGCTCATCTGGAGTTTGGTGTTTTGGTCTTTTTTTTCCTCCCTTTTTGGCTTGTTGATTGTCATCAATAGACAAACAGACATAAACAAAATCTTCATATTGTGCAAAACAGACAATCAACAATCTTGGATGAACTCAAAGATTAATGCAAGACCAACAGTGGTAAACAACATGTTGTCTGGGTTCATATATTTAACAACAATCAATAATAGTCAACATACTAACTAGTGATACATTTCTTTGATCTTCTTTTCTTCCAATAGTATTTTCCTTTTACCAAACATTGAGTGAATACAATTCTTACAAAGTTAAATATAGGCATTTTTCTAGTGTTTATACAAATAACATTAACATCAGTGTATAACATCTTTTCTAATCAGCTTATGTTTCATTTGTATTTTCAAAAAATCATTTTATTAAATCACTATAGGTCCTGTTTTCAAAGTTCTTATTGGAGCTTAATTTCCTCTCAATATTCAAAACATTCTTGTCAATTATAGTTTTCTCAAAATTAATTACCTTTAAGTGTCCAAACATTTCACTCATATAAGGCCATCCCAAAATTTTTACATTTCTCATATAAAAAACTATACTATTTATAAATCATATCCCTCTTACTATAGAACCCATTTATATCCAAAAATTATCTATTCTTTTAAGCCATATTCAAACAAGTGTTTAGTCATATAGTACTCCATCTGATAATTCAAGTCATCTGATCCCTTAAATCCAATTCTAGCCTTCTTCTTTTGCCCAATAACTTTCCGAGTCAGTGTGTTCCACTTGCTAGGGTGTTATTCCTGTATTTTTATGAATGTTATTAGGAATGGGGAAGACAGATTAGGTGGAATACTTTTGAGGTGGAGTTTTGCCATTTATATTCGTTAAAGAGTTTCCACTTTCCTTCTCCCTCAATTTCTCTTTTCATTTTTTTGTCTCCCAAACTCTAGTGGTTCCCCTGGCATCTCTATAATCCATTTTATTGGATCTTTGTTCTTATCCTCTGGTTTATTTTAAAGTCTGTAAGATAAAATGCCTTTTCCATTTCCAATATTATAACTGAATCTTGCAGATTTTTCTTGGCCTGTGCTGAGCTGTAATTCCCTTCATTTATAGCCTCCATATTTGGGTCACTTTCCTCTGGTTTGTGTTCTGTTGTCTGGTTTATTTGTTCATTCTTTGTTGTCATTTTCTGAGAGTTTTTTAGTTGTGAGCTTAGGTCAAAAATGTGCTCATTTATGTCATTTATTTGAAACAATTGTCATTTGAATTAGTTGCAACATAACATGCATTTCCTCCTGGAAGTCAGTTATCCTGTCTTGAAGTTTTGCTCCTATAGGTCTCTGACGTTCCAGATTGAGAGCTTCAGAAAAGAGTCTTGGGTGTGGTTTCCTACCACTTTTAGTTGGGTATGCAACATCCATTTTATCTCCTCCCTAGAGTCCAAACCACAAAGTCTTGTATAGTTCTTATCTTTATGTGTGGTCTTTATAGTCCAATGTGTTTCCAATTGTCCATCCACCACTAAAAGCAATATTTTATAACAGTTCTTCTATTCAGGGGTCCTACAATTATCAATCAGCCAAAATTTGCAGTCTAAAATATTCAACCATATAAGAGCAATTCAGGAGCTTCCCTCCCTAGAGGAGTAGCCAAAAGTCAAGGTTTTTCTTTCACTGCAAAGAATTCTTGAGCCTGAAAGTCACAGCTCAGTAAGTGTTTATAATCCAAGAAGGTCAGCAATTTTTATAACAATTGTACTTGTCACTCTATAGTAGATAGCCCAATGTATTTTCTCTCCTCTGTTCCCAGTTCTCTATTTAGTTAAGGGTCACTGAGGATCAAAGGGACAGGTTGTTATCTGTTTCTGGGTGTCTTGCCAGTTTCTGAACCAAAGCAGCTATAATTTTACACTCTAATCCACCACTAGATGTCAGTAACTGTTCACTTTCTAACTTTTAAAGCAGAAAATTATTTTCTTACAGTTTCAGCAATACTCTTTCAAAGGGAAGATCTTAACAATTTTCAGGTTTGTCCAGACTATATATTTATATTAAATTCCATTTCAATATGTTTCTGTTCCCCATAAAAATTAGAGCCGCTTCCATCTATGGAAGGGTGGAGCTGTAATCCCCTTCCTTTTCACTTTCGGAGGATTTTTGCTTCTTGGGGATCTCTTCCAGTAAATCAGTTGCAAGATAGAAAAGATCAGTATTCTCGCCCAGTTTCAAACATACTGTTCACCACTGTTCTGTTTGGTGCTTTTGGACTTCAGCTGCCAGTAGCAGCTAGCCTTTCTCCTTTCTGTTTGGAGGGCTTCTCCTGGATCAAATGGCTCGACTGCCATCTTTCCATGATCGAAAGGGGGCCCCTCCTTCTTCATCACCTTTCCAGAACACTTTAGACTCATTTAGTGTCCCCTGGCAGGACGAAATCAGCCGTAATCCCTCAGCTGCGTCACTATGATGCAAAACTGGAAGTCCTAGCCTTATGCCTTATGCACCAAACTGGCTATTACTTACCAATTACCAAGTTACTTGTTGACTTTTTCCCCATGCTCTTCCACTAATTAAATGCATTGTTTTGTGGATGCTAAATAAGCTAATATTTTCTACATAGCATAGTGCCTTCAGCAACATTCAAATGCATTTCCACTGAGAATTGTCCTGTGCCATTCTGATGAGATGAAGAAATTGAACTGGCAGTGAAGCAGGGACAAACTTGCAGAAATATGGTTGCCTGATGCATTCAATGATGCCCAGATTTCCACCAAAAAAATTTCTGCTTTGATAGCTGATTCAAGAATTCAACTAAATACTGGGTTATTCTAACTTTGGACCAAATTGGATTTTGTGGTATTTGACTATGGGTTCCCCTATCAGGCATTTGAGAGTGTTCATCATGGGGCCAATCCAGAGGGTGGTAGAGCAGCACTTTCCATCTCAAGCTTGTGAGGAGCTCCTGAGATCAGCTGCTGCCTGCACAGTTCATGGGCACACTTGTCTGCATGCCTGGGGAGGATGACTAGGGGTGGGGGTAGAATTGGGGCTGCCATCTTTCTGTGACTCATCTGGGTGGTCTGAATGTCAAGGTTCTGATCCAGATTAATTTTGGGCGCTTCTGTTTTCCCCCTTCATGTGAATGTCTTTACAATTTGAGTGCAGTTTATGTCACTTTCCCTTTCTTCTTCAAAAGCTTTGCTTTCCTTGCAAAGGACATCATGGTTTGATTTTTGGAGCACTACTAGTCTGATGGCATGGTGGGAGGGGTAAGGGCAAGAGATGTGAAGAGGAGGGGGTTGGTAAACATCTCTTTGAATACAGCTTGTCCAAAGGGCCAAGGGGTGGGACGGAAACTTGCAACGAATTGGGGATTTAAGTGCTGCTATTTCTGGACCTTCACTTCACTCCCCCCCTCCCTCCTTTGGTATTTTTTTTCCTCCTCCTTTTCCTCCTCTTCCATTTATTTATTTATTTATTTATTTATTTATTTATTTATTTATTTATTTATTTATTTATTTATTTATTTATTTATTTATTTATTATTTAAATTTATGATGTTTGTCTGGACAATGCAGAAGAAGTGGGTGATGTTATGAAAGGGCACTGGCATTATTTGCTGGAAAAGTTCATGGGAGACAAGGAACCCTCCTCATATAGAGGGACTGCACTCACCCACAAGCACTGGATTCGTGATCCAGTTAGCCTGATCATGTACCGTTGCCCACTATGGAAACTTGAGTGTGTCAGTAGATGAGTCAAAGCCGTTACAGGAATAGAGATGTTACATTAATTACAAGCAATGCAGTTAAAGCCCTACATTTGTTTGCTTCTGCTAAATGTGTGGGGTTTTAAACAATATTGGACAGCTTTTCCCCAAAAGATTCAAATTTCACCTCATTCCCTAGATATATGAAGGAGCAGAGGGAAAAGAATACAGAAAGTTTAGATGAGTGCCAAAAGAGTCAGGTCTATGCTAAGTAATTAATATAGTATGTTCTTTGATCGCAGGTCCCTTCTCCAGCCCAGTTGTAAAACCCTTTGAAGTAAATATCCTGCCAGTGATTAATTTCAGTTTGGAAGCCTCGCTGCTTTTTAGTTAAGTGCATGTTGCTTTGAATCACAACCCCCTTTTCAAATTTTCCACTTGGTCCTAAATACTGGCATGTCAATTGGCCCAATCCATGATGTTTTCCATGCTGCAAAGGCATTGCCATAGTCCATACTTTAATGGGTGATATTGAAGTGAACATGTGCGGAAAATGAGTGAACAAAAGGAATATTTGAGCAGGTTTTTTGAACTGTGTTCCTGGCAGTCAAAAACTTTTTTTTGGCTTTTTGTGGATTTTACCATCTCTTCCTATTTCTTAGTCTTCTGTTTCAGATTCCTAAATTTCAACTCTGGTTTTTATTTTTATAAACTTGATTTTTTTTACATGTATTTCTTGTTATTCCGTCACTTGTATCCTGTGAAGTATCCATACCCAAGAAAGAAAATCCGGGAACTCCAGACAATTTCCACTGATTATATTAGTTTTTATTTTGAAAAGCTATATCCTTAATTTTTGTTACAATAGTAAGCAAAAGGCTCTTAAAATTTGATTCTGGAGCTATTTATGCCTCAGCCAGTTTCCAGCAATGTTAAAGCAGGAATGACTGTAAAAATGCTGAAGATTTCAAACAGCTCAACATTTTTTTGTATATAACATCCACAGTTTTGTGAAATTGGCCAGAGGTAGCCTAAGGAACCGAAGATTTTTTTAAAAAAATGCCATGAAAAGGCATGAAAAGGGAGCTGAATTTGTTGCAGTCATATGCACTAAGGAAACTTTAGAAACAGAAAGAACAGTGTCTGGGATTATAAATTCAAAGATTATGCTATTTGGCTTTGTTGAGCAATGCATCTCAAATATTGTCCCGGCTAAAACCAATGTAAAAAAAACTTTGTTCTCAGTGCAGAACTGCCAGGTCAGGCAAACACTATATGTTATAAAGATTCTTCATCATACTACGCTGCTTTCCTTGCAAGAGAACAAAATGATCTTGCCTGACAATAGAAAAAGTGCGTGCTTTTAGGGATTCTTGTTGCCTTTCAACCATGAATTTCTTTTTTGCCAGTTTCAGGGCTTTTGGAGAAGTGGGAGACAGAAGGACAGGCAGATTAAATATATCCTTTATTTTGAGCAGCTTTCTTCTTATGAGCAACCATTTTCTTTTCTTGGGGAAAACTCACTAAATAACCTTTTAGGGTAATGTGTAAAGTGTATGTGAGCAAGTTTTTCATTCCACAGGTTAACCTATTCAGATTGTTAGGCATATGGTGTTAGCCTACAATGTTGGGTTGAAAATATATTAACCATGATATGTCTTTAAGATGTTAATTGGCCAATGGGTGTGTAAGTGTTCTCATAGCCATAAGAGGAAGCTAGGAACGTAGCTTCTCTCTCTCTCTCTGAATTCACTGATCTCTACTATTACTGTTTTTGCTCTGCTGTTGGTTTACTACTGTTGTAAACCTGAACTGTGTATTGACCTCTGGACCGGTAAGAAGACTTTGTATTTTGGATTGCTACTTGGACTGTTTATTTTTGACTGTGCATTTTTGTTTTTACACCACCTCAAAAGTAAAATACTTTTTGCTTTTACAACTCAGTGTACTCTTGGACTCTTGCTGCTCTCAGTACCCTTTCCTTGTCTGTGCAACTCTTTGGTAGCACAAGGAGACCTCTGCACAACAAATTCCTTAATACAGATGACCATTTAGTTGAATTATGTGTGTGAGAGAGCATCCCTGTGACAACCCCCCCCCCAGTATGCAGTAATCCGTACAAGCAACCTCAGGCTTTTTTCTCTTATGATTTTTGAATGCAGTCCATCAGAGGAATACTGCTAAGAAGTAATCAACAGTATTCGTGAATGGGCACCTCTTATATTTTGTCAGGGATTTAAAAATTGTAGGCAGCTGCACAAACTAATCTTGAAAAAGACAAGAGTGTTCTCAATTGACCCATAGCACATAAATGATGAATAACCATTTGTTTCATGGACAACTTTGCCTGCCATTTTGCTGCTAGGCAAAATGCAAATAGAAAACTAGATCTAATTAAACACAAATGCTACAAGAAATTTTAAAATTTTAAAAACAAACCCACCAAGAAAGAAACCAACAATACAGTGAACAACAGAATTATAATTATATAATTCTGCAGAAAGGTTTTGGGAGGGATATTAAGGGATATGGGCCACATGATCAGGAAGGTTTTGATGTGTTTGAGCAACCTGGTGGAACTAGGTTAACATACGACCGACAAACTTTGCTGGCATGGCAAGTTTCTAGCTGTTTCAGAACTGTTGGTGAGACCGTTAAAAGTCGTTGGTGCTGTTTGAAATTGTTCTGCCAGCAGCAAGATCTGACTGTTGGCCCAGCGATGCATTCTATTGCAAATCAGGGCTGGTGGAAGAGTCAGGATCAGAAAAAGAAAAGGAGGCGAGGTTGTCGTGCAGGAATATAAGCTAATTTGAGAGCTAATCCACATAGTGCTCCATTTCCATCTGTCCTGTTTGCCATCGTTTGCTCCCTAGAGACTAAAATGGACGATCTGAAATTTGACCTGGCCACGAACAAGGAGTGTATACCCTTTGAGAGCTGCAGGCAATGAAATTTCATTTTGATGTATGCCAATTGGTGTACATTCAAAGTGACAATAAAGTTGTTGTTGTTATTACCAGGGACCAGTTCTGTGGAGAGGTTTTTCCGTGGACTTTTGTGTGCTGCCTGCATCCCACGGATGGGTCTTTGCTTGTTTGTGTGGACAGGTTGCTGGCATGCCGTGGCCCGGTACCGGTCCATGGACTGGGGTTTAGGGACCCCTGCTGTAGGCCTCAATCTGCTTCTCCTCTGCCCAACCCAGGGACTTAATAGGACTCAGCCTGCTCCTCACTCACCTTCAAGGTTCAGCAGCACCCAGCTTGCCTTCCTGTTTATTTGCAGAGCAGCCTGGCTGATGCAATGAGAGGCTCAGCTTTCTTACAGAGGCGGTCAACCTCATGTCATTTCTGCTGTTCTCCTAGCAAGTACCGTAGTATTCCCTGCCAGACTGCAGGGTGATCCATTTTTTTAAAGAGGCTCCAATTGTTTGTGGAGTTTGTGGCATCCCCTTAAAAAAACAGGTAGTCCTTGACTTACAACCATTTGCTCAGGGATGGTTCAAAGTTACCACAGCACCAAAAAAATGACTTGTGACCGGTTTTCCCACTTACAACCATTGCAACATCCCCATGGCCATATAATCAAAATTTGGGTGCTTGGCAACTGGCACGTATTTACGACAGTTGCACTGTCCCAAAGTCATGTGATCATCATTTGTAACTTTCCCAGCAGCTTCTGACTGGCAACGAAGGAAGACAGATTCATTTAACAATCCCATGACTCACTTAACAAGTGTAGCAAAAAAGGTCCTAACATGGGGCACAACTCACTTAACTGTTTTGCTTAGCAACAGAAATTTTGGACTCAGTTGTGGTTGTAAGCTAAGGACTACCTGTACCTGCTTGCAGAACAGCATATACATTGATCTTCTGGAAAAACACACCTATTATTAAATACAGTGGTACTTTGGCACTGGTTAATTGGTTCTGGGAGATGCGATGAGTACCAAAGATGATAAGTATCAAATTTTTCCCATAAGGAATAGAATGAGGAAACTAACACCAGTTCTAGCTTGCGCGTTGAGTACCAGAAAAATGACAAGTATCAGGACAACATTTTCTTGTCAAAATGTGTTCAAGTACCAAATTTGACGAGTTTCAAAACAATTGAGTACCTAGGTACCACTGTATATGTTTCAATGATCTTTCAAAAGGCTAAAAAAAATCCGAGCTCTAATAGACAATGTAAACAGGGAAATAATTTTTCTGCTATACTTACCAATTTGGATATTTGGGAGCTGGGGTGAAACCGTTAAGAGAGTTGTGCTAGTTCCATTTTCTAGCTAAGTGACAGGAAGAGTAATAATCCATTTACCAATCTTTTGGAAGACTAATCAAACTGTGTCCTAAAACAGACTGGCTGGCAGGTTGGTAAAGCGGATGATGACCTGGCAGAACCTAGCAATTTTCTGAATGTAACCTCCCTCACCCTGCATTCCTCCCCTACCTCACCAATCTTTCACCTGGGCTACTTCTGAACATTGGTCAACTTCCAGCCTAAATCCTACAAGTTGTCTGTTAATAAGGTAGCAATTTTTGCACCAATGTACATCATTTCAGTCCTGCTTATGCTAAACTTACATTCATTACCTTAACACTGCTTCCCCAGGCTGCTTAGTTACATTTTGAAACTTTTTTGCATTGTAAACCTGTTGATAATTTTGGAGTCAATTGCAAACCTGGTCATCTCTCATCTTCCAGGCAGTTGAAACAATACTGTCCCATTGTAGAACAGTGGCTTTCATTCTTTCATAATATACGCCAGCCATTTATCCTATTTTCTATTTTATGTTCTTTTACCAATCCATGAGACAAGCCTTTTTTATTCAGTGACTCCAATAAGGAATTTCATCAAAAGGCACCACACCGTAGAAATAAAACATCACTTATAACCCCTGGCACTCCCAATGTAGGTTTAAAGTGAGAAAACTTAAAATTTTGCTAAAGCTATGGCTTGATGCTTCAACTAAAGTATGGCTTTGGATAATTTATTTGGCATAGACCTTAAGTTGATCAGCCTGCCGTTTTTTTCAGATTACACCTCCTACACTCAAGTCCTTTTTAAAAACCAGTCTTGTATTGGCTGCTTTCCAGCATTCTGGTACAAAGACATCTGAAAGCATACAGAATATCTTTTTGTTAGCAGAGGTGTCTCTTGATCAAGAGCCTTTCCACAAATAGTAAAGAATAACTGTAAAAGCACTACATGAACAGCTGGATACAATAGTATGTGAAACATCAGGAACTTAAAAGAAATGGAGAAACTTGCATTTGCAGATAAAACAGAAAGAAACTGAGAGGGCCAGGATCTCAGATGAGAAACAAATAATATTGATGTTTTTTTTGGGGGGGTTGTTATTTTTTTGAGGCGGGATGCCTTTAAATATAAAACAAGTAGGCAGCTTTTGTCTTGAAGAAACGGCTTGCATTTTTCAGAGCAGACACAAGGCAAGCATGAAGAAGAATATCTCTTTCCCTGGGATGAAAGGAAAACCACAGCAATAAAGAGAAGGGGACAAGATTTATTTTGTAGATTTTTTTTCTTTCTGCAAGCAAAACCGCTTTGATATAAAATGAGTCCAATGATACAAAGCTATCATCCACTCAAGCAAAAGAAAACCTCACATTACAATGAATGCAGGTTATGCTGACGTTCTAATGCTAGTGTAAACCCCACCCCGGAACCAAGATTGTTTCTGCCGTCTTTTAAAGCAACAGCACACTGAAAACCATGGGACTATATTGCAATCTTTATGAATTTACTGAAAGAAATTGCTTAATTGATATAATGGCAAAAAAGAACTGTTGTCTTCACATTGTTGTTTAAGTTTCGGTCACATGTCATTAACGTCCATGTTGTTAGTTCAAAATATATTATTTAGGTTTTTGTCATTTGTATGAAGATCAGGTTCTGAGGTATCCTTTAACTGTAAATGTTGAAGCAACAGGCCAGGCGGATGTATGATGCAAAGAGTTAGCGGTAACAGCTTTTAGTGACTTCTCTATATGTTACTGCAAACAACTGTTAGTTTACATTAAAAAAATGTTCTCCTATTCACATAAAATATGGCATAAACAAAAGTCGACAAAACCTATACACATAAAATAACAAGACTGATACACAAATAAGGCCATCTGCAAAATTAAAAATCCAACTCTCGTCATATTTCACAATAATTTCTACAGGATAATTTACATCTTAGAAACTTAAATAGTTAACGCACAGGAGAAAAGAAAATACTTTTGAGGAGCCAACTGCATTATCTCTTGGAGGACTTGTCTAATTTGCTGACCGGCAATCGTTTTTGGGGAGTTGGAATTTTGGAAAGCTTTCCCGAGGCGGACCGAGAATTCGGTCGGGGTGTGGGTCTGATCGGGGTATGAACAGTTTCTGACAGGTCTGAGCACACGGACTGGATTTCTGAAATGTCGAAGTCAGAGGCATCGCTGCCCCGGCGGCTGCTTGCTCTACTCCCGGCTTTACTTCCGGCACGACTTCCAGGCCTGCTTGGTGTTTTTCTAGTTTCTGCAAGACAAAATGAAAGACATCCACGGTTAGTGGAACAGAGAGCAAACGGAGGCTGCCTCTGAAGGAGGGCCTTCTCACATACTTGAAACCTGACTCAAGGTAAAGGCAACTGGCTCCTTCTACCGCTTCCTAGCATTCCAGGCTGAAAAGACAGGTCTTGATTATAAGAAGATTTATATAGTGGTTGAAAACAAAGAGAGACTGAGTTACAGACTGAAGGCTAAGGAGAGACAGATACTTTCAACTTCTGCAAGTGGGATGTCCACAAGGATGCGCGTGGCCCATCCCAGCAAATCCAATACTCACCTGCAAAGTGTGCTCGGGCTCTTGTGGCTGCTGTTGAAATTAGGCCATTATTTTCTCCAGAATGAAAAACTTTCCCAGAAAGGTATCCTGGAAGTCTAAGTTTACTCCCTTGTATTGGCGTTCCCTGTGGGATATAAGAGTACCGAGTGAAGCATGGGCATTGAACGGGGCTGAACTTGGAACTCTACCAGATCACAAGAAAAATGCTTTGCCCGAAATTGACCGGATACTTTAAAAGCAGGTCAACAGGAAAACAAACAGAGACTGTATTTATGGCTGCCTTCTTGAGGTAGAGACTTGTCTGTTGTTGTCTGCGCAGTGTAGCAAGCTACTGTATACACTGATGGGACTACAGCATATATGTATACTGGTCATTATACAGCATATGGTATCTGAACAAATAAACCTTACATGTCAAGATATATATTGTATATAGTTACCAATTTAGGATCAGATTTCAGAGAAGTGGATTACAGCCCTTGAAAGCTCATAGTGTATTTATGTATATTATTGTTTATGGTGCAGCTGTGGTTTTTTTTTCCTGTCACAAACCACCATATAGCTGCATAACTGAGCCCGTAAGATGGAAGACTGGAGGTTTCAAAAGTCCTTCAGAGAAACCCTCTGAGCCTTTACAACCTGGGCCCACTTCTTTACATGGAGTAGCCCCTTAATAATGTGTATGTCCTGCATATGGCCCAAAGACCGGAGAATCACGTGACCCTGGGGATACGGCACTGGTCCTAAGTGTGAAAACAGCCATGGGTTACCCGTTTTCAGTCACGATGTAACTTTGAATGGTCTCTAAACGAATGGTTGTTAAGTCGAGGACTACCTGTACTAATAAATATGGATAAACATAGCACCTTTCAGATTTATTTCTAGTGAACGTATTTAATTAACATCTACAAAAACGCCAATACATTTCATTGGATCAAGACTTATATATATTGAAATCAGTGGGACCTGATTAATTGTGAATGACTTAAAAGTTGCATTGATATTAATGGGTTTACTCTAAAAATGATTAGGCTGCAGATACTGTCCATGAACAGTAATTAAAATAATCTGAAATGTTATTTTTTATGGAGGAAAAATAGTTCCACTGTCCACCAGCAGGCATCACATTATGTTCTGGCCAGTGTAACTCAAAAGACTGTAAAAATTGAAATCCCCATCCCCTCCAACACGCTGCTGCTGCTGTTGGTGGTGGTGCAAAACCTTGTACACGGGGTCATGACATAATGTACCATCTGTGTCTTTCTGCTTGGAGAACGAAAAGAAGTTGAACTATGTACAACATTCTTAGTGTCTATGTATAAAAAGTGTTGGACCGTGATTTCATAAACTCTCTTCTTAATGTTCAGCATCAAGAAGCAAGATGCCTAAATTGATGGAATTCAAAGGAACCTTCTTGTCTTTTAGTGAAGGAATAAATAGAAGCCAGACTTCCTAATATGGACCCCAGGCTAAATAAATCACGGAAACTTCTTCCATGGTTTATTTAAACACTCCAGTTGATAGAAGGATGTACAGTATTTTGTTCATTTGTATTCCAAAGTATTATGGCTTAATGTGACGTGAATATAACAATATTGAAGGTGATGTAAATACTTTTCAATGTAACAATGTCACAATTTAATGCTCAATTTCACCAATGTTTAGAATTCTTAATTTTTGCAGCATCCCTCTTCTGTCCTGAGTACAAAATTCAACTTAGTTTGTCAGTAATAGTGGTAATATTTGCCAATAAAAGCTTTCCAAAGAGTTCAATCTGCCGAAGTAAGTTTTTTGTTATAGTTAGCTATTGGCTAAGAACAGGACTAAATAGAATGGAGTACAGGTATTCCTCAATTTATGACCATAGTTGGGACCAGAATTTTCAAGTAGCCATTAAGTGAGTTGTGCTGGATCTTAGGACCTTTTCGCCAGAGTTGCTAAGTGAATCACTGCAGTTAAGTGAATCAATCATGTGGCTGACAAGCCGGCTTCTCCCACTGACTTTACTTGGCAGAAGCCAGCTGGGAAGGTCACAAATGGCGATCGCAAATGATGCTGTGATGCTGCAACTGCTGTGAGTGCATGCTGGTTGCCAAGTGACTGAACTTTTAGCATGTGAACCATGGGGATGTTGCCCTGGTTGCAAGCGTGAGGAGTGGTTGAAAGTCACTTATTTCAGAGCCACTGTAATTTCGAACGGTTGCTAAAAGTCAACGACACCGCCTGCATTTAAAAACTGACAATAATTCATACTCCATATAGTTTTATACTTAAATAGCAGAAGTAATCTGGTATTTTTTTTCTGTTCTAATTGCTGTAATACTGTATACAGAAATATGATTATTGTATGAGATTCTATTTAGTAGAAATTAAATGGTTTAAAGTAATATATTCTACCTAATTTGAAGTACGTAATTATTTAAATCCCTAACACATTTCAGTCACTAAAGAGCCAAAATGAGATCCTTCTTCAACATGCCTTTTGGTAAATCAAGAACTGTTGGCAGATGAACAGCCACTCATTCAGTTCCCACTCATCACTATCAGAGCAAAAAACGGGGAATTGTGGATTTCCTCCCCATTCTTGTTCCCCTTTGGAATGATACAACTGAGATGGAAAATTTCATGTTGTACGAACAAAGACTCTTTGTATCCCATGTGTCCATTCATGGCATGCCACTCCAATTCACTTAGTGTTATAGCAAGAGCTCCTGGGAATTGAAACATTACCCTGCAGGCAAATCCTTTTTTCTGGAGTGACACACTAACAATAATCTCCCAAATTGGTGCCACGTAATGATTATAAATCCTGTAATGTGCATTCAGCAGAAAGAGGATGCGAGTTAATTTCCAGCTCATCAGGAGAGTGTCAGGTTGAGGAAGGATAGCCGGAGGCCAGTTAAGGATATGCAAGATTTGAGGCTAAAACACCTCAAATTTAAATTTATCACTGCACATTTTAGAGTTTTGCAAATTATATTGTTAATAGATTTTACCAGGCATTTTTTAATTTAATAAACTTCCTGACTTAAACCTAAGTGTCGGATAGGTTAAATTACATGAAGACCATAACTAAACAATGAGCAAAATAACATTAGACTGCAAGCTAATTTATGAATAAGGGCCAATTAGTCTTTATATCAATGATATAATCAAATAAAATTATATTTAACTTACTGTCAACATAGGAATGAAGATATGTTATTTGTGTGTAAGTGTCTGTTAACAAAGATTTTATATAGAAATCTATAAATTTCACTTGTATAAAATAGATTTATCATTCTGACAAGGACTACATGCTCAACAAGGCCCAAATAGGAGTCAAACAAACTTCAAACAATTGATTAATTTACAAGTTTAAAAAAGAGAAAAATACAAAATTGATGGACAGAAGAGTGAAAACAAATACGAGCGCATTAATATGGAAGGTGCAGCACAGTTGATAAGGAATGGAAATTACTGTTAGCTAACAGGATAGTTTTAGTGAAGGAAATATGGTTAGACTAAAAAAAAATCTGTCCATTACTGTACCTCTGTGGATGATACTTGATATTCAGAGCACTCTGATGGCTTACAAGGAGATGACGTTTTGCTGTTTATCAACCATGGTTTACCATAGTTGCGTGTTAAAAGATGGGGTGTCTGTGTGAAACAATGGCAAATCACAATATGAAGAACAGTTGTTGGAAAACAATGTCATGAAATGGAACAGTCAGGTTATGAAGAAGGAATCTCACAGTAAAAGTCCAAAACAAAACATCAAAACCGAGCAGGACCAAGTGATGACAAGCATTCTGTATGAAAAAAAGGATTATGTGTGTTTTCTAAAATGCAGTGGTGGTGGTGGTGGTGGGGAGGGGAGGGGGGGTCAATGTTTTTCTCCTTGAACAACTTGGTTTTGTGGTCTAATTGGCTTACATGTTTTTTCCCAGTCTTGCATGACCGCTGCATATTGTAAGGCAGGGGAGAGGAGGAAACAACAAAAAACGTGGTTAGTGTCTTTGGAAGAAAAAAAATAACTAAAATCTCCCTATTGGTTTTAGGGCAGCTTTACTGCTTTTAACTGCTGTTGGTTGGGCTCAGTCCTATTAAGTAACATTAAAGATTGTTGTAATGTATATCAAGTGCATCAAAGATTACTCAAACTGTACCTTGGGTGTACTAGCAGCAAGAGCTGAAACTGGAGTTCCTTGGGCAGGTTGATTGGATACAGACATGGATCTGTTGGGAGAAGCGCCCCTTGAAGAAGGCCGTGATCTACGTCCTCTTGATCGGAAGGCAGCCATACTTTGGGAAGGTCCATCTGCTAACATGAACTTCTCTCGGAGCTCCATGTTTGTCCTTCCTTTTGCTACGGTGAGTAAAAACGATAAATTAGGTATCTGATCATTTGCCTCCCCTTCCTCTTCCACACCATTGCCTTGCCAAGTCTCAACAAATAAGCCAAACAAGTCAAACACATTAGTAATGTGTTTGAAAAGTGTTCACTGGTAAAATGTGCGCATCTAATGTTCTAGGCCAGCAAAGATGAACCATGGTCAACATAAATCAGCATGATAATGGAATGGCTCAACATGCTATTTGGTTACTGAGGCACAGACACAACCTGAGGACCCACTCAACTAATGCTACTGCTTCTTGGGTGATTCAGAAACAGATGTTGGCTATGATAAGCAGACAAGAGAGAGAGAGCAAAGGATAAACCGTATTAATTCTAAACTAGAAATCATACAGTTTGGCAACATGCAACGCAAATAGAAACTCCCAAACTCTAAGGAAGGGTTTGGATGTTAAATACCAACAGAATGCTGTTATAATATGAAAGAACAGCGCACAAGGATCAGACACGTAAACATGTTTAGTGTTTGATGCCTCTCTGGGTTAGCAGCAATGGCTTTTGAGACACTTTCTCAAAGTCATTATTTAAATTTAGAGGCAAGCTCTCAAGCACCAGCCCAATGCAGCAAGGGTTAAGCTAAAGACTGTAATACGTGAAGCATTTGGTTAAAACAGATTTTGATATATATTGAAGCAGAGCGAGAAGAAAATTGAAAAGAAAATAAGAACAGGAGAGACAAAGAGAGGGATTTGCCCACCTATAGTAGGCTGAGTGGTAATTGAAGAGTTTGATTCCGAACGTAACATTTTACTCCCATGATGATGAACTAGAAAAAATGACACAGGACATGGGTCATATTAAAAAGAAAATTGTTAGCAGGAGAAGAATCAATCACAGCAGATATGCAAGAGACTCAAAGCTGAAGAGCAAGAAAGAGAATCTGATGCAACTTTTTGCTAGCTCTTCCTAACCAAGATCAAGCCTCCCAGGAAATAATAAAGACTCCTAGAATGATTTCAAGAGCAAATACTTCCAATGCCATCTGTGATAAAAAACAAAAACAACACTTCTCTGTCAAAATGAAGAAATGTAACAACAACAAAAAAAGGAATGGGACAAACCATGCCAACCTGAAAAAGAAGACAAAATATCACACAGTATTTAAATCATCACTACTATTCACATTTTATCTTTCTAAACACAGGGCTGTGTTTTGTTTTGTTTTTATTATAGATTTTCAGAAGATTGAAATCTTGTTCCTCTCCTCCTTAAGTGAGCTCAGTCTTAAAAATTCTATTCTTTTTGGAAATAAATTTCAGTTATTTATTTGTTAATTTATTTTCAATCTTTTCTCCAGGAGTTCCAATTGCCTTACAAAGCACTCCCTCCCCAAAGCACTTTTTTTTTCTGCAACAGCAACCCTATGAGTATGAATGGGTTGAGAGTGGCTGGCCTAAAGTCACCCAGGGAGTTTCTGTGGCTGAGGATGGACTTGAACTCGAGTCTCTTCAGTTAACTAGATCATGCTTGGCTAGTCTGGACTATTGTGGATGAAATACCTCATCATAACTTTGCAAAACTCTTTTTGGAAAATTAAAAAAATCAATTTTAGATTCCTATTCAGGGATATTGAAATTTATTTCAGCGAACCACAAAACAAAAAAACATTCAAAACTTTCCATACTTCTATACACTGGTATTTAAAAGAATTTTTATTCTTGCAAGGTGAAGCTTGCTTACGACAACACAAAATACAGTACGATAGGAATCCCTCTCTTGAGTTGTATGGAAAAATGAAGAAAATCTGGTTGTGTTACAAAATATCAGTGTTCAGTCCAAAAAATGAGCATAGTGTCTCCTTATTCAACCCCTATTTGTAGAAGCTGCCAGCTGCTTCAAAAACTAGAATGCCTTTGTTAGCCTGAGTAGTAGCTGCTAATTTGGATAGTAGTAGCAGCTGAGTAGTAGCTGCTAATTTGGATAGTAGTAGCAGCTGAGTAGTAGCTGCTAATTTGGATAGTAGTAGCAGCTGCTAATTCCCCATGCTGGCTGGGGAATTCTGAGAGATGAAGTCCACAAGTCTTAAAGTGGCCAAGTTTGAGGACCCCTGGTTTAACCCCTTTGAAACAACTTACTATAGTCTCTCTTTTTCCTTTCTGGTCATTTCTTCCTGCCACCTCACCAAATGTCTACTTCCTCCTTTCTCTCTTCTTCCTTTCCCCACGCAACAATCCCTTGCCCTTATTCTGAGTCTATCTTGTTCCCTCCACCCTGTCTTTTCTTTCTGCTGGAAAAAAAAGGAGGATGTGTACACAGAAATGTTAAGTTTTGGCAGGAGAGAGTGGTTTGTAAATAGAGATGAAGACTCATTTTGTAATCTGAGGACGATCCATTAATGTTGTAAAATAAGTTTTAAGTCCTGATGTTCTTAGCATGTTCCATATGGGCAATAATACGCTAATTGGCAAGTCAGGCTCCAGGTTAGAGATCACAGCTTGTATAGAACAACATGAACCGATTTGGGAATAAAACACTGCTTGTGTTGTGGCACTGGCCAAAATACGTCAAATTGATTTGCAATTCGTGGAACAGAAAATACATGCAATGGTAATTCACATTCTCAGTAGAGAATAACATAGCTACAATCTAGCTACAATTGCTTATGGACATTCCCATTTTCCTTGTCAAGCTAAGGAGGTAAAGCCTGGGAAAAAGAAATGTTACCTGTAAAAGTCCAACTGAGAATAGTGACAACAAAAGGCCAAACAAGTGCTGAAAATTCTTGTCTCTATCAAGGAGGTAAGGACTCTAATACCCCATCTTAGTACTATCATCATCCCATTTTAGTGCCGTCCAGAAATGTGAGGTCTTTTATTCTTCTGCTTATTGTGAGAATTCAGAAAAATAAACTCTGCTCCTCCCAGCTCTAAAGTCAAATTAGATTCTTAGAAAGGAGAAAAGGGGAAATAAATAATATATGAAGTAGAGTAACAGCTTTCTTTCTTTACTGAAGGCAGGGCTTTTTTTCTAAAAAAAAAAAAAGGTGCCGGAACTCCCATCTTGGCGGGCGCATTCATTCTTAAGAATTGTTTAATTTAAAGTGGTTTATTGTAATAGATGGTTATAGATTCAAAAGTTTTCAAGAGTATTTACAAAAGATACTATTTTTTCTAGCATCAGCTAAATTAGACATATTACATTGAGAAAAATGTTTATTTCTTTCCTTATTGATTTATTGATTTCATTGAAGAGATGTTAACATAGGAAATAGATTATTTTGTTATCTAATTTTACCCTCCAAAAGACAGGAGCAGATGAAAAATGTGAGGTTCATTTCTGTTGGCTTTTTTGAATTAGCTGTTTTAGATTCTAAAAGTTTAGTTCCTAAAGAAGTAACCTTGTAAATAATTTTAATGTCATCTAGTGCAGGGTAGGCAAACCTGGCTCTTTTATGACTCAAGGACTTCAACTCCCAGAATTCCTGAGCCAGCATGGCTCAGCTTGGAAACCTCTCTCTTTCCCCTCAGCGTGGCTGGCTGAGGATTTCTGGGAGTTGAAGTCCACGGGTCATAAAAAAGAGCCAAGATTGCAATAGGCTTTCCAAAGCCAATAGAGGCAGTTGGTTGTTTTTTTTTGCAAAAAAAAAAAAAAGGTGCCGGAATGCCATTCTGAGCATTCTATGACAAAAAAAGCCCTGACTGAAGGTATATCTTCAGTACGGGTAGTCCTCAATTAACGACCACTGCTAAAGCAAGGAAGTTGGTGAGTCATGCCTGATTTTATGGATCTTAAAGCAAATCATGCCGTTGTTAGGTGAATCATACGGTCATTAAGGAAACCCAGTTTTCCCCACTGATTTTGATTGTTGTAAGCCAGGTGGCTCAGTGGGTTAGGTGAATCATACGGTCATTAAGGAAACCCAGTTTTCCCCACTGATTTTGATTGTTGTAAGCCAGGTGGCTCAGTGGGTTAGGACACTGAGCTTGTCGATCAGAAGGTCGGCAGTTTGGCGGGTCGAATCCTGAGTGCCGCGTAACAGAGTGAGCGCCTGTTACTCGTCCCAGCTTCTGCCAACCTAGCAGTTCGAAAGCACCTAAAAATGCAAGTAGAAAATAGGGACCACTACGGTGGGAAGGTAACAGCGTTCCGTGCGCCTTTGGCATCTAGTCATGCTGGCCACATGACCACGGAGACGTCCTCAGACATGCACTGGCTCTTCGGCTTTGAAACGGAGATGAGCACCGGCCCCTAGAGTCAGAAATGACTAGCACGCATGTGCGGGGGAACCTTTACCTTTACCTTTAAGCCAGGTGGGAAGATCACAAATGGCGGTTATTGCAACTTTCATAAATATGTGCCGGTTCACAAGTGCCCAGCTTTTGATCACGTGTCCGTGGGGATGTTATAACAGTTGTAAATGCAAGAACTGCTCGAAAGTCACCTTTCTGAGCGCCACTGTAAGTCTGAACAGTCCCTGAATGAATGTTTGTCAGTCAAGGACCACCTGTAGCTTGTGAGCACATAAGTGGTGGTATCTTAGCCAAAAGGAGGGTTCCACGATTATCCTAGAATGCCATACCCACCCTCTACCTGGCATTATCCATGTTATCTGCCTTGCAGACATAGAAATCCAAAACATTTGAAGACCATTTGTCTGCTCACCTCTGCCCCAGACTGTTCGGTATGCAGTGCTTTTACATATTAATATGTGTAAAAGTATAGCTTTATAAGTGAATTAGGATTGAATGACGCTATCGAATTAAGACACAAGTAGCGAGTGTGACGTCCAAGCTATTTTTATTACGTACCTCTGCAGGGATCGTTTTTCACCAAGAACTCATCTAGGGCCATCCAACCACCTCCAACACGAACCATAACGGTGCTCCGCAGGATACGGACGAGACGAAGCTGCTGGGAATCACCAAACTGTGCCGAAGGAAGGAAAATAAGCTAAAGCTTTCCTATATATTCTAAACGGCAATGTTTCTCCAGGCTAAGCAGGTGAAAATTAGCCACAGATAGATTGCTTTAAATCATTAGTAGAATTATTACCCAAGATATTTTCATTAAGCATAAGATGATCAAAGCTGTTGTCAGATTGAATGCATTAGCCCACAAGCTAGCAATGAGATTGGGGTGGAGTGAGGTAGAAGCGGAACACAAAGATCAAATGCTGGTTTCATTTTACACAAAATTTGCAAAAAATCATGTAATTGTTTCTTATATTTCTTTCAAAGGAGAAAAAAATACTAAGGGAAATATAATATTCTTACATCATACAACTTGGTCCTTTGTTACAAAAACTCTCCCTGAGCTTTCCTGACAGAAATAATTAAAAATAAAATGGAGAAAACTCAAAATGTTTTGTCCTGGGAAAGAAGAAAAGTAATTTTACTCATGACATGAAGCTCCATTCACTTTCTTGCTTTCAGGAAAGCCTTCCCCTTTGTATAGCTAATGTATTGCATGGTACGATTCAGTTACCTTTTCTTCTTTTGTAGATTTTCTCATAACTGGGAGGTAAACAGCTTATGATTTCTCTCTTCTCCTACCTACTATTTGCACTGCTATGTTCTGATCACATGTCCTGCTACTATTTCAGATAATTGTATTTAATCTATCTTTCTATTCTTTTTTTTAAAAAAAATTGTTAAAGGTTCAATAAAACCCGTTACATATCTACCATTCCTCAGTGACTGTATCTACTTGAAAGCTTCCTTTTTCATACAGCAACCACAAAAGCGTTAATAGTTTTGCTACTGGTGTTGCCCACCTGTTAGTATTAATGTAAACTAAGCAGACAACCAAGCAAAGAAATTTAAAAAAAACCATGAAGGCAGGAGTTGGTTGTCCTCAAAGATCAAAATGAAAACCTCTCCAGACTGATGGACTGCAGAAGTGTTAGGACTACAACAATACAATTCAATTCAAGTAAGCATATGTAACAGGAATATGTAAATCAGCTTGGTCAGAACTGAATCATCAGTTCTGATAGCTGAACTCATTTGATGCTTTGATTGTCCAAATCAATTCTGAAGAAACAGCTTTTGTATAAACCTTCCGAGTCAAATACTCGATTTGGAGATTTAATTCAATCAGCGTTAGTTCTCCAAATCAAAGGTTTGAAACACCTAATGTGTAATTCCATATGAATTCAAACATTTATTTAGAGAAGTGTGCTTAGGTATAATATTAAAATAAATAAAAATATTTTTTCTTCATCCCTGATTTAAGTAATCATGAAACTTACTACTTTATGCTTAAGCATATATAGAAGTTTTATCTATTGTATGAGTCTAGTTTTTACTCAGCTCCTTTTTTTTCTTGGTCTGCTGTAATAAGGAATAATTTCTTATCATGTCCAAACAAGGAAACAATGGTTAGCAGATCTGGAACATGGCAGGTAGCCAACTTAGCTGAACTTGTTATTCAAAATCTTAATAGTCTCCTGGTTGAGTCTCAACAGAGAATCCAAGGCTTCCGTTTTATTTATTACAGCACATCAGGAAAGGAAAACGAAGAAAAAAGAGCTGCGGGAGCACCTCATGACATGAAACCAATGCAGAATTATTTGTATTGGGCCAATAGGCAAAAGGACACTGTTTTGTCATTTTGGGATCATAATGGCCAGGTGCAGACCCCTATGTTATGGGAACACTGAATGAGCATTGTAAAGCCAAAGGCTGTTCCAATCTAGAGATTTGTACTGTACTTTTAAGCTCCCTACTAGAGGAAGAACATACTTCCCATTCTATTTCCTCTGATTGTTATTCTCTCCCCTCATTTTGCTCTGCAGCATATTTGCATTCCTGATCGTTGCAAGAACTAGGTGAGAGGACAGACAAGACCAAGAAGAAAAAGTTCAGGAAGCCACAACTACTTAACTTTTCATTAAATTAATAATGAAGTTCACTAAGTTTAAACACTTCCATCCCAATCGCTGCCTAATAAAAAAAAACCTTCTGTATGATCTATCCTTGTGACTTGTGCTGCAAATCATTTTGCCGTTAAGTTTCTGCCATGAGAAGAAATTCAGAACTTCTCTAATATTGAATGCCTGAGCTTTCGTGAGGGCACGAATCCCCAAAGGTCCAACTGGAATAAGAGGCCAAACATTATCTTTCAAAATTCAAGCAAACGTTGTTTGTCTGGTAAATCTTTCATTGCTAAATCATACAACCGAGCTTACCTTTTAATGTAACTTGAGATACAGCTTAAGCAAACGGGGGGGGGGGGGGGGGAGAGAAGCATATTACTTCTTAGGAACCAAGTAATAGTAAATCAGATAAAGATCACTATGCCAGGAACAAAACGTTATTTTTGAAGTATGCAAAATACCAGTTTGGAATGTGCACTGTGTGAAATTATGGAAATAAACATAGCAACGAAGACTTTTTCCTTTCTTCTTATAAGGTTTTATGCTGCAGCAACTGCTTTTCATACGAGCCCTTTGGAAAATGGACTTTGGTTAAATACTTCTGGGAAGAATTAGCCGGAGAAATTGGAACTGTAACATGAGACATTCACCCAGGCCCTCCTACAGCCACAACTTCATCCAAATGCTGACTGTAGTTATTTTCCTAAAGCAGAGTGGGAAGTCATGATCACATATAGATGAATCAGGGAAGACTATCCCCTTCCTGCTTCCTAGATTTTTTTTTTTGGAGCAGTCTACCTTGGTTCCAAGCTGTAATATTCATGTTTCATTGTACAGAAGCTCTAGCAGTAAATCAAGAGGGACCAGACACAATTTAATTTTCTTTCCAACCAATAAAACCTAGGAAGATGTTTGAGGAGTCTCCTCTGTTTGCAGGGTTTGTTACCCTTTACTCTTGTTGCGTTTTTCCAAAATCCTTATAAACACAACCTGTCATAATTATCTGGAGTGGCTAAAATATCAACATTATTACAGACCTGTATCTAGATGCTTAATGTTCCTGATCATGCCTTTCAAAAATGTAAACAAAACAAAACAAAACAAAATGGGCAAGTAAGTCTACTATATTTCGCTTAGGTAATCTGGGATTGCACACAAGAGAACTCCTCTCCTTTGATAAGAATGCCCAGCTATTGTTTCTTTTACCTGCCTTTCTCTCCAGAAGCATCAGTTCCTTCAACAGTTTGATTAGCTTTACACTGTCTTATATTGTATCATTTCTATTAAACCTTCAAGACAGTATATCTGACAATACCCTTCATTTAATGCGCATCATAGTAACGGTCTAAGCACAGATTCAACTCAGAATGTGCCTGATTGTCCTCAAATACTGAGTGAGCTCCGTTAGGTTAGGAGTAGATAGGAAATCCTATCCCAGAATTTTATTAATACTGCTTTATATAAAAAAAAACCTAAGCAATGTCCATTATTAAAAATATAGTTTCATAACAATAATATTGTATTATCCTTATGTATACAAATTCCTTTTTAATACATATAACTGTATAAAAAGAACTACAGGAAGATGGGCTTTTAAAAAGAATTGAAGATTCTCTGCCTCTGGCATCAAACTTAGTGGAATCCATGTTCACTCATTATGTTGTTGTTAGCTGCGAAGTCGTGTCCGACCCATCGCGACCCTATGGACAACATTCCTCCAGGCCTTCCTGTCCTCTACCATCTTCTGGAGTCCATTTAAGCTCGCGCCTACTGCTTCAGTAACTCCATCCAGCCACCTCATTCTCTGTCGTCCCCTTCTTCTATTGCCCTCGATCTTTCCCAGCATTAGGCTCTTCTCCAGTGAGTCCTTCCTTCTCATTAGGTGGCCAAAGTACTTGAGTTTTAGCTTCAGAATCTGGCCTTCTAAAGAGCAGTCAGGATTGATCTCCTCTAGGACTGACCGGTTTGATCGCCTTGCAGTCCAAGGGACTCGCAGGAGTCTTCTCCAGCACCACAGTTCAAAGGCCTCAATTCTTTGGCGCTCAGCCTTTCTTATGGTCCAACTTTCACTGCCATACATTGCAACTGGGAAGACCATAGCCTTGACTATACGCACTTTTGTTGACAGGGTGATGTCTCTGCTTTTTAGTGTGCTGTCTAGATTTGCCATGGCTTTCCTCCCCAGGAGCAAGCGTCTTTTAATTTCTTGGCTACAGTCCCCGTCTGCAGTGATCTTGGAGCCCAGGAAAATAAAATCTGTCACTACCTCCATTTCTTCCCCATCTATTTGCCAGGAATTGAGAGGGCCAGATGCCATGATCTTGGTTTTCTTAATGTTAAGTTTCAACCCAAGTTTTGCACTCTCCTTCTTCACCTGCAACAAGAGGCTCTTTAGTTCTTCTTCACTTTCTGCCATTAGAGTGGTATCATCTGCGTATCTTAGGTTGTTGATATTTCTTCCGGCAATCTTAATTCCAACTTTTGATTCATCTAGCCCTGCCTTTCTCATGATGTGCTCTGCATATAAGTTAAATAGGCAGGGCGACAGTATACAGCCTTGCCGGACTCCTTTCCCAATTTTGAACCAATCAGTGGTTCCGTGTCCAGTTCTCACTGTTGCTTCTTGACCCGCATATAGGTTTCTCAAGAGACAAATAAGATGGTCTGGTACTCCCATCTCTTTAAGAACTTGCCACAGTTTGTTGTGATCCACACAATCAAAGGCTTTAGCATAGTCAATGAAGCAGAAGTAGATGTTTTTCTGGAACTCCCTAGCTTTCTCCATGATCCAGCGTATGTTGGCAATTTGATCTCTAGTTCCTCTGCCTCTTCGAAATCCTGCCTGTACTTCTGGTAGTTCTCGATCCACATACTGCTGAAGTCTAGCTTGTAGGATTTTAAGCATGACTTTGCTAGCATGAGAAATGAGTGCAATGGTGCGATAGTTTGAACATTCTTTGGCACTGCCTTTCTTTGGAATTGGAATGTAAACTGATCTTTTCCAATCCTGTGGCCACTGTTGAGTTTTCCAAATTTGCTGGCAAATTGAGTGTAGCACTTTTACTGCATTGTCTTTTAAGATTTTGAATAGCTCAGCTGGAATACTGTCACTTCCACTAGCTTTGTTGTTGCTCAGTTTTTCTAAGGCCCACTTCACTTCACATTCTAGGATGTCTGGCTCGAGGTCAGTGACCACCTCATTGTGATTATCAGGGACGTTAAGCTCATTCACTCATTATATCCTGGCTGAAATCTGGGGCCACTTTCCACCAAATGAAACTAGCTCACTCCCAAACGTGTTTTTTTCTCTCTTTTCTTGTTTTGAATGATATAACACTGCTATGCTAAAAAAAAAAAAGCTAATAGTAAGCAGAGAAACAAGGGTATATTGGACAAAATAAACCAAATTCCCTTTTTTGATTGATACAGTCTGAAAGGGGCTTGGTTGCATGCTAATGCTTTGCTTCTGAGTACCCTGGCTTTTTCCTAAAAAAAAAAGTGTGATGGAAATTACCTCACAGTAGGATGCAGCATGGAAACCTAAAAGCCATTCCATATAGCAATCATAGCACAATCTTAACTACAGTTTTCAAGTGCAAATTACAGAGACAGTAGCTGAAGGCATTTGCACCTGAAGAGCATTTTGCACTATTATCTGGTTCCCTTAAAGTAATCTTAATTATGAGGCAGCGACAGGCAAAGAGACAATTCTCAGTGTAAAGACACCTGTTAAGGCACCAAAGCTGAGCAAACAAGGAATTAGCTCAGGGTGAAAGGAAGTGGGAGGACAAATCACTGCAAGCTGAAATGATAATGTATTAAAAGAATACTAGAAACTCCATGTACATTCCACTGTTTATACCTGACTTCCCAGGAAGAACTGACAAGAGATGGAAAATGGGAAAAAACACAATTAGTTTAACAGGAAATGTTCTACATGACTCTAGAACACACTATGAAAGGGCACACATATTCCAAATAGCTAAATATAATATGTACTTTTCATACGTACAGGTAACATCAAATGTTTGGACTGTAAATGATGGAGAATGGAATTCTAAGTTATCTGTGGCTTCCTTGCATCATCTTTGATCAAATTTCTTCTGCCCTTTGACAAAGACTTCCTTCGTATCTATTTAAATCCCCCTCCCCCCCAAAAATGCCCAACACATTTCCTAACTAATAAAACTGGGACATATCCTTTTTTTATGAAAACAGGATGATAGTGAGATATATTATTCAAATATCTTTGAATTCTAAGCATGTTGGAAAGAATACCATTTAAATATTAATGAATTGTCCAATAAAAGATCCTAAACATTGGTCGCATAATATCCATATAAGTATTACATTAGAGCTTCTTCATTTTCTATTACTTTGTCTATGTTGTGATTATTATTGTGTTAGTAAGGTTGTAATAGGTTTTTAATACTAAATTCACAGAATTCACGCTGTCTAAATTTAGTTTAATAACTCAGATCTTCAGGTTCTTTTCAGAGTAGCTAGGTATCAATCAATAGATGACATGAATGTATTTTTTAGACTTACTCTGTATTTATTTTCACCAATCTGCTCCACCTGGAACCGCTTTGCACATTTACATTTTGCTACTTGCCTTGTCACCTGTCAATATGATAACCAGAAATACTGTATTAGATTTTTCAGCCATTCTGTATCATTGGTAAATTGTAGAGTATGACAAACTTTATGGAATTCTAATGGACAATACTCATAATAAGAGGTGAATAGAAGAAGAATACCTCATCTTCAATTTTGTCTGCATCTGTCAGAGGTTTGTATGCATCCTTGTTTGGATGAAGTGCTGCTACAAATTCATAATAGTCAATATAGCCATCACCATCTCTGTCAAAAATATCTGCTACTGCACTCATTTCCAGGCGACTCGTAGGAAATTCTATGGAAAAGAAAATGATACTGAACATTAGAATTACAAAGTTTTAGAAAGAGATTACTCTAGAATCACAGAATTAAAAAAAATGTGCAGGGCTTTCTAGTCTACTCCTCTGCTTGACATGGGAAGGCCGAAATGAGAGGATCTGGCAAAGATGGCTATCTACTCTATGAATGAATGGAACAAGAGTTGAGCAATCTTCCGGCTCAGTATTTCTTATCATTTTAAAAAATTATGGATAACGTCAAAAGACCTTTTGTATATATGGGTTATATTTATCAACATTAAATATTAAACGGATGCATTCGTAAAACATTTATTGAATCGTTATAACAATATTGAGCCTATTATATATTAACATCAAATAGTTTTCACAAAAATGAGAACAGTGACATTGTTTTAATTTTTTGCAAATATCTTCCATGGCTGGTAAATAACTTTCACTTCACAGATCCCTGAAAGGGTCTTGGGGGGACCCTCCTTGAGAATAATGGTTCGTTTTCAAACTTACTTGAAGAGAGAATCCCATCAATAAATTCCTGTCTTGTTATCTTTCCATCCTGATCTTTATCTATCCTCCTAAAGAAGTCCATTACTCGAGATTTCTTGTGGTTCATCCATCGCATGTACTTCTTCCGCCAAATATCAAAATCGAAATTGGCAAATTCCCTCAGCTGGAAAAAAATATATCATGAAAATGATTGAAGAGATGAATTGCTTACGGTACCCAATATCCATGATGCTAAGATTTGGGACAGAACTGAACCTTGCTTTCCTCAGCAATGTGAAAAATCAAATTAATGTGAAAAATCAAGCTAGTCCTTTCTATTTCCTTGCCTAGGTCTCTGATCTTGGATTCTCAGCTGCCTTGGCCAAGGTATATGAGCCGGAAGACTCCTTCAAACTGCAGTTCAACGATATTTACAGTATGGTTCCCAAGCTATATATCCACTCATCACGAAGAATATGCAGAAGCTAACTTCATCAGTCATTTGAAAATAAGGTTTAAAATTATTTCCGATTATTAAAAAGATGGTTAGCATTCAACATGAATGCTCCTAATACAAAAATGACTTTAAATTTTGACTAACAGAGTGGGAAACCATCTTTTGAAGAGACTACTGGTGCTTGCCTTCCAGTTTTACCATTTGACAAACCAATGCGTAACTCTACAGTTCCTTTGGTTCCTATTTTTGATGTAAAACCTTATTTGATTGCTGGGAATGGAAAATGATTCGGTGGCACACAAACATTCATTCAATCGATTGATCGATCATTATTTTGTGTGCCACCCATCTCGTCTAGAGGCAATGCTGATCCATACACATTTTCTCTGTCACATGTGCCACTTGTCATGTCCTTCCTGTTGGTGCATGACAGAAGCATATTGGGTGCCCTGTCCTTCCATGGAGTGTGCTGGGTACTCATTGTACGGCCACGTACTTTCTCTCCAAACATTCAGAAGAGAAACTCCACTGACGATCAAGGGCTAACTACATACCCTCTGAGTGTTAGAGGTGACTAACGGTTGGTTCCCCCTGCCCAAGAGGAATGCCACTACCACTCATGCATGAAACAGAACTTCATTTAAGGCCCTGGGGTGGTTATTTTAACTACTGTTACTAACTTCTTCTAATCGGTCTAAGGCATCATTAAGTTTCCTTCGTCTCTCCAGGGCCAGGAGCCAGACTTGTTGCCATTTGCTGAGCAAGAGGTTAATCCGTGGATTCTTCGTCTCAATTTGGGTCGGAGCCCCTGAAGGGTATATGCTCGGGACTGGAGAACGTTTTCCTGTTAAAGACAATTGCATATGCATCATAAAACTGTGCATCAAAAGTACACCTTTCAAAGCAATTTAGAAGAAAGATAATATGACTCATAGGCTTGTTTGGTTCTGTTTATGGAGGGCAGCTATAAACCCAGATGGCAGGAGTCAGTGCCTCCAGAGGTGGTGAATGCTCCAACACTGGAGGTTTTTAAGAAGAGACTGGACAGCCATTTGCCTGAAATAGTATAAGGTTTCCTGCCTGAGCAGGGGGTTGGACTAGATGACCTCCAAGGTCCCTTCCAACTTCTTCTTCTTCTTCTTCTTCTTCTTCTTCTTCTTCTTCTTCTTCTTCTTCTTCTTCTTCTTCTTCTTCTTCTTATTATTATTATTATTATTATTATTATTATTATTATTATTATTAATTATTATTATTATTATTATTATTATTATTATTATTATTATTATTATTATTACCAACTCCTAGTTTATTCTCATTCTTTAAATGAGAAAAAAAAGAGAGCTTAGAACCACTCTAGGCAATAAAAACAAGGGTGAATTACTGCTGCAATCTATAAATAGCCAAGTAATGTTGAAATATGATACTCTCCATGCCTCACAATAGAGCATTACTTACTTCCTCCTCTTCCCTTATCCAATACAGGAATATGAGATTGGATTGGGCTAGTTTCAGCTGCTTTTCTTTTATGTGTCTTTGTAACTTTATCCACATCGGGCTGTTTTCTGGTCATTTCTTCCATGAATGTCTGCAATTAAACGGCAATTACTTTGACTAACATTGCATCAAAATAGCCTGAAAAATACTCAGCGAAACAGCAGCTTTGGTGCAGAAGTCTATGGGGCCTATCAGACGTACATAATGCATCTGCATCACATATGACTTTTTCAGTATTTACTTTAAAGTCTGTATCAATACAGGTAGTCCCTGACTTGCAACAGTTTGTTTAGTGATGGTTCAATGTTACAAAGACACTGGGAAGAGGAACTCATGACTAATTTTTCACACTTACGTCTGTTGCAGCATCCCCATGGCCATGTGATTTACATTCAGACGCTTGACAAGGGGTTCATATTTATGACGGTTGCAGTGCCCCGGGGTCCTGTGATCAACTTTTGCAACCTTCTGACAAGCAAAGCCAATGGGGAAGCCAGATTCACTTAACAACCCAGGTTATTCATTTAACAGCTGCAGTGATTCACTTAACAAATGTAGCAAGAAAACTCGTAAAACAGGGCAAAACTGACTTAGCAAATTTTTCACCTAGCAACAAAATTTCTGGCCTCAACTGTGGTCATAAATCAAGGACTACCTGTACTGCAAACTTTCTAACGCCAGAAGTGTAACAGGATGAATTGATCTCGCTGTGAGTGGGTGAGAAAGACAACGAAGCCATCATCTTTCTAATTCATATGAAAATAAAATACTTGTACTATCACCTAAATGGACAGAAAACTAGGTTTTGTCCAACAGAGACAACCTCGTATTACGAAAAGATTTTTTTTAGGACAAACCTAATGTTTGCATGAGTCAGTTCTATTTACCAAACACTCCTTCTGTTTCTTCTTTTAGTTCCCAGGCCTCACAATCTCCTTTGGAGGTCTGACTTGTTTAAAAGAAACTTTCTGCAGACCTCTGGGGGCAGGCTACAGAGAAGAGAAGAAACGCTGCTTATCCTCTGCTAAAACTATTTCCCTTTCCCTTCTTTTTTTGAAATGAAGGAAAGACATGCTCTCCGTTTCCAGACGCAGCACAGAACGTCATGTTTGAAACAAAGGCACCCTAACTTAGCACATACATACTCTGGGTTACTTTTGTTTTGTGTCCCAAGACTTTTAGTCCCTCAGGCAGCAACCCACTGCACTGTTGAAATACTGGCTAGTCTGCCCTCTGCAAGAACAAAAGAAAAGCTTAAAAGTCATGTTCCACTAACATGTTTTCTTGCTAACGTCATTTCGAAGAACTCTTTTTATTCTCTTGTGCTGCCTATTTGCTTTAAGCACAAAAGTCACACTGTGCAACAAACAGATACATAACATTTTTAAGGATGTATTTGTTTTGGTCAGACATGTGAGCAATGTAGGGTTCTCAGGGATGACTCACACCCTGGACGGTACCTCTTTACTCTCCTACCATCCGGTAGGAGATATAGGAATATAGCCAGCCGTACCAACAGGCTGAAAAATAGCTTTTATCCGTGGGCTGTTAGGCTTTTAAATGGGACATAATCTTATGCAGAATTGACTTGGGAGGCCGGTGTGTGGTGTAGTTGGTTCACATGGTGTGGTAGGATGGAGGGTTTGTTGTCACTGTGTGTTGGGGGGAGAGAGCACGAGGGGGGGAGGCTCAGCTAATCTCAATGTACACATGTTGTACTTTGACAATAAAGGTTTATTATTTATTTATTATTTTCAGTTTTTCTAAATTTTTGGTCTGCTCGAAGCGCTACCTCCTCCCATCCAGGGTGAGAAAGAGCTTTAGGAGAGAGCCACGGTTCTCTTACCTGATGCTCTGCTATGAGTGCCTTGACATCATCCATCTCCTGAGGAAGGACTTCTTTATCTTTTTCCGTCAGCGTTGTCTCTGCCCACTGCAGCCAGGATAATAATGCTTCCAATAACTCCTGGTTAGCAATAAGGGCAGCCAGGGCTCCTGCCAATCTCTGCTGATGTTGCTTTGCCCATGCTACCACCTTAAAAAGAAGGAGCAGCAATTATTATTATTATTATTATTATTATTATTATTATTATTATTATTATTATTATTATTATTATTATTATTATTATTATTATTATTTATTAAACTTATATACCGCCCTTCTCCTGTAGGACTCAGGGCAGTTCACAAGGTTTTTTAAAAAACAATACAAAAATTACAAAAATTAAAAACAATTAAAATGATTTCATTAACCTTGAATAAATAAAAATCCCAATTAGAATCCAATTAAAACCCCAATTAATACTCTCAGTCCAGGCCAGAAAGCTCAAAGAGCTTTATGTTATGATTTCCCCATTGTTGTTGTTCTTCGTTCACATAGTTAACCCAAGGGCTTTGCCTTCCACTCCCTTCTTGCAAGAAATCTTCAGGGTAAGAAGGAACAGAGGCGACGGCCAATTCTTAAGTTTCAGGTAGACGGGCCATCGCTATATAACTTTTAATTACTTTTAATGGAACTTCCATGTGCCTTAGACAAGAGTTTTCATCGACAGTTCAAGAAACAAACTTAACTAGATTACTGCAAAGAACTGATGATTGGTTTCTGTTGGGTCATCCATTTAAAGCAGGGATGAATACCACAGAGTCCCCTAAATGTCAGACTGCACTTCCTGCGCCAATTACAGTCCAACAATATTTGCAAATATTTGGGTTGTCCATTCCTGTTTCAAAGCTATGTTTTATGCTCAGATCCCATTTTCTAGGTGGAGTGAGAAACTGACCCAGATGTAAATGGATAGAAGTTTCCGTTCTGCTGTATTTCTCCTGATATAACCGTAAAAAAAGTCTAAAGCAAGATCTAGTACCCAAGACAGCACAGATACGTTAAACATTTTGCTCTCAACAGTTGGAACATTTCCTCATAACGTGGCCTTGCAAATTGCTGGATGTCAAGGATTGACTGTGACTACATAGGACTGCTTGCATTGGACTGACCTCTTCAAATCTTGCTCGGATGATGGTTATCCAGTGCTTAATGGTAGTGATGGAATCTGGATGGCAAATAGCCAAGATGGCTTCTCCCATACCTGTAGCTTTACTTAGCTCAATCTTTTTTTCTTCCAGTTTCCTCATGAATTCCTAAGGCAGAAACAGTGATTTCCATGAGATGTTGGCACCAATTCAAAGGAAAAACTCAAGTAATTTCAGACTTTGCTGGTAAGGTCAAAGAGGCAAGTGCTTAACTGAATCACCAGGACTTCCACATGAAGCACTGGCAGAACAGAGAACAGAAGGAAAGAGCGGCAAAGTCCAACATTCTAAAATAAAAGTTCTGAAATAAAGAGTTGAACAGTTGCACCAACTGAACGAAAAAAGTCATAATAGCATACTTCAGTGTGCAAATCATTAATATTGGAATAAAGTGGGCAAACTAATAATCACTATAACCTTAAAGAAAGACATATATCTGTAGGTACCTTGAGCATGCTGCCATTTAACATATACACATCTTTCACAATACAATACTATTCAGATCTTACTGCTTGTTTCTGATGAGTCAGGAAAACAAATTTCCGTTGCTCCAGCAACTTTAATTTTGTGGCTTAATATCTGCTTTATTAAAATACTCAGCAAGAATTTAAGTAAGCAGGACAGACTGTATTTTTTAATCCTTAAAGTAGAGATTCAATTCTGTAGAAACAAATCACCTGGCCGAAACAAGTTTCACCTTGCAGGATTTGGAGCCTCTTTTGGAGTATTTTCTTACTACTGGACAGAAAGGAACTCGGGAGAAGAAGAGATGCTTATAATGCACAACACAATAGATGATTATTATGAGATCTTGAATTCCTTTTCAGTCAGAATAAGTCCTGAGACAAGACAACATTTCTAATTTATCGTCGTAAGGCTAGTAGGGTTAAGACAGACTATTACCCAAGTCCCCTTTATCTGCAGCTTGAAGAACACACACACACAAAATCATACCACTGGCATTTAATGGCATGGGATTTTTTTTTACAGCTTCTCTTTTAAAAAGCAGTATTATCCGTGCATTATACTTCAAATGTGAGTAAGACACTTATTTTACTGAGCCTTCCTGTATTCTAGGATAAAATCCAAAGAAAGGCAAAGCCAGACCAGGCCACGCTTTTTCCACATTCATTGCAGCATATGCTGTATTTAGGCGAGCTCCCATTCATCCAGTGCACACGTCCCAGACAACAGGCAATCAAGAGAATTCATAATACTTTCAAGGACAAGATAGCACGACTGGGAAGACATGGGCAGGAAAGTCCAGGCTTGTTTAGGCAGAAAGGAAATCCCTCAACCCGGCCTACGGGGTTAAAAACCTTTGAGCCAAGGGGGAACGAGGAGGCGGCATTTCTACAAGCCTGCTGGGAGAAGGGAAAGGAGGCAGATCACCTGGGACAAAGCCAAGCCAAAAAGAATACCTGGAAGAGAAAGGAAGACTGGTGGGAGGAGACTGGCAAGGTGAAGCCTGAGAACAGCTGCCTGCTTTAGGTGAGCTGGTTTCCAAAAGAAGCAGAAAAAAAAGCAGGGCTGGAGCTGTAAATGCTCAAGGAAGGAATAAGAGGATGACCTCAACAAGATTAACTGCAGTTGCAGCACTGGAATACCTGAAGGACCAGCTTAAGGAGAAATTTCCTGACAGTTAGAACAATTAACCAGTGGAACAACCTGCCACCAGAAGTGGTGAATGCTCCAACACTGGAAATTTTTAAGAGGAGACTGGACAGCCATTTGTCTGAAATGGTATAGGGTTTCCTGCCTGAGCAGGGGGTTGGACTAGATGACCTCCAAGGTCCCTTCCAACTTATTATTATTGTTGTTGCTGCTGCTGCTGCTGTTACTACTACTATTATTATTATTATTATTTAAAATCTATGTGGTCATTAGAATTGACACCAGCTTGATGATACACAATCAATCAATCAATCAATCAATCAATCAATCAAGTGCCATTTAACAATTCATTGATTAACAAGGAAGCAGAATGCCTCTGGAAATATAGGACTGCCTGCTGGAAGTATTTAAATAAAAGGGCTGAGTGGTCTTTTTTGTTGGGGTTGCTGAGGTAGTAGAATCCTGTAATGAGCAGGGAGTCGGAATCAATGAGCCAATGGCCCTTTCCAAGCTTTACATTATCTGTAAGAATGACAAAGTGCACTGCTGTCTAATAATAACACCTCCATTAAGTAGATATGCCAGTTGAATTTACATTTACAGTATTATCAAAAGTATCAGTTACGTAAACAAGAGGATTTCAGTCTGTAGCAACTGCTTTCCTTAATAAGACCTCATTTCTAGAACGGAAAAAACACCTTTTCAACTAACAACAACAACAAGAAGATATAAATAAGCCAGGAGTACTTTTATTTTACCGTCACGTTTCTATAAATCTAATTTTGAGAACTGGTTCATTATCCCAGGGGTCCTCAATCCCTGGTCCCTGGGCCGTTACTGGGCTGCGGCATGCCAGAAAGCGGCCTCATTGTGAAGTGTGAAGCCCCATTTGCGGTATGCAGGCAAACACACAAAACCATTCCCCCTCCAGTCCACGGAAAAACCTCTCTTCGCGGAATTGGCCCCTGCCCCCTGCGCAATCCAACTCACCCTATGCTGATCTATTAGCATGCGCAGAGCTTCTTCGTCATCTGGAAGGATCCCATGGAAACGCAGGGTCTGCTCGGCTTCAGCCAGCCACTCCAGAAGCACATGGACAACCGAGTGGAATTCCTCTGCCTGCACAAATGGAGGTGTGGGTGTTTGTGTGTCAAGGAAGGCCGAACAAATATGTATGAAAACAATGGGCTCAGAATGGCACTTACTTACCATTCAGCAATGAAATCACATTAACTTTCAAGTAAGAAATCTGATTTAAAACCCCTTTGCTATCCCTGACTATAAAATGTCAAACCCTTTAAAAAAAAAATCTGAAGAGACTCCAATAATGAGTGCTTTTAAATGTACTATAAGGTTTATGCTACACATGAAAGTTGTGCGAGCAATTTGCTATCCTGCCTACAGATTACAAAAACAATGCTTAAGTCTATGAGCTGGAGCCATGCTAATGAGCATCAGTTAGTCTGAGGGAAGAAAGGGGGAAGTTAATTAAAGCTGTGTATAGATCCCACTTTCTCTCTGAGAGTTGAAAGCAACGTTGCTCCTGAGATAGTGCTTTCTGGTGACAGAGCTTCCCTTTTCCCTCAGGTTCTGTACGAGCCTTAGTTTTCCAAATTATAACACGGTTTTACAAAATCCTGAACAGACAGGGAAACAGGGTCTTCCCAAACTTGCATGTACAGATAGTTCTTGGCTTACAACCAATTGCTTAGCAAGTGTTTGAATTTATGATGGACCTCCCCAAGGCTACGTGTGACCCAAATTCTGATGGGGGGGGGTCAATCCCTCTGGGATTACATGATCGCATTTTGGGAGCTTGCAACCGGTTCATGTATATAACCATCTGCAGCATCCCAAAGTCACATGCGATTTATAACATATATTTTTTTTTTGCCACTAACTGGCATTTACTTCTAGTTTCTGCCAAAAAGTGCTTAAAAGCCTGCAGTGATTCACTTAACGACTATTGCAAATATGGTTGTAGAATCAGGTGGGTCACACGGTGATGAGCATAATGACTGACACAACTTTCAACGGTAATTTCGGGTTCGTATACACTTTGGAGCAAGTGGTGGAGACATTTCATAGTCATTTAAATCTCTCTCTGCCTGCCTGCCTGCCTGCCTGCCTATTATTTATCTCTCTATCTCTTTCAAACTATATATAATTATGGTATATATACACGGGATGTAGCTGGGATTCAGAAATGTTGCTTAAAATTCAGTTTGGTCTGTAGAAGCGACTACTACTTTTGTACAGGTTATTTGCAGTTCCAAACATTTCCAGACAGTTTGAACAAGACTGGAAAAATTTCTGGGAAATCGAAGCATCTGCAGACCATTACGTGGGATAATTTATTTATTTATTTATTAATTTAATTTATATACCGCCCTTCTCCCAGGGGACTCAGGGCGGTGAACAGGGCAATAATGTACGAATCTGCCCGCAATGGCTTGTTCATTTGTTTTAAAAAACAAATTCCCTGTCTTGATACCACACGTGGATCAGGTCATGATGATTCCTTACACAGATGGAGTTCAGTGTAATGCTTTTGCCTCTCACCTGATGAAGGGCCTGTTCCAGTCGAGTTTGCTTGGAGACCGAGAGCGCACAGACAGTCTCCCAGCGAGTCCCAAGCTCCTGCATTTGAACCTTAACCCAAGAGGAATCGTCACGGCTACCATCTATCAGCTCTCGAGCAGAGCGTTTCAGGGCCTGAACGCTACTGGTCCTTTTCCCCAGTTCCTTTTGAAAGCCCTGAGCAAAGGAAATTTTTTTTAAAAAAAGACCCTCTGTTAAATAAACTGTTAAGCATTTTTATGACTTACATGCAACATGACTTTTTTTTCCTATATAAAAAAAAACCCCTCCTGAGCACAACTGGTTTTAAAAGCATAGATTGCATTTTCTTAATTTTTTTTTTAAAGTTAAGTAAGGCTAAATGCTTTCATTTCAAAATTTTAATGACGTCTTCTGCTGCACTTATTCTTTACGTTTTCTAACATAGGTTTATTTCTTCTTGCTTTGCTCTTGATCAGCAGCATCCTAACCATGCCTTCTACAACAAAAGGCAGAATGGATATATTCAAACCTTATTTAGAAAATGGGTTCTTCTAACGGGAATGTTTTTAGCAGCTCTCTGGTCTGTAGGACCACTGAGAGTTGGAAATGTTTGTTGGTTCATTAACTGAAGTCTACTATATTACCGCAATCTGATATAATTACTCATTAATATGGCTTGTTGAAACCAACTAAATCCTATGGCTTATTAAACTATTTCTCAATCAATTATAATTAGACAATTCAGGATCCAAATGCAATGCTAATCTACACTGGATACTTTTAATTTAGTTTTCATGGCCGTAGCAAGGAGAAAAGGGAACAGGCACTCTGTGAATTGGAAATAAGCTAGGCCAAATCCCAGCCCAGTAAACCATGATTATTTTATGATTTCAAAAATAAAACTTCCTTATATTATTTGAGGTCAAGAGAATATTGCCTTACCCGCAGGCAATTTACAAGGCGCAAACATCTTGAAGTAATCAATTAAAATAACAAGTTTTATAACGTAGCACAGATTCCAAAACAAATTTTCGAGCCAACCAAATCGCCAGTTTTTCCTAAGAATTTTTTTTATAGAAAACCTGCAGTTTAGGGGGTTTTAATTTATTAAATAGTTTCACGAGTCTTTCTGACAAAGAATAAATTGATATCGCGGTCACCCAATCAAAACAATTTGTAGAGTCAGACTTAAAAAAGAATACAAACGTTACTGTAATACGGTCATTACTTTGTGATTATCTATCAAATTCATCACTAAATCAATGTCTCCGTGCACAGGCTGGTCTTCGGCCAGCTGCGGTTCTACTTTGTAAAGCCAATCTATCAGAGCCTGAAGAGCATCAGTAAATTGTCCAGAAAACAGGAGAGCTTCTTCCAGTTTGTTTTGTCTGAAGAAAGAAGATAAAGACGCTTTTTAAATACACTTTAAAAAACGTCCTTTCATGTACATTCATTAGGAAAAATACTATATCGATAAAGGAAAGAACCAAAATTTATTTGTTTTTAATAAAATAGAAGAAAAGGTAAAAATGGTAAAAAGATTAAAATATATACAGTATATATATTCTTATCAGTAGTCATAGCCAACTAAAACCGCTCCTTTGTTGCAGCAGTGATACAGGAGCATCTCTGTGTTGCTTTCCTTCATGCCCCAATGGACATGCAGTAGAAGAAGCACTGAATAAATTCAGCTGTTCTTTCTCCTACGTAAACCAACTTTTGGATTTACATTTATCCACTCTGTAGATTAAACAGCGTAATGGTGGTAATAATGCCCAATTTAGGGAGCATGCTTTGTCTTAAGATACGAGGAGTTCCATCCCTTTTGACATTGCAGAAGGCCCTCAGGACCTGGTCACGTTATCAGGCCTGCAGCTCCTAGAGAACTGGAGATTTGCTCAGATGGCTCCACTGTCGAGGTGGCCATTTTTATCCCCTCTTTGCCTAGCAGTTTATATATTTGGGTTTTTTTATACAATTTATTTAGATTTCTGTATTTGTTTTACATCTGATGTTTCTATATTTGTGGGTTTTGTCGAATTGTTCGTCTGTTGCTCAGAGTCACTTCTGGTGAGATGGGTGGCTAAACCAATTTGACTGACTGATGAATAAGTAATCCAGAATTTGAGACTGCAAAGCAGTTGCTGCAGTTCTTCTACCTAAGTCTTTATCCAAATAAAGATATATTTCTATTAGTACGCCACTTCCTACCCACTACACAATCCCCTACTCATCCATCTTCAGGGTGGCTACACGCCCTCACAGCACCCCGATGCCAACCCCAACCTTCCCTGAACTTTGACAAAATGTTATGCTTGTTTTCAGATGGATTAATACAACACTGAGATACTGGTGTTTATGTATGTTTGTCAATGTTAGTTTCAAGAGAATACTACAGATATTGGGGCTAAATTCGTTCCTCTAGGAAAACAAGATCCTCAATCCCAGGCCTAACAGATGCGCAAAGGAAAAAAAACATGCACATCTGCAGCCATCTACTTCCCGTGGTTAGACACAGATCCCTATGCCATTCCACAGAAACTGGTTGAGAAAGAGCAGATCTCATTTCATCACACTGATAAAAAACAAACCATATGCTTAAACTACAGCTGGCTGAGATTTAAGCAGTTTTATTTAAACATTTCCAAGGCTGCACGTGCAGCCAAGAACTCCATCCTGTGGCTCAGAGTGGCCTCTTGTGAGATTAGACTTATCAAGGTCAGATATTGGCAATAAATTAAGAGAAAAGCCAATGATATAAAAAAGAAAACAGAGTCCTTTCCGCCCAGTACTATGTTTTATGGGTCATCTTTTAAATGTGATGCGTAGCTTTAGGTTCTACCTTTCTACAGATTTTCCACAGACCGTATCCCATTTGTCTCTAAGCTCGCTCAACATATCGTCCAATTTCAGACTGTCATCAGCAAGAGAAGTTTTTTCTTTTAAAGAGCGTCCACTCCTGTTTGTGGTGTCATACACAGAATGTTTGGCTCCAAGAGCTTTTTGGAACTCCTGTGCAAAAATAAGAAGAGGAAAAACTGTCACAGGAAACAAGCAGGGCATGTAAACTATAGGACAAAACTTATTTTGCGCTATTCGGCATAGATCACAATGGCTACAATTTGAATACAAGCTACAATACAAGCTGTATTTAGGGAAGAAAAGTCATAAAATTTCATTGAGATAGCAAGAAACCAGAACCATTTGGCTTGTAACAACAAAATTAAAACATTAGAAAATCAACTGAATTTAACTGAGCAATAAAAAGATGTCATCTGAAAGAACTGGCAGAAGAACCAAGCTCTTCAGTATGGTGTAACAGCCCATCGATTTGGGATTAACATAAACAAAACTATTACTATTCTTTTTAATTTAAATGGATCAGAACTGTATGAGTACCAAACAATGTCTGGTTTAGTTGACTTCTGAAGGTGCAAATTGCTTTCCATTTCTTGCTGTTAAAAAATTAACACGGCAGCCCTTAGGATTGTAGACATTCTCCATATGGCTAAAGAACTCCTTAACAATTTACCACGACAGACAGCACTATCAATCTCTTCATGTAGTCTTTCAGAAACAAATATTATTTAAATCAAATTGTAAGTTATAAGTTTAAGGCTTTAGTAAGATACAGCTTCAATGACAAAGGGAATTAAAGTATATTTAAATTGCATGTGCTTGATTTTAACAACACTTACTTCTTGATCATTCAACACTTTAAACCTCAAAGAGCCTTTTATGCAATAAATATCAAAAGTTATCTGATGCATGTCTTTGATCAAAGCTGCACCAGAGCTTTTGTCATGGAGCCCTAAATATGCGCCACGTTTTCGCAGAATAAGCAAGAAAAAAAAAAGAACAGTTAACTCTGTATTCTAGGCAGTATTCTGCTTATCTTAGCCAGTGCAATTCTAAATCTGAATTAATTTATACTCTAAGATAAATAAAATTTAGAATACGTTTCTTGTAAATATGAATTTGATCTCCAACTCTATATATTACATGTATAATTTGATTCATATTTCAATTTTATGACTTAGAAGTGTTTATTTTCCAGTTTGTAATTAAAATTAGCTACTTTTAAACTATTCCCTTTTTCCTGATAATGTTTGTCTTGTACAGATGTGTAGGCAAAATTATATGCAGTAACTGCCATGATTTTCCATAAAAGAAATATCTGCTAGTGAAAGCCTAGGTAGGAAATGTTCCCTGCCAACTTCTCTAGCCCCACAATGTTCACTATCAATCCAATCATACTTTTGTCTTCTGTCTAGAGAGACATATTCACTTACTAATCAACATTGGCTGGGTGACCCCAGCTCTAAAATAAATTCCCTAGAAAATCATAAACAATTGAATAGAATTCTTTATAGAATAGAATCCTTTATTGGCCAAGTGTGATTGGAAACACAAGGACTTTGTCTCTGGTTCATAAGCTCTCAGCATACATACAAGTGTACAACGTGATATATCATGATCATAATCACAGTCATCATAATCCATAAGATACCATACTCAGTGATAGTCATAGGATATGAAATAATCAATCAATAGGATACTAAAAAAAGCAAACGAAGTAAATCAAGAGATACAAACAACAAAGTTATAGTCATAAGAAGTTAAGGAAATAGGTAATAGGAAAGATGAGAAGGATAATACTAATAGTAATACAACCCTACTAGGTGGTTTGACATCTCAGGGCATAAGATAGTGTTGTGGGAATTAGTTGTTTAGCAGAGTGATGGCAGGGAAGAAAAAATGTCTTTGTATCTGGTTGTTTTGGTGCCCAATGGCCTATAGCAAGGGTCTCCAACCTTGGCAACTTTTAAGACCCGTGGACTTCAATTCCCAGAATTCCCCAGCCAGCCTGGGGAATTCTGGGAGTTGAAGTCCACGGGTCTTAAAGTTGCCAAGGTTGGGGACCCCTGGCCTACAGCATCATCTTGAGAGAGGAAGTTGAAACAGTTTATGCCCAGGATGCCAATGATCAGTAACAATAGTATATCCTAGCAATTCTGCATATAAAATAAACTGTGATAAGCCAATAATACAGCACCTAATTGCTAAAGCACTTTTAAATATTATTTTTTTTTAAAAAAAAATCCTAGGATATGGACTGCATGAACAATGTTTTCTGTTATTTTACATTTAAAGATACCAATGGAGACAAAAACTGATAAGAAAGCAATGAATGTGCCTTATTTTGGCACAAATATGAGACAGACATCTTTTTAAAAATTTTGGTTTCTTTCTACTTTTGGCAAAGGCAACTTTCACGGAATAAATCCAAGTAATTCTGGGTATTACACATATCTTGCTTTTATGTTGATGCAAGATACTAAAACCAATGAAACTTTCAATCGTAATTTTGTGGTTTACTTCATAATGCAAGTTTCGAGGAAACAGAAGATTACAGCAATATGAACAGACCACAGGCAAACAATTTGATAAAACAGATTTGCCAGGATTGTGGATGCTCTTGCACTGGGAATGAGACGTTGATCATTTTAAACTAAATTAATTATGCTAGTAAACATGTCTCTTGAGTCATCTTCTGTGAGCTGATTTAAAATGATGTGAGCTGACGACTTCAGATCCTACCAAATATGTTATAGACTCAGTTAATCTTACAAAATACTTTGGGCTACCTAGACAACTGATTCAAAACATGCTGCTACTCCCCTCATTATAATCATAACTTCTTTTCATTCCCCGGAGCCCTGCAGAAGAGACACACTTTCACTGCTCTTCAGAAAAGTACAGGTAGTCCTCGACTTACAACAATGCATTAAGTGACCATTGAAAGTTACAATGGCACAAAAAATGACTTATGACCATTTTTCACAGTTAACGACCTTTGAAACATCCCCATGGTGTTGGAAATAGACTCACACCATGCTTTCCCTCCAACAGGAGGAGGTTCCAGCTGGAGAGGCACTCTCAAAGATGTCCTGGCACTAAGTGACAGAGAAAGCAACCAGAACCTTTAATTGCATTCAGAAGCCAAATGGCAACCAATGTAGATGTTATCATATGTGTCAATGCAACTGGGACAGCTACAGCTGGTTCAAAATGCTATACAGGCACTACCACCACAATTGAGCCCAAAATTTCTGTTGCACATTTGTTAAATTGAGTTTTGCCCCATTCTACGACCTCCCTTGCTACAGTTGTTAAGTGAATCACTGCAGTTGACAAGTTAGTAATCTGGTTGCTAAGTGAATCTGGCTTCCCCGCTGACGTTGCTTGTCAAAAAGTCGCAAAAGGGGATCACATGACCTTGGGACACAGCAACGGTCGTTTAAGTATGAACCGGCTGCCAAGCATCTGAATTTTGATCACATGATCGTGGGGATGCTTCAAAGGTCGTAACTGTGAAGAACGGTCATCAGTCACTTTTTTTCAGTGCCGCTGTAAATGTTGAACGGTCACTAAATGAACTGTTGTAAGTAGAAGACTATCTTATGCTAAATAGATCAGATTGTAACAATCCAATCATACATTTCCTCCCTTCTCCCCTTTCCCATTCGTAACTCTGGTCCACAGAAGGACTGTTACAGAGAGGCAATAGATTGTCATGGAGTCACATGGGCCCCAGAAAGAAGCCCCTCGTCTTTCCATCCCAGCGTAACAACTGTGTTCTGAATCGTTAAGCCTTTCACAACTTGATGTTCCCCAGAAGTGCTATGACTATACCACTTGGAACGGCTAACCAGAATGCCCACTGCACAAAATTGAGCTAGTTGGAATATTGTTATGGTACGAGACTTCACTTCCTATGGATGAGAAGCTGAAATTTCTAATCGTTAGCACGACAGGAAAGCAATACAACGGAGGCAAAGGAAGTATTCAGAGACATTTCTAAAAGCGGCAAGACAAAATGCTATCATTCCATTGACAAGCAAGATTATGCAAGTGAAGACCCGTGTTTGAAGTCAAGCATACGCAAATCTAACTATTGGTTGGCTGCTTAGTCAGCCAGAGGTTCACACTGAACTTGGCATTTTTATTCACTTATCTATTGTTATAATTATTAATAACAATTAACATTAACACTATGTCCTTTTCCAGAAAGCTATAGAGGGGAAAAAATCCATGTTTTTTTCAAATGGGGAGAGGATGGAGATAATTTTACTAAAGTAATTAAAATATCAAAATTCTGAATAACAATGATTGTATTTAAAGGCGATTCCCCACAATATGAAAGCAGTTCAAACCCAAAATATCAATTAGCCTCTTGTGAATCCTATCGTCAAACTAAGCTGACTGCATATATGATAGCACTGAGTTCAGACTGGGTAACTCACTGGCTCATCTTACCCTTTAGCATGGTCTTTCATGATCACATATGGTTCCCTTCTACAAGAATAGAGGTTTCTATAGAGAAGCCTGCCAATTTCTATTTCTTTTATAAGATGGGATTTGATAGTAGCAAGCATTCCAACTTGTGACCAAATAAATTGCTCTCCTCCTGCCTGTTACATCATGATGTCCAGCCAACAGATCAGACAGGCTCTACATTCCATTATTAGTGACTCACCTTATGCTGGGCAAGCTGCATCTTAATTTTGTCTGGATCATTTGCAATTTCTAATTCTGCATCTAAAGTCTTTTCTGAATCATCCAGCCATTCAGTAAGTTTGATCCAAGCTTCATGGAACTGCAGAAAAACAAGAGGTGCACTTGTGTTTTTCCAGCAACAGACTATCAGTAAACATTGCATCTCAAAATATTAAATGTGAAAAATATAATAATCAAAATCAGGGAATTAAAAATGAGCCTGGACAATATATTGGAAAGAATGGCTTGTTTTTCTTTCTAACAGCCTTTTTGATTTGCAAATTATTTTACAATAGATATTTGTTCTTTCTTATTCTAATTCTTCCAGAAAGGTTGATATAATACAAATGTCACTGATGGATAATTAATGCACTTGATGATGCATTAATGCATATGAATAAACCTCACTATATCTAATGTGAATTTAAAAAGTATTTTCATCTACTATTTTATTGGATTCATTGCACAGATGATAATGTCAGACCTCAGGTAAAGTCAACAGTGCAATGGAGTCATAGAATCAGAGCGCTGGAAATGATCGTTTAAGCCAAGTAATTCTGGCAATATCTCTTCAGCTACCATGTGAACAGATTACTAAAGACTGCCCACCATTTACTTGAACTTTGGGCTTACGGGAAAATGAAAAGAAAAAAGGAGTGGGGGACTTCTAGTTATTCAGTTTCTTTCCAAGAAGCCGTGGATGTGCCTTCTGGTCAAAACATGGGAGATGATGGCAGAAACCTGATAAGTATATGACAGTATGCCCATCTGAAAAAAAGGGCTAAAGGAATGTTTTCTTCATAATTGCTCCATCATTTGCCTGCAGTTACTAATATTTCTCAAAAACAGGTATCAGCTATCAATTTTACTATACAAAGACAAGAACAAGTAACCATTTTTACTTATTTCTTTAAAAATAACCCAACTGACAATTAGTGCATATATCTCTAAGGGAAACATTTGAATTTTTTAATTGCTGCTTTCATTCATGCCTAAGCTCCCCTTACATGCATTCAGCAGAGCCATGCTGAATTAACACCATGTGTAGGAAATGATCCTGAGTCACTTGTCCCCATCCCCTTTTAGGCTCTTGTGTAGTTAGAACAAAAAAAAAATCTCAACATAACAACATATATCTCATTTCAAACTACAAACAAGTTGAGAAAGGGGGCAAAGTGTGTGTTGATCTGAGATATAGTCTTTAAAATTGAGATGGCACACTGCCATGTTACCTGTTTGGCACGCTTTCTTGCATCATCCAAGGCTCTTCCTCTTTCTACTAAACGCTGAACTACTTTTTCCCACCTGCTCTGGACACTAATGAGAAGATTCTTAATGAGGACAACATCCTGTTTCTGGCTGAAGTACTTCAAATGAGTTCCAGTTTTGTCTAGCTGGATAATCCGGTCACGATGAGCATTTACTTCATTGGCAAAGACCTTCCAAAGGAAAAAAGGTAATAGTGAAATTTGAAAAATATCTCAAAATGTAAAGCTGCCCATCGTATCGGCAGAGAAAATATATGATGTTACTTAGAAACCGATCTTAAGAAGCTAAGTGTTACTGAGCTGATTTATGTACAACTCAGCCCAATGCATCTAGGGTGGAAAGTTATAATTCTGCTCCTTTCTTTCATACCTTGTGTTCATCAATCTGAAATAGGACAGTGTCTAAAATAAGACTTGGCCGAGATGCCACTGTTAAAATTTGCTCAGCTTGAGTAAGCCAGTTGATAAAATCCTGCAACGAATTGTGGAACTCCATTGCCAAACTGAGAGCTTCTTCCAGCTTGATCTGTAAGAACACAACATAATTAACCACAGTGGAAGCATTACAGAATAGTAAATCACGTTACGGTTGAATATAATTTGGAGGAGGCCCATTGCTGTTGGCTTTTTCCCCCTTAATCATTTTTCTAAGCTAATATTAACACGCATTTTGTTCTAAAACGCTATCTGGATAAAATATTGCTGCGCAATGGTTAAGTAGGAAAAGAAGGGGGGAAAATGGGGACTGAGCAAAAAGAAAGCATCTCATGTCACATACTGACCTCTTAAAACAAAAACAAATCATTCTTCCATGTTCAATGATAAGACCAAGAAGCATTTAGAGAGAAATTCACTTGCTTTCTAGTTTCGATCTTTCTTGCACAAATAGGACCATGTGCTCAGTACTGTATGAAGGGTATCAAGAATGGCTCAGAAAACCATTGGGTGAAGTTAATCTAGCTTAAGCCTTATAATTTGCACAGAAGACTGTTTCTTGCTGCAGAATAAAGGTCCTCCTGAGTCAATTAGCAGCCTAGCTCAAAAAGAAAAACTGCACAAAAAGAAAAACTGCCCCTGCTGTCTTCCAGGGAACACATATCACAAACGACACTTACGAACCACAGTGAATTTAGCTTATCTTTAAAAACGTTTCACTGACATCTTGCCCTCCAAATAAACCGTGGCTCCTAGTATTCATAAAACAAATTGGCCCATAATCACAATAGCTCCAAATTTTGGGAGATGTGATGATCCCAAGATATCTTAAAAGCACTTTGTGAAGGAAAGCTTATCTACATCCTAAGTGACAGCACATGCAAGGAAGTGAACCTCCCAGACGTGACTAAGTGCTTCTAGCTAAAAGCTGCATTACTGAACCAGTCTGTTAATTTCTACTACACTAGTCCTCAACTTACAACCATTCAAAATTACATTGGCACTGAAAAAAAATGACTTATAACCATTTTTGACACTCCCACACTGAAATAATCTAACATGAAGATTCCTAAATGCATAGACAAATTTCTCATATTCATTCTGTAACATACTTTTCTTTCGCTGAGTTTGGTCTCTACTGATTCCCATTTTTCTTTAAGATTATTTATATCCTGCTCAACATTAGTTTCCTTTGACTCTGGGCATCTTGCAAGCATCTGTAGGCCCTTCTGCATCAGACATTTGTATGTTTCTTCCTTAGTTTCAAAGGCAACACAAAGTTCCTAGAGAGAGAGAGAAAATAGCTAAATCATTTACAATAAATGTTGATTCTAAACTATTAACCTCTAAAGCAGTTGTAGGGAATTGTTCTATGACTGTGGGCTTTATTTTTGTGGGGAAAGATTGTGTGAGTTAAAAAAATAATATGAAACATTCACCAGATGTCACTAGGAATGTGCCCATAACTGCATACAGAATTATTTGCATTCTTTGGTTAAAATGAATCAACAATTTTAAAAAGTTAGTCAAATGCATGAGTTTCGTAAGTCTTTATAGGCATTCTGTTTGTTAGGTACTTTGAATAAATATTTGAGCAAATATTTTAATGTTATTTGTTAAGTAATCTTCATGGTTATTTTGCACAACTGGCCTTGCAGAATTCTGGGATCATGCGAGACCAAAGACATTTCTACAATTTCATCTGTAGAGGTTTCAATACACAACAAAGAATATGTAAATTCCAAATTCAGAAAAACTTTATTATTTAGTGAATGGTTATCTTTCAGAAAGAATTTTTTTCTGGAATAAAAATGCCTTTTACTTTAGCAAAGCATTTCTGCAACTGAAAAATAACCCAGGAAAGTCTGATCTATTACTCAGATGCAAAGAAAGTCATTAAAAAAAAACCTACCCAAGAGAGAGGCATTCTCAATCACATCTTGGCATTTCAGACCTAGACTGGAATCTTGGCAATGCTTACCAAACCACTAACTATAAGTTATGAATATGCAAGTAAAACTGGGCCTGGGCATGTTATATTCCAAGTCCTGGAGATAGGCAACTCACTGAAAATAAAGTAATCCAATTATACTGTCTTGACACAGAAAAAATAGATTCTGTCTTCATACGCTGGCAACTGGAGTTGGATGGATCAAGAAATAATAAATGGACAATAAAGTTGAGAGATTAACACACATAATGGCAAGTTCTCTATTTGGAGAACTTGGAGGAAATTAAGAGTTTGGTATTAGGACAAGTGGATACGAAGAACAAAAATTATATATACAACTTTATAGCAGATAACCAGAGACCGTTATTTCCTTAAAATTGTTTTTTTTCTCTAAACTAATGTGAGGATTGTTCACCTATGGTAATTTACAAAATTAATGTCTTTAGAGTTATTTTCCTGTGCAGAATTTGCACATTTTTCATTCCAAACAGCCACAAAAGGTTAGTTTCCAAATTTGGGCCATTTGCACTATTAAGATCCTTACCATATGGGTATTAAGCTGCTCTCTTGCAGTCTCTGGTAAGCCACCAACAGGCTTTGATGCCAAAAGGTGACGCTCAGTTTCTGTCAGCCATTGTTGTAAGTCTTCAACATCACCATGGAAACCCTGGGCCTAAACAAAATGTCATCATAACTCTTCAGAGCATATTTCATTACAAAGGCTTGCTGTATCATCAGCTAAGCTAAGGCACTGCAACTGTTAAACACAGTTAATCACAGAATTTTTAAAAGTCTACAAACCTAAAAGGAAATACCATTAAATTAAGAATTCCCTAAACAAAAAAAAAGTTTTAAAACAAAAGGTTAAAACAAAAATTATACATACAGTGAAATGTTATTGAGTGAGAGGAAAAAAAGAAAGGAAAAAACTAAGTAAACTTATACCAATTATATAAAATGTATTGCTGATTTACAGTTCAAATCCCAATTTATGACTGGGAATTTCCACTTGGAAGCTAAAAATACACACAGAACAATCTGTCCAATTTAAGATTTCTAATTAGGTATTTCAAGTTATTGTTGTTGTTAGTTGCGAAGTCGTGTCCGACCCATCGCGACCCTATGGACAATGTTCCTCCAGGCCTTCCTGTCCTCTCCCATCTTCTGGAGTCCATTTAAGCTCACGCCTACTGCTTCAAGTTATTAGTAATTTATAAAAAGTATGTTCCAATGTTTTAATATTGCAGAGAGATAGCAAACTGTAAGGAGAATTTTAAAGTGCCTACCTTTGGCTTCAATGGGCCCAAATTTAACTCAATACACCTGGATGAACTTTTACATAACTTCTCATACACACCTGGATCAGAGCACTGTCCAGCTGCTGTTTCCTTTTTTCTGTTTTTTCCAAGACATTTTGCCATTGTTGATTCAGCAGCTCAAGTTTGCTTTGTAGATTGCTAGCTTCTTCCACAGCACTTGATTGAATCAGGTCATTTCCCGCTTTTTTAACTGTTTCCACAGTAGATTGGTGAGCCAAGACATCATTTTGCAGCACCTGAAGGAACAAAAGCTTGCAATTCCTTTCTGTGGTTTTTTGTTTAAAAAGTCATTCATTTCATTCAATTACCCTCTGTAACATCATGATTTCAATAAAATCTAATTTTTAGAAATACCGCAGTACAAATTAGAAGGTTTGCATAATTGAGCAAATCCTTTGAGATATGAAGGCTATTCACTTATAAAAGCAATTCTTACTTCTTTGGGATATTCTAGAGCAGCTGGGAATTCCAGGAGTTCAGATCCACACATCTTAAAGTTGCCAACGTTGAGAAACACTACTCTAGAGAGTCAATAGCAATAGCTTTTAGACTTATATATCACTTCAGAGTGCTTTACAGCCCTCTCTAGGCAGTTTTACAGAGTCACCCCCCTCCCCCAACAATCTGGGTCCTTATTTTACTGACCTCAGAAGGATGGAAGGCTGAGTCAACCTTGAACCGCTCAGGACTGAACTCCTGGCTGTGGGCAAAATTAGCCAGCAATACTGCATTCTAACCACTACACCAGGGTTTTTCAACCAGTGGTACGGGTACCAACCTGTGGTACATTGGCACCTGGCAGGGGGTACACAACCATCCTAGAAAAGTGGTTGCAGGGGAGGGGAATGAGATGAACAACCACACAAGCCTGAGTGAGAGATGGCTGGAGCTGCAGGGCTGTCAGGGCTCAGTGAAAGCGCCAGGATCACTGCTTCTTTGGGGCCGTCAGGGCTCAGTGGAAGAACCAGGATCAGCGCCAGGGTCCAGTTGGAGCTCGGCACTGATCCTGGCGCTGATCCTGGTGCTTCTGAGCCCAGAAGAAGCGCCGATCAGCTGGAATGTTGCAGCCCCAGGGTCTTGTGATTTACAGATGCCTGGCAACTGATTCATATTTATGACGGTCACAGTGTCCCAGGGTCATGTGAAGTGACCAAAACCTGCTGCAACCACCCAGCAGACAGGGGGAATAAAAACCAAACACCCCCCACCCCACCCACCCCCGCCAATCCTCAACAGAAATGCTCACAACAATGAAAACCTTGGACAGGAGGAAGAGCGCCACCGGGCAGGCAGGCAGGTGTCTTCCTCGGCTGTAGCTTGGGGGGCACTTTTTTCAATGCCATTGTAACTTCGAACAGTCACTAAGCAAACTGTTGTAAGTCGAGGACTACCTGTACTTCATCTTTTGGGGGGAGGTGTCATCAAGTTTTTGACACCATGCTAGGCAACTGGTGGTACTCAGATGTTGCCATATCCTAAAAGTGGTACAATGGGTGAAAAGGTTGAAAAGCCCTGCACTACACCACTGCACTTATGACTTGTGGTTTTAATAATTGGGGGGGGAGAGTAAAAAAAAGTAAGCTTTTTTTGTAGTCATAGAGCAAGAGATAATTTTGTAATCATATTTGCTGAAGAGAAAATTGGAAGCTTTTTTCTATTTTTTTTATTTTATTTTCTCACTGTACATTTTTTCCTTCTAAGGTTTTAAAGCTAAAAAAATGCTTTCAATATGCTCAATTGTTCAGATCATCCCTATCTAAGTGTATAATTCTAAAACATGCATACACATACGTTAATTTTAATGCACAATGAAACCAATGTTATTCCAGCACTCATTCAATCTCCAGTTGTTTTGATTCCACTTGTATACAGTATTTCATTTAATTTACATTTTATTTGTTTGGACATTATTTTTTGAAAACTGAACATAAAACACACTATGTGTAATTATCGTGTAACCAGCAGGAAATCAGATACCTGTTCCAAAAGTATAGGAGCAAGTTGGAGTCACCTAACCTACAATCTGAGTAGAAGTTCTCTTTCCTGTGCACAAGCAAAAAAATCCTTTGTAATGTGACTGTGTTTGATATGTTTATTGTTTTATACATTTTTGCTGCTTCCCGCCCAGAGTCATTTCTTGTGAGATATGAATTTGATAGATAAATAAAATAAAGTGAGCAATACAAAAGAGGCGTGACTCAAGAAAATAGGCATGCAGGAGACAGTGCTATAAGAAAAGGGGCTTGGGAGCCAGTCTTTAGTTAGGAAACAAACTTTCAAGCCTTGGATCTGAGTTCCTGAATATGTGTTCGTTCTGGTTTCCTGACTGATTGTGGACTGGCACATGATTAACTTGGCTCTTATTTTTGGATTTGTCTGCACAGAAGTTTGGCTTCTGAAATATGCTTGCTTTTTCCTGAGTTCTGCATTCACGCACTCTGTTGAGATTTGAGCTCACATAAGGACCGTTTTTTAAAATATTTGACCTATTTCAACTGTTAATATGGAGCAGTTATTTCCATTCAGCAATTATATCTAACAATAAAGCCCAGACATACGTGATGTTTGGCCAGCTCAATTTCAATAGCCTTGGGGTCGCCTCCCACTGGCCTCTGTTCATTCAACAGGTCTTCAGTGTGTGTCAGCCATGTCAACAACTCATCCAGAGCATGCTGGAACTGCCCCAAAGCTAATAAAGCACCTTCCAGTTTATGCTGTTCAAAAACAAGAACATAAAAATTGAAAACCATGACACAAATGCTAAAAATCTTCAAGCGTTTCAGTATGTATTGAAAACTAACATGAACACCTAGAAGTGCCACCCAAAATTTATTTTACATATAAAATCTGAAAACCAGACTAGAGAAGAACATTTAAAGCAAATAACATATTTTATTGTAATTATTTAAGAATTCTTGAGTGGCTTACGTTTACCTCATTTACCTTATGAGCGGTTAACGTGCAAGTCAGTGACTTTAAAACTCCATGACAGGTTTGGTATTTAAATCTTAATATATCAAAGTCCAAGAAAGTGCACACTGTGAACCTCACATCTTGTTGCAATATCTTGTTTTTAATTTTTAAAAATTGTATTAGTAAACTATAACAAACATTATAGTATGTCTGATCATAAGGAGGGGAAAAGAAATTAGGAAAAAGAAAATTAATAAGAAATCTATTACTATTAATCTCCTGGTGGGAAACAAGAAAGTTTAGAAATGTGCTGGGGACGTTATGCCATTTTCTTTTCAGTTTGTTATATATTGTTTAAAAATACTCAAAGGAAATAGGATGACCAAATATGTATTTGATCAATATCCAATACTCATAATTGCTTATATATCATTATGTATTAATTACAACAAATGACATGATTGCTATTTGAAATACAGAGATCTTAATATGCCTTCGTTCAAATATTCCATTACACTTTCAGAAGATATGCTGCTACGTAAAGTAGGCTTTCAGCCAAGTTCAATTTACCTGGCGGCTAATGATTTTATCCTCCAGACATTCCCATAATAACTTGAGTTCAGACAAAGGATCTTGAACAGTATGCTTCTCACTTTCTTCTGTGACTTTTTTCAACAACAGTTCAGCCTGATGGTTCAGTCGTTCCATTTCTATCTGTTGTTGGTAGGCTTCTTTTTTAAATTGCTGTAGAAAGTCAAGAACACAAACATCAAAGGGAAATACCACCTTGTTAGTTTATTGTGAAATTTAGTGTCAGACTTTCCCTGAGCAATTTTCTGCTTAAGGAAAACTTATTTTTTAGCAAAAAAAAAAAGTGCTAAAAGAAGCCTGATGTCTCTAAAAAAAAAATTACTATAAAATGTTGAAGATCTTCTTCTTCTAGGGCAGGGGTGTCAAACTGCCAGCCCAGAGGCCGGATGCATCATAGCAAAACCGTGCCCACACCGTTGCTGGCAATGGCAAAAAAAGTCACGATACATCGCGACACGTCACGCGACATTGCGAGTTTGACATCCCTGTTCTAATCTAGGGGAAGCCTGTTTTGAATGAAAACTCTTTCTGGGAACAGAATTCAATCTACAGAACTTTCTAACCTAGTATTCTTCACAAGTTAAGACGACTAAAGCACACTTTTTTCTGAAATATAAATGGACAGCATACTTCATTGTTCCTGTATCTGAAATGTTTCACACTCAATTTAGTCCATAAAACAGGAAGTCTTTCAAAGCTTCCTCAAAGCGAAGATAATGTTGATGCGGCTCTGCACTGGAAGTGACTGAACCCAATTACACCTGGTGCAGGGATCCATCCCCAGAAGGAATTAACTGAAGGGAGGGAATCCATAGTAATATATCACACACAAGCGGAGCATACTCCTCTGCGACTAAACATTTTGGACTCCTGGGTAACGTACAATGCAAAGCTTTGACAAGTTCAAAACTCTGCAACCCTTCATCTCCTTTCTGCCTGGAATAGATTCGAAGTAGATGACTATCATGTGGACATATTCACTTCATTCTCTTTTGCAAAATATATCTTCCTATTTTTTTTCAACCCAGGCATACGACAGGAGGAAGTAAAATAAATCAGAGAGCTTTTTCTAGATGCATAGTTGTGGGGAGGGGGGAACAACACACAGCCTTACTTTTTGTATTGTATTTCAAGTTTGGGGGATTTATGAGCCATTATGTTCCCACTTTATTAAAAGCCATTGCTTCAAAGCTTTAAAGTCCTTTTTAATAAACGTTATCAGACCAAAGAACAGATATGTATCACATAACACAATTTGATCTAGACGTACAGGGGCAAGGCAGCTTTTTCCAAAGAGCCATGTGAGAAGGATCCCATTGGGTACTGCTTTCTGTTCCAACAAAACTTATGATACCATGGACTTTTTCCACCTTCCCCCCACTTCTTTGACAAGCATTAAAAAAAAAACTTGACTTGGGTTCTGTGGCTCCAACTGTCTCTCTAGTAAAGATATTGAGAGGTGCATCTGGGTGAGTTATGCAGTGATTACAAGAATGAAGCAGAGACATGCAGAAATCTTTCACATTCTGCTAAGCCAGGGTGATGTATCGCTATAATTGTCTGGCTCAGTCCCTAATGATTTCTTAATCCTTGCTTTCCATTCTAATAGAAATGTTGGAATCCTAAATTTTCAGTATCAAACCACTGTGCAAAGCTTATTTTGGCTGATGGTTTCCTGTTTATTTTTACAACTTGTCCACTTCAGCTTTGCACAGGCAAAAACAGAGTTAAGACTGGATCATCTAGTCTAAAACGGTGCTGCAAAACAGGATATCTCATATTATCTCCATTTCCTGTGTAAAATGCACAACAGTATCCAGGTATTATGAACAGAATGAGTCATCTTTTCATTCTAAACCGTCTTCTGGAATTCACTGGGGTTTTGTGTTTCAAACACCAGAAGGCTGGAAATGGAATGAATTCTGAAAATTTAAGAATAATCCATGGTATCCAAAATGAAGGAGCTTCACACATTTTAAAGGGGACATGGGGTGCTTAAGGAAACAATGCAGCGAGAAGAAATAACCTTGTATTAAAAATACCTCTCGTGATTTATCTTTTGCCAAAAAAAAATGAATTTCATTTTATGTCATACTCACAAGACAGACAGGAATTCAATTTATACAGTACAAAGTAGTTGCAACATGATCCAAGATACCATCCCTCACAAGAAGATTTAAAAGAGAAAGTTACGTTTCATACCTTCATTTCTTCTGTTTGCTGTTTTACTGTTTCTAGGTCTGTTCCAACTGGTGACATTGAAGCTAATTTACTACCAGCAATATCCACCCAATCAAACATAGCCTGTCAAAATAATATAATGAAAATCAGGGCAAAAAGATGATGTAGCATATTAACAATGAGCTGTGTATATAGAGAATACTGTTTGTTACATTAGAACAGGGGTCTTCAAACTTGGCCCTTTTATGACTTGTGGACTTCAACTCCCAGAATTCCTCAGCCAGCTTTGCTGGCTGAGGAATTCTGGGAGTTGAAGTCCACAAGTCATAAAAGGGCCAAGTTTGAAGACTCCTGCATTAGAAGAACTGCAAGAATTTATACATTTATGCTCAGTTTTCCGCATACTATATATTTTGCCATTTATTTTAAAATTCTGATTTGCCTTCATACATGATGACATCAGGACACGTTTTCCCACCCCAGTTGCTCTGAAGTTTAGAGAACATTCTGAAGTAGTTTTAGGATTTGGAGGGGGAGTTGGGAGACATGAAGAAGAAAGTCCTGTCTTGTCTAACACAAGATAAAGCCTTTTGGTCTAGAACAGAACAGCTTCCTTTGGAAGCTGCCAATTCATTTGCTGTGATCCTGAATTTCTTCAATTAACCTTTGAAGGAAGTTCATGAACGTTAGTGTGTGTTCTGGGTTTTGTGGGTGTGGGTGTGTGTGTGTCAAAACAGGCAAGATGCAAGTCCTGCCTCTGTTGTGTGTGTGGATGCGATGGTGCATCTGTCATTTTGAATCTGCCACAGATGCTAATATATCTCTGTGTAACCTCAATCAAGATGTCCTCAGTCCACTCTAAGAACTTGCCGATATGGAATCTTCCATCTAGAGATGCCATAGACATGACATTGATGCGGTCATTCTTCATCATCAAAAATGCAATGAGGCTTCCTTTAAGGTGAGGAAGCTAAGCCATTAACTTTCAGCTCAGGTCTAACTCCACAGGAAATACCAGAAAGGCAGTTTAGCAGCATTTCCTTTGGAGTTGCAAAGATGGATGGCTTCCCATTAGTGGGAGTTTCTTCCTGGTTGAAGTGAAGGTGCCATTAGACTTAGGCTACCTCCCTACAGCCTTCTACACTGCTTGGAGGGGTGGCTTTGTGCTGGAAAAAAAAATACTGTCCAAAAGTGAAGATGGGGATGGAGCATGGACACAAGCCATCTTCCCATCCTTTAATTTTTATTTACTTAAAGAGGGCAATGTTAACTCTGGGGAGATGCTGTTCTGGGTGGGGGCTGTGTCAGAGAAGGCACGCTTCCTCAGTCCTACAAGTTGACAACATTTAATAGAAGGGACTGACTTCAAACCAATACTCAGTGAACTAATCACTTAGTCTACTAAGCTTAATGGGACCTGTTCAGATAATGAGTACAAGATTTCCATTTAAGTAAAATATTCCTAACTAATATGCATTATCTTTCATAGACAGATAAAGTCTATGAGCCAAAGTGGTGAAGCAGAGATTTCATTTGGAATTGTAAATGACCCAATTATGTTAAATCTTATGCGCTGAGCAGGTAATGTTAAGCAAGGCCAATGAAGTAATACAATAGGATTTTAGAAAATGTGAAATGATGTTCACTGAGTGAAATCCAACCATCTACCATTATAGATGTCACAAATAATTATGAATAGTTTGAACTTAAATCAAGTGAAATTTGCTTAAACTCACATAAATGAAATCTACTATAAAAAATTGCAGAAGAAAAACAATTTGAACCACGGAATAAATTTGTAGATTTAATATTAAAAGGGGTATTTAATGTACAACAAAGAGGCTGACAAAGATGCTGACAAATATTGCATCTCTTTCTATAGCTTAACCACTCACCTTTTTAAGGACTTTGCCTGAAAAATCTACAGCTAAATCAAGTACAAGTAGTTCTTGACTTACAACAGTTCTTTCAGTGTCTGTTCAAAGTTACAACAGCATTGGGAAAAGTGACCCATGACCATTTTTCACACTTAGGACTGTTGCAGCATCCCCTAGTCAAGTGATTTATATTGGGATGCTTGACAACTGTTTCATATTTATGACCGTTGCAGTGTCCCAAGGTCATGTGATCACCTTTTGCAACCTTCTGACAAGCAAAGTCAATGGGGAAGCCTGGTTCACTTAACAACTGTGTTACTAATTTAACAACTGCAGTGATTCACTTAACTATTTGAGGGAACACCTGCTGCCGGCATCAAACGCCCTTCGCCCAGTGCGCTCCCACAGGGAGGGTCTGCTCAGGGTGCCGCCGGTGAGAGATTGCCGGCGGGTGACACCCAGGGATAGGGCCTTCTCAGTGGGAGCGCCTGCCCTCTGGAACCAGCTGCCGGTGGAGCTGAGGACTGCCCCCGACCTCCGATCATTCCGCCGGGGCCTGAAGACCTGGCTCTTTGAGCTCTCAGGCCCAGGCTGAGGAGAAATTTTTAATTGGGGTTTTAAGTATACAGGGTCAATTTAATATTTTTTAATTTGGTTTTTTAACTTTTGTATGGTGGATTTTTTAATTTCCTGTAAACCGCCCTGAGTCCTCAGGGAATAGGGCGGTATATAAATGTAACTAAATAAATAAATAAATAAATAAATGTGGCAAGAAAAGTCGTAAAATGGGGCAAAACCCATTTAACAAATTTCTCACTTAGCAACATAAATTCTGGGCTCAGTTGTGGACGCAAGTCAAGGACAACCAAAGGCCAGTGTACCTGAATTGTGATTGTAACTGAATAAATACAGATACTCTTCAACTTATGACCATTAATTTAATTATAATTCGAAGTTATACCGGCATCCGAATTTGTGACTTATGTCCTGTCCTCAAAGTTATGACTACTGTACCACACCCAGAGTCAAGTGATCAAATTTGGCCACTTGACAACTGGTTCACATTTACAATGGTTGCAGTATCTTGTGGTCACACGATCTAATTCACTTAATGATTGTGGTGATTTGTTTAATGACCATGCTAAATTGGTCGTAAAACTGGGCCCAGTCAATCGTATCACTTAGCGACAGAAATTCCAGACCCAATTTGTGGTCATAGATTGAAGACTACCTGTACACACTTTCAGCAGGGTGCCTCCTGATCTACTTACAGGTAATTTTCGACTTATAACCATTCATTCAGTGAATGTTCGAAATTGATGCTACTGGGGGAAAAAAGGGTTTTTTTATCTGTGCCTGAAATTATGTTCATTGCAACACCCCAGCATGATCAAAATTTGGGCACTTGGCAATCAACCCACACTTGCCCTACTGAGGTGCTTAAATTCCCCCCACCTGCCTGTCTCTCTCCCCCATCTCGTCCCTTTTGGTTGCCCTACACTTTTCCTTGTGGGGTCACAAGCAGCCACAGAAACATATAGCTCCTTGGCTGCTTGCAATAACCGAAGAAATTCTCAGTAAGTGCCAGCAAACATTCATTTGCCCAGCTGCCTTCTCTCCAAAGCCTCACGTGGCTCCAGCCTGCCCCAGCAAGCAGGACAGCAAGCATTCCTTCCCAGTTCCCCGCACTAACTAACTTTTCACCTTTTGCGCCTAGTAGCTCACTGCCTTTGCTGTCTCTTTTGGGGACCCAGCTTCTCTGGCAAATGTTTCCTGCATACTGCTCAAGGTGTTAGATTTGAGACAGGGTTGGGGTGAGATTTCCGATAGCTTGAGCTATCTTGGAAATGTGGGATGGGACGATTCCCAAAGACAGTATAGCATTCCAAATCTTCTCACGCTCCCTTTCCCCCCAACGTTTAAGAAAAAGACAGGTGCTTTAAAAAAGAGTAGATCACTTCCCTGGTCAGAAGTACTTTTGCCAAATCATTTTCAAAGCAAGCACAACCCTATGTTTATAGATTCTGAAGAATAATTAGGTCATTATTCAAACATTTCATGATCCCTAATTGTTGTTTCATTTTTAAGCAACACCTTTCCAAATATCCTACCAAGAAAACATTATAAACAAACTGGATTTAAAGATGTACCTGCAGTCCATCTTGATACTGAACAGCAGCCTGCATAGCGTCTTCAAGTTTGTCAACACGTTCCTTCCATGCTTTATTTAAGCCATCCCAAATGGAATTTAGCTACATTTTAAATGGTGAGTAAAATTAAAAGAAAAAGAGTTTAAGTCTTTTGTATGTATGTATGTATGTATGTATGTATGTATGTATGTATGTATGTATTGATTACAATGCAAAGAATAGTTTTAAGTCTCTCTAAAATTGCAAGGAGAGGGACAATTCTAATTAGTTATTAAAAGTTAACATTAGTTTTCAATGCCATTTCCAATTAAGATTAGAATTCCTTTCATTCAAACTTTAGGACCTCGGTGGTTTTATTTTATTCAGCAGAAGAGCATAAGCCACGTATGTTGAAAATATACGGTTCAATTATTATTAAAACTTTTTAAAAATCTGAGATCGTAGACAATTGGTACAGACAATTTGGTATATCTAAATCAGTGTCTGACTCAATATAAGCCATGCTCTCCCAAAATTAGAGGTTTCTAGTCCCTTCAGAGAACCATTTAGTACCAAACATTTACATGATCAGTACCTCATCTATACTTTTGTTGACTAATGGTTTGTCAGGTTCACCACATGCAGCTATGAGTTCAGAGCCAAGATTCACAACGGCATCAAGTTCTTCTTGTAACGCATCTATCTCTTCTTTGATGGTCTAGATGAAAAAAAAACATGACTTTTCAAACTATCATATTACTATTTAGGAAAAGCACATTAATCACAAAATATAGTTCACTTACTATGGGTGTTTAAAGAGCGCAACATGTTATCTATGTTTAATAATTATAGTAATTAAACTTGTATGTTGCCTGATTGTCAAAACTCTGATCTCTTCTGCCAACTCAATAGGAAGTTACTGCAGAAGCACTTTGGTATTCCTTATATATTCCAGTGAGTTATTATAAATACATCTGCCATAATTCTTACAAAATAAGGTAAATACTAGCATCCCTTTAAAAATAGCTCACATTTCTTAAGCTTTAACAAATCATGATAGGATAATCTATAGAAAAAGGGTGGCATATGTTTTTCCACATGAACACAAGCCATTGTAATGGAATGTCTATTTCAAGGACTGAAAAAAAAATACAACATCTCCTCCTTGAAGTCAAAGTAGAATCCAGTGACGTCATGAAAGTGTCCCTATATAGAGGAAGACAGCCACTGCCTTCCCTGAGATTTCATTTTTCTTCCCAAACTAGCTTACAGTCCTAGGATTTCATAGAGCAGGGGTCCCCAACCCTCAGTCCATGGACCAGTACCAGGCTGCGGCATGCCAGCAACCGGGCTGTACAAAGAAGCAAAGCCCCATCCGATGGATGCAGGCAGCACACAAAACCACGCCCCCTCCGGTCTGTGGAAAAAGCTCTTTCCATGTAACCGGTCCCTGGTGCCCAAAAGGTTGGGGACTTCTGCCATAAGTACTATCTATGTCCAGGCCTGCTTAGTTTTTTGAGATAAAGGAGGGAGAGGAGAGGAGTGGGGAGGAGAGAGTGTGAGTTGATACCATAGTATCAGGATATCAAGTGCTAATCTACATCTCACCATTCATGGATGGTGAAGTCTTCCAAAATGTGCATACTTATAAAAGCCTACTTAAATATACTAGTACCCAATGATTTTGATTTGAAGGAGGAATACGATACTTAATGTACCTTTTCCAGGAAGTGGGCATAGAATTTCATCCTCAAGACAGCATAAGTATTTTATTTACCTCTGCTGCTTCCTGTTGTTGCTTCACCACCGAAGGATCAATCCCTGCTCCTTCTAGTTCTCTGATAAAATCTTGAGTATCTTTGATGGTAGCTATGAGAGCCATATGATCACACCAGAATTTCTCTGCTAATTCCATGACATCAAGGAGCTTTGCTTCCCTTTCCTCGGCCAAAGCATGGATATCCTCCCAGATAAATACCATCTGATCAAGCTTATCTTGAACAACTAGGCAGCAAAAATAACACAACAGTTACACAGGCAGAGCGATCTACATGTCCTTGAGAGGAGCTTGTAAATTATCTGTGATACTTTTATTTTGCAATGTAAATATTTTGGGATGAAAATGTGCTATTAAAGGATCAGATAAATAATGGAATATAAAGCAATAAATATATATATACGACTATCTATAACATGAAACATACATGCCTTCCCTCAGAAACAGCTAATGCAAGATAATTCTTCTGTTACAGATGTTTACATTCTTCTTTTTTAATGCTTCCAACAAAAATAGGGGAGGAATTTCCAATCTGGTAACCTCCATTACCTTTAGCAGATATGTCTTTATCAGCTCCTTCTGAACGTGCAATCATTTCTTCTCCACGGAGCTTTAGAGTTTCATACACTGGCTGCAGTTTTTCCAAATCTACAGAGACATTCTTATTTTCACCAATCTGTTCTTTAATCTTTTCAACTTCAGCTGAGATTGAAGGTGGCTGCCGCAAACGTTCAACGATCCGGTCCAGGTTCTCAATAGTTGAATCTATCTTATCATGGAACTGCACAGGCCAACAGAGAAGGGATAAGTAGGGGCACCTGGGTGAGTCACAAAAAATTGGCCACCCTCCCCCCCAAAAGAGCCAAATCAAATCTGGAGGGGAAAAAATGGGCTATTGCCCAACAAAATATTTACATAATCATTGTTCTGCATAAAATACTTCCCTGTCCTATATATATATATGGATAAAAAACATTAATATGTAAGACAAATCACATAGTTGAAATGAGTGCTTCTAAATCAAAACATCTGAATCAGGTTCAACTTGTAAGAGATTTGTAATAATAATTTGTTCTCTTTACTTCTGTATTATTATTATTTTAGCTGTGTTTTTTTACTGGTATCACAACTACCAGTAAATAGTTTCATAAATATTATTTTAAGCAAGTTTAACCACAATGTCAAATATAATGTTTATCAGTCCCTTTTATGCACTGACGTCTGTCAAAATCCCTGGGCTACACCCTTGGACAGCAAAGGTGATCAACACTCAAGGGCTGGAGCGCCTAACACCAGACATGTCACTGGAGGGAAAAATGGCTAAATTGTGTCTCACTTATTTCGGCCATGTCATGCAGGGGAATTCACTGGAGAAAGCAATTATGTTGGGAAGAGTTAGGGGTAAAAGGAAATCAGGCCATCAAAGAACGCAGAGGCTGGACACCACGGGCCAAAGCATAGAAAAACTCAAATAGTGCAAGGTCGTAAGATGTGGAGAGACCTGCCCATAGAACTGCTAAGAGTGGATGGTGGATAACATCATCATCATCATCATCATCATCATCATCACAATCCTGGCCCTCTCTCTCCTACTTCTCAGATGAATAATATTGGATATCACCAAGAGATTTCATGTAGATACTCAATCACACATCCAATTTCCCTCTTCTTTAGCTAAAGAATTATATGGACCAGGTAGCTATGCTGACTAGCTATTATTTCTACAGATTACTCACTTATTATGAAGTAAAGACTCTCTATAAAGATGAAAAGAACCATAAAATACAAACTTTCAGACAAAATTATTCTCTTTTCTTTTTGATCTTCGGAGGGTTTGTCCCTATTCAGTAAGGGCTGCAAATCAATGGAATGCAATTATTTTGTAAATGTATCAATCTAATGCAGATTTAATTAATCCCAAATCATATTTTTAGATGTGATTTTATCACTAGGAAAGATTTTTTACTGCATCAATATTCTTCAATAACATGCTTTAGTGAAGGTATCCTCAATTAATATGATTTTATATCTAGTATTGTATTCTAAATCAGGGGTCCCCAACCCCTGGGCCGCAAGCGGCAGGAGAGTGTGTAAAGCTTTATTTGTGCATGCGCGGGATTAAGTTGTATGTGTGAAATCATTCCCCACCCCCAGTCCATGGAGCCAAAAAGATTGGGACTGCTGGTCTAAATTATTAAACAAAAGATTTAAGTGTTACTATGTTTTATTTAAGGGACGTGGTGGCTCAGTGGGTTAGGACGCTGAGCTTGTCGATCAGAAGGTCGGCAGTTTGGCGGGTCGAATCCCGAGTGCCACGTAACAGAGTGAGTGCCTGTTACTCGTCCCAGCTTCAGCCAACCTAGCAGTTCGAAAGCACATAAAAAATGCAAGTAGAAAAATAGGGACCACTACGGTGGGAAGGTAACAGCGTTTCATGCGCCTTTGGCATCTAGTCATGCCAGCCACATGAACCACGGAGACGTCCTCGAACAAGCGCTGGCTCTTCGGCTTTGAAATGGAGATGAGCACCGGCCCCTAGAGTTGGAAACAACTAGCACGCATGTGCGGGGGAACCTTTACCTTTACTATGTTTTATTTTGGGGACTGCAGCCAAGAAATTAAAAGACGCTTGCTCCTGGGGAGGAAAGCCATGGCAAATCTAGACAGCACACTAAAAAGCAGAGACATCACCCTACCAACAAAAGTGCATATAGTCAAGGCTATGGTCTTCCCAGTTGCAATGTATGGCAGTGAAAGTTGGACCATAAGAAAAGCTGAGCGCCAAAGAATTGAAGCCTTTGAACTATGGTGCTGGAGAAGACTCCTGCGAGTCCCTTGGACTGCAAGACAATCAAACCGGTCAGTCCTAGAGGAGATCAACCCTGACTGCTCTTTAGAAGGCCAGATCTTGAAGTTGAAACTCAAATACTTTGGCCCCCTAATGAGAAGGAAGGACTCACTGGAGAAGAGCCTAATGCTGGGAAAGGTTGAGGGCAAGAGAAGAAGGGGACGACAGAGAATGAGGTGGCTGGATGGAGTCATTGAAGCTGTAGGCGTGAGCCTAAATGGACTCCAGAAGATGGTAGAGGACAGGAAGGCCTGGAGAAACATTGTCCATGGGGTCGCGATGGGTTGGACACGACTTCGCAACTAACAACAACAAAGTTTTATCAAACAAGGAACTTTTAAATAACCCCTGAGCTATCTAATGCAATCTCTGTTTCTGGCCAGGATGAAGTCAGTCAGAGAGAAAGAGGGAGATTCCTTCTTGATATTTCTTAAGGGTAGATGCCAGTACTTACTTACTTAAGCTAGATGCTATCAGATGTTAATTAAGCTAAATGCTGTCAGATGGGCCTTAGTGCCACCAGTCCAAAGACACTGGGCAGCGATTACATTTTTCTCTTTTGCTGGTTTTTGTGTAAGGAAAAAAAGACAGATGATATTATACAAAAAAACCACAGAATTACGAATGGAAGATGTCTCTTAGCCCCGGCAAAAATTCTGTAACAGGAATGGGAGGACTACACAATGAACGCCTTGTCTAGAAATAGCCTCTTAACTAATTTGCAGCCCAGTTATAGTGAATGCAACAAATCATTGCTTTCTAGTACCAAGAAAAAGCGAGTTCCTACAAAAACATTTAAAAATATCACTTGGAGAATTCATTTTATTTTAGTCTTGGGTAGATTTATGTTGAGGACATCTGTAGTTGGCAAGCACACTTAAGCCAAAGTTCACTGAACAATAAAGCTAGTTAGTATGCGTTCATGTCCATGGGTAGACTAAGGGCTGGCAGGTTGACCAACGTTCTGTGAAAAAACACTGCCCTGTGATAAAATATTTGTATGAAAAAAGTACATATTTAGTACCGTATTTATCACTAAATATGGTATCCTCAAGCTATTTTTTTTTGAGACAATCAAATTATCTTCTTTTACACCAAATTTCTCAGAGGTTCTGATCCCTGAGCAGGTAAGAAAAGTACATTTATGTAACCGTGAGGCAATTTATTCACCTAGCACAGGGGTAAGCAACCTTGGCTCTTTTATGACTCGTGGACTTCAACTCCCAGAATTCCTGAGCCAGCTATGCTATTCCAGCTATGCTGGCTCAGGAATTCTGGGAACTGAAGTCCACGAGTCATAAAAGAGCCATGGTTGCCTACCCCTGACTTAGCATATGGTGACCTGTACTCCTGATAAGGTGAATATGTACTGCAAACACAGTGATATATTGTCTGCTCTCCTTCTGGAGGAAAAACAAACAACAACAACAAAACAAAAAAAAACAACTCCCAAATACCTGAGTCGATTGAGAAATGGCTTCATCCAGTGCTTGGGCCCGCTTTCTGACATCTTCTTTAATTTGACTGTAAAGAGCATCAGCAGCTACATATTTCTCTTGGATTAAAAATCCCTCTTCTGGGCTCAGCTCCAGGAGTTGAGGTCCAGTTTTGTTCATCTTATCTATGTGAGGCTTATGCTCAGCAATCAACTCTCGTAGTTGCTGTAACAGAGCAAAATACTGTCAGTATCTCAGCTTTACTATGCCACATTCTAGATTTCTATATCCCCTACAAATTCAAATAGCAAGAAAAATCTAAGTATCTCTTCGGACAAACAAGGGCAAAGTGTAATTCGTACTGGATGTATGCATTTAACTACAGCCTAAAACCAAACAACTTTCACCCGTAACTGAATAAAGTGAGAGAAATCACCTTACAGTACATTTAAAAAGAAATATGGCACCCACGCTTTCTGTGGGTGTAAAAAAATTGAATAAGGCTATGCATTATGAATAAAAATGGAAAACAAGTTTAGAAATCTGACTTGCCTGTTTTGTTATAGCACTCACACACTAGCAAGCTATTTTTAGTCATATTTAAACAATTTGGGAACTTTTACAATGCTGGTACTTAATAAATCATTTCTAGTGCTGGATAACTGGCTGAATGTTTTTATTAGTTGTCCTATGTTATTCTGTTTTCTGCCTACACTTTCCAGTCTGTTTTTTTAAAATATTCTGGTTGTTCAAAGCACTAGTTTTCATGGTATAGTTTTAAAATTAAGTGCAATGAAGTATGCCATGAAATCCAGATTTACTTATTTAGGAGATTCCCAATTATTTAAATTAAGTATTAACTTAAATCTCGTCAGTTTCTAACTTATTCCAAGAAGGAATAAAGCTGAATTTTGTCTGTTAAGTCCTTTGTTTTCATCTTCATTATTAAAAAAACACAAAACATATATATTGTCATATGCTTATAACTATGTTAATGTCCTGAAGTATACCAGTTATTTTCAGGAGACTGCTATTATGAAATTCAGTCCTTACTAATTGCTTCTATGGCCCGATGAAAATAATCTCAAATCAAGCACATAATCCAAATTTTATTTTTTTAGAAGGTGACAAATTAAAAGTACTGTAAGCAGATTTACAACAGTTCATTAGTGACTGTTCAAAGTTACAGCCGCACTGAAAAAGTGACTTATGACCATTTTTCACACTTATGACCACTGCAGCATCCCCGTGGTCATGTGATCAAAATTCAGACGTTTGGCAACTGACTCATACTTATGACGGTTACAATGTCCCGGGGTCATGTGATCACCTTTTGCGACCTTCTGATAAGCAAAGTCAATGGGGAAACCAGATTCGCTTAACAATTGTGTTAAGTGTATTAACCACTACAGTGATTCACTTAACAACTGTAGTGAGAAAGGTCATAAAATAGAGCAAAGCTCACTTAACAACTGTCTCATTTAGCCACTGAAATTTTGGGCTCAATTGTGGTCATAAGTTGAGGACCACTTGTAGTAAATCAGAGAAAGAGACAATAAAAGTGTAAAAACTGCATAGCCGTACTTTAAAAATTATGTGATTTCTTATAATGAAAAGAATAGGGCATTGCACTTTTTTTTAAATCCCATTTATATCCCGCCCTTCTCCGAAGACTCAGGGCGGCTTACAATCTAAAGCACAAATCAATGTGCTTAGCAATAGCCTTCATTCTATGTATATGCCTGCTTATTAGTGCTTTCGCCCCCCCCCCAAGCGGCATTTTACAAAGTCAGCTTATTGCCCCCAACAATCTGGGTCCTCATTTTACCTACCTCGGAAGGATGGAAGGCTGAGTCAACCTTGAGCCTGGTGGGACTCGAACTTGCACTAATTGCAGGCAGCTGGTGTTACTTAAGGAGGCATTAGCCCACTGCTCCACCAAGGCACTTGATTTTTGGGATCAATGACACTTTCAAAGATGCTTGCGACCTGAGCCAATGTTGTCCCAAAGGGTTGTCCTTTGGGACAACCATGACCTGGATGATTGAGACTCTCCACAGACACCTTACCCGGTGGTCTTCTTGCTGCTGCCTCAGGGTTTCATATTCAAGAGCTGGTGCTGGAAGCTGTGAGATGACGATCTCGGTTTCAGTTAGCCATGGCCAAATTTCTTCATAAGTCTCCCAAAACTGGCTAACTAGAGATTGAGCCCGTTCTAGTTGCAAGTTTCTCTTGGAGTTCATTTGACAGAGCATATCATATTTATGTAAAAGATTTTCCAGTTTGTTCTGTAACAAAGTTATCAAGAAACCACAGTGTGATGTAACAGCTTTGCAAGATTTTAATTTGGCAAACAAATTATTATTTACTGATTTGTCAAGTTCATAGCCTGCTGTTCTAGCTCTATGAACACTCAAGATGGCTTAGTAATTGATAATTATAGAACTTAAGGAGAGAGAAAATCCAATCCACAATTTAAAAATTGATGAAACAGATGGGCCTTTCATTATTTTCCTAAATACTGGCAGAGAGGGGGCCAAATACATCTTAAAGAGTGCTTTGCCTAGTCCAGGGGTAGGCAACCTCGGCTCTTTTATGACTCATGGACTTCAACTCCCAGAAATCCTGAGCCAGCATAGCTGGCTCAGGAATTCTGGGAGTTGAAGTCCATGAGTCATAAAAGAGCCGAGGTTGCCTACACCTGGCCTAGTTTAAGGTCCTCTCGCCCATATGAAACAGATTGGCCTCTGATGGCAGTGGAATCTTCAAAAGGACATTTACAGTACTGCAGAACTAAGCAAACTGAGACTGACAGCAGGAATGCTCTCCCACATTATAAATCATCATAGTCATCAATGTCCTTCCATTATAAATCATATTTTGCACTACCTTTACTTTAGTTTTATACCAAATTACACTACCTTTGAGACAAAAGGTAGCGTAATGCAAAAGTTGTCAAGTTTCGGGTGGCTGCACATTGCAATATCTGGAGGGCTAAGGGTCAGAAATCCTGGACTGGCTGAGTTTGGGAGGGGACTTTGGAGGGATTTTTAAATTGTGACACACTTATTTTAGTCACCTCGTGGTGAGATGGACAGTAAACAAATTTAATAAAATAAGAAATAAATAAATAAAATTTCCCAATCTTATTTTTAACAAAATAACACACCAAACTATCTTGGTAATTCTCTTACCTAATTATGCCCAACAGATCTGAAAAATGGTACGCTCAATACACATATAATTAAGACAGAAATCTATCATCTCAACAAGTGTGTAATTTTATTTTCATTAAAGCAAACCAACAAACAAAAACAAACAAACAAACAAACAGAGAGCTAAGGATGGATAAGAAGGAAGCACAACTAGGAAGTATTCTCCATCAGAAATAACCACAAGATTAAACAAAGACTGTAATGAGATCCTGGATAGGAGATGATCAGGCAGCCCTTTTTGTGAAAGGCGGTGGCTCAGTGGGTTAAGACGCTGAGCTTGTCGATCAGAAGGTCGGCAGTTTGGCGGGTCGAATCCCGAGTGCCGCGTAACAGAGTGAGCGCCTGTTACTCGTCCCAGCTTCTGCCAACCTAGCAGTTCAAAAGCACGTAAAAATGCAAGTAGAAAAATAGGGACCACTACGGTGGGAAGGTAACAGCGTTCCGTGCGCCTCTGGCGTCTAGTCATGCCGGCCACATGACCACGGATACGTCCTCGGACAAGCGCTGGCTCTTCGGCTTTGAAACGGAGATGAGCACCGGCCCCTAGAGTCAGAAACGACTAGCACGCATGTGCGGGGGAACCTTTACCTTTTACCTTATTCTGTAAAAGGGTCTAGGCAAACTTCTCCTGAAACCAACCCTAGCTTAAACTTTACTTTCTGTGGACCAAAGAGTTTCTTATATCCCAGAAGACTTTATATTCAGCAAAAGCATTTCCATTAATAAATCAGAGAAGACTGCTTTTTTAAAAAAACCAGGTCCTCTCTGCAATTCCCATTTCCCTCAAATATCTAATCTAGAGGGCTGTGTGTTCCACAGTACATAGGAGACGGCACCGCAGAAAGGAATCAGTGAAAATCAACTGCATTTTCACACCAGCTGGAATACCCCAAGAAGAATTATGCTGAAAGAATATACCCTAACTATGCACTCAACAAATAAGGTATGGGTGGGTTTTCTACAAGAAACCAGTACATTCATCGTAACCATTACTAAGAAAGTTCATGTATATTATTCAATTATATTTTTTTGTTTTTCACCCTATCAAGGTGACTATCTCTGTGGGCCCCCTAAGACGTAGAAGATGAGCACTAACTGTTGCATATGAGTAACAATGGTTTCACAAGCTTTAAAAATTAGATCTGTGTTTAGATAATCAGTTTCATTACCAAATAAGTGCAAGTAATGCCTTATTACCTTCATAATTTGTTTCTCCTCCTCTGTACATGTCTTCATGATCTCATCCCCAGATGAAACAAGTTCTTCTATTGTATCTTTGTGTTTCAAAATCTCCATGGTAAATCCCTAGTCATATAACAGATTGCTATTAAGAGTAGCAGGACGTTGACCATTAACACATACAATATAAATAATATCAAATTTATAACGAGAATTGATTTAACACATCACAAATGGAGTCTGTTTACCTTTTGAACTTGCAGCTGAGCAAAGGTCTGGTCCCGTTCAAGTCTTATGTCACCCAGAGATATCAGTTTCTTTTCTGTTTTGTCAACCCAGGCTAATTCATTATTAGCTGCCTGATCGAACTAAAGAAAGGCCAACAAAAAGCAGTTATTTAAAAAATTGAAATGTTTGCTTTTAGATGAAAGAAACCTAAAAGTACACTCATCAAAATCCAGTTACAAACTACTCCATATCAAATAGCTACGGTCAATCCATATTTACTGTTCAGGGATTTATGAAAAATGGCACCTAGATTATTGAGTGTGCTACTTTTTGCCTATTACAGCAAATATGAAATAGTTTTTAGTATTTTCCAAATGAACAGGTTTACTGTTCTGTAAGCTTTTTGTACCGCATAAGTCTATTCTATCTGACGCTTGAAGGGATGCTCTTCAATTGATATCGGGTATCACACACGTGCACTTAGAGGCATGTAATGGTGGGAATCAGCAAGCATTAAAGATCAAAGTCCATGAAATGCAAGAAGCTGTGAATTTCCATGAAAAGTTGCACTAATGTAGAATAAGAGAGGAATCTGCAATAAAACTCTACTTACAATCCGATGGGGGTAGGGGTGGGAGCTGGGATTGTGCCTGTGGGCTCACTTCCTAGTTTCTTCTGCATTAATTTTGCAGGGGCAGAAAAAGACTGAAATAAGTCTCTGCTTGTGTTCAGCTGAATGTCAGCAGAAATCTGCTTATAATCATGGACTCAGTTCCATGTTAAAATCTCTTTGTACTTTTTTGGGGGGAGGGGGGGGAATAAAGACTTTCCAGATAGTTGCGAGGATCAGCGCTAATCATAGAATAAATTTGTGCTAAATATGTTAGCTTCCTTTAACATCTGGACAGTTTATTTTTATTTTAGTAAAGTCAAGAGTTCTCAAAGTAGCTATATCATGTCCTTTGTCATTTTTGCATCAAGCTCATTTTAAGTACCGTATGTTCCTTAGTGATTCTGAGATTTCTTGACTTTCTAAAATAAAACTGAACTGTCCAGAAGTTTAGGAAACTAACACAGTTAGCACAAGACTATTCTATCTATGTCTTGCTGTTGTCCATTTTTAAGATTACTCTCTTGCTTTAATACAGGTTCTTTTATTTAACAGCATTATTTAAATCCAGAAAGCAAATGTTCCTCCTTCCCAATGCAAGCAAAATGCCAATCCAGTTGTGTCATATGTACCTCTTTTATGAGTACTCTGGTGATTGTCTGGACAGAATAATCCCTTCAAGCATTCTTTTCCCTGCGTTCATTATTGAATGGAAAGAGAAAGAAAATCCACACCCACTGTCCTTCCTTTTCTACGGATGCACCCCTGCCTTCTCAATGAGAGAAAGCTCTAGAGAACCACTTAGACTCAAGTCAACTACCTCGCTTAATTCGATAATTGAATCCATAAATATAGTATGGATCAAGCTTCAGTTCTATTACCATATTATGAGACAAAAAGAGATATTTGTCTATTTGGAAGCACACAGAGCCTTCAGAGCAGGAGTGAAGAACCGATTTCAGGCTAAGGGCCAAAATAACACTGAGCAATTATGCGAAAAACTGTATTATCAGCAGTGGCTACTCTCCATTGTGAGGAGTTGGTCCCTAATGTATTTGCCTATAGTGATACCCATACAATCCAATCACATTAACAACTTTCGTTTGTAGACCATAATTCTGAAAAGACTCTTCACAACTAGGATTTAAAACTGTGTTTCTTGACACTGGGAATAGCTGTTTTAATGCCTATTGCCAGGGTGGCACAGTGGTTAGAATGCAGTATTGCAGGCTAACTCTGCTGACTGCCAGCAGTTCGATTCTGACCAGTTCAAGGTTGACTCAGCCTTCCACCCTTCTGAGGTCAGTAAAATGAGGACCCAGATTGTTGGGGGCAATATGCTGACTCTCTAAAACTGCTTAGAGAGGGCTGTAAAACACTATGAAGCGGTATATAAGTCTAAGTGCTACTGCTATTTGCAGGATCAGCAAGCAAACTCTCAATGGGGGACAACACAGGGAGATGAGTTTCCTTTCCCAGAAGTGTGCCCTCTCCACCCAAGTTAATGTTTTTAACAGGCAACATTTCAAGGGGGAAAGTTGCAGCATCAGAAAAGCTAAAGGTACTGTCTCTCTCCTCAGTTGAAACTTTTCCTCCCTTCTCTGGGCATGTCAATTTTCCTGAGAGCTAGGAAAAGCTCTAATGTTTGATTAGAATAGAATAGAGCTGGAAGGGACCTTGGAGATCTTCTAGTCCAGCTCCCCACTCAAGGAGAACCTATATTTAATGTTTATTTGTTATGTATATGTAGGGTGTGGGTCTGTACATAAGTTGTATATAGTATGTTTAGGTGTGTGTCATGTATGTGTTTCACTTTGAGAGCAGGCAATTAAATTTCATTTTTGATGTGTGCCGTTGTGCCCACAGTAAAAAAATGACAATAAAGGTTATCTTATCTATACCATCTCAGACAAGTGACTTTCCAGTCTCTTCTTTAAAACCTCCAGTGATGGAGCACCCACGATTTCTGAAGGCAAGCTGTTCCACTGGTTAATTGTCCTCACTGTTAGGAACTTTCTCCTTAATTCCAGGTTACTTCTCTCTTTGATCAGTTTCCAACCATTGTTTCTTGTCCTGCCCTCTGGTGCTTTGGAGAATAATTTGACCTCTTCTTTGTGGAAGCCTCTCAAATACTGGAATACTGCTATCATGTCACCCCTATTTCTTCTTTTCTTTAGACTAGCCAAACCCAAGTCCTGCAGCCGTTCCTTCATATGTTTTAGTCTCCAGGCCTTGGATCATCTTAGTTGCTCTTCTCTGAACTTTTTCCAAGGTTTCAACATCTTTTTTGTAGTATGGTGACCAAAATTGGTTGCAGTATTCCAGGTGTGGTCTCACTAGGGTTTTATAAAGCGATACAAATACTTTGCATGATCTTGATTCTATGCCTCTATTTATACAACCCAGGATTGTATTAGCTTTTTTGGCTACTGCTGCACATTGCTGGCTCATGGTTAAGTGATCGTCCACTAGGACTCCAAGGTCCCTCTCACAGTTACTGTTTTTGAGCCAGGTCTCACCTAATCTGTACTTATATCTTTGATTTTTTTTCTGCCTAAATGTAAAACTTTGCTTTTCTCCACATTAAAACTCATTTTTTTATTTTATTTTTAAATTCCATTTATATCCCGCCCTTCTCCGAAGACTCAGGGCAGCTTACAAGCTTAGCAGTAGCCTTCATTCTATGTATATGCCTGCTTATTAGGGCTTTCACACCCCATTTTGTTGGATAGGGCCCATTGTTCAAGTTTGTCAAGATCTTTTTGAATCCTGAGCTTATCTTCTGGGGTGTTGGCTATTCCTGCCAGTTTAGTGTCATCTGCAAATTTGATGAGTTTCCCTTCTATTCCCTCATCTAAGTCATTGATGAAAATATTGAAGAGTACTGGGCCTAAGACGGAGCCTTATGGTACCCCACTGCTTACTTCTCTCCATGTGGATGTAGTAGTACTATTGAGGACTACTTGTTGAGTACAGTTTGTCAGCCAGCTACAAATCCATCTGGTGGTGATGTTGTCTATTCCAACTTTTTCTAGCTTACCAAGCAGTAGATTGTGGTCTACTTTGTTGAATGCCTTACTGAAATCTAAGTATACTATGCCACAACATTTTGCTGTTCTACTAATTTGGTCACTTCATCAAAGAATGAAATAAGATTGGTTTGGCATGATCTGTTTTTAACAAACCTGTGCTGGCTACCGGTTATAAAGTGGTTTGCTTCTAGGTGTTTGCAGATCTGTTTTTTGATTATCTTTTCCAGGATCTTCCCAGTATTGATGTTAGACTGATTGATCTGTAGTTTCCTGGGTCTGTTTTTTTTCCTCCCTTTCTTGAAGATGGGAACCACACCAGCCCTTTCCCAATCCTCAGGATCTTCCCCGGCACTGCAGGATTTTTGAAAGATATGGTGCAATGATTCTGAGATAACATCTGCCAGCTCCTTCAGAACTCTGAGATGTAATCTGTCCGGTCCTGGTGATTTATATTCATCAAGGTTGGATAGGTGTTCTCTTACCATTTTCTTGCTTATTTTAATTTTTGTTTCTAGTTTGTCTTTTGCAGTATTTTTCTTGGTATGTTGCTATAATTTGTGTGTGTGTGAAGACTGATGCAAAGAATGAGTTAAGCAGCTCTGCTTTCTCCCTATTGCTTGTTACTTCCTTGCCATCTTCTCTCTTTAGTGGACCTACAGATTAGCTGTTTGTCCGGAGCTTAAGAGCTCTTCCTATTCCAGATTTGGAGAAAAAGGTAGGGAGATGCAACAGAATTTGGAGGTGAAGTCAACAAGGTCAATCAGCTGCCTGAGCAGTGGGTTGGACTAGAAGACCCCTAAGGTCCCTTCCAACCCTGTTGTTCTGTTCTGTTCTGCTTTGCTCTGCTCTACTCTATCCCCTTTAGACAGAGGTCCTTGCTAATCATGCTTGTTTTATGTTCTCCAGAATTGACCATAATACCTGAAAAAGTATTGTATGAATCTAAATTATCCTACAAAAGTATATGTTTGTTTATCCAAAGTCACTATTGTATCATTAACCTCACAGTTAGAATATTAACTGTCTATCACACTTAAAAGTAGCTGATGAAATTTAAAAATAAATCAGAATGCAGCAATAGCACTTAGACTTATATACTGTTCCATAGTACTTTACAGCACTCTCTGAGCATTTACAGTCAGCCTATTGCCCCCAACAATCCGGTTCCTAATTTTACTGACCTTGGAAGGATGGAAAGCTGACTCAGTCAGGATTGGATTCCTGGCAGTGAGCAGAGTTAGCCCGCAATACTGCATACCAACCATTGCACCACCACAATTCATATTCTAAAGTGCTGAAAGATGTAGCTTAAAGTAAAAACAGCATGCTTCTAACAATTGAGACCATGGCAAAAGAGATATATATATATATTACAGATTTTCTACACACTTGAGATTGTGGAAGTCAAACACAACTCCTTAAGGGAACGCATTGCACAATGTGGCACCAATTCAAGAGAAGAGGACAGAAAGACAAGCTGCCAGTTAGGAGGCATCTTTAAGTCAGCCTCTTCTGAAATCCATCAGACAGATTTGTACTGGGAAAGGCTGCTCTTTAGATAATCAGGTCTGAAGCCATAAAAAGGAACACTTTAAACTGTGCCCCATAAGCAGCTGACAACCAGTAGAGACAGCTCTTACAGGGATCAGGACATTGTTTAATAGCCTTACTGCCCCATTTTGCACAAAGGCAGCTTCTAGATCTGATTCAAGGCTAGCCCTTTCATTATAAAGCACAGTCCTTTTATTTCAGAAAGCTGTCCCTTTAGATTTAATTTTTCAAAAACTCACTTCTGTCTCTTATTTTGGTCATGTAACTTTTTCTGTACAAATGGTACTATGGAATGTGAAAAATATGGATAGTGAATTGTGTTTCTAAAATGTATATATACTTTTATTTTAGATATTTTTATTAGAATGTGCATTTTTATAAAGTTTTTCTTGGTGTTGCTCTTGAGTTTTCCTTTGTAAAACAAAGCTGAAAACAAACATTTGTTGAATCCAAAAGATTTCTTCCTTTTTCAGTTTTGCCTTTTTTTTTAATAGGGTCACCCTAATCATAGAGCATGTTGCCATAATCAAGATACAACTGTTGCTAAATCTGACTGGCTTTGGAACAAACTGGCAGGCTACTCACAATTGTGCAAAGATGTTTCTTGTCACAGCTGTCACCTTAGAATCCAGGGACAGCTGACGATCAAGAGTATTGCCAGACTTAAAGTGAAATTAATGAAAAAGCTATCATATCTTGCTCTTTAATTATGAATCATAGCTGAAAAGTAAATTATGTGGCCCGAAGATTCTTCCATGAGTAATTCTTTATCATACTGTTTAATCTATCTGAAATAGGCCACAAACATTCACTGCCTTTTTACAACTATAATCAGAGCATATATACTTGGCCTGAACACTCTGCTTTAAATAGGCATTTGAACTGAGTCATGCTAAATTAAAGGGCTAGTAAATCTGATCTTTAAAATCACACACACACACACACACACACACACACACACACACACACACAAACAAACACACACACACACACAAATATGCTACAAACATCCTGATGTGAACATTAAGGTCACTTTAATGCCATATGCAATATGAATAACATTTATCGTTCGTGAGAACCTACACCTACCAGTTTTGCATCACTTATACAACCTCACGTTTGATCCTATCGACCAACATAAACTGCAGGCGTTAAAAGGATTTAAGATTTAATCCTTTGTTCTGGTGAAACTCTTACTTAGTTCAATGCATGACGTTCCTCATAAAGCTTCCCAGTATGAAGCTGATCTGAAATTTTTGCATCAATCAGGAGACAGATGGCTATGAGAATGACTGGATTTGCTTTGTTCTAAGATTCACGTCTGAAAATTATGGCCAGGAGCCCCTCCTCCTCGAGATGAGCCCCAGTTCTTGAATAATAGAGCCAATGTGTGCAAGTAGAGTACAGTAAAATGAACAAAACATTTTTATTTTGACATGAATTCCCAGCTGAATGAACTGGCCTGTGTGTGTTTGTGTGTGTATAATGCAAACCTGATAAAAACACATATTATTCTGGCTACAGAAGATTAAAGCAATGTTACTTTTACCTGTTGTGATCTTAAAATTGCAGCATCAATTTCTTCCACTTTTTGATTTAAAGTGTCGCTCATTAACCGGTATCGTTCATTGTCTTCTGTAACCATTTTATCTATCCCTTCTCTTGCTCTCCATGGCACCAGTTCCAACAAAGCACTGCTGACTTCATTGAGATTGTCCAATAAACTTTTCTTATCCTTTATTTCTTTTTTCAGTTCCTAAAAAAGAATATTTGAGGTAAACACACTGGCAAAAATCTATGTGGTTCTCTTCCCTTCATTTTTTAACAATACTATGAGAAAGATTATAAGCTGAATATATATTTAGGGATGCTGGAGGAAACAATAATAACCAGCACTATGCTGATGATGATGCATCTGATACTGAAAATGCAAATGATCTGCAAGGTCAGCTAACTGAAGTCAAGAATTATTATTATGCGTGCGTAGTCTACAGTTAGATTCACAGTCTAAGAGTGTTGGAAATTTAATAATTCAAGGCTTAACCAAGATCCTAAGAATTATTAAGGAAACGTCTAAAATATAGGCAGTGCCAAACAAGGTGTTTTTTTGTAAAATTCCAGTGTTCAGGTCTAATAAACAAAATGTGTCCAGATATCAAGAATGTCCATTGCATATTTCTCCAATGGCTTCAGTCACAATTGGTTTGACAAGTTTCTTTTTCCATAAAGTGTTCAAATTCAATTTGCAAGCTCCAATATTTTATAATGTTTTCTAACGGCTTTTTTTATTATTCAAGTATGTTTATTGCCTTGTGTATGTATGTGCGTGCGTGCGTGCACGCACACGAAGACAATAAACATATCTATCTCCAGTGTTCCCCACACTGTAAGGTGTGTTTGGCTGAAACAGAGTGTGTTACCCAAGGCCACTGAGCCAGCCTGCATGCCTCAGAGAGATCTAAAATACTTTTGTTTCTGGACCACTACCTTAATTAATATACCAAGACCAAATAATGACAACACGAACAGCCTTGAACTGATAATGAAAATACTGAAGATGTAAGCATAGCTTCTATCTTTTAGAATTGACTGTTCTTAATAAAGAAATAGCAGACAAGAAATACTACACATTGTAATTAGTACTTGGTACTATAGTAATGAAGGCCCAGGAAAAGATATTCAGGTAACATGACATGTCTATACCTAAAAAGATCAGAATGGTGCAGTAATAGTTTTTCTTATGAGAGTCTGTGGAAATGAAAGTTGGGAGTTTGAAAACAGGATAGAAAGAGCATTAAAAAAAAATTGACAACAGTTTTAGAGGAAACTCCTGAGAATACCTTGAATGGCCCAGAAAACAAAGAAATGGATCACTCAACAAATCAATCAAGAGTTCTCATTTGAGGCTCAAATAACCATACTTAAATAGTTTATGTCAAGACCTAACTCGCTAGTGAAGACTTTAATAATGGGAAAAGTGGAAGGAAAGAGAATGACCAGCAGCCATTGGGTGGACTCAATTATAGAGGTGGTGTGTGAACCAATGGAAAACCTGAAGAATCAGGTGAGGGCAGATCATTCTGGAGAAGGTTTAATCTACAGTATGTCAGGGCCTCACTAAGCCCTTCATGAAATTTCAAGATGTTCATCAATCCCAAATTTTTATTACGTGAAAATAATTTAATAAATACTACTTTAACTAATAGTACTATGGATAATGATAATAAATCACAACAATAATGGATTGTTCCATAAATCCTTGGGTGTAGATATTATCCACAATGGAGACCCTGATCTATGTGGTCAATAAGGGTTAACACCAACTCTTAACACCAACTTGATGAACATCAAGAAATTTATTTATTTATTTATTTTATTATTATTTGGATTTATATACCGCCCCTCTCCCGAAGGACTCGGGGCCGTGTACAGGGCAATTAAAACACTATATACAACACATAATATACAAAAATTAAAATAAATTAAACCAAGTAGCCCTAAACAATAAAACACGTTCTAAAATTTAAAATTTAAAATTACAAGTTATGAAAAGATTTATTGCAAATAAGAAGCTGTACATGGGAAAAGTAAAGGTAATTTCAATTATCTTTACTTTTGTTAATTCCTGAAGGGAAGCTTGGTCAAAATATAATTTGAATATGTTCTGGGGCTTCGCTGGGCAATTTACCATAGTCCACATGCAATCAAGAAAGAAATATGAAGAATTCTAGTCTGTCACTTACAATTTATAATCCATTTACCTCTCCTGCCAGTAAAATAAATAACTATAATGGCAATGATGTAACATAGAAATCAAATTCTAATATATCTTCAAAAATGCAAACACTGGATTCATCTTCAAGCAAACTTTCAGCAGTTGAGCAATAAAAAAGAGTTTTTCTTATTATGGAATAATTTCTTAAGTAAATGTATTTAGTAAAAGCATAATGTGGTTTGCAACTGGATAGCTTGTATATTAAATTATTGCATTTTCCCCTTTATAAAATGATTCATTTAAGTGGCTTTACTGCAAGCTTTATTACATGTATATGGCTAGCCAAGTTATAGCAAAGAGTTTATCAGCCAACTTCAACTGGCTGATTTTTCATAACACATATAGTATACAAACCACAATGACCTTGTGCATACAATAGATTAAGCCAAAAACCAAACAGCAAAGTGTGAAGTCAATCTTTATTTTCTACCTTGATACTCACTTTTTGTCTTTCTTGTGTTTCGCTTAGTTCTTTGCCTTTGGGATCTTGAGAGTTGTATGAAAGTAATTCAACTTCAACTTTGTCAAGCCAAGAACAGAGTTCTTTGTGAACTGATTGGAGCTGCCCCGAAAACTGAAGAGCTTCTTCTAAAGTCTTGAACACTTCAGAACTCAGGTTAGTGATATCCTTGTACCTTGCTTTGATGCCTTCCAATTTATCTTGAATTACAACAATTTCATCTCCTAAAATTTGAAAAGAATATTATTGCCAAAAAAATTCCTCAAATCATCAAGTTACTGATTGCAAAAATGAATAAGACTCCTATTTATATTTTAATAATTTATAGTTTGGGGTGAATTTATAAACTATATTTAGAATATAATAAAATACATAAAAGCCAGCAATAAAGTTGCCTTAAGATTGAGCTCAGTTATTGTAACTTACATGGACACATTATAGAGCATCTTTCCAGGATGCTTTTTCCCCCCTAACTTCCCAGTCTAATTTACAGTTCTGGAATAGTTCCCAATCCACATACTAATCACAGCCTCTGCTGTTTAATTTTCTGCCAAAACTGACTAGGTACAGGGAATTAATGTACTAACTTCTAATGAAAGTATTACAACCAGATACACACACACACACACACACACAGACACACACACACACACACACACACACACACACATATATATATATATATATATATATATATATATATATATATATATATATATATATATATATATATATATATATATATATATATATATTCTAAGATATATAGATCTTATATATCTCAGAATATACAGATGATGGCACTTTTTATTTTGATTCAGACTGAAATCTGATCAATATACCAAGAGATGATTTGTCCAATCAGATCCGGACCGGTTTGGACTTGGACTGGGCAGAGTCTGACGTGGAGGAATTGGACGGTCTTGAGCATGTTATCTGGACTGAGTTCGATCCTGTTTCCCCTGATGATGTGGACAGGATTATGGGTAGGCTGAGCTCCACCACCTGTTTATTGGACCCGTGCCCCTCCTGGCTGGTTTTTGCAGCCCGGGAGGAGACACGAGGCTGGTTCCAGGCAGTAATAACTGCTTCCTTGAAGGAGGGTATCTTCCCCGCCGCCTTGAAGGAGGCGGTGGTGAGACCCCTCCTCAAGAAGCCTGCCCTGGACCCGGCTGTTTTAAACAACTATCGTCCGGTCTCCAACCTTCGCTTTCTGGCGAAGGTTGTTGAGAGTGTGGTGGCGCATCAGCTTTCCCTGTTCCTGGAGGAAACTGATTATCTGGACCCGTACCAATCGGGTTTCAGGCCTGGGCACAGCACGGAGACGGCATTGGTTGCGCTGGTGAATGATCTCTGGCGGGCTCGGGACAGGGGTTGTTCCTCTGGCCTAGTCCTATTAGATCTCTCAGCGGCTTTTGATACCATCGACCATGGTATCCTACTGCAGCGTCTCAGGGGGTTGGGAGTGGGAGGCACCGTTTTAAGGTGGTTCTCCTCCTATCTCCTGGGCCGCTCGCAGTCAGTGTTGACAGGAGGGCAGAGATCCGCCCCGAGGCCTCTAGTAGGTGGAGTTCCTCAGGGGTCGGTTCTCTCTCCCCTCCTGTTCAACATCTATATGAAGCCGCTGGGCGAGATCATTCGTGGTTTTGGGGTGGGGTATCATCAGTACGCTGATGATACCCAACTTTTTTTCTCCACCCCGAACCAACCCAGTGATGCCCTCGCCGTGATGTCCCGCTGCCTGGAGGCGGTCCAGGTCTGGATGGGGAGAAACAGGCTTCGTCTCAATCCTGCCAAGACTGAGTGGCTGTGCATACCGGCATCTCGGGTTAACCAGACTATTCCACCTTTAACGATGGGGGATGAGGTGTTACCCCCCATTGATAGGGCTCGCAACTTGGGTGTCCTCCTGGATTCACAGCTCAGTTTTGAAGATCACATAGGAGCCGTGACCAGGGGGGCTTTTGCCCAGGTTCGCCTGGTGCGCCAGTTGCGACCCTATCTGGACCGAGATGCCCTACGCACAGTCACTCATGCGCTCGTGACCTCCCGTTTAGACTACTGCAACGGTCTCTACATGGGGCTGCCCTTGAGGACCACTCGGCTTCAGCTGATGCAAAATGCAGCCGTGCGAGTTGTGATGGGGGCTTCCCGTTACTCCCATGTAACACCTCTGCTCCACGAGCTGCATTGGCTTCCGGTTGCCCTCCGGGTGAGATTCAAGGTGCTGGTGATGACCTATAAAGCCCTAAATGGCTTGGGTCTGGGATATCTGAGGGAACACCTGCTGCTGGCATCAAGTTCCCTTTGTCCTGTGCGCTCCCACAGGGAGGGCCTTCTTAGGGTGCCGCCGGTAAAAGAATGCCGGCGGATAACACCCAGGGGGAGGGCCTTCTCTGTGGGGGCGCCTGCCCTTTGGAACCAGCTGCCCGTGGAGCTTAGGACTGCCCCCGACCTTCGATCATTTCGCCGAGACCTGAAGACCTGTCTCTTTGAGCTTTCCGGCCCAGGCTGAGTTTTAATTGGGGTTTTAATTGCGGTTTTATATTTTTAGGGATTTAATTTAATCTTTTTTAATTATTCTTAATTTTTGTATCGATGTTTTATATACCCTGTAAACTGCCCTGAATCCTACAGGAAAGGGCAGTATATAAATTCAAAAAAATTCAAAAAAAAATTCAAAATTCAATACGCTAACGTCATTTTCTTGAAAATGTTAGACCTATATAACCTAAAGACCTCTTGACCTACAATTGACCAAAATAACCCAAAGACCTCTTGACCTGCAAGAATCAATGTATAACCAAAACCCACAGCAAATTATTTAGGAAATTCATTTTTTCTCTGAGAACATTTAATATCCAGACTTAGTTCACTGAAAATTAGTTCTATAAAAATTCTGTTCAAATATTGGCAACATTCAGCACAGCAGAATTCACAAAGAAGTTCCTGATGAATTGTGCAATGCATCAGCCTTTTGATTTAGAAAAAAAGGCTGTCTAATTAAGAAGGTCTGTAAGGAAATACTGTAAATTAAGGATCTTGTCGTGTTAGTCTCTCATTATTTTTGTTGGTTCCAAATACTAGGGCTCTTATTCTGGCAAATATATTCTTCAGATGAACATCAAGTGTCCCAAACTACGAGGACAATTCGGAAATCAACCTCCATTTGCGCATGTGCGAGAAATAGGCAGGGATAGTGACGCCCGTCCTATGGCACCATGCGCAGTAGTTCAGTAGGCAGTAAGGAGTGGAAGGAGAAGATTGTGTTGCAGTTGACTCATCCGCTAGATCAATTGAAAATGAACCCTGCCATAGAAAATCCTGCCAAATGTGAAGAGCATGCAGTAATGCAATTCCTGTGTGTCAAAAAACGTTCGGCAGCTGCAATTCATCGCAAACTCTGTAATGTTTACAGACCAAATATGATGAGTGAAGGTGTTATACATCAATGGTGTTGCATGTTTAAAGATGGGACGAACTGACGTGCACGATGAGGCAAGCCCATCTGTAGTCAGCGATGAACTCGTGTAGGAAATTGACAAAAAGGTCTGTGAAGTCCGTCCGTTCTCGGTATCTGCAAGTATCCAGTGTGGTGTTGGTTCACGACAATGCTCGCCTGCATACCGCTAGACACACCCAAGAACTTTTGAAGCAGTTCTGTTGGGATGTTTTTGATCACACACACACCCCATAACCCAGATTTGGCACCAAGCAACTACCACCTCTTCAGACACATGAAACAGTGGTTTGCGTTGCACCACTTCGACGAATGACAATGCAGTTTATGATCCTGTTACAGGGTGGCTTCATTCCCAGGGAGATTTTTTTTGCAGAAGGAAATTCAAACCTTGTAAGACATTATGACAATGCCCCAATTTGAATGGTGATTATGTCAAAAAGTAATGTAATGTTGTAGTTTTCTAATGTGTATAATAAATTTTCTGTATCTGCGAGTGTCTGTCATTGATAACGAAAAGGAGGTTTATTTCCGAATTGCTCTCGTGTTACCGGACAAACATGCTGAATCTTGAATGTGTACAAGAAAATATTCAAAATCAAGCATGTGTGCCTGTTAGATAAGCAGGTACATGATCATTGCAGCAAATAATACAATTTATAGGCAAATCATAAATAACCCTCAGGAAATATTCCTAGGATTTATTTTTTAAATGGCTTTACTTATTTTGGATGCACCAAACTCCAGGATTATTTTGATAGATATATGGGAGTACTTCAGACACCCACGTTTTATCTTTAGCCAGTTTTGAATGTATTTTCATAAAAATATATTTCTGATAATCCTGGAACAAACAAGATTACCCTATAGCCTGGCTAATTCTGAATATGACTGGCTAAAACTTGGAGGAACATTTTTAACATGCTCTAATCCTTTTCAAAGCCCTGAGTTGCATAATTTGACAACAAAAGAGTAAAAAGAGTTTAATTTTTATTGTTCAATATACATACAGAACATGACAGAACTCACTACTGAGCACTATTAAGATTGGATATACAGATCTAGCCCTTCAAAACAGAGGACTACACAGGGAGTCTATTGTAAAATATCTGGGGAAGGGTTTAAAGGCCCATTAGCCAAGTCAACCTTAATCCTATTGCCCCTAATGTGCCCATAGTAGCTAACAGTGATTAAATCCAAATGTTAAGAGTAGACTGAATTTTTTTATAATACCAAATGATAGCTTTCTTAATTAAGCAATTTATATTAGTAATCCAAATTTTCCAAAAAATTTTCAAATTTTCCAAAAAATGTCAGCACTGTTATATTGTAACCAAGTAACTCATTGAGAATTAATTCAATGGAATAAAACAGATGGAAGTGATAAATGCATCTATCTATCTATCTATCTATCTATCTATCTATCTATCTATCTATCTATCTATCTATCTATCTATCTATCTATCTATCTATCTATCTATCTATCTATCTATCTACAGTATCTATCTATCTATCTATCTATCTATCTATCAATCTATCTATCTATCTATCTATCTATCTATCATCTATATCTTTCTATCTAGATATATCTAATCTATCTATCTATCATCTATCTCTATCTTTCTATCTAGATATATCTAATTATCTAGATAGATAGATAGATAGATAGATAGATAGATAGATAGATAGATAGATAGATAGATATGTGTGTCTCAAGATTAAGTCTGAAATCTTGTCCTTCTCAGACTCAAACTATTATGTTTGGGACACTTCATAAAGTCTAGAAAATTCACAAGATGTTGCCTTCTAAACCAGATGTGCTATGTGCATTTGGAATGCAATTTTTCCACAGTACTATCGCTAGTACAGAGGATGTGGTCCTGCTCATCAATTAAAAATATATATAATCAATTTTAACCTCACAACAACATTCACTATCACAATCATCTACTTAGCCCTCCTCCAGAAAAAGTGGGAAAAGAAAAATTTAATTAATTTAATTTTAATTTTATTAGATTTATATACCGCCCTTTCCCGAAGGACTCAGGGCGGTTTACAGGGTATTTTAAAATCACACCAATACAAATACAAAAGTTAAAAAACAATTAAAAAGATTAAATTATCCCTGAAAATAAAAGCCCCAGTTAAAAATTCTCAGCCTGGGCCAGAGAGCTCAAACAGCCAGGTCTTCAGGTCCTGGCAGAATGAACGCAGGTCAGGGGCAGTCCTGAGCTCCACGGGCAGCTGGTTCCAGAGGGCAGGCGCACCCACAGAGAAGGCCCTCCCCCTGGGTGTTATCCGCCGGCATTCTTTCACCGGCGGCACCCTGAGAAGACCCTCCTTGTGTGAGCGCACTAGACGAAGGGAACTTGATGCTGGCAGCAAGTGTTCCCTCAAATATCCCAGACTGCTGGGATAAACACTAATGCAACTGATCTACAGCTTAAATTATTGGTTGATATCTAAGTGGATATATAACTCCATTCTTAACTATGATTTCATTTATAACAGCAATAATTTAAAAATACCAAACATGTCAAATATAATCAGTATTTCCAGGATCACATATATTGAAACTATAAACGGAAAATAACTAAAACTCTGCAGGCTGCTAAAATTCCACAGGGGATTGAAAAAAGGCTGGCCTTCTATTACGAAAGTAGTGAGTCCAAAACATTTCTTCCAAATAATTACCAAAAACCATGCAGCAATAGCCATCTAATTCTTGTTTGCTTAGAAAGAGGCTAAGCATTTTAAAATGTTTCCACCAAGTACTTATGAGACTGAAAAATTTTAGTGGTTACAAAAAGAAACCTCTACAAATTTTCCTGACAATGGCTATAGTGGACATTTTCACTGACAGAACATTTACTTTTGTCAAGACTAGAAGACACCTTAGGAAGCAACAAATACTAGTCTGAGTACCATGGAGAGGGTGGAATGTTGATTTCCTGGCAGGAATTCTGGTATTTATAATCCTATCCCTACATCGCATCAGGACAAAGTGATCAAAAAGGACTTATCATCACCATTCCGCTCCTTGAAGCTATATTTTATGGCTTTGGAGCATAAGAAAGCCATAAGCAATGACTAGATTTTCATTTATTTATTATCCCTGCCTTCTTGTTCCTGTAAACCAGGGGTTCCCAACCGGGGGTGCCCTGGGAGTGCAAAACGATATTCCAGGGGGTTGCTGTTATTTTGAACTTTTGTAAAGGGTGCAAGAATATATCACAAGCATTCTAGGGATGTGGTTTATAGAAAAGGTTGGGTACCGCTGCTGTAAACAGTAGACATGCAACATAGAATGAAACTTGGTACAGTTTATTCACCTTAACTATAACTGTTTTAATTCCCCAAAGAGCCCTTTTAAAATCCTTTTGATACCAATAATTCAAATATTTACTTTTTTTAAGTACAGAAATTAATTTTCCAAATGAAAAAGATTGCCAACTCATAATTTATGCTCTCAACCATATTGTTATAACCAGCTATCAATATGAATCGAAGCCATTTTTTTAAAAAAATGGTATATTAACTATAAACTTTTGGCACATTTATTCTGGAAAATGTTACTTTTATAGTATAAAAAAACTAAGTAAAAAGATGTTGTTTAACTTGCCACTGATATAAATCATTCTCACCTGTAGTTTGTTTAAGAAGCAGTAAACCATTCTGAATAGCTTGATCAACATTATCTTTTCTGACCTTAATCTCTTCCTGAAGAACCTAGGAAATTTAATGATTTAAGAATATGGAGAATGAGAGAGAAAAGGCAACAGCACATAAACACATCAAAGAAGTCATCGCTTAAAAGTTCTTCCATTTTAGAAAGAATAATGCATTCGTTTCTTTCTTCATGGGAAATGAAAAGAAAAAAAGTTCATGAGGTAACGAAAAGAAATAAACATTATGCAAGATTTAGTTATGAGAAAATTAATAAAATAAAAAGGAAATTGTTAATAATATGATTAATGATGGTAAATTTAAAAAAAAGAACAGAAAATAATGGCAAATACCAGCATTTCAGCGTGCTGTTTCTCTAGTAAATCAGTACTGTAGTCTTGGACTCTCAATTTGCTCAGTTTCTCATGGACCTCATTCAACCAGTTCATCAATTCAACCTCATCTTCTCCAAAAATCTGAGCATTGCAATAGGCTTGTTTCAGGAGCTCAGCCCTACTTTTGCTTTTTTCTTGAACCTCAATGTATCGGCCTTCTGAAGTGTCTAATTTCTCTTGAACCATCTCTTTATCTTCCCTGGAGCACAATGTTTTTAAATTTTGACCAACATTAATTGCTTGCTGTAGGTTTTTATTGTGAACGGTGATGTCTTCCTCTAAGGTCTAAATGGAATTTTCAAAGCAGCGGAAAGGGAAAAAAATTGAAAAGAAAGTTTAACAAAATCATGTAAACAAAGATGGGCGCAACTAAATAAAAAAGCAAAGTGAATAAAGCAATTTGAGTGATAATAGAAATGTATTTTTTTAAAGAAAAAACACCTCAGGAAAGGAGGTAGAGAAAGAATTTCCAATTCATCTGAATGAGGAAGTTATAAAAAAAAATAACTCCAAGAGGCTGCCCCTTTAAGGTCTTACTTTATGTTGAGAAATCTGTTGTTGCAGTTTGGAAGCCTGGGTGCCAATGGGTTCTGAATTGGAAAGCTTCTTTTCAGTAGCTGCTAGCCATTCAACCAATGGTTCTAAGGTTTCATGGAACTGCTGAGCTACAGTTGAAATCCCTTCCAACTGGCGATGCCTACAAAATGCCGAGAGAATTAAAAAAATAAAACATTGGGGGATCAAATATAGGTAAAAGATTCCAAACTTCAGTAAAGCTTCAATTTCCCCCCCCCCAAAATAAAACTTTGTGACTTAGTAACAAAAGATAGTCTAAATAAACACTAGCCCCATCATCAGAACAAAACTTCATAGTATTTTGTGCTTTGTGTTAATCGTATTTCAAAACCACATGAAGTATTAGTACCACTTTATAAATCCTTAGTAAGACCACATCTGGAGTACTGCATCCAGTTTTTATCACCACATTACAGGAAAAGATGTTGAGAGACTGTGGGAAAAGAAGACCAACTAAGATGATTAAAGGCCTGAAGAGAAAAACAGATGAAGAACGGTTGCAAGAATTGGGCATGGCTAGTCTAGAAAAGGGACGCGGTGGCTCAGTGGGTTAGGACGCTGAGCTTGTCGATCAGAAGGTCGGCAGTTTGGCGGGTCGAATCCCGAGCGCCGCGTAACAGAGTGAGCGCCTGTTACTCGTCCCAGCTTCTGCCAACCTAGCAGTTCGAAAGCACGTAAAAATGCAAGTAGAAAAATAGGGACCACTACAGTGGGAAGGTAACAGCGTTCCGTGCGCCTTTGGTGTCTAGTCATGCCGGCCACATGACCACAGAGACATCTTTGGACAAGCGCTGGCTCTTCGGCTTTGAAACGGAGATGAGCACCGGCCCCTAGAGTCGGAAACGACTAGCACGCATTGTGCGGGGGAACCTTTACCTTTACCTAGTCTAGAAAAAAGAAAGACTAGAGGTGACATGATAGCACTATTCCAGTATTTCAGGGGCTGCCACAAAGAAGATGGGGTCAACTTATTCTCCATAGCACCAGAAGGCAGGACAAGAAACAATGGATGGAAAGTAATCAAGGAGAGAAGCAGCCTGGAATTGAGGAGAAACCTCCTAACAGTGAGAACAATTAACCAGTGAAACAGCTTGCCTTCAGAAGTTTTAGATGCTTCATCACTGGAGGTTTTTAAGAAAAGACTGGACAGCCACCTGTCTGAAATGGTACAGGGTCTCCTGCTTGAGCAGGGGGTTGGACTAGAAGACCTCCAAGGTCCCTTTCCAGCTCTATTCTGACACACTGATTAGCTAGATCTGCTGGACCACTTTACTCCAGGCTAGAAATATTTTAAATTAAATCTCACAGGTGCAAAAGGTATCAATCCTTTATTAAAACAATGCTTAATTTGTCAGCTCCTCCATGCAGTAGACCTTGTCCTTATGCCCATTTTGTAATCCCCAGTGTCTGCCTTACCTATCCACCTATTTATTAACTGAGGAAATAGATAAATCACATTTACTGTATTTCACCTACAGTTCTAGTCTTAACAGTGCTAATGCATTTTCTCATCCAGCCTCAAAATCCAGCTCATCTTAGAACAAAAATCCTCACACAGCAGCTTCAAATTACAGTTTTCTTTGCTGTAGCTAGAAGAGCTTCCTGTTCTACCAGGAAGTGAATGAAAATGTTTCAAGTACCTCAGTTCTGCTTTATCAAGCAATGCAGCCCATCTGCTGTCCAGGAGACTCAGCTGTTTCAAGATCTTTTCTTTATCTGCCGGCTCCGCTGACTCTGCCATTTTTTCCCCTTCACGCTTGATCAATTCAACAGTAGGCTTGCGGTCATCTAACAATCTCTGGAGAAGCTGGAAACAAAATAATCAAAAATTAAACTGCCAGGAAATGATGGCTTTGTGACAAGATGAAGAGGCTGATTATCCAAGGTCTGGCTTACCGGCAAGTGGGAGAGATTTAAGCAAGCTGTCTTCTGAAATGGCAGGCAACGGACAGACCAGCATTTATGCTTCCCATTGCATAAATAGGCTATTCGTTCACTTAGCACTGATGGACTAAATAAATCCTATTGTCAGCTGTAGAGTTATTATTTTTCATTTTTATTTTAAATTCTGTTTCACATTATACTGACAGCTCAGGTTGGCTACAAATAAGCATGCCTTCCTTGCTTTTATGAAATAGAGTGCTTTCAGAGTAGGACATTCCATTGTAGCAGCTCTTCGAGATAGACCAGATCGGGAAACCAACTCCGCAGGGAAGGCTAGAATCAGCTTTGTTGAGATAGGCTGTAATAACTAAGTGTCCCAAGTCTCCTTGTGCTTTCATCCCCACCTTCTTATACCCTAGTGAGTCAGGGAAGACAGTCAGCCTCAGCCTCTTCTTAATACTATCCCCCTTCCCAAGACTTAAGGAAGGCTTCCATCCTCTTTGTTTACATAATGATTTCTGAATATTTGCTTCAAAACCATCTCCGTGGCTCTCTGTACGACAGCAGTCCATTGTATTTTCAAAAGATACTGATGAACCCTCTTACTAGGCCAGGGGTAGGCAACTTTGGCTCTTTTATGACTCGTGGACTTCAACTCCCAGAATTCCTGAGCCAGCTATGCTTAGGGAAAAGGGAAAGGTTTCCATGCTGAGCTATGCTGGCTCAGGAATTCTGGGAGTTGAAGTCCACGAGTCATAAAAGAGCCAAGGTTGCCTACCCCTGTACTAGGCACACAAGAATATAAAACTTGCTCTTACTTAAAAATTATTCTCTTCTGACAGGTCTCTGCATAATATTATTTGTGCCCACCATTCTTTGTTCCTGGATATATATGAAGTAGTCGCTATTCTGAATGCTGCCTATAGATGAAGGTTTTCGCAAAATCTGTCTTTACTTTCTATCAATTCACTTGCTGTTAATTCTGTAGCAATGGCTTTATATTTTCGATTAAGTACAATTAGTACTCCCATATGATCAACTGCTAGCAACAAACTTCCCTACATCAACCTCTGGAATAATTATTTATAATATGATTACAGCTAAGGGCCCATATCCATCCTTTTTAGAAGACAATAGTTGTATTACACACAACAACAAATGTTATGGTATCTTAAAGATACACTAATTTATTATAATCTATTGTTAAGTGTACTCAGGAAACCAGTAGTATGGTTTTGTTGTTCTACAAGTTGAGGAGTGGTTGTGAATTATAAACCATGGTGTTCAAGGGAAGTACAGAAAGCCTTCTTCACAGTACTAAGAGCCTGTACTTTCTACACTATGTGTCTCTTTGACTTCAACTTTTAACATTTCCATCATACAGTTTTGTAACTCAGTGGAATAATTTTAGACATCTGATTAACTTTCATAGACCACTGTGTATATATGTTATACCAAGTTGTAACTTTTCAGGGGGCATTAATACATTTTTCCTCCTAGCTGCAGACTGGCCTACAAAAGTCATATTTGTCAAAAGCCAAGTAAATGAGACACACAAGTTCACCAATTAAATCCATGCTTATTCTGTTCTCCAAGACAAAAATATGGGCAGCTCAAGAGCGTGTTGTAGCATGTACCACATAATGGAAAGCATGCCCTGTAATTGTTTTAATCAGAAAACAGAAGTACTTAGTTAAACAATTGACGGCAACCCTCTGAGAAAAGACACCGCATGGTGTTTAATGAATCATCTTTCCAGGCTGTCTGGAAAAGCCAGCAGCCAAGATGCAGCTGTGCAGAGGAAAGCTTTATTTAAAATTCTCCTGAGTATATACCGAAAGTTAGCTTGGGAGACAATCCAGGTAAATTAAACTTCTTAATTGGAAATTAAGTGTATAGCCAAGCCTTGAGCTATATTTATTTTTCTCAGGATTACATACCGTAATTACTATCATCACTGTAAGAAAAAATTTACTCTTGGAATGCCCTTAATATTATAGTTTCAGGAAAGGATTTTGTGAAAATGCAGTAAAATACTTTAGGGTTTTATATACATTCATTCAGCTTATTAGGTTTTTAAGGTTATATTAGCCTACATTGAGGCGTTTTGTTATTTATGCCGTGTATAAACTTCTTATATGAGAAATCCCGATACTGTAAATAAAGTATTAAATGGTAACATGCAATTAAGCTTAGCAACCACACAGATTGACTTCTACAGAATTATACGAATTACTTCATCTTTCTGTGTTGAGCTTTCCTATGTTCATGTATTTTACATTCCATATTCCCCCTGTAATTCTGTTTTTGCAAGTTCAGATTTTCTTTTTCTGTGTGGCAACATCAGCAACTTGATGTTCCAAAGATTTCAATCTAGACTTAATCCAATATAAACTTTGTAAAAACTATTCACAATCTCTTCGAATATTGTTTTTATTAAGAATTTTAATTCTAATAGTAAAAATAATGCAAACTAGAGAAAGAGAAGCAAATGAAAAGACTTAGAAGTGCAGGAAAAGATAAAAAGAAAAGACAGTATAAGGAAAAAGAAAAAAATATGACATCACTTTCAACCTTCATCACAACTATTATAAACAAATTTAATAACTCTTCACCCTCTATAACAGGGGTCCCCATCGCCCGGTCCGTGAACCTGCACCGGGCCGCAGCATGCCAGGAACTGAGCCGCACAAACAAGTAAAGCCCCATGTGTGGGAAGTAGGCAGCACACAAAACCACACACACTCAGGTCCATGGAAATCCTTTCTCCATGGAACTGGTCCCTGGTGCCCAAAAGGTTGGGGACCTCTGCTCTATAAGGTCCCCAACCTTTCCAATTCCACAGACTGGCAGTGGCAGAGGTGGAGAGAGGGAATGGTTTTGTGTGCGTACCTGCTGCCTGTGCCAATGGAGCTTTGCGCGCTTGCCTGCTGCTTGCGTGGCCCAGTTCCCAACTGGTCATGTACTGGGGGTTAGGGATCCCTCCTCCATAAGGTTAAAAAAATTGCTTCATCCAATATCCTATCAATTATCTTTGAGCAAATACATAAAGCATCAAAACTTTTCAATTCTGGTATCAGCAAAAAGTCCATAAAGGGTTGCCTTTATGTAACTTTATTATGTACCTTATTTCAGCCTTGATCAAATAAACCAAGTTTATGTTCCTTCTTTTTACTAACAGTTTTAATATTTATTTCAATCAAATATTGTCATAGGATTTCATTTCTCTTCAATTTTTGCTCATCCCTTTGTGCATATTTCTTCAAGGATTTTAACAAGCTTCTTTTGTAGATTTCCAGGTCATTCTCTTGGTTTAATCACTTGTATTTTCCTCTTAATTTTTAAAATTTCAGCCAGTTTCTTTTGCATATCAAATAAAGTGTCTTTTTTCCAAATCATTCTCCTGGCCTATCATTCGTAGTTCCATTTTATGTACTTTTTAAAATCTTGTCAGATAATTATTATTTTTTTTACATCTGCCATTCCCCTTCAATATCTTTTAGACATGATCTATTCATAAAACAGGCATCATTACTGACAGTGTTGCTATTGTAGGTACTAGATTCTGCCTCCATTCTTTAAAGATCTCCTGTAATATTTGCAATGTTCTAACATTTTGTATTATTTTGTAAGTCCTAGTACAGGTAGTCCTCGACTTTCAACCATTCATTTAGTGACAGTTCAAAGTTACTATGACACTGAAAAAAGTGACTTATGGTGACTGTCTTTTAACACTTATGACTGTTGCAACAGCCCCATGGTCATGTGATCAAAATTTGACTGCTTGGCAACTGGCATGTATTTATGACTGTTGCAGTGTCCCGGGGTCACCTGATCCCCTTTTGCGAACTTCTGACAAGGAAAGTCAATGGGGAATCCAGATTCACTTAACAATCATGTTACTAACAATCATGTTACTAACCTAACAACTATAGCAAGAAAAGCTGTAAAATGGGGCAAAATTCACTTAACAACTATCTTGCTTAGCAATGGAAATTTTGGGCTCAATTGTGGTCATAAGTCGAGGACCACATCAGGCTTCCTCTCTAGTAATCAAGTTTCCAAAATCATCGCTTATCTTTTGCCAAGACCTGCCACTGTCAGAATAGCAGAATAGCCAAAATAAATCTGTTTCCCGTGAAAAGTTATTTTTTACATCTCATTCCAAAAACATAATAAAACTAAATATTCCAAATTTATCTTGACCCTTAATCCACTTATAATCTTCTTAGATCAAAATCTTATTTAGCTTTTTGCTGTTATTTCCCATTCTTTACATTTTTAAGCCTGTAGTTATTTTTTCTCTTGTTCAGAGTGGGAAGATAAATTAACTGAATGAAGAGTTTTCAACCTTGTTGTTGCAAAGGTCTCTAATAGCTTTAAGATGGTTAATAGGTAATTTCCCAAAAGTGAAAGTTTTGTGAACTCAATCTCCTTTAAAAGGCTCTGCTGTGGTTGCGAACAAGGTGACTGATCCCATGACTTACTTCTCAATGCTCAAGCCCGTGGACAACCACTGTCTTCCTGTCTCTTCACAAGAAGCAACCACACATGTGGTTGCTTTCTGTGAGGAGCACATGTGGGCAATCTCTCATTCTTATTTAGAGACATTCCAAGGAAACAGTCTACTCGCTCATTTCTTGGTCTTTGCTGCGGTGGTTGGCTCCGCTTTCACAAAGCTCTCTTCAATTTGCCATACCACCACCCCCCTCAGAAGTTCTCATAAATGCCATTAGCATTCTTAAAGATCATGTATTGGAATCACAAGCTAAAGGAGAGGGCAGAGTAAAGAGATGTGCCAACTTGGAGTCACTACATGGGAGGAAATGTCAGACCAGACTAGTGAAGTCTTATGTACAGGTTTCCAAGGGAATGCAGCCAGACTGGCAAGGTTCTTGCAATATATGTGACCAACAATAAAGGAACTGCTTTGGCCCATTCACAAAGTTGTTCTGGTTACTTGCACCTGACATTATTCTTGCCAGACTTGCTGCCGTTCCTTGGGACGCAGTTTCACTAATCTGGTCTGTCATGTTTCCTCCCATGAAGTCACACCTCTTTACTCCCTCCTCTCCTTAGCTGGTGATTGTACCACAGATCCTCAGCTTTTCCTCAGCAGCATATTAAGTACCATCCAACCCAAGAAGCCAATTACCTGGAACTATATCATCAATCACTTTATCTTGTCTCTTCAATGATTTTCTTGGTAAAATACTGGAGCAGTTTACCACTACATTATCTCGTGCAGTATGAAATGATGCCTCCTTCACTAAAGTGATCTGCCATCCCCATTATTTTTATACATTGCTGTTGCCCAGTGTATGCGCCTGCTTGCTTTAGCTGGGCACCTAGGATGATCTTCATGACTCAGAGGTGACCCTGTTAACAGTATATACGATTGGCGTATATTCCTGGCATTCTTTGCACATCCCTCTCATGAATACTATCATGCCCTGCCATGATAAGGTAGTGTAGTAGGACTTGGGGGGGGGGGGAATAAAGTATCTTTATATTTTGAAGATTATGTTTTGCACTTTGCATACTGCATACTACTTAAATATGGGTAAGCCTATAGTTCTCTGTGGTAGGCAAATCCAACATAAATACCTTTCTACGTATTTATTTTTTCTGTCAAGTGGATGTTTTACTATTCCATTATTAAACTATAAGAAGATGAAACAAAAAAGTAAAGGTGCTACTCCTATTTTTAAAAAATAAAATTACAAATTTTGTTGCTATAAAAGCAGGTCATCTTTGTTTTACTGTACATACAGCTGATTCAGGAAGCTGACTGTCATCCAGCACTAACATTTGCTCAAAAATTGCCAGTTGCTAATCCTGACCCTAACATACTCATCATTTTCTTCTTGATGGGCCGATTCTGAAAATAAAGTTGTGGGTTGAACAATGTTTATTTTATTATGTAGACCATTCCCTTTCTATTTATATCCAAGTGCATAAAGGATGCCAAAATCCATCTAGGGCACTCCAGAGTAATGAAGTAACATTAGTGGAACTAAGATAGCCTGGGTCTTGTCAGTGCCTTGATAGGGACTATTTGGAAATTCCATTTTTATTCTCTCATATTCTGGGATAGAATGGTATGTAAACATACAAAAATAAATTAGGTAGTATGCTCCTTCGATTTTTCATAAAAGTAATTTTATAAAAAATCCTTTATGTGATATGCCTGGAGCAAGGCTCAAATTACAGAATGAGTGTGAGGCTAAAAAAAAATATCTAAATGGGAGTTAATTGAATCAGTTGCTTTTATCTCAAACACTTGTTCTGTTACTCTGAAATAATGATTTGGTATTCACTTCTGAAGATCCTCTGGGAAGACCTTATTCATTTCTGAAGCCTCTTTTTGAATAAGCAAGCATGGAACATCCTAAAATGCAGGTGATGATGGATAAATTCCTATAGACTCTGGATTCTGTCCTCCCTGCCTATGTTTCCTCCCCTTCCAGAGGTGAAGCAAATTCCCCCTTTAAAAAAAAACATTAAGAAAAACTAGGATATCGAACAATGGAGTAAAAAAAGGCTAATATCACTTCCCATTCAAATTCTTCTCTGCCTGTCTCCCTGGACATAGTAGATCATGAAAGGATAGTATTATTTCCTTCTAATTATTTCCACCTCCATCTCCAATGAAAGAGAAAAAAAAATAAAAAACTAAAGACAAATAAATAACTTTCACTTACTTTTTGTTCCTGTATTTGGGCCTTCACAACTTTAAATTCAGCTGACGGGGGCTTCTGATTAGCCACAAGATCTTCTGTATCAATTAACCAGCTAAGAATCGATTCAACAGCATCTTGAAATCTCCCACAGTGCAACAATGCTTCTTGCAACTGTGCTGCTCTTTGTGCAACCTGAAAAATATAAAACAAGCCCCAACCCTGAAGACACTATCCTCTGCCCACAATGCAACCTCTGACTTCCCAACCCCATTGAGAAAGTGAAGGAAATTAGGAGAATAAAAATTAAGCATTGCAATGTTCATGGACGTGATGATATTCGAGTTCAGGTTGTCCTCGACTTACAACCATTTATTTAGTGACCGTTCAAAGTTACAATGGCGTTGAAAAAAAGGGACTTATGACCTTTTTTTTTACAATTACGGCCATGGCACCATCCCTATGGTCACGTGATCAAAATTCAGATGCTTGGCAACTGACATGTATTTATGACAGCGGCAGGGTCCCGGGGCGGGGAGGGGGGGTATGTGATTCTTTTGCAACCTTGTGACAAGCAAAGTCAATGGGAAAGCCCATTAACAACCGTGTCACTAACATGACAGCTGCGGTAAGTCACTTAACTGTGGCAAGAAAAGTCATAAAATGGGGCAAAACTCACTTAACAAGTGGCGTGCTTAGCAACAGAAATTTGGGGCTCATTGTGGTCATAAGTTGAGGACTACCTGTACTTAGATAATTATTTAAAATTATTGCCACAATATATGAGCTGCAATATTTAGTCAGCCATCAAGGCATAAGACCTAATTCTACGTCTAGAATGGAATGGAAAAGATCATCTTCACAGTTTCTTCTCTTTCTCTCTTCAATTTTGGATCAACGCTTGAATGGCAAACAAAATGGCATTGTACTCACTAGCTATTATTCACATTAATAAAATAATGGTGTGTTTAGGATAGACTTTCTTATATTTTCCAAGATTACTGAAATGATACTATCTGACTTTATGTGTTGTCAGCAGACATGACAGGTCTAACACTGTGTAAGCCTTCATATTCAATTCCAAAAAAATATGCTTTGGAGGGATGCGATGATTAAAAGTTTTAATAAACATTAAAGTTATGGCTGTAATAAATGTATAGAGATTTATAATATGTTCTAAATTTATATTATAAAATATTCATCGTATAATAATATAAGTAACATGTTAAACCTACATACAGAGAATACCAAAACCAGGCCCACATAAACAATTTATTTGAAGATTGAATCTATTAAATTGTCGATGGGTCCTGACTTCTGGTATTCTCTGAATGTAAGTTTATCATGTTATTATGTTTATTATATGATAAATATTTTATATTTATTATAATAATAGAAAGAGTACAGAGAAGAGCAACAAAGATGACTGGGGGATTGGAGGCTAAAACATATAGGGAACGGTTGCTGGAATTGGGTATGTGTAGTTTAATGAAGAGAAGGGTGAGGGGTGACATGATAGCAGTGTCCAATATCTCAGGGGCTGCCACAAAGAAGAGGGAGTCAAGCTATTCTCCAAAGCACCTGAAAGCAGGACAAGAAGCAACGGATGGAAACTAGTCAAGGAGAGAAGCAACCTAGAACTAAGGAGAAACTTCCTGACAGTTAGAACAATTAACCAGTGGAACAACCTGCCTCCAGAGGTGGTGAATGCTCCAACACTGGTTTTTAAGAAGAGACTGGACAGCCATTTGCCTGAAATGGTATAGGGTTTCCTGCCTGAGCGGGGGGTTGGACTAGATGACCTCCAAGGTCCCTTCCAACTTCTACTTCTTCTTCTTCTTCTTCTTCTTCTTCTTCTTCTTCTTCTTCTTCTTCTTCTTCTTCTTCTTCTTCTTCTTCTTCTTCTTCTTCTTCTTCTTCTTATTATTATTATTATTATTATTATTATTATTATTATTATTTCCTTTCTCATTTGATGCATGACCATTGAACATTCCTAAGTATAGTAATAATTTCTTTGAAAAAAATAATATATAATGTGACTGGTCTAGGAGGTTTGACTTTTGGTATACTTTGTTAGATGCAGAGCATTAACACAGCAATTCTTGTTCTGCAACTCTTCTAAAGGAGAAATATATTTTCCCATAATCACAGTACAGCTATGAGAGCAGCCATTGACTCCTCAGCTTAAGCAATGTAGACAGGTACTATATTACCACCTTTGTTCAATCCAAATATGTTTTCCAAATTATTTCCAAAACTATATGTAATAGATAGATATAATTTTAAAAATAATATTTTGTGTTCATGTGAGAAATATTCATCTGTGCGTTCAGGAGCTCTACATGGGTGCTGAAGCATAGGTGATGCTTCAGACTTGGGAGACTACATGTTATTATGCAGCATGCCTACTATTTAGCAACTTTGTGGTGAGTTATCAGAAGCAACAACCCAGTAAAAGCAACAAGTATCTGCAGTGAAAAATATAGCTTAGTACCTTTTTATTGAGAGTTTTCCACCTTGTATTAACGTCTTCAATATCACGCTCAAGGTTATCGGTATTTGCATTTTTAGCAGCACTCTGAATAAGGCCTTGACCCAACCAATTTACCTCCTGCTGCTTAAGTTGCAGTGGTTCAATCTCTTCTTTCTCAAATGCCTATCAATTGGAAAAAAAATAAAACGAACAGAAAGTAAAAGACAAAACTACTTGGACAAAAGAGCCTGGAGCACGTTGAACAAAAGCAGCAACCGGAGCAGATATCGGAAGTCAAAACACACAGCATGCACTGTGTTGAAAATAACGTGTAAAATGTATATGTCAAATTGCACTTAATAGCCTAAAAACAGTTCAGGGCAAATTTAGCTGATTAGATAAGACAGACACTAAGGATTGACAAACAGTTATTACAAAAGTGGCAACAAACACCATGTTAAAAGTGAAAGTATGACCATAATGGTTTGGGTTTAACAGAGTTGTGCAAGCTTCAAAACTGACTTGGAAGAAGAGCTTCAAACCTTCAGTGTGAATGCCATCTCTCTCTCTCCACTAGCCAAACAGCTTCTGTGCAAGACTAAAATAGTAAGTGCCAGCACTTTAAAAGTCTCATTACCTTTGGATTTCTTAAACTGATGTATCTTTTTTCAGACTCATAAGGAACCCTGTAAAAAACTATGGCTGTTTTAATATCTCGCATTCCACCTGAGGTCTGAAGTACCTTTTCCCTCTCATTTGTAAAGCATCAACAATCCCGATGTTTTAACTCTCCTAACACAGAGACCCAAAAAAATCTGTGTTCTATATGGCAATTCACGCCAGGCTGAAGAGAATTGCCAGGGGAAAGTAATCTGAAGATGTTTTTCCCAAAGTCCTATCTAACTGCTTTGTTTACATGAATATGTAAGCTCACGCCCATTCTTTTTGGAAACACATGCCACTAGGCAACACACTTTTCCCTACCTATACCTAACAGTGGTAATAGTTTGAAATCCTTTCATTGGAACAGAATCAGCATCAGATGCAGTACTCTTGCACAGCCCTAGTTTAAAAGCAGTTCAGTGTGTTCTTAGTTTTAATTGAGGGAGCTTGTCATTAGTTCAAGTGGTTAACGGGTGACTGGCTTCACAGTTCCAGTGTTATAATAGTGTCATCTTACGGCCAAAAATAAATAAATAAATCAAGGTAACTACAGCAATGGAACTGGATTTGGTCTTAACGCTGGCGCAAAAGCAATGAACAGCAGCATTATCCTTTTAAAAGCAGCAGGAATACCGGTAGTTACAAAAAGTGACAGTAAAACCAACAGTAAATAGCGCTGCTGCATTTCCATGAGATTCCCCTTTGGTTCAACCATAACATCGCCATAATAAAGGAGGTAAATATAATAATCCATTAGACTGAGGGGCCATTTGAGAAAATATAAAAAAGCAATCAACAGCAAGCATTCCCAGTTATTGAGATGGCAAAATTAAATAGGACAAATAATATGCAACCTTTAGCCCTCAGGCAAGTTTGGGCACTAAGGAAAAGTGGTACATTTGACATTGGTACAATTAATACAAAGAATGCTACTGGACACCAAAAGTGTAACTTCCATTACTCAGTATTGTTAGTACCCATGTAGGGGATTAGCTTACATTTACATAATAGACTCTATTGTCATACTTATGCTCCCAATTACAAAGAATTACCTGAGAAGTTTTATTATCTTAAAAGATGAGAATCTGAAAACAACATATGCTTGAAAGTTGCCATCAAAGACCTGCAGCCATTATAATTGGTATAATCTACATCATACCAATTAGAAGAGGGGTCCCCTAGTCCTGGTCCACCAGTTTGGAACTGGGCTGTGGAAATGGTGGGTGAGTGCACGCATGTGCACGAAGCTGCATTTGTGAAAGTGGCATGTGCGCATGGGAAGCCCTCCCCTCTCCCTGCCTCCTGCTGCTGCCGCCCCCTCGGCATGTATTTTGGAGGTTGGAGACTGATGAATTAATGAAAGTCTGAAAACCGGAAAGTATCAAATGTGGATCAACTGGATAATGCATGTTCTAATTTATTAGAAAAGTATTATATTAAAAACAAGAATTCAACCTACAAAAAATCCTGCAAATTTTCATAACAGAAACTACCGCTCGCATACAAAGAAAGTATACTAAAAAAAATAGAAGAATGTCAAATTCCTCCAGGAAATAGTTACAGATTGGACAAAGAGAGAAACTAAAACTAAATATGGGATTAATCCCAAACATGTAGACGCCTTTCTTTACACGTTTTAACAATCTTTTCATGGGATAAAGAAAAAATGCCTAGTAGCCACCAAGAATACTATACATATTTGTGGAATGCAAAGCACATTACAAACATTAACACTATTCCTGATGCATCCAATCTTTCAATCGTTTCAAGAATGTGAAAAAAATAAGGTTTTCAGAATAAGCAAGACACATCATCACTGGCAACTTCACATAACGTTTTGCAAAGAAACTTTTAATACCCATAAAAAAGGTAAAGGTTCCCCCGCACATGTGTGCTAGTCGTTTCCGACTCTAGGGGCCGGTGCTCATCTCCGTTTCAAAGCCGAAGAGCCAGCGCTTGTCCGAGGACGTCTCCGTGGTCATGTGGCCGGCATGACTAGACACCAAAGGCGCACGGAGCGCTGTTACCTTCCCACCGTAGTGGTCCCTATTTTTCTACTTGCATTTTTACGTGCTTTCGAACTGCTAGGTTGGCAGAAGCTGGGACGAGTAACAGGCACTCTGTTACGCGGCACTCGGGATTCGACCCGCCAAACTGCCGACCTTCTGATCGACAGGCTCAGCGTCCTAACCCATACGTAGTGCATTAAGCTCTTGCCTTGTTGAACAAAGTACAATATATTACAGCTAGTCGTTGACTTGCAGCCATTCATTTAGTGATTTTTTTTGAAGTTACAACAGCACTGAAAATAGTGAATTATGACCAGTCCTTGCACTTACGACTGTCATAGCATCCCTATGGTCAAATGATCAAAATTTGAGTGGTTGGCAATCACCATGTATTTTGGATGGTTACAGTATTTCAGTCATGTGATCACCATTTGTGATCTTCCCAGCCAGCTTCCAACAAGGAAAGAAAATGAGAGACTCTATATGATTGTTTGATTCACAACCATGGCATCTCACTTTACTAACTGCCTTGCTTAACAGTGGGATATCTGGTCCCAATTGTGGTCATTAAGTCGAGGACTATCTACTAAAACATTCCCTTTAGAGCAATAAACACCTATCAGTGATAACTGAGAGGCAAAGAGTGACATTCATCTAGTAATTTGGGGACAACTTTGTCATATGACTTGTTCTTTCCACAAGTTCTTACATTAAATTATACTTGAAGTTCCTGTTAAAATCCCAAAGATAAGAACATCCTACTAAAGGAAAATACAACTACAGCTATATAATTCATTGGATACAGATCTCTATTTCCGTTTCAAAAATCCATATTTCTTAAAGGTAATTCCACAACGTTCCAAGCCAAGTATTTTCTCAGAATGGTTTAGCAATATATAATTAAAACGTGAATACAAGAAGATAACTTCACTGGGAAAGCTTATCAACAAACTTTGAAATGAAATAAGGTATCACCAAACTGGATGAAACAACAAGATTTAAAAATGTGAAACTTACAAATACCTTCTCTTTGTAAGAGAATACTTTTCTTCTTTCTACAACTTGGCCCAATAATCATGACCCTTGTAAAATCCCTGCTATTTCAGAAGCATGTCTTGGCATGAAGACGCAAAGAAACCATTTAAATACATGTAACTTGTCTTTAATCTGCATGGTTTGAAAACCACAACAATTCGAGCATTGCCATTTATAATTTATAGTTCAACCCTATGCTTGCCCACTCAAAGCCATTCTCACTGGGTTCAATCAAGTTATTGCTAGGGAAATGTATAGAGGATTAGCAGCTGGGGGGGGGGGGAAGCCTATATGCCTTGAATGGCACTGAGTGCCTGAAAAGCAGTTTCTACTATCAGAAATAAAAGGAAGGCCAGAGCAGAAGCTGAACATCAACACATCATGAAAGCATTTCATCTGAAGGGAGGTGGGCCCCATCTGGACAATAAATAGCCAAGCCGAAACAGCTGGACCTAATGGACCCTGTCACAAATTATCCTTAATCAATTTAACAAAATGTTCGTCTGCCAATTTCTGCCTTCTGACATATGTTGACCAAATGATGTTAGGCACCTTCATGGAAAGATTAACCAAACATGTGCATAAACGCTCAGGAGGCAATCGCTGAAACAAAACCCAAATAACGGAAAAGTCAACAGCAATACGACGAAATGTGTTTACGTTTTAATTACCTTATTAGACCTCAGCCCATTATAAATTGTATCCAAGGTTTCTTCTATAGGTATGTCTGCAACCCTGAAGCGGACTTCAGTTCTCACCGGATTTGCTTGGTGACATGAGATATTCTCAAGTTCTAAAGCCTGAGCAGAAATTTGAATTTCATTTGGATCCGTAGGAATCATGGTGTATTCTGTTTGGTGAACATGGGCATGTTTTACTAAATCCATTTCATCGGCAGGTATAGCTGCATCCTCATAATAAATAATCCTATCCTGAGGTGAAATATCCCTTTCAATCATCCTGTCGTGGTTTTCTAGTGGTTCGTTAATTTCAGAGCTGTTCTTCAAGGCCTTTCTGTCTACAATGTCTACAGTGACGTCATACTCTCGATCACTCTCCTGGAGCCATTCTGCATGGGCTAAGATATCCTTTTGTGAAGAAGTCGTCCCTGGGTGAAAAGGGCCATCTCCTCCTTCGGGGTGACCTTCCAGGTTCAACAGAGATTTCCCTCCTCTATGCTTCGTGTGTGAAGTATCCTGCAACTTCACTTGGTTGGGTCCATTGAGAAGGGAATTTCTTGAGGTGTTATGTTCACTGCTAGACACAGGAGAGGGAAATGTGCCAAATCTGCCTATTGACTGAATGTCCTCTATGGAAGGCAGGCTTCTAATCAGAGGTTGTTGTTCTGGCAGCCCAACTTGCTTGTCTTCCCTTTCGGTTTGAGGACTGCACAGACCTGAATCGTCCTCTTCTGAAGTCAGGGAATTTGTGCCGTACTCATCCTGGCTTCTCGCAGCCAAGCCTGCCATTTCAAAAGTCCCAGCAACTGAGGATTCACTTTTATTAGCAGAGTCTGCGAAATTTGGCAGGAGGAGCATCCTCCAGGATCTCCTGTGTTCTTTCTTTTCTGTGTGATACTTTGCTTTGGGCACGCCAGCTGTTCGGATGATGTCACCGTTCAGCTTCAGGGCATCAAAAATCATTTTTTCATCTAGCTTATTCGTTTCCCGTCCTCTGAGTTCAAACACACTGGAGGAAGAGAGACCACCGTTGGAGCAGAAGGTACTGAGGTCCAGTGTTCTATGACTATATGGCAAGGTCCGGTCAGAGAAATGCCTGGAGGAAAGGCTGCCTTTGGAACCTGAGTCGATCTGTTCATTCAGCCGAACTGTGTCGTAGATTGACCTCTGAGGAACATAGCAGTCCTCAATATTTATATCCTCCTCTTCATCACCTTTTCCTACGCAAGGAGGATTTTGGCGTAAACAGTCCGGCCTGCTCAGGGGCTTTCCCATTTCTGCAGTTATTTACAGGACTTTGCCCCAGTGCTCTTATGTCTTACTAGCGATGTCGTGGAATACCCAGATTAAAAAGAGATCAGAATGCCTCTACGGTAAACTTGCCTTCAGCAGAACATTTTAAGTACATACTACACCAAGAACATAACTTATGAGGTGGATAAGGTTATAATCAGTGCATCTATAAAAGAAAAGCAGACGTTTACCTGGTTGTGATTTAAATGCTCCCTTCCTAAAATATAAAGTGCCTGAGCTTAAGAAAAAGGGGAACAGGAAAAAAAAACCAACTATCTTTGAACACTTTAAAATACCGCCTCAAGTATATACATTAAAAAAAAAACATCCCCCAACAAAATCTAAGTGGCTCAAATGGTCAGACCTTCCCTTGGATCGCTCCATTTCATTCCTCAAGTTAAAATGTGTGAGTTAAATCCCCAGACTGAGTCTTCAAATCAAATCATCTTTACAACAGGTCGCATGTTATCTTCAAGAGGTGGCAAACTAACTGTAATCCCTTCAAAAGGCTTGGAAAAACCCATCTCCTTAATCAATAAGCCATGCTGAAGAGGACCTTGAAGGAAAAATAAAACAATCCAGACAAGCTGCCAAAAATGTTACGACCAAGGCACTTGAAAAGTTTTTGAGGAAAAAAAATAATTCAAGAAAAAAAGTCATTCGGGTACATTCAGAGGGAAGAGGAAGAACAATTTTTTACTTTGACTTTACAAATAATCTCCACTCGAAAAGCCGTTTCTTTCTTCTGTCCTGGAAATGCCCGTGCGAAGCGTTCAGAAGTTCCATGTGGAAGGTGCCGTTTTTTCTGAGCAGCCGAACAAACAAACAAAAAAAAAAGAGATCAAAAAGCTTCAAACTATAGAAGAAAACTTCTCTCCGATCCCTCGGGTAGCCTTAGGCTTAAAACTGGCTATCTATCCTCTCTTGTAAGGCAGCAGCTCAGCTGGAAGCCGCGGTGTTTCTCCTTCCACAAAAGCAGGGCAGATTTACATTCCCTTTAAATCTAGTAAGACTTCTGATTTCACTGGAGCTGGAGAGAGGAGCGTGCGGTCGAGGACGTTTGGATCAGTGTTAGCTGTAGCAAAGAAGGCATAAAAAGGAGATTCCCGGCCATAAACGTACAGCCACGCTGCTGCCCGCCCGGCGTGGCTGGGAAGCTTTCTATCGCTCCCAGGTTTCTTCTGATCTGACAGGCATCGCCCTCCCTAGAGTGAGCTTAAAGAAACAGCCTTTCTGTTCTTCAGGCAACATCTGCTGCTAAACCCATTCACTCCCTGAGCATTATGCTAACAGAGCATTAGTAGGAGTCTGACCTCTCCAGCTTCCACCACAACCACCCCCTTTTACGTTTCCTGCCTCACATGGCTTAGCTTAGCCATGTCTCACTTTTACTGTTTGTCTTGTCTCTTTGCCCTTTGGAGGGGGGGGAGATACACAGAGGAGCAAGTTTCCTATCAGCACTCAGCACATCAGATCCATCCTCTGTAACCCTGACGGAAAAGGGAGAGGGTAATGGGTTAGAACAGAGTAGGAAACCATGATAATTAGTTCAAAATGTCAGGCGGGGTAACCTGACACTTCTACAAGATGGCCCTGGCTACTAGGAACTGTCTCCAACACTAAAAGTCAGTTTAAATTAACAGGCTGGTCTTATTCATAAACAGTTACTGCTGACATCAGCAGATGTCCTGGAGGTAAAAGGACGCAAAGTAATGTTTCCTTCACTTGATATTTGTAATCTACAAGCACACAAGATTAAAAATTCTACATAACAACTTCCTCTGAAAAACTAACAATGTGCCCTTTGTTATAACTCAGCTCAGGCCATTGGAAATGGAATTGATAGTTTTGCACTTATTTTCATTTCCTGGTTCTCAGACTAGCCTGTGAAAATCAAACAAATCCAAGAATGTAAACCATTATTCCTGACTTGAATTAAAATGTAAAACAAAACAAGAGTGACAGCACCGGGCAGAATAACCGTTTAATTTCAGGAAAATAATACATTTCTGAATAGAAATATTCCCCCCCAAATACGTAGGTACAATTGTGAAAGGCTATTTTTTCCACCTTACGTACTCCTTACTATCCCCTAATTCAGGTATTTGTCTACCGAACTGTGAAATAAGCTTCCAAACCTGCATTTTTGGAAGCTCCATCTGATCAAGACTATGCCATTCCCATGTGTTTCTCCATCTAACAAACTGAGAATATTCCTCAAAATTAAACCCAAGCAATGGGATCTCTACCAATGTAGAACTCCATAGGCTAATCAGAATCCTAAAGACACAAGGATCAAGTACAGATAATCCTCAATTTGCAACAGCTTGTTTAGCGACTGTTCAAAGTTACAACGGCACTGAAAAAAGTGACTTATGACCACTTTTACACTTACAACTGTTGAAGCATCACCATGGTCACATGATCAAAAATTCAAATGCTTGGTAACTGATTCATATTTATAACGGTTGCAGTGTCCCGGGGTCATGTGATCCCCTTGTGCGACCTTTTGACAAGTAAACTCAATGGGAAAGCTGAATTCACTTAACCACCGTCTGACAAACTTAACAACTGCAATGATTCACTTAACAACTGTGGCAAGAAAGGTTGTAAAATGGAGCAAAATTCACTTAACAAATGTCTCGCTTAGCAACAGAAATTTTGGGCTCAGTTGTGTGGTCGTAAGTCGAGGACTACCTGTATCTACATATTCTAACACAGTGCACTTCCACTTCTTTAACCTTCTTATATGCACTCAGTGCAAAATGAAGTGATACTTTGAATAGCCCTAAAATGTGGCTTCTTAAAATGATTCAAAGGGAACAAACAGAATTCCTATCCCTATAAGAGCAGACATGTCAAACACAAGCCCCGGGGGCCGGATCCGGCCCGCGAAGTGGTTTCATGTGGCCCGCAAAGCCATCCTGGAAACAGAGAGGGAACGGCCCCCACTGCCTTGGCCCTGGCCCAGAGACCCTCCTTCTGGCAGAGACCCTCAGATCTGTCCCACTCCTGCCCAGGCCCCCATAGGCACCCTTGATGCGAACGATGTAGAGCTGGCCACGTCCATCCAGCAGGCCATACGCACTCTAGCCACGCCCACCCAGTAGGCCACACCCACCCTGGCCATACCCACCCGGCCCCCTGAGGGCAACCGCAATACTGATGCGGCCCTCAATGAAATTGAGTTTGACACCCCTGCTATAGAGGATCAAGTCCAGGATCACAGCATCTTCACAGCATCTGACTTTTCTTTTAAAGTTAATTACTTATACTGCAATAGCCAGTGAGAAGGGAATGGCCATGGGTATTTATAATGACATGCAAACTCTAAGGAGAATCCCTGGATCTTTGTCAGGAAAAATCCATACTAGGATTAACCCGACTAAAATACTGGGAAAGCAACTTTCTTCTTCTGGCTGTACTGCCAAACAGATAGTTGTTCAACTTACAATCATTTGCTTAGCGACCGTTCAAAGTTACAACGGCACTGAAAAAAGTGACATGTGTGTTTTCCACTCGCAACCGTTCCCCCATTGCTGTGATCATGGGATCAAAATTCAGACGCTTGGCAACTGGCATGTATTTATGACTGTTGCAGGGTCCCTTCCTGGGTCATGTGATCACAATTTCTGACAAGCAAGGTCAACAGGGAAGCCAGATTCACTTAACAACTTGGTTATTAACAACTGCAGTGATTCACTTAACAACTATGGCAGGAAAAAGTCATAAAATAGGGCACAATTCGCTTAACAACTCTCTTGCTTAGCAACCAAAATTTTGTGTTCCAATTGTGCTCGTTAAGTCGAGGATTACCTGTAATGCACAAGTACTTTTTTACTACTTGTGGCTGAATGTGGGGATGCTGGCTTTACTTCAAGAATCCAAATAAGCCAACCGTGGTTTGGCTCTGAAAGATTTGGATTTTTTAAAAGATCCAGAATGCATTTGTGGGTACCCGAACGTACGTTTATTATACCTGCCGCATTCTTTTCTAATACCTGGAAAGTATACATTAAACGGTTATGGCATGGATGATAACTTCCATTTATATGAATGGAGGATCCCATCTAGATGGGGAAATTAAAAAGTACAGTTACTTTGGATAACAACAATATTTGTAAGCAAATTAATCCTTTTTTTAAAAAAAATGTCATCATAAAAAATCCTCATTTAAAATGTTTTTCCACTGGTGTGTCGTAAAGTGGGCAACCATGTTAAAGTTGATATGATAATAATATATTGGGTTTAATTTGGAAGAACTGTAGTAAAAGAAACAGAAGGGAAGAATATCTTTTGGATTCAGTCAACAGGCATAACTCATGAGAATTCAAATTAGCCCAAAGCATGTATTCCAGTAGGGAGAAGTTCCCTGAATGGGCTCCATCATGAGTCCGTAAACTCAGAAAAGTAAACCTCTGGTCCCAGTGACCGACCCAGATTCAATCTTGCAGAATTAGAATTATCAAGCAACTTCAAGCCCAACTGAGCTTTAAAAGTAAGAAGCATCTTGAACTCAACCCCAAAATAAGCACAACCATATTGGAATGAAATAGTCTAACTGTGCAGCCTTAGATAACAATTATTCTCCAGCAAGGACTCAACAATAATCTCTCAAGTCACCCAATTCTGTGCTACCATTTGTATGATATACCATACTAAGGATTGGAAATTCTTATAATAGTGGATTTATTTTAGTAACTATGTTCTTAATTATTTTTAGACCCTATTATACTTATTGTTCTCTCTCTCTCTTTCACACACACATACATACATAAAACTTCACTTATTTCATTTCTATGTACATTCATATTTATTTCATTTTAAAACTTCTTATCTTATTTGTATTTGGCCTCGGGGCTGTAATAAATACATTTGAATTTAAGCCTTAGGTAAGAATATGGTGGCATCACTTTAAAGCAGCTTAAGCTTCCAGTACCCCTTTAAGGACAGCCCCATGTTAAGCATGTTATATCAGTCTCCTCTGAGTTAATATAGCAGGCAAAAGAAACGTTTTTGCTTGGTTTCTTTTCTCTACGGCTTAAGGCAGGGGCTTAAGGCATGCCTGGCTGAGGAATTCTGGGAGTTGAAGTCCACAAGTCATAAAAGGGCCACGTTTGAAGACCCCTGGCCTAAGGACTCTTCCAGCCTACAGTATTATCCTGGGTAATTCTAATGTCCTGCTTATGAAATTCAAGTTTATGCCTTGAAGTCCAATGCAGAGAATTTTTTTTTCTTTCACAGTAGGAATCCTTGGACTCACTAGAGACTAAAATTAATTCTGCCAGACGGGTTTTTTGGAAGACAGCCTGGGTTAAAAGATAGAAACCAGAGCTGTTTTTCAGCAGAACTACACAAGCTATTGGCCTAGTGCCTTTGCCTCGCCTCACCTCCACATTCTTTTGTTTTCCTGACCGATCGGCCCTTTTCCTGATCTTGGGAACCTAACTTAGACAGGTCTTCCTAAGTACATAATCCTTGGCATGAACCCAGGTTGTGACTCTTGGACAACCCCTTGGAACAAATGTTTGGCTTGGCTTCACCTAGGACTTTGCTTGACTGGACCATTACCGTGAAGGAAGACTCTTATTTCATTATGTGCAGTACACAATGAAATATATCTTAAGCATGAAAATTTACGTGTCTGTGCCAGTATTGACAAGAACACAAATTATAGGCTCCCCCTCTTGTTCTCCTTATTGTCTTCCTTTTGGAATCGTTTAATATTAAAGCACTAATCAGGGTTGCATCTGCTTCTTCTTTCACCTGGATATGGAAAGAAGGATGCTTTGAGACTGCCAATACTACCCATTATCCATTCAGCTGTTCTTGAGAGAAAGTATCTAAGCAGGACAAAATAACAACAACAAAAAGCGAAAATAATATATCATTTCTTAAAGATTCTCAAGGTCTACTGCAACCTTTAAAGCAGCTTCTTTGGGGGGGGGGGTTGTGAGAACCATATTTGGCCTTCACACAACACTGTATGGGCTTATTCCCCCCAAAAGGGCAAGACTACGTAAGAGATGTAGACCGACGCAAAGACTAAATCTGATTCCATTTTATTTACATCCATACACAGTCACAATGTTGTTATAATTCACTCAGGATTATACTGGCAGTGCTATCATCCAACAACACTATCAGAAGGCACCTCCACCAGCACTGTGAAACAACTCTGCAGCATATAGAGACCAGTGAGAGCTGCATCAAAGAGTGGGAAACAACAGTGCAAGTACCATTGTGCAGAAAACCTAACATTTCAAAACGTTTTAAAACATGCAAGAGCTTGCACATGTGTAAAATTATTATTATTTTTTTTTAAAAAAACAAGGCTAAAACTGTAGATACCCCAAAATCTTTAATGCACACCAAGGCCTGAACTCATCAATCACAAATATGTTGGAGGACAGATAATGAGTTAACCGTGGTAACAAATTTGCAGTGTATAGTATTTTGACAACTCTGTTCCAAAGCTATAGGGAGAATTATCTTACCTGAAATACTTTCAGTTGTTGATTAATAACCTCTGTTTCCATTCCAACAGGGCCTTGGGATTCTTCATGTTCTTCAGCTTCCTCAAGCAGTTTGGCAAATCCCTTTAGTTTGCTGTAAAATTCTTCAACGCGATTAATAGTCCCTTCGATCTGCTCTTCCCTGGCTTTTGCTCTGTCCAGTAATTTGTTGCACTGCTTATTCAGAGCCTCTAAATCCCTTTTTATACCTGCGAGATCAGGAGATGCCTCTGCGTCACTTGCTAACATCACTTTACATGTCTTGTTTGCGTTTTCATTGTTGCTTATCAATTCCTGCAATTTTTTAAGGAAAACTTTGATGTCCTTTTGTTGGGACTGCAGAGTGACAAGATCCCTGGCCACAGGAGCCATGCTATCCAGCTCATCATCACACTCTGCAAATTGAGAAAACATCTCTCGAATGGCATTTTGGAAATGGCCAATTCCCTGGAGCTTAGCCTCCAGGAAGGAACATTCATCCTCAACCTGCTGGCTGACCGCGTTGAATTCTTCTTCTAATGATTCTGATTGCAACAAGAGGTCAGAGACGTTTGCTGACTCAGAAGCATCCACTACCAGATCTTGGGCAAGTTTTTTTGTCACATCTACTTGTGGCTTTAATGTCTGAAGGGCTTTCTGCTGAGTCTGCATAATAGTTAAGTGTTTATTACTATACGTCTGAGGTTTAAGAGCATTGTGTATGTCTAACTGTTCCCTAGTATTCTTCAACTGCTCCTTAATGTCCTGGGATGATTCTTGAAACTCTTTTAATCTCCGAGACATCTTTTCAAGAGTATCCCTTTTAATATGTAACTCTTCTGTGACCATATCCATCTTCTGCATCAATAGTTTCTTTTCCTCTTCAATAACGTCCTTATCAGTTTGACAGGCACTAAGGAAACTTTCTGCTGCATTATTTAAGAGCTCAACAATCCCTTGGTGTTTATCCAAATCCTTCTGCCAAATCTTCACCTGAGCAATGGAATTCTCTATCTCAACAGGATCGATACCTATTTTAAGATCTGATAAGTTATTTTGGCACTTGGTTATCCAAGGTTGCAGGACCTCTACGTGTTCTTTGTATCGGAGAGCCTTTTCCAAACAATCATTCAACGTATCTTGCCTTTCATTCACTTGCTTATGCAGCTCATCCCAGTTAGCTTTGAGCATGTTGAGCTGGGAGTGCAATTCTGTTTTTTCGGTCCCTTGTGTCTTTTGAAGCAGATTTTCGCCTTCTGAAATTATTTTTTCATATGAACCAATTTGGTCAGACAGCGCTGCCTTAAATTCTTTCTGATCCTCAATTAACGACCGCAAGCTTTCTAGCTTGGTGGAAATGGGAGGACACTGATTTTGTGTTTGTTTCTTTGTGTCCAGCCATGCTTGAAAGTCTTTAGACATCTGTTGGAATTGATGAGAACTTGCATATGTCAACTGAAGTTGTTCAATGAGACTGCCTGAAAAAGATTTTTTTTAAAAATACTATTTTAAAATACTGGAAACCACGTCAAAGTTAGAATATGATGGGTTTTATTTCAGTCAAAAAGAATTGTTATTTCTAATAAATGTACGCCATAGCTATAGAACAATTGGATTTAGCTAGTCAAAATGTATGAATAATATAAGTAGTATAATATAATATAAGTATTATATTATATAATAATATAATAATATAAGTAGCAAAACAATCCTAAATTGAGATATTCCTGTGAGTCTGAGAAAAAAAAATCATGTCCCAGATTAGTATTATCATTGGTTTCAGAGATGCTTCCAACTATAGCGTAATAGAAATAACATGTATTACTTATGCAATTAACTGTCTCCTTTAGTCTATAATAAACATGCAATACGTTTTACTACAAAATGGTAATTACATAAGCTTTCTTCAAAGCCCTGCCAGAGAAAATGCAAACCTCACTGCCAATGTGTTAAAAGAGTTTTATGCTCTGTTAAAATGCACCCTGTTTAAATCTGAAATTTAGTACTGCTTCCCATGATATAATTCCTCCATATTCTAAAGCTCCCAGTGAATCTGTGTGACATTCCATTATGCTTTAAATATATCTACACAGGAGAAATAGATGCGTTGAGATTTCTTCACTGTTTCTTAGGTGAAGGAACAAGGAGAGTGGTATTTCAATGGTGTTGAAATCATCTGTTCGTGTGTATAAATCTTCTATCAATGGTATCTCGTTCAGTATAAAATACAGAGAGATCCAAGATACTGGTCAAATCTAGAAAAACAGACCTATCACCACCCATCCATACAACTCAGGCCCCAGGCAATATCTCTTTTATTTCAAACGTGTTCTATCTATCTGGGAGAATAATTGCAATCCTGAATTTAGTGTAAAGCTAATTTTCATTTCAAGAAACGCTACGTTTTCCCACTATTTAGGATTTTATTTTATTTTTTTAAAAACTGCTTTGCCACTTACCTGCTTTTTGTGCCATCTCCTTGAAAGGCTTTAAGACACCTTCTAATTGCCTAACAAGTTCAGCTCTCAAGTAATCTTCTGCCACCAACACAGACAATTCCTCGCACACAAGCCGAGCAGCGTTTAGGTGTAACATTTCTTGGTCTATTTCGCCTTTTATTTCCTGAGCTGTTTCCAGTTGCTGCTTCACAGAATCGGGTTCTGCACTTATAGCCAGGTTCTGGCTGAGTTTATTTTCCAGTGTGCTAAGTTTCTCGGAAAGGCTTTTCAGACGGTTCTGGTACTCTGTGCTTTTGACGAGGACTTGTTCAATTCGACGACAGCGGTCGCTCAGCTGTCCTGTTAAACCATCCCATTTCTGTGCCACTGCCGTCAGCTGCTGCTTCACCCTTTCATGAATAGGAGGGTGTTCGCCAGGCCTCTGCAGGATTCCCTGACCTGCTTCAGACAGGTGTTCGTACTGGGGTTTCCGGGTATCAAACTCTTTGAGCAGAATCTGAGGAGGCAGGGCGTGTTAGAAGTTAATTCTGGACCAGTACAAGGAAGAATCATCGTCACCCTACTTTGTTACTTGAGTTTTACAAGCACCGTTTCTCATATAAACGGAAGCTGTTCTGCCAAAGCCACATTGCACACGCAGATTCATTATTTAGACCTGTCTCAGAAAGGCTGTTCCTGTTTAACAGTTTATCTCCTCTTTCTATAAAACAGCAAAAATCCAACTGGCCGCATATGATCTTTTATTATGTCAATAAATGGGCTCAATGATAATAAATGCTGATTTCAGTTCTCGTATAGTTACCTGTGATTAAGTCATAATCAACATATACAAATATTTGCTGGAGGTGCGAGAAAGAGATTGGAACATGTAAACATATGTGGTGGGATTGTTATAGCGCACAAAAGACATGGGATATGGTGTTTAGGGAAATTAGAGAACTTTTGAAGGTAAATTTAGATATGCCACCGAGGATTGCATTACTGTTACTGGTGGAAAAACAAGACATAAATGAAGCAAAAAAGGAATTGATTGTAAATTTGATAACGGTAGCTAGATTAGTGATGGTTAAATATTGGAGACGGAATTGGGTTATGCAAAGAAATGAGTGGTAAAATGAAATATGGAATATGGCAATTACTGATAAATTAACAACAGAAATTAAATTTTAAAAAGGCATGATTAAAGTAAATAATTATAATGAAATATGGGATGATTTTATAAAAACAGTCTTGGTGGAAGGTAAAGGGAATAAACCTGCTCAAGAATATATGCTGTTTTGGAGTGGATAAGGGCACAATTGAAATACATTGTATATTTTTAGTTGTTATATGAGAAGAAATATAGGTACTAAAAATGGTCTCCAGGGGTGTGGGTGCACTGTAGTATTTCTACTTTTTTATATACTGTTTTTATGTGTGTTGTGTTTGTATTATTTGTATTTGAATAAAATAAAATAAAAATAAAGTCATAATCAACACTATTTAACAGGCCAACTATCTCTAACTTTAATTCCATACTCGATGTGTTTTAGTCTATTTTGGCTAATGCCGTTATACATAAGTGTGTGTGTGTGTGTGTGTGTGTGTGTGTGTGTGTGTGTGTGTGTGTGTGTGAGAGAGAGAGAGAGAGAGAGAGAGAGAGAGAGAGAGAGAGAGAGAGAGAGATGAATTTCAGTACATCTATGGAGATAGACTGAAAATATTTAATATTGCCAATAGAAGAGAATATATGTAGTTCAGGGTTGAACTGTGGACTCCTTGGTGCAGGATCTCTGAGCTTGGTTGCTTGGTTGCAGACATTTCATTATTCAACTAGGTCAGGGGTAGGCAACCTCAGCTCTTTTATGACTCATGGACTTCAACTCCCAGAATTCCTGAGTCAGCTGACTTAGGAATTCTGGGAGTTGAAGTCCATGAGTCATAAAAGAGCCGAGGTTGCCTACCCCTGAACTAGGTAATATCATCCATGCTAGTGAAGGTGGGGTTTGCTTCAAATTTATATACAGTAGCTTGCCTTGCAGGATTGGGAGGGTAATGATTTTCTCCTTGGCATTTCCTTAATTAGAACATTGTTTTCTGTATGATTATATGGTGTTAATGCCTGTTTAATTGACTGCTGGAGATAATGTATTCTGGGTTTTTTTGTTTCTTTTTCTTTTTTTTACTATTATAACAATATATCTGTATTTTATTACATACTTTGAATGGTATGTAAATGCAGTTTATTTTTCTGTGTCTACTAATGCCTGATTTGTCTGAATGCCCTAGCTTTTTTGGATTTAGGGAGTCCTCCTAGATTCACGGCTCACTTTGGAAGATCATATAGGAGCTGTGACTAGTGGGGCTTTTGCCCAGGTTCGCCTGGTGCGCCAGTTGCGGCCCTATCTAAGCCGGGATGATTTATGCACGGTCACTCACGCACTCGTGACCTCTCGTCTGGACTACTGCAACGCTCTCTACATGGGGCTGCCCTTGAGGACCACCCGGAGGCTCCAACTGGTACAGAATGCAGCCGCGAGAGTTGTGTTGGGAGTTTCCCGATACTCCCACGTTACACCTCTGCTCCGTGAGCTGCATTGGTTACCAGTTGTCTTCCGGGTGAGATTCAAGGTACTAGTAATGGTGTTTAAAGCCCTACATGGCAGGGGTCCGGAGTACCTTAGGGAACACCTGCTGCCGGCATCAACTTCCCTCCGCCCTGTGCGTTCCCACAGAGAGGGCCTCCTCAGGGTGCCACCGGTCAGAGAATGTCGATTGGTGGCCCCCAGGGGGAGATCTTTCTCTGTGGGCGCCCCGGAGCTATGGAATCAATTACCGGTTGAGCTCCGGACAGCGCCCGATCTTCGCTCCTTTCGCCGCGATCTGAAAACATACTTGTTTGAACAAGCCGGCCTGGCCTGAGGGGGGATTGGTGGGGCATTTTATTATTATTATTGGGGTTTTATTATGTATCAACTGTTTTTATGGGCATGTATTTAATTACCTTTTAATTTTTGTAACTCTGTGTTTTATTCTTGCCCTGTACACCGCCCTGAGTCCTTCGGGAGAAGGACGGTATAGAAATATTAATAAATTAAATTAAATTAAATTAAATTTAGCTTGATCTAGGATGCTCACAGTATCCCAACTGAAACTATGGTTGGGTTTGCCCATGTGCAGTAAGATTAAAGAATTTTCATGACTTCTGACTGCTAGTTGGTGTTTATGGATGCACTCTGCTAGTCTTCTGCCTATCTGTCCTATATGGTGGCTATTACAGTATTTATATTGTACATTGTAGATTACTCTAAGCTCAGAGACCACCTAAGACTCCTTTGCCTCAGTGAATGCAACCTCTGAAAGATAGACACTGGATTTTTTTTAGCAAACTTATTGTTATTTTTTTTATATTCATTAGGAAATCTATAGCTTGCAGGAGAAAGTATACTACACTAGAATTATTGATAAATTGATCACAAAATTTACTTTGGTTATATTTTGAACAGAAAAAGAACACAAGCTCCATACCAAAAACAGTAAAATATTTACCTGGACTTGCTGCTTCTGTGTGTTTAGCATATTTGGATCAATTGATAGTGGTCCAAGCACGCTGATCATTAATTCTTTTTCAGCCAGCCATTGGTTTAACTGAGCCTCAGTTGCCTGAAACTGGGTCAGGTAATTTGATGATTCCTCCATTTTTTTCTGTCTATCAGCTGCTACCTGGCTGAGTTGACTCCATTTAGAATCTATGACAAAATAAACACTGAATTTTAAAATTACATCTTAGAAAATGCTTTTCTTCAATAATGGAGAGTGGACAGCAAACCTCTTAAGCCGGTAATAACACGCTGGCATAAAAAAAACATACCAGAAGAGGAAAATAAATATTTTGGAAGAGGGTAAATGGATGCTTACAAGCTGTCTTTAATATGTTAGGTCATCCAAACTGACCCAGTATCCTTCAGAAGTTTACTCTTATTACACGGCAGGTTATTCATAAAGTCCCTAGAGTAATGACAGTTTCTTCAGACCATCACACCTCAAGTCTAAGGCTGTTTTACTAAAATTCTCAAGAGTGGAAGAGCATGGACCTCTTCAAATTTTGCCTCACTATTTATTTTCAATTTGATGGACTCATATACCAACAAATCACCAAGGAGATCACCACTCTCAGGACTCATAGCAGAGACTGCAAGGCAGATCCTGGAGATTATAGCATTCCTACACATACAAGCAAAAGTATGGATGTGGTATGTAGATGACACCTTTGATATGAAAAAGTGACAACTAGAGAAGACACAGCAAACAACATTTCAAAGGAATAAAATTCACAGGGAAAGAAGTAAACAACAACACTCTGCCCTTCCTGGATATCCTCAACTACTCTATTAACCAAGTGCTTTACTACTGAAATAGCAAACCATCCACAGGAGAAGCTGTATAAGAATATTAATCAGATGACTAAAAACATCTGATTAGCAGCAACCCAGAACATCAGAAAACAAAAACAGACCACCTATACAACATCTTCCAAAGAATGGATATCCACATAACTTTATCGAAAAGGGCCTTGACCACACAACCACTATATCACAAGCAATACAAAAAGGAGAACACTGCCACACATCAAAAAATTCTCAAAAACAACCACAGACTATTACAATCGTATGACATCACCATAGCACCATAGCACACAAGTCCTCCAAAATATCTTAAGTAAACTAAAAGACCCAATAGGGCAAGAAGAAAAAAACAGGAGTCATCGACAACATTCAGTCTAGGAACTGTAACAGCACTATCCACAACTAACAAACAGAAGACTAGCAAAACACATCCATGAACACCAACTAGCATTCAGAAGACACAATGAAACCTCCTTAACTTCACAGCACATGGACAAACCTAACCAAAGTTTCAACTAAGAAACTATGAGCATAATCAAGGTAAAGGTTTCCCCTGACCAGTTGTATCTGACTCTAAAGAGCGGTGCTCATCTTTGTTTCTTAGCTGAGGGAGCCAGCATTGTTGGAGGACCTTTCCATGATTATATGGCCATCATGATTATAGACCAAGGTGCATGGAACACTGCTACCTTCTCACTTAAGCGGTACCTATTAATCTACTCACATTTGCATGCTTTCGAACTGCTAGGTGGGCAGGAGCTGAAGCAAATAACGGGAGTTCACCTCATTGTGCAGTGCTCGAGTCTCAAACCTGGACTGTCAGCTTTCCAGTTGACAAACTCAGCGTCTTTAACTGCTGAGCCATTGCACCTCCTCATGAGTATCCTAGACCAAACTAAATCCAAAAACGCTTGGGAATTCCTGGAAGCTTGGCATTCAGACACATCAGACATCAACAGGCACACAGATAAACAATGTTTATACAACATTCAGAAGAGACAATAAAAGCCCAAAACAGCTCCTAGTCAGCAATCAACATCAAGATAAGCAAGGATTAACACCAGACAATCAAGTAGGAAACAATACCCTAATCAAAGAACTACCAACTCAGACAATCAAGTAGCAAGAACAACCTAATCAAGGAGCTATCAAGAAGAAAACTCCTCTTCCACCAACACTAACAGGACCAGTTACTGTATATAAACAGAGAGCAAACCCCACCCCCTTCTAGCACTGAAAATGTGACATAGACGGGTAATAAAATGTCTGGAAAAACCCAGCTCAGAGAGCAGCAGCGATTGCACAGTTCAACACTGAACTATAAATATTCTCCACTATTATAACCAATAACAATTTGTTTTATCCTTTATCAGTATACTGGCTTTTCACCAAACAGTAGCTAAAATAAAGCATGGTATAGCCAGTATCTGTAACCATGTGCCTCTTTATTTTGGAAAAGGATTGAGACTTGTATTGTGATGCTAAAGCAGTGGTGGGATTCAGCTGGTTCGCACCACTTTGGCAGAACCAGTAGCTAATTTTTTTGTTGCCCAAGCCCAGAATGGACTTTCAGAACCCGCATCCACACAGAGAACCGGTTGTTCACATATTTGAATCCCACCACTGTGCTACAGCATCACTCTGACATGTCTTTAGGACACCACTGAGCTTCGTCTGAAATCTGAGTGAGTCAAGGAAATTTTAATACATTACACAGAAGAAGAGAGAGCTAATTGTCCATGTGAATTAGCTTCCCATGCAGTTTTTCTGCTTTTAATATTATTAACAAAATAGGAAATAACATATTTTTCCTGAACTTAGAACAAAGCCTAATTGTATATGTAATCTCTGTCTATTTATATACTGCTGCAGTGTAATTGTTTCTTTAGACTGACCTACTTATTTGCCTATGCCCTTTCCTTAACTTCTTTCATGGTTATTTATATTATTGTTACATATTTACAGCTTCCTGTCCTGCAGCTTTGTATGGCAATGCTCACCACAATCAATAATGCACAAATTAACAAGCATTTTTTGAAGTACAACAATTCCAGGAGAGGTGGGAATAGGAGAATTGTTATGCATATATTTTTTGTCCAAATATGGTCATATTTTCAATATCTGGCAAAAATGTTTAAGAGGGATGTTTTAGAAAAATAGCCAAATGACACAAAAGAAAGAAAATGTATTAGAGAACAAAAAAAGAGCATGAAGATACATAAAAAGGCTGTTTTCCATACTAACTCTACAGTGTCAATGCTTTGGTCTTGATTTAAGCTGAAATAGCAACAAAATGGGCATAGAAGCTTAACCTTCAAATATTTTCATCTTGAATAAGTTGGAAGAAAGGTGGAGTTTACACTCCAAAAAAATGCACTGAATTACAGTATATTCAGAACTGCTATAGCAGACATGTCAAACTCGCGACGTCATGTGACGTTGTGCAACACATCGGAGCTTTTTCGCCAATGCCAGCAATGGGGTAGGTGTGGTTTCCCAGTGACGTGTCCAGCCCATGGGCCGGCAGTTTGACACCCCTATGCTATAGCAAACTTCAACCTACACAAGAGTAAGTAGTATAAATAAACAGCTGTATAAATGACACTGTAGCGCTACAAATAGTAATATACAAGCAGGTACTGAGTGCGGAGTTTAAATATATTAACGTATTAACTTTCAGACCTATCCAATGCCTACAGGAAGCAAAAAATTAATACCTATTTTGTCCAACATTTGTTTCCATTTTGGCACCTCAGAAGAATCAAGGTTTTTTTCCAGCAACTCTGTGACTCTGTCCTTCAGCTCTTGCACTTTACTCTCATTCTGCTTCAATTCTGTCTCAAATAGCTATAAAAACAAACAAACAAAAGCACAAGCAAGTGTAGTAGAAGTACATAAAACTAAGATTTTTGATTCAATGGTGAGCAAATGGTTTCTTTATCTGTTTAAGCAAATTTAACAGTCAGCCAAATTCAGGCTATTAAAAATGAAATTCTGATTGTACTACAGATATAACTTACTTATTGTTAAATATTTTTGGGGATCTGTAAGACTGCTTAATCACCAAGCAGTAACACCACTAACATATTTAGCAGATATCCACAATGAGTCTATGCAAAAATGTATGGCAGAATGGTATTCTATATCATTAAGCTGATCTTCCCATAAATCTCAAAAATTCACTTTACACATTAATTATTCTCCAGAGACAAGTTTTGAAGATTGAAGATTACCTTATGCTGATCAACTTTTTCTTTAACCGTTTCACTGTCAAGAATAGTTGTTTCCCATTTGGCTGCAACTGTGTCCATTTTCTGTAACCATTCCATCATAGAACTGGTTTCTTCTTGAATATTTTGCATATTTAAAAGCATTGATTCCAATTCTGATCTTTTGTCCTTCAGTGTTGCTCCCAGGTCATCATAACTCTGATTTACAGCTGACAAGCTATTTTGAATCATGGTCAGCTCTGTGAGAGAGGGGTTCACATTTATTTATCTTAAAAACTAAATTACATAATATTTCATCTGAAGATACAAATACAATAAAAAGTTTAAAATTTTATTTACACACACACACACACACACACACACACAGAGAGAGAGAGAGAGAGAGAGAGAGAGAGAGAGAGAGAGAGAGAGAGAGAGAGAGAGAGAGAGAGAGAGAGAGAGAGAGAGATTTGCTTGTTCAGCTGATAGTAAAGTATAGACAAAACAAATTCTGTGAAGGAAACTTCATGTCTTATATGTTTGACTCCCCGTGGTAGCTTTTACATATGCAAAGTTGCACATTCTTTTGAGTTATTTTGTTTAATCCTAACAGAGGCATTACCTATACAGTATATATGGAATTGGATTTTGTTTTCATGGACCAACATAATTGCTTTTTAATATTTGTGCATGAGACAAATTTGGAATTCTGGTTCTTGCCCTGATTTTTAGATAATGATAACCACACCAAAGAAATTATGGGATTTCAGGAAATTCATTAAGGGTGCAAGTCAAGACTACTATAACATATAGTAGTCTATAAATCTAGATGAAATACAATTAACTGTTACTTACCTTTGTTTGTCATGAAATCCTGATTACCAGTAGCTGTTCCATGTCCATTCAGTATTTCCCCAGGTACATCTAAAAAAATGAAAGCCAAGATTCAAAGTTCAGATTCTTTTTCATCAAATATAGGGACTAGACTAGATTTAACATGGAAACATAAAAGATCACATCCATTTTTAAGAAATTACCTTAATTAAAGGTAATACATATTTGATTGGGAGTATGTTACCAGTAGAGCAGAACCCTCCATTTTCCTTGATCCCATTTTTCCCATTTCCCATTAGGAACAAAGGTCAGATATTATTGGGGTGGTGGGGGAGAACCCTTAATTTCCCTCTCTAGTCCAGGGGTCCCCAACCCCTTGTCCATGGACTGGTATTGGGCCGCAGCATGCCAGCAACCGGTCTGCACAAACAAGCAAAGCCCCATCTGTGGGATGCAGGCAGCACACAAAACCACACACTCTCCAGTCCATGGAAAAACCTTTCTCCACGGAACCGGTCCCTGGTGCCCAGAAGGTTGGGGACCTCTGCTCTAGTCCTCCTTAGATGGTCTTTAACTTTTACAGTTGATCACATTATAACCAATTCCAATGCTATGTGTAATTTATTTCTCAGCTATAAAATTTGTCTTTGGAAGGTTGTGAGTGATTATTTGAACAAGCTGTACTCAACCATTGGAGGTTGGCCTCTGCTGTTTTAAGAATTTTATTGTAGTAATCAAGGAATTGTCCTAGTAAGAGATTCCTTGGCCTGATGTAGGATCTTCTGTTTCATCTAAAGAGTGTTTCCAAATCATGCTGTCACTGAATTAATGTCTTTATGGTTCTTTCACTAAGAGATATTTACTAGTAGATGCAGCAGAAGCCGGCCCAGGCAATCATAATCAGTAGGCTGGTAGGGAGACAAGTGGTTCTGCTCTCTCACTGTTACTATATTATACAGGGAACTTTTCCATCAACAACAACAGAAACCTGTCCTGTCTTTCACATTTAGAATCTAAAGATCTCTCTCTCTCTCTCCCTCTCCCTCTCCCTCTCCCTCCCTCCCTCCCTCCCTCCCTCCCTCCCTCCCTCCCTCCCTCCCTCCCTCCCTCCCTCTCTCTCTCTCTCTCTCTCTCTCTCTCTCTCTCTCTCTTTCTCTCTGAACAGTCCAGTATTTATACAATACATTTTATATTCCTAATCTTTAATTATATTTTTATTTTATTTAATCTTCTAGGACTAAGCAGTATATTATTATTCCCATTTTACAAATGTCGAAGTGAAACCTGTACAATAACTTGCTTAAAATTCAGTGCTTGAAAAGGGCTTTGAACCCCCTATCCTATCTTACTGCCACCAGTAGAACCATATTAATCTAAACAGCATCTTAGTTATGGGGACATCTTCATACCAACATAATATAATTATTCATTATAAAATCAGTCCTCCATCAGCACAACAGAAGTGTTGTAGTAAGAAGCTGAAAACTGATAGAAAGGAGATTCAGAACTACACGACAATACAGTGGAAGAATGACAATCAGGATTACATTCTTGCCTGAAAGTAAGCCTTCATACAAAAGAACTTACTTCTGGAGAGAACTGTACAGGGCAGGGAGCTTAAATACAAAGACTCATGTCCCAAAAATTGTGCGAGAAAGCATCCTGTGCATATTTTGCAAAAATGCAAGACTTGTTTGCATCTAATATTTGTTGCTTGAAAGAGGATAACAAACTCTTGTTTTGCTCTTTTGGAATAAAAAGGTAAAGGTAAAGGTTCCCCCGCACATGCATGCTAGTCGTTTCTGACTCTAGGGGGCGGTGCTCATCTCCATTTCAAAGCCGAAGAGCCAGCGCTTGTCCGAGCACGTCTCCGTGGTTATGTGGCCAGCATGACTAGACGCCAAAGGCGCACGGAGCACTGTTACCTTCCCACCGTAGTGGTCCCTATTTTTCTACTTGCATTTTTACATGCTTTCGAACTGCTAGGTTGGCAGAAGCTGGGACGAGTAACAGGCGCTCACTCTGCTACGCGGCACTTGGGATTCGACCTGCCAAACTGCCGACCATCTGATCGACATGCTCAGCATCCTAACCCACTGAGCCACCGCGTCCCTCATACTTTTGGAATACAGTACCATAATTCAGCAAATAATTAAAAAGTCGACCCTGCACTTGTTTGTTCTGGACCATCTGCTCTAATTTCTGAAACAGTGAGAAATGCTCTGTATGGCTAAGTTGAAAAAGTGCAATCGTGACTTAACTAAGTTATAACTCTATAACTGTGCAAAAGGGTTCTAAATGTTGTTCGAGATCATTTTAGGGCAAATGAAATGTGAAGTAAGAGGCAACCCAAACATCATCACTTTGTTGTGTGATTAGTAAATTTCTAAATCACAGAACTGGTTTCAGAAATGCTGACTTTTAGCTGGGTCAAAGCCAACTTGATGATGCATTAAAATATCTATTATTTATGACAGAAATAAGAGCTCTTATTAGTATCTATTGCTTTTCATTATAAGCAAGATTGCAAAACATGATTATTTAATGGAGCAGAATTAATTGAAGCCTTGGAAAAGGCCAAATTATTCACTTCTCATTAGCAGGTGGGAAGTGAGCATTAGTCTAATGGCAGCTGGAACATAGGGAGACAACTCAGTTACGTAAGCAAGTTACTCTCGTAATACAATAACAAGACCGTCCTATACTTCACTCTGTGGCAGAATTCTCACTAGTGTATCAGCCACTAACCTTCCACTTTTCAAAGTAAATTTAATACAGAAGTGAGCAGCACTCTCAGCAGATTTATGCTATTAAAATAGCATTTCTTTTACCTGTTAATATGAATCAGCAGGTCCATGTGGTCTCTATTCTAACCTTGTTTGAATGGCATCTTTAAACCTGGTTTTCTCCGTCAGGCCTTGAACTAAGATCAATGGGGGCTGCTTGTGGGAATGTTTTATGCTAAAGCCATGTGTTTATTTTACTCTCATTAGAGGTTCATGCCTCTTTTCTGTTTTAGATTATTCCAAACTGTTTAGTGCTCAGTGTCATTATGGAGTCAGGAGGGTCTTACAAATTTGATAGGCTGATAACTAGACTGCTACTGCTACCAATGGTGAAATCATGTGAGGTTTCTAGATTTTTCTCTCTCCTTTCCTGCCTTAGGAATTGACTGTATTTTTTTTACAGTGCTGTACTTTAGAAAGTTTAGATTCAGCTCTTTTTCCTTCTCCTCAAGAAAGATTTTCACAGTACACTCAGACGCACAGAATTTTTCAGGCTTAAACTCTCCTCTGATAATACTTAAAGCCAGTAATACAGTGGAACAAAATGTGCAGACTGTGGAATGCTTTGGGCCGAGTTCCCCAAGAGTGCTTCAGAGTAAGAAAAAGATCATATTTGCACCCTGAGTACATCCCCAAACTTTTGGGCACCAGGGACCAGTTCCGTGGAGAAAGGTTTTTCCACGGACCAGAAGATGCGTGGTTTTGTGTGCTGCCTGCATCTTGCAGATGGGGCTTTGCTAGTTTGTGTGGACTGGTTGCTGGCATGCTGTGGCCCGGTACCGGTCCATGGACCGGGGGTTGGGGACCCCTGCTTTAAAACATCTGTACCTTTTTTTTAATCCCTTGGCAGTTGCAGAAAACAGACATGTCTGAAGTGCTGACTAACATTAATGGGGATGCAAATAGCCATACTGCTTCCTTGAATCATTCTCAGGGTCTGGATTGTGCATTATAGGAATGTGAGACATTTAATTAATTTACAGTTTGTAACATGCTACAAGATGGGAGATTCTTGGTTGGCATACAACAAAGTAAACAAATCAAAACAGCATTTAGATTGCTAAAGCCATCCCAAGATGGATGGTACTAAACAATCAGCTGGATTTAAGATATCAGGAGAATGGAATTATTTTAGCTCCCTTATTGAATGTCAAGGAGGAGGACTGTGAAGGCAAGGAATTCTAAAACACAGGGGCCAAAATAGAAAAATCCTACAACCTAATCAATGTTCCTTAACCCAACCAGGAGAAAAAACTCTGCAGGCTTTCTCAAAATATTACTGGGCAGATTTAGTCCACTAGTCTAAAGACTGTACCTAATGTGCATTCACCTCTGGATAAAAATCCCATAATTATCTTGAAACACAATGCCCAGTTGCTACAATACAGAATGAAGAGGAGTGGTGGGCCTGTCCCAAGATATTTTGTATCCTGAGGTAAAGTAGTCATGAACAATGACAACTTTCTCCCTTATTCAATCAAGGTATATGGCAGAGGTCCCCAACCTTTTGGGCACCAGGGACCGGTTCCGTGGTGAGAGGTTTTTCTGTGGACCGGAGGGGGCGTGGTTTTGTGTGCTGCCTGCATCCCATGGATGGGGCTTTGCTTGTCTGTGCAGACCAGTTGCTGGCATGCTGTGGACCAGTACCAGTCCATGGAACGGGGGTTGGGGACCCCTGGCATATGGTACTCAAGATCGATCAACATATTCTGGCAGTGAGGCAGAAAAATCTTACCCTCACAGAACAGTAAATCAAGTAAATAAGATATACTACATTCAATGCCAGCAAAAATCAGATACCTAAGATAAGTAGCCTGTCTACCTAATGCCAGCACCAATCCAGGTATTTTTAAGCTATCACAGCTGTTCTGATCACTACACAGTAGATGCATTAGCCCAACTATGTGGGACAGTCACTTCTGAGAACTGCATTCTATTCTCTCTTTTGAGCACTCAGGCCTAAAGACCCTATGAGAGCATCACATAATGAAGCAGGCCTCTGTTGTTGCCGAGTTGGTGAGTAAACTGTGTCATAATCTCCAATAACAAGAAGAAAATGTTTCCCACAACAATCATGAATGAAGAGATCGTGAAGATAAACACAAGTAAGCTTTGTGCTTTTAAACACCACCATTCTTGACCATGACTAGCACATTTCCTATCTCACGAACTGTGGGCCAGAACTTTAGGTTTTCTGTCCCCAGCACAAGCACCTACCACAAGCCAACTTTACTGAGCTGTGGTATCACAATATTGTTCTGAACCTTACTTGCTTGAATGCGATCTTACAACACAAATGCAAAAGGGCAAACTTTTCACTGAAATATCACAATACAATATTCACAATTTGCCTCCCCTGCTTCCTTCCATAAATAACATGCTTTTGGTCTGCTGTTTATTTCTCCACAGGAGCTAAAGGAAACTTGGAACAAAACAAACTCCACAGAAGAAGCAAGACAAAATATGGCAAAGGAGTGTAACAGGGCAGAATGGCTGCAAAGGAATCAGAAAAAGGACGTTTTGCTATTAAAGTAGGAAAGAAATGTCAAGTGCTTACAAGAAAGTGTGTGTGACAGGAACTGTATCTTATCCTGCTTGAAACCATACAATGGAAAGCAAGCAATTGGTAAGCTATCCATGGGTATCTAAGAGTATGAATGTATCAAATGTATCAAAGAATTACGCTTATCCAGGCAACATACCTGACTTTACTCCCCATGATTTTGCAGTGGAAGTCACAGCAATAATTAGGTTACACAAAGCATTTCCTCTGCTATTCATTTTCTTAAGATCAGGTGCCTTTGCATTCCATTCATCTTCCAAATCCTAAGGAATGAACAAACTATTATTTTCAATAGTAACTACAATTATCATTTGGAGAGAACATATCTACACTCGAAAGGACTTAACATGACTAGATATGCTTTTCTCCTATCTTGTTTTATCCATTATGATGTACAATCTATACTCAGAATTAACCTTAAAAATATCAGAACTCAAAACTTCCTTTGAAATTCTGCAGCATTTATTAACTACAGGAAGTTTATTAGCTACACTGGAAGCTGATGAGCAAAGGAGAAAGTGGCAGGGACATACATTACACCTTGTCCTACTTGCCTCTTAAAGAACAGAAGTATTTAGAACAATATTCATTATTTCCCAGAAGAACATGTGGAAGGTAATATGTTTATTTTAGGTTTGAAACCACACACATTTTCCATTTTATACATGCTCCCATTACACAAACATTTGTACATAATGAGTGGCTCTCTCCTTTATAATGCATAGGAAAACCCTTGGACACAACACAGGTTTAATCCATTCTGGCCTGAATTAAATGAGTGATACCGCACAAACAATAGTGTTTGCAACCCCTTCAGTTCAGAGACCATTGTTTAATTAATTGACATACAAATCCTTTGTCCGGAAATACTACCTGTAAAAGACAAACACAGTTTATACCTTGGTGCTTTGCAAATGTTTCTTTAAGCTCTCAGTATTTAAAGAGGGCTGTATATGGGGAATTCTTCCTGTCGTTTCGTCTATCCATTTCTTCAGAGCCTCAACATAACACCTGAATGCATCGATTTGTTGTTGGCAAGAGGACACATCCTTCTCTCTATAAAATTAAAAACAGAAAGAGTGAATTGGGAAAGTTGTGGCCTCCCTGACCTCGGAATTAAACATGCAGTACTTTTCTAAGTTAAACCAGTTGTAAAAGCTGTATTCAGAGTGCCAATATATATTGAAATAGTTGGATAAAGTTAACCGACAGCTGGGACAAAAAGAAAAACAACCCTCCTTGAGCAGGCATACTGCATCTGTTCACATAAAGACTGGCAAAAGGTTCTACAGATATCCAGATCTTAAGCCCTTAAAAAGGATTACCACCACTTTGAATTACACATGGGAGAAAACTGGCAACTAGTGTAACTTGTCACACCAAAGGCGTAACACAGGCGTATCACATTGTTGCATCAGTAACTATTGAAATGCTGCATTCTGGACCATTTGCAGCTTCTACGTAATATTCACAGGCAGCACCCCCCCTCCCCACCAAGTGCACTGCAGTAATCCAGACAGGATGAGACCCAGTGTCAGGACCCACCCCAATCCACGTCTTAGGAAAACAAAAACTCTTGGATCAGTTCTAGTCCAAAAGGAATTTTTACTAGGACATGCTTGGTTGTGGAAATACAAGACAGGACTTGGTATTGTTTTACAAATCGAAACTTTATAAACAGTTCCCGGTTCAACCCCCCTTCCCTCAACCCCATTTGGTAAGCCCCCCATCATTTTACTTCGTGTCATCCCTTTCGTGTGAAAAAAGGAACTTCGAATCTTTATGGTTATTGCCTTCTTCCTCTACAGATTCAAATGGAGACACGGGCCAGATGCCTTCTTCTCTAACCCTCCCTTTTGTTCCCCCAGTTCAAAAGGTTTCCTTGGTCTTTGAAATAACCTAAAGCAGGCTGAATCCACATGCGCTCCTCCTTCCTCGGGAGATGGCAGAATCCATGGAAGGGGGATAATGTTTTAAACATACATTTATGAATGTGATATAAATGGATTCTGACACCCAGGCATGATTCAATAGATGACCATAGAGGGCCGTCACAGTGTTATCCTCTCCCCAAGAGAAGCATTCACAATTGTGTGAATCCATCCTCCTGTTAACTTTCCAAAGGCAGAATCAGGAAAGGCAGAAAACCAAAGTACAGGGGACAGAAGTGAAGTTATACAGAAGTATGCCCACTTAAGACCCACAGGCTCAAATTCTTACTAGAAACTAAGTCGCCTGTCCAGCTGGCACCCAACTTAGAACAACTTAGTGTTATACTGCAATACAAAAGTACTAGTCAGTATTAAATATAATTTTATCTCTCATTTATGAAACATGCCATTCGTTATATGAACAACCTGCCTCCAGAAGCTGTGAATGATCCAACACTGGAAGTTTTTAAGAAGAGACTGGGCAGCCAGTTGCCTGAAATGGTATAGGGTTTCCTGCCTGAGCAGGGGGTTAGACTAGATGATCTCCAAGGTCCCTTCCAACTTTTTTTATTATTATCTAAATTATTGTCAAAAGGCTCTCAAATAAAGTCATGTTAATTGTAATCTATTAATCATTAATCCACAAAAAATCAGTAACTTTTTGACAGCCTTGTTGTTGTCATCTAATCATTATCTTTCATCTCCATTCTACAATTCAGTCACTTTACTCACTTTTCTTGTATCATCTCTTCCATTTCCCTGAATTTCTTTGACAAGACATTTACTTTTTCTAACACTAATGACTTGTCTCCTGGTAGAGCATGAGGAGAAAGTTCTTCAATGAGGTGTTGCAAAACTTCAAGATCTTTCTTCTGCTTCATCAATTCTGTGCTGGTTTCCTATAAAATGAAGAAAGAAACTGCTTTATACCTGACTGGATAACCCTAAGATTCAACTTTTAGTCCTTGAACTTAACAGCTTCTGTTATCGTTTTAGAGTGGTATTCAGTAAAGGCCAGAACAGCACTTCATAGGATGAAAAATACACTGTACCTGCACACAAAGGAACATTTCAGCAACGTCCTTTCCTGGAATATCAGCCTCACTGAGGGCTTGAGCTTTCTTGTCAAAGAATGACTGAAGTTTGTCAGACAGACATTCAAACAGCTCTACTCTGGTCTTCAATTTTTCCATGTCTTCTAGTTTTTTCTTTTGTTTATTATGAGCTTCGCAAAACCTTTGGGAAAGCTCATTCATTTTAGCTTCTAAGGAAGACGCAGTTGAGGGATCTGCAGTTTCCATGAATTTCTTCATTTTTTCTTTCATGGCGTTTAGGCTGCTCTGACGGCCTACAATGTCTTGTTCTAGTGCCTGAAATAAAATTGTTTCAGAAAATGTCCCAAGATAATGGGTGTGCATTATCTATTATGCATGAAATGTGATTGCCAGCACAAATGAGTAATTGACTTCTAAAGTCAGCTACTTCAGTAGTTCAGTACGCATTTAGGTGTAAAAAAGACAATAGTTACTTAAGGACATTGGTAAAATATATCTTTGGTTTTGTTCATCAACTGATACCCCCCATATGAAATTGATGTTAGTATATTCAGACTAAAAGATTTGCATAGAAACATCTCACTTTGGGATATTCAGCTTACCAGAATATTATCAGAACATACCGGTATATGTACTATGGGCCCTAAAGAAAGTTAACTGGGTGGCCTCACATAATAACCATAGTTTCCCCGAAAAATAGCTTGTTTAATAAACCACTCTGTCCTAGTTCACTAGGCTAAATCATAAAACATGACTAATCGTCTGCAATTACTGGAATCACAAATCGCACAAAGACAAAATCAAGCAAACTGTACTATAGCTTGGTACTGGCCACTGTTTTGAAGCAGGGTTTATTCTTCTTTGATTCTTTCCATGCTATTCAAATCATTCTCTTCTCTTACAATTTTCTCCTTATTAGAGAAAGAATTGGTTCTATTAAAGTTCTACGTACCATATTTTTGCCAATGACATCTTCAATAGCAGCAGAGTTCAAAGGCACTTGGCCATGTACCTCAAGATTCTTCTCAACACCATTCATCCAATCCAGCATCTCATCTAATCCATCCTGAACGCTTAATGAACGAGTCAAAGTTATTTGGAGCTTTTCATTATGATCATTCACTGCTTTAGATAACTGGTTATACTTATCTACAATAGTGTCTGAAAAGAAAAAAAAAGTCTGTTGGGTTGTGGCAGTAGATAAATCTTTTATTTATACACACACACACACACACACACACACACACACACACACACACAGAGAGAGAGAGAGAGAGAGAGAGAGAGAGAGAGAGAGAGAGAGATCATGCTGGTGAACCTTATAATAGAAGGGGTTATCTTCTATAGCAGGAGTCCCAACCCCCAGTCCGTGGACCCGTATTGGGCCGCGGCATGCCAGCAACCGGTCCGCACAAACAAGCAAAGGTCCCATCCGTGGGATGCAGGCAGCACACAAAACCACACACTCTCCTGTCAGTGGAAAAACCTTTCTCCACGGAACCGGTCCCTGGTACCCAAAAGGTGGGGGACCACTGTTCTATAGAATTATATCCAACAATCCGTCTTCTGTAAAATTCTATTAAATAAACCTGCAGAACTTTAAAAGGAAATTTGCCAATCTGAATGTGACTTCTAAATGTCCCTTAGTAATAAGATAGGTCTATAGAAGTCTTCAAGAAGAAATCTGTATGTGAACTCAGAATACAAGCTGAAAACTGAAATGGCTTATCATGTAAGTTACCATTTCCATGCCACAGCATGGATGCTGTGCTATTTCTGAGATCTACAGTACAGGATCATACCTTGCATTTATCTCCACAATCAGGATTTCGAGTGTGTTGTGGTTTTTTTTCCAGATTTCTCTCTATAAGTGCTTCAGAAGCATAAGGTATTCAGCTAAACTCATTTGTCAGTTAAAAAAAGAGATTAAACTGCTTTTCCTTTTCAACTATTTTTCTTTTTAGTTTCTAAAACATTCATCTAAGTTAAATGAATATTTATTCACCCACAGTAACTGTTTTCCTATATTCGTTTTTTCCATTTATGTCTAGGAAACTGGTAAAATACAAGACAATGGTTCCTTGGAGATGTTCATAATATGGATTATAAATTCATAATAGAGATATTATGAATATTATGAATCCGTAGATTCATAATATGAAATATAGGAGGAGTTTCACATTAGCCAACTTTGACAATATGTTTCCAGGGGTTTGAAAACATCTAATTCATTCTATTTCAGATCTATGTCTAGAGTACCTGAAATTTGTGGATAACGCTGGTGGATTCATCCTGTTAAAACACTACCTAATTATAGCAATTCTAAGGAACCAGTGCTAAGGTGAAAAGACTATAATTTTTTAAAAGAGGATTTCACCAAATGTTTTTGAATCACTCTTGAAGATCATTACTGTAAGTCTCACTAAATTACCTTACATTCTCACAATAAAGATTGATAGATAAAAATGGGCTTTTATGAATTACATCTCCCAATATACAATATTAATTTTTCTATGAAATTACAGGCCTGTCTTTTGCACACTTTTATGCAGCATAAATAATCATGGGTAATAAAATAACAGACATAAAAAGATTAGATGGCTAAATAGACATATAGAAATTTATCAGCATTAAGCATTGCAAGGCAAAAATAAAAAAATAGCAATATATGTTAAATAGATACTATGTTAAACAGATTTCCCATAATCCAGGATTAAAATCAAAGAAGTTAAGCCTTAAGTTAGCATGCCCAGTTTTCTCTTGTATCTTTAGATCTTTATATAAGTTCCAGTAATCCGTATAGTTTGTTAGACCAGACCAGTTATAATTTTTAAAGAAATGCAAAAACTTCAAATATCACCTACTCTAGATTCTACGGTTTAATTTACTGAAATAACAGGATCAGCCCTAGATCCAAATTTTATTTAATCAGTTATTAACCACACATTTCTTGGTAACAGTCTCTCTCTATCAATATACGTATTAAATTAAGTCACTGAAATTCGTAATTCCCTAATTGAATTCAGGTATGTTCAGCTTATAATGCTTGAGTGCACTATGAATGCACTTCTCCAATTCTTTTCTGCTTAAAATATGAAACAAAATTCTACATATGCCTGGCTAGTTTTCATGTTCACTAGGCATGTGCAGAAATTCTTTAAACATAACCTGGAAATCTGAAAAAATTGTTTTCTTTGTTTGGTAAACAGCTTTTATCTTGCTAAATTCTCTATTTTTTTCTTGCAGATGTCTTACATCTATTTAAAAGATATGATTTGTATTATATAGCCAAGGATACATTTTGATGTAAAGCAGATGCTCTTTCATAATGTCATAAATAAATTGGAAGGTCACTGTAACCTTCATGTAATTTACTCTTGTATATTCTCTGTCCTCCATCTCAGCCCCCGCAGTCCATTTGCACTTCAAAACCGGTTTACACATACACACACAAGTCAGAAAGTTAGCATGAATCAGCGTTTAAAAATGATCTGCTACAATCAGATCTGGTTCAAAAATGTTAGTTCACAACTGAGCCATATTTAAGCACTATTAAATAAATCCTATGACTTTATATTAAACAATGGCTCTCCCTCCCTCTAAATTTAAGTAAAAGCTGGATAATGATTTACTGTCTGTAGATTGAAAGCATCAAATGTGAGGAGCTGGATCCGAAATTTGGCTCAGAATTAAAGAACAAAGGTAGAAACAGATGAGTCAAGGAAGGAAAAAAGAAGGAGTCACAAAGTCAACCAGAGCAGAAATCTCCAAATGTGAGCAATGGAAGAAGAAAACAGAAGAGGCTGTGACTCATCTTACCCAGTGTATGCTGGATTTCATCTTTGTCCGGCAATAATTCTCCTCTCGTGTCAAAAAGCACTTCAGCTGCTTTTTTCAATTTCTCTACTGCAACCTGATGACTAGATACTTGTCCTTGAAGCACCTATAAAATTGTACCATTTAAATATACATATATATATATACACACACACACACACATATATATACACACACACATATATATACATATATACATATATACATATATTTTCACGTTCAACACAACATGAATTCTTGGTCTGGTGCAGCACAAAAAATGAATATTAATTTTCATTTGAGCAAGCAGTGTACTATGTAGCCTGTTGCTGATTGTACTCTTATTCAATTCCATGAGGTTAGAAGAAACTTTCCTGGCATATTTTGCCCTCTGTGACATATTTGTCTCTTTCCTTACCCAGGCTTTTGATAAAGAGTCATCTCAATGACTGAGGTCATTGAGGAGCTGAATGAGGAGCTGAATATCTGTGATACAAATTTTCAGTTTAATAATAGGTGCATTTTGTTCATTACATACAGTATTATACTGAGGAGAGGACAACTAGAGTGCCAAGCACTTCACCAACATCAACCTTAATTGTCAACCAGCACACATTTTATACTTCATCTTAATATCATGTCAACACACTCTTCTTCATTGGGAAAAATATTTATTATTTTAAAACTACAGCCTGCTGTGAGAGATGTCACTTGGAACACAAAAGGGACAGGCCGCGACAGAACAGCTCTCTTGCTCGTCTTTCTCTGAACATTTTGCTTTATGCCATATGCACAAAACATTTTATCTTTATCTAAGCTGCATTCTTGTTTTATTTCTTTGGGTTGTCCCATAGCTGTGCCTTAATTTATTATTTTGCTATTTTCAGTTTCAGTAATGTGTTGACTTTATTGTATTAAGATGTAATTATTTTTCATTATTGCAACAATAATCACTTTTCCCATGAGGGTTGGGGCAGGTGTTGCTTTGCTTTTTAAGGAAAGCCTTGGAGAATACTAGAAAAAAAGCAAGGACCTTGGGGAATGAAGAGCATTTTGAACACTTAATCTCGGTAAAAGGATTATCCTATTCATGCAGGCAAGGTCACTGTCACTGTTTTGCGGGATTACCAAGTAGTTTTATCAGCTGCAAAAAGTAGCTTTGGCTTAAATGAGACTTTTTTTTAAAGCATTTATTTATTTATTAAATCAATTCGCTTTTTTTTAATCCCATTTATATCCCGCCCTTCTCCGAAGACTCAGGGCAGCTTACAATGTAAAGAACTCATCTCACAAGTATAACTGAGGGAGGCTAACGATGGACACTGTAAGCTGCCGAGAGTTACCTGGTGGTAAGATGGGCAGCCAATAAATTTGATCAATTGACAAACAAACAAACAAGCAAAATTCCAAGAGCAACAAACAGTAGGATAAAAATTGTAGGCTTGTGATATCAAACCCAATGAACATTCAACAGCAATGGTAATCTCCCAGCCCATCTAACCTCCCAGCCCTGTGGCCTGGACCACATTCAGCAGTTGCCCAAAGTTGTCACTCATTCAGCAACCATTCAAAGTTATTACACCACTGAACAGATGGTCCTTATGACTGGTCCTCGTACTTATATCAGTCACAGCATTCCTGTGGTCATATGATCACCATTTGTGATGTTCTTTGCCAGCTTTCTACAAGCAAAGTCATTGGGGAAGCCAGCAGGAGGTTGCAAATGGCAACCATGTCTTGTCCTTGCTTAACGATCTGTGGTGATTTCCCTAATGATGGCATTAGGAAGTGCCAGAATTTCCATCACTAAACAGCACAGCCATGTGACATCATGCTTTACAGCCATGTCATTTAGTGATGGAAATTCTGGTCCCAATTACCACTGTTAAGTGAGGACTAAAGATGCTCCCTACCTCTTTTATGAAATTTAACCCAAACTTATTTTTAATACATTGGAAACTTCTGAACTAATGCTGTTCTCTTTTTCTTGATAGGCAACAAGTCTGTAGTTACTTTCAAAACGATTCCGAAGACATATAGGCAGTACCTTTCTAATATTAGGTAAAGCACCACAACATTTTCAAGCTTTTAAAAAAAGCATCAAGTAAACGTGTTGTTCCTGTAAGAGTCATTTTAACTTGAAAAAGTGAAAAAAAAAATCAAAGCCTATCCAACCTTGATCAGCAATTTTATTTTAACTCAAGAAAGTATTTTGTGCATACTTTCCCTAATATCACTTTCTTACACATTTTGAAAAAGTTGAAGTATTGAAAGGTATTTGTATTCAGGCTATCTTTTCTTTTCTTTTAGCGACCCTGTAATTCCTTGCATTGGGGTGAAGTCGGGGCGATTGAATGGAGCTCAAGAGTTTACTGGCTGGCTGCCCCTCCTGACACCTACGTGGAGTTCACAGCAGATAATTACTCATTGCGTCCAGAGAGAAAAATTATCTGCCACTACCTAGGACTGAACTCACAGCCTCCTGATTGTGAGGCAAGAGCTCCACCTTTAGGCCACCACACCACTAATTCAAGTTATCATACAGTTTCAGGAAAATCTGCATTGGGCAAATTGCATTAAAATATGGAGGGTTTTCCCTTTTTTTACCTTGTAATCTGCCCTTGCCTTAATGTCTTTAACCTAGCACAAGATTTACCTTGGTTTCTTCTAGCTGCCTTTGGAGATTTTTTGGATCCCCAGCAATTGCTTCAAATAGTTGCTTATTCACAACTTGTTCACAGTCCTGGAGTCCAGACAGAAGTCCAGATGCAGCATCTTTGTAATTCTGGTATTTATCAACCAGATCTTTGAGATTATTTCCAAAGATACTACACTAGAAGGATGTAGAATAGAAAACAACATTTAAAAAGGAGAAATGCTTTTTAAAATTATATTTGTAGTTATACCCTTGTAATTTGCCGTAGGCATTCATTCCATACTGATTTTGTCAGAAACTGTTCCAACAGTGGATAAAATTTAATTCTACTTAATTTTGCTATATGGTCTTTTCACGTTTCAGTTGTAATAAATCAACATTTGGACCTAAACACACAGTGGTAAGATAGATGGGAACAAACTAGGAGATCAAGTCAAGAAAATACTTGTGGCCATCTCATCAAGAAATACAAAAATCCAATGACAAATTATTTATGTTTTTAATCTTATTGTAGTCCCAGTGACTGCATTCACACAATTAGCACATCAATAAATTTGATATCTATATTTCCAAAAAAACCCCACACCAAAACGTTTTTTTTGAATAACAGTTAAAAGACCAGACGACTAGATGTATTAAATGGAATATTTAAAGATTAAACGTATTTTTAATTATGGTTAAAAAGATAAGAAATCTTGGAAACAAACATATATTAGCTTAGGAGGGATATATATTTTAAGTAGTATGTTATTTTTTTATATTTCTTTACTCTTGCTCTCCTTTCTTTTTTTTACTGTTTTATCTATTCCTTAAGAAATGTAAAAGTGCTGAGATGGTTCATATGGAAAAAATAGACTTAATTTTTTTTTAAAAAATTGAGAAAATCTTAACCAGTAAGAATACTTTGAATTTTGTGGGAGAAACAAATTTAAATAGGACTGTAACAGAATCTATGATGAAGCAACCAGAATGATTGGATAGAAAAGAAATATACTGGTGTGTGTGTGTGTGTGTGTACATACACACGAGGACATTTTGAGGAAAAGAGGAAATCAAGTAAAACCATTATGTGGATTATGGATTATAGAAATCAATTGTTAGTGATTGTTTTACAAATGTAAACCCAGACAACACACTGTTCACCAATTATTAAGTGATCTATGTTTTAAAAAATCAATAAAATATATTACAATTTTTTTATGTCTATATTTCCACAAAATGCTATTGATTTTATACTATTAACATTTTCTACAGTATGGTAGAAGTTTCCTCTTATTCACTGTTTTATCAGCTTAGTAGGAAATTGGTTTTCAAAATACTGGCATATACCATTTTCTTTCAGTGAAGATAAAGGTAATAGTTTGAGGAAAGGGTGATACTTCCCTTTGTGCTCATTGGAAGGATCTGCATTGGAAGAATCTAATTTTAGAAGTTTTCTCATCGTTTTTTTCTCTCTTCTGACTACTGAGCAATTGTTTTATTGATACACTTAGCGCCATCTAGTGGACATATGCCAAACTATATACATGGTAAAAAAATTGACTATGAAACTTCTGTAGATTGTAGCAAAGTAATTAACACTGAACTTTGTATGCACTACTAGAATTTAAGGTTTAGAAGTGTGTGTTTAATAAATTCATTGTCTTAACACACAACTGTTTGGCCTCAAAGCTGCCTAGCAGAATTTTAGCTCAGGCTAAAACAGTTGATTCACCTACACCAATAGGTGAAGGCCAAACTATATAGAAGTTCAAAGGTTAAAACGTGCTCTTTGAATTATACCCAGAAACCTCCTGGAAAACAATCAATAAATCACAGGTAATAATGTGCACCTGGTGTGGAATTGGTACATAAATCATCAGGAAAAAATCATTCAGACAGATTTTATGTATATATTTCCAACCAATTTTTAGCCTCATTTTCAGAAATGTCACTAGGTCTTCGCTGGCTGTATTCAGGAATGGTCCCAACTAAAACACTGTGCTCACTGCAACACAGGCAGTCCTTGACGTAGGTCCATTTGATTAGCGATCATTCAAAATTGCAAGAGCCCTGGAAAAATCTGCTTATGATTGATTCTTGCACTGAGAACCACTGCCACATTGTCACAGTAACGATGAAAATTGGGGCACTTGGCAACTGGTATGTATTTATGACGGTTGTAGCTTCCTGGGGTCACGACTGCCATCTGAGACTTTCCCAGCCAGCTTCTGACAAGGAAAATCAATGGGAGAATCTGGATTTGCTTAATGACCATGTGATCCACTTAATGGCCACAGTGAATTGCTTAACAGTGGCAAAAAATGGGACAAAAATCAGGCACAACTCATTTAATGACCACCTTGCTCAGCAATAGAAGTTCTAGCACCAACTGTGGTTTGTTGAGGACTAGCTGTATATCAGCTAGTCGCTTTCCCTCAGCCCAATTTGACTCGGAGAGATTAAAAAATATGGGGAGAACCAGAGTTGGAAAACTGTGAAGCAAGGCAGGATATGATGCAATAAATTAGAAAATCCCATGCACATACAATTCAATTTACCTTAGAGTAGAGAGTTTTGAAGCGACTAGTTGCTCTATCCAGCTTATCCTGTACTTCCATGTAAGTTGATGAAGTATCCATGCCTTCTTTCTCATATCTGACACCTTCTGTTTTGTTGCAGGATTTAGCAGCCTCCAATACTCTCTGTCCAGCAATGGTGATAAACCTCAAATCCCCTTTGTGAGAAATGACATCTTCCGAAAAGCTTTTCTGCCTTTGCAGTTTGATGACGATGCCGCCGAAGTCAGAGGCTCCAATCTCCAGGTTCTCCAGTTCTTGCTCTGCCAGCTGCAGCCAACTTTCAAATTCCAAGTAATCTGCATCAAATTTCTCAAGCTCCTCCTGTAGCGAGCGTGTCAATTTCAGCTTCTGCTCGGATTCAGCCAATGCAGTGTCGTACTGCACCTTCAGCTCCTTTAAGTTCTTTTGGATTTTTTCTTTCTCCTCTGGTGAAAGATGATGTCCTTGCTTCTCAAGCAGAGCCTGGGCGGATTGTGTTGCTACAATGACGGCTTGTTGCTGTGAAATAATTTTTTCATGTTGCGCCTGGGGAGAAACCCAGAGTGCATGGAATTAGACTTTTGCTCTACAGCAGGACACCATTTTTAGCAAATTTCTATTCATAGAATATTGAAAATCACTAAGAATCAACAACTGATTCTTTGCTACCGGTATATACTACCGCTAATTCTCATTTAATCTCTCACTGCCAAAATGATCACATCCAAACATGTTAAAACTTATTCAAAAGGTTCTGGTTGAGATCATGTCAAAATATGTATTTTTGTAATCCTTAGAAGTAACTCAAGGCAGCAAATATACAGTATATAATACTCCTTCCTGCTGTTTTCCCCACAGCAAGAAATCTGTGACGTGAATTGGGCTGAGAGAGAATGACTACCCCAAGGACATCCAGCTGGCCTAATACAGGACTCGAACTCACAATCTCTAGCCTGGTACCTTTATCACTACACCAAACTGACTCATCATATACATTTCATCACGTATGCTTCTTGGGTACAACATGAAATTATTTCTAATACTGAGTCCCTGATTTATAGGGGCGTTTAGGCTCCTTTGTATGTAACCTGTTGTTGTATTATGTTGGAAAGAGTTTTTTTCCCCACTTTCTGCTGACTTTTCTTTTCTCTGAGTACCTTCAACTCCAAAGTAGAAATCAAAACCACCTCTTGGTTCCACTCTTGAATCTTGTGATATAATTTCCGATGAGAACTCTTTGAGCCTTGCAGTGCACCAAGAAAAAAGGTGGCATTTTCAATAGTTCTGGAGATTTAGGGACTTAAAATGGTCCCAGCAATAAGCTTTGATTCCACTAGACCAGGGGTGTCAAACTCGCAACGTCACGTGATGTGTCGCGACATATCGTGTCTTTTTCCCCATTGCCGGCAATAGGGTGGGTGCGGTTTCACCATGACGCATCCAGCCCGCGGGCTGGCAGTTTGACACCCCTGTACTAGACCTTATTTTACATATTCTAGTCTGTTTTAAGCACAGTCCAGAATGTGTATTCATTTTGCTCCATCCATACCTCCTTCCCCCACCCCAGGACAAGAATGAAATGCTTGCAATTACTAATAGGTGTAAACATTACCTTAGCTTTCTGGTATTGCATGTTGAGATTATCATCCAACAGTGTATGTCGTCCATCTACAAGAGTTTCATTCTGTTCTTGGGTTTCTAGCAAGTTGCCATTTACTTCATCTTCCTCTCCAATCAAATCCTCTCCATCTCCTTCAGGAAAATGAGTACCATTCTGTTTGATTGTTGGCTTGCAATCTGTACCTCTACGGTCGGCATCCTTGTCTACATTTGACAGCCAATCCAGAAGATTTTCTATCACATTTTTGCTCTCTTCAAGTTGTTGTCTCGCTGCAACCTGAACAATTGAAGTTCAAACCATCAATAGCTTGCTCAGAAACATTCACAGGGAAGAGATACAAAAATGTCCCCAATCTATTATAGTAATGCAAATTTTGGTTCAAAACGAAAGAACTTTCTGGATACCAAAACCGTAAGCCTAAAAACAAATGTGAAAACAAAGGCAATCCTTGATAATAATAATAATAATAATAATAATAATAATAATAATAATAATAATAATAATAATAATAATAATAATAATAATAATAATAATAATAATAATAATCATCCTGTGCACTGATTTTATGCTTGCTTTCCTTCCTTAAAATATTGCGATTCTTTAGATACAACAACAGCCAGGTTATTTGGATGCCAACAGCAATAGCAATAGAAAGCAGTAGTCCTCACTTAACTATGGTAATTGGGACTGGAATTTCCAACACTGCTGCATAACCAAGGTGCTTAGTGGCAGCAGTTCTGGTACTTTCAGTGGCCGTCATTCGGCAAATTCTGTGCCATCATTAGGCGCAATGCCACGTGTTCATCATTTGCAACCTCCTGCCAGCTTCCCCATCGACTTTGCTTGTCTGATGCCAGCAGTGAAGGTCTCACCATGGTGATCATGTGACTATGGGATATTGCAAGCAGGTTGCCGAGCATCTGGTTCACGATCGTGTGACTGTACTGATGTTGCCTAAGTCTTAAGCGTCACTTGTTCAGCACCATCATAAATTCAACTAGCGAACAAGTGGTTGTTAAGAGAGCATCATTTGTTTTTAGGAGCATTGGGTTACTTGCAAATACCCATGGAATGTTAATTGCTTTACCCCAGTCTTAGAAAAATCAAGACAATCACTGGAAAGTTATTATGTTTAGAAAAGCCTCTACTCTAAGGACGGGTGGTGGAACTACACCGCTTCTAAGCCTTCTGCAATGGTTTGGGATTTCTTTTTAAACTGTACTTTGATGAATGTATTTATAAATGAATATATTTATAAAAGGGACGCGGTGGCTCAGTGGGTTAGGACGCTGAGCTTGTCGATCAGATGGTCGGCAGTTTGGAGGGTCGAATCCCGAGTGCCGCATAACAGAGTGAGCGCCTGTTACTCGTCCCAGCTTCTGCCAACCTAGCAGTTCGAAAGCACGTAAAAATGCAAGTAGAAAAATAGGGACCACTACGGTGGGAAGGTAACAGCATTCCGTGCGCCTTTGGCGTCTAGTCATGCCGGCCACATGACCACAGAGACGTCCTCGGACAAGCGCTGGCTCTTCGGCTTTGAAACGGAGATGAGCACCGGCCCCTAGAGACGGAAACGACTAGCACGCATGTGCGGAGGAACCTTTACCTTTATATTTAAAAATGAACATGTTTATAAATCTAGACATGTTTGATGAATAAGTGAAAACATATGCATACACGAATGAATAATGATGATCAACTCTTTCAGTTGTCAAATGATTTTTTTTTAAATCTCTCAATCATATCAACAAGTACACACCAGGGAAAATTATGAAAATAAATCATTTTGAAAGGAAAAGTAAATATTTGCCAAAGAACCTTTTCTGTTTCTTGTTTAATAGCTGTTGTCACAGCTTTATCCAGCTCTTTTCTGGATTCCTCTGCCTTCTGGCTTAGCAGCAAACACTTGGTCTTCGCTTCATTCAGTTTCCTCTCAAGAGCAGTCTTTTCTTCCAACGGCAGCTTGTCCCCATTCTCTTTCAAGAACATTTCTGTATCTTTCACAATTTCTGCCAAGGCCTGTGTATTTGCTTGCATATTTTTCTGTAATTCCTTGAAGAATGGCAAAAGTAATACAAATCAGGGAACCATTATTTAACCACAAGGCAACGCTATTCTATTTCCTTCCCCTTTTCTGGAATTTTGGTAACATTTGGGGGGATTAATTTAGGAAAAATAGAAACTTTGGGAAGATTAAAGGCATCTGTTTTAACTCCTAAATCCCTGACTTTCTCAGTACAGACTGTTTGTTTCAATGAGAATCTGCTGAATAATGCATCAATTTGGGGCTTATGTCACAGGTTTAGCAATAATCCAGGGCTTGCACTCACAATGTCTTGGTTTTCTCAATAAGCTAAAAACCACAGTTAAACATGAGAAGTGATTCCACTCAGTGCAAACTGACCCTTGGTGAAATCCAAACTGTTTTTGATGCAATAATTTACCTGTTGCCTGGCTTGGTATTGCTGTAATTCAGTCTTGCTATCTTCAATCACAAGGGCCTCTTTGTGGCCGATGATCTGATTTTCTGTCTGTGTGAGTAGATCACATATATCCTGTAATTTTTCTTGGAATTCCTCATGCTGATCCATCAAATCCTGTTTTGGAATAAGAACAAAGCTGCATAAAGGCAAACAAAAGTTGTTGTGTAAGTTAATTTTCAAGCAAACACGTTGCAAAGCTTTCATTAGAAATTGTTTCTGTATGCTGTAAATTGTATGCTGTAAACATGATAGCAGTTGCACACAGTTTAAAGAAATGAAATATAAAAGGTACGGATAAACCTCACAAATGCTGTAAGTAAAGAGACCAGTTTGAGATGGAATTGCCCAGCAGAAGTCTGGCCATGCATTAGGCGTGTAAAAATCCAAATTTCTGTCTTGTTCCAAATCTGTAACACACAAGCATTAATTCTAAAACAGGGATGTCAAAACCAATGTTAGTTGAAAACTATGTGTTAGATAGTTGGTACATGTCAATGTTATCAGCACTGAGATTATGTATGTAGTTTAAACAATACAGAAGCACACGTGCAATAAGATTCATTGGCTCACTTATCCTATCATCCCATTCTATGTATTTTTTTTAATCTGTGTTGTTTTAATAAAGTATTAGCCTTTCTAATATGAAGACTTCCACTCCTGGCCCTTAAGCGGTATCTTTTGAATCTAGTTAGAGTTAATGCCTTTTCTATTAGCTCCATTTTGAACAAGTCTTCTGACCAAGTCTTTATTTTTCATACACCAGTTGATGGAATCTCTAGGTAGGCATCTTTGGATATAAAACACGACCCCAACAAGTTATCATTTCACCCATGAAAGACCATGGAAATTACTAAGCTACACAATGGTTTTCCCACATACCAAGGCATTGATGGGTTTGGCTGTACTCAGTGCTTTTTTTGTAAAAGAAAAAGGTGCCGGAACTCACACATGTCATACAACCCGCCTTGCCTACCCTACAAGGTTCCATCCAAAAAAGGTGCCGGAACTCCATTCTGAGCGTTCTATGAGAAAAAAAAGCCCTGGCTGTACTTGATAGGAAGGAGTAGGATTGAATCACCAAACTCCCCTTTTTTCTACACACTCAAACCTAGAACTCACACTTTCTGTGTTACTGTTGCTTGTTTATCTTTCATTTTTAAGGGGGGGAAAATCTTAACTGAAAGGTTACTTCCTACTACTTTCAGAAGTCAAAATGTTACATTGTAAAAATTATTATGAAGGGGTAAATTTAAATGATCATTAAACTAACTCTTGATAATGCCTCTCTAGAATTTTAAAGGATAAACCCAACAGCTTGTTCAACAGCTTCAGAGTTCAGATGGCACCTTGCTGCTTTTTCTATCTAGTAATATAGTAAGCACAAGGCCAGGGAGAAAAGCAAACCTGCTGATCAATAAGAACTTGAGCTGTTTGTAAGAGAGATTCAAAATGATCCACTTGAGATCTTATTTTTTCTTGCATTTCCTGGAAGTGTCGTTGTGTAGAATTTAATAGCCTCAATAGTTGTTTGCTTTGGTTTGGGGACAGATCTTGGGCATGTTCAGAAATGAAGAACTGAATATCAAATGCTGTAGATTCCAGTTGCATTTTTCTACATCCAAGCTCTTTTTCTTGGTCCTGCAAATTAAGCAAAAAAAAAAAAGCCAGATAATATTCTAAACAACATTATCAGGAATTAGAAAACCAGTATTGTTAAAAACCCCTTCATGGATTACTGCCTTGTCGTGGCGAAGGGGATTGCGTAATTCAATGAAGCTATGAGCTATGCCGTGCAGGGCCACCCAAGACGGAAAGGTCATAGCAGAGATTTCTGACAAAACGTGATCCACTGGAGAAGGAAATGGCAAACCACTCCAGTATCTTTGCCATGAAAACCCTATGGACAGTACCAAAAGGCAAAACGATATGACGCTGGAAGATGAGCCCCTCAGGTCGGAAGGCGTCCAATATGCTACTGGGGAAGAGCAGAGGGCTAGTACTAGTAGCGCCAGAAACAATGAAGCGACTGGGCCAAAGCCGAAAGGACGCTCAGCTGTGGATGTGTCTGGTGGTGAAAGGAAAGTCCGATGCTGTAAAGATTTTTTCTCCATAGGAACCTGGAATGTAAGATCCATGAATCAAGGAAAGCTGGACGTGGTCAAACAAGAGATGACAAGACTAAACATTGACATCTTAGGTATCAGCGAACTAAAATGGACAGGAATGGGTGAATTTAATTCAGATAACCATCAGGTATACTACTGCGGGCAAGAATCCCTCAGAAGAAATGGAGTAGCCTTCATAGTCAATAAAAAAATAGGAAAAGCAATACTGGGATACAATCCTCAAAATGACAGAATGATCTCAGTTCGAATCCAAGGCAAACCATTCAATATCACAGTAGTCCAAGTCTATGCCCCAACCACCGGTGCTGAAGAGGATGAAATTGACCAGTTCTATGAAGCCCTACAGCACCTTATAGAACTAACACCAAAAAATGATGTCCTTATCATCATGGGGGATTGGAACGCTAAAGTAGGAAGCCAAAAGATAACTGGAATAACAGGCAAGTTTGGCCTTGGAGTACAAAATGAAGCAGGGCACAGGCTGATAGAATTTTGTCAAGAGAATACGATGGTCATAGCAAACACTCTTTTCCAACAACCCAAGAGACGGCTTTACACATGGACATCACCAGACGGTCAACACAGAAATCAGATTGACTATATGCTCTGCAGCCAAAGATGGAGAAGCTCTATACAGTCAGTAAAAACAAGACCAGGAGCTGACTGTGGCTCAGACCATGAGCTTCTTGTTGCAAAGTTTAGGCTTAAATTAAAGAAAGTAGGGAAAAGCGCTAGGCCAGTCAGGTATGAATTAAATCATATCCCTGTTCAATATACAGTAGAGGTGAGAAATAGATTTAAGGAATTAGATCTGATAGACAGAGTGCCTGAAGAACTATGGACAGAGGTTCGCAACATTGTACAACAGGTAGCAACCAAAACCATCCCAAAGAAAAAGAAATGCAAAAAAGCAAAATGGCTGTCTGAGGAAGCTTTGCAAATAGCTGAGGAAAGGAGGGAAGCAAAAGGCAAGGGAGAAAAAGAAAGATATGCCCAATTAAATGCAGAATTCCAAAGAATAGCTAGAAGAGATAAGAATGCCTTCTTAAATGAACAATGCAAAGAAATAGAAGAAAACAATAGAATAGGGAGGACCAGAGATCTTTTCAAGAAAATTGGAGAAATGAAGGGAACGTTTAATGCAAAAATGGGCATGATAAAGGACCAAAATGGCAGGGACCTAACAGAGGCAGAAGAGATTAAGAAGAGGTGGCAAAATTACACAGAAGAACTATACAAGAATGAGCTTAACGTCCCTGATAATCACAATGAGGTGGTCACTGACCTCGAGCCAGACATCCTAGAATGTGAAGTGAAGTGGGCCTTAGAAAAGCTGAGCAACAACAAAGCTAGTGGAAGTGACAGTATTCCAGCTGAGCTATTCAAAATCTTAAAAGACGATGCAGTAAAAGTGCTACACTCAATTTGCCAGCAAATTTGGAAAACTCAACAGTGGCCATAGGATTGGAAAAGATCAGTTTTCATTCCAATTCCAAAGAAAGGCAGTGCCAAAGAATGTTCAAACTATCGCACCATTGCACTCATTTCTCATGCTAGTAAAGTTATGCTTAAAATCCTACAAGCTAGACTCCAGCAGTATGTGGATCGAGAACTACCAGAAGTACAGGCAGGATTTCGAAGAGGCAGAGGAACTAGAGATCAAATTGCTAACATACGCTGGATCATGGAGAAAGCTAGAGAGTTCCAGAAAAACATCTACTTCTGCTTCATTGACCATGCTAAAGCCTTTGATTGTGTGGATCATAACAAACTGTGGCAAGTCCTTAAAGAGATGGGCATACCAGACCATCTTATTTGTCTCTTGAGAAATCTATATGCGGGCCAAGAAGCAACAGTGAGAACTGGACACGGAACCACTGATTGGTTCAAAATTGGGAAAGGAGTCAGGCAAGGCTGTATACTGTCGCCTTGCCTATTTAACTTATATGCAGAGCACATCATGAGAAAGGCAGGGCTAGATGAATCAAAAGTTGGAATTAAGATTGCCGGAAGAAACAACCTAAGATATGCAGATGATACCACTCTAATGGCAGAAAGTGAAGAAGAACTAAAGAGCCTCTTGTTGCGGGTGAAGAAGGAGAGTGCAAAACTTGGGTTGAAACTAAATATTAAGAAAACCAAGATCATGGCATCTGGCCCTCTCAATTCCTGGCAAATAGATGGGGAAGAAATGGAAGTAGTGACAGATTTTATTTTCCTGGGCTCCAAGATCACTGCAGATGGGGACTGTAGCCAAGAAATTAAAAGACGCTTGCTCCTTGGGAGGAAAGCCATGGCAAATCTAGACAGCACACTAAAAAGCAGAGACATCACCCTGTCAACAAAAGTGTGTATAGTCAAGGCTATGGTCTTCCCAGTTGCAATGTATGGCAGTGAAAGCTGGACCATAAGAAAGGCTGAGCGCCAAAGAATTGAAGCCTTTGAACTCTGGTGCTGGAGAAGACTCCTGCGAGTCCCTTGGACTGCAAGGCGATCAAACCGGTCAGTCCTAGAGGAGATCAACCCTAACTGCTCTTTAGAAGGCCAGATCCTGAAGCTAAAACTCAAATACTTTGGCCACCTAATGAGAAGGAAGGACTCACTGGAGAAGAGCCTAATGCTGGGAAAGATTGAGGGCAATAGAAGAAGGGGACGACAGAGAATGAGGTGGCTGGATGGAGTCACTGAAGCAGTAGGCGTGAGCCTAGATGGACTCCAGAAGATGGTAGAGGACAGGAAGGCCTGGAGGAACATTGTCCATAGGGTCACGATGGGTCGGACACGACTTCGCAACTAACAACAACAAATTGTTAAAAATGTTTCTGAACTTGCTTCAAATTTTATTTTGTTCATAAAGTTATCAAGAATACTTTATCCAAATCAACTGCTGCCCAGATGTGATAAATTACAACTCCTATCATCTTTAGCCAGTACAGGCTATGTTTTATGATAATGAGGTTGTGGGTCCAATTCACCTGGAATGTACCTGCTTGGAGAAGACTGATTAAACATTCTAGAATTAGAATTATATAAGAAAAACAATTAGTACATCAGGAGTATTTACTGCCATAAAAATATTACAGTTATACCATTAGAATCGTATTTCTTCTATTATCTGTTGACACCATGGAGTCCAAAAACCTTGTGCAACTCTGGTGAAAACTGATACTTTAAATCTTTTATATTTATCTTTGATCTTAATATTCAATCTAAAGATCTTAGAATCATAGTAATGAAGTTATAACTATGTTAAAGCTTAGCTACTTTATTTTAAAAAAACGGGGAAAATATACGAATAATAATTTATTAAATGATATCCTTAGTATTTGTAGAGGTGAATGTTTGGTCCTACAATGAATTGTATAAATTACTTTCTACTATGGAGATTTACAGCTACTGTAATAATTTAGTGCAATTGTTGGTATGTCACCTATACAACATATGCAGAGTAACTGATTCAGGAAATTGCTAATCTGGATTATTGGTAAGTGAGAGTGATTCCAAGTTAACATCATTTGCAATGCGAGCAAAGGGAACTTGTTGCTTTTGTGCCTTAAGCTTCACCCTTTTCATATGTGTTTGATGTCACAACATAGGTACAAAAATAATGGGGTTTATATCACAATGGTCTAATGTTGTTGTTGTTGTTTTTTATCCATCCCCATCAATTGGTAAGTATTTAGACTCATCTTGTGACGAGATGGCGGCAAATAAATTTAATAAATAATAACTGATACTTGCCTTGGCTAACTGAAGCTTTTGCTTCACATCTTCCACATCACAAACATTCACTGTCTTCAAATTATTCATCGTTTCACTCTTTTCAATGATCCAATCTGTGAACTCTTGAAGACTGACTAAAAGTTCCTGATGCAACACAGCAAGCTTGCCCTAAAAATATATATGTGTGTTTAAAACATATATTTTGCTAACAGTTTTATCAGACTTAAAAAGAAACCAGAGCATTCTTAGATTATAGCAAGCCACAGCAAAACAAAATTACTCTTACTCTTGAGTTCTGAAGATCTGTAAACGTCATTTTATGTTATCAATGCAGAAACTATCAGTCCTATCCTTCCAATCCATAACATTCTTCCCCATATACACAATGGAGCTTTTAAATATGAAAGGAATCAAGGGGATACAGGTTGGAGAGGATTGGAAGAAATAAAAAAAGAGATGAAAGGGATCAAACACCGGTAGTCCTCAACTTACAACAATTCATTCAAAGTTACAAAGGCACTGAAAAAAGTGACTTATGGCCATTTTTCACACTTATGACCATTGCAGCATCCTGATGGTAAGGTGACCAAAAATTCAGACGCTTGGCAACTGACTCATAGTTATGACGATTGTCGTGTCCTGGGACCAGGTGATGACCTTTTGTGATCTTCTGACAAGCAAAGTCAATGGGGAAGCCAGATTCATTTAAGAACCGTGTTCCTAATTTAAGAGGTGCAATAATTCACTTAAGAACTGTGGGAAGAAAGGTCATAAAAATCTAGCAAAATTTACTTAACAACTGTCTCGCTCAGCAACAGAAAAGTTGGGCTCAACTGTGCTCGTAAGTTGAGGACTACCTGTACCTGAATTTAAAAGCGAGACAATATCAAACTATAAATTCGACATCAAATATTTCACATGATTTTATTGTATTATATTTTAAATTGGGAATTATTTTAAGGTTATGTACAAGACCATAACTTTGTATTGCTGTGAATTATTTTTTTAAAAATGATCTATTCAAGTAAGCAAAATATGGAACATGAACCTACCATTTCAGAGTCTACAGCAAAGGCTATTTGCTTTGCTCGGTTTGAAGACATTTCACAGACCGCGGAGAATTCCTTCTCTAAGCATTTATAGCTTTCTTTTAGATCTTCCAGCTGCTGTGCAGGAACATCTCTGGACTGTAATTTCAGAAAGCCTTCTGCCAACTTCATATCTTTTTGCAAAGTGACAGCAAATCTAGCAAGTCCTGATTCAAATGCCTATATGCATAAAAAATAAAGTATAATATAGTAGCATGAAATGAGAATAAAAATAGGCAAATTCTACTTTTCATTCTATTAGAACGAATTATATTCTGTCGGGTGTAAGTTGTATTGCGTATCAGAAAAAAGAATAATGAAATTGACTCCTGTGTAATATTACCACTACTCTTACTAAAAATTGTAACTTTACATATTAACCTTTCTTTACATGCAAATGATATAGCGCATAAACACTGAATTCAAATAGGAGAGACCTGGTTTGAAATCTTATCTCAGACATATAAGTCTGGATCTTGTAAGCCACATTTGTTAAATTAATAAACATTTCTATACTATTCCTACTTTCTATGGAAATCAATAATTTACCTCTAATTGCTCAAGTTGTACTTTTAGAGCTTCCAAGTCATCACTGATGGGTTGCAGATCATCTAAGAGAAATTTCATATCTTGGACCATTATCAAGTGCCTTCTCAGGTTCTCCGTGTACCAAGAACAGGGCTGCAGAGCACTGGGTAACTGGAAACGTTATTGAACAACAGGTCATTTTAGCCAAACTATTTATAAAAGCAGTTTACCTGGATTTATTATCATTCACATTAAAACCAATTCTTAATAGCTATACTTTAAAATAAGCCTGGAGGATCAACTTAATTTTTTTTTACCAGTGATCCTACAATACCAATAACTAGAAAACATTTGTTTCTTTACAGGGAATCTAAAGCAATTTCCCTACCGTTTAGACATGTTTGATGAAATAATAAATAATAATAAATAAATAATAAATAATAATAAATAAACCTTTATTGTCAAAGTACAACATGTGTACATTGAGATTAGCTGAGCCTCCCCCCGTGCTCTCACCCCCCCAACACACAGTGACAACAAACCCTCCATCCTACCACACCATGTGAACCAACTACACCACACACCGGCCTCCCAAGTCAATTCTGCATAAATTCACAGAGATTATGTCCCATTTAAAAGCCTAACAGCCCACGGATAAAAGCTATTTTTCAGCCTGTTGGTACGGCTGGCTATATTCCTATATCTCCTACCAGATGGTAGGAGAGTAAAGAGATACCGTCCAGGGTGTGAGTCATCCCTGAGAATCTTCCTCACTCTTCCAAGGCAACAAAGCCCTGGCGATGTCATCCAGTGGTGTCAGGGAACAGCCCACAATGTCTTGTGCTGTGCTCACCACCCTCTGTAATACTTTCCTGTCCGCGGCTGTCAGACTGGTACAGCCACTCAAAGAAACAAAACATAAACACAACAATGTAAAAGTTGCTATTTACCATGCTCGTTGCCACAGATCCTGGAAAAGATTCCCTCATTTCCAAGGCATGATCGTGAAAGTATTGTCCTGAATGGTATTTTTCCTTAGACCGATTTGTTTCCAAAACAAGGGTGTTACTGCTCGGAGCTGGATTCTTTGAGCAGGCAATTGATTTTGATTCTGATGCCTCTTTAGCTCCATCTGGGTTTGAAAATAAATGGTCAAGCTGAGAAACTATTTTCACCTGATTCTTTTCAGTCTGGTCTTTGTCGCTGATGACTCCATGTTTGTCATTATTTTTATGATTAGAATTATCTTGCTTCAGTATATCAAGGAGGAGATCAGGACTGCTATTATCAAGCCAAACATCTGGGAGAGGATTGTATTCATTTGCACTAATGCAAAATGGATTGACCAGAATGGCTGTTTCAGCGACACAGTTTTCATCTTTGTTATCAGACTGATTCGACCGTCCCTGATGCATATGATCAACTGTTTTAAATACATTTTGCATTAAAGCTCTTGTGCCAGTATAACTTAAAGAGTTATCTTCCTGTTGGTAGTGAATGCAGAAATCTTCTATTCTGCTTTTAAGTATATTTGGTAAGGTTTCATGCAATGTAGCAGGCACATTAGACAAGAGTATGCTCTGATCCTCTATTAGAGGAAAATCAGATAGATTTGTTCCTTTTTGTGATAATTGCACATTTTTCTTGGTCGCTTTTTGTAAGAAAGTAGAATTGTTATCTTGAACGTCCTCTACCTCATCATTTCTTTCAGTACTGTGATTAACAAGTATTTCATGCATATTCTGTTTTGTACTAGGCCAGCTGTTACCCATCGTGCCTAAAGTATCAAAAAAGGGGCCGACTGTTTGCAAACATTCCTTACAACCCATTCCAACCTTGTTAATTACTTCTTCAGCAGTTTTATCTTCCATAATATCAAAGCACTCAGGCTGGAGTTTTTCATGATACAATTTGGAATGTCCTTCTCTTCCTTTGGTGTCATTCATTTGGATAGGATCTGGTATACCCGACGTCAGAATCTGGAAATTCGGTTCTTCGGAATACTGTTTTGTTTGGGTTTTTACAGCTTCCATTCCATTCCCTTTGTTGCCTCTTTCAAGTTCCATGACGTCAGATGAAACTCTTTGTTTCAGGGGTAGGATATCCTTGGTCTTGATATTTTGTGCACACTGCTTTAAGTAAGTAGAAAGGTCAACCACTTCAACTATCTCATCACGGTCAATAGTTACATCTGTGGCAAAGCAACTAGGTTGTAGATGGGATTTAGCTTCATTTGAAAACTGATCAAGACTTCCTTTCTCCTGACATGAGGGAATAGTTTCGGAAGTGTTTTTAACACCCAATGGACAATTCTTTGTCAAGCTTCCATCTGATTCCAGGATACTCTCTCCCCGCAGAAGGCATACTCCATTTTTATTCTGTTTTACAACACCCATGATATCTTGTGTTAATTGTCCATCATTTACTCCATGATTTTTGTTACAACTCAGAAATGACATTGCTTTTACATCATCCCCGATAGCCTTTTTGTGCTCAGAGGGCGAGGTGTTTTGAAGAACGACGTCTGGGTCAGCCTGAGCATCTTTTGTTCCAGGGGCATTCTCTGCCGAAACCTTTTCAGCATCTTTCTGTCTTTCCTCTTTACTTTTATCATTCGTTATATTTTGACAGTCATCAACAATGTTTCTTTTAAAACACGGTGAGCCATTTCTCAACTCTACTTGCAAGTTGTAGTCATGACAAGTAATGTTGTCTTCTGTCTTCTGTTGAAACTTCTCTCTCTCGTCTCCTGAACACTGGCTGCCAGCGCTTATACCCTGACACTGCGAGTAGTCCATTTCCATCACTTCCTCATTTTCATGATCGGTCTCATCAGGTGTATAATAATCAAAATCTACATAATCATAACTATCAAAGTCATCTTCACTTTCATTATCCTTATTACCTAAGTTATTATCTGCAGAAATGCTTTCTTGCCCGGTTTCATCAGAATAATTTTCTTCTCCAGTACTACTGTGCTCTTGCCTATCTCTTTTTAATTCAGCTTCATCCAATTTTCTCAGGGAAGTGAAAACCTCATCTCTTTCTTTTTCCCTCCATCCCTTGTCTACACTTCCAGTCCCTTCTCCCTTCTCTTCTTGAACAGGGGCTCCGCTGAATGGCTTCTTAGTCACAGTCTCAAGTGTATCATCATTACCCAAATGACCGAAGCCTAGAAAACTCTCCTCTTTATTATGCAGAAGGTATTTTGATGCTTCTTCTGTTGGCTTATCTACAACAATACATAGTACATTGTCACTGCCTTCTGGAATAATAGTTCCCTTATCTGTAGAGGACCTATCCTTATCAACTTTGCCCATATTATCAACAATGTCATCATCATCATAATTATGCATGCTGCCTTCTTTATGCTGAGCTATTTCACAAAGGCCTTGACTATCTCTGTATTTGTTACTATTTTCCAAATGTGGAGTGATACATTTTCTTTCATCCCATGTTTCACAAGGCTTACTATTGCTGCCTTCTAGAAGTAACCTATTATCATTCATGGATGGCTCATTAAGTAATCTAAGCTGGTTATCTCTACTGATAGGTGACCAATCAAGAAATCCAGAACTGATTCCTGCCAAAGTTGTACCAATATTCCCTTCCACTGGAAGGCCAATATGAGTGATAATATGATCTGTCTGAAAGGGGTCAAAGGATGTAATGTCACATTCCGATGGCGGAACTCTGGAAGATTTAGTACAACAATCATGCAAAGTTCTATTATCTATGCTACTCTCATTTACAGGTTTGTCTTTGATATTAATATTGTTCTCTAGAGATTCATTTCTTTCAGTTGTAATCTGTTCCTGATTTATCAAGGTGATGTTGTCTTTCAGAGGTGGATCATCCTTAGAAAAAGTATTTTCCTTCACAGATGTCCAATGGCCAGTCATACAACTACTGGTATCTAATAGGTTATCAGGAGTACGCTCTCTAAGTTCCAAAGGAGATACTCCGTAACTATTAATATGACTATGAGATGCAGCAATGATGTTAGCATCTGACTGTAATATCCCTTCTTCATTACAAGCCCCTAATTCTTTCTGAGTAAGATTTTTTAAAGATTTATGTCCAGTTTTCGGAGTGGCAAGTAAACTCTCCTGGAAATTAACCTTTTCTGCATCTTTTATTAATATAGTTTCTTCATTATCCAGCAGAACATGAGGTAGACATTCCCAGGTGCTGTTTGGTACTTCTCTTTCATTAGTAAATGCTGAAGGATTATTTACATCTAAAACATTATCTAGTTTACCTAAAAGATTTTCATTGCCACTCTCATTTTCCCTGTTTATCATGCAAATACCAACTTCATTTCTGCTTAAAAGATGATTTTCTAGCAAATGCTTATCAAGGGATTGTTTTGCCTCATCAGTTTTAGCACATGATTGGTTAACTAATTTCTGGCGAGCTTCTTGAAATTTCTCCTTGTTATTGTTATTAAGCGTACTTTGGATACTTGTGTCTTGACCTAAGGCACTGCCAGTAACAAAGCTAAGTAATACATTTTTAGGCAGTTGCTCAAGAAGTGGACCTTCCCTATTTGCAGAAGATTCAAAAAACTGATCTTCAGTTCCAACTGTAATGCATTCAGAGTTCTTGTCACCCATTAACAAACTGACAGCTTCATTTAAGTCACCACAATGCAACAAAAGCCTCTGCCCTGTATTTGCATCCATATAACTGTTTATCATTAGGTAAGACATGAATAGCTTTTGATTCTGTTGCGAGTGGTGACTTATGGGTTTGCCAGTGTTCAGATGCTCAGTGTCCTTTCTTTGATCGCTCTGTGTAGATGGATGGAATTCACAAAATGAGAGACATCTTACAGCTCTTTTCAAAGGGAATGGCACATTATCCACATTCAGCAATTCATCAGGAAGGGTAATATTACTCAAAATGGATAAAAGGTTACTATCTATAATTCCTTGCTGGGCTGCATTACTTAGGCTGATTACTTCTGAAGTTTCTGGAATATATAGCGCAGCTATTTTTTGCCTCCCATCTAGAATTTTGCAGGCCAGTTCATTAGAAATCATGCCTTGATGCAAAGATATAGACACAGGGAATATTTCACCACTATGTGGCCAAATGAGTCCTATAAAACCTTGCTGTGCCTCTAATACCAGCAAGGCACAAGTGGAAGAGATCAGGTTGCACTGCACAGCTTCATCTATAGTCAAACGTTTCGGGGAGTTTGGTGATAGGATTCCACCTGTCTGAACTTGACGAGTCAAAAGGGCACAGGCAGTACCTTGATCTATAACTCCTTCTCTAATTGCTTCTTCAACAGTCATCCTGTGACCTGAATTGGGATTAATTATACCTCCAGAGAGTAGCTGAGCATCTAACAGCCTGAACATAGTCTCCTTCTCTATGAGTCCTTCATGAGCTGCCCTCATAACAGTTATTTTCCTTCCACTTGTCAACGTTATTTTGCCTCTTTCTTGAAGAGCCACTGGTAAAAACCTTAAGCCTGTTTCTTTGTGTGCTACTGTTCTTTCAAGCAATTCCTCAAAGGATAACTTTTCTGCAGTACTGGGGTCAATGAGGTCTCTAGATGCGTCCTGGCTTTCTAGAAGCATAGCATATAGCGCTCCAGAAATCAGGTTCTTTTGGAAAGCTTTGTGCAAAGTTAGTGGTTCTTCTGTGCCTGCCATCTTTAGATATCCTCCAGAAAGCTGGATTTCAAGAATTTTAACAGCCAGAGATTCTGAAATGATTCCTTGCTCCAAAGCAGTCACAACTGGGATTGAGGCTGCACTCAATTGCGAAATAATCTTCTTGGCGTTCTGCAAACCTTGTAGTTCCAATGCAACTTGTTCATCAACAAGTTTAAGGGTCTTTGCTTGTTCAAGATCAAAATTCTTTCCTAAGGTAGGTGACATTAAACCAGACAAAATAATCTGCCTCTGAAGTAATTGGATTCCAGTGTCGTAGTCAATAAGGCCTTTATAAATTGCCTGGAAGACTGAATACATATCTCCAGTCGTCTGATCAATGATGCCAGCTATGACTCTGTCCACCTAAGAACATAAAAAATACATTTTTTCAATATCCAATAAATATTTAAACAGGAAATCTCTGAATTTAAATACTTATCTGTAGAAGGCAATAAGTCATTTACTTACCAGACTTGGAGCAAGACCGTGAATGTTAGCAAGTCAATGCAGAAATGATCTATGTCAGTGATTCAACTGCACATGGTGTGATACAAGATTGAGACACGGCATGCACCAAAAGTCTATGTTCTGCACACATCAACAAGGTTAGTGGAATAAAAGAGCCAATGATCATATAGTGAGTGAAAAAGACACGTTCCTGGAAGACAAACTGTCATGCCATCTATGTGGTTGGTGAGAAGTTAAAGATATTCAGAAAATAGTGATACCAATAGTCATGCTACTCATGTTTACAGCATACAGCACTTTTATGTCAACACCACTGTAACCACCTAAATGCATTGCAACTGGTTTGCATCGAAAACCATCAATTAGAAACATTTAATACACATGTGAAAAATAATTTTTCCCACATTAAATATATGTATATATTTTATATATTAACTGACATTTTGTAATACTTTTTATAGATCATGATAGGTATTATTAAGGTAGTATCTCACAGTTAGTGAGAATGCCCTTTCAAAAGCATGTAACCAGCTGAAATTTTTTAATCAACTTTTGAAATAAATATACAAAGCACGAAGTATAATCTATCAAATTTTTGTAGGGTGTCAGAATTCTGACACGCAGAATTTGTAAAAGATGGGTTTTAAAAAGAAAGGTAAGTGATGTATGATTTTTTTTTAATTCTTAGTACCATGCAAGACACAGATTTAAAGTTTTAATCATATATGCATGACTATATTTTTCCTATACATTCAGTTATAATTCTTATTACACAAAAATTCTGAAAACTCTCATTTAGTCCTTGTTTTGTCTGATGCATATAGCAATTCAGGATTTTTTTTAAAAAAAAACAGTATTAAAGAGTTCTATATCCATGCAATAAGTAAAAATTAGACCATACATGGTCATCAGTAATATTATATAGGTTTTAGGCTACCTTTGCATCCATTTTTTCATCTACATTTCTTTCCTCCTCCAACTGTATCAAACCTTCATTGGATAAGAGTTTGGAACACTCTTGCAAGGACTTTATATGATTTTCCATTTCATTTTTCTCCTCATTTGTCATTCTATGAAACAAATCATAGATACAGATGTGATTTTCAGAAATAGGCTGCAGTAACATAGAATAAAAAGCCATGATTCTGATAAATCTTGGCCTACCAGCAACCTGAGCACTAGGGTAGTTCACTACAACATTCCTCTTTCCATAAGTAACGGAACAAAACTATTCATCAACCAGAACAAATTCTATTTAGATATTCTTTTTTTTTAAAAGCAGCTATTTAGAAGACTTTAGACTACATGTTAGCCTGTTTTAACACATTAGTACTGCTACATAGTTTTCATTACAGCAAGAACTAATACCACTTTACGTCAATAAATAAATCCTCACAGAAGAAATAATTACAGGGTTCAAAAATAAATTTAGAAATAATACAGCTGCATATGAAATTGTCTAGTCTGTGGCTACGAAAATCATGGTGAATAATTTGATCTGGATTATTCACTTCATTTGTAACCTTTTTTCCTAGATGAGACTTTGCATTAAATGTACAAACTACATTTTCTACTATGCAGTGCTTTCACAGGTGAAATGCAAAATTTCATGGATAATCTAAGCCTGAAATATTATTTACAAAACCAAAAAGTAGTGAATATCATGCTGAAGACTGCAAACTTGGTATTTGGGGACTGAGTGATTATTCATGCACTTCCATAGCAATGCTTCACCTAAAAACCATTTAACTAGTTTGGAAAATATTTCATTCTTCTTCCTAAGCAGGTACAAATAGCCATAGCCATGACACAGCCACTTTCTAATTATATATTTAGAATCATTTCCAAAAGATGATACAGAACAGAATGCATAAATCTAACTTTAAAAAATTGTCATTAAAGCCAGCTGACAGCTTTCAATATGATGAAGAGAAAATCTTCCCGCTTCTTCAAGGAAAGTTGAGAATGACTGAAGCTGGATTCAATGGAAATTGTATTTGACAGAAAGACCGATGTACCACGTAGTAAATTATAATTCCCATTATTCTAAGATTTGAACAGATTGAAGATCAAGTCTAAGAAATGCTAATAAGATCACAATTTGTGGGTGTAATGTAATTAGGATCAGGGGAATTTGATACAACAGGAGGGTTGCCAAAAAGTAGACAAGCTATACAATTACATCATAGTCATTAGAACCAACATCTTGCTTCCCTTTTAATATTAAACAGGTATCAGCAAGAGGAAAATCGAAGTGTCTATGAATATTCTCAATCATCCAGGTCCTGAAGGAGCTTCTTGGATAAGAAGTGAAACGTTTTCAAAAAAAAAACAACCAAGAAAATCCAGATGCTTTTTGGAAAAGCACCTTTGGGTCAGAAAAAAGTTCCTTCTAAAATTAATTCAGATCCCTTTTCTTAAGTTTCAGAAACTATACATGATTTGACATATCAAAAGACTACATGCTGTTACAAAGGTTGAAATACCATCATTAAATTTCAAAATAAGATGATCACATTTTACATACTTGTCACCATGTTTGGCTAAAAATATTTGTGTTCCTTGCAAAGCCTCTGATAGCTGTTCTTTCTTGGATGATAATTCATCAGAAGAAATCTGAAAAATAAGAAAGTGCATTCAAACATCCACAATGATCTAATAATAGATTTAAAATGTACTTTAAGCAATAGATTAAGTATAAAAAGATATGCATTTGGAGCATATTGGCATTTTGATAATACACTATATATTGCCATGCCTGCTTTGTCCTTAATTTCTCACTTTTCAACAAGCTAGATCATGCTGTGTGTATGCATAAACACACACACACACACACACACACACACACACACACACACACACACAAATAAACCTCTCAAGAGAACTTAGAACTTAATTATGCATATCAAAAGCTTATTTCTAGTTTTGGTTGTTTACATTAACTGGAGGAATATAATGCATTACTGGGCTGGATTTTTGTTTACCTGTTTGGGAGAGGTGGGGTGCTGGCATTATTATGGCAAATTAGGATTCTGATATTTTATTTATGACTGATTTTAAGTCAAGGGTTCTAAATTATAACAATCATCAGTTCTTCTTAGTTACAAACAAAAATTGAACAGCAACAAATCTTGCCCCAAGATGGACTGGAGCCAAGTCAAAGAAGATGTAATCATCAAACCCCTTCAGGCCTCTGACATGTTAGCAGAAACTCTTTTTGAAGAACAATCTGCAACTTTCCATTTGGGGTTCACATATCCTTTCCTGCTGGAATTTTCACTTCATTGCTACTATGAGCCTACCTTGGACATATCACTGATAGCTTGAAAACGAATGAAAGAAAAGAAGAACATTAACATGAGATAGAAGAACTTGTAGTTCTGAACGACTGGATTTTTATTTGATACTCTCAAGTCTTTTTATCTTTAATTTGCTTTTGTCTAATATAACTGACAGAAGCAAAACATTAGATGAGGTGCAGTTGAAAGCTTATGCAGTTCGTAAGTTTTTCGAGGGTTCAAATTAATTTAAAATGATTACAGTAATTGCCAAATTGCTCTGAGCACTAAGTGGAGTATTTTATTCATTGTGGATGGACACTATCCATTAGGTGCCTACAGCAGTCATAAAAATATATACTGAAGGAATACTTGCTGTGGTTCCAAATATTTTTCTTACATAGCCTAACAGCTCTACCAAAAGACCTAATAACGTCAAATACAGGGTAAAACAGCCCACAGCCATCCACAATCCTTATTACTACTGAAAGTGTTTCTTCGTAGATGACGTTCTGTCAGGAGATTAGATTTGTACTATCCTTATCCCTGTACATCACAGCATTTACTTTAGAAATCTGAGTCCATCTGAAAGAAGGGGCAGAAGAACAAAGGGATGTCCTTGTTCATTAGTTACACCTTTCTAGCTTCTAAAAAGTGACTGTCCGAATGATCCAGATGAGCTAATAAAGGCATTAAAATAAGACTCTTTGGATTGCCCATAGTGACAATGGGGAAGAGCTATTCCCACAAGCCATGTTTTGTAAAAGCTACTTTCTTTTCTTTTGTTTCCCTGAATGCTCTCAAGTACTGAACCATTTTTTGAAATTAAGGTATGAGTATGAATATAAAAATGTTCTCCTGGTGGTTAATTCTGTCAGGTCTGCATTGAAGAGTCTGCTGTATGGAGCACGATGAATATCCCTTGCTATCATAATATCGATTCAATATATTCTGAAGGGAGAAATCAGCAGGGGAAGTAGCCACACAAAACAATCATCTCTTTAATTAGAATGAAGATCCATGATGACACAGGTACAGTATACTGTTTTGGATTTCTCAAAAGAAAAATATCAGGCTTAGTCTCTTCTGACTATAACTGATAAGATTCTATTTGAATCCAAATCTATAAAATATGCCTCTGTTACAGCAATATTCACTGAATGGATAGAAACTAGTTAAGTCTACTCATGCAAAAATCTGCAAGTGTATCTAGTAAAAAAAATGTATCTATAATGCTTCCTTGATTGAGAACTATTTTCTGGGGGAAACGTGGAATTAATATGTTCCATTTATGTATAGGTAAACATTTTAAATTTTAACAAAAGGAGGACATTTTAATTTAGTATAAATTTAACTGGAAGGGATTTTAGCCAACTTCACACAACATACTATACTATGATTTGTTTACCCAGATGTTGCTGAATAAATCAGAAGATGCTGGGTTCACTCTGCTAAATATGAAGGTTGACTCTTCTGAGGTTATGCAACAGAAATCAGTAATATTAGATATGTGCTTCCTATCATTTTATTGGCCCTATGAAAATACCATGGATTGCATGTACTATCAAATATACTGTTCTTTACTACGAGTGGCAACCCATGATTCATGACCAACAGACCCTACTTGGGGTGGTGCTTGTGTGACCACATAGACACCCAAAAATTCACCAGTCTTTTTTTTTAAAGAAAAAAAAACCACCTTCCCAACTAGATCGACAGGGTTGGCCCTGACATTCTGGAGAAATGAGTTATTTTAGCAGTCATAACCCCCTGTACCCAATGCCAGGTAGTTTCTACTTGTTGTTTTTTAAGCACAGCCTCTTGCCACATACCAGTCGGAATTGAGCAGGCGCCTTCATGGCCCATATCCAAACTCATACATCCACAAGTGGTAAGTAGAAAGTAAGGAAAACATTCTCTAAACGTTCATTACCTTACGGAACCATTACAAGTTTATTCTTTTGAGAAAAGTGATTTATTATTAGGACTGCCCCCGATCTCCGTTCATTCCGCCGGGACCTGAAGACCTGGCTCTTCGAGCTCTCTGGCCCAGGCTGAGAATTTTTTAATTTTTAATTTTAACTGGGTTTTTATTTTTTCTCAGGGTTTCATTTAATCTTTTTTAATTTGTTTTAACTTTTGTATTGATTTTCTTTTAAATATCCTGTAAATCGCCCTGAGTCCTTCGGGAAAGGGCGGTATATAAATCTAAATAAATAAATAAATAAATAAATAAATAAATAAATAAATAAATAAATAAATAAATAAATAAATAAATAAATAAATAAATAAATAAATAAATAAATCTAGTATAGATTTATATACTAGTATAGTTGAATATAAGCCAAAGGAGTGTGTTATTGGGACTGATATACGGCATACAAATAATCTTGTCTGAAACCCTTCAGCTTGTTGGTATGAAGAAATGAAATAATGTGCATGAGCCACAGTTGACTCCTTAGAACCAGATATTCAAAAATCAAACATTACAGGTCCATGCAACTGTTTATTATATACACTGAAGCAATGTTTTAATACCTGCTTCTTAAGAAAATCTGTTTTTTCAGCCCTTTCTCCACGGTCTTTGCTGAGGCTCCTGGTGATTTCTGTAACCCATTTCAGTAAGTCCCCAGTTTTTTCAACATGTTCTTTCTTTTCCTCTTCCATTGATTTCTGATGGACAATGAGCATTGCAAATACAGAAATATTTAAAATTGCTAGATGTTAAACAATAGGTACAGACCAAATCTAACTACTCTATTAAGAAATGTATTGCCAAAAATGCCAGAGTTAAAATAAATTTTATTTTTATCCCAGTTGCTGATGTATAATTATGTATGAATTAAGGGGGAAAATTTTTTAAAAAAGTATCAACCTTGAGTTATTTGAAGATATTTTTTTTAAAAAAACAAGATAGTCATTGATACATATGAACACATTCTTCTATACAGAGCTAATTCCATGTGTATGAGAGAAACCATTATTGTCCTCCCAAACAATGGGAAGGGAAACTTTTTTAAATCGCAGCTTTTGCATTAGCTATAAATCCACACCTGATATCATGCAGTTAAACAGGTTACCACACTTCAATAATATAAAACACCTAAAACCTTTTCCCATAGACAAAGTGTCATACAATTTTTATTCATCAGGCAATAACTAATCCATCAGACAGGAACCCCAGTTTGACAATTGTATAGCCATCTCTAGTGATAATTTAAGGCTCCAATTAGAAGAAATGTAAAGACTCAAGTGCCAAAAGAGAGAAAAAATCATTTTAACTGATATGATAGGAGTATAAAACTGTCCTTAAATTTTTTGACTGAGCAATCTTAAATGTTAAAACTAAGGTATAGGCCTCAGTGATTATAATTCATTATCAAGTACCTAGGATTGTACTACCTTACTTTGACAAACTCAGCTTAATAGAAATTTGCATGTTTTACCCTTTTTATTTTTTCATATAATCAATCTATAAACCCTTGCAAATGTATAATTTCATGTTTTGCTATTCCCTGAAAACTGACAGAAGTTGTTATAAAAATAGCATTTAAGTGTCTACACACTTAGCTCTCTACTCTACTCAACTTTGATTGAAATACTGAAATTCACAATTTTTAATAACATACTGTACACTGATTTGATTACAATGGAATATATATATTTTTTTAAAAAAAATTAAAAGTTCAGCTGGAATGGCAAAAAACAGATTAGAATGAAGCGAAACGTATCAATATAATTCATCTTTCTATAAGCTACTATTTTTATTTATACAAAACAGCATCTGAAGCACAATCCAGCCATAACTGAAGTACAGTTACATTATGAGAAAAATTAAGCATGAATTTAAATCTTCCAGAGAAATCAATGAAACATAGAAATATCTAAATTTTATTGTGTTCTAAGGTTACAAGCACAGAGCAATACTAGATTTAGAGTATGCAAACCACCATTTATAAGCAAAGCCAAACTGTGTTGCAAGGTTTAGAGTTTGAGTGATATTTTTTCCCTCCACCATGTTGTACAATTATGTAAGTGGGAATTATTTCCATGATGTGACAGTTTGTCCCTTACCACAGAATGGAACTTAGTTCCAAGAGAAGAGAGTATCTGTAACTCAGGGTTGAACTGTGAAATCCTTGGTGCAGAGTCTCTGAACTTGGTTGTAAACTTGAAAACATTCAACTACCCAACAAGGTAACGTCATCAGTGCTAGTGATTGTGGGGTATTCTCCCTGTATAGTCTTAGAAATAATCTGTTTATTGCTACAGAAGTTCTGTCTCAAAAAAAATAAAAAAAGGCTCCTCAGTGTTTAGTTTAGTTACTGGGTAGAATAATAAAGCCTCGATATACCTGAGGAAATCATCTCCGAGGCTTCTAGCAAGCGTAGCCCTGTATAGCAGTCAAAAACAGCTCCCTGGAGAGCTTCCTGATAGGTTAATTGCTTTTTGGTCTTAGGGCACATCAGGCTTTTTGCATAGAATTTATCGTCTTGAGTTTTTGTGGCAGTAACAGCATCAATGAGGCCATTCTTGATGGCATCCTCCATTGACAACCTGGAATGAGATTTGGGATCTATCAACCCGCCCGTCAAATGCTGATACTCCAAGCAGCGAGTGCCTACTTCTTTGTCTACAAGGTTTTTATTGATTGCTTCGGTGACCGAGAGAACACTGTTGGATAAAGGATGCTTAATGCCACTGAAAATCAGTTCACATTGCCGAAGGTGTTTAGCACACGCCTCGTCAATCAACTCCCTTTGCAAGGCTTCCGCCACTGGGTATCTCTTTCCAGTCAAGGGATCAATTACCCCTCCTGTGCAGGTTTGAGCCTCCAGACACCTCAGCGCAGTGTTCCTGTCCACCAGGTTTTTGCGAGAAGCTTTTGCAATAGATATTCTTTCATTTGTCTCAGGCAGCCAGACCCCAGCAATGGGACTATGGAGATCGGTACGTGGCTTGGAATTGGTCAGCAAAATGTCCCCAAGCTCACTGGCTGTAAGATGCCCTTCCTTGTACTTGCTGACTGACACCCTGTCTATTTGGCCAGCAATTAAGGCCTCATCAATATTGAACTGCAGCCCCGTTTTCAGGTCTGTCAGAACAAAGTAAGAATTTCCACTGGCATCAAAGCACGTGGACTCTTTCCACTGAAATTCCTGTCCAGACAACTCAAGGTACATACTTTTGTCAATCAGGGACTTTTTATATGCTTCATAGGAAGTCATTTCCGCACCAGTGTTAACGTCAACCACAGATACCTTATAAATCTTTTCTGCAGACGGAGTGCTTGTTTTCCTCTCCCCAACTGGAAGTAGGAAGCATTTGCTGGCTACATCGAACACACACAATTTCAGCAGGTCATTATAATACATGGCTTGCCCGTTATTGGGATTCTCAAAGCTTTTTTTGTTACTGGAAGGTTCGTGTAAATATTTCAGCATTGTGTTATTCAACAAGCCTAGCTCGATGGCAATCTGAGGAGGAATACGGACACTTCTGATAGGGTCAATGACTCCCCCAGTGGCAATCTGAGCCTCAAGAATGTTTTTGCCCTTTTGCCTTTCTAAAATTCTACTTTCCACTGCTTGGTAAACGGACAACTTTTTCCCGGAAAACAGATAACCTAAAACTGCCTTTTCCGCCTCCAGAAGCCTAGTTTTCCATTCATAATCTACCAGTCCGCTGATGATGGATTCATCCACTGACAATTTTTTACCAGTTATGGGATCAATGATGAAACCTGTGGCAGCCTGGGCTTCTAACAATACTAAAGCTGAAGTTTTATCAATTATTCTTTGTTTAGCTGCAGAAGCAAGTGAGATCTTGTTTTTGCTAGCTTCTATATACAGCCCAGCTACTGCAGTAGGCTTTGTTAAAAAAATCTCAAGGTCTTTTTGCACCTCAGCAATTGCCTTCTTCCCTAAATGGAGCTGTCCAGCTGTGGTCAGGTCTAGAAGTTTAACTTCAATCAACTGCCTGGCATTTACTTCCTCTCGGAGGCCTTGAAATTTTATCTTATCATATTCAATAGGAATCTCCTTGGCTTGCTTCTCCTCTAAGGCAGTACTGATCTTTGAAATATCTTCACTCCTAAACCCTTCTGATGCTCTGTATCCCTCAAGAAGTCTTCCTTCATTACCAAATGTCTTGCCATTTTCTTGATTAAATGTAGAAGCTTCAGCATGTACACCATACTGCTTGCTGTTCGCTATCTGTAAACAGGAATTTTTTTAATATAGTGAAGGACGTTACATTTAAAAAGCAGCATCATATCATTACAGTAAGTGGGAGGGAGGAATGTAGAATACAAACAGCAAACAATATCAGCCAATTTATTAGTGCTGACAACACAGAAGCTGTACGAGCAGGAAAGCTGAATGAAAACATAGAAAAGGACAGAAAAAGAATTATGCTTTGGTGTATTTGATTTAAAAATTGCAACTGGTGGTCATTACTCCAGCTAATAGATAGGTGTCATGATCCATAATAGTAGGACTGTAGCCAAAACTGGACATTGGTGTGTCCAAGGAAAAGTCATCTTTTACAAATGTACAAAAAATGTACTTAAAAAATCTAAAAGGACAAAAATACAAGCTTAGTTAAGGGTGAATGCGCCACACAATAAAAGTGACAACAGGAAGAGAGGGAAAACATGCAAAGGGGATGGGATTAGTAGGGAATCCTGAACAGAAACTTTTTTAGGAGGGGGATTTTTTTTGTTGCAAATCTCATAATGTAGATGTGGATTTGAATTGTGCATATTTATCTTTACAACAGCAAAACATCTACACATTTAGCATAGTTAGCCAGACACATGGGTGTAAAGTACATCTAAATAACTATGTTCTTCTACAGATCGGATACCATCTTTTAAATAAATGGAGAACCTTCAGAAGAAGAAAAGAGAAGTGCTAAGGCAGAAAGGACAACGAAGGCCATAAATATCAAATTGTATGGTGTACCTCCAATGGATGCAGTTGTTTCCCTAATCCCATTTCATAACTTTCTTCATGTCGTGAACTGAGGAATTTGCCATCTCTCAAATTATCTATTTCTGATAATCTTGTGGCAGGTTTGTTGTTATCAATGCTGATTTCAAATTGTGTACTCATTTGGGAAACATACTCCGAATACGATTGTTGGTTTACTCCACTTCCCAAAGAGTGTGAGATTCCAGACAGTTGGAAAGGCTTTTCTCGTGACAATGAATCAGTAGAAACCATCTGCAATTTCTGAGCTAGTAGCTGTTCAGATTTACAACCTGGGCTGCTTATCTCAGTTTGCCGTCTTCTTAATAAAGGAGAAGTATTTGTGCACGCTTTACGTTGTTCAAAATCTCTCAGAGAGGCATCTCCCAAGTAACCATAGTCAAGTCCTTTCAATCCAAAGTCCAACTGGATGTTCTTTTTGCTGATCTCGTTCTGAAACAAACGCAACTGATTGCAGTGCTCTCTTTTCTGCAGATCTATTTGGTGCTTCAAGTGTTCCATTGTTCGTTTCTGCATCTGGAATTCTTCTTCTAGTTTGCGGTATTTCTGCAAATGTTCCATTTCTGCATGTTTCCCTTGTTGTAGCTGATCGCGACATTTCTGAAGTCTGTTCTGCAAATCTTCAATCTGAATCTGATACATTCTGATGTTTTCTTGAGCCATATGCTTCTCTTGCTGTAAAGTGATGCATTCCATCCTTATACCTGAAATGTCATTTTCAGCAATGTTGTGCGATTCCAAGAGTTTATCAAACTTCTTCTTAAACTCTTCGGCAGAATGCTTATATTTAATTGACTCTTCCTGGAGCAATGCCATCTTTTTACGTGCCGTTTGCTCGTCTAAAGTCTTCTGGTGGAAATCATCTTGCAGCTTCTTTATCTTATTGTTGAGTTCTTGAATATGAGCTTGTTGCTGCTGGATTTTCTGCTCATTCATTTTAAGTTCCATAGTGAATGTACTCACCTGGGTGTTTAGGTTTCTCAGCTCCATCTCGGTATTCATGTTATAAGTGATATCCCTATCACATTTCTGCTTATACTCATTAATTACATCTTTTGCATTGACTAACTCATCTTCTAATCTCTTGATTTCATCCAAGTGCTCTTGCTCAATTATGATCTGTTTGTGTAGCTCTTCATTTGTAACCCGGAGCTGCTCTTTGAAGCTATCAACCAAAGCTTTCAATTCGTCATTTTTCCTGTCAATAATCTGTCTCTCCAGAACTATCCTCTCCGATTCAGTGTGCACTTCGGTCATCATAAGTTTGGTTTCACTATTCCACCTCGTAAGCTCATCCACCTTTTGCTTTAATTTTTCTACCAAGTGATTACTGTCGGCTAGGTCATCTTTCAGTCGTTGAATAGTCAGGTGGCTCTCTTTCTCGTCTCTTGTTTTTTGAAGCAGTTGCTCCTGCAGTTTTCTAAACTGCTCCTGCAGGCTGCTTGCTTCCCCTTTGCATGATATAGTTCTCTGTTCAGCTATCATTTTTTCTTGTTGAAGAGAAGCAATCTGTGAACGCAACTGCTGAACAGTAATTTCGATTTCTGTGTGTGTCCTTGACAATTCCTCCAGCTCCCTCTTTAGCTGTGCCTTTTCCTTGTGCAGTGACCTCAAGTCTTCCTGATAATTCATATTGATTCTTTTAAGTTCCATGGATTCCTGCATTACTTCTTCAGCTTTGCCTGTGGCTTTCTGCAGCTGCTTGTCAAGTTCTTTTAGTTGCTCCAAGTAACTTTGCTCAACCAGTTCTTTCTGATCCAACTCTATTTTAAGACGTCTGAGAGAATGATTGGCTTCATCTAGTTTTTCTTTTAATAAACGAGCCTTTTCTTCAGAGGATGCATTCTGTAGCTCAAGTTCATGAAGTTCGTATTTTAAATCCTTAATTATTTTTTCAGACTTTCTGTTGGCCACTGTTAGTTCATCTACTATTTGTTGGAATTCCTCTATGTTCTTTATGTCTTGCTTTTCTCTGAAAATGTCTGAGCAAGTTTCTTTTCCTATTATAGTAATTTGCCTTCTGATGTCAGTTATTTCTTTTTCTCTGAACTTGTTTTTCACTGAACTACCTTGCATTTCAAGATCACGTTCCATTTCCTTAATTAGCTTCATAAGCTTCTCTTCTTCAGCTGTTTTTTTCTTCAGCTCTTCCATTAAAGCCTTTTTTTGCTGCTCCAGGTCCTGAAGACTTGTGTCTTTCCTTCTTAAATGTTCTTCAAAAGTTTTTCGAATCATGTTACTTTCTTCTAGCTGAATTCTGAAAGCCCTAAGGTTTTCTTCAACTGCATTTCTTTGAACCTCAGCTTTCAAAGTCAGCTGTTTCACCCGTTCTAACTCCTGCTCCGCAGCTTCTTTCTCTTTAAGGACATCCTCTAATTCCATGGAAATTCGTTTTGCTTCTTGCTCAGCCTTAGCTTTCTGAAGACAAATCTCTTCGCTTTTTTTCTGCTGCTTCCTTAATTCCCTTTCTGCATCTTCTTTGACTTTTGGAAGTTCTTCCTCCAGCTGCAGCTTCTGTTTCCTTATCTCCTCCAGAGCCTTCTCAAGCTCATTTATTCTTGCCATAAGTTTCTTGTTCTCATTCAGTACTGCTTTCTGCTGTTCTTCCAGGTTAGAAAATTCCCCACGCACAAGGGCCTCCTTACTTTTCAGAGTCTTAAAAATAAAAGAAGAAAGAAGTATGATCATATGTTTTAATAATAGTACTGAAACACATTGAAATGGTGACGCATGGTTGCCGAAATACTTACACTATTATCTACAGCATTTCAGCCACACCGACTGCTGCCCACCACCACTGTCCCACTCAGAAAGCCACCATAAGAGTAAAGAAAAAGCGGCAGTGAGGAGTCCACCAACTGATGTCCTTAAGAAGAATTCTCTGCTCATTCAGGACAAGAGCAGCTCAAGGATTTGAAGTTTCTGCCCCAAAGCATACTTGCATGTGTCTGTGCTTGAAAGCTAAAGTAGAATAACTTCTCAGCAATACACATCATCATGCAAGAAAAAAAAGCATTTTGGCATGTTAGGGTTAGTCGAATATGAAAAGGAACGTTTTAGTACATATGACAATTCTTGATTCGGTTAGGCATCTGAAAATACTCTCATAAACTCAGTGAACCAGAAAGCTGATTTAATTAGGGAATAAACATATCCTTCTACCATAAGTAACACCAGCTGCCTGCAATTAGTGCAGGTTCGCATCCCACCAGGCTCAAGGTTGACTCAGCCTTCCATCCTTCCGAGGTAGGTAAAATGAGGACCCAGATTGTTGGGGGCAATAAGCTGACTTTGTAATAATGCCGCTTGGGGGTGTGTGTGAAAGCCCTAATAAGCAGGCATATACATAGAATGAAGGCTACTGCTAAGCTTGTAAGCCGCCCTGAGTCTTCGGAGAAGGGCGGGATATAAATGGAATTAAAAAAAAAAAAAGAGGACCCAGATTGTTGGGGGCAATAAGCTGACTTTGTAATAATGCCGCTTGGGGGGGGGGCGAAAGCCCTAATAAGCAGGCATATACATAGAACGAAGGCTATTGCTAAGCACATGGATTTGTGCTTAGAGTGTAAGCTGCCCTGAGTCTTCGGAGAAGGGCGGGATATAAATGGGATTAAAATAAATAAAATAAAAATAATAATCATTATTTAAATCCATGTAGTAATTTTTTTTCATTTTTCCCCCCCTATCCAAATGGAAACAGAAGAACCTTATTCTAAAATCGTACATTTTGTTTTATCTGAGTATACACTAGCATATAGGTGCCAGTCGAAAGTCAGATTTTCCCACTTCTGCTTCCCTATTTAATAGTCATATTCAATCAAAAAAACTATTTATGTAAATAGAACTGAATTTCCATCAGATCTCAAATGATTGCAATAAAATTTACTTTCATATATAATTTCTAAAGAAACATGTTACGGCACTATTTTTAGTATTTCATAATTATAGTTCCATTGTAATCGTCTAATTTTGGAAGCACAGGATAACCAAGAGTATTTTTGTTAAAATAGTTTAGATCTTGACTATGCCATTTAAAAGAGTAAATCCACTGAAATTATAATTTTATTTATGTCTAACATAGAATTCACATTGCTGTACTTTATATTTAAATATACACCAATTAAAACAAATCATTAGGCAAATCGACCCCATATATCTTTTAGAAATCTTACAGCTATTTGGAATTATTTTAAAAGCAATTAAACCCACAGGCATCCTAGGACTATTAGAAACACTGTTCTAGGGAATGATCTTTATACTGGTTTCAAATTTATATTTTTGAATGATAATCACACTTTTTTTGGCATGATCTCTGTAGGTTAGTTGCCCATCTCTTAATTATAATTTCATCTTGCCATCCAAGATTCTACCAATGGTTATTATTTTTATCACTTTTCTTTATTTCTCGTTGTGCTTTTTCACTCACAGCCAGCAACAGATTCAGAACCACCAATACTCTTTCTACAAAGATTTTCTACAACTGTCTTGCTCAATATTACATATGGTGCAATGAATTAAGGAACCTTTACTTGCATGTGACTTCATCCACATTTCCCTGCTAATACTATTTCCAAAGACTAAATAATTTGACTTTATTGTTAGCTATATTATCAATATGACATGCTTCATCTGGTATGTCCTCTTTTTATGGCCACTTTCTAGCCACACATTTTAAAATGGAGAATGGCTGCTATTTATTTCCCCAACTTCCAACCCTATAAATGAAGTTATTTCCTATGCCAAAATTATCCAAAAAAACTCACCACAAAGATATTTAAAAGAGCAGTTTGCTAACTCTCTAGGACCAATAAATACAAAGTATGCTAAAACGTTTTAGTGGATGATTCCTGTATATTTTTCTCATGAGGACCCAGATTGTTGGGGGCAATTAAGCTGACTTTGTAATAATGCCGCTTGGGGTGTGTGTGAAAGCCCTAACAAGCAGGCATATACATAGAATGAAGGCTCCTGCTAAGCTTGTAAGCCGCCCTGAGTCTTCGGAGAAGGGCGGGATATAAATGGAAATAAAATAAAAAAATAAATAAAATAAATAGTCTAATAGAATAAAAGAACTCTGATGAATTGGTCCAATCAATTGTTTACAGAATAGTATTTGTTTTTCTGAAAGATGAATAAGCAAACTATTAAGTCAAAGCAGGACATTCTGACTTGTTAATGAGATTGTGTTTCTCATTACCTGACAGAACTATATATGGAAAAGACAGATCATCAATTCCTTCTGCATCTTTAACAACGCAATAAAATTTATTTTGAACATAACTTTACCTAAAGGAGCTAATTTTATCGATTCCTCTGTACCTGAGGGATTCCTATGAAGACCCACCACAGAAAAGTGTTTTAGCAACTTAAGGTGAAAAGTAATCTTTAACCTTGATTAAGTAGTTTTCAAATCAGAATTATTAAAGAGGCAGCATGCCATACAAAAAGCATACAAAATGCATTTATTACACCGGTTTCGGTACTAGTGCCTATAAATAACATAAAGCTGATAAAGAAATTCTGATATTTACATTTTCACGTAAAGACGTAAATTATTGTTCTACTGTTCCTCTGATAATATCTATTGACTTACCTCTTCCTCCTCTAACCTTTTCAAGGAATCACCAGCAAACTTTATATACTGAGTCATCAAGGTTATCAAGGCTGTGTAGCGTGTTCTTAAATCCATAAACTAAAATGAAACAGAGGAATAGCTCAAAGTATGACAAATAAAAAATGTAGCTTCCATTATGATTTCTGAAAGAAAGGGAAGGTATTTTGTGATCAAGCTTGAGAAATGTACTACATCTGTTAGTCATAAGAAAAAGGGCTTCAATGTAACAAAGCTGTGGAATAGAAGTGACTTTGGTTTCTCTTACGTGGCCTCAAGTAAATACTACAGATGGTCTCAGGAATGAAACATGAGGAATCATTGCATCATGATGATTAGCCTTGGTGATGCAGTGGTTAAAATGCAGTATTGCAGTTAAACTCTGCCTATAGCCTGGAGTTCGTTCCTGATGGAGCTCAAGGCTTGATTCAGCCTTCCATCCTTCGGAGGTTGATAAAATGAGGAGCCAGATTGTTAGGGGCAATATGCAAGTAATGCTGACATTGTAAGTTACCTAGACGGTGCTATGGGGTGGTATATAAGCCTAAATGCTATTGCTATCATGGAATTAATTGCTTAATTCTTAAATCTTCATCCTTTAAACTACTAGCTTTAGTAATCATATGCAATACATCCTAGCAGTGTTTTCTAAATGAGACCTCTTACCATTCAGTACAGTGGACAAGGAGAGTCAAGATTCTAAAGTCTAACAGGCATGATTTGCATTAACTCATTTCTATGTACCAGCAACACGTAACTAGATATCTCAAACAATGTTCCTGGTAGTCATTTTCTAGACTCTTCTGGCCACTACAGATATCCTTTATATTTAGACATTTACTTTTTAAAGTCTGCATTGGCAAAACCTGCAAAACCACTGTAGACAAAGTTAGAAGAGAGACTACTTATATTCACTTTCTGTAGGTAACTATTACATGTTTTATTATTTTCTGGCCTTGCGGTTGTAATAAACTGATCTGTCCTGATGTGATTATTCTAACAGTGTGGCTTTCGCAGAGGCTCTCTAGAACTATATCTAGATCACAGACATCAGAAGAGGCACTGAGCTGAGCCTCAAACAAGCTCAGGCCTTCTGGAACTAAATCTAGCTCCCTGGTTAACTGGATGCATCAATTGATCCAGTTCTGGAGTTCATGCAACACACTTCTCCTCAACATGAGACAGTCAAGTATGTCACAGAAATTGGACCAATGTAGTTAACAGCTATTATTACAAAAATAAAACTATGACATACAGCAAAAAGCAAGAACTCCACAAGTTAGACCCATCTCTTATTTCAGAACCAATATGGTATAGTGGCAAAGATTGCAGGACTAGAAACCAGGAGATTCTGAATTCTAGTCCTTCCATAGGCATGAAAGCTGGCTAGGTGACCTTGGACCAGTCACTCTCTCTTAGTCTGGCTACCTCACAGAATCATGGCTGAGGGGAAAACGGGAGGAAGGAGGTAACTTTAATTGTACAAAATAAAGATGGGATGTACATCTATTAAATAAACACTGAATATATGAATTATTTGGAAATGGGGTAATTCATTTGCAGAAACTAAACTTTAAAAAATTGTCATTAAAAATACTAACTAATCTTGGTCAACTTCATTCTTAATCGTTTTGATGTCCTGACTCCAAGTGTCCTTAGGGCTTAGAACAGTGGTGGCGAACCTATGGCATGTGTGCCAGAGGCGGCACGCAGAGCCCTCTCTGTGGGCACATGTGCCGTCGCCCCAACCCTGCCTCCCCGTCGCCTCCTCCTCACCAGCAGCCCCCCTGGAGGAGAGTCACCCCCCAGGTGCAGCCCGCGCAGAGCAGCACATCTAAGGACATGGCAGCTGGGCAGCAGGGACAATACTCCGTCCTTCCACCCCGTTGTGTGCAAATGATGCTGCAGGGTGCGGGCGGAGGGAGTGGCCGCTATGGCACTGCAGGGCCGTCTGGGCGATCTGCGGCAGGTCATGGAGGTGGTAGGTGGCCCTGTGGGCAGGTGGGGCAGTGGTGGAACAGGGGCGGGCAGGGCAGGGCAAGGTGGGTGGAGGCGGGGCAGGAGCAGGCGGGGCAGAGCGGGGATGGGAGGGGCAGGTTTTGGGCACTCGGTGTCTAAAAGGTTCACCATCACTGACTTAGAATGTTAATGAATGACAAAATGATGAGAAGGAACTGTCTATCTGCAATTTCATGTTGGGGAAAAAACCCTGATCTCCCTATATGTCAAAAACCTCTGTTTATGTTCTAATTAACTGGGTACCACTTTTGTATAACTTTTGTTTAGTGGCTCTCCTTTTTCCTACCTCTGTCATTTAATGTTTTGCAATGTGAATTGTCCTGTGAAGCCTAGGTCTGAAAACATATAAATAGCATATAAGTAACTGCTTAAACAAATAACCTACCTCTTGTATAATGAAGTCAGAGGAGCTCTGCATCCTTCTGCGTTTTACAGGTGATTTTTGCTGGGAATCAACCATGGCTCTGTATGTCATTGTTTGCAATTCATAATCCTACCCAAAAAAAAGAAAAGAAAGGAGGGAGATGGGGTAAGGGGACATAAAAACTATAAATCGTATGTTCCATATTAAGGATCCATCACAGAGTATAAACACAGTTCATTACAACAGGCCATGATACTAGTGTAGTAAAACCTGAACACAACAAGGGCTGAGCCCCTCCTCTTGAACTCTAGAGTTACCACAGCTGGAGAAAAGCAGATTCTCTCATGTCATTGCATATTTCTTCGGTAATATAAAAAACATTTATCTCAGGCTGAGGATGGTTATCCCTGCAACACCAATGAAGATCCCTACACAATGGGGAGAGGAGTAATAACAAGAGGAAGCAGCCCCAAATTTCCAGGCAACCACTATGGCAAAAAGACCACCGTGACAGTTTAATACAGACATGTCAAACTCGCGACATCACGTGATGTCACGCAACGTATCGGGACGGTTTTGCCATTGCTGGCAAAATGATGCGTCCGGCCCATGGGCCGGCAGTTTGACATCCCTGGTTTAATACATGTAGTTTCTTGACTTATGCCACAATTGGGGCTAGAATTTCCTTTGCTAAGTAGGATATACTTGTTAAGTGAATTGCGTCTGGTTTTACAACTTTTGCCGCTTTCGTTAAGAGGATCACTGCAGTTATTAAGTGAATCACATGGCATTAAGTGAATCTGGCTTCTCCCAGTGACTTTGCTAGCCAGAAACCGGCTGGGAAACTCACCAGTGGCAATCATGTGATCCCAGGATGTTGCAACCATTGTAAACCACATGTTGGTTGCCAAGGGCCCAAATTTTGATCAAGTGATTGTGGGGACGTTGTGATAGTCCTAAGTGTGAGGACTGATTGTAAGTCACTTTTTCAGTGATCTTGTAATTTTAAACAGTCGCTAAATGAATGGTTGGAAGTCAACGACTGCCTTTACACTCAGCTATTTTTCCCTTTGATAAGTAAACACACACAATTGCAGGTTTACCTTTACTGCAGTTGAATACTGTTCTGAGTATTTCTGGCATTCATCTAGTTTGTTTTGTTTCATCTCTATTTCAGACACCAGCATCTGTAAAATAAGTAGTGGCATTCAATATACAGTACTTTTTTTAAAAAAAAAACTATTTTAAGACATTCATTTTCCATGTTCCTCCTCCTAAATAACTTTAAGCAAACAAATAGAGAAAAGCATTATGTTGCTTAGATCTATTGAATCTGTTTCTTTCATCTGTTAAGAATTACATATGCTATCAAACTATTTCAAACCACATGCCAACATTACGATACAGCATTTAAAATGAGATGGTTTTAAATAGTTGAAATGAACATTGCTATTTAGCTTAATTGGACTTTGAAAATGCAGGTTAAGAGTATTGATGCCTTTGTTGGAGAAGAGTCCTAAAACTACCGTGAACAGCCAAGAAAACAAACCAGAAGATCCTCAGCCAAATCAACCCAAAGTTCTTTCTTGAGGCACAGATGATCAAAATCAAGTTATGCAGAAGACCTAGCAATCTAGAAAAGGCCCTAAGGCTGGGAATGGTGGAAAGAGAAGAGGATGGATTTAGACACAGTGATGATAATAATGAGTTCATTGTGGGAAGACCTAAAAGACCAGGTTAGGGACAGATCTATGTGATCGCTAGAAGTAAAAAAAATAATTAAAGGGCATACAATCGATCAATGCAGCTGAATTATTAATTCGGTTCATTCAAGTGATATTATGGAACTTTTCATGATTGTACCTTCTGCTCATTTAGCTGTTTCGCCAGAGCTTTACTGTTCTGGGGTGGGTTTTCCTGAAATTTTTGCTGTGTTTCTTCAACTTGTTTAATCCAGTTATCCAGTGCACCATAAGTATCTCTGTAGTACTTTAGTGATTTATTGATAGTCTCCAAGTCACGCAACCTATAGTTGACAGGAGAGCCATTTTAGAAATGAACAAATGGTTATGTTAATACAATACTGCAGTAACTGCCTTTTTTATAAAGATGTAATAATACTTGGCACATATCCTCCAGTTGTAGAACACCTGAAGATAAATCATATTATTTTCTTCATGTAATAGATTAACAAAGGGCTAAAACTGAGGGGGTGTGCTTCCTAGAGTTCACTAGTAAATTCATGGCAAAGGAAAGATGCCGCTTGGTTATCTTTCATTACGCACTTTTCTCAGGATTAATACAGAAGAACTGCAAAACTATTAAAACGAAAGTTTCACATTTCAGTGAAAGCATAACTTCTATAACTGAGCTAAGTATTATCAAGAATTGTATCTTTTCTATAAGTTATATACCAAGGAGCAGAACTTTCTAGATAATCTGACATCTTTCCATAAAGACTAAAATCAGTATAATGATCCATATTCTGGGTTTTTTTGGTGGGGGGGGGGAGGTGAGACCTCTGGCTGTCCCTCATTTGAAATGCCAGGCAGTAAATAATTTGAATAAGCAAGAACGATTACAAATAAATAAAAAGTGTAATTTAAAATTATCTTGCAGTTCTGAACCACCACCACTGGAGGGCTATTCTCTAAACTTACTTCTCATTAGGTAAATTTGGAAACTGCAATGTGGAAACCAGGAATAAACAATCAGTATTCTTTCATGAGCTCATTAAATTCAAGTTCATTATAGAAAATACTATTCTGTCAATTATATCACATTGTATTGCCAAGTTTTATATACCTGTTTCCTAAGCAAACACATAAATACAATGACTAAGGAACAGTAGGCAATAATTAAATGTTATGCTAAATGCAACTGAACTAAAGTGATAGGTTTAATTAGTGCAGCTATGCAATGCTTTGGATTCAAAAGAAAATAAGTTGCTAAGTGGGAGCAGGGACATTCACACAGCATCCATCTCCAACTCATCAAAGCAGCTGCATCTTTTCTCAGAATCAATGGCCACCAGGAAAATAGTTGCTGAAGGAATTTCAGATAGATACCACATTCATAAACTGTAGAATCATTCCTGGAAAAAGCCACAAAAGCACTATTGCCTGTAGTGCTTTCCATTTCTATTACAGGACCTCCAGATTGACTAATTCAGTGTAATTATTTATTATAGAATACAATTAATTTTGAAACCAGTAATTCAAATGTAAAAGCCTAGCAATTACTTTTAATTAATGTGTACACACTTTTATATTCTAAAAAGCAGTCATCTTGAAAATGTAATCCATAAGTTTCCTTACTCCTCTGTTTCTCACCCTATTCATGAGCTGAACTTCAGCGTTATTCTAATAAATGGCAGGCCCAACTGCTTTAATCCCAAGTTTGACCTAAACACACATACAAAATGGAGTGGAGATATCACTGTAGGAAAAAAAAGGGGGGGGCAATGCTGAATCCTCTCCGTAACAGCTTATTTTTCTGTAGAGCATAATTCGCTTCTCTACTCAAAAGAGAGTCACTGAGAAAAGTGCCCTGGGAGGAAGGTGATATGAGGAAAAGAGAAAATACAGGGCAACTTCAACTTTTACTGACCTCATTGAGTTTACATAACGATAGACAGATCGACTGCCATCCCGCATACCATTTAGAGATGCCTATTTTGTCACTTTCTTTCCAATGCAATTTCTATCACTACTTCCAAACTAATGGCAGCTACACACACCCTACAGTACAGTATCATGCAATGCGAATATTTTATACTCCCTTGATGAGTTTATTCTTGTCAAGACAGTTTTTTAAAAGAAAATACTAACCTGTTTTCAATCTGAGAATGAACGTTTTGCCACCGCTCAGTTAACTGATCTGCTTTCTCTTTGTGCCAGTCAAAGTCAAGATCACGTTCCTTGTGTGTTTTAAACATCTGATCACTAATTGCTTTCGCTTTCTGGAGTTCATCTTCTAAGGCATGGAATACTTCTCTTTTTTCATCAACTTCAGCTCTCCATTGCTAGTGAATAAAGTATGTGATGACAAACAGACAATATTGTTCCTAGTGGCATCTTCCCAAATGCCATTCTCAATCAACGTGGTCCATCAATATGCTAGGTAAGGTTAGTAAGAACTATAATTCACACATTTGTGACTTAATAGGTAAGAGAGGACTACTACATTATAATCAATCATGGGGATATACCTTAGTATGTCAAAGAAACATATTCACTTTACTAAATATTGCCAAATACATGTAATGTTATAATATTTACAGTATTCTTATCATGTAGCATTGGAGACACAATTAAGTATTCCCAGAGCTTATTCCATAGGAAGCTAATATTTTCAATCTTCCCAAGCAAAAGGGAAAATGAGGGCAAGGAGAAAAGCCTAGGCTACAACTTCATTTTTCCTGGAAAAAATGTCTTTATTATGGATATAAGGCAAGAAAAGGGAAATACTTTTTTAACAGATTACTTTAACTATTTTTGTCTTTAAAGCCAGAGAGTGGAAGAAAGACTTCAATATTTGAAATTGGCAGCTTTGGACCGTTCTTTATGATCAGTCAGTGTAATATGTAGCTCAGTTTCTAATAAAGGGATAGAATGGAATGACATCTACAATCATTTGAACTGATTATATTTTATCAGCCATTTGCAAGTATTCACTCTCTCAAAATAAGGGGTCCTTGGTGCTCTCTGAGCTTGCTTGTTTCTTGCAGACGTTTCATTACCCTAACTAGGTAACATCATCAGTGTTTACTAACACTGTTTACTGTGATGTTTGCTGTCTGTTTATATTCTGGTGTCTTGCTTGTCTGGGTGGGTGTCTTGGGGATTCTTTGGTTGGGCTATTTACTAATAGTTCTGTGGCAATTTCTTGATTGGGGTATTGCTTGACTGTTGATCTGAAGGTGACCTTGGAGTTAAATCTATGCTGATCTGAGTACTGATTACTGGTGGAGAAGTGCTGGAGTCTTTTTTTTCTTTGGGGCTGGTTGAGTGTCTCTTTTGCATAGTCTATAGATGTTGTTAATGTCTATGTGTCTATTGATGGCTGATTTGTCAGAATGCCAGGCTTCTAGAAATTCCCTGGAATTTTTGGATTTGGCCTGGTCTAGGATTGTCACATTTTCCCAATTGAAACTATGGTTAAATCTGTCTATATGTTGTGAAATTAAAGAATTTTTGTCATGCCTTTTGACTGCCAGTTGGTGTTCATGAAAACCAGTAATCAGCACTCAGATGAGTATAGATTAACTCCAAGGTCACCATCAGACCAATAATCAAGGAAGCAACACTGAGGGGGTTTTAATTTAACTTTAAATTTTAAATTTTAATTTGTTTTAATTCTGGGCTAGTCTTAATTTAATTCTATTTTAATTGTATTTATTTGTATTGTTTTAATTCACCCTGTAAACCGCCCTGAGTCCTTCGGGAATAGCGCGGTATATAAAATCAATTAAATAAATAAATAAACACCCCAATCAAGAAACTGCCACAGAGCCATTAGTAAACAGCCCAACCAAAGAATCCCCAAGACCACCCACCCACCCATCCAGACAGGCAAGACACCAGAATATAAACAGACAGTGAACAGCACTGCGGCCGCGAGAGTTGTCTTGGGAGTTTCCCGGTACTCCCATGTTACACCATTGCTCCGCGAGCTGCATTGGTTACCAGTTGTCTTCCGGGTGAGGCTCAAGGTCTTGGTGATGGTTTTTAAGTCGTTACATGGCATGGGTCCGGAATACCTCGGGGACCACCTGCTGCCGGCGTCGACTCCCCTCCGCCCTGTGCGTTCCCACAGAGAGGGCCTCCTCAGGGTGCCTCCGGTCAGAGAATGCCGGCTGGTGGCCCCCAGGGGGAGGGCCTTCTCTGTGGGCGCCCCGGCCTTATGGAATCAACTGCCGGTTGAGCTCCGGATGGCACCGGATCTTCGCTCCTTCCGGCGCGGGTTAAAGACCCATTTATTCGAACAAGCTGGCCTGGCCTGATGGGGGAATGTTAGGGTTTTAATGTTTTTTTATATTTTGATTGTTTTAATTTGGGCAATAATTTAATCCTTTTTAACTTTTGTACTTCTATTTATATGCCCTGTTCACCGCCCTGAGTCCTTCGGGAGAAGGGCGGTATAGAAATTCAATTAAATAAAAATAAAAAAATAAAAAAATAAATACTCCTTACTAGCACTGATGATGTTACCTAGTTAGGGTAATGAAACGACTGCAAGAAAACAAGCAAGCTCAGGCAGCACCAAGGACCCCTCATTTCAACCCTGAGCTACAAATATTTCCTTCACTGGTACTCTCTCAAAAGTCACTCATTGTGTAGCATGCAAAGTGTTTTATCTTAACCTAATTAAAAGGCATATTAATACCCATACCAAATTAATGCCCATATTCATACCTTCAGTGTACCCATCAGGTTCTCGATATTGCTCTTGTCAGCAGTTAACGGGTCTTCCTCACAAAGTTTAGTCTCGTACTGTTTTACTAGAGTTTCAGCTCCTTGAGTGTTTTTGAGCACCAAATTTACAGTTTTTAACCTGAAACAAATAAAACGTGTACTAATAACCTCTAAAAATAACAATAACATTTTCAAAATATTTTAATATATCTGAATTCAATTTAATTCTATCCATTTGAAACAAGAAATCTGTTTTTCAACATTAACATTTTCACACAGCTATTTTCATAGCTAAAAAATATTGCTACAATAACAATGATAATGTGCAATAAAAGGCCTTACTTACTTTTCGATGTAAATGGAAGACATGGAATAAACTTGATTCATGTTCTGAATTACAAGATTAAGTTCAGAGCGCAGAGTTGGGACCGAAGGGGAACCAGCAGCCTGGCTGAAGAAATCATTGCATTTATCTGTGATTGTTTCCAAATCATCTTTGAGTCGATCCAGCTCCTTTTTGAGCTTCTACAGAAAAAAAGGGTGAGGCTTATTTTCATATAGTGAAGGATTCTCACAAATCATATTCTTAAACTAAGGGAAGAGCATGAACTGAAGTCCCTAAGAACCACAAGCAACAGCTACAATAGCATAATACCAGCCTTGAACCAACTTGGGAGGACTGATTAACATCTCCCTCTCTCCCTGCCATCTTATTCCTTCCTATTGTATTGGTTGGTCAAGATGTCCATCATCTCTTTTTTTGTAACCCTTTGTAAGTGAAAGAGCACAACAAGATGTTACATTTCTTATGCTAATGTGGCTGAAAGCCTACATCTTTTTCCTCTTTTTCTCCCTAGTTAGAAACCTATCCCCAACTCCATATTAATTTCTGATGTAATGGTTTAGGCCAGGGGTAGGCAACCTTGGCTCTTTTCTGACTCGTGGACTTCAACTCCCAGAATTCCTGAGCCAGCCCTGCTGAGGGGAAAGAGAGAGGTTTCCAAGCTGAGCCATGCTGGCTCAGGAATTCTGGGAGTTGAAGTCCACGAGTCATAAAAGAGCCAAGGTTGCCTACCCCTGGTTTAGGCCATAGGTGTCCAAATGTTTGGCTTGTGGAATTGTCTTTGGCCATTATAGCTAATGTACATAAATAAGAAAATTCCTTTATTATTATTTTTTACAATCTGGACAGCTAGTAATTACACATTAGTAGCTGTCCAGGGCCATATGCAGCCTGTGGACCAGGAGTTGGATATGCCTGGTTTAGGTCCTTGGTTGTTTTTTCCTTCCCAAAAGTGGTTATGTAAACAACTTGGTATAAAACATTATGTGATAACTGTAACATTTCCAAATACAAAAGATACATCACTATTTTTAATTCTATCTCAGAAAAGTCACATGGAAAGTATGTCCTAACTAAATGTATTTATATTGACCAAATTGTCATATCTACGTTTGCACAATATGCTAAACTGCAAGATTTAGAATGATAAACCAACTATGTTCACAAATTATAAACCAATCCTTATAACGCTGTCTCAATTTTTGCACAATTTGTGTTTGTGTCTGAATGATCTTCATCTGACCAGGTCAAATGAAACTATCAGAGGATTCACAAAGCAAGAAGGCCCAATTTCTTTTCTTTACTTAAGAGTAATGATAGGGATGGGAGGAAATAGTAACCATCTGGATTGGAAGTGTAAGATCACTAAATACTTCCCTGGATTATTGTATTTCATATGAATTTTGACGGTGCAAAGATGAATTCTATTTATTCTTCCAGAAGACTTTGATTCCAGTCTGTAACAATTTGCACTTATTCTGAGTATTATTTTTTAAAAAAGCCCTCAACAGATGTAGTTTTATCCAATTAATTTAATGCAATAAAAGTAGTTTGAACTTGATTACAATGTTCAAAACGGTAGTTTTCACCAGCAAATTAAGAAGAGTTACCTCTTGTTCAGAGATACGGAACACACTTTCAGGTAGGTCATCCCTCTCCAGAGGAGTTCGAATTTGCCTAATCAAACGATCTTCACAATTCTCCAATCGAAGTCTGATGTTTCGAACTTCTGAGATGTATAAATTATAAACAGATTCTTCATGCTCCTCTGTTGAAACCAATGCAAACGTAAGTTAAGCCAACCGATCTTATTTTTCATCTGCTGCCACATGATATTCTACAATTAGAGTTTCAAAGTTTAGAAATATAACTCTCCTTGAAATCCAAAATAATGTGCAATCAACTGTTCTGGATAGTGATAATGAGAAATACTGGATGTGATAATAATGTGGTGTGGAAAAAAAGGAACGGTGTTATGTATTTCTTGTTTCTAACCTTTTCTGCCACCTTTAAAATATCTTTTCTATTTGAAAGAAAAAAGTCACCTTGAATTTCAGGCGCCGCAAATTTCCCAGAAATTTTAACATTACAGAAACAGGTTGCATAAGAATTAATCTTTTTTTAGAAAGTTTGATTGTTTTTATAGGGTTAGGGATAGAATGGGGTCAGGGTTAGGATTAGGATTAAGGTTGGGGTCAGGGTTGGGGTTAGGGTTTCCCCCGGTAACATTTTCAATATTTATGTGTAAATAATGTAACTTCTCTTAAATGTTCTTATTCTTAGCTTTTTTATGAATCCAAACAATTTCTACAAAATGTGACTATCCTATTAAACATAGGTGCTATAATTCCATTTGCAATGGTACTGCTTAATGGGATTGCCTATGCACGGTTCGTCTTGAGATGATTCTACTGTGGGATCATATTAAGGCTACAGTAATAAATCCCTTATCTCTTATTTCAACCCAGCATATCATAATTCTATGGAATGACCTAAATTCATTTTAATTAGCTGTAATCTGCTCCTTTGTGCTTTTCTGTATCATTAGAATGTGAATAAATAATTACAATATATGCACCCAGCTTTTTAGAATTATGTAGGCATTTGAAGCTTAAGAGTATTGAACATTTTTAGAATGGAGATATTTATACGTGTAAGAATGAATGTTCAAAAATTTTGATAGACTATAGTTATGTTATGCAAATACAGATATTTTTTTAAAGAGAGCAGTAGATATGCTCTTCCTAGTAATTTATATTGGCAGTCTAACAATATCTGTGATAAATTCTTCATCAACACTAAGCAAAATTTATTTCCACATCAGACTGCTAAAGTAATAATCTGTTCTCCAACAATATCTACGCATTCCAGTATTCATTTTAGAGCCTCAAATGAAATCAGAATGCATACTATTCAAATGAGAGCACTTATGCAGAATTGCCAGACGTTTCTTCCACATCCACATGTAGAAAGTGGATTACCAGCAACAATAATGAAAAGGAGGCAAATGTAAGCCATTGGTAGAGGTCACTTTCTTCTTTTTCAGGTATGATTTTATTTTCCTGATCTTAGGAGAAGCTGCCTGCTTCTACACACATACATCAGATGTGCAACCTATATTACTAGCTAGCTAACTCATGTGAATAATTGTTCACATGACAAGGAAACCTGGAAAGAAAGGATACAGAAGACTGTGGGCCCTCTTTTCTGTTGCTGGCAACCCAAAATCTTCAACTTTGCACTAGGTGTTGCTATGATCCAATTAAAATACTGTAGTTGACACATACAAAGCTGAAAATACTGCATCTACAACAATATATCACATCAAGGAATTTATAAGAGTCTCCTTTCTGAGATGATTAATATACTTGCCTCTCTCAGCAGACTTAAGGAGCTCTTGGTAGTACTGCTTGCATACATTCACCTCCCTTTCCAACTGGGCAATGTCAGCAACAGAGAAGATTTTGGATTCCTGGCTGTCTTCCAAGAAGTCATCAAAGCGAGACTGCAGGTTGCTTAAAACCTGCTGATGTTCACCTGGCAAGAGTGTTTTGATCTAGAAAATGTGTTAAAATTGGAATAAAATTTAAAATCTTTCCATCCATCGGTAACATTCCTTCCCTTTCCATGATATAAACATAGAGCACAGACTCCCTTAAAGCTCTTATTCGTAAAGCCCTTAAACCATCAGTTACTGAAATTTTGACTCAATAAGCCAGGAAATGTCAAGCATCAGGGAAGTCAGAAGATCAAGGCAGTTCACATGGATAGAAAGATTTATTGCAGGCTTAAGCTCTCTGCAAAAATCTGAACTACTAACAGCCAAGGGAAATTAGCGGGAGATAAAAATCAATGGAAGTCAAGGTGGGCTGGACTTGACCTCTTGTAGGCATGAACGGACTCAAGACTGATCCCTCCCTCAGGCTCAGCTTGGTCATCTCCTATAGAAAGGGGTGCCTCTCAGGAATACAATGCCCACAGTTTATAGATACAGTGCATAAAGACAAACATCCATGGAACCACATCTACTGGATAATGTCACAGGTCAGAATTTTTTTAGCATTTTTATAGCAAATTCCAATGTAATATTGGTACATGTTTAGCACTTGCAATCTTTACCTATCGTTGTAATGATAAAATGTAAATTCTTCATTTTAAGATCATCTTGCTGAAATACTGAATGCTCAGGTGGGGTGGGGAGTGGGGAACTAACTAGATATCCAAATGAGAGTTGGAATACACAAAGAACTTACCGAAGCCACATTACTTGCTCGAACAGTTTCAATTTCAGTTGTTAAATAGTGCCAAGAAACTACACTCTTCAAATTTATGTGTGACTCATGCCACAGAGCTAGGACATTCTGATATTGCTGCTCAATTCTGAAATGCATAAAGCACAAAAGGGGATTATGTTAGCGATATCACAAGACAGTCTTAAGAATGTACTGGTAACAAATTTCCTAGACTGCATACATTTTTCAGAATGATTTTAAAAAGCAAGTGACATTAATATGGATTTGGTGTGTGTAATTCCTACCTATTTGCAGTGTCTGTGGCTTCTTTATTGGGAGGAGGGACGGTAAAACAAACAGAGGGAACCATGGCCTCATTGCCACTTGGGCTGATCACTTTCCATTTTGCTCGATGGGAGTTGCTTGCCAGGACACATTCATCATCCTTGTAAATGGTTATCTAGTTGTTAACAGAAAACCAGATCAACTGAATGAGCCTTTCTCAAAGCACCTCTGTCAACAACTGATGCAACAACAAAAAAGTGACAAAAGAATGAAGTAAAACTGATTTAGCCCCCAACTGTGGCAATAAGCTGTGGAGGAGACTTCCAGGAGGTTGTTATCAATACCCAGCCCAGGGCCTTCTTCCTCCCCATCACTGATTCAAAGATGGTAAAAGCTTCCAACCTCAATCTGTCGATAGTCACAGATGGCCTTAATTGGGATGGACGTTTTTAGGGAATTTTCGGGATTCCTCGGCTTTAGCTGAACTATTGTCTTTGCTCTGCCCACAAGGCCTGCCACGGTGCTCTTGTACTGCAGGAGCTGTTCTTTTTCTTCCTGGATGCCAAATTAAAGAAGAAACATATTGAAATCAGTTAAAAATCAAGCACCCTTTTCTTGGAAGTGTTTTAGGTTTTCTTGGGGTTTTTTTTCTTTTTCTAGTTTGGTTTCTTTTCCGAGACGTAATTCACAAGAGACACAATCGGGGACATTTTTGACAGCCTTTTCCAAATTGATGATTTGCAGATTTGTTGAGATTGTTTCCATTCTCACGGAGTTGTCATATGGCTGGAATCCTAGTAACCGTTGTTGCAACACATCAGGAGGGAATCAATGCTTTGTACAATAATTACTATTCTCTAATAATTATAGTCAGATTTGGCAGAAATGACAACATCTTGAACAAGGCAAGCTATGATCTATTTGAAATAATTTCACCCAAGTATTTAGGTTTATTTGTTACAGTTTCAAGAATAATGGTTATTTTAGGCATAGCTTGATTCATACAGGCTGTTTAATAAGCTTCCAACACTGAAAATTAATGAATGCATACTACCTTTGTTTTTACAGGGAATGCCTCTCCTCAGTTAAAGAAAAGGTTCTGCTAATAGACACTGCACACATCTGTGTGTGCGCGCATACGCATGCATCACCCTGGCTAAAGGCATAATATCTTAGAAAGTATTAACACATACTGGAAGAGTAAAGTCAGCTAACGTATTCGCATTCCTACCATAGACTCTTGGATCATATCTTCTAGTTTATGAATACTGCTGGATCTATCACAATTGTATTTTCGATGTACAGCATCTCGTAAATTCTTCAAGTAATCTAGAGCTTCTTTGGCATCACTAAAAAACTAGAATGAAACAAACTTTTCATTTAATAAGGCACTACTGAAAATATGTTTATTATACACAGAGGAGGGAGGGAGGGGTGGAGAGGGAGAGTTCAAAAGATATCAAAACAGTAATGGTTACTGATTTTTTTACAAGATTTATATACAATATACTGGACCAGTAGAATCACACTACTGGAATAATATAAAAAAAGTCTCTCTGAAGCATCTGAATTAAACGGGTAAAAACTGTATCTTTGTCTTAACACGTTTTTCGCATCTGTGAAATTTAAACATTCCTCTTCACTGCTTAGCTGAGAACCACATTAAAATTTCCTTCTTGGTAGTATAGCTACAGCTGAAATCTGCAATCATGTCACAGTATCTTCAATTTAATCCATACCTCAAAATAGGCAGTGTTTTCTCTTAAATGCTGTTCAACACATTGGCAAAGCTGTAAAATCCAGCTCCACTGGGTTTGCATTGCAGCTCGGTAGGCCTGAAGGATACAGAAAGAGATAAAGAACCACGTGTGTCTATGCAACCTCAGCCCCAGTTCTCTCTAATGAGAGAAAGAATATGAATAGATTTTCCCTCCCCCATTCCTAATGCCTTTGTCTCAACTGTATGCAGTAGAACAAAAGCACTCTCTAAAATATAAATTGCTCTACAAAAATAATAAAAATTTCTGAAAAGCCAGGTTGACTGCAATTTAGAATCTATACTATTGGACAGTGGCTGCCTGTCAAGTTGGTTAAAACTAGTGACACTCGCTACAAAATCCGGTAGAGCGTGTTGTTTAATAACAAGGACAGATCACAAAGATCATCTGCTTCTAGTTTTTAAGTATTGTTCTAGAATATCCATTCTGACAGAGATACAGAATCAACTAACCTGTGGTCAGTACTGAAACTCGGAGGTGCCCATATGAGCTAGCTACAGTCTTTGGTTGCAAGAGATTATTCTACAACAGTGTTTCTCAACCTTAGCAAGTTTAAGTTGAGTGGATTTCAATTCCCATGGCTGGCTGAAGAATTCTGGGAGCTGAAAACCACTCTTCTTAAAGTTGCTACGGTTGAAAGTACTGACCTACAGTATATTTCTTAATTCCAGTCCAAAATAAATATAATGTCCAAGTAAGATCTGTAATAACATACAATTGTGATGCATAACAGCAATTAAATATTTATAGGGAGAGGCTCCTTATTACCAATGAGCAAGAGAAATGCTGCCCCCCTCTAGGTGTACTAGATTCACTCTTACTCAAACATTAGATGGTGCTATGGTACTGGAATTCTCCATGGGGAAAAAGAGCGCTCTGCGTTCCTTTTTTAAGTAACTCAAAACAATCAGCAGTGAAACACAGCCAGCAAGGGCAAGAAATAGAACAGAATCCAATAGAAGAAAATCAGGAAGAGTTCAGGAAGAAATCACAATGGGCTTAGTAGGAACCCTAAACAGGAGGGCCACATTTTGTAATCTTGTTTCATTCATTTTAGGACACCAGCAAGGTGTCATGCTGAATTTTAAAGACTAACAAATGCACTGAGTCATATAACCTTTCACACTCAACTAAATGTATTACTGCAAGAAAAGTTTATGTGCAGCAATGCAGCAGTAACACAACATGGAGCAGTGGAACCCAGTCATAAATATTTATCAGGAGCTTTAATGTGTACAAGATGAAATCGGTGATGCCCGTTACTGACTACTGTTGGAAACAGAAATACAGTAGAGGACTAAACAGGAAACAGCGTCACAAGATTGTATATGAATTTTCTCCCAAGGTTTTTTCAACAAAAGCTGGGGTGGGGGGGAAAGGCTGGTGTTAGAACAAACACAACAAGCATACAACCAATTGAGGGAGGCTGCAATTCTGCAGAACGTTATTTAAAACTGTTGCTTTAAATTTGGAATACTACAAAAAGTGCTTCTAAAGCCAGATTTAATAACCTACCTCAATAGTTAATCTGGCAGGGTGGTTTTCAAAGAGCAATTGTTCTCCTATTTCCTGAACTGATTTAATAACTTCTTCTTTCTGGTCAAGTTCTCTCATCAGATCCTTTCAAATTAAAAAAAAAAGAAGAAGAAGAAGAAGCTTTTGAAACCTGAAGCAAGTAGGGAAGAATACATTCAGTTTTATTTTTAACCTATTACTAAACCTTACGGCATGATATTCCTTTTTCCTGGCTATATTTGTGTTCCTTTCACTCCAGTCATGCGCAACTTCCTCCTCCTCCTTTTCATTCAACCATATAAGTTCCCGAGTGGCACGTGATACAAAATTGTGAAGGGTGTCAAGGTGTCTTTCCTGATTTCTAGAGGCATTCTTGAGAAGACAAAAAACAAAGTTTGATTTTGCTTACATTGCTAAGGAACACCCCACTGAGACCTGGACTTCTTGACAATGATCTTACCAAGAGTTTTGCATATTGACTTTCCAGTTTGTGCAATTTTTCTGCATAGCTGAGTTTGAGGGGAGCAGTCATTTGGATCTGTGTAGAACAAACTGAATTAGAGATTTCTTTTTTTTAAAAAAAGAAAGAAAGAAAAGAAAAGCCACCAGACACACAACAGTTAACGGGAGGATTATGCATTTCTTATTAGTCATTTAATTAATATAACCAAGTGATTCTTCTTTAAGCCAAGTACAGTTATACAACAAGTTAAAACCTATGCATGTTTTTTAAAATATGTACAATCACCAGGTGTTTTTATGCTGTACCTCACTGATTTTTGCTTCTTTAAGACTTGATTCAAATTCTTCAATAGCTTTGTGAACATTCTTGTGATTTTCAACATGGCTTTCAACACCTGGCAAATCTGAACCCCATTCGGCTCGGTCAAGTTGTACCTGTTAAAGGAGAAGTTAAAAAAAATAAACTTGATCCATTGAATAAATAAGAAAAAATGGTCAAGTGCAGATGAAGACCATAGATGTCAAGATGTTACCTGCATTTCATCCACCCATCTTAAGAGGTCCTGGACAAATTTCATATTGACTTCTTCTTCTGTTAAATTCTGATCAATGAAAGCTGATTTCATCAGAGGCTTCCGAATCTGTGTCAATTTGAGTGTTTGAAGTGCGCCTGTGTCAACTCCAGTTATGTAGCTTTGAATTAACCGTGGTGGGAAGCCCGGAGTGTATGCTGGGGTGATTGCTGGAGTCACTCTTGGGGAAAAACCTGATGATAAACCTGACGTCAGACTGGATGAGGTCAAGGAAGGAGACAAACCCTGATTTAGTCCAGAGTTTAAATTAGGGTTTAGGTTCGGTGCAAATCCTGAGTTTAAGCTTTGTGTTATTCCTGATATCATCATCTTGGTCTGTTCTGTTGTTAGTATTCTCCCTTTGTTGTAGATTGAAGAACATTCTGCTTTTAAGGCCATAAGGTTATCTCGGAGTCTTGCAACCCTACATTAAAACAGACAAAAGCATTCACCATAGAAATTGTCTAGATATTGCCTCAGAATTTTCGTGAACAACATCGGTCAAAAATAATAATAGAAATCAGAATTAAATAATTAAAGTAACTATCATGGTAAAAGAGTTAGATCCATTTGTTCCAATAAAGGCTTTTATGCACTGCAAAAAAATTGATGCATTCATGCTATAATGTCAAGCTGTACGTTTTTGGATGTAAAATGTAATCACATAACTAGACCAGCAAGCCTGTATAATCAGTTTCATCTCAAACGCGATTCCTAAATATGCTAGGAAACATGCTCTTCTCATGTGAAAAGGACAGCTTGTTTAAGACATCACTTGTGCATCTTTGAGAAGGAAGTGCAAAAGTGACTATAAAAATAGGAATCAAACCACATGGCTACTAATGAGAAAAAAATGCCTACAGCATCAAAAAGGCTGTTCTACATACTGGTAGCAATATTAGTCCACACGTGATAGTAAAAGTCAACCCGTTATAGGTGAGCCACGTCTGGCCCTGGAAAACACCCAGAGCAGATTGTGCTCTCGCTAACATGAGGTCTCAGCTTGGTAGACTGCAGGGAATTGGCTTTTACTGAGGAAAAAAAGGAGAAATGGGGAGGTTTTTTTTTTATCCAGCAAAAAGACTGACAATGGCAATGTTCCTGCTGATACTGGCCTTACCTAGGATCTGGTGAAGATTTTACAGCCAAAAAGTTGTCCAATCCTGATTTACAGAAGCACTCATTTATATATGTTTACGTTAACTGGCAGCGTGTCATAAAAGTAGCCAGACATTGCTAGACACCTGCTGAATACGGGATATCCTAAACAATACTTATCTTTATATGGTAGAATTATCTTACCCTGGGCTACAGGGTAGCTGAAACGGTTTCAGAAATCAGACCTTAAAGCAGAATTATGTGTGCACTGCTTTTGAAATCACTCTCTAGCTCTAGCATAGATGAATCTTAATTAAAGTCAAAATTAGCATCGTTTAAATAAATTGCTTAAACAACAAGTTGCAGAAATTGCCAAGAGCAGAATAGTCACTGGCATGAAACAAGCTAGGAGCTCCTATTCCTAAATAGCAACCTTAACATATATACCTTTGGACTAATTGATCCGCCTGGTAATATTTTCCATCAGTAAGAATCTGGGCATCCATAACTTGTTGGCGGAGAACATTCTCACACTCAAGTAGATAGCCTGCAATCTCAGCTTCATTCTGGAACTGCAGGCCTGCTTCTAATCGTTTTCTATCCTAAGTTTAAACAGGGGGAAAAATTCACACATGTATTTAACTGGAAAATAAATTCTTCATGAGATACTTATGTTCTTCTACACTAATAACCTTTTTGGGAAAGACAATAATTATGCTTACTATCTTTTAGATGTTTATGTCTGAAAAATATGTTGTATATATTTCAATTATCATGAAATATATCTGTAACAGCTGAATTTTAGACCATCAACTATTTATTACATCAAGCCAAATTGTCAATATAGATTGCTCTCTCCAAAAACAGTAGTGTAATTAAATAGTGGCTTCCCCATTTAGATAAACAGAAATACGTACCTGAACATACAGAACTCTTTCGAAAAACTACCATCAATGTGATTAATTAACTTTATTTTCTATATTAAAATGCTTTGTAAAAGGTTGCTTAAGCAGCTGTGATTGCTTATTTTCTGGAATAGATACAAAGGCTTTTTTTTAATGAATAAAACATGAGACAACTGGATTTTCCATTTTACCAGACAAAAGTTACCATAAAGGGAAGGGTAAAGGTTTCCCCTGTCCAATCATTTCCAACTCTAGGGGGCGGTACTCATCCCTGTTTCTTAGCTAAGGGAGCCAGTCACGTGGTTAGCATGACTGTAAGCCAAGGCACATGGAATGCTGTTACTTTCCCACTGAAATGGTACCTATTTATCTATTCGCATTTAAATGCTTTCGAATTAGGTGTGCAAGAGCTGGAGCAAGTAATGGGAGCTCACCCCGTCATGTAACACTTGGGTCTCAAGCCCAGACTGTCAGCTTTCCAGCTGACAAGCTCAGCATCTTTAACCACTGAGCCATCATGGTTCCTGAAATTTTCAAATTTAAATTTACCATAAGTGAATTTCATAAGGCAGCTATCAATGAAAAAAAGAAAAGTATAATCTCTTACAAGACATTTACTTGTACAGGACTGTTAAGTTCCTTGATTTTTGATATATTTTCAAAAATACCTATTCTTGAACACTAAAATCAAATTCAGGATGTATAGTGGGAACACATTCCATAGTCTTAACTTGAAATAATAATGCCTATTAACACTAATGCACATCTAGCATTTGTTTTTTCCTTTCTGGCAGATACAATATTCCTGAGCACTCTCTACCTCCTCTAAGTTTACTGACAGCCTTCAAAACTGCAGTGAAATTATAATAAGCATATACTGTATTCCTTTAAAAAAAAGTGTTTAGAATATATGTTCCCAATGCGTTATTGACACAGACAGAGATTGAAGCATTTAAAACAGTAGCTTTATACTACTTGAAAATGTTTTTAATCCAGAAAGGTGGCATAATATGCAAAAGGAGATCATGTTGTTAGTCAATTCATTGCATGCATGATCACATATGACAGATGTCTATGGTACTCCAAAATGAGCTATTAATAAGTACAGATAATTCTTCTCATCTCCCAAATAATTCTGAAAACGGTTATCATAATTCCTGTTTTAAAAATGCAAAGCCTGAAGCCATAGAGTGTGATTTGTTTTGGCCATCGGGTAAATATCTAATTGTACAAGATCTAAACAAAGATGCTGTCCTTCTATTTTTTATCCAATAATCCACATAGGTTTCTCAATATAGAAAAAAAGTTAAAAAAACACCTAGGTATTCAAAACTACTTACTGACTGCATAGCATTTCGAGCAAGCATTAGCTTGTCTTCACAATTCAGGCTGTCCCGCTGAACTCTGTTTGCAATTTGCTGCAGCATATCTAACCTAAAGACATCAAAGTTAAGACAGATCCCATAAAGCTGATTATGCCTTTCTCTATACAATAAAGTAGTATTAACCGTTACCAAATAAAATCGAACCAAATTCTGCAATGTAATATCAAAACCTACCTGGATCCTTCCACTGGACCATTGCCGAAGCTTATACACGAATTAACAAGAGTGGGACCACAGTTAACAGATACGAAGTTTTCATTAGAATCAATGCTTGTTCGGGTACTAGTGCTATTACTAAAAGAATCACTACTCTGGTAGCCATAACTGTTAGCATTCATTTTTCATAGCCAAAAAGCTTCTTGGTTGTTTGAAAACTGAAAAAAGCAGAATGTCTGCAAATGTGCACAGCTATCAGAAAGGAGTTAGCTTTAAGAGCAGTTCCACCATTGCATCCTTAAATACACTTTAGTGTGCATATTCAAAACCCTGTAAATATTATTCTGATTCCTCTTCAGATGTTGCCTTCAGCTATATATGCCAATGTGGGCTTGGCTTCTCCAGCTTTAAGTGTCTGTACAAGTAGCGACTAATCAGAATGATTAGGGCGTTAACACTGAAGGAAAAGTGCCAAATACCTTTAAGTAACTGTCATCCAATCTCAGAAACCTAACTGATATGGGGCAGGATAAGCAGATCTTACTTTTAAAGATCTGCAACTCCAAGTTGTAAAAAAAAAAGATCAATAGTCATTTTATAGAGTTGTATTTTTTTAAAATGAAATTATTCATTATACTCATATTTGCTTTTACATGGGACACCAACGGTCTGTCTTCATTTTGATCCTGCTATGCTTATATTACAGCCAAAACAGGACCAGGACTATAGCTCATCTTGCACAAACTACTATGCAGAGAATTCAAATTAAGAATGTATTTATAAATGTTTTTGTTCTATTTAAACAGATTCACTGTGCATTTATTGGGATAAAAAGATCAGAATTGCAGAGTCAATGGTTATTTTTGCAATCGGCTAGCGAGTGGCTAAGCTTGGACACTAATTGCTATAATTTTTTCTATAAAATGTGGTAAATATTTATTTTGACTGTTTGGCATTAAAAAGATTTTGCACATGTACAAGCAAAATGCCAGTCCACACATCAGGTGTTCTGATTTCTTGCTTGCAAGGAGTATCAATATTATAATCCCACCATTAGAATTCTTTTTAAGTTTATTATTACCCTTATTATAGTCTTTATTTTGTCAAGGAAACTGAGGCTGCTTCTCCTTCAGCACTACACTTCCTTTAACAGCAGATTATTTTATAATGAATCTTGTTGTTGTTAGTTGCGAAGTCGTGTCCGACCCATCGCGACCCTATGGACAACGTTCCTCCAGGCCTTCCTGTCCTCTACCATCTTCTGGAGTCCATTTAAGCTCATGCCTACTGCTTCAGTGACTCCATCCAGCCACCTCATTCTCTGTCGTCCCCTTCTTCTATTGCCCTCAATCTTTCCCAGCATTAGGCTCTTCTCCAGTGAGTCCTTCCTTCTCATTAGGTGGCCAAAGTATTTGAGTTTTAGCTTCAGGATCTGGCCTTCTAAAGAGCAGTTAGGGTTGATCTCCTCTAGGACTGACCGGTTTGATCGCCTTGCAGTCCAAGGGACTCGCAGGAGTCTTCTCCAGCACCAGAGTTCAAAGGCTTCAATTCTTTGGCGCTCAGCCTTTCTTATGGTCCAGCTTTCACTGCCATACATTGCAACTGGGAAGACCATAGCCTTGACTATACGCACTTTTGTTGACAGGGTGATGTCTCTGCTTTTTAGTGTGCTGTCTAGATTTGCCATGGCTTTCCTCCCAAGGAGCAAGCGTCTTTTAATTTCTTGGCTACAGTCCCCATCTGCAGTGATCTTGGAGCCCAGGAAAATAAAATCTGTCACTACCTCCATTTCTTCCCCATCTATTTGCCAGGAATTGAGAGGGCCAGATGCCATGATCTTGGTTTTCTTAATGTTTAGTTTCAACCCAAGTTTTGCACTCTCCTTCTTCACTCGCAACAAGAGGCTCTTTAGTTCCTCTTCACTTTCTGCCATTAGAGTGGTATCATCTGCATATCTTAGGTTGTTGATGTTTCTTCCGGCAATCTTAATTCCAACTTTTGATTCATCTAGCCCTGCCTTTCTCATGATGTGCTCTGCATATAAGTTAAATAGGCAGGGCGACAGTATACAGCCTTGCCGGACTCCTTTCCCAATTTTGAACCAATCAGTGGTTCCGTGTCCAGTTCTCACTGTTGCTTCTTGGCCCGCATATAGGTTTCTCAAGAGACAAATAAGATGGTCTGGTATGCCCATCTCTTTAAGGACTTGCCACAGTTTGTTATGATCCACACAATCAAAGGCTTTAGCATAGTCAATGAAGCAGAAGTAGATGTTTTTCTGGAACTCTCTAGCTTTCTCCATGATCCAGCGTATGTTAGCAATTTGATCTCTAGTTCCTCTGCCTCTTCGAAATCCTGCCTGTACTTCTGGTAGTTCTCGATCCACATACTGCTGGAGTCTAGCTTGTAGAATTTTAAGCATAACTTTACTAGCATGTGAAATGAGTGCTATGGTGCGATAGTTTGAACATTCTTTGGCACTGCCTTTCTTTGGAATTGGAATGTAAACTGATCTTTTCCAATCCTGTGGCCACTGTTGAGTTTTCCAAATTTGCTGGCAAATTGAGTGTAGCACTTTTACTGCATCGTCTTTTAAGATTTTGAATAGCTCAGCTGGAATACTGTCACCTCCACTAGCTTTGTTGTTGCTCAGCTTTTCTAAGGCCCACTTCACTTCACATTCTAGGATGTCTGGCTCGAGGTCAGTGACCACCTCATTGTGATTGTCAGGGACGTTAAGCTCATTCTTGTATAGTTCTTCTGTGTAATTTTGCCATCTCTTCTTAATCTCTTCTGCCTCTGTTAGGTCCCTGCCATTTTGGTCCTTTATCATGCCCATTTTTGCATGAAACGTTCCTTTCATCTCTCCAATTTTCTTAAAAAGATCTCTGGTCCTCCCTATTCTATTGTTTTCTTCTATTTCTTTGCACTGTTCATTTAAGAAGGCATTCTTATCTCTTCTAGCTATTCTTTGGAATTCTGCATTTAATTGGGCATATCTTTCTTTTTCTCCCTTGCCTTTCGCTTCCCTCCTTTCCTCAGCTATTTGCAAAGCTTCCTCAGACAGCCATTTTGCTTTGTTGCATTTCTTTTTCTTTGGGATGGTTTTGGTTGCTACCTGTTGTACAATGTTGCGAACCTCTGTCCATAGTTCTTCAGGCACTCTGTCTATCAGATCTAATTCCTTAAATCTATTTGTCACCTCTACTGTATATTGAGCAGGGATATGATTTAATTCATACCTGACTGGCCTAGCGCTTTTCCCTACTTTCTTTAATTTAAGCCTAAACTTTGCAACAAGAAGCTCATGGTCTGAGCCACAGTCAGCTCCTGGTCTTGTTTTTACTGACTGTATAGAGCTTCTCCATCTTTGGCTGCAGAGCATATAGTCAATCTGATTTCTGTGTTGTCCGTCTGGTGATGTCCATGTGTAAAGCCGTCTCTTGGGTTGTTGGAAAAGAGTGTTTGCTATGACCATCGTATTCTCTTGACAAAATTCTATCAGCCTGTGCCCTGCTTCATTTTGTACTCCAAGGCCAAACTTGCCTGTTATTCCAGTTATCTTTTGGCTTCCTACTTTAGCATTCCAATCCCCCATGACGATAAGGACATCATTTTTGGGTGTTAGTTCTATAAGGTGCTGTAGGGCTTCATAGAACCGGTCAATTTCATCCTCTTCAGCACCGGTGGTTGGGGCATAGACTTGGACTACTGTGATATTGAATGGTTTGCCTTGGATTCGAACTGAGATCATTCTGTCATTTTGAGGATTGTATCCCAGTATTGCTTTTCCTACTTTTTTATTGACTATGAAGGCTACTCCATTTCTTCTGAGGGATTCTTGTCCGCAGTAGTATACCTGATGGTCATCTGAATTAAATTCACCCATTCCTGTCCATTTTAGTTCGCTGATACCTAAGATGTCGATGTTTAGTCTTGTCATCTCTTGTTTGACCACATCCAGCTTTCCTTGATTCATGGATCTTACATTCCAGGTTCCTATGGAGAAAAAATCTTTACAGCATCGGACTTTCCTTTCACCACCAGACATATCCACAGCTGAGCGTCCTTTCGGCTTTGGCCCAGTCGCTTCATTCTTTCTGGCGCCACTAGTACTAGCCCTCTGCTCTTCCCCAGTAGCATATTGGACGCCTTCCGACCTGAGGGGCTCATCTTTCAGCGTCATATCGTTTTGCCTTTTGGTACTGTCCATAGGGTTTTCATGGCAAAGATACTGGAGTGGTTTGCCATTTCCTTCTCCAGTGGATCACGTTTTGTCAGAACTCTCTGCTATGACCTTTCCGTCTTGGGTGGCCCTGCACAGCATCTTATTGTTCAACAAATCCCTACTCTGTAACTGACCCCCAGTTTATATTAATGCTATTTTAAACTTTTAAGACTAGGCTTACCATATATGAAAATTATGAAAGCAATGATAGAGAAAACTCAAAACTCTTTGCTCACATCTCGTATCTAGCGAAGCCTTTTTACATGTCTCTTCTTAAACATAATGTTTCCTAATTTCCCCTCATAACAGAAACTTCTTTAGATAAGACCAACAAGACAAGATGAAAATGATGGACTTAATAATGGGAGAAAAAAATACTACACCTGGGTTGAGACACAGCACCATTTCCATGAACATCAGGGATGAGGAACTTCTAGCTGGCCCATCAAACTAATCCACTTCCCCCACAAACCTCAAGCAAGGTCCCTCCCCTCTCTGCCTATCAAGTCCTCTTCCTACCAATTATGACCGCAGATTACCCTAACTTTTTGTTTTCCCAATAAACACAATATATACTGAAGCAAATCGTTAGCCTACAGAAGTGGGGGTCCCTTTGGTTACCATGTAAAGAAGAAACAAAGCCCTGAATGAATAGGGTGAGGCCTTTGCTCTCTTGCTTCGTTAAGCTGGAAGCAAATCTGGACAAAGTCAGAGAGATCAAAAGGCAAACTAAAGGTTTCTAGGTTGTGTAATCCGAGAGAGCCTTTAGAGAATAACTAATCTCTAAACCCCTTGCTGGTTTACTTTCTATAAAAGGGATATTGCAGTAGCAACAGATATCAAGCATAATGATGGTATCTAGTCTTCCCCTCCAATTTTTTGCTACTTTTAAGTATTTCAGAGGTTACCCTTTAATTCAGCATTTTTCCAAAGATGAATGTTTTGGGGATGCTCAGAAGCAGGTTATTGGCAGTGGTGGGGGTGGGGAGTTCAATTTTGACTGTGTCCAGCCAGAAGCATTTGTAGTACTTGCATGATAACATAAGGAAATATAATGTTCATGTCACCATGCTAATGACATAATTGTGTAATTATGTTATGATTCTGACTCAAGTACTCAAGTTACATAATGAATATGTCATATCCCCTCCCTTTATTTTCCATATAAATGCCCATGTCCGTAGTATATGCCCAATAGAGGGATTTCACTGAAAAAATATTTGCAAAGAGGTCAAATTTCATGTCTTTCCCACACATAAATTTAGTTTAGTTTACACAATTGTAATGATTAAAACAACAAAACTGTAGAATTTCTATGCATGATAGCATATATCCAGGTCTAGGGTTCAAAAGTATGTTGTCCACAAAATGGTGGTCTAATGGGAAATTTGTAAAGCAAAGGAAAAATAAGATGAACAGATAAGTCCAGGGTACAACTTTCATCTCTTCTCTGCCTCAGAATAGTAGGGAACATAATGCGAATTCTGGTAATTATCCAGAAGGCTCAAGCAGTCCTGAAAAGATTCCCAAGACTGCACGTGGCCTTGGGGAGTCAGCCTGTTTGCTTTGACTTCATGGTACACAATGTCCTTGGCATCAGTATGAATTTCCTTCAGCAGATACCATGGTATAAAGCTCTGAGGCAATCTACCAAGACTGCTCTTCCAAGAGACTTGGTCTACCATCTCAGTTGGGGTCACCAAAATGGGGTAACTGCCACTTTTTAAAAAAACTCTCTTGAGGCTTCTGAGAAAAAGTGTGGCAGCCAACTCAATCCTATAAATGCCCTGACAAACTTCAGAAAGTATTAACTACTGTTTGCTGGTCTGTGACTGTAATAAAAAAATGATTATCTACTCAAACGTTGGTTGGGGACTGAAACATAAACCTTGAGAAAACTGTTTACTGTAAGCAACGTTTGACAACTGGAATAATTGTCCGAATTCTGATGGGCAAAATATCAGACAAGGTTATAGTTACATACTTGCTATTTAAACAGAACTCTGCATAAGCTAGCTTGATAATTATATGAATAAAATTAAGCATAAGTACAGATATCTGTTCAATTTAAAAGCAATATTCAATTAATGAGCCTCACCCGACAATTCATTTCTACAAAGGAAATTTTGACTGCCTGTTTCAAGTTTAAAGCGTCTCTGCCTATTATGTAACGCATCCTATTAAGCAGTTTCAACCAGGCAGGGATAACATGCCCATAAAACAAATAATCAGCCCACCTTTCAACTTCTGGTCGAAGCATCTTCTCTCTTTCCAGCATAGCAATAATTAGCTTCCCCCATTCTTTTTCAATGTCATTTGGGTGGTAGCCTTGAGGAAGTTTGATACGCCCAAATTCAATCCAAACCTTTGAAGGCAAGAAATAATTGCATAAAATTGAGAAACCAAGCACAAAAACGAGAAATAAATCCAGTCTGTACCAGTCCACACAATGTAGCTTACCTCCAGTAATTTATATAGATGCTTGATTTTTGATTTGTCTATTTCCTTTGGTGGAATTTCTGTTTCTTTAAATTGTAAATACTGGTTATAAAGTGCCTAAAGGAAAGCAAACAGATATTCTGGTCTACTAAGGCTCATAAAAACTTGCCATGCTCATCACTGTGAAACCAAATTGTCTAATTTACTTAATATCAACAAAATATATGGATTTACAAGAAAAAAGAGAATTAAACCGTATGTCTCTCATTCAGCTTTCCCTTGGAATCTTGTTTCTTTTAAGTCCAAGGTTAACTTAAATCTTCTTCTACCCGCTGGTACTCCTGGATGTAATCCCCATAGTTAAGTGCTGCACAGAATTCTGTTTGATGTCTCTTTTATGAACTGGACAAGAATCCAAACCATTAAATTTGTGTTGGTTGTGGCAGTGGCTTGCGCAGCCTCAGATTAAAAATGCATTCTAATGCCTCCAAGCCAGGGAGATGCCCTTCGTTGCTTAATCTTTACATGAACATTGTGTTTAGATTTGTGGCTCCTTCCCAAGATTCTAATATCCAAAAATCACTGATTATACATAGTTGATCTGAAACCCAGTTTTTTTTCCATTCGCCACGTAATAGTAGATTGACTGAGGATTTATTTATTTATCAAATTTATATAGCCACCCATCTCAGGAACATGTGATAAGGATAGAAAATAATCCATTGGTGAGAACTTCATGCATAAAAATTATGTTTGTTGGGAAAATAACATGAGAGGGAAGAAGGAATTTAACCTAACGTTCTCTCTGACATAAGAGCTTCCAGCATTTTTACATCAAGGGACGGGTAACAGTGCAAACTATGCCAACCCCTTAAGTTCTCAGAAGAGCTGTACTGGGCAAATTTACTTCACTCTCTCCTGTACCCACTCTCTATTGTGTGGGAATTGGCTTTGGGCAGATTCTGAATCTTGATCAAGTATTTTATGTTCCAGCACTGCCATTTCTGTAATTTAAAGGACATGGGAGTTTTGTGGATCACTATAAATGAATAGGTGATTACTCTAAAGGAGTAGTACCTAATATTCTTTAAAAACTGTATTCTGGCAATATAAACAAAAGGGAAAAAAATCACCTTGAGTTCTACAGGATTGTTTGGAAATGCTCTGTCAATCATTATTGTGGCATGGTGCCTAATCCATTGGATGAGGTAGTTCACCATATTCTGGTATTCAATCCATTTGACTTCAACATCCTAAGAGAAGCAATAAAGTAGCACACCAATTGTAAAGACTTTGTTTGTCAATTGTATCTATTGCATTATAACTAAGCAACCATCTCAGGTCTATCTAACTTAGTTCTAAAGTGATAGCAAAAATTGCAATTTAAACTGGCAAAGTCTTCTTTGCAAGCAATTTTTGAATACCACTGCAGAAACTGGATCTTCCAGGCCTATACCTCTTGGGCTCCTAATTCAAATTCTCCTCCTCTCCCGTACCCAGTATGAGATTTTGCCCACTCTTAAGTTCTCCTTTATAGCACCTGTATGTACTTGTAACCCATGTATTCTTCTGTTATCTGATTTTAGTTCTCTTATCTACCATTCACCTGATTTCTAGGGACCGGTTCCATGGAGAGAGGTTTTTCCGTGGACTGGAGGGGGCGTGGTACTGCCTGCATCCTGCTATGGGGCTTTGCTTGTTTGTGCAGCCCGGTTTCAGGCATGCCACGGCCCAGTGCCAGTCCACGGACTGGGGGTTGGGGACCCCTGCCCTAGTGACCTATTTTTAACTTCATAACTCTATTGCATCAGGCCTTTAGGTTTTTTTCCAGACATGGCTATACGCTACTGCAGGGGTCCCCAATCTGTGGGCCGTGGCCCACTGCTGGGCCATGACCTATTCACAACCAGGCCATGTGAGTGGTGGGCTGACGTGCACATGTGCACAACTCGACTCATACAAGCAGCCGGCACCGGTGCTTGCAGTTCCACTCACTGCTCACACAAATGAAGCTGTGTGCATGCATGCGTGCCAGCCCCTCACACAAAACCACCCCCTCTTCTCTCCTTTCCCCAGGCTGTCAACCTGGAAAGGTTGGGGAATGCTGCTCTAATGGGTGGGCTTGAAGAAGAGGTCCCCATAATTACTCATAAACCTAGTTGCTAATTTCATGATACACTTTAATCAGCATCATGTCCATGAGGACTCATTTCAAAATGGCCTACTCAACAGCCTAAATATCAGGTAAACCCAACAGAACGCGGCATCTGAAAAAGGAAGTGGACTCAACTACCCTGCATGGAGGAAGTATGACCAAAGGGACAGTTCTCACTTCTTAGTACTATCAATGACCTATTGTTATTCAAGTTGTTCTCTACAGGAACTAGCAGTTATATAACTTTTGAGCCCCAATGAAACAGCCACACTCTTAACTTTACATAACATTTCAGTGTTGTTGTTAGTTGTGAAGTCGTGTCTGACCCATCGCGACCCTATAGACAACGTTCCTCCAGGCCTTCCTGTCCTCTACCATCTTCTGGAGTCCATTTAAGCTCACCCTACTGCTTCAGTGACTAACATTTCAGTATTTCTGCCTAAAAATTGTTCCGAGCGTATAAAACTAGTTTCTTAACTTACATGTGCACTGATGCCTTCACCACCTTCAGGTACTTTGGGAAATGCATCATAAAGTGATGATACGTAAGTGATTACTGATTTCTCATCTGGTGAGGAGACATCGACATCTAAAGTGGACAAGTGGACACAGGCAAAGTTTACAATACAGATACCATAACATCAGGCTTCCTATCAAGCTTTTTGAAGCCTGTCAATCAACAGTATTTTCAATTCATCAACTCACCTTCAGGATCCAAAAGCCTGGCAACTCCAAGTTTTTCAGCTACAAAAAAAGCATGCTCTAAATTTGCAAGGTTGCTTTGAACAGCAACAGTATTCATGTCTACCAGGTCCGGCCTGTAAAAGAAAAGAATTTAATCTGGTTTTAGAGGACAGTATGTGAACAGCGATCTTCATTTATTTTTGAATATGGGATAGGTTTTCAAGGGAAATAATGAAGGTTATTACTTCAGAGGAAATGGGCCCTACATTTCAGCTTTTCAGGTCCCAGACAGAATTTTCTCTCTGAAAAAGAATGATTTAGGTTTTAGGAAATAGGTTTTTATCACCAGGGAAAGGCAGAGGAGTGGAAACTTCCAGTGTTTTACAAAGAGAAGTCACTGGTTGAGATCAGAATCCCTTGTCATTCCAAAACGTTACCTCTGGATATCTTACAATTAACAAGACGTGCCTCACACCTCTTCTGCCTTTTGTAGGTGGGAATAGTAAGTAAGTGGTGGGCAACATTTTGAGGAGAGGGTGGTTCAAAATGATGATATCTTGAAACTACATCTTATGATGAACTTGTCTTACTCTAATGAAATTCCCTGCTTCATCATGCTTGCCAACTTTTTTTTATATCTCTTATGTTTTAATGCTTAGTGTAGTTTCTTTGTCATGTCATCCAGAGTTCTTGAGAGGAGCTGCATACAAGTTTCTTTCTTTCTTTCTTTCTTTCTTTCTCTTTCTTTCTTTTTCTTTCTTTTTCTCTCTTTCCTTCTTCTTCCTCCTCTTCTTCTTCCTCTTCTCGTTTCTCTTCCTCTCCCCCTCCCCTCCCCACCTTCACCATGCTTATACACAATAAATAGTTCAATTTCTCCCTATCTTCTCACTCCAACTTCTCCCCGAATTATCTAAAGAGAATCCTGACCATTCATGTGATAGAAAGACATAGGTGGGGGGAAACAACCATCAGAAAAAAAGGAACCAAGATAGGAGTGAAAAATACGATGATGTTCAGATGTTTTCCATATCTGCAACTCCAAAAAGCCCTTGCCTCTAACCACGCTAGTTAATGATAAGAGAAATTGAAAATTTCCCAAAAATTAAGGAAATATAGCTTTCAAATTCTAAAATGGGTGGAATAATTTTTAGCCATCATCCTTTTCCTAATGATAATCATCATACATTTCAGCTTAGTCACCTTCATTCATCCAATCATTAAAGACATTACCCTAATATATAGGGTTTCCTGCCTGAGCAGGGGGTTGGACTAGATGACCTCTAAGGTCCCTTCCAACATTATTATTATTACTATCATTACTGTCATTACTGTTGTTGTTATTAATTCTTCCTCAGTTTCTGGCTGAAGTATGCTTTGGCTGATAATTCCTTATAGTGGAAAGCTCTACTGATTTTTTTTAAAAGAGATCTTCAATCAAAGGTATCAGCAAAAAGTCCAAGCCCTGCAATTAACACACTATTATCCCTAACCTACCCAATTTAAACTTTAAGTTATTACTTCCTTCAGTTGATTTATGAAAACAATATCTTCAGATACAACATTCAGGTAATGAATGATAAAATTCATTATCACAATAGTAGACTTGAAAAATACGCCTTTTGTATCTTTTGTGCCACTAACAGATTAATAAACAAGGATATATTTTGAAACAAACACTGTGTGAAGCTGCAAAAAGGGGAAAATCTATCTAAAAACATACAGATGTTCTCTGATTCTGCTGACTTCTGAGACATTTCACATATGTTGCTTGTAATGAAGCAACTTCTGATATGCAAAACTGAGCTATGCCTATTCAGCTGCCAATTTTTCAAAACAAGAAAGGGCAAGTTGTAGTATATTTACTATCTTTTTAGTGAAAAAAAATGCCACTGCCACATAAACAGACTTGCAATGCCGAATGTTTTTCTTTAATTCAAGAAGAGGCAAGCTGAAATTTGCTCTACAATATCAAGTGACTCCAAGGGCAACCACATTTGTAGTACAAATTTCAAATCTATTATCTCTAGTCGTTGTTATGTAATGAAACTCAAATCCGCTCTGCAAATTACTTACCTCAATAGATGCATAGGGAAATGTTCTCCCAAAGAAGAATCAGACAGAAAAAAATATTTGTCTCTTTCATCTTATTATTGGTACTAACCATCATTTAAAATGTTAATATTAGTTACAACTATCTTCAGCCTCATTTTATAAATAATATAGAACCGTATATCTAAGATAACCCTGGTACCTATCCTAAAGGGATATTTAAAAAACTGCACATCTATATATTTATACACCAATAGTATTTCTGTTAATTATTAAAGCTTTCCAGCAATGATAAAATACATGTCAAAAACACATCTATGACGTACTTATTCTACATATGCATTATCCAGTCTTTATAAGTGTGAGTCATTCTACAGCAGATTTCTCACTAAACCTATTTCCTGCCGAAAAAAAATATATGAACTCAAAGAAGGGGACAGAGCAGGGAGAAAATATAACAAATTGCTTGTATTGTGATTGTCATACTCAGAATAAGTTATGTTTCTTCCAAATATTGTTTGATTTTGGCCCTCTTAAAATGATAGATTATCTAACCACACGGATTAAGAAAATAGAATCTAAGAAACTTCATTCTCTTTGGACAACAATAAGTAATGTATGTAAAATTTTTCAGTCATTCTTGGTGTCTTGGTTAAGAAATACTTTTCAAAAGGAACTTTCCGTAAACCTGGCACTTATACATGAGTTATTGACTAAATCTTACTGGTACCACACAGACAGGTAAAATCCAAATCTGGTATAGATTGGAAACTGCCATTTTAAGAGAACTGAATAGATACATTAAAATGTATGCAGACAATATTCTCTGTCTGACTTAGTACTCCAACACTGGCAATGCATCTCTCTAATTTTCAATACAGTAGTGTTTTTTTTCTAGAATTCTCAGTCTTGTTTTAATTTCAATTATAACCCTATTTATTTTGATGTCAGTGAACACAGGTTAAACATTTCCTCAGCTTTGGAATATAAAAATAGTCTGTATTCAACCTCAGCTATTGTCTTCTGTTTGTCAAATGAAGCAGATCAATAGTTCCAATATCAAATTAAAAATAAAATAATATTAATGGGTTTCATAAGGCCTCGTTATAGACATATAGTTGGCTCTATGTATAGTAACGCTGAAAGGAAGGTTACAGTGTCCCTTATTAATTTAATTAAAAGGAACAAATCTCTAGTGGCAGAAGAGCTGGGTTTGCAGTCTGGATACTCTCCTTCCATTTTTAAGATCCTCCCATTTTATTTATTCGATCTGGGTCTGTTTTTGCTGTTTTACCCAATTTTACCATGGTTTTGAGGTATTCCAGCACGGTTTTACTCGCTCTCAGGGGTGCCCCCCCATCCTGGGAGCGACCCGCCTTACCTTTTAATTTGCCTCTTGATGACGGGTCCGACTGTTGGGTCCCTGAGAGATGGCCGGGCAGTAACAGGGGCCTAAGATATAAATTTAATAAGAGGCCCCTGATTACTTTTTTAGCCAGATTTTTTGTAGGGTTAGGGAGGGGGGAGGGTTGTGGTTGGTTGGAGAGGGGGGGTAATCCGCCAACTGCTGTTCAGACCAGGCCTAGGATAGATCGCGTTGAGGGGGAGCCGGGGTCGGTCATCTCTGGAGCTCTGGAGCGGGTCGTGGGAATGCCAATTCCCACGACGATAGGGAATGGCAGCAGGTGTAAGATCAGAGGGCCGTACCGACCTCCGGGAGGGCCTCTCCGCTACCTACAAGCGGTGAGGCGCTCCGACCCTCTGCCTTCGACCCAAGGTTCTGGAAGCGGGGATGTGCAGCCACCTGAGCTCCGACTGGTGTACTTGAATGCCAGGTCCGTGGCTAATAAGGCTCCCCTCGTCCGGGATTTAGTCGAGGGTGAGCAAGCGGACCTGGCCTGCATCACGGAAACCTGGTTGGGCCCAGAGGGTGGTATCCCCCTGGTTGATCTTTGCCCACCAGGCTTCCGGGTGCTACACCGGCCTCGGACTCAGGGTAGGGGTGGGGGAGTGGCTGTGGTTATGAGGGAGACCTTATGTCCGCAGGAGGCCACCGTTCCTCAGATAGTCGGGTGTGAATCTCTCTTATTGAGGTTTGGTCCCAGGGCGCAGTTGGGCTTGCTGCTCGTGTACCTTTCGCCTAGTCGCGTAGCAGCAGCCCTGCCTGAGCTTCTCGATATCCTCTCAGGGCTGGTGATTGAGTTTCCCAAACTTATGGTTTTGGGAGACTTCAATCTACCATCCCTGGGAGGAGCATCTGAGGTAGCTCGGGAGTTCATGGCTTCCATGACGGCCATGGACCTGACGCAGGTAATTCTTGGACCGACTCATGAGGGAGGTCACACCCTTGACTTGGTTTTCTTATCTGGTCGGTGGTTAGATGATCTTGGTGGGGGCTCCCCAATTGTTATGCCCCTGTCATGGACCGATCATCATCTCCTGCGGCTGGTCTTCCGTTTTGCCACTCCCCACCGTGGGGTTGTTGAGCCAACTAGATGGTTCCGCCCCAGACGCTTAATGGACCCTGAGAGGTTTCAGGCAGCGCTGGGGTCCCCACCTGCCTCCTCAGCTCACAGCTCGGCAGATGCCTTAGTGGAAGCCTGGGAAAGGACGGCCACGGAGGCACTTGACCGAGTTGTACCCTTGCGGCCCCTGACCCGGCGCAGATCCCAATGGGCTCCATGGTTCTCCGCGGAGCTCCGGGAGATGAAGCGTCGGAGACGGGGCCTAGAGAGCGTTTGGAGGTCCACCCGATCTGAATCCGACCGATTGCGACTAAGAACCCACATTAGGTCTTATCTCGCAGCGATGAGGGTAGCGAGATCTAACTACTTCGCTGCCCTCATCGCGTCCGCAGATAATCGCCCGGCCGCCCTGTTTAGGGTGACCCGCTCCCTCCTTAATCAGGAGGTTAGTGGGGAACCCTTGCAGGGGCGGGCCGAGGAATTTAGTCAACATCTGTCGGACAAAATCGCTCGGATTCGGACCGGTTTGGACTCCGACTGGGCAGTATCGGACGATCAGGACACGAGCGGTCTTGTCAATGTCACCTGGGAGGAGTTCGATCCTGTGACTCCGGAGGAAGTGGACAGGATCATGGGGAGGCTGAGCTCCACCACATGTTTATTGGACCCGTGCCCTTCCTGGCTGGTTTATGCAGCCCGGGAGGGGACACGAGGCTGGTTCCAGGCGGTTATATCTGCTTCTCTGAGTGAGGGTAGTTTTCCCGCCGCCTTGAAAGAGGCGGTGGTGAGACCTCTCCTCAAGAAGCCTGCCTTGGACCCGGCTGTTTTGAATAACTTTCGTCCGGTCTCCAACCTTCGCTTTCTTGCGAAGGTTGTTGAGAGTGTGGTGGCGCATCAGCTCCCTCTGGTCCTGGATGAAGCGGATTATCTAGACCCGTACCAATCGGGCTTCAGACCCGGGTACAGCACGGAGACGGCATTGGTCGCGCTGGTGAATGATCTCTGGAGGGCTCGGGACAGAGGATACTCCTCTGTTCTAGTCCTATTAGACCTCTCAGCGGCTTTCGATACCATCGACCATGGTATCTTGCTGCGGCGTCTCAGGGGATTGGGAGTGGGAGGCACGGTTTTTCAGTGGTTCTCCTCCTATCTCCTGGGACGCTCGCAGTCGGTGTTGGCAGGAGGGCAGAGGTCGACCGCGAGGCCTCTCGCTTGTGGAGTCCCTCAGGGGTCGGTCCTCTCGCCCCTTCTGTTCAACATCTACATGAAACCGCTGGGTGAGATCATTCGTGGTTTTGGAGTTGGGTATCATCAGTATGCTGATGATACCCAACTTTTCATTTCGACCCCAAACCACCCCAGTGATGCCCTCGACGTGATGTCCCGGTGCCTGGAGGCGGTCCGGGTCTGGATGGGGAGGAACAGGCTTCGTCTCAACCCTGACAAGACGGAGTGGCTGTGCGTACCGGCATCTCGGGATATTCAGGATATCCCACCCCTCATTATGGGGGGTGAGTCTTTACCTCCTGTAGATAGGGCTCGCAACTTGGGAGTCCTCCTAGACTCACAACTCTCCTTAGAAGATCATATTGTAGCTGTGACTAGGGGGGCGTTCGCCCAGGTTCGCCTGGTGCGCCAGTTGCGGCCCTATCTAGACCGGGATGCCTTGCGCACGGTCACTCATGCGCTCGTGACCTCTCGTCTTGATTACTGCAACGCTCTCTACATGGGGCTACCCTTGAAGACCACTCGGAGGCTCCAACTGGTACAGAATGCAGCCGCGAGAGTTGTATTGGGAGTCTCCCGATACTCCCGTGTTACACCTCTGCTCCGCGAGCTGCATTGGTTACCAGTTGTCTTCCGGGTGAGGTTCAAGGTGTTGGTAATGACCTACAAAGCCCTCCATGGCATGGGTCCAGAATACCTTGGGGAGCACCTGCAGCCGGCATCAACTTCCCTCCGCCCAGTACGCTCCCACAGAGAGGGCCTCCTCAGGGTGCCGCCGGTCAAAGAATGCCGACTGGTGGCCCCCAGGGGGAGAGCGTTCTCTGTGGGTGCACCGGATTTATGGAACCATCTTCCGGTTGAGCTCCGGATGGCGCCCGATCTCCGCTCCTTCCGGCGCGACCTTAAAACCTATCTCTTTAAACAAGCTGGCCTGGCCTGATGGGACGGGGTGGGATTTTTATTAACGACTTCAATTTTAAATTTGTATTATCTCTGGGCATTGTTTAATTATGTTTTAATAATCTAATTTTAACTTTTGTATCTAATTTTTATGTATTGCCCTGTTCACCGCCCTGAGTCTCTTGAGAGAAGGGCGGTATATAAATTAAATAAATAAATAAATAAATAAATAAATATTTAGACAAAATAATATTAAAAATTTCCACTGTAGTCTACATTCGATGATACCACCATTCTTCATTTCAATATTGTGTTTAATGACCTCTTATAAAACCTGATTGTGTAAAATAAATAATCAAAGATTGGTCGTTAGTCGTCCATCCTTCCATCCAGACTTAAAGGCCATCTCAATCACAAATTAAACTCAAGACAGCTTACAAAATGGAAAAAATAAAATAACAATAACATACCCCCAAAATTATCATGCATTCTCATTGGGAAAAACAAACCACATAACTTGTTAAAAAATTTTTTTTTAGCAAGGAACAGGTTCAGAATCTACCTTGCTCAGGGGCTGCTTATAGAATCAAACCTTCACAGTTTCATGGAAACATAGGTGACAACCAACACCTAGAATTGCACCCAGAATTGCATCTGGTCACTAGTGCAATTTGCATACTAGTGGTGTTAAGTGAGCAAAACAAATATGCTCATAACTTCTTACGCTAACACATTCCTGAACCTTCTGTATGGCCTTCTAGAATAGTTCCAAGTACAGTGTATTGTAGTAATCCAAACAGGTGCCGACTAAGACATGAATAACCATAAAAAAGGCCTCCCTATGTAGGAAAGAAAAAATTGGTGTACGAGATGGATTTGTTCAAAGACTCTCGTGGCCAAAGCTTCCACTTAATGAAACTTTAGGAAGACCCCCAATTTACATACAGGTTCCACTGAGGGAGGTGTAGCTATCAAGAATTAAAGATAGTAAATCCCTGTAAAGGAATACAAAGCCACCTGATCTCTTTAGGATTTTACTTTAAGATTATTGCTCCTCCTCATTCAGACCCTGTTAGGATCCAGACAATGTGTAGTGGTATATCAGAATGGCCTAAGGCAGGGGTAGGCAACCTTGGCTCTTTTATGACTCGTGGACTTCAACTCCCAGAATTCCTGAGCCAGCCGGCTCAGGAATTCTGGGAGTTGAAGTCCACAATTCATAAAAGAGCCAAGGTTGCCTACAATTGGCCTAAGGAGACAAGATTAAGAGCTGCAGACTAGATGATAGTTAGATAAGAGGCAGCTAAGTCCACAGAACGAATGCGAATGCGGGCATGGTAAACCTCTCAGAAGAGTCCCTCCCTAGTGTCTTGGGTTGTAAAGGCAAGAGGGAAGAAAGAGACATACTTTCAGACTTGAAAGAATCTGTTTATGTAACCTTACAATAAAGTCAGAGCTAGGACTTCTGGGTGTCTTTCCTGCCTGGATTATCTTACAAGGCTGACACACTGAAACAAAACTTACACTACTACGCTGTCTCTTCGGCCCAGGATTCATCTGCATTTTGATGATCTCAGTCTGGATGCCTACAGATGAACTCACTCAGTAGCTTCATGCAGATTTAATTATTAAATTTATATGCTGCCCATCTGACTATCCAAAGCAGCTCTTACACTGCAATAGATGTTAACTAGGATCTAGAAAGTTATCATTCCCTGTGAAAATCTGCGAAGTTGAAGGCTGAATCTCGTCACCACAGCCAACTGAAACTGACCCGAGAGGAAAAGGAACATTTGTAACATCATTGCCCTTGGGATATCATCTACAATTTATGTGCCAAGGTCCCTATCAATATTTTTGCATGACTGTTTAAAAAAGAAATCAGACATGAGCTTTTGCCATCTGCAGACCCTTTGCTAGGCTTCAAAATCCTTGGTGGAGCAGTGGGCTAATGCCTCCTTAAGTAACACCAGCTGCCTGCAATTAGTGCAGGTTCGCATCCCACCAGGCTCAAGGTTGACTCAGCCTTCCATCCTTCCGAGGGAGGTAAAATAAGGACCCAGATAGTTGGGGGCAATAAGCCGACTTTGTAAAATGCTATCGGGGGGGGGTGGGAAAGCCCTAATAAGCAGTCATATAGATAGAATGAAGGCTATTGCTAAGCACATTGATTTGTGCTTCTTAGATTGTAAGCTGCCCTGAGTCTTCGGAGAAGGGCGGGATATAAATGGGATTAAAAAAAATATCAGTTGTACACCCTTTGGTGGAAATAGGAAATGCCTTCTTTTAAAAGGCATCATTACAGACATCCAACAGTACGATTTATGACAATTGAGCCAAAAAGTTCTGTTGCTAGGTGAGACTTTTTAAAGTGAGTGTTGCCCCCATTTTACGACCTTTCTTGCCACTTATTAAGTAACTCATTGCTGCTGTTATGTTAGTAATATAGTTGTTAAGTGAATCCGGCTTCCCCATTGACTTTGCTCGCCAGAAAGTCACAAAAGGGGATCACAGGACAAGCAATATGAATCAATTGCCAAGGATGTGAATTTTTATAATATGATCACAGGGATGCTGCAATGGTTTTAACTGTGAAAAACGGTCCTAAGTCGTTATTTTCAATGCCATTGCAACTTTGAACGGTCACTAAATGAACTGTTGTAACTCAGCCGTTTTATGTACAGCTGAGGTAGCCAACCAGACCAGAAGCTTTGCCAGCTTTTATAAATGTAACAATAATTTATATTTCTGGAGATGTAAAGTATGGCTGTCAACAAAAGTGCGTATAGTCAAGGCTATGGTCTTCCCAGTTGCAATGTATGGCTGTGAAAGTTGGACCATAAGAAAGGCTGAGCACCAAAGAATTGAGGCCTTTGAACTATGGTGCTGGAGAAGACTCCTGTGAGTCCCTTGGACTGCAAGGCAATCAAACCGGTCAGTCCTAGAGGAGATCAACCCTGACTGCTCTTTAGAAGGCCAGATCCTGAAGCTAAAACTCAAATACTTTGGCCACCTAATGAGAAGGAAGGACTCACTGGAGAAGAGCCTAATGCTGGGAAAGATTGAGGGCAATAGAAGAAGGGGACGACAGAGAATGAGGTGGCTGGATGGAGTCACTGAAGCAGTAGGCGTGAGCCTAAATGGACTCCAGAAGATGGTAGAGGACAGGAAGGCCTGGAGGAACATTGTCCATAGGGTCGCGATGGGTCGGACACGACTTCGCAACTAATAACAACAAAAGTATGGCTAAATAAGCAACCTGATCCATGTATACCAGTGTTTCTCAACCTGGGCAAATTTGAGGCAGATAGACTTCAATTCCTAGAATTCTCCAGCCAGAAATACTGGCTGGGGAATTCTGGGAGTTGAAGTCCAGCCACCCTAAACTTACCAAGGTTGAGAAACACTGATGTACACAATTACAGTAGGAACATCTGTATTATACGTTTTCCAAAAAAACACCACCACATTCCTTTATTATATTTGATTCAGTAATAAACAATCAAGAGTCAAAATATTTTAAAAATAAAGTGTTGATTGAGCTGGAATCATAATACTTCTAAGCACCCTTAATAGTAGAAGTACTTTACTGGGCAACTGTTTCATCCAAAAAGGTATAATTTACTAGGTCTTTCACCTCATTCCTAACATCATTGCTTAATATAGTTAACACAGATTTCTATTTCATAAAGGAAATGAAATCCCTGTTTAGCACTCATATATTTTTTATATAATTCTGGTGTCAATTGTTTTGCAAATATGTTTAAAAGTTCCTTAACTTATACTCCAGTTTTTTAACTTTATAATTTTGTTTTTCCCCGAGAAGCAGAAGCAATAAATACAGCCACATATATCACGGGAATATTTACTAGTAAGTATTCATGGGCAAATATCCGGAATATTCAAATACTTCCCTGCAGGCACATTTATCTCACGTACAGTAATTTTGTTGGAGAACAGGTAGGGACAGTAACCAATCCACACACCCCCAGAGCTAATTAGTTAATACAAGTGAAGTTTGTTAGGATATAAGAATATATTACGCGTACATAAAATACAATTGGTGTTGTCTGGATCAGGTATAATGTCCTGTTCCTGTTCTAAGTGAATGTATACATGAATACTCAACTGAAAGCCTAAGCTAACAAAAATAACCTATATGTATCAATAAAAATATAACTAAGTTCGGGGGAAGACTATAAACTCCAGATTTTGACAGGCTCAATTTCATATCCTACCAGATTCCATCTGAGACAATTTGGTAAGACTTACCTTCCATGTACCCATAGCCAGTATTCTAGCTTCTCGATCTTATGACATTTTTAAAACCCCAATACTGATAACCTGAGATGCCTTTATGGACTTCATGCATCAGTGAAGGGCAATTATTATGACACTACAACAACACAATACAGGTAGTCCTCGATTCAGGGCCACAAAAGCCCAGAATTTCCGTTGTTAAGCAAGGAAGATAAGGGAGTCTTGCCCCATTTTCTGACCTTTTTTGCCACAGTTGTTAAGCGAATCACTGCAGTTGTTAAGTGAATCATACAGTCATTAAGTGAATCTGGCTTCTCCCCCACTGACTTGGCTTGTCAAAAGCCAGTTGGGAAGGTTACAGATGGTGATTGCATGACCCCCCCCCCAGGGCACTGCAACCGTCATAAATATATGGCAGTTGCCCAACACCCGAATTTTGATCACGTGACCATGGGGATGCTGCAACAGCCATAAGTGTGAAAACATGTCATAAATCACTTTTTTTCAGTGCTGTTTTAACTTCAAACAATCACTAAACAAACTATTTTAAGTTGGGGACTATCTGTATTCCCATGCTTACAAAAGTAAATGTTATGTCATTGTTCTGTATGGCCTGGCTGTATACAGTAGTTATACCTCAGCAATTGGATCCAATCAGTTTGTTAAACTAGATTCGTGAGAGATGCCATTTAATTCAGAAAAACTAGCTTTACGAAAGCTATATACATAGCTACTTTCTATACATTCAGAATTGTTCTTTCACAGCAAGGAGAAAGAAAGAAGGAAAGAAGGAAAGAAAGAAAGAAAGAAAGGAAGGAAGGAAGGAAGGAAGGAAGGAAGGAAGGAAGGAAGGAAGGAAGGAAGGAAGGAAGGAAGGAAGAAAGAAAGAAAGAAAGAAAGAAAGAAAGAAAGAAAGAAAGAAAGAAAGAAAGAAAGAAAGAAAGAAAGAAAGAAAGAAGGAAGGAAGGAAGGAAGGAAGGAAGGATGGATTTTTTTTACTTCTATGAATTCAGTGTCATTCTCATGGAAGTTCCTTATTTATTATAATTAGGGAAGATACTTCCAATTCCATTTTGTAAAGGTGCCTCAGAGAGGGCACAGGTGCATGAACATAGAATCTGCTGGCATCTCATTCAAGCAGAATTTTCAGGACTTGGTAGCCTGAATGCCAATGGGTGCTGTATTCACGTTTCCATGTGCTCCTTAACTTATTTTCAGAATTGAACCCAAAGCAGTGCATAGCCCCATTATTTTGTCAGCAGAAAACCTGGGCTGGAAATGGAAAGCTTTTGTTTTGATCACTACAATTAGCGAATGCTTACACGGGTGAAACATACACCTGACCTCTGTATTCATAAAGGGTAATAATGGACTGGCAATGGAGACATCCATGAATTTCTCTGAAGTGAGAAACAACTCAACACACTCAAACACCATGCCCCAACATGCACATGGTTGTTTCTTTTAATACGTATGACTGAAAAAGGAATTAGTGGTTTTGCCCACCTTTGAGTGAGAGGCTCCACTGTCAGAAATTGTTATCATTCCATTATGTCATGCTGAGTTTACTGATTAATTATGCAAAAATCAGGCAGACGAAGTTTATAATGCAAGGACAACTCCATTTGAGGTAGAGCTAAACCTGCTCTGCATTTGCATCTGCCTACTGACTTACTGTTAATTTTCATACTGCTCAGGTTTTTTCTTGAGTATATCTCCTCCATGAGAAACAGCAATAGCATATTATTATTATTATTATTATTATTATTATTATTATTATTATTATTATTATTATTATTATTATTATTAACCATATGTTTTATTTTTGAGACATAAACTGCACAATTGGATATTTTATTTATATATGTAATACCGATGGGAGAGAGGCAGGGGAGAGGTTTGTAAAAATAGTCTGCCTGAAGCAGTTTAATTAGTATACAGGTAGTCCTCAACTTACAACCACAACTGGAACTTGCTAAGTGATGTGGTTGTTAAGTAAGCTTCACCCACTTTTATAACCTTTATTGCAGTGGTTGTTTACCACAGTCATTATGGAAATCACACGCTTGTTAAGCAAATTCAGGCTTTCCCCATTGATTTTTGCTTATTGGAAGCCAGCTGAAAGGTTGCAAATCATGTGACCCTGGGACACTGCAATGTTTGTAAATGCAAAGTGGTTGCCAAATGCCCCAATTTTGACCATGTGACTTATGGAGGCACTGCAACGGACACGTGAGGACCAGTGGTTAAGCTGGGCTTTCTCAGCACTGTTGTAACTTCTAACAGTTGCTGAACGAATGGCTGCACGTTGAGGACCACTGTATAGCTAAGAAAAACTAAATGAAAAGGCATTCATTCTCTTGATTATCATTGTTTCCTATCCAACTGAAGGAATTTCATCTTCATTCTTACATAGAGCACATCCACATGGCCTGCATCCCATGACGTGATGCCCTTCTTATTGTTTCTAAGCAGAACCTCCCCCCCCCACACACACACACTTTGTAGACAGCCCATTACCGAGACAGGCTGAGGTCAGGTCATGGTGTTCTGACACGGAAATAATACTTGCCCTTGGAAAATGGAAGAAACCTCCCATTCAGACAGTAGATGGTACATGAAGGAAGTGGGCTCAGGAGATATGATTGGAAACATCTACTTATTTGTCTGTAATTCAGGTGACTGATGGGATTGTCCCATTCAGTCTGACCCCTGGGATTTGTGTTGTTCTGGCTGCAAAGGAGAACAGAAGTATGATTTCTGCGCTCACTTCCTTTTAAAAAAAACAAACAACTAATGTATACAAAGTATACAAAGTGCAAATTTACCAGATTTATTTATTTATTTGACTTCTATAGCCACCCATCTCAGCCAACAGCTCTGGTGGCTCAGAAACATGTATTAAAATAAAACCTTTAAAACACCTTTAAAATAGTTTAAAACAATAAAAACTGTAAAAACCATTTAAATGCTAAAAAAAACCCACTAAAATGTCTAAGTTGAGTGCATGCAAGCAAAACATCTGGCCAGTTAACGACACAGCCAGGAGGCGGGGCCCTTGGCGCATGTAGAGCCCCAGGCTCCGAAGCATAGCCAGTCATTAAAGCTTTACGGAAGGCTAACCTGTTCCACAGAGCAGGGGCTGCTGTAGACAAAGCTCATTTTCTAGTCCCTGCCAGCCGGCATTCTTTGGCTGATGTGATCTGCAACATATCCATCCTATTTGATCCAATTGGATGGGTAGAGACTCTTGCAAAAAGGTGATACCTCAGGTATCCTGGTTACCAAGCCATATAGAGCTTTTGTAGGTAATCACCAGCACCCTGAATTGCATCTGGTAACCAGTGTAGCTCATGCAGGAATGGTGTTACATGTACTGTATATCTGGCACCAGTTACTATCCCCATGGCTGCGTTCTGCACTAGTTGAAATTTCTGAATCGTCTTCAAGGGCACCCCCACGTTATAGTAGTCTATTCTGGAATTTACAAGGGCATAAGTTCCTGTGAGCAGTGCCTCCCAGTCCAGGAATGGGCACAACTGGTGCACTATCTGAAGGTGTGCAAAGGCCCTCCTGGCCATGGCTTGTTCAAGCAGCCCAGGTTCGAATCTCAGAACGATGTGGCTGGCTGATGAGACCTAAAAAGCTTGACATAGCTATACCAGTCAGATATATAGATATACACACATACTTGAAAGTACAATTGAAAGGACTTGGCATTTGTGTTTCTGCAACTTATATAGCATGGTGATGGTGGAATGGGCCAATTTGCTGCAGCCAACTCACCGTGACCAATTAGGCACTGGATAATTCAACAATACAATTTAATTATTTTTAAAAAATTAAAGTTTTTATTTTTGTCATTCACATTTCATTTTGTCCCTCCTTTTGCATTCTTTTTTTAAATGATTCTGTTCCACCACTTCTTCGATATTAATGTAAATCTTGTCTTGCAATGAGTTATCCTACAGCAAGTTAGCCATGGCGAGTTGTCCTGGACCCCTTGGTGGTCCCTGCCCTAGTTCCTTATCTTCTCACTGAATGTTCTTTTAAAAAGTTTGTTCCATCAACTAGAAAGTTCCTCAAGCTGTATCATATCTGCACAAATCCAGACAATTGCTAAAGGGCAGTCAAGGGCTTTCAAGAGCAAGCCTATGAAGAAAGCATTGCTGTAGTCAAGCTAAAAGGTGATTAGTGCATGAATACTGTCTGAAGGGCCTCCAGATCCAGATAATGGCATATGATGCACCAAGCAAAGTTGTACAAAGGCCTTCCTGGCCAAAACTGCCACCTGCTCATCAATAGGAGGTGTGAATCCAGGAGTGCAACCCCATCCAAAATTAAGGCTAAACTATTCCAATATTCAGGTAGCCCTCATATCTACATCCATGAGGTCTGAGAAGGATTTAATCAGATCCACTTCCTTCCCATCCAGGTTTAAATAGCCGCCAGGCCCTAAGACAGAATCTCACAAGGCTCATTTGGTAGGCCTTGGGTAGCTGCTATAATTGGTTATCATCAGCATACTGAGGACAGAGAACCACAGACCTGTAGATGATCTTACCCAGAGCTTTCATATGGATGATAAACAAAAAGGAAACCTGCGTCATCCCACAAAATAGGCCCCTAGGGAGTGACCTTGCCCAAGTCCCCACAAGTCAATAACCATAAAAACCGGCTCTTAAAGAAGAAGAACCACCTTAAAATAGTTCCCCCAACTGGTCCAGTAGGACACCATGATTGACAGTATCAAAAGCTCACTGCCATCATAGGGTCATCACCATAGGTCATGTCGAAGTGTAACCAAAGCTGTCTCCATACTAAATCCCAGCCGGAAACTGAAATGGATTTCGATAATCCACTTGCTCCAGGCTCCTCTTTAACTACAGTCCACTTTCTCAACAACTTTCCCTAAAGAAGGAAGACCAGAGACACCACCTCCTGATAGTACACAATAGTCAGCTTATTCACCAATATCCACATATCCACAGCAAATGGACAGGATTTCTATCTTGCAACATCATACCATGATTCCTCTTAAAAGAATAACAGAACTTAATCTTCTGATAGATCCAAAGTGAACCATAAGAAAGTCACAAGCTAGTCCAATGTGATTTTTTTTTTGGGGGGGGGGGGGAAGCATCAGAACTAAAAAAATAAAAACTCCTGCAAAATTGTGGTTAAAGAAGCAGTGACCTTAACATTGTGATCTGGCCAGTTATCTATTTTTAAGTTTGACATACTCCCTGGAATATATTAGGGCGGGGAAGGAAGAACCGTCTTCGTCAAGGGAATATTTCCTAAATTATCCTGATTTTAACTGTGTTGCTAAACGTTCTTTGGATCAAGATCCATCACTCACAAAATTTTACAGCATTGCAGGGTGCAGGTCGTGCTGTATGGAATCCATTTGACTCCCACCTGAAACTCTGTTCCTTTTCTCAATCTGAAAAGTTTGATGTTAAGTGATTCCCCTGCAGCAGAAAAGTAGAAACCTAGAAGCAAAGCTTACCAAATTTCTCTTCCCGAGCAGAGCTTTTATTTCCCTGCTCCGAGAAAAAGCAAGGATAAGCTGCACAGTAAAAAAAAAGAGAGAGCAAGCAGAAACTTGAAGGTGAACATAATAGATGACTTCTTCCTTTCAAATGTATCCTGTAGCAATCCAAGGCTTGACACTTAGTAATATTTTGTTTCTTCCCCCATTTGTAGCTAGAGGCAACTGACATGCTGCGGCAAACGTTGGCATCTTTGCTTCTCCTATCCTGGAGGAATGTATTCAAGTTAGATCTTGATAGCCTGAAACATGTTTTAACAATTGCCATGGTACAGAGCGTACAACCCTTGCCTGGTGGGCTGGCATGAAACCAATGTTCCAGACCTCTGCTATATATATATGTGACTTGTCTGCCTTAAAGCAAGACTTGCATCTTGTAAACTTTCCCCACCTAAAATTCTTTGCCTTGACTTCTGCCATGTTTTAATGGATCTGGTAGCTCACACAGCTCTGTTTGCCTCACAAAATCTGGGAAGCGTGATCTCCATTTCTGAACAGCTTCTCTTCCTCTCCTTGGGGATTGCTACCGGTTTTCATCGGAAGCTCAACCTACTGTAAAGAGCCAAGGAGCTTCTCGGCAGGGCCAAAAAGGCTCTGAGTTAATCTCTCATCTACTCAATACAATTGCAATCTATCCTCAGTCTCCTGAGCTGGGATTTTTATTATTTGTTTACTGCTGTAGATCATGTTCCCACATTTTTCAACAGCCTTCCTGTAGTCTCCACACAATAGACCAGGTGTGCTTGCTGCTAATCAGTTTATTATAAGTGTCTTTATTTTCCCCTGTGCAACTCGATTTTTCTTTTTATTGCTACACAATACTTTCATGGCTGGTATTTATGGTTTTTATACGCTTCTCCTGACTGTTGGCTCAGAGATTTCACAAGAACTGGTGAAAAGCTTTCCTTGATAAACAAGACATATTTCATTCCATATTCATGAGGCTATGTGCATTTTTACTATGTGCATAAAACCTATTCAAACTTACTGCATACAGACCTCATCCTCAAGTGAAAGAAATAATCAGTAACAGTATTTTTTTTCTGCATTCAATTCTTCTTAAGCTTAGCTTTTTCTACTATAACCGTAAACGCTTATACTTTTAGGGGTGGAAGGAAATCCAACTTGATTCATTTGAAAGCCTTTCCATAATATTTTCTTGGTAAGGTTTTTACACGGTAAGTCACTGGATCTTACTTCAACTCTCCCCATCTGGGCTTGGGACCTCAAGCAAGTACAGGAGGGTAAAAAATCAAACATATTTCTGGAAGCAAAAATCACAAAATTTCGCCTTACTTATTTCGGACATATCATGTGATCAAGCTCACTGGAAAAGCAATTATGCTTGTAATGGTCAGTGGTAAAAAGGAAGCAAGTAGCCAAAAATCACTATGGCTAGATACCATCAAAAGCAACACCATGAAACAATTGAAAGCTGTACAAGATTGGAGAGGGAGGGAGGGAGGGAGGGAGGGTGGGAGGGAGAGGGAGAGGGAGAGGGAGAGGGAGAGGAGAGAGAGAGAGAGAGAGAGAGAGAGAGAGAGAGAGAGAGAGAGAGAGAGAGAGAGAGAGAGAGAAGAGGAACAAACATGGTTAGGGGACTGGAGAATAAAACATACGAAAAACACTTGCAGGAATTGGGCATGTCTACTTTAATGACACGGTGACTCAGTGGGTTAGGACGCTGAGCTTGTCGATCAGAAGGTCGGCAGTTTGGCGGGTCGAATCCCAAGTGCCGCGTAACAGAGTGATGAGCGCCTGTTACTCGTCCCAGCTTCTGCCAACCTAGCAGTTCGAAAGCACGTAAAAATGCAAGTAGAAAAATAGGGACCACTACGGTGGGAAGGTAACAGCGTTCCGTGCGCCTTTGGCGTCTAGTCATGCCGGCCACATGACCACGGAGATGTCCTCGGACAAGCGCTGGCTCTTGGGCTTTGAGATGAGCACCAGCCCCTAGAGTTGGAAACGACTAGCACGCATGTGCGGGGGAACCCTTACCTTTACCTTACTTTAATGAAAAAGAGTGACCTGATAGCAGTGTTCACATATCTAAAGGGCTGCCACAAAGAAGAGAGGGTCAACCTATTCTCCAAAGCACCAGGACAAGAAGCAATGGATGGAAACTAAGCAAGGAGAGAAACAACCTAAAACTAAGAAGAAATTTCCTGTCAGTGAGAACAATTAATCAATGGCTTGCCTTCCGAAATTGTGGGTGCTCCATCACTAGAGATTTTTAAGTAGAAATTATTATTTTTTTAATTTTAATTCCATTTATATCCCGCCCTTCTCCGAAGACTCAGGGCGGCTTACAAGCTTAGCAGTAGCCTTCATTCTATGTATATGCCTGCTTATTAGGGCTTTCACACACACCCCAAGCGGCATTATTACAAAGTCAGCTTAATTGCCCCCAACCATCTGGGTCCTCATTTTACCTACCTTGGAAGGATGGAAGGCTGAGTCAACCTTGAGCCTGGTGGGACTCGAACCTGCACTAATTGCAGGCAGCTGGTGTTACTTAAGGAGGCATTAGCCCACTGCTCCACCAAGGCTCTGTATTAGATAGCCATTGGTCTGAAATAGCACAAGGTTTCCTGCTTGAACAGGGGATTGGATTAGTAGACTTCCCAGGTCTTTTCCAATTCTGTGATTCTGACATCGTTTTCATTCCTTGTTTAAAATTATGAAAATTATGTTAATTGTAATTATGTTATAATTAACGAATGACTCATTATGTTCTGTGGAAGGCCTATCTGCTTCTTTCCTGGGCTTCAAAATAAATAAACAGACCCGAAAGAAGAGATTGGACAACCATTTGTCTGAAACGACATAGGCTCTCCTGCCTGAGTAGAGGGGTGGGGCTGGAAGGCTCCCCTTCAACTCCGTTATTCTGTTACAATCATCTACCACCCTACAGCTATGCCCTCTCCCTATTAACAATAATTAGTCCTTCGGGAGATAGGGCGGCATATAGTGAGCCTTGGTGGAGCAGTGGGCTAATGCCTCCTTAAGTAACACCAGCTGCCTGCAATTAGTGCAGGTTCGAGTCCCACCAGGCTCAAGGTTGACTCAGCCTTCCAGAAGGGCGGGATATAAATGGAATTTTATATATATATATATATATATATATATATATATATATATATATATATATATATATATATATATATATATATATATATATATATATATATATATATATATATATATATATATATATATATATATATATATATATATATATATATATATATATATATATATATATACATATATATACATATATATATATATATACATATATATATATATACATATACATATACATATATACATATACATATATATATATATACATATACATATATATATATATATATATATATATATATATATATATATATATATATATATATATATAGATCTAGAGTCTCGGGTTTCTTCCCACGTTCCTTTCATCTTCAGAAAGTTGTGGCGACGTTTCGACGAAATCCCATCCGTCATCATCAGGCCGGAGTGTTTCTCCTGCTGCTACCAGGAGCAATGCGTGGTCTGGCTGTTCCTTTCCTTCCAACTGCCGGTGGGGCTGTGTTCTGACTGGGAGGAGGCGTGGCTGCTTTCTGATTGGGTGGGGGTGTCCTCTGGCTGGGTGGAGGCGTGGTTGTCTTCTGATTGAGTGGAGGCGTGGCTGTCTTCTGATTGGGTGGATGCGTGGCTGTCCCCTGATTGGTTGGAGGCGTGGCCGTCTTCCGACTGGGTGGGGTGTGTTCCGAATGGGTGGGGTTCTTTGTTGTGTTGTAATATCCTGAGTGTTGTGATTTGGTGTCCTGAGGAGTGGGCTGTGTAGTGGCCTTCAGAGCTTTGGTTTGGCTCCTAGTTCGAGGACCTGCTATGTATCTCTGGTATGGGTCAGTCAGGTTCGTGTGTGCGTTCTTCTGCTTGGGTGATGGCCCTTTTGCTTGACTTGTTCTGTCTTCTGTGTGGGAGAGTTTTTGTTCTGGGTGTGGATGAGTCTTGCTGGGGCTGGTGGCATTTGGGGTTGTTTGTTGGTTTTTTAAATCCTTATTTGCTGAAATTCGTTTCTCTATCAATGCTGGTTTCCAAATGGCATGTAGGCGGGAGGTGTCGTCTCGCTTGTTCATACTGTCTGGGTGTTTTTCTATTTCAATGGCTTCTCTGATTATTCTGCTATTGAGATGTTCTATTTTGGCGATTGTTTTTGTACCTTCAAAATTGATGTTGTGTCCCGTAGTGTTGTGTCCCGTAGTCCCAGCCAGAGGACACCCCCACCCAATCAGAAAGCAGCCACGCCTCCTCCCAGTCAGAACACAGCCCCACCGGCAGTTGGAAGGAAAGGAACAGCCAGACCACGCATTGCTCCTGGTAGCAGCAGGAGAAACACTCCGGCCTGATGATGACGGATGGGATTTCGTCGAAACGTCGCCACAACTTTCTGAAGATGAAAGGAACGTGGGAAGAAACCCGAGACTCTAGATCTACACATACAGACACCCGCGAGAATCTACGAAAACAATATATATATATATATATATATATATATATATATATATATATATATATATATATATATATATATATATATATATATATATATATATATATATATATATATATATATATATATATATATATATATATATATATATATATATATATATATATATATATATCCCAATAATAAATAAATTAATATGGCTATGAGGACAGTATTTCTTATTTATTTTATTTATACACACATCCTCCATGATCATCTGTGATCATAAATGTTATATTAATATCTATCTTTACGGCTTTGAAGAAATATGAAAATTTTAAAAGGCAGGGAAATAATTTTTAAAAAGGTTGACGTTTGGAATGAATCTTCTCTTTCGCTAAGGTGAACGCCATCTTTTTGCCTAGAGATCAGTAAAGGGAGAGGCCTGGCTCCAGAATTTCTTGACCCCCAACTATTGCATTTGTTTAAAACTTTTATACATTATTAAACTTCTCAATGACTCCTGGGCTTTGCGGTATTAAATTTAAAGTATCAATAAAAAGAAAAGGATTAAATTAATCAAAGAGATAAAACTATCATTGTTCCTAATATTTATAAGCCAAGTAACAGTTCTCTCAAATGAAATACTCTGGAGAACAGCTGTATCTTAACTTCCTTTTTAAAAATCAACACAGAGGGTGCTAGTCAAATCTCTTGTGTAGTCTTTTTCCTATGACCAAGTATTTCCCCACTGGTCTTCTTTCTCCTACACTTCATACCTAGGAGAAATTCTTAATATTCTTAGATGAGATGTGCAGTCAGAACTGGTTTGTTCTATTTAAAGAAGACTGTCCTGGAGATATCTGAAGTCAAGCCAAAAAGTACTTTGTAGTTCAAAACCCACAATCAGAATTGTATTCAGAATCCTACTGGAAGCTAATTGAGCATCCACAATTATCAGAGTGAAGTGGCTAGAGAGGACAAATCATTTCACACTAACTGTAACTTCAAAATAGCCTCCAAAGGCAGAACATATGTAGAGTACATAACAGTAGTCTATCCTAGAGTTCATGAGGGCACAAGTTACTATTGTACAGGCTTCAAGAGGAACTACCAATTAGTGTACAAACCAGAGCTTGATTGGACTATTTCAGACACGTCGTGGAGATCAATATTTATTGAAACTGATAGAATAATCTTTTCCACGTAGAAGAAAAGTTAAATGAATCCTGCAAACGTCAGAAGGAAGAGAACATTAATGCAAGCTCTCTTCACTCTCCCTGCTAACAGGGGAAGGAATTGAACCCTTCTTAACACTGTGTCTCCTTCTCCTACTTTTCACAAGCAATCCAGAAAGCTACCATGATCGATGGTATTAAAGAGTAACTATGAGTTCTAAGAAGATCAGGAAGAACATACTCTCCCCGCCAAAAAAAAAATCAGAGTCACAGTAAAACTCAACAAACATACTATGATTCATATCTTTTGGTGAGGCTTACCTAATTTCTCTCAATCACCCTTAAACATCCAAAAACATTTTCTGTATGTTGACTTTTCTACACACATTTACTTAGAAGCAATTTCACTTATTTGTAAGGAAACCCCAAAATTTTATTTGCTGTTCAATACCAGGATTATTGTAACTGAAACAGTAAGACAAGGAAATTCCTGGAAAAGTACAATGTGGTTTTATTTGATTAAAACTGTATGCTTTCTGAAGATACACGTAGTCTTTTTGTATTTTGTTATGATGTTGCAGCACGGCTACTAATATGAACCAATACTATTCTGAAATAGGATAATTATCTTTAGAGTATACCATTCCTAAGAGGAGCCCAAGTTGTGCCAACAAATTATATACAAATATTAAATTGACTTTCTAGATATTATCAGTTCTAGAAATTTTATCCTAATTTAACTTATTTTATATATTTTTTTAAAAATATCAAGATGTCATCCAAAAATGTCACTGATTTCTGAGGAAACATACATAAGAGCATTGTATTTGCTATTCTGTAACATAAAATTAAAACAGAAGAATGAAAAAAAGTTTCCATAAAAATGCACTTTTAACTTTTTTGGAAGTAAACTATGTTTTGTGTTTTCCCACTCCATCTCAATCAAGTATTTAAGATGGGACAGAACTGCACCCATACAAAAATAACATAAAATGACTGAATTGAATGCTACCAATAACCTGCTGCTCCAATTCAACAGGAAGACAGATAAATCCATTACAGAAGACCCATGGCAACAGGTTATACGTGTTTCGTAATACCAAAACCTGTTTAATGAAGTTGAACTTCAAATACTACTATAAAACTTTCTCCCAAAAAACACACCTGATGCATGTTAGCAATTTGTTATTTTATTATGTTCTACCAGTGACTTACTTATTACAAATTCATTTAGTAAGAATTTTTATTCTGCCTTTATAAAATCAGTAACTTTGCTACAATCCTTTCAATTTTTCAGAGGAGCTATGTAAGATTTTATTTAACATTTATAATTTTGGAAATACAGTTAAGGAATAGATAAAAACAACAACAACAACGAGGGAGACAAAATAACTAACTAGTTCAGGAAGTAATTTCTGTTGGCTTCAGCAATAAAAATAGCCCTCAGCAATTTCCTGAAAGCAATTATATATTTTTATATATGTAATCTAAACATACACATAAAAGTGAAAATTAAAAAAGACAGGATAACACATTTATTCAAGAAACACTTTCTAATGTACCAAACACATGGGAGCTTAACTTAATCCATTCATAGACTAAACTTAAATGTCAAGTCTTGCAGTTCCTCTGCAGCATAGCCCTTACAAGAAGAAAGGCAAAAGCCATGTAGAGATCAACAAATGTTAACTTATTTCACCTTTTCTGCTCCTTCCACTCATTGTAAATAAAGAGTTGGCTTGCTCCCTTCCCTACAAAACACTCGACAAGCTACCAATATTTTAAAAGTTTCTCACATCTGGGAACATGATCTCTGTTATCCTGTCATCTGATGACAAGGAAACAGCCACTGTGATCCCAACCTCCAGGAATGTCTTCAGTTCGCCCTGAGTCTTTAACTCAGAGCCATGTTTATCTCTATTAAAAACCACAGGAAAGATTTTTAGAGGTCACTTGATCCTGACAACCCAATTTTCTCAACTAGTGAACACCCTTTGAGCTGCCTCTCTGGCTTCTGAACTATCATCAGACATTGCTGAAAAATTCTCAAGCATATCCTTAAAGACCGTGAGTCGTACTTTAAAAATGCATAAATAAAATTGGAAGCTGAGTTTCTTAAATAAACTACCATGAAACCTTGATTTAATTCACTCCTGTTTAGCAGATTTTGGATGCAACTGACTAAAGCTCTATATAAATATGCCCCACCCTGCAAAAAAAACCCAAAAACCAAACAATTTTCTCTGCATCTCAAGTAGTATAAACAAGGCAGTTAAATGTAGATAAATTTTGCCTTAATTCTACAATATGCCTTACACTATGGCTTCATGACACAAATCAAATATACTAAATATAGTAAATCAAAGCTGTAACATACTTTCAAGTTTAATGAATATTTAGGTTTAGCAGATTTCCTCCACCCCAAATGATCTGTTAAAATGCGGTTTCATTATAATACGTCCGATATCTTGATATTTTACATTTTTAAATGTTTTTGCTGAGTCTTTGACCCACATTTGGACAACAATATCAAGGCCTGGGAAGGCAAATTCTAAATAATGTAACCTGTAAATATGACATCAGAGTCTTGATGTCAATGCATGTGCAAACACTTGAGTTGCAAGTGTATGAACATGCACATCAGCCCTCCACTTGCGCGGCCCGGTTCCCCTCTTCCCCCCAAGCTGGACTGCCAAGAAGATGACCTCTTTGATTCCAAAAGACCATTGTCTAATTCAGGGATCCCCAACCCCCAGGCTGCAGCCAACTACTGGGCCATGGCCTAACTGGAACTGGTCAGCACAAGCAGCAGGCCGGCGGCAAGCGGATGCATGCAGCTCAACATGAGTGCCTGGCAGGTTGTTGTGCATGCACATGTAGGCGCAGCTCAACTTGCGCAAGTTGAGTTGCAAGTGCATGCATGTGCACGCCAGCCCGCTGCTCCTGCATGCACATCAGCCCTCCGCTCGCACGGCCCAATTCCCCTCTCCCCCAGAGCTGGGCCGCCAAGCCACAAACGTTGGGGACCGCTGGTCTAATTGCTACAATGCACGAGGCATGCTTTACCAAACAGACCTCAGGTTTAATGATAAATCTTTCCAACTTTCTAATTCCTCAGAATAATTATTTCCACATACATTTTTAACAAAAGTGCAAATACCTGTATTTATGAATGACGGCATTAAATAATCTCCCATCTCGCCAACAGGTCGTGAAGTTTTCACAACGAACTCCAGCATAACCTTCTGTTATCTGTTGCGTCCAAAGAAGCAATCGCTCTTTAGCAGACATATCCTCTGACTCTCCAGTAACATGGATATCAGAAATCTGTATGAAAATAGGATAAATCAGTCAAGTGAATACAGAATAAAATGACTAATAGCAATACAATCAGCCATACCTCATGTTTTCCCCACTCTACTAATATTAGGGTGGAGAAAATATCATTACTATTGAAGAGCTGAAATAACTCCAAGTTATTTGGAATAAAATCTCCAAATGGCACAGACACCTCAGCAAGATTTACTGGAGAAAGCAATTATGCTTGGAAGAGTTCATGTTAAAAGGAAAGCAAACCACCGAAGAACATGGTGGCTGGACACCATCAAGGCTGACCCAAGCCAAACAACTCAAAGAAGTAGTGCAAGATCAGAAGGCATGGAGACACCTGGCCCACAGAATTACCAAGAATCGAACCCGATTGAATGGATGACATCATCATCTTCACCTTAGCAAGAAGCCTTGTAATGTAACTGAACTGAATCAAGAGCCTCTACTCTACTGTATGGGAGTACTCTTCATTTAGCGACCAAGTTCTATTCCAGGAACCATTAAGGGAAATTGTTGTTAAGGAAACACAGCAGAGATCAAGATACAGATGCTGCGAAGAACACAGGTTACAGCTGTCTCATTCAGATAAAGTTAAGTGTTATTCTCTATTGTTACCCCAACTCTGGCATGCATTGTTGTCAGGTGCACCAAATTTGGTCAGAAAATGAATTTTTTAATCAGTTTATTAGTGCTGTATTTGCAAAAGGTCACTAACTGAGATGGTCACTAAACGAGGAATAGTGTAGTAGGGAAATGTATTAATTCAAGTCTATCCCTCGGTCACTGGGAGTCAGATGGTGTATGCGTTTTTATTATTATCAACAGATGTTTCCATCAGATGGAAATCACAATGAAATCCCCCTATTTTTTGTCACCTAAATTAAGAGCACAATTAAGATAAAATACATTAGGGCATAAGAGCAAATAATAACAAGGAGCAGTAGGCCTAAAGAATGTACTGGAACATTATCTTGTGAGAACAAGGCAGTTGGAACAGTGCCAACAATAAATGTTAACATGAAGTAGAAAAATATTTTTGGGCAGTAATTTCCTGTCTTTTTAGAAAACCAGGGTAAACCACTCCACCCACCCCTCAAGTTTTTATAGCATCTTTTGATGACAGCGTACGAACACCATTATTTTCAATGGATGAAATGAAGTACTTTGAAGATGAAAGAAAAAGAGATTCTGAAATATGTAGCTAAGAAATAGGTCATTTGTCTGTAGAGATTTTACCACTTTAAAATATTCAGGATTTCTCGTTGGAAAAATCAGATCACTTCAAAGCTTTCAGCCTGCAGCGGCTAACAGAACGGGAGAAAAATTACATTAGAATATTTTTTAAGGTTTAACTTTTTATCTGCTAAGTGACAGCACTTAAAAGACTACAACTGATCTCCAATAGATTAGGTTAGTGTTTAGGTGGAAGATTACTAGGAACGTTAGGGTTGAAGGCTAGATTGACAAATTGTAATAGCAACCCTCCAAAAGACAAGGACAAATCATTTCTGTTCTGATGCCAAGAAAGTTACACGACTAAGTCATGAGAAGACAAACTTCCCTTAAAGATGGTTTACTTTTACCTTTATATGAACAGGGAGATTTAACCTCTGACAAGCATCAAAAGTGAACAACAATAACAACAATTCTTTCCTCTTGCTCACTCCCTAACATGTATTTAGAAATACACAATCTTTGCTATAGGAAGAATGATCAAATACAGAATGTCTAAATTACTTTTAGGGAGCTAGTATGGTTAGAAAGTGAATGGCAGAAAGTGAAGAAGAACTAAAGAGCCTCTTGTTGCGGGTGAAGGAGGAGAGTGCAAAACTTGGGTTGAAACTAAACATTAAGAAAACCAAGATCATGGCATCTGGCCCTCTCAATTCCTGGCAAATAGATGGGGAAGAAATGGAGGTAGTGACAGATTTTATTTTCCTGGGCTCCAAGATCACTGCAGATGGGGACTGTAGCCAAGAAATTAAAAGACGCTTGCTCCTCGGGAGGAAAGCCATGACAAATCTAGACAGCACACTAAAAAGCAGAGACATCACCCTGTCAACAAAAGTGCGTATAGTCAAGGCTATGGTCTTCCCAGTTGCAATGTATGGCAGTGAAAGCTGAACCATAAGAAAGGCTGAGCGCCAAAGAATTGAAGCCTTTGAACTATGGTGCTGGAGAAGACTCCTGCGAGTTCCTTGGACTGCAAGGCGATCAAACCGGTCAGTCCTAGAGGAGATCAACCCTGACTGCTCTTTAGAAGGCCAGATCCTGAAGCTAAAACTCAAATACTTTGGCCACCTAATGAGAAGGAAGGACTCAGTGGAGAAGAGGCTAATGCTGGGAAAGATTGAGGGCAAGAGAAGAAGGGGACGACAGAGAATGAGGTGGCTGGATGGAGTCATTGAAGCAGTAGGCGTGAGCTTAGATGGACTCCAGAAGATGGTAGAGGACAGGAAGGCCTGGAGGAACATTGTCCATAGGGTCGCGATGGGTTGGACACGACTTCGCAACTAACAACAACAACAACATGGTTAGGGACGCGGTGGCTCAGTAGGTTAGGACGCTGAGCTTGTTGATCAGAAGGTCAGCAGTTTGGCAGGTCGAATCCCGAGTGCCGCGTAGCAGAGTGAGCGCCTGGTACTCGTCCCAGCTTCTGCCAACCTAGCAGTTCGAAAGCACGTAAAAAATGCAAGTAGAAAAATAGGGACCACTATGCTGGGAAGGTAACAGCGTTCTGTGCGCCTTTGGTGTCTAGCCATGCCGGCCACATGACCACGGAGACGTCCTCAGACAAGCGCTGGCTCTTCGGCTTTGAAACGGAGATGAGCACCGGCCCCTAGAGTCGGAAACGACTAGCACGCACGTGCGGGGGGAACCTTTACCTTTTATGGTTAATAATAATAATAATAATAATAATAATAATAATAATAATAATAATAATAATAATAATAATAATAATAATAATAATAATAGATGACCTTGAAGATCATCTAGTCCAACGCTCAGCTCAGGCAGGAAACCCTACACCATTTCAGATGAATGGCCGTCCAGTCTCTTCTTAAAATCTTCCAGTGTTGGAGTATTCACAGCTTCTGGAGGCAGGTTGTTCCACTGATTTAATTGTTCTGTCAGGAAGTTTCTCCTTAGTTCTAGGTTGCTTCTCTCCTTGATTAGTTTCCATTCATTGCTTCTTGTCCTGCCTTCAGGTGCTTTGGAGAATAGGTTGACTCCCTCTTCTTTGTGGCAGCCCCTGAGATATTGGAACACTGCTATCATGTCCCCCCTCGTCCTTCTCTTCATTAAACTACACATACCCAATTCCAGCAACCGTTCCTTATATGGTTTAGCCTCCAGTCCCCTGATCTTTGTTGCTCTTCTCTGTACTCTTTCTAGAGTCTCAACATCTTTTTTACACCATGGTGACCAAAACTGGATGCAGCATTCCAAGTGTGGCCTTGCCAAGGCATTGTAAAGTGGTATTAATACTTCACGTGATCTTGATTCTATCCCTCTGTTAATGCAGCCTAGCACTGTGTTTGCTTTTTTGGCAGCTGCAGCACACTGCTGGCTCATATTGAAGTGATTGTCCACTAGGACTCTGAGATCCCTCTCAAAGTTACTAGTATTGAGCAAGGTACCCCCTATACTATACCTGTACATTTGGTTTTTCTTGCCTAAATGTAGAACCTTATTTTTTTCACCATTGAATTTCATTTTGTTAGATAGAGCCCAATGTCCAAGTCTGTCAAGATCCTTCTGTATCTTAAGCCTGACTTCTGGAGTGTTGGCTGGATTGGAAACTGGAACACTGTGAGTTCTAGTCCTGCCTTAGGCAGAAAGCCAGCTGGGTGACCTTGGGTCAGTCTCTCTCTCTCTCTCCCTCTGCACTAAAAAGCAAGTAATGAAAAACCTTTGCAGAAATCTTGAAAAGAAAATGGCAGGGATTTTGTCCCTTGGATTGCTATGAGCGAAAAATGACTTGAACGCACCGCACCAAAGCAAAAAAACCAGCTTTCATCTGAATGTCAACTTGTTATACTCCTAACTACAGGTAGTTCTCAATTTATGACCACAATTGGGCCCAACATTTCTGTTGCTGATTGAAACGTTAAGTGAGCTCATCCCATTTTACGAGCTTTCTTGCCACAGTTGCTAAATGAACCACTGTAGCTGTTATATTAGTCAAACTATTGTTAAGTGAATCAGGCTTCCCCGTTGACTTTGTCAGAAGGCCACGAAAGGGGATCCCGTGACCCGTCATAAATATGAGTCAGTTCCCAAGCATCTGAATTTTGATCACATGACCATGGGGATGCTACAACTGTCAAGTGTGAAAACCGGTCATAAATCACTTTTTCACTGCCACTGTAACTTTGAACAGTCACTGTTGTAAGTCCAGGGCTACCTGTGTACATTCAGCAAAGAAAGCCAGCAATGCATATGATAGCGTTGATCCTTACCTCCAATCAGTTCTTTTTTTTATTATTATTTTAATTCCATTTATATCCCGCCCTTCTCCGAAGGCTCAGGGCGGCTTACAAACTTAGCAGTAGCCTTCATTCTATGTATATGCCTGCTTATTAGGGCTTTCACACACACCACAAGCGGCATTATTACAAAGTCAGCTTAATTGCCCCCAACAATCTGGGTCCTCATTTTACCTACCTCGGAAGGATGGAAGGCTGAGTCAACCTTGAGCCTGGTGGGACTCGAACCTGCACTAATTGCAGGCAGCTGGTGTTACTTAAGGAGGCATTAGCCCACTGCTCCACCAAGGCTCCACCAAGTTCTGTGAATCAAGGGCAATTATAAAACCTTGAACATTAGCACTTTCAAAAGCAAAAGCACTGAAACTCCCAAGATTAAAGAGATACCTAAAATGATCCTTTAAGACAGCTAATTAAAACAATCTACGGGTAGTCCTCGATTTCCAACAGTTCATTTAAGGACCGTTCAAAGTTATAACAGCACTGAAAAAAGCGACTTATTAAAGCTTTTCACACTTACGACTGTTGCGCAATCCCCATGGTCACATGATCAAAATTCAGCTACTTGGCAACTGGTTCATATTTATGACGTTTGCAGTGCCCTGGAGTCACGTGATCACCTTGGCCACCTTCTGACAAGCAAAGTCAATGGGGAGGCCAGATTCATGTGACAACCATATTACTAAGTTAACAACTGCAGCGATTTACTTAACAACTGTGTCAAGAAAGGGGCAAAATGGGGCAAAACTCACTTAAGAAATGTTTCACTTAGAAACAGGAACTTTGGGCTACCTGTACTCAAGTAGATCACAGTGTATCCTACAAATACGTATCACATTTTCCTTTCCCTTATGCCTTTTTAATATAGTTAACAGCATAACCATTCCCCTATATTCTGACAAAATCTGAACTGAAAGAAGTACCTTCTTTACTGCTCACTGCAATAAGAAATGGACTAAACCTTTGGCATACTTTACAGTTGAATGACTGTCAACAACTGTGTACTTCAGAAACAACGCAGCAGAACCAGTGCGCAATTGCTTCCTCTTCATAAAGTGACTTTTGGAAGCAGCAGAATTCTCAAGACTGTCAGTTACATCGGCACTGCCTCTGGGAAATAGCATGCACCAGCAACACAAACAAAATAAAGGAATCTGAATTTAAACTGTAGTTGCTAAAGATTTATTAGGCTTCCAAGCCCAAGCTCATGGAGTGGATTGCAGTTTCCAAAGGTCGCTACACTACTCTTCTCTCTCACCCCTACAACGGTCTTCAACGCACAGGGATCATCTTTCATCTTCCTTCATACAATGGAAGATGATCATCAGAACTTCATACAATTAAAACCAGGCCTTCCACCAATGACGACGAACAGCAAATGGAAAACGTGGGAGAATCAGAGTAGACCATATTGCTTCACAGGTAGAAAAGCCATTGATCTCTTTCTACCTCTAGAATTCTTACATTTTTGTACTCTATCCAAAACGATGCTCCATTGTTGTACTCTATCCAAAACGATTTGGGGGGGTGGGGGGGGGAGAGAGAAACCTCGCTGAGGAATTAAACTCTAGCTTTTCTTTTCCTATCCTCCCTAGTGCCACAGACTTATGGGAGTGAAGGAAATATGTCTCCGAACAATTGGTTAAGATTAGAAAAAAAATTAAAGCCCTGCTTTCCGCTGATAGATTTGACTGCTTGAGCTCTCTTCCCTCTCTCAACTCATCAAAAGCCACAGCAGTAACAAAACAAAACAAAAAATAATTCTTTTGCATAAGTGATCCTTTCTATATTTCTTTAACATAAGCTTTCTCCTAGCTTATTGATTGGGAGCTTAGGCCTACGAGAGAGATTTGAAAAGGAGTTTGTTTTCTTTTAACAAGCATGATTCCGATAAGCTACTTGAAACATTGGAGGGAGGGGGTTCCCCCACCCCAATGGAAATCTGGGAGGCACCTGATTAAACTATAACCTGGAGGACAGCAATACCAGCTCATCTGTTGGGCAGCAAGGTCAAACAGAAACCTTAGAAACACAGAGAAGCGCTTCCTAGTGGCCACAGCTGTTCCAACAGCGCAGCAGATTACTGTGGGAGATGACGGACTCTCCATTTTCAGCAGAAACTGGTAAGCCATCCTTGGGGAATGCTCTAAGTGTGGTAAGTGTTAAGTGTAAATGTGTAACTGTGCGCTTGGCAGTGTGATCCCCAAGATTCCTTCCAATCTTTACATTCCATGATTCTAAATCTATAATCCCGTCTGACTTATCCCGAAGCAAAAGGATAAAAACAAAACAAAAAACCAAGTTTCTCTCGCCACAGGAAAATGCTGTACGTGTTACTAATGGATACAGTTGACAAGGGACAAGGATTCAGGATGCACTTTGCAAACTCAAGAGGTCTCGGAAGGGTAGCTTAAACAACTTCATAAATCTTTGCCCTTTGATCACTCCATCATAAAACCGTGCACTAATTCACTACTGCCCTGAGACTGAGATAGGATTCAGTTTCAGGTATCAATAACTTGGGCAAGGGTTAAGTCGCATGGAAATGATTCAGCTCAGATCTTTGGAGCAAAGTACAGAAGGAATGGCCCCATACAAAGGCCAAGCCCAAGGTATTTACTTTGTAGGAAAAGACCATGCTGAGAGAGAGGGGGGGGGGGAAGAGCGAGCTTGAAACAAAAATGTATATGCCTGAAGAAGTGAGGGGTTTTCGTCTTGCTGTTGTTGTGTCCATACAAGAACAGGGTATTTCTCATCTTGGAATTAGATACAAGTAACTATTGCATGAAGTACATTCACTTCAGTGTTTTGTGCCTAAAATCTAAAGTACGAGAACAATTGAATAAGCACATATGAAAAAAAAATGTATTGTGGTTTACTTCAGAGGAAGAAAACATTGAATTTTATATTATTTGATAAATGGAAGTTTGACAAGGAAGGAAAAAAAACCTTATCCATTAGCATATTGTTGTCAAATTTAAGGAAAAATGTCATTTAAAAATGCACATTGGGGAATCAAAACCCTAATCTTCCTTTCACATATAGGTTACATATGACAGCAAGCCCTGCCTGCTACTCTACTCTCATTCGCTCTAAGGGAGATGGCTTGTTGTTTTTCCCCAAAAATGTGATGAACAAATAAATATGAAGCTTAATGGGATGGTAACAACTTCATAGCCAAAATCTCCTCAGAACTGAAACTTAACACAAATTTGGGGTGTACAGCTTTTGTACTGTACTCCCTTACGTAAAACAATGCATCCAATAAGCTCAGTAAACACAATTTCGTTGAAAAATATTCACGGTATAACAGAGCTAACTATTTTTAAGAGGGGCCTTCTCAAAATTATTCATGTTGCTGTTTTTCAAAATATTTAAAAAAATGCATTGGAACAATTTTTCCAAATCTCAGTAAAACACTACAATTAGAATTTTCAATTTGATGGAATGTTCAGTCTGAAACAGCCAACAAAAAGTTTTGCTAACTCAAAATTAAATACTTTAAGTCTTTGTTATTGTCTATGTTCGCCTGTCACTTTATACTGGGTTAATTCTGTAGCATATTTACGGTACCTTGCTCCTGTTGTGTAAAATGGTGGAAGTTGCATTTTCCACTGAAAAAGGCAAAGCTTCAGAATAAGGATATACTTGCTGTGAACAATTCTGAGCATGAAATTCCAATAGATGCAAATTGTATTCTGAGGCATCCCCCACAGTTCTAAAATGATCTTTGTTTAATGCATCATCTCCAGGCTGTTTGCTTGAATTGGGCTTTTTTTTCAAATGCAGCAGTTCTCTGTTTTTCTGGAATGGTAACTGTCTCACGATCCTTTCACAGAAATATTCTCTTTCCTTTTTTTCTGGATTTATCCCTATTTCTTTCAGCAACATTTTTCCTTTCACTTCTGCCTCACCAACAGTTCTTTTATAAGCGTCATATCTGGTGCATGAATCACTGATGGCCTCTGTTTTAAGAAGATCGACTGCAACTTTGCTACTCACAAACCGGTCAGTTCTTTCTGTCAAAAACGTCCGTGTAACAGACTTATTATCCAATGACGCTTCCTGGGAATATTTTGCTTCCTCTACAGAAATCTTTGTTTTGCTTTCTTCTTTTTCACTTTTTTTCTTACTCTTTTCAGGGGGCTGTTCTTCCCATCTCCTTCGAGAACGTCTCGCTAAGAACTTTTTTTCAGCAGGCCGTTTTGGAGGACGTAAAGGAGTTCTTGCAGGATCCAAACTCTTTTCTTCTTTGTCAGCCCTGACACATCCACAGAGATTCCCCATTTGGTTCAGAATGTCTCACAGCTACCCAGATGTTGCCTTTTCACTAGGCTGACATGAATATAAATGTTTCCAGATAGAGACACAGACTTTCTGCTAATAGCCTGATTATCTTTTAGCCTGCAACCCCGTCCTCAGGATGTAGCCATCTTGCTTATGAGAAATGCACACGCAATAAATATCGTGGCACTGTTCCCAGGCTGGGCCTGTGTCTGATTAGACACTAAGGCTTATTTCTGGCCACCAATCCTCTTAAGCAAACATCACAGCCTCAGCACTAAACTGGAATGCCAACAGCATTCTGCAGGAATGACACAACATATATCAGCAATAAAAGGTTCTGTGTGGATTTGAACTTTTATCTTACTATGAACTAAAACAAAAAGCCAAAACCAGTTTGAAGCTCTTAACCAGCTGTTGAGTTCAAGAGCCCTATATAAAAAGACTTGATTCAAAACACAACTTATAGAACCCGATCATCATTAATAATGTGAGATAATAAGATTTTTCCCTCCAAGGAATTTTAAAAAAAATGTGAAGATTAAGAAAGTACTAAACGAGAGTCCAGACAAAAGGATTTTAATATCTGACTGTGGTCAAAACTTCGGCAAGAAAATAATATCATATGTGAGGTTTAGAAAATTAGTTGTATCCTGAATATGTTTCAGGACACTGCAAGTACCTCCTTGTATTTTAGTGCCCCAGTATTTTACTTATTTGTATCCCGTCTTTATTATTTTCACAAATAACTCAAGATGGTGAACATACTGTATCCAGCACACCTTCCTCCTTTGATTTTCCTGACCATCAACAACCCTGTGAGATGGGTTGGGCTAACAGAAAGAGTGACTGGCCATTAGGTCACCTAACTGGCTTTCATGGCTAAGGCAGGACTTGAATTCACAATCTCATACTTTTTAGTCTACTCTAGTCTAGTCTAGTCTAGTCTAGTCTAGTCAAGTCAAGTCAAGTCAAGTCAAGTAAGTCAAGTAAGTTAAGTTTAAGTTTAAGTTTAAGTTTAAGTTTAAGTTTAAGGTTAATTTAAGTTAAGTTAAGTTAAGTTAAGTTAAGTTAAGTTAAGTTAAGTTAAGTTAAGTTAAGTTAAGTTAAGTTAAGTTAATGTAAGTTCGTCTGGCAAGGTATTCTCTAGATTAGAAGTCCCAATTTTCATAGAATAACGAGCATTTTTGAGGTATGTCAGGAGCAACATAAAAATATGTTGAATGCAACAGAACAGGATAAATGTGCATGATAAAGCAGACAGAGGTAGGTAAAAGCATGAACGAGTACTGAATGAATGTGCACTGGATAGAAGCATAATCAATCAGTACAAAAGCACTGAATTGGTTTAGGAGGTGAGGTCATCACTTCCCAGTTCATTCAGTATCTCATTCTGAGGGATTGGGAGGAAGACGTGAAGCAAAGTAAGAAAATATTTTATAGACAGACAAAATGGTCTGCCCAGGAATGTGCTCTTCTGATCTGTAACAGAAGCTTAGGAACTCAGGAACTGAAACAGCAAACAGGATGGAGCTGACGGTTATATATTTATAGTCTCTTTACTTCTGCTTGTTTAAAGTATAAATGGAACTATCATTCCATGCTAAAGCCAACAGGACTAAGACTCCCTTGGTGCATCAAATCAGCTTCCCTTGAGAAAAAATATAAAGATTTTGCTTCTGTAATTTGCAGCTAAACTGGCAGGATTCTCCGTTGCTTTCCAGTGAGGCAAAGCTGCCATTCCCAGTTTACAATAAGTACTATTATGTACACATGTACAATATATTCTATTATTCTTTGTTCCAGATTAATTGAACACGTGTCATTTCAGTGCTCTCACTTCCACTATTCATCTTTCAAACACAAAAAACAGTAGCATCAAGAGGAAGACTCAAAAGGTCAGTATAAATTCCTGATTTATAATCTACACTAGGAATTCTCAAACTCAACATCTGGGGATGATTTTATCTCGCTTGAAAACACTTTGCTACTTACTTAAAAGATAATTTTTGTGCCAATTTATGTATTTTTTTATGATTTTCCTATTGGGTGCATAGCCTAGTTTTGCTCTGGCAATGCTCAAAGTGGCTAGCAAAATTTGCAAATATATGTTAAAACAGAAATAAAATAATTACTGAAATCATACTAACAGTTCAAATCCTGGCAAAAGAGTTGAGAGAGTAGGGATCAAGCACATCTCTCAAGGGAATGCCAGAAAGATGACACCTAAACCATACATTAAAAGAACCCTTCCTGTTGACCTTAACAACTACACAGCTTCATAAAAAGAGACACAAACTCATAGAAAGGTCAGAATCTAAGCTACTCAGGGCTTAAAAAGTCAATGCAAACATACTGGGCGCAACAGCCAACTGCCAACCAGTGCAAAGCTTTCAGCACAGGAATTATATGGTTCCTGCACCTTGTATCATAGTTAGCAGCCTGGCTAAATATGTGATGGCTTATAAATATACAAATGCCCAGGTTACATGACAGTTTATTCAATAAAGAACTGTTGCTTTTCTCCTTTATGGAGTGGAGAGAAAAACTTCTCTTTCAAGGAGGCACTGATCATTTATCTTGACTAGGAATTATACCCATCTTGGATGACTCAATGAACTAAAAAAAATGAAGGTCAAATATCTACATACCCGCTCTACAACTCTCATTTCCTACATATCCTCTCCACGCTCACATCTTTGAGATCTACATCTACCGAAGAATCTATTATAGTAGGATGAGCAGCTACCAAAGTTGGATCCTTATGGCATGCATCAATAGTGAAGACCAAATTTAGATAGAACAGTGCCACAAAGAAAGACACATTTTTTTTCAGAGCATGCTCCCAACTATTCCAGTTCTCTCCTCGACAATCTGCTAAAGAAAATGCTGCAGAGTGCAGAAGAGAAAAGATGATGCCCAGCAGAGAAATGCAATGATGCCCTATTGCAGTGATGGCGAACCCATGGCATGGGTGCCAGAGGCGGCAGAGCCCTCTCTGTGGGCACCTGCGCCATGCCCCGGAGGTGGCAACTGTCCCTCTTCAACCAGCCGCCTGCTAATTTGCCAAGGCCAGATGCATCCCGGCACGGCTGGTTTCCCTCCTCCCCATCCCATCCCTCCTGGCCTCGCATGCTCTCCTTTTCCCAGGCATGACCCACTGTATCGCCTCCTCAGCTGTTGGCCGACCATCCATCTCGGAGACGGCTTCTTTGAACTGCTGGTGACGGGCTGCGGAGCCCCAGAGTGCACCTGTCGAGGGGCCAGCAGGCTGTGGCTACTGACGGATACCGTTGGCCCCCATGCACACACTGGCCTCTGTGTGCGGGGGCCAATGGTGTCAGGCAGCAGCTGCCCCAGCCCTTGCCTTGCCCCATGGCAATGGCACCCCCACCCTGACTCACCTCACCCCACAGGATGAGTCTCCTGCCTACCGCCGCACCTGCCAGAGACCTCCTGGAGCTCCACCAACCCTGCCCACCCCCCACAGGTGTCCCTCCCCACAAGAAACATTGAGGTGACCACATCCACCTTGGCCACACCCACCCAATCTTCCATGACCACCACAGCCACACCCAGCCAGTCAGCCATGCCCACCTGGCACCCAGCGATAAGTAAGTGGGTTTTGGGTTGCAGTTTCGGCACTCGGTCTCTAAAAGGTTCGCCACCCCTGCCCTATTGTGTGTGGATGCAACAGAGGAAAATATCTAAGTCTTTTTGATTGGCACGCAGTTCAATTGGGTTTTCATTACTCCATTCACAATAGCAGTCTCAAAAATTATTCCACTTGGTTACAGGTGATACCCCCCATCCTGGTTCAACTGCTTAGTAAGCTAAAGGACCTGACCTCCCTTCACAAAAGGGAGCAGGGCACCTAGAATTAATGCTATTAATAGTCTGGAAATCAGGACACTGAAAATATGACTAACAAAGGTTGTAAGAAATTGCCCAAGCATATCATCAGAAACGAACAATTGAGCAATTACATCAAGCAATTTAGCATTTCTCCTCTCTTGCACAGGTTTATCCTGGCCAGGCATCAGGATTCACTCATCAGGAAGAGATCTGTCAACGACAACAGAGACACAAGATTCCTCTAATGGACAGAACCTTTTACGTATTCAATCAGACAGGCAAATCTTGAGACCCCAGATTCTGGGGTTCTACAAAAATGCTACCAAATAGTAATTTTTATTGTCAGGCAAGGAGAACATTAAACATGTAAATTAAGAGCAATCATTTGTAATTGTTAAGGAACTTGCACTGGGAAAATCCAGGTTTAGGCAACCTGAGCCAAGGGAAACCACCCACCCTCCCTCTCTCTCTCAGCCCAGCCTATGTCATAATTTTGTTGTTACTGTGAGGAAAAATAGGAGAAAGGAGTGCTCTGTACACTACCTTGAGGTCAATATAAAAAGGGGGAATGTATATCAAATAAATAATGAAATGTAATCATATTTAATATAATGTTAAAGAATTCACATTAAATTTGTTGGGTGCTCGATCACTGGAGCCTTTTAAGAAAAGAGATTGGACAGCCATTTGTCTGAAATGGTATAAGGTTTCCTGCTTGAACAGGGGGTTGGACTAGAAGACCTCCAAGGTCCCTTCCAACTCTGTTATTCTGTTAAATATAGTTTTCTCTTTAGCAGATCTTTGAGGGAGCTATTGCTCCACTACCTGGTCTTCCTACCCAATTCTGGCCTCTGCCAATTCTGGCCTCTGCTGCCCACATGCAGCACAGCACCATGCAACCTCCACTGTATAGGGAGGCCGAGGAATAGATCAGCTGGCTCTCCTTCCTGAACACAGCCTCCTTGTACAGTGGAAGCCACCTAGGCCATCCCGGAAGCAGAAACCATTTTGGAGCAGCTTTGGCGATGGCACCATACAACCTCCAGGGAGACAAGAGAGCCAGTACTCCTCCTTGAATGTGATCTCCAGAGCTCCAGAGAGCAACGCTCCCTTATACAGTGGACTTCACATGGTGCAGTTCTGGAAGTGGGTGCCCTGCAGCCTTCACTGTCTTGGAAGACAGTGTGGAGGAGCCAGACCAAAGATCTACCAAAAATGTAAGGGATGGAGAATGGGGAGAACCAGCAGTTATGAAAAACACTAAGCCCAAGACTTGCAGGGACACAGTGGATTTGGAAAGATGGCCCCACGCCTTCAGGAAAACAAGGGGAAGGAAGCAAAGCACAGGGTGATTTAGGGGATGGGGGAGACCCCAGGAGGCTCAGGGCAGAACCCGTGTAAGCTGGGGAGGTGCTACAGTGCAGGCCTGGGCTAAGTGAAGGCCAGGACCTCCCCCATCCCGAGATACCCCATGCACTAACTACTGCAACAGCGAAAGCAGGGATTGGGGTTGTTAACTGAGGCAATCGGTCACCTCACTTAAATTACTGTCATGACTTGTGGCAATAATGGGCAGGCTCCATTACATTCGTAAGTTGAGGTCTACTCTAATAAAGCAAACATTGAGAGAATATATGGTAAGAGACCATGTAAAGAGAAAGCAAACTCTACCATTTTCAAGGTTAGGCATCAGCTGTTCTTTCAAATTGCAGTCTAACAGAATTCTATCACTGAAATTAGCCTTCCAAAAACCTCTTGTCCAATACCAGGCTAATTGCCACTATTAGCTGAATAACACCAGCAAGTAAAGTTTGAACCTTGCTACCATTGAAATAATAACTTGGCTCTATTATTTGTTCTAAGCTCATAAGCAAACATTTGGCTTTTGTAAGCAAAAAAGGAAATACAAATCTCTAAACTATGGATGTACAGTCGTGGCCAAAATTGTGGAAACGTTTTGGGAAAAGTGTATTTTTGAGGTTTGATGGCTAATAACACCACTTTTTTGGGAATAGTACCATAAAATTATATATCAATGGAAAGATAATTTAATCAGGAATGTAATGCATCCAAGTTTGTTCAATTATCTGTACTGTATTCTATGAAACGTTATAGCCAAATAACCAGAAAAAGGAAGCACAACTTGCTTAGGTTGATATCAGGTAGCTTTCCTTCAACTGATTGTAGCCAATGAGCATGAGCCAATCTGGTCTCATCTTGTTTTGGCAATGAGCCAATCAGATCACAGTAGGATTCAGTTATTGATGTCATGTATTGAAGCTGAGAGGAGGGCATTTGTCAGTGTGTTATGTGATCGCTATCAAGTTGGTTGAGGGTTTTTGTGTTCTTTCATTTAGTGAGCTTGTAAAATGTAATAAAATTAAGGTAATGGTGCAAAGAGTTGACTGGTTGCCCAGAAAGCGATGTAAAATAGTATTATTAAGTGAACAAGGCTACAGTTATGAAGAAATTAGAAGAAAAATTGGTGGAAACTTAACCAAAGGTGGCATTTCCACAGTACACTTTTCCCAAAAGGTTTCCACAATTTTGGCCACTACTGTAGGTGCAGTTGCTAAGAGCATGAGGGACTGCAAGATGAACCAATCATTCTGTCCTGGCCTAGATAAAGGAAGACTAGTCCCTTGAGGTGAAATTCAGTAAGCAATTATTCACATATTGGGGAGATGCGGTGAAAGTATTTCCCCTTTCTAGTTCCTATATTTCTGACACAAGAGATAATAAACCTATTTATTTATTATACACAATGGAGATAACACAAATAATAAATTAGAAAAAGCTGAACAGGTTGAGGAAAATAGAAGACAGAAGATAAAGTGAATGGACAGTATTGATCACGTGGACAGATTTCTATCAATATAAGACGAAAACAATCATGCATAGCTAACAAATGAAAGAGCCATTCATTCATCTTCTAACCAGCACTTTATAGAAACATATTCAAAAGTAAATCATTTATAAAGCCCCTGAGTTTGTACTCCCTTACTGATAGTACTTCTTTAGCTACTGCCTTGTTTAGCAACCATTTGCAGTTATGACAGTGATGAAAAGTAACTTTACAGACCTTGGCAGGTCTGTAAAACAAAGGAAAGCTGCTGTACAATCCTAAGCACAGTGACAGTTTCACTTAGCAACTGCTTCATTTAGCAACCAAGTTGCCAATCACAATTATGCTCAGTAAATGAGGATCACCTGTACCCTGGAAATTATGGGAAACTACAATAAGATATTCCAACAGCTTTTTCCATCTCAGCCTCACAGAAATTCAAGTAAGCAAATGAGAGGGGAATAGAAATAGCAAACGTTTTTCATTACAGACAATGGCTGCACCTGGATCTAATCAATCTAATAACATCCAGCTGCAAGAACAAGTACTACACAGATAATTTAACACAAGGCACTTCCATCTGAAACAATTTACACCATATATTCAAGAAAAGGTTTTGTAGCAGAATCTAACGCAAAAGCAAATTTAGTATATTTTATCATGCACTAAAACTTCCAGTAGAACTTTGGAATGTTGTTGTTGTTAGCTGCGAAGTCGTGTCCGACCCATCGCGACCCTATGGACAACATTCCTCCAGGCCTTCCTGTCCTCTACCATCTTCTGGAGTCCATTTAAGCTCGCGCCTACTGCTTCAGTGACTCCATCCAGCCACCTCATTCTCTGTCGTCCCCTTCTTCTCTTGCCCTCGATCTTTCCCAGCATTAGGCTCTTCTCCACTGAGTCCTTCCTTCTCATTAGGTGGCCAAAGTACTTGAGTTTTAGATTCAGAATCTGGCCTTCTAAAGAGCAGTCAGGATTGATCTCCTCTAAGACTGACCGGTTTGATCGCCTTGCAGTCCAAGGGACTCGCAGGAGTCTTCTCCAGCACCACAGTTCAAAGGCCTCAATTCTTTGGCGCTCAGCCTTTCTTATGGTCCAACTTTCACTGCCATACATTGCAACTGGGAAGACCATAGCCTTGACTATACGCACTTTTGTTGACAGGGTGATGTCTCTGCTTTTTAGTGTGCTGTCTAGATTTGCCATGGCTTTCCTCCCCAGGAGCAAGCGTCTTTTAATTTCTTGGCTACAGTCCCCATCTGCAGTGATCTTGGAGCCCAGGAAAATAAAATCTGTCACTACCTCCATTTCTTCCCCATCTATTTGCCAGGAATTGAGAGGGCCAGATGCCATGATCTTGGTTTTCTTAATGTTAAGTTTCAACCCAAGTTTTGCACTCTCCTTCTTCACCTGCAACAAGAGGCTCTTTAGTTCTTCTTCACTTTCTGCCATTAGAGTGGTATCATCTGCGTATCTTAGGTTGTTGATATTTCTTCCGGCAATCTTAATTCCAACTTTTGATTCATCTAGCCCTGCCTTTCTCATGATGTGCTCTGCATATAAGTTAAATAGGCAGGGCGACAGTATACAGCCTTGCCGGACTCCTTTCCCAATTTTGAACCAATCAGTGGTTCCGTGTCCAGTTCTCACTGTTGCTTCTTGACCCGCATATAGGTTTCTCAAGAGACAAATAAGATGGTCTGGTACTCCCATCTCTTTAAGAACTTGCCACAGTTTGTTGTGATCCACACAATCAAAGGCTTTAGCATAGTCAATGAAGCAGAAGTAGATGTTTTTCTGGAACTCCCTAGCTTTCTCCATGATCCAGCGTATGTTGGCAATTTGATCTCTAGTTCCTCTGCCTCTTCGAAATCCTGCCTGTACTTCTGGTAGTTCTCGATCCACATACTGCTGAAGTCTAGCTTGTAGGATTTTAAGCATGACTTTACTAGCATGAGAAATGAGTGCAATGGTGCGATAGTTTGAACATTCTTTGGCACTGCCTTTCTTTGGAATTGGAATGTAAACTGATCTTTTCCAATCCTGTGGCCACTGTTGAGTTTTCCAAATTTGCTGGCAAATTGAGTGTAGCACTTTTACTGCATTGTCTTTTAAGATTTTGAATAGCTCAGCTGGAATACTGTCACTTCCACTAGCTTTGTTGTTGCTCAGTTTTTCTAAGGCCCACTTCACTTCACATTCTAGGATGTCTGGCTCGAGGTCAGTGACCACCTCATTGTGATTATCAGGGACGTTAAGCTCATTCTTGTATAGTTCTTCTGTGTAATTTTGCCACCTCTTCTTAATCTCTTCTGCCTCTGTTAGGTCCCTGCCATTTTGGTCCTTTATCATGCCCATTTTTGCATTAAACGTTCCCTTTATTTGGAACGTTTGGAATACTAGTGACTAAATAAAAATTCAAAGGGCTCCATCTTTAAAAATGTGGGGCAAAAGATAAGGTAATTTGTCCAAGGCCTAGCTATTATATCAAACTGCACTGGGGACAATATATAACAAAAGCAGGGGAAGGAGAAAATGCAGACACAAATGGACATAGTGAACTCAAAGTTGCCTTAAAGATATGTCCTTTCCTTAACTGAAATCAAACTACAGCTGAATTTTGTACAGCTTGAGCCTCTCTTTGCCTTTTTGCAATCCCTAAGAGTACTACTCATAAATTATCAAATTTAAGTTGCCTTGAATTTTATCTGAAAGAAAAAAATCAAAATATCATATGGGTATCCAGGAAGTATAGCAGACCAATATAAAAGGAGATGGGAGAATGGGAAAATATAAGAAAAAAATGTACCCTTTGAAAGGCCTTTTAAAATGACAGCTCACTATAATATGACAACTTCCAGGGAGAATAGCTTTTCACATCCCTAGAGCTAAGGATTAAATTGGGGGAGTTAAATAACTCTATCTCAACTCTAAGATGATCAGCAACTGACCATATGTGTGTGTGTGAGTGTGGGTGTGACGGTAGGTAGGTAGGTAGGTAGGTAGGTAGATAGATAGATAGATAGATAGATAGATAGATAGATAGATAGATAGATAGATAGATAGATAGATAGAGAGATATAGTCCGAAGGTGGACTTCAGAAGATGTTGCTGATCCACAAAAAAGTGCCACAAGCCAGAAGCAAGCCAGAAACCACCACATATCTGCATGAATGCTTGCCAGTCCAAATATTGCTCCTCTTCTCAATCTAAGCCCATTCTAGAAGAAGCAAGGCCAGGTTTTCCTTCTTTACAGATTAATTTCTTTCAGATCCAGTTAACTGCAGACAAAATAGACTCTCTACCTGCAGGGAATTACTGACGTGGTGATATGGTGAAAAATATTAAGTTTCATATGTGCAATCAAATTTTTAAAAGACATTTTGTTTTTCAGATTTTTTTAAGAATACATGGCAGTTGCAGGACAGAAAATGCTGAAATCTTCAATGAGAAAGATGACCTACAATTTAAGGATGCAGAAATTTGTAGAATAGGATAGAATGGCTAAGATAGGACAAGAGATGATAAAAGGCACGGAAACAGAAAAAATTGAAAACGTAATAATGAAGTGGGGATATAAGATCTTTCAGGACATGAAATGTGCCCATTTAAAAATAAGCACAGCAAAAACATTATTGAATACAACTCTTTCTCAAGGATCAATATGATATGGCCCTTTAAAAACTTAGCAAATAGAATTTTGCAACCAGAGAGAAAGAAATTGATCTGCAAAAGTCACCTACAGACCCTAAAATTCTGCACCAAATTAACTTACTACACCAACAACTATCTATGTTAACAGTCCAAGAAATAGAAACAAAATTGAGTTATGTGAAGCAAAGACATTCTGAGTTTGCAAATAAACCAGGGAGATGGTTGGCATATAGATTAAGAAAGGGGAGGGAAAAGAAAATGATTGGGGGGGGAAATTGTGAGGGTAAAGTAATAACTGATAACAACCAGATTAAAAAAAATCTTTTCACAATTTTTATTCTAATTTGTATAGGATGCAGGAGTTAGGTCAAAAGTAGATGACTATTTTTGCTCAGATAAAATTTGCTGAATTTGTCACAAACTCAGAGACAATTTATGAATGATCCAATAACTACCTTTGAAATTTCAGAAGCTATAAGAAAAGTGAAATCAGCCAAAGCCCCTGGCCCAGACGGATTTACAAGTCAATATTATAAATGTTTTGAAGTTCAACTTCTTCAGCCATTAAAGGATGTAACGGATGTTATATTACAGGGGGGAAAATACCTGCAACATGGACAGAAGCTAATATTGTATTTCTTACAAAGGAGCGTCAGGATGCCATGATGATAAAGAACTACAGACCAATCTCATTATTAAATAAGGATTATAAACTATTTACTGCAATTTGGGCAGAAAGACTAAAAAAGGTTTTACAGGTATATATTCATGATGACCAAGCTGACTTTCTGCCCAAAAGACAGGAATAACATGAGAATGATTTTTAATGTTATTGAATACTTACAATACCACAACGAACAACCGGCAGCTTTAGTATTTCTAGATGCGGAGACAGCCTTTGACAACTTAAATTGGGTCTTTATGTTTAAAGTTCTGCAAGAAATGGACTTTGGGAGGAATTTTATTCAAGGGGTCAAAGTTTTATATTACAGCAAGCCAAAATTGTTATTAATGGTGATCTAACTAACTCATGTGAAATTCAAAAAGGGTACAAGAGAAGGATGTCCGCTGTCTCCACTGTTGTTTATTTTGGTGTTGGAAGTCCTGAACAGAGGTATCAGGCAACACAAGAAAATAAAAGGTATTAATGTTAAGAAGGAAGTTTATAAATTGAGGGCCTTTGCTGATGATTTGGTGATATTTCTGCAAGACCCAAAAAATAATATAGACCACTTGATGAGGAAACTAAATGAGTTTGGGTCCTTGGCCGGTTTCAAAATTAATAAGCAGAAAACATCAATGTTGATTAAGAATATGACCACAGGATGGTGATATACTGACTAAAAACTCCTGTTTTAGGGTTTGAGAAAAAAGTGAAATATTTGAGGGTTACGTTAACAAATTCAAACACATTTTTTTTCCAAAAATAACCATGTGCCTCCTGGAAGGGTATCAAAAAAGATTAATTTAAGATGGGACAAATTGCATTTATCATTACTGGGTAAAAATTCTGTGATTAAGATGAATGTTTTACCAAAGATGCTCTTCCTGTTTCAAATATTACCAATACTTGCAACTGATACTCAGTTTAAACAATGGCAGAGGGATATCTCTAAGTTTATATGGCAGGGGAAAAATGAGAATTAAATATAAATTATTGCAAGATGCTAAGGAAAGAAGCAGCTTTGGTTTACCCGGTTTGAAACTGTACTTTGATGCTTGTTGTTTGATTTGGCTAAATGAATGGGTGAACCTTCAGAATAAGAGGTTATTGGACCTAGGCGGCCATGAATTAAGGTTTGCTTGGCATGCTTACCTGTGGTATGACAAAGTTAAAGTAAATGTTGAATTTAATAATCATTTTACTAGGTGTGCCATTTTGAGGGTATGGAATAAATATAAAAGAAGGTTATCTACGAAGGTGCCACTTTGGGTTTCCCCGCAAGAAGCCTTTTTTAGAAAAAAGATGATGATGAGGCCAAATTGGTGGACTTATGGTAAAATAATATATTTTAATTTGGGTGAGCGTACCCTCAAATCCAGGGAGGAGCTAGAATCAGAAGGTCATGTTTACCATTGGTTTACATATATGCAATTGAAAGAAAGATTTACGTTAGATAAAAGGAATAAGGTTTAATTTTGTTTAAAATGAATTGGAAATCCTACTGTGTGTCGTAGTGATGAACATATTATTGCTAAAGTTTATAAAGTGTTATCGAATTTAAATCTGGAAAATGAACAAATAAAACGTATGATTCAGTGGGCAAGGAATTTGGCGTATAATATAATGTTTGAACAATGGGAAAATATGTGGAAGAAAGGATTAAAATTTACATTAAATTATAATTTAAAAGAAATTTTTACAAGATGATGTACCATTGGTACTTAACACCAGACAAATTATCAAAAATGTATAAAGGTATTTCAAATGAATGTTGGAAATGTAAGAGGGGACTTTTTACCATTTATATGGATGTGTGATAAACCAAGAAAATATTGGAGTAGGATTCAAACGTTAATACAGAAAATTCTTAAAGTGAATATAGAAAGAACACCAAAGACTTTTCTCTTGGGGCTGATGGAGAAAGACCTGGAAAAAAATATGGAACTTTGGTGTTATATATGTTGACAGCAGGACGATTACTCTACACTCAGAAATGGAAGATTACATCAATTCCTACAACGGAGGAATGATTACAAAAACTGATGGAGGTAACAGAGATAGCTAAACTAACAGTACTGATTAAAGAAAAGAATACTAACATTTTTATTGCCATGTGGAAACTGCTTCTAGACTTTGTGCTTGAGGTGGAAAAAAATGAAATTTTGATTTTGGGTTTTACCAATTAGATAGGCTTGACCTTATCAAAATGGCTAGTTTATTTGTTGTTGTTAGCTGCGAAGTCGTGTCCGACCCATCGTGACCCCATGGACAGTGTTCCTCCAGGCCTTCCTGTCCTCTACCATCTTCTGGAGTCCATTTAAGCTCACGCCTACTGCTTCAGTGACTCCATCCAGCCACCAGCTAGTTTATACTTTTATGTAAAAGTATAAAGTTGAGGTTTGAAGATGACACTTTGACACCAAAGAAAGTCAGAAGTCAATGCCTTTTTTTCCTCCCTTACCTCACTTTTCTACTCCCCTTTTCCTTCCCCATCTTTTCCGCTAATTACTTTTGTATTTTCATTGTATTATATATAATATAAACTAATAAAACTTTAACAAAATAAATAAATAAATATCAGAAAAGAGTCAGAAAAACTTTGCTCTGCCAATATTGGAACACACCAACCATTCATGCCTACCAAGCAACATCCAACGCTATACACTTTGGCACTAAAATTTGTGATCATATGTTTGACAGGAATTTGACAAGCATGAAAGGCACATTTCAAAACTGAAGTGGTATTAAAATGCTGTATCAGTAATGAGCTTACATTTATCGTTTTTTAAAAAGCTAACAATTCCTGTTTGTCATAATGAATAATACAGTCCAAACACTATGCATTTTGCTACTGTTTTAGATATGCATGAATCGCAAAAAATGTAAAGAGCATGATTTAAATGCTCTGCATATTTTTAAATGGCTGATGAAAGCTTTAAAGTGCTATGCCATGGTTCCTAATAAATTGCTTGTTCTGGCAAATGAGATCTAAAAATTCAAACTGCAGCTTTCAGACACTGAAACTGATATATATATATATATAACACACACACACAGACAAAAACACACACAAAATCAGATCAGAAAAATGTATTACTTACTTCTGTAAATTCATTTGGTACAGCAATTCTACTGCCACCTAGTGCGATCTAGACACAATCAACATTTATAACAGGAAATGATGGGTATGTCTGTTCTAACCAAGAGAAGGACTAGGGGTGACCTGATAGCAGTCTTTCAATATTTGTGGGGCTGTAACAGAGAAGAAGGGGGGTCGATCTATTCTCCAAAGCACCTGAAGGCAGGACAAAAAGCAATGGATGGAAACTAATCAAGGAGAGAAGCATCCTAGAACTAAGGAGAAATTTCCTGGCAATTAGAACAATTAATCAGTGGAGTGGTTTGCCTTCAGAGGATGTGGGTGCTCCAAGATTGGAAATTTTTAAGAAGAGACTGGACAGCCATTTTTCTGAAATGGTATAGGGTTTCCTGTCTGAGTAGGGGGTTGGACTAGAAGACCTCCAAAGTCCCTTCCAATTCTGTTATTCTGACATAGTGTTCATTTTTTGTTTGAAATTGTGGAAATAATGTTTATTATAATTAAGTTATAATTAATGAATTACTCATTACATTGAGTGCCTATCTTCTTTTCTGGGCTTCAAAATAAATAATCAGACCCATTTTGCAAAGGAAAAGGCCCAAAAGCAGTATTAGCTTTCAAAAGATAGTAGTAGAGGCAACCGGTTCTATCTGAATGCCTATGAAAATCCCAGTGTATTCACATTTGAAAAACACAGCCATCGCTCATCAGAAAGTCTTAATAAGTTGAAGGCTGCAACAATGTCAGGGCACCTTACCTGAAAGTGCAAAATTATGGTCCATATTAATCCCAATGTCAATTTAGGATTCCCATCTGTTATGTCATCATTTCGAATGTTCACCAGTTTCACCTGTCATGGGTGGAGGGAGAGAAATGTACAAAGGAATTAAAACAAATGGAGTTGACAACATGCATTCTTTTTCTTGTATGTGACTGCAGTGAAAGAAAGACCAATTGGCTGATTCGTGCACTGTAATTCTAGTTTATCCTGTTTCTTTTTCTCCGTAAAGTAGAGGATGCCTCAAGAAAAGGCAGAATACTTTTAACAAAACAAATGATGCTTCTATTTTTGCACAGGGACAGCTTCAGTTGCACAAGAAAGCTGGCAAGTTAAAACAAAGGAACCAATAATATTAACTTTTCTGATTTTATTACTATTACTAAAGATATCAGTATGTTAGCTTTTAAGGGCTAAGATTAGCAAACTCCTAAGATATAGCCAATTTTAAATGCCATCAAGAGACTGAACAATTTGAAACAGCAGGAGGAAAAAGACAAACTCTACAACTATGGACCCACAAAACAGCTCTGATCTCATTCACTGCAATGGGCAAATCGACTGTTGTGTTTAAAGCTTCCATTCTTGCCTGCCAAGAATGTTGAAAAGGTGTCTGGAGAATTATGATTTCCCAATGGATTATAGCCTAACATATCTTCATCTATTCAAGATAATCCATGCTGGCTAATGAATAATATTAAATATGGTCCTCAAGTTACAGCATTAAGTTTTGGCAGTATTCATCAATCCCTTCTGTCCTAATTTATAACATTTTCCTAATATTTAGAATTTGCTGGTCTATGGGTGTAATTCAGATTAATTGGTTGATTTGATTAGAAAGGCTTTGAGAGTCTTATTGTTATTATACCATACTTATCTCTACTATTATTTGCTTTTCAATCAGGATGGAAATTATATGCTTGAACTTAAACACATGATGCTCATTAGAGCTGTGCAAAGCACTTGAAAAAAAGTCCAAAATGAAGTATCTGTGTATGCACATTCTGAAGCAGCTATCAGATTGTTTAAAGGAGGTGGCTGCTTTAAAGATTCGAAGGAAGATGCATCATTCATTCTCCCAACACTTTCCAAAGGATTCTTTTAAATGCTTTACACTCTTATTATGCTGGTAACATATAACTCAACACAGCTCCCAGCTCATGGGAAGACTTCCCCCAATATTTCAAAGGTATCTTTATATTGTTTGAATATAAGTTGATTTGGGTTTTTTTCTATTTCAATTTTTCTACTTCTACTTCAATTTTTTTGCTATGAATGTAACCTTCACACCAAATATTCCTAGGAATCTAGAGTTCTTGCTAAACATAGAATCTGAATCTTAACAAGGGAAAGCAGACCTATATTATCTTTTCCTCTGCTTTCTTGCATTTTCATAAGGATTGCCTATTTAGTTCAACGTTCCTCAAACTTTCAGTTCATTTGACTTTTTCATGAAGTTTCAGATTATTCATTGATCCCCAAACATTACATGAAAATAATTGAATGAATACTACTTTAACTAATAGTACTGCAAATAATAATAATAATAATCACCACGTGAACACCATCAGCACTGACAAAATCACCATCAATCAATTGCAAAAGACCATTTTATTTGGAGCAGTTTGTAATGACCTTTCTTGCCACACTTGCTAAGTAAATCACTGCAGTTGTTAAGTGAGTAACACAGTTGTTAAGTGAGCCTGGCTTTCACTTTGCTTCTCAGGTTACAAAAGGTGATCACACGATCAGCTGGACACTGCAACAGTCAAAAATTTGAGTCAGTTGCCAAGCATCTTGATTTTGATCACATGACCACATGACAAAACAATTTTGTCACTTTTTTCAGTGGCATTACAACTTCGCAGGGTCACTAAATGAATTGTTATAAGTCAAGGACTAGCTATAGTTCCATTAAGCTTGGGAGTTGATGTTGGGGACCCCTGATTTAGTTGTTGGTGCTGTTCAAGGCAATTTTGTAACTCTTTTTTCTACAAAGACAAATATATTTTAATGTCAAATGTTAATATCAGTTTTTATATTTCAATTTTTACATCTTTATATAAAGTTTTGCTTATCTCCTATAAAATTAGTCAATCTCACAAGAGACAAAGGAGGAAATAACCTTTTCTTGAATGAAAAAAAAATGGAGAAACTGAAAAACATGACAGTGTACAAGAGAAATTACAAGTGAAAGAAGCCTTTTCCTGGCTTCATAAAATTCTAATTCACAGTGATGATAACCTTATCTGGAACTGTACGAATTTCAACGAATTTTGAAATAATTCCTATTTCTTCCCACTGATCTGCTCCCTAAAGCAGGGGTGTCAAACTCAATTTCATTGAGGGCCGCATCAGCATTGTGGTTGCCCTCAGGGGGGCGGGTGGGTGTGGCCTGGGTGGGTGTGGCCTACTGGGTGGGCGTGGTTAGAGTGCGTATGGCCTACTGGGTGGGCGTGGCCAGCTCTACATCGTTCGCATCCAGGGTGCCTATGGGGTCTGGGCAGGAGTGGGACAGATCTGGGGGTCTCTGGCAGAAGGAGGGTCTCTGGGCCAGGGCCAAGGCAGTGGGGGCCGTTCCCTCACTGTTTCCAGGATAGCTTCGCGGGCCGCATGAAACCACTTCGCGGGCCGCATCTGGCCCCCGGGCCTTGTGTTTGACATGTCTGCCCTAAAGTAAACATTTGTGGCAATATAAGTATAGTCTGTTTATTGTTTGCTTCTTTGTTAAAACAGAGTGAACAATATTTAGTATTTCAGTTGTTAAGTTATATTATAAACAAATCACAGTAGTCAGATTTCTACTATTTATTTCCTGGAAATATACTTTGGTCTGTTATTACTGCCTAGCTTTAACTCTCCTACGAGCTCTCACCAGAAGTGTCTAGCAGAGAAATTATAAGGCTCATGTAGAGAACACCAAAGGTGAAATAAAACACTTTAAAACAATGGTTCTTAACCTGTGGTCTGCGGACCCCTAGGGAGGCAATGAGGTAGTCACAGGTGGTCCACGAAGGCTTGCAGGAATGTTATGATTTAAATCTTGAGTTAAGTCTTGGTGGTCCATGGCGATGATGCATGGCCACAAAAAGTATTTAAAGGGAGTCTGTGGTGAAGAAAAGTTAAGAACCACTGCATTAAAAGATTTCTTCTATTAGCCCTTTCTAACATAAAGTATGCAATGATCAATTACACCTAGACAAGGCTTGACTTTTTGCCAGTATATTCATGGAATGTAGCCCATTAACAGAGCAATCCTATTCACAATTACTCAGCAACTGCAACTACTGAGCTTGCCAAAAATTATTCCTCAAGTAAATGAGATTTCAGTCTAAAAAAGGAATTCACATGCTCTCCTATACAGTACTTTCTTTCCTTTTACTTCTTAGCTACAGTATTAGAAACATTAGTAATATTGATTTTTCCTCTTCTGAAAGGGGAAAAAAAACAAGGCAGGGCAAGATGATGTATGACTCGGTACATTGCTAAAGAAAAAAGGATCGATGAAGAACATTAGAATTTCTAAGGACAGCCAATAAGATTAACATCACCAATATGATAAGTAATAAATATCTGAACAACTAAATAATACAGAGATAAAAATGTAGAAGGTATTATTTCAAAAATTAATGTTTCGATTTTGTTTCTTAAATGTAATATCTTACCTGCCGCCTTTTCAAATAATCAAGTGCAATTTGGACATTCTGTAGTCTATGAAATCGCATCCGTCCTTTCTCCCTGGGCTAAAAACAAAAAAATGGGAAAAATACAAATTTCTATAAAGTTCCACAAATATTTTCAGACCTTTTATTTGTGTAATATTTTAAACATCCCAAGAATATCACTGGAAATTACCAGCAACCAAATAAAGACATCTGCATGAAATGTAATGGATCTGGAAAAAAGCAACTCAAGTTTAAACTTTACGAATATCCTTTTTCCACCTGTGGCTTCTTTCTTTCCATGTGATTCATTAATGGATAAAATAAATATAATTAAGGCAGCAACACTGCAACTACCAGACCTGCTTAGTGCGCCAGGATACTCTAACATGATACATGTTTCAGTTTCATTAATTTCAATTGCAGAATTAAAAGTGTTCCAATTCTTGCCAACTAAAATTAATGGGACTTAAAGGTATTTCATTTTTACTGTTCCTGTAAGCAGTTTAAGAACAAATTATGATCCAGCTTACCTCACCAAACCCATAAATTTCTTTTAAAGTTCATTTAAAAGGGGTTGGGTTTTATTAATGTGTTTTAACTTTTTTATTGTGTTTTAACTTATTGTAAGAGTTGTGGGCATTCTGTTTAATCTTTTTTAATTTTTGTATTTTGTCTTTTAACATGCATTGCCCTGTTCACCGCCCTGAGTCCTTCGGGAGAAGGGCGGTATACAAATAAAATTAATAAATAATAAATACATAAATTTAAGCTTAATCAGCATGTTGAAAGTACTTTGCTTCTGGAGTGAAAAATGCTTCTGGAAAATGTTTTTTTTCCCTTTAAAAAAGCTGTTCTTATGATAATCCCTTTCTCAAACTATCCAGAATATTAAAAGTTTTTAAAACTGTTTAGAGGGACAGGCAGGTAAGCTATCAAGAGAAATTGTCAAGTAGTTTCAATTAATAACTATATTGAACTTCCTGTATAATTCTAATTAAGTAAATACAAACTAAGTAAAAAATAATATTTGCTAAGACACATCAAAATACATCAAAGGCATGAATTTGTGAATAGGGAACAGTCTACCAGCATCAGTAAATAGCATAATATAGCTAATGTTCAGTCCACCAAACCCCAGCAGATTAAGGAACAGAAATGCATTTTGTTTTGACCTAAGAAATCATGTGGAATGTATACTTCCCATATAGTGCAATTTTTTATTTTTTTATTTTTAGAAATTGAGCTATAAAAGCCGAGTTGTGTCACCATGATTGTCATATTAACTTCTTCAGAGGGGGCAACTGTTTCGTGGTTTTGTTTGTTTGCATTTTGGGATGTATACTAAGACTTTATATAGAATAAACCTGAAAGTTGGTTGTCAAGATACACATGGGAAATATTCATGAAAATTTGGAAAGGCATACAGTTTACTCAAGAAAGTTCTTGAATCTGGTTAATATATCCCCATCACGTTTTGCCTTTATATAACCAAATATCAATGCTTTTCAGGAAAACAAAAGTTTACAGATAACCAATTCTGAATGATGTAATAATGCTTATGTTTAGCCATCGAATTACATATTTTTATATTCCAGAACCTTCAGCAACATCATAAAAATGTGTCATCTTTTTCTTTAAAATACTTACATAACAATCATGAAGAAAGCACATGTTATTATAGAAAACCAAAAAATATCCAGCAGATTAATGAGAAACGTGGCAAAATGCATGCAGTTAGTATAAAAATCACGAAGACAAAAACTCAAGAGAGGAAAAGACCCCATTCGCTTAACTACCAGGGAATAAAATATCAATGCCTTTCTTCCCAACTTTAGATTTTTCACAAACCTTTACCATAATGGACAGAGCTCTCTACTGTTCCAGTTCAAGTGCCTTGTGAATTTTGTAATGCAAGTATATTGTCATAATTGAAATCAAAATCACAAACACAAGAGCTGTTCCACTAAATTTGTAGCAACATCTATCCATACTTATTATTTGTACAGTTGGTGCATCTTTGCAAAATAAATATATGTCCTCTAAATGTTTGCCATTTAATAATGGACATATAGTACAATAAATATAGTACAATAAATGAGGACCCAGATTGTTGGGGGCAATTAAGCTGACTTTGTAATAATGCCGCTTGGGGTGTGTGTGTAAGCCCTAATAAGCAGGCATATACATAGAATGAAGGCTACTGCTAAGCTTGTAAGCTGCCCTGAGTCTTCGGAGAAGGGCGGGATATAAATGGAATTAAAATAAAAATAAAAAAAATAAAAATAAACAGAAATGTAGTCTGGCAAAAAAAATATAACCTTCCCAATGCAGTTTAATGGGGATCTATAGAAGTTATTGGCACCGCTCACATTATTCTAGATTAGAAGCATTCCCCATAATGCCAACCCCACCATCCAATTCTTTCTAATGAAAATATTGCACCCCATCACACCTGAACATTACTTTAATACATTAGCAGTCACCACTCTTCACAAACTGTATTAGTAGAGTTATGGGGGTCGGCACCTACCCCCTTATCCTCATCCTCCTCATGCTGTTCAAACGGGCATGCTTCTGTTGAACTCACCAACCGTAAGGTCTTCAAAAAATCTCGCTCCCTTGGCTAATAAACACAGACAGGAGATAGGAGAGCAAAGACACAAGACAGACCACAAATGAAAAGAAGAATATGAACAGAAGAACATAATGAAGGGAGTAAGTGCCAAGCAGAGGAGAGAGGAATGTTCACAATGAAAGGAAAGGACACGATATCAGAGGGGAATGTTAGACAATTACAGTGGGAGCAATACTGTAACACAATTATTTTTAATTAGAAAAAGAATATTTAGCATCCCACACATGTTGGAGGATTTTAAAAAAAAATCGTAAAAATGAAAAGACAACTGGCTTTAGAAAAAATACGGTAGTTTTTCTAGAGCAGGGGTAGGCAACCTCGGCTCTTTTATGACACATGGACTTCAACTCCCAGAATTCCTGAGTCAGCATAGCTGACTCAAGAATTCTGGGAGTTGAAGTCCATGAGAGTCATAAAAGAGCCGAGGTTGCCTACCCCTGTTCTAGAGGAACAACCAAAAATATTAGATTATTAATTATGAGACATTCTGATCTCTCCCCCTCCCCCACCTCCCACTTATGGAAACAATGCATTAAAGAAATGCTGAACTAAGGTAAGAACAAATATCAATTAAATCTGTAAAACGGTTATATTAAAATTAAGGAACTCACTAAAGTATCTCCTGAAAGGACTTCCAAAAGAGAAATCAAGTTATGTCCATCTCTCAGATCTTCATACAGGTCATTGACATGCTTGCGAACCTATAAAGAAAATGAAATTAAAAGTCAGTGTGTTGTCTCATTCCAGGAGAAGTATTTGTATACACTCCCACTGATTGTAGTAACATTTACACTAAGGTAGGTGTAGAAAAGACTACAGTCTTACTGTAATAAATTGTGTTGCAAAGCCTAGGCCCTAGGGCAGGGGTCTTCAAACTTGGCCTTTTTATGACTTGTGGACTTCAACTCCCAGAATTCCTCACTCAGCAGGTCTGGCTCAGGAATTCTGGGAGTTGAAGTCCACAAGTCATAAAAGGGCCAAGTTTGAAGAGCCCTGCCCTAGGGAATACACACTTACTGACGTCCATCTTAATGTATAGAAAAATACGGCTCCTAGAATATAATTTCCATATTATCATCACTTGAAATTTTCATTCCCCCAACGAAGAATTCAAAGTAAGACTATGGGATACAATAATGCATAAATACCATCTCAGCATTACTGCAATTAGCATAAAAAGTCCTTGAAACTGAGAAGAACCATGCCTATTGTTTATACGATTAGCAGTTAATGAAGTAAATTATTTTTCTATTGAATATTAAAGAATACACTTATTATATTTTACATCTAATAAAAATATATTCCTTAGAATGTATGGTTTTACTGTGCTTCTCAAAAGTGAAGAAAATGATTGTAGAAGTAAAGGTGAAAATTATTGCTTTATGGTTTACAATGCAGTTAATTTACTTGGACCCTGAACTAGTCCTTCCATTAATATTACCAAGGAGCCTACTTACAGACAGAGTGCTATTTGCAATTCCTTCACACACCCCACTATTACAGAGAACACACCAGTCTTCCAGATCAGATTCTTGGGAGCTCTGGAGGATTTAAAGGATATGGGGAATGGACAAAAGTCACACACATACAGATCTCTGCTAGTAGGATTGCCCGTGAACATGCCCTTTAGTCACACTATGTTTCAGCCACTGGAGAAATTCAGAAACACAGCTAACTTATTTAATTCTTTAGAGGTGTGTGTGTGTGTGTGTGTGTGTGTGTGTGTGTGTAACATATTCCAGATTATATATACTTATTATTAGGTGAAAACCATAGCCTCAAAGTATAACCTAACCACTTATTTTTAGGAGCACGGTAGCTCGAGTGGTTGGAATGCTGGGCAGGAGGTTAGCAAGCCTGTGTTCGAGACCCAAGAGCTGCCGTGGGGCAGGGTTGAGCTCTAGTCCTTCACTCCAGCTTCTGCCAGGGACATGAAAGGAGTCCCCAATTGGGCATCCCCAGGGCAACGGTGATGTCACTGGGTAATCCTTTTAATCTGGAAATGCCTTGGTTCTTCTGACACAAGTGCAACTATTTATTTCAATACAAATATGAGATAATTCATGTATCATATCCAAGAAACATAATGAAGGGAGTAAGTACCAAGCTGAGGAGAGAGAAATGTTCACAATGATAGGAAAGGACATAAGAGGGGAATGTTAGACAGCCTTCAGTCACATGTGGCCATATGTTACATTCCTTGATAATGGTGAAGAGGATGGTACTAGTTAGCTTTAGCACAGTTTGGGCATCATGACACAAGCACAACCAAATCTCAGTTTTATTCCAAGTATGTTCTTTTTATTCTATTCAAGTTAGGATTATCTTGCAAACTGGCTTACTGTTGCCTGTAAGTAAGAAATAAACGCAGTCTGCCGATACACCTAGACTACACAGCTAAAGCTAAATTATTATAGACCAGAAAAGTGAAATTAGTTTTCTATTTGCATTTAAAACAGAAATGGGATAAAAATAAATTAATTGTGACAACCCCTTGGCAATTTGAATTTATTGAATAATTATTCCTTCTGATAACAGCCTAATGAATATGCAAGTACTACATCCACATGAATATCTTCCTACATTAGAAGAAAGCAAATACGTACATTGTGTGTGTGTGTGTGTGTGTGTGTGTGTAGCAGAGCCTTCTGGTTTTATACTTTACTCCTCTGGCAATGACACTAAGAACTTCATTCCCACAACAAAGCCTAATGCTTCCACTGCTTTCCACCCTAACCTCCAAGACAGAATATGCTATCTATTTATCCATACAGTCCAATAAAAATCCTTCACCCAGAGTACAGGGCAGATCTCTAATTATTGTAAAATACAGATTCCCCTACAAGAAGTAATATAAAAAATTACAATAACAGTATCAGCCTACGCCAGGCATGTCAAACTGCCGGCACGTGGGCCAGATGCATCACACCAAAACCACGCCTACCCCCTTGCTGGCAATGGGGAAAAAGTCGTGATACGTCGTGTGATGTCATGTGACGTCACAAGTTCGACATGCCTGGCCTAAGCTGAATACCTATCCATCAAGACAGAACAAGGATGAAAGCTCTTTGGCTTATTGTAGAATATTTTGTTGTTCTTCTGAGTCCTTGATTAAGCAAGATGTTTAATAAGAAAATAATGGCCAGGCCTTCCTTCCCTTCCCTTTATTTATTGCTACCGCTTCTAGTTGCTTTTTCATAGGCAGAGGTGAGTTCTGTCTCTTATCTATATCTTGAAGAATTTAAAAAAGAAATCCTTGTGTATCTTGGGAGACTCTGAAGGGAGGAACATGCTTGCTAAATGCCATAAACAGCATATCAAGACACTGACTAAGGAAGAGGTGACAGCCAGCAGCATTCACAGATTGGTTTTACGTAAAGACAAAGACCAAATAGGGCTGATCCTCTTGACGGAACAGTGTTCCCATACCCCAATGGACCAGCCACTGCTCTGTAAAACTGCTTGCTCCACCTGGTTCAAAAGCCTTTTTTCTCAAGTAAGCAGTTCAACCTTGAAAAAATAAGTTTTTCCTCTTCTGCTCGTTGGGACACTAGTGGGAGACATTAAGCAGAAGGTAAAGTTCCAACATCTGATAAGACTGGAAAAACAAACTAAAAAATAATATTGTATTTTATTTTATTTTTGCTTTCTATACCCACCTCATGAATAATGATTTGAACTGGTAAACAAGGCAAGGATGCCAACAAAACCACTAATGAAATCCATGGGAAATATAAAGCAGGCTGAAGGAATCTGTTCAATCCCTCAAGGTTTATTGTGACACTCTCGACAAATAAACTATGTGTTGCCTGGGGCAAGCAGGCTTGTGCAACAGCGATAGCACAGCTGGGTTTTAGAAGGCTTGGCAGTTTGGCTGGAGCAAGAATCCCAGCCTTTAGGGAGAAGAGAGTAATTTATATTGAAGCTGAAGGAGAGGACGTGCATCAATAATAAAGAAAAAATATTTAAGCAATGCAACAACAAAAAAATCCTACAGAAAACAATGATGGCAATTCACAAATGTGGGAAAGATTACAAAGCAGAGTTTGGCCACACATAAAGAAGTTAACACTTAGTTTACCTGGGACAAAGTTAATAGACAGGGAATAAATATGTACATTTATTATATTTATTAAAATAAAACATATTAACAGAAAAGTATGTCCGTTCTCTTCTAAAAACAGCAATATACGACCCCTCGTTCAGCTCACAAATAAAGATTATCAATGGATCCAGCTTATGATAATATATGAATTGGCTATGTTAAAATATTGCAATAAAAATAGTTTATTATTTAGCGATTTAAGTAACCACTAAATGTTCCACTTTTCTTTTAGGAGCTCAAGACAGTCCATAAAGTGTGCCCTGTTTTTCTTCACTGCAACAATTTTGTGAGTTTAGGCTGAGACAAAGTGATTGATCCAAAGTTACCTCCATGGTTGAAGGTGGAATGTAAAAGCCATCTTCCTTAGTTCTTATTTTGCTCCTAGCTCATGCCTGTCACTTTATTAACTTCATTATACTTCTAATTCCAGCCAATTTCATTGACACAACCAATTTATTTCAAGCAATGGAAAACGGGCTGATGGGGCTATTTTGTACATTTGTGTACTTAAAAGGCTTATTCTGGGATTTCTTTGAATTTTTTATATATATTATCTCCTAGTCAGAGGAAGGTAATATTTTAAATTATCCTTGGTGGGATGTAAGCAGTGTTCATAGGAGACCTGAATGCTTATCAGGATTTCCTCAAGGAGAAAATGGGTCATTCCAACTTCAAATTTTAATATGATTGAAGGATTTCATAGCCAACCAACAGAATTTGTAAAAATAAACATTATAAAAATGGTGCTGTATTATTTTTTTGAAAGAAGACTTTGTTGGTTGGTTACCTACTTGAATCAGTAAACACATTATAAGGGAATATGTATACTATAAAATTATGTTGTATGATTGTAGTTGGCATATTATATGAACCTGTTGTGATTTGTAAGCCACTGTGAGCAACATACTGCAAATTACCATGCTCCAAACTCAGCAATATATGAGCTTGATAAGTAATTGATTTAAAAAATTGTGACTTTCCATGAATCCAATCATTTCTGGCTTATTAGATGTATGAGGTTAAAACTAGGCTATCCACAGATGATCATCTGATATCTGATTCAAAGCTGGAAGAAGGAAATAGACTTATTAATATTTTTGTTTTTATTTATTTGAAGATGAACACAACAAACACCCCCAATACAAATTAAACAGAACCATTAATACACAATGGTACTGTAAAAACAATCCTCATGCAATTTAAAAGAGCTAGTGAAAGATGTAATTTTAACACCTTTTTTGAAGATGAAGAACAAATCCAGTCCATGTCCATTGCAACCAGTGTGTGGTTCACTGACTTGATTCTGGTTAAATCTAGTTTAACTCCAGTGTTAAATCATAAAAAATGTAACCTTGGCAACCATCTCTTTTGCTATTCTGGATTATTTTCAGCTAGTAGAGGTCAATAATATGGAGAGACTTATTCTGTTAGGAGCAGGGGAGGGGCTCAGTGTCCTAAATGGATCATTTCAACTTTATGAATCCCTGATGACTGCCACCTTTTTTCCTCAATTTAATCAACCAGGACAATAAGAGGCACCATGATTAAAGGGGATGACTCATGTATTTTTGTGAGTAGGATGTGTTCCTTCATGCCTAAAGGAGGCAGTTCTAAGCCTCTGAGGCAGGGGTAGGCAACCTCAGCTCTTTTATGACTAATGGACTTCAATTCCCAGAATTCCTGAGTCAGCTGACTCAGGAATTCTGGGAGTTGGAGTCCATGAGTCATAAAAGAGCCGAGGTTGCCTACCCCTACTCTGGGGGAGAGAAGCTTCCTTGATACAAGATGGCTATGTAAGGTCAAACATTTAATTTCTAGGAAAGGGGACTGGAAAGATGATGGCTTTATAGCTTCTGACAAATTTGAGCTAATAAAGTGGATTGAATGACCACTTTGATCAAGATATAGAACTGAAATGATATCTTCACCTTGAGGCATGACCTATATTTGCAAATAGATATGAAGGATGCAGATAACCATAGCTTTCCTGCAGAAGCCTCTGCAGCAGGGTTGTCAAACTGCCGGCCTGCCGGCCGGATGCATCACAAGGAAACCGCACCCACCCCATTGCCAGCAATGGGGGAAAAGTTCTGATACGTCATGTGACATTGCAAATTTGACATGTCTGCTCTACAGGATCTGATGCTTTTCTCCTTTCAGCTTCACATCTTTCATAAGCGCATCTGAAGTCACAACACATCACAAAAGAATAGCACTTGCAGCACAACGTTGCATTAGTCATCCTCTCCACTGACCTGCAGATGCCTCTGCTCTAGGCTTTTTGGAGATTTTCATTTTAATTAATCATGATACCCTGTTTGACACTGCTGACCTGTAGTAGTGTTCCACAACATTCCTATCATGCTACATGTCTTGCTACACATGCTGCTCAATATATCTAAAAGTCCACAGAAGAAGTCCACTGAAGGTTAGAAGCGAGGTGCAGGTGGTCCTAGACTTATGACCACAATTGGGACCGAAATGTTAGGCGCTAAGCAATATAATCATTAAACAAGTCATTGGACCAGATCTCATTTTACAACTCTTTTTACCGTAGCCTTAAGGAAATCACCACAGTTAAGCAAATTATGTGGTTGTTAACTGAATCACACAATTGTTAAGCAAATTCAGCTTCCACAAATTCAGAATCATGTGACCACAAGAAGCTACAACTGTTGTAAATGTGAGCCAGTTGCCAAACATCTGAATTGCAATCACGTGACCCTGGGGATGGTAGGATGGTTGTAACTTTAAGGACAGCCTGTAAGTCAATTTTCATGAGGCCACTGTAACTTTGAATCATCATTAAATGAATGGTTGTAAGTTGAGGACTAACTGTGATGGAACACCTAGCTCTACTCCATCGCAACAACTAATTCCAAGGAAACAATCAGTACTTCATTTCAATAAGAGATTAGATGAGGGAAAACCAGCTGAAATTAAATCCAAGTAAAACGGAGGTAGTGTTCATCAGTAAGAAACTGGGGACTGAGCTTTAATCTGAGCCAAGTGTGTGTTCACCCTGAAAGAGCAGATTTAAATTTGGGAGTGTCCTCTATTGGATGCACAGTAGCAGCAGAGATAAGGGACACATGGGCCCAGTTAGGGTTACAACTAGCTACAACCATTCACAAGTAGTCAGATTTGGCAATAATTATCCCAGATCAGCTATAACAATTACTGCAATGCGCTTTTTGTAAAGCTATCTTAGAAAAAGCCCTAGTAGTTGCAATCAGAGCAAACTTCAGCGAGTAATGGTAAATATTTTTTCTATACAGTTCAATTCTTGGTGGTTATATATTCATGTGGGATAAAGGGTTGCCACTGTTTTCTCCCAGGATGTTTTCCTAACCTAGTTTACATCCCTGGGATTTCTTTATTGCTTCCCATATTATCCATATTGCTGCCATCAGTGGAAGATATAGGAACTGCTGGTGGCTGTACTGAAGAATTGCATTAGCTGCCAGTTATTTTCCAGATACAATTTAAGTTATTTGATGTAAACTTTTAAAGCCTTAAAATAGCCTGGCTATTATCTTTTTGTGGTTATATTTTAAAAGTTTTAACTGTATATTTCTAATGCAGAAAGCTGCCCAGTCTTTTGGAGTGGCTGCCATAATAAATTTAATTCCAGATACTCGTTTGCTGATGGTAATTGAGAATGGGAATTCCATCACTAAGTGACATGGTTGTAAGGTGCAACATCACACAACTGTTTTGACTTATAAAGGCGCCTTTGGCAGTCCCAGTTGCCAGTATTAGACAAATCCCACATGATACCAGGATCATCTGGTTGCCATCTGCAACCTCCCATCAGCTTTTCCATTGGCTTTGCTTGTCAGAATCTGGCAGTAAAAGTTGCAAATCACAAACATACGATCATGAATTGGTCTACCTCAGAAGGCTGATATATGAGGACCCATCATAAATCCCTCTCATTCAGCACCATCACAACTCTGAATAGTTGCTAAATGAGTGGACTAAGGGAGAACTACTTGTAATAATGACATTAATAATATAGGTACTGAAAAAATCTGCATAATGGGTGTGGCAGCATTTACAGACAGGAGAGTAGAAGAGAAAGACCTGAAGAAGGGGAAAAACTACAATGACCTACAAATAGAAGTAAAATGCCTGTGGCAGGAGAAAGCAAAGGAGGTGCCAATAATAGCAGGCAGCTTGGGTGTAATCCCAAAAACAACTGGAGCACTACTTGAACTTAATTGGCATTGACAAATTCACCATCAGTCAATTGCAAAAGGCAGCTTTTACTAAGAACAGTTTACATCCTGCAATGATACTTTTTATATCCTCAAACATCAATATCTACCTATCCCAGATCTTTTATCCATCAATAGATGGATAAAAATGCCAAATCCAGTCTGAATATCTGGCTGATTGAGTAGCAAACCATAAAATAAAATAGGAAGAAAATGCTTCTCCTGCTACAAATCCCAGGTGCACCGAGTTTTGGAAAAGAAACTGGTGCACGGATGCTATGCACTCCAAGTAGCTGATGCTGGGTGAGAAAGCCTCATCTGCAAACTATGAAATGCATTCCCTCTGGTGTTTTACAAAAACATTTTGCAAAATCTGCAAAGATGCAGATTTCATCTTTTATCGGGCTTCATCAATTTTAAAATTTTTATTTGTGTTTTTTTTTTAAAAAAAAATTATAGTGAATCTCCATTCCCAAAGAGGGTTGAGAAGCTGATATGCTATTGGCTAGCAAAAGCAATTCAAGATCATCATAGGAGAGAATGCTTAAAGGAAAACAAAATCTAATCACAATAAGGGTATCAGCTATATTCTGCGGCTGATACTGCAGGCTCTTATTATTGTCAAAGAGGCTTCTGGAGTTAAGGCAGAGAACCAAATTAGCCCAGAGAGAAAAACATTCCAAATGTTACATCCATATATTTCAGATTTCAGGATTACAGAGCAAAACAACCAACAAAACCAAGCAACAAATATCAGAACAAAAGATGAGCAGGGTGAAGCTAATTTGATTCTGGGCTTCTGTCATCCAAAGAATATTTTCTCACTGAAACTGAGCGGCAATTCCCCCTTCCCCTTTGTTAAGAGAAGTCAGGTACTTTTGAAAAATCCTACATTAAAAAAAAGTGAAGGACTCCCTTGAGTCAAGTTGGATTGCATGGATTCCTTCCTTTCCTTCTCAGCATCAGCCAAGATTGGCTAGGTGCTGCCATCTGCTGTGTCATCAAGAACACTACATGAATACCTCACCCTCCCAAACAGTTACCTACCAGTTATTTCTAGGTATACCGCTTTATTGTATCATAGCGGTATCACTTAACTCCACCGAATAAAAGAAAAGTGCTGCAGCCAGAGATAAATTCCACAGTTCACTGTGTGGATTAGCCCTAATCAGAACCTTTACGATATAAGGTAAAGGTAAAGGTTCCCCCGCACATGCGTGCTAGTCGTTTCCAACTCTAGGGGCCGGTGCTCATCTCCGTTTCAAAGCCGAAGAGCCAGCGCTTGTCTGAGGACATCTCCGTGGTCATGTGGCCGGCATGACTAGACGCCAAAGGCGCACGGAACGCTGTTACCTTCCCACCGTAGTGGTCCCTATTTTTCTACTTGCATTTTTACGTGCTTTCGAACTGCTAGGTGGGCAGAAGCTGGGACGAGTAACAGGCGCTCACTCTGTTACGCGGCACTCGGGATTCGACCCGCCAAACTGCCGACCTTCCGATCGACAAGCTCAGCGTCCTAACTCACTGAGCCACCGCGTCCCTAAGATATAATCATGTGCAAACATTCAGAGCTTATTGTGTAATATGCATACACCATTATGGACTTTTCCCACCCTATGCAAATATTAATTCCAGCCTTGGTTCATTCAGTCTTGCCCCTCTCCTCGCCAAGTAAAGCCCTGTCACCTTCATCACATTGGGCATACTAATTTTGATCACAATATTAACAGAGGAAATGCAATTCATGGGCGCTTCTCATCAGCCCAGGCCTATCCTATCATTTAATTCAATTTTTTGGTCAGTCTGGAAATCAGTATTTCTAACTATTCTGATACATAACTGGCTCTTAAGTAGAAACAAAGAGCCAATTAGCCCTTCCAGAAAATTATAATAAAAAAACAATACAGGTAGTCCTCAACTTACAACCATTTGTTTAGATACCATTCGAAGTTACAATGGGACTGTAAAAAATGACTGCTGAAACTCAGGACTGTTGAAGCATCCCATTTGTAAGCTTCCCAGCTGGCTTCCAACAAACAAACAAAGTCAATGGGGGAAGACAGATTCAGTTAATGATTGCCTTCAGTAATTATCAAGTGCAGTGATTCGCTTAACAGCTGTGGGTGAAAAGTTTATAAAACAGAGCAAAACTCACTTAACTGCCTTGCTTAGCAACAGAAATGTCGGGTTCAGTTGTAGTTGTAAATCGAGGACTACCTGTATTTGTAATCTGCTTGTATTTGGTAATGAAAAACTTACGACTTACATGTAATAGAGGCTTCACTTTCTTAGGGTCTTGTGGAAGAACAGGGTAGAACAACAGCTAATGACCCGGTCTACTATAGAGAGCATCCTCTCGTATGGTATTGTGGTTTGGTATGCTGGTCTGACAGCCGTGGACAGGAAAGTATTACAGAGGGTGGTGAGCACAGCACAAGACATTGTGGGCTGTTCCCTGACACCACTGGATGACATCGCCAGGGCTCGTTGCCTTGGAAGAGTGAGGAAGATTCTCAGGGATGACTCACACCCTGGACGGTATCTCTTTACTCTCCTACCATCGGGTAGAAGATATAGGAGTATAGCCAGCCGTACCAACAGGCTGAAAAATAGCTTTTATCCGTGGGCTGTTAGGCTTTTGAATGGGATATAATCTCTGTGAATTTATGAAGAATTGACTTGGGAGGCCGGTGTGTGGTGTAGTTGGTTCACATGGTGTGGTAGGATGGAGGGTTTGTTGTCACTGTGTGTTGGGGGGAGGGAGCACGGGGGGAGGCTCAGCTAATCTCAATGTACACATGTTGTACTTTGACAATGAAGGTTTATTAATAGAACAGACATTTTAGGGATATTGGCAGGGTTCGTAGTCCACACCAAGGGATGGTTTTTCAAAGGCAGACCGGTCTTTGCAAACTGATTGCTGCACATCATATTATGTTATTGTCTGGGAATTAGATTTTTTTATTTCCTTAAATAAAAATAATATCACACTGCTGTGTATGTTCTATCGGAGGGCATTCAAATCTATTGTGACCTTATTTTTGCTTGATAAAATTCTAGTAAGGAACAAAGGTTTTTTTCCTGTGCCTCCGTAGAGTATTTATAATCTGAACAGTCAATTTTTACAGTCAGATTTTAATTCTTAATAACTACTAGAAGCAGAAGTGACAAGTGAATAGAGTGCACTGTGGAGAAAGCAATGAAAATGCTACAGCATATACTGTATGGTGCACGTAACAAGAGATACAAAAGAATCTTTTCTCTTGTTTCCCTGTTTCCAATAAATAAGTAGTAATTTGTTGTTCCAGATTGAAAGTGCTTCAGGACAGATGGGTTCCTTCCTCATAGCACCATTTTGATTTCATTTTAATAGAATGCTTCAACATCTGGCACCTCTACTCCAGGAAAACCTGAGCCAACGAGAAAGACTCCAGCTGCAGGGAATATGTCTTGTCATATTAGGTGGGGCAGAGGTTTTCTTTCCTGTTTCAATGTTCCTGTCAGATGTCAGGCTCACAGAGCTATCAAACATAAAAAGGTAAAGGTTCCCCCGCACATGCGTGCTAGTCGTTTCCGACTCTAGGGGCCGGTGCTCATCTCCATTTCAAAGCCGAAGAGCCAGCGCTTGTCCGAGGACGTCTCCGTGGTCATGTGGCCGGCATGACTAGACGCCAAAGGCGCACGGAACGCTGTTACCTTCCCACCGTAGTGGTCCCTATTTTTCTACTTGCACTTTTACGTGCTTTCGAACTGCTAGGTTGGCAGAAGCTGGGACGAGTAACAGGCGCTCACTCTGTTACGCGGCACTCGGGATTCGACCCACCAAACTGCCGACCATCTGATCGACAAGCTCAGTGTCCTAACCCATTGAGCCACTGCGTCCCACATCAAACATACCCGGACTTAAATAAATAAACTTGGATTTATTTCATGCTCCTCCACCGGTCTGTGCACCTTACACAATAAATGATCAGTGATGTATTGTAATGGCATCTGCAACCTTCTGGAATGTGATTACCATCTTCAAGGTCAAAGCCAAAATTTATAAAACTATACCTGTGCAATGCCCAATTTCCCTATTTTGTCTTCTAAAATTGCTGCCACTGGCTAGAACTAAGCCTGTGCCTGCAATACAGTCAAATGTGTTTTTGTGTATGCAGATATGCATACCTGCCAGAAAGCACAACAGAAGGCAGGCAGGGCCTGGATAAAAAAATATCAACTGAATCAATCAATACTGATTAAGTTAATAAATAAGGTGCCCTATTTATAAAAGTCCTTTATTCTCCACCAGCACTTACTGCTCATTCTTTGACACATACAGAAATTACTCTGGTGACTCATATGCACAAAGGAAGAAGGGTTTAAAAAAAAACACCAGGATGGATGTAGGTAAGCTGCTTCTCTAACAGCTGGAAGTTTAGAGAAAGAAGAGGGGAAAAACTGGCTGAAAAAGAAAAAAGGGGAAAAAGAAACTAGGAAAAGAAGAAAAGTAACATCCTCTTTAGGTACTAGAGAATGTGTTAATATAGAGCAGATAAAGGAGGTGTCTTCAAAAGCACCTATACCTTTTTCATCAGTAACAGACTGCGGTCACCTACTCCCAACTATTCCTTTGTTTCTGATATCTCCAAAGTCAGAGTAGAACAAAAAAAAAAAGCACGTCTTTCTCACTGGTAAATATACAGGGTTAGATTAGCCTAATGAGGAACACGGCTGCCCATTTTAACCACACATCCACTGAGTTAAAAAAAACCTCTTCTAAACTGTGCTCCAAACTAAACTAATATATAAACAACTTGTTGGTAAGAAAACTTATTTCTGCAGCAGTTGAGCCATCTACATGAATTCTGTCTTTTCATGATCAACCCAATCCAAAACAAATTAAGGAACAAACTATAAAAGCTATTTCTTAATACATTGGTTAGAATGTCTGTTGGAACTATAATCAGAAGATTTACCAGGCTTTGTAGCTATGAGATTCCCCTCCTCTCTTATTTATTTCCCTGGTTGACATCTGTATCATTTTTCAAATCTAAAGCCATTCCCAAAGCTATTATGGGCCAGTCATATAGAAGATGAGGAAACAGCTGTGTTTTAGACCAGGGGTTCCCAACCCACTATCTGTGGACCAGTACCGGGCCACAGCATGACAGCAACCGGTCCGCACAAACAAGCAAAGCCCCATCCGCAGGATGCAGGTAGCACACAAAACCACACATTCTCCGCTCTGCGGAAAAACCTTTCTCCACGGACCTGGTCCCTGGTGCCCAAAAGGTTGGGGACCTCTGTTTTAGAAAAGTGATAGGAACCAGGAAAATTTCAGAGAAAAATAATTTTTAAAAACCTCTCCCTCAACTCTGATTCGGCAAACCTTTATAAAACACCCACACGTTTTTACACACACACACACACACACACACACAGAGAGAGAGAGAGAGAGAGAGAGAGAGAGAGAGAGAGAGAGAGAGAGAGAGAGAGAGAGAGAGAGAGAGAGAGAGAGAGAGAGAGAGAGAGAGACTGTATATACAAAAAAAGATTCCTGAACTTTTACTGAAGTTTTATATCCTTACTATAATTGGAGCAAAAATAAGTAAATAATTTGTATGCCCCCATGTTTGTTTCAAAAATGAGACATTTTCATATGTAACTGAAACATATAAATAAGAAAACATCAGTCTTTTAACCAGGAGAAAACTGCATGATATATTAAATGATAGATATTTCTTATCTATTTTTTTGATGTAACCAAACATAGAGCCAAGCTGGAATAAATATCACAGCTCATAAAGAAGTGGCAAGAAGTCAATATGTTTTTAGAGCTTAATCTGCATAATGCAGCACTATATAGAAAGAAACATCTCACTGAATAATGTATCAATTATTTTAAAGTCTTTCAGATGACTGTAGTTGGTAAAACAGCATACATGTTTCTGATAAAGTTAAGTAATAAAAGATTAATCAAAGTTTACTTCAATCAACACTTCATCACAAACTACCACTACAAAGAGAATAAATGAATACATTAATAGTACCAGACTGTTCAATTTTTAATGCACAGGGAAAAATGTTAATGTATCTATATAGATTTTTGTGCCAAAGATGCAGAGGACTGTGCATGCTTCATATATATAACTGTAATTTTGTATAAATTATTACACTTATATACTGCATGGCATAACACAAAATCTTATAACACAAATCCAAAGTTATACCCTGTGAACAATTTACAACAGCCCCACACCTGGCATAACTAACTTCCTTGACTACTCCAATGAAATCTGTATTGTTCTGCAACGTAGGACCTATCACAACCTCCCACCAGCACTAATTAAGGACTGGCATTGGGCAGCCTCCCTGGTCACATGATACAAATACGCAGTGCTCACAAAAAGGACTTTCTACTATGGAGAAATATAGGGGAAAAATTCATACAAGCATGAAGCCTTTTACATTGTCTGGACTCACAACACAGGTTAACTTTTTAGCACTCCTGAGAATCCTAAGAAATAAACCCATTTCAGACTCACTATTAAATACTCAACATAGCACACCCCAACAACTGTGATAAAGCACAAGTTGAGCTGCAAGTCTAACTGCTTCAATTGTAGAATCTTTTTGCCCCATGTGAATATTATGTCTTATCTGAATCCCCTACTTGAGAGTCAGAGGCCACAGTTCAGCCTTGTCGGCCCTTAGAGGTAGTCCAGACAAGGACAAACCATGAGGACTAGCACTACCTTTACTGTAAATTTACAGTAACAGAATCTTACAAGTCTGAAAGCCCCTCCTTTATTTTTACTTTCCAAAAGACTAGGGAAGGTGCTTCACGGGCTCATTTGCTTCTATGAGCTTAGGTAACCTTTGCATGATGGCGTCTAGGCTACACTTCTTCACCCTGTCTCCTAAAGTCTTTCCCATATATCATTACAGCATCCAGAAATTCTTCAGGACCAATGAAAATGACAGCAAAGTCAACAAAACTGATGTCAAGGATGAAACTTTGGCAGCTACATGCCTCTGCGTTTCAACTTGCCTTTAGATTAAGTGGGGGAGGTGTTACTTTCAAGTGGGTTAGATGGAAAAAACGAAACTTCTAAGATTCAGCTGAAGACCCCTAAGATTCAGCTAAAGCCTTTTCAAGGACACCAGAACAGATGAGGATTTGAAGCAGATGGTTCCCATAACAAAGTGACGTTGTGTATATGGACTATGTAAGATGTTGGGGGTTTGGCTGGGAAAATTATTGTTTAAGTCTATGAATTAGTGAAATAATAATAATAATAATAATAATAATAATAATAATAATAATAATAATAATAATAATAATAATAGTAGTAGTAGTAGTAGTAGTAGGAAGGGACCTTGGAGGTCATCTAGTCCAACCCCCTGCTCAGGCAGGAAACCCTATACCATTTCGGACAAATGGCTGTCCAGTCTCTTCTTAAAAACTTCCAGTGTTGGAGCATTCACCACTTCTGGAGGCAGGTTGTTCCACTGGTCAATTGTTCTAACTGTCAGGAAGTTTCTCCTTAGTTCTAGGTTGCTTCTCTCCTTGATTAGCTTCCATCCATTGCTTCTTGTCCTGCCTTCAGGCACTTTGGAAAATAGCTTCACTCCCTCTTCTTTGTGGCAGCCCCTCAAATATCAGAACACTGCTATCATGTCACCCCTCACCCTTCTCTTCATTAAACTAGACATACCCAATTCCAGCAACCTTTCCTTATGTTTTAGCCTCCAGTCCCCTAATCATCTTTGTTGCTCTTCTCTGTACTCTTTCTAGAGTCTCAACATCTTTTTTACATCTTGGTGACCAAAACTGGATGCAGTATTCCAAGTGTGGCCTTACCAAGGCATTGTAAAGTGGCATTAATACTTCACTTGATCTTGATTCTATCCCTCTGTTAATGCAGCCTAGCACTGTGTTGGCTTTTTTGGCAGCTGCAACACACTGCTGGCTCGTATTTAAGTGATTGTCCACTAGGACTCCGAGTTCACTCTCACAGTTACTACTATTGAGCAAGATACCCCCTACTATACCTGTGCATTTGTTGTTGTTTTTTGCCTAAATGTAGAACCTTACTTTTTTCACCACTGAATTTCATTTTGTTAATTGCGCCCAGTGTCCAAGCCTGTCAAGATCTTCTTGTATCTTAAGCCTGTCTTCTGGAGTGTTGCCTATTCCTGCCAGCTTGGTGTCGTCTGCAAATTTGATGAGTTCCCCATCTATCCCCTCGTCCAAATCGTTGATGAAGATGTTGAAGAGCACTGGGCCCAGAACAGAGCCCTGGGGCACCCCACTACACACTTCCTTCCATGTAGATGCAGTTCCATTGAGGACCACACACTAAGTACGGCCAGTCAGCCAGCTACGAATCCATTTGGTGGTGATGCTATCTAACCCACATTTTTCTATCTTATCAAGTAGTAGGTTGTGATCTACTTTATCAAATGCCTTACTGAAGTCCAAGTAAATTATATCCACAGCATTCCTCTGATCCACTAATTTTGTCACTTAGTCAAAGAATGCAATAAGATTTGTCTGGCATGATCTGTTTTTGACAAACCCATGTTGGCTTTTAGTAATGGCTTTGTTTGCCTCTAGGTGTTCGCTGATTCGTTGTTTGATTATCTTTTCCAGAATCTTCCCAGGTATTGAGGTCAGGCTGATAGATCTGTAGTTTCCTGGATCCATGTTTTTCCCCTTTTTTGAAGATGGGAACTTGTTGTTGTTAGTTGCGAAGTCGTGTCCGACCCATCGCGACCCTATGGACAATGTTCCTCCAGGCCTTCTTGTCCTCTACCATTTTCTGGAGTCCATTTAAGCTCACGCCTACTGCTTCAGTGACTCCATCCAGCCACCTCATTCTCTGTCGTCCCCTTCTTCTATTGCCCTCAATCTTTCCCAGCATTAGGCTCTTCTCCAGTGAGATGGGAACTACATCAGCTCTTTTCCAGTCCTCTGGTAGTTCCCCAGTGCTCCAGGATCTTTGAAAAATATAGTTCAGTGGTTCTGAGAGCACATCTGCCAGTTTCTTGAGAACCCTGGGGTACAGTCCATCTAGTCCTGGTGATTTGAACTCATCTAGGCTGGACAGGTGCTCACTTAACATTTTCTTGCATATCTTAACTTGTGTTGGAACCTCAGAGTTAGTTTTGCTTCGACATAACACTGTATTCAATAAGTACGATTTTCAGAATGAATCTGGAGTTTTATTTGGATTCTTGAGCTGGATGTTGACAACTGAAAGGGCTGAATTTTGGAGATTTTCCCCCTCCAATTTTGGTGATACAAGGAAGAGCTGTGAGTGTGTGGATAGCCTAATCCTGATTTTCCCATAAACTTCAAGTAGCAATATCCTATACTGTGTTAGCTATCTGGGGATGAATATTGGGACATCCTGGGAGAACAATTGAGGTACTGAGATTTTAGTTTCTGGGTTTTTATGGTTTTGTATGAGCAGTCACGCATACAGTATATAATAATTTTAGATGGGTAGCATACAACTCTTAAATAAACCACATATATACACATGCAAAGGAGATAATGTCCCCCAGATACAGACAAACTCTATTACTGAAGGCATATGGCCAACATTCATAAGCATCTTTGAAGAATAGTATTCCTGTATTACTATTTTCTCAGAAGAAAAAGTACATAGTACTATAAACTCTTTGAGGAAGATGGGTGGTTTAGAAATGTGAAATACAAATAGGCAAAACACTGTGATTTTCCTTTTCCTGTCCACAGTGTTCAAGAAATCTGGGGATGAGACCTTGTTGAACAACAACAACAACAAAAAACATTCCTTGTTTCTGACACTGATTTAAAAATGTCTACTGTGCATGGTGGTTATTTATTTATCTTCACTATATTTTATTGTCTTTTTTATAAGGGCTTCTCCTGATTCAGATGTAACCCAGAGCTATATGTAATCATCAGAATGGTGACACTATGGTCTCTCCATCTGGTATGTTTGAAAAATATTCATCCGATGCTATCTGCTACGATTGGCACTGCAGACAGAAGCAGAACCATCAAAATGCCATGCCCTTTATCCCATCTCACAGATGTGGTACAGGAAGGCATCCTGGTCGAAGGCACAGGTAGTCCTTAAGACCACAACTGATCCCAAAATTTTGGTTGCTAAGTGAGACATTTGTTAAGTCAATTTTGCCACATTTTACAACCTTTCTTGCCACAGTTAAGTGAATCAGTACAGTCACGAAGTCAGTAAAGAGTTGCTAAGTAAATCTGGCTTCCCCATTGACTTTGCTTGAAAGGTTGCAAAATGAGGTCACATAACCCCGGGACACTGCAACCCATCATAAATATGAACCAGTTGCCAAGCCTATGAATTTTGATCATGTGACCATGGGGATGCTGCAAACGTTGTGTGAAAAACAGTGACTTTTTTCAATGGTGTTATAACTTCGAACAGTTGCTAAATGAATTGTTGTAAGTCGAGGACTACCTGTATTAACATGACATGGAATATTGAGTAATAATGAGTAATACTGCCTCTCTAAAGAAAACTCATCAAACAAGCTCATCAAACTAGATGACCAGGCTGGATCTAGAAAAACAGCCTCTTCCGGGAATGTTTGGAGCCGGATTGCCATCATCTTATCCTTTTTTGATATATTACAGAAATGTTCCATTCCATCCCAGACCACCTTGGTAAAACATTACGACATCCAATGTACTGCAAAGTTGAATGAATCTAAATATTCTGACCTTCAGGAGGTGCTGGTTTATCCATTTTGTGAATGTTTTCTTTTGTACTTTGTCCCGTTCATCTGGAAAAAGGAAAAAAGGAAAGAAAAACTAAAAGTCAGTATTTCTAAAATTAGAAGCTGGAAGTAACAATAAGAACAATGGAAAATAAATTGCTTTCCTTGCTTCAAATAAACTGATTTAAGGAGATGTAACTGCATATTTCCAATCAGACTTAAGGGAACTTCCCTCAAGTAACTGTATGTATTATTATTATATATTGTGTGTAATTAATAACATTCTGCAATCAATTAGACACAACAATGAAATTTTGAATTAGCCACAGTTCAGACATCAAATAAATTTAACTGGGAACACTTCCATCCTTATACCCACAACATCAAAATTTAGGGTATTAGCAGAATATACTTCGCAGATCTTTAAATCCACTTTCATTTGAAATACCATTATCATGCAATGAAACTAATTCACCAACTTCTCAAGCTTTGGGACTAACCCAAAATATGTGTGTCTGTTGTCATCATTTGAAGCTCCACTGACACTCTTATACCCAAATGAAATCTCACTTTATGGGAGTATGTATCTCTCAGTGGTCTTCAAGGCATCCTGCTGCCAATATTTAAAAACTCTTCCTTGCACTGTGTCTAAGAATGTGTACTGTGTTAAATGTGTATTCTTCTCTTTTGTCTTGCAGAACCCCTCCCCTCCAAAATTACATACAGAGAAATGTCAATAGTATCTTTTGAAATGAGAAATAGAGTTTAATTCGGAAAAGGGAATTGATCACAACTGGGATTAAATCTAAAGAAAAAAAATATTCATCCAATCTTTCCGTTTTCATACTTCTTGAAAAGTCTTAAGTCAACCAAAGGATTTTTGGAGTCAAAGATCGCTGCAGACGGAAACCCGGGCAGGATAATTTCATGCCATTAATTTCCTCAACTAAGCCTGAGAACTTTGCATTTTTTCCTATTTTCAGGAAAAAGCACTTCAAAATTATTGACAAGGAAAAAGACCAAAACTCATAACACAAAGTATCCTTTCTTTAAAAAAATACTACAGCTTGAAGGTAAGCGTGGATTACCATTTTGCAAATTTTTCTACAATAAACTTATAAGCTGAGCAGATAACCATATAATGCTGATATTGCCTGGCATCTGCAAAACAATAGAGTAACAGCAAATGTTATAAGATTCAAATAGTACATTTCAAATTTCTATATCCTGGGTACATATATGGTATGAAGATTGGATTCTGATAGAATTTCTACCGTATTTTCCGGCGTATAAGACGACTGGGCGTATAAGACGACCCCCTACTTTTCCTGTTAAATTATAGGGTTTGGGCTATACTCGCCATATAAGACTACCCCACTGCATACAAAGTCTGCTAGGATTGGGTGGGTCAGCTCTCCCTCCCTCCCTGCCTGCCCAGCCCTCCCTGTCTCCAAGACGCATTTTTTTAAAAAAAAATCCCATTTATATCCCGCCCTTCTCCAAAGACTCAGGGCAGCTTACAATCTAAAGCACAAATCAATGTGCTTAGCAACGTACAAAGTACACTTCCGGCATCCAGAGCCTGCCTGCGTTTCTTTAACCTCCACATGCTTCCGACTCTCGACAACTTCAGCGTTGTAAACCTTGCTGCTGTTAGTATCCTGGGTGACTCTTCTCCAAACCCCCTCTACCCCAACCCGGCTGAAAACGCTAACGTGCTCCCAGTGTGTGCCTATCCCTCTCCAACCCTCATCCGTATCTGGCTCCAGCGGGCTCCTCCACACGTCCCAGGGCCGCCCTCCAGCAGTCCCCGGCTCCGGTCCATCTGACACCGACGGAAAACAGCCGGCCCTTGCCTCCAGCGCGCAGGCTATAGCATGCAGTCCCGGCACAGGTCCGTCGGCAGGCAAGGTACAGCCAGCATGTTTTGTAGTGCCCAGGCTCCCTGTACGGCAAGGGCAGACTGGGCTGTCCTCCTGAGTCCCTGCGGGGTCCTCAGCAAAGCCCTGTGATGCAGGCGCATGCAAATGCCGTGAAGCAGCTGCTCGTCGGGTTTGCAGAGCCAGGAACTGGCGATCAGCTGATAGTTGGGCTTGCTAATTACGGGCGACCTCCTCCCTTGTTTGTCGGAGCGCCGGGTCATGGAGCGAGCCGTGTGCAGTGGGGGGGGTGAGTAGGTGAAGCAGGGCTTGTTTTTGGAACGAGACCCCCTGCGTAGTGTCGGGCCCGCAGGGCTCGACAACAGACAGCAATTTTGTGATTCTCTCCCCCTTCCTCCCCCCCTATCAATGAGCTGCCAAGGTTGCCTGTGTGTGTGTATGTGTGGAGGGGTGTTGCCTCTGGTTTTTCCTGTAACATCAGACAATAAAACTGCCCCTAACCCTAACACCCAGCGTATAAGACGACCCCCGACTTTTGAGAAGATTTTCATGGGTTAAAAAGTCGTCTTTTACGCCGGAAAATACGGTAATATAATTTTCATATGTCTACAGCTTGAAAATACCCAAATATATAGCAAAAATATAAACTGACTTTAATAAAAGAAAATTTAAAATACAGCTGAGGCAGAAATATGAAATAAAGTCAAATAAAGTAAAATATGTCATTCTAATAAAAGCTTACAATATTTTCCCGCCTAAGGACAGACATGTTGGAAAAAATATTAAACATAGCACAGGCATTTACTAATCCATACAACACATCAATGTATTCCTTTTGTCTAAGCAGCCATCACATTATTCTTGGGGAAAGAGGAAATTTTTTTCAAAATTTAGAAACATAATTTGAACTCTTTAATACTGATTAAAATTATATTTGCATGTGTATATGAATATCTGCGTAGTTGATAAATGACTCCTCCAGATAAGAAAAAAGTAATCCTTATTTTTAAACATAATTACAAATAATCAACTCATTGCTACAAGCTACATATTTATTTTGTGTTTCACAACAGGAATAGAGGTAGTCCTCTCTTATTGACTACAATTGGGCACAGAATTTTGGTCATTAAGTCGCTGCAGTCCATAAGAGTGTCTTCACATGACCTGACTTGATTTTATGACTGTTTTTACTATTATAAAAGTGAATAACAGCCATTAAGTGCAATAAATGATTATTAAGGGAACCATGAGATTGATAAGTGAATCTGTTTTTGTGAATGGGCATTTTTTGCAAGAATCAAGGAAAAAATTCTGTAAACTGGCAAAAAAGTCACAAATCATGGTCACATGACTGGAACACTGCAACCTGTCATAAATGTGAGCCAGTTGCTAACTCAAATACAATCATGTGACACGGGGGTGGGGGACATCGTAACTTTGACTGGTTGTTTAACAATCAGTTGTTAAGCCAGGACTGCCTGTACTGACAGGGTTTCATTGCAAGAGTGTTCCCTAACTTTAAAATCTATTTAATAAAATCCTATTAAATAAAAAGCACCACATTGGATATATTTCCCAATAGGGTTACAACATTTCCCAGTTATGATTAAGTTATAATTTATGATATTATAGGATTTGATTTATAATGTAACTTAGCTAGAAGCATACAATATGATACAAGTATTTGTATCAGTAAAATATACAAACATTAATCAATTAATAGGTGCTAACTATGAAGAAAGGGACGCAGTGGCTCAGTGGGTTAGGACACTGAGCTTGTCGATCAGAAGATCGGCAGTTTGGCGGGTCAAATCCCGAGTGCCGCGTAACAGAGTGAGCGCCTGTTACTCGTCCCAGCTTCTGCCAACCTAGCAGTTCGAAAGCACGTAAAAATGCAAGTAGAAAAATAGGGACCACTACGGTGGGAAGGTAACAGCGTTCTGTGCGCCTTTGGCATCTAGTCATGCCGGCCACATGACCACAGAGACGTCCTCGGACAAGCGCTGGCTCTTCGGCTTTGAAACGGAGATGAGCACCGGCCCCTAGAGTCGGAAACGACTAGCACGCACGTGCGGGGGAACCTTTACCTTTACCTTTTAACTATGAAGAATTTCCAATTTATCAAATTTATACAGGTGCCAATCTCACTGGAAATAACTGTGGGTCGCATACAACAACCAAAACCACAATATAATCTTATAAAAATATTTTAAAAGATTAAATCATTAAAAAAATAGATGATACAAACCATAAACTCAGAGATAACAGCAACCATATGTCACCTATAATAGGGGAGGCAACTAAAAATGTTGCCACTTTCCTGGGAGCCTGAAGTTTAAGGACTTAACCAAGTCTTGAGGAACTTCCAGAACATTAAAAATTATGGAGCCAATCTAAATAAGGGGTGATGGAATATTCTATAAGGTGGGTGCCACAACAGAGAAGGCCCAACATGTAGGTCTTTCACATAGCATGCCCTCTCTGCTGGATCTAATGGGATGGGCTGATGAAATTGGGGAACAGCAGTCCCCCAGATAAACTGGTCTCAAGGCCATGAAGGGTTCTTGAATTGGATGTGGAAACTTACCAGCAACCAGTGTAGTTTGTGCAGCCTAGGTGTGACATGTGCTGTCTTGGGGACAAACAGAACTGTCCATGCTACAGCATTCTGCACTATATCCAGAAGATTTAGAGGATATCCACAGCATCCCTCCTTGAGTGAAAGTTTTTGGACTAGGCTTTATATTAGTGTTTCTCAACTGTAACAACTTCCAAGATATGTGGACTTCAATTCCCAGAATACCTCAGCCAGCATGCTAGCTCAGGAATTCTAGGAGTTGAAGTCCATACATCCTAAATTTGCCACGGATGGGAAATATTGCTTTCTATGAAGCCAAGTGAAGGATCAGACTACACTTTTCCACAAGCACTTATTTAGTAAATTGATTACAATATAGCATCTTAGAGAACAATTTATAAATGTTTTAGATTTCAAGTTGAAACCTTGAAATTGAAAATTTAAATCTTATGTTCTAACTATAGTACTTCAGCGTACACTGCACCAATTTACACATGAAATGAGAGGTAATACAGTTCAGATTCAGAAAGCAAAACTCAACCCTGACCCATTAATGCAACCTGACCTAATAAGCCTATAAACATCTTCTAGACTGTCCCAGTTTGGGACTTTCCCTTCATTATATACAGTATGAGCAGGAATGTACTTTCCTTCAGCTTATATCCAAACATAAGAGAATGAGATCAGAAAATGACTATCTCAATACTGTATGTCATATGATTGGAATCCAGCAAATTACCTTCCTAAAAACCAGTCTTCTTCTAAGCCAGATTTCATTTCATTTCATTTCATTTTATTAAATTTATATGCCGTCCTTCTCCCTGAGGACTCAGGGCGGCTCACAACAATAAAAATTAGAAAACATAGAGTAAAAAATTTAAAAGAGAATTAAACAATAAATACAAAATTACAAAACAATTTAACCCAGTAAAAGCCTAATTAAAAATCGTAGTCAGTCCAGGCCCGCTTGTTTGAACAACCAGGTCTTCAGGTCACGGCGGAAGGACCGAAGGTCAGGGGCCGTCCGCAGCTCTGGAGGCAACTCATTCCAGGGGGTCAGTGCGCCCACAGAGAAGGCTCTCCCCCTGGGGGTCGCCAGCCGGCATTGCCTGGCCAACGGAACCCTGAGGAGGCCGACTCTGTGGAAGCGAACCGGGCGATGGGAGGTTGACAATGGCAGCAGGTGGTCTCGCAAGTAACCCGGGCCTAAGCCATGCAGGGCTTTAAAGGTTATTACCAGCACCTTAAATCGCACTCAGAGGGTAACCGGAAGCCAATGCAGCTCGCGCAGGAGTGGTGTAACATGGGAGTACCGAGATACTCCCATAAGCACCCGCGCGGCCGCATTTTGCACCAGTTGAAGCCTCCGGGTGCTTATATGGTTTGAATTCTGGTTTCTATTCAAATCACGGTTTGAAGAAAAATAATTTATATTTTGGTGCAACTGTGTTTAACAAAGAAGTGCAAGGTATTTAATAGGTGTTTTACAAAGCTACTGTCTTCAAAGTGATAAAATGCCCACAGACAGGCTTTGTTCTTTCAAGACTATCCCCAATTACTTTCACGTATTGACCCATCAAACGAATAATGTAATTTGTTTTAATGAATTTATTGGTTTTATTCATTTTATGGAATTTTGTAAATCACTGTTAACTCTTTATGGGGTTGGCAACATATACTTATCACAAATAAGTAAATGTAGCATTGAAAATCACTTTATGTTGCAGGCATTCTCAGAAGTGTTGCTTATGCACACCCATGCGTGCAGAGACACAACTAGGGAACCCTTCCTAGCAAGTGCACTGAGCCTCCTGGATGACGCAGCTGCTTAAGTGATGTGAAGTGGGGTGTCTTGCTTGCGCTACTGTATTTAATGAAGTTCTCTTTCTAAAGGTTTTAGGAGTAGCTTACCACTGAGCAGTACAAAAATGCCTAATTTACGTATTGTTCTGTACCAGCCTGCTACCGGCCCTGCAGAAAAGGCAGGGACAACCCCTTTTACAAGAAGGTAAGAGGCTGGAATTACACCTGCCAAATTTATTGCTACAAAAACAAATAGAACAAGACACAAACCAAGAAACAGAAGCTTTTCAAGTGGTTGCCTTCAGCAAACCAGCCCTCCCACGCATTCCCCCTTAAATACAGTTCAGGGCGTGGCTTCTCTCTGCCTCCTTCCGAGGAGCCCCATTGCCTTCCTCTGTTTACTCCTGATTGACTGCCTCCTGCGTCGGGCGTCCTTGAACAGGGCCAGCTGTGGGTCATCTTCATCCACACTGTCAGGCTCACACAGCTGGATCTGCGTCGTGACCAGATGAGAGGGGCCTGGCTGAGGACTCTCATCAAGCTCTTCAACACCCCCCTCCTCCTCCTCCTCTGAGTCATCCGACCCAACTGCCGAACCCACAGGCTGACCCTGAATCACAACACCTATTCCCTTATACCAGTGGTGGCGAACCTATGGCACGTGTGCCAGAGGTGGCACTCAGAGCCTTCTCTGTGGGCATGCACGCCGTCGCCCCAGCAGAGTTCGCCAGAATAGCGAGCACATGGCGTTTGGAAGCAACGGGACAGGAAGTGAGTGAGCAAGTGGGGTTGGCCCTGGTCCCAGCCTGCCGACCCCATCCCCGCCCACCCAGTCTGCCGTGACCACTGCAGCTATGCCCACCCAGTGGCCACATCCACCCAGTGGGCCACACACACACCCTGCTCCCCCTGAGTGCACCACAATGCTGACGCAGCACTTTGCGATAACTAAGTGGGTTTTGGGTTGCAGTTTGGGCACTCAGTCTCTAAAAAGGTTTGCCATCACTGCCTTATACAGAGGATGACAAGAACAGAGGGAAAACATAGTACATTAGGGTAGGGCTTGATATTTGTGAATAATGGCACAGCATGTTTTATTGTTGTACCTGGATGCAGCCAGGACGATTGTCCAATATGTGGTAAATTGTAATATGGGTGGTGATGGCTAGGATTTTGTATAATGTGTCCAAAATATGATTCATACTATACCTCATGATTTGTCAGAATTTCAAGTTGACTCAAAAAAATAAAGAAAATTATTCTCCCACTGATTCAAGTAGGAGTCCTGTAGATTATTCTAGTATGAAAACTATCTAAAACAGTGCATCAATGTAACCACACAAGAAATGTGTGTCTGGAATGAGGGACACTCACTATGATGAAAAGTCTAACTAAAGTAATACAACCACAAATATTTACCCTTTCTATTTAAACATGAGGTCTTCTAAAATTACAGCCTAACCCCAACTCAAGCACTAGAGTCAACTGCTACCAACATAAAGAGGGCTTATTTGGCAAATGCCAGTATGCAGCATGTGCCCTCTTAAAAAGATATTTCAGGCATTTCAATGGAACATACTGATTAGGAAAAATGTTTGGCAAAAAAAGGGCAAAAGCTAGAATTAAGAAATTAAGTGACAGGACTTGTTTGATGGAATATTTAGAGACTAAACACTTGTTTGAATACGGTTAAAGGAATAAAATTTTGAATACAAATTAATCTTAACTTAGGAGGGATAGGCTCCTTAAGCAATACAGTATTTTTAGCCTATGATATGAGAAATATAAAAATCTTTGGGATGATTTATATGAGGGAAATGTACAAAATACTTATATAATGGATTTTGAAGACTTGAATATGCTTAAAAAATGAAACACTGATTATAAATGTATTCTAGTTTAAAAGGCACACACACACACATATACGTGTCGTGACGTGTTGTGACTTTTTTTCCATTGCCGGCAATGGGGTAGGCGCAGTTTCGCCATGATGCATCTGACCAGCGGGCCGGCAGTTTGACAGCCCTGATCTAGATGGTTAAATAAAAAAGAAGCTTAAAAATGCGGCGGAGGATATTTGTAGACATTTAATTGTTATCTTTCAAAACTATCAAGAAATGTACTAATTTAAGGTTGATAAAAGAGAATATCATTCGAAGAAGAGAAAATCAAGGAAAGCTATGTGGATAAGGAACTATAGAAACTAATTGTTATTATTTGTAAATACAAACTCAGACAACACATTGTTTACCAAATATTGATGGTGATATGTAAAAAAGAAAACAATAAAACGTATTTTTTAAAAAAAAAGATATTTCAGGCATTTACTTACTTTGCCTCAGAAGTCTGCATATCATTCCTTTGCAAAAAAAATAAAACATTTATTTCAATATTTTCCTGCAACGTAATTATGAATTTCAGTTTGCCTGAAGTTTGGGGAAAAGGTGGCCAGATACGATCCCGTTCTGTAACTATTCCTCTGTAAGGAAATCTAGTTTTAAATGTGGGCTCCATTCTATGTTCTGCTGCCGGCAGTTGTCTACATATGAGACAGGTGTCACTGATGTCCTAAGATTTCTAGGATGGAAGCAACCAACAGTCTCTACCTACTTCTTATTCTTGCTCACAAACCTCCATTTGGTGTGATGACCTTGTTCCACTACCCTTACCTATTTTTAATTAAAACTATGATTTACTCCATTTAATTTTCTAGGTGTCCATGAACCATACATATGTTAACTCAGCCTATAACACGCAAGTCAGAAATGTTTGTTAATTTGTGATTGTGAAATGAATTCAAACAACTAGGCTAACTTTGTAAACCATGATTAAATTAACCACTGATAAGCAAGTTTTACGTGCAAAGCTCTTCTACTGCTTGAATACATACACAGTGACCAACCTAAAAAAAACAAAACCAAATAGTTTTCCATAGATTAAGGAGCCTGAAGCCTATATGCCGTTTTCAATCCATGAATATTTTTTCTTACAATGGTAACTACACTGCAGTTAATGTGTAGGGTTTCAGCTTCATAATACAACACACTGAGAAATATGGAACAACTGGATCATTACAAATGAATGAAGGGAAAGATATTCAGAACAATTCCCTCCTTTGAAGCTCCCAAGAAAGGTAATGCAGCCAAAAATAAGTCATCTAACTAAGCTTTATCTTAGCAATAAAATATAGTTAACATTAATGCACAATCCATATATTAGCTCCCAAAATACAAAGCTCCTGCTGGGAATATTTTATTTTAAAATAAAACTTACTTTAAAAGGCTGGATGATAGAAAATTGGAAGCCTGCCTACTAGGTCTAATTTAAGGAGAAGGTCTGATAAGGGGAAAGTTCCAGTTGAATCATTGTGCATTATGATTTTAATCTCCGAAGTGGGAGAAGAAATTCCAATGAAATGAATTGGATTGAAAACAGCTGCAAAAGTGGCTAGAAGTATTAGCTCTGCACTGAATGTTTATTCCGGGTTTATTTTTGCCTCTTGCTTTGTAGAGCATAACAACTGCATTCAGCAGTGCCCTGGCAAGGAAAGAATAACCATGAAAACACTGGCGGTTAATCTAACTTACTTTTGTACTATTTGATTTTGGGCAAATGCCACTTTATAAATGGCACAATTATTTCATGGACCAGTTCAACATTGAAATACAGGAACGGGAAGCATTGAATAGTTTTATACAAATTTATGCCAACCACTCAGAAATTTTTCCAAGTATCATGGGGTCAAACTGCAAGAGGAATGGATTTGTACTATTTGAATCCAATACTTTTTGTGCTGGGCTGTAAGAGCAGATAAGTATAATGTAAGGCTTTTAAGAGAGATAGTTCATACTTGCAAACCACTCATTTATTTCTTCCTCTCCTTTGTGAGGACTTTGCAAAATGCCAGCAGCTGCCTTGGCAGGGCATCCATCCTTAGGAGTGGGAGGAAGAAGACTGTGGAAGGTCAGCTCAGAGTGTAGGGACGGTGGAGAGCGTGGTGTGGGGGCAAAAAGGCAAAGATGTGGGGAAGAAATGAAAAAGTGGCAAGTTTATAATGTGAGTTGGATTTCACCATCTACATGTTGTTCAGAGATGTCATATAAATCTCCCTGAGGCCTTAACTAACGACAGATTATTATTTTTTGGCAGACAAAAAATAACATTAGCAGAATACAAAAATGCAAGGGGTTCCTCCTACAAACACAGCTTCTTTAGCTACCAACTAACATGTTGTTATCTTCTTTAAGATAATCTCCAACATCAACACAGACCCCAACATGATCAAGAATGTGACCACGGAAGCATATTGTAACTCTTACTGTCAAAGTCCACAGAGACAGAAATCTTGAAAATAGGTTCAACATATCATTCAAGTTAGATGTTATCTTAGGGTACTTTCACAATGTGTTTAGGAAATCTTTTCTAAGTTAATTAAAATCCTAAAATTCAATAGCTATACAGTATATTCCCTCGTATTGCTCACACGATGTTCCTAATACAATTAACCTTCCTTCTTTTCCAATTATCAACAATTTGCAACCCTTAAGAACTTGCAAATTATTATATAATGATTATTTTATAATTTCCAATTAATAAAATAATAATAATTATACGTATTATAAAAGTTTCAATAATAAGAGGGTCACTATGGCTTTAAAATGGCTATTGGAAAAAAATCTTATTTTCAGTTGAACATTATTTATGACTATAACACCAAGGCTTTATCCCGTAAAAGTGAGATCAAATTATAGCAATTCTTAGATTTTAAAAACAAAATTGTTTTCTGCAATGAGTAATTTTAAATTACTAGCTTTAGTATGGTAAATATATTATAGCTATAATTTTAAATTACAGTATTTTCTGCTTTTAAAATGTGTTCCCCCATTAACAAGTCTTATCTCATAGCTTTTAGGCAAATTACATTTGAATTTGAATCTGGATACCAATGCCAATGTATACTGTATGTATTAATTTTTAAATCGGACATATTCATTTTGATTATCATGGAAGACACTAAACCTTTTGTTTTGATTTGGGCATCTTGAAATTTGGAAAGGGATGATGCTAATAGTTTTATTAGTTAATGGTAACTATTTGATTAAATACAATGCAAATTGTAATGTTAAGTAGCAAAAAAATTAAAAATAAAATAACGTTGCTGAAAATACCATGTTACCAAAGTATATAATAGACAAATGTGTCACGACTTTGGCTGTTTTCCATTTTCCCTAATTTTCTACCTCAAAATATAGAAAGAGACAAATTGTGGTCAAGAGCGAACAGTTAAACTATCTAGGTTACATAAATAAGCTAAAAAAAACCCAAAGCTACTGTATTTATAAGGTACATCAGCTGATGTTTACCTCAGAGACACACATTTTATTATTCCTACTGCACTTAGCTCTAACTGATACACTGCCATCTTTTGTTCATGGTCTGAAAAGGAACAATCAAAAGATTCAACTCCATGACACAGAAATGTAAGAAGAAGAAAAAAGGCTTTTTGAATGCCAAAGGGACACAAAGAGTACATATAATCTTAAATGTGGTAGTCTAAAACAGAGCTCCCCAACCTTTTGGCATCAGGGACCGGGTTCTGTGGAGAGAGGTTTTTCCGCGGACTAGAGGGCGTGGCTTTGTGTGCTGCCTGCACCATGCAGATGGGGCTTTGCTTGTTTGTGCGGACTGGTTGCTGGCATGCCATGGACCGATACTGGTCCACAGACTGGGGGGTTGGGGACCCCTGGTCTAAAACCAGGCTAAATTACATCCCATTTATGTTTGGTTTACACCAAGAATATTTTTCTCTAATATCCCTATGAGCTGACGCTGCCTAGCAAAATGTAGTTTTGACAAAAGCAGGACTCTGGATAGCTAATGCTGACTAAAATGTGCTCTGTTCTTACACGAGCCAGCACAAGAACATGGTTCAGTCTTCTTTTTTTCCTTTTTCTTTTCTTTTGTGCCACTGAATCAATTTTTCACTCATTGACTCTGAGTCCCTGCAGTTTTCTTGGCAAGAATTTTCAGAAGTGGTTTCCTCTTATCTGCTTCCTAGGGGCTGAGAGAGAATGACTAGCCCAAGGTCACCCAGCTGGCTTCATGCTACAGGCAGGATTACAGCGATTACCGAACTACACTAAATTGGTTCTATTCCTATTTTTAAAAAATCATCAATTATTTACTGTTCACCTTTGGCCTAGAATTCTAATACTTTTTAGATTCACATAAAATAAAACAAAATATTACAACCAATGTATCAAGATTCTAACCTGTTTTCCATTTTTTTCAAATACATTGAATAACCAATGCACTATAGCAAATGCCACACACTGTTGAGTTCCTCAACAGTGGAATGACTAGCAACTGACCACTAAACAGTAGTCCTCAACTTATGAACACAATTGAGCCCAAAAATTCTGTCATTAAGTGACACATTTGCTAAGGAGTTTTGCCCCATTTTACGACATTTCTTGCCACAGTTATTAAGTAAATCACTGCAGTTGTTAAGTTAGTAACCTGGTTGAAACTGGCTTCCTTACTGATTGCTTGTCACAAGATTGCAAAAGGTGATTACATGACCCTGGGACACAGAAATCATCATAAATATAAACCAGTTGCCAAATATCTGAATTTTGATCACATGAACATGGGGATGCTGCAACGGTCATAACTGTAAAAAATGGTCATAAGTCACATTTTTCAGTGCCACTGTAACTTTGAATGGTCACTAAATGAACTCTTGCAAGTTGAGGACTACCTGTACTGAAGCCAATATTTAATGTCATCTCTGTATGGTTAAAAAATGAATTATTTATCAGAAGGGAAAGAAAGACTTAGGATAATGCTATTATCTTTATTCCTGTAAGTTTATTAAGTCATCAAAGGCAATGAAAAGATCAATTTAAGAATTCACTGTAGCCATGACTATTTGGCCAGTTTGAATTTTACATCTTTAGACTGAAATTATTTTGTGATTTTTCCCCCCTTATATTTAAGCATCTTAAAAAGAATCAAAACTGAACCACTACCACCCTGTGGAGTCCCAACTAGCTGCTCCAAACTCTGTACCTTCCTATTAAATTGATGATTAAAACTTCTATACCATTTTATAAAATATTAATTTTGGCTTCATTTGAGGTTGGGCTTACATTTTTAATCTTTGGCATATTCATGATGATCGTTCCAGAATTACGGTATTAAAGGCAGTTCTGTTAAAAAGACTTTTTCTTCTCCCATAATATATTTACACTGATTTGTGCATTAAACAACATCAACTAAAATCGTATCCATAGTTGATGGCAGGGATTATTCAATATCTGCTTGTTGCAGTCCTCTATCACCACCTCTATGGAATTCTGATTCATACAAGTTCAAAGTAACTGGGCTATTTGTAGGAATTGTTCCATTTAATTCCTTCTCCTAGGTGCCAACACTAGACTTAATAATGGCTGGGTAATCATGTGTCTAGTATTTCTGCCATGTTCACTCATCTTCCTCATTCTGTTATCACTCAAGTCACATGGATGAACAATTATAGAGTTTATTCATGAGGGCTTAAGAAAAATCTTGATAAAAATATCTTCCCACTGAAAGTATGACAAAATTCCCATGAGCTCCACTGGGAATGTGAATAAAATAGACAAAAGCCACAAGGAATTTTCTTTAACTCAGTAATCCACACCAAATGCAACACCAATCTATTTTAAGCACATTTTAAAACTATTTCTATTACCAATAGGAAGAAATAAAAATATTTAATAAGCACAGTATTTATTGGCACGCCAATGTAATTTTGTACACAATCTTCAATCAAATTGTTCTACTGTTCTCAAATTCAAGCTATTTTTCCACGTTATTTAAAAATCACTATAACGTAATTCATTAAAATTAGAGGTTCAGTCTGATTATCAACAATTACAAAATAAGACCAAGTCACAAAAAATGGCAGAACTTTATGATGAGATTTATTTCTCTATAAAGATGCAATTAACTTCTCTTTATGCTCTAAAAAGTTTGAACGTGCCGTGCATCTATCAAATAATCCAGAAGCAGAGACAAAATTGAAATTGTAATATGACACAAAGTAGGTGACATATATTAAGCATGGCTTTACAATGTTTCTGCAGTCACTATTATGTATAAAATTAAAACAAAATAAAATAAAATTAACAGCAATATTTAAATAAATATTAATATATAAGAAAATTACCAATATCATGCTAAACCATTATTTATTTATAATTTACCAACTAAGTCATGTTTAAGCCATTAGTTACCCTCAAACAGATGATTAAGCCAAAACCTAAGCTGAGCCTTGCAGCTCAGTGCATCATATGAATATAGCTCCAAAACTATTTTATTTCTGAGTGGGAATGGCTTAGATGTAGGTCATATACATCCAACCTAATGAGGAATGATGAACCCAGAATAACCCAAGATGAAGTTGTATACCTTAAAAAAGATATGCTTCTTGGAACTTTTCCTGATGTGAATTGTACGGCCATGTTGACATTTTTACTAAAACAGGTATGTACCAAATGGAGAAAATCTTGCAATTAAAATGGCAGCCTAAATCAGCCCATGAGAATGCAATTAATCTTCTGTAAATCTGAACTGTTATAATAGCTAAAAGTTTCACATAACTTAGGAATCCTTTTATTAACATAACTGGTGAACAGATACACATTTTTAGGAGAAAAGCAAGAAAGACTGCTAGAAGCACAAAATGCATAAGGTCAATTTCCCCAGCTATTAAGAGATAAATCTAACCATCTCCCAAAAGCTTTTGAAGGAATGTATGCAACATGAGTAGATTGATGATGAACAACATATTTTTGTACTGTTTATTACAAGGCGGATATTCCTGGTTTTTCTGGGCCATGTGGTTCCTGAAGATGCGATGGATTATCTTCTTTAGGAATCCCACACATGACAGCTGCACAAAGTGAACTTATGTGAGCCTTAAACAGCATTCCAGGCTGCAGTTCAAATATTGATAGCTAATATTAATGCTGCAGCTATAACCAAAAAGGTGTTAATTTTTAAAAATTCAACAATCTTGAAAAGATAGTTAAAATTATAAGCCTGTTTTCCCATTTTAAATTATGTTAAACTAGCAAAGGACAACATTTTTCACATTTGTTTACTGTACGTGTACTGATTATCTTTAAGAAAATGCCGTATTAAGAATGTTTCCACATGTCTTAACTGATCCTCAATGTCTCTCTCTCTCATTTCCAAAGCCACTTACAATAAAATATTAACACATAGCCAAACCAGTAACTATGCTTGTCTATCGTATTAATCTACCTGAATTCTTTGAATTTTGTTTAACACAGTTATTTAATAAATTATTGCAAGGCTCAAATATGAAATCAATTTAAATGACATTTTTAGGAACTTTCATATACAGTTGTTCTTCAATATGTTGATTAGTTTATACACTACTCTTTCCCAACTTGGTGCCCTTCAGATTACAGAATGGATGTCAACCAGCTGCTATAGTCCTAACACTTCTGGAGAAGTCTATGACAATTCACCACGGCCAACTCGCCACAGCCAACTTGCCATAGCCAATTCACCGTGGGACAACTCACCACAGCCAACTCACTGCAGGGCAACTTGTTGAGGGACAAAAGTTACAATAATAATAATAATAATAATAATAATAATAATAATAATAATAATAATAATAATAATAATAATAATAATAATAATAATAATAATAATAATAATTTTATTTGTATACCGCCCTTCTCCCGAAGGACTCATTGCGGTGAACAGGGCAATAAATACTAATACAAGAATACAAAAATTAAGAAAAGATTAAACAAAGTGCCCAATACCTTAAAACAATAAGTTAAAATACGTTAAAAGCAGTAATAAAACCCAACCCATCAGGCCAGGCCGGCTTGTTCAAACAAGTAGGTCTTAAGATCCCGTTGGAAGGAGCGAAGGTCGGGCGCCGTCCGGAGCTCAACCGGTAAACGGTTCCACAAATCCGGCGCACCCACAGAGAAGGACCTTCCCCTGGGAGCCACCAGACGACATTCTCTGACCGGTGGCACCCTGAGGAGGCCCTCTCTGTGGGAGCACACTGGGCGGAGGGAAGTTGATGCCGGCCGCAGGTGCTCCCTAAGGTACTCCGGACCCATGCCATGTAGGGCTTTAAAGGTCATTACCAGCACCTTGAATCTCACCCGGAAGACAACTGGAAGCCAATGCAGCTCACGGAGTAAAGGTGTAACATGGGAGTATCAGGAGACTCCCAACACGACTCTCGCGGCTGCATTCTGCACCAGTTGGAGCCTCCGAGTGGTCCTCAAGGGCAGCCCCATGTAGAGAGCGTTGCAGTAGTCTAATTGAGAGGTCACGAGCACATGAGTGACCGTACGCAAGGCATCCCGGTCTAGATAGGGCCGCAACTGGCGCACCAGGCGAACCTGGGCGAAGGCCCCCCTAGTCACAGTTAATATATGATCTTCTAAAGAGAGCTGTGAATCTAGGAGGACTCCCAAGTTGCGAGCCCTATCTACGGGGGGTAATAACTCACCCCCCATAGAAAGAGATGGAATATTCTGAATTTCCCGAGATGCCGGTACGCACAGCCACTCAGTCTTGTCAGGGTTGAGCCGAAGCCTGTTCCTCCCCATCCAGACCCGAACCGCCTCCAGGCAACAGGACATCACGTCGAGGGCATCACTGGGGTGGTTTGGGGTCGAAATAAAAAGCTGGGTATCATCAGCATACTGATGATACCCAACTCCAAAACCACGAATGATCTCACCCAGCGGCTTCATATAGATGTTGAACAGGAGAGGCGCGAAGACTGACCCCTGAGGAACTCCACAAACGAGAGACCTCGAGGTCGACCTCTGCCCCCCTGCCAACACCGACTGCGAGCGTCCCAGGAGATAGGAGAACCACTGAAGAACCATGCCTCCCACTCCCAGTCCCCTGAGACGCCGCAGCAGGATACCATGGTCGATGGTATCGAAAGCCGCTGAGAGGTCTAATAGGACTAGGACAGAGGAATATCCCGTCCCGAGCCCTCCAGAGATCATTCACCAGAGCGACCAATGCCGTCTCCGTGCTGTACCCGGGCCTGAAACCCGATTAGTACGGGTCTAGATAATCCGCTTCATCCAGAACCAGAGGGAGCTGATGCGCCACCACGCTCTCAACAACCTTTGCAAGAAAGCGAAGGTTGGAGACAGGACGAAAGTTGTTTAACACAGCTGGGTCCAAGGCAGGCTTCTTGAGGAGAGGTCTCACCACCGCCTCCTTCAAGACAGCGGGGAAACTACCCTCACTCAAAGATGCAAATATAACCGCCTGGAACCAGCCTCGTGTCCCCTCCCGAGCTGCATAAACCAGCCAGGAAGGGCACGGGTCCAATAAACACGTGGTGGAGCTCAGCCTCCCCATAATCCTGTCCACTTCCTCCGGAGTCACAGGATCGAACTCCTCCCAGATAACATTGACAAGACCACCCATGTCCTGATCGTCAGACTGCCCAGTCGGAGTCCAAAACGGTCCGAATCCGAGCGATTTTGTCCAACAGATGTTGGCTAAACTCCTCGGCACGACCCTGCAAGGGTTCCTCTCTCACCTCCTGATTAAGGAGGGAGCGGGTCACCCTAAACAGGGCGGCCGGGTGGTTATCTGCGGACGCGATGAGGGTAGCGAAGTGATTAGACCTCGCCACCCTCATCGCCGCGAGATAAGACCTAATATAGGTTCTTAGTCGCAATCGGTCGGATTCAGACCGGCTGGATCTCCAACGGCTCTCTAGGCCCCGTCTCCGACGCTTCATCTCCCGGAGCTCCGCAGAAAACCATGGAGCCCGCTGGGATCTGCACCGGGTCAGGGGCCGCAAGGGTACAACTCGGTCAAGTGCCTCCGTGGCTATCAAAGAAATAGTGGAATAGAATCATTAAAGAAAGGACGCCAAAGGAGGGACAAAATGAAACATGAATTGCAAAAATTAAAATATTTTTTATTTATTTTAAACAATAGAGTTGTTAAATTGTCCTACAGCAAGTTGGCCATGGTGAGTTGGCCATGGAGAGCTGGCCGTGGCAAGCTGTCCCATTCCGCTCTGGAGGGTAAAATTGGTTGGAAAACACTATTTGGTGCATTTGTATCTTTTTTTATGCATATAATTTTTTACTGAAGAAATATTAACAAAATAAAAGCATACCAATCTCAGAAAATGAACAAAAACAGTCCAGAAAGAAAATGGAAAAAAGAAAAGATGGTAAAGAAGCCGCTTCCAATGTTTTACACAGCGATTATTAATGCATTTATATTTTACCCTCTCTCCTTAAGGTTACATTATAATTTCCTTCTACCACAAGATACTCTTTTGTGCATTTGTATTTTATCTCACTTGACATTCCTTGGAAGATCAGGGCCATTTAAACTGATTTATTTGTACTCTGCATTCTTACTCTCGCAGGCACTTAATACAGCTAAAAAAAAACCCTGAAAAAAAGATTCTGTATAAAAAATCAGAAATAGGTAAAAGTATTAAAATTACTAAAATAATCTTACAAACTTATCTAACCATGCAAATCAGATTAATCTTTTTTCAGATTTCCTAGATGCTGAGAGAGAGAGAGCCAAACAATTCCCCAAGAAATGTATTCCATAGCCCGGGAACATCAACAGAGAAGGCCCACCCCCACTACAATACAAAGGCAAGGCTTCTTAAAAGTAGAGACATATTCAAAACAGCCTCCCTGAAGCTCCTAACAACTGGACAATTCGGAAGCAAGAGATGCAATCCATTAGAAAAGCCCTAAGCCACACAGCCTTTAAAGGTCACTAAGCCACACAGCCTTTAAAGGGCAATACCAGCTGGTTAAATTCTGCCCAACAGGCAATCAGTTATCAATGCCCAACTTTCAGCAGAGGCATCATATGATCCTCCTATCTTGCAAAAGTTAACAGCTCAGCTGCCAGAATTTGCATCAACTGCATTTCCAGACACTTTTCAAGGGTAGCACACTGCTTCAATACAAGGAACGTTTGATTAGACAGAGCGATCAGCCTATTACAAGTACTGTATCTTAACAGAACCAGGGAATGCTTATGTATACTGTCTCTCAAAAAGTGTAATTTTACACATGTGCTGTCTCAATAATATTTAGTTTCAGCGATGTAGTTATCTTTTGATTAGGCCTCACTTATGTGCATTGCTTAAGGCTATTATGTCAATCTGCAAAACTAAATCTCACCAAGTTAAATGCTGAACCTCAATCCACCTGACAGGAATTTTAAAAGTTATCATCAGTTGTCATTCCAGAGAAGAATCCCAAACAAGTGGATACCATGGTGGCTTTAAAGAGTTGCAGCATGCTAGGAGATACTGCATCCTGACTGACAGCTCTTGGAAAATAACTGCTAATGTAAAGAAACCAAGAGAGTCAACAGATAGAAAGAGGTAACAGCTGTGGCTTATTAACATCAGCAGCATCACTAAAGTCACTCAGGCAATCACAGCAGTTTTACACCTGTGTCAAAATAGTCATTTTAAATAATCCTAATGAAAATAGGGACGTGGTGGCTCAGTGGGTTAGGACGCTGAGCTTGTCGATCAGAAGGTCGGCAGTTTGGCGGGTCGAATCCCGAGTGCCGCGTAGCAGAGTGAGCGTCTGTTACTCATCCCAGCTTCTGCCAACCTGTTCTGAACCAGCCCTCTTCTCGCACCCCTAATCAAAAGAAGAGACTGGAAAGCGTCCAAGGCTAAAAGGCTTCTGCCAAGATTTAATAGTAAACACACAAGAGCTTATCTTCAAGCAAAAGAGTTGCTTTCAGCAACCAGCCCCTCCCCAAACACTCCTTTTATAGAGAGCTCAGGGCGTGGTCTCCCTGTGCCTCCTCCCGAGGAGTCCCATAGCCTTCCTTTGTTTGTCCCTGCTCGACTGCCTCCTGCGTCGGGCGTCCTTGAACAGGGCCAGCTGTGGGTCATCATCCTCCGCACTCTCGGGCTCACACAGCTGAGCAGAGGTTCCCGGCTGAGGACTCTGCAAAGTCTCCAAATCATCATCAGCCGGTTCGTTTCCCTCCTCCCCCACATCTGAGTCCTCCGATACATCGGAGCCGGCTGTCGGACCCACAGGCTGACCCTGAGTCACAACACAACCTAGCAGTTCGAAAGCACGTAAAAATGCAAGTAGAAAAATAGGGACCACTATGCTGGGAAGGTAACAGCGTTCCGTGCGCCTCTGGCGTCTAGTCATTCCGGCCACATGACCACGGAGACGTCCTCGGACAAGCGCTGGCTCTTCGGCTTTGAAACGGAGATGAGCACCGGCCCCTAGAGTCGGAAACGACTAGCACGCATGTGCGGGGGAACCTTTACCTTTTAATGAAAATAGAAATGCTTTACTGATATTCCTTAAAAAGAGTTAAGATTTGTCTAAGTCCCAACTACAACTCTAAAACAGTTTTGTATTATTGAAAATAGCATTGCTAGCAAAGCTAAGCAGCAATGCATAGTTTTTTTCCTTCACCAATCATTACTGATCATCCTAGCTAAGAGGGTGTTGAACACAAGCAACCCCATGACTCAGCCTGACAATCATGAGCTCATAAAAGGAAATGACTTGCCAGTGAGTACAATGCACAATTGGGACTTTAAAGTGCACAAAATCAATATAGATGGAAACCAGAGATCAATAACGATACTGATATTGTATACTTCTTTAACAACATTATTAAATGGAATAAGTCTTTTTTACTGTTCAGATGATGCAACCTAGTCCAGCTTTCATCTAATTCCCAAATGTTCAGCAGTTCCTCCTCTCCTAAGCAGAGATCAAAAGAGGATGCAGCCAGCTCCAGAAGATGAAACAGCCAATTCTTTCTCAAGTACAACTGTTAAGTTCTATTTTTGGTGTGGAATATTATAGCCCAAATCAGCTATTCCAGAAAATGGAGACGTGTGATGATATTTCCCAAAAGATTAAGAAAAAGTCAATCAATAAATAAAAAAGGAATATAAGAATATAACATAATTTGCACTGTTGCAGCAAAATGTAATAAAAATAAAAACAATTTGGTTTTTTTTAAAAGCGATATAAAGGCTTTTGATATATATTTTTTTCTAGAAAAGAATATTCTTCAGAGCTGAAGAAGCTTCTTGGGTGAGAAGTGAAACATCCTCAAGAAAAACAAAGTCCAGTTGCCTTTTGAAAAAACACTTTTGGGATAGAAAAGAATATGTTACAAATTTCTATTTACAAAATATGATTCATTAACAGTAAAATAAAATTCACTGTATTACAGTATAAAACACCATGAAATATTATGCATCTGCGTTTTAAAAAAGTATTGTTAAACTATGCTTAAAATACAAAGGGAGGAAAACCAGGAATAATGGCCCTGTTATGAAAGTTTCACATTTTTAGCAAAAGGCAATGCAGATGGTTTGTCATGGAAATGTATTCAATACAGATTGGAATAATTTCCAAAATTAAAATAGAACCAGATAAAATGAAAGGAAATGGAAAGGTATATTTCTTAATCCTTTAGCACAGGGGTGTCAAACTGGCATCACGCGTAGGCCACGTCCACCCGTTCCACAAAGGCAAAAAATGTTGTGATACATCACGATACGTCACGTGATGCAATTACATGGCTTGTTGATTACCAAATGTAAAATATTTTAGCATTTGTGGGAAGGAATATATGGCATTATTTGTTGAAGTAATCAGGTCACATCACATTTCGTGGTTTTTGAAAATACAACAATTATGAACAAAGTTATTGATCAAGGGATTCTATGCAGTTTTTATTATTGCACAATGGGTTGGGCATAAATCAGTCATTGGAGAGGAAATGTGTCACAAAGATTTCCCAGACATCATGAAATATTCTTTATTAATCAAGACAGACCTAAGATTTTTTCCAAAAGTATAAAATGAACTCATTTCTGCATGCAAGCAGAATATAATAGGGACAATTTACACATTAGCTGGACTCACATTAATATGATTGTCGCTCAGCAAGTTACTTAAACTCAGTAGTTATGATTTATAAAATATTGTTTACAGATTAACAGATTATCATATATTGAGTCAATATATTTATTAAACAGCCTGTTTAAACAAAGAACTTAGCACTTGCCACGTATGAATAGCACCCCTAGGATCCCAGAAATGAAACGTTGAAAACAGCCTTCAAATCTCATTAAAGACATAAAATAGCCCCTTTACTATATCACTTTCTGTTTGTTCTACAGCTGGACTTCTGCTCTAGGGAAAAACCAGTTCAATCTCACTTCATTCAAATAGTTTCTGATAATTATATACTGTATTTTGGAGTTGGCATCCTGATTTTGAAGTTGCCTGATCATTATTAGAACTTCTTGGCGTCGAGAATAAAAGCAATTTATCTCTCCTAGCCATTTCCTTGACTCTTTCCTGCTAGTTCCTGTTCAAGTGCTACAGAAATATTTTATTGTCAAACCTGGGTGAAAGTCTGACACTACAAGTACAAATAGTCCCTTCTTCCTGACTCTTTAAGTTCCTATTTTGAAGAAAACCATAATTTGCCATTACAGATGGTCCTCAACTTACAACCATAATTGAGTCCAGAGTTATGATCCTACGTTGTTATGATCCTAAGTCGTTGCAGTTTTAAATTGAGGCATCACGTGAATAGACCTCAATTTTCAGCAATTTTTGCAATAGTTATTAAGCAGATGGTAATTAAGAAAAGGCCACAGTCATTAACCAAATGCCACAGCTGTTAAGTGGATCCATTAAGCTTACTGTGTATTTTTGGTAGGAAAGTGGAACACACACACAGGTCATGTGACCATGGGTTACTGCGAAGAGCTGTAAAGGTGAGCTGGTTGCCAAGCACCCAAAATGTGGTCATATGATACGGGGTTATGGTCACCATAACTTCAAAATTAGGTTATAAATAGCTTTGGGTGGGTGGGTGGATGGGGTCCTGTAACCACCATGTACCATCAATCATAAATCAATCACAGTTTTTATTTATTTTCCCAACTTTTATTATAGTTACAAATAACTCATGGTGGCAAAAATAGTTTCATCTTCCTATTTTCCTTACAACAGCAATCCTGTGAGGTGGGTTCAGCTCACAGAGAAAGACTGGCCCAAAGTCACCCAGCTGGCTTTCATGGCTAAGGCAGGACAGAACACACAATCTTCTAATTCCTACCCTGGTGCCTTAAGCACTAGACTAGAAGTAGGCAACCTTGGCTCTTTTATGACTCGTGGACTTCAACTCCCAGAATTCCTGAGCCAGCCATGAGTTGAAGTCCACGAGTCATAAAAGAGCCAAGGTTGCCTATCCCTGCAAACTGGCTCTTTTTTTGTCTTTGATTATCTAGCTAAAAAAAGTCCTGTATAATCTTTCTTCAGCAGTACATGAAATGTATGTCAGTCTAAACTGATAAAATTGAGCATCTCCCATTCACTGTCTTTGTTTCCTGACAGTTTTTCACCCCAAGTGCACCATCTTGACTTCCTAATATAAACAGTTTCCTTTACACTTAAAATAACTACAACAAAATAACATTTTCAATAATAATTTCATTATCACCCTATCTGCAAGAGACAACACACAGTCCATTTTTTAAGGGTTGATAAGCTAACCAAGTCTGCCCTGGTTAATACTAGATGGGAGATTATTAAGGAATACCAACGTTCAATGTTAGACTGGGAAAAATCCTGGAGGAAGGCAGCAGCAGTCCCCATTGCACAGCAACAACTGCCCGGCAACCCCCATCAGGAGCTGAGTTCAATATCCACACTACTTTCTTTTTTTCCATTGACAGTCCTACATTTTATAGCTCCCCACTCCTCTTCCCCTAGCTGCCACATTTCTGCTGGCATAATGTAACTATTTCTACTCATAATAATTATCCTTTTCAATATGATTCAAAAAAAATCAGTAGGAATGATAGGAAAGCTTTTGTGGCAACCCCCATCAAGCTTAACAGCTACATTCCAATCTAATGGCCACAATGCAAAATATGTATTAAATTAATTAATCAGATTAATTAGACCAGAAGCTTGGCAGGTTGAGACCCAAGAATCCATGACAGGGTGAGCTCCTGTTCTTTCCACAGCTCCTGCCAACCTAGCAGTTCAAAAGCATGCAAATGAGAGTAAATAAATAGGTACCACTTTGGTGGGAATATAACAGTGTTCTGTCTGCCTCAGCATACAGTCATGCTGGCTACATGACCACGGTAGTGTCTTCGAACAATGCTAGCTCCCTCGGCTAGGAGATGGAGATGAGCAGCACCCCCTAGAGTTGGACACGACTAGATGGGAAACCTTTATCTCTAATTAGAAGTGTAAATTTTCCTTAAAAATGTAACATTAAATAAAGAGTACTGTTTAATGCCAAAGGCCTTATAATGTTGTAACGTATGAAAGATGGCAAATAAAATTCAAAACATCTTGAACAATATTGCTAGGCAAATTTTCAAAATCTGCAATATTTAGTTAATTATTTATAAGAATTTCCTGAATACTTTTCAAAAGTTAGTGGCATATAAATATGTAACATACCAATTATTACATTTGGCTTTTCTGGAGAAAACAGAGCACAAGATTGATTCCACAACGCCAAAACCAGCATTAGAAGAGTCTGACACCACCACCACCATTTGCATCAATTACATTCATTTCACATATGCAGACTGTAATTTTACCAACCTGTAACTGTTAAAATCCCCTTGAAAAATCATTATGCAGATAATTCACCTGCCTAAAATCCCCTCAGGCATATTCCATCCCTTTCATCTTAAATGGAGCATGAAATTAAATGCATGGGTGGCTTTCTATATATTCTTATTAAAGCTGAAAGAAGGCTTCTGGGTAGCATGCTCTCTTTCAGCACTGTTTAATAGCTTAGGACATCTGTTGCAAAAAGGAGTTAAACAGGACTGATTTCCATTCTATCCCCACTTTGGTTTTACATTCTGTGCTAATTTATTTTTCAGTCATTATGAAGTAAAACTATGGAGAACTGGGACACCTTGTTTTCTAGATCCACAAAATGACTTTTATATAATACTATCAAAGTAACAACAGAAGTTGTGACTTAACAACTCTAGTATGAGGCTTTCAAACCTCATATTACTATCCCAATGTTGATGGAAAATATAGAAGCCTTTAGCAAATAGCAGGATACTCTATCCAAAGAATTGGATTTGAATACGTTACCCATCCATTTATGGAATATCAATTTTGCATTTGCACGAATCTATTAAATATTTAGATGTCTATATGACAAAGAATATAGAAACCTGTACTATCAATGCAATATAGAGATTTCTTCAAATATTGATAGATGTGAGTCATTCAATTTCACCCTCTGAGGAAAAGTAAATGCTTTCAAAAATGAGTGTTATTCCCAGATTGATCTGTGTTCTGAAATGAATTTCAGTTTATAGATCTTGAAAATATTTTCAGAAAATGTAAGTGTTTAGAAAATTTCTCTGGAGTTCAGTTTTGAAAATATCTTCATAGAAAATGCAATTATCAATTAATGAGGGGGGATTTGGTTTCCTGAATCTGGAGTTATATCATCATGCTTACTTCTTGATAATAATTGGTGTTAATTTTCCAATTTGGGCAACTTTGGAAAGTACAGATGTAGCATCTTTCCTTGGATGGACAGCGTTAGGATCTAAATATGCTAAACTGTGGTGTCTCTCAAGAGTTAGAAAATTATGGAATCTAATAAAAAAAAGAAGTTGACCCTTTTTCCCATGCCAAATTGACAACTTGAAAAATTGTGAGAAAGATAGTGATATGGAAAAACTGGATGGAAACAGGGATATTGATTTGGATCAACTGATAAGATGACGAACATGAATTTTTAATATAGGCTGTGTTAACAAATATCATCTATCAGATATAGCTTAATGGCTATTTTTACAATTACATTTATTAACAATGTTGTTTGGTCCAGCAGCATTCTTAGCTTCTGAGAGACCTGAGTTCCTAGGCAACTTTTGTTAAATCCATTAAAACAAAAAAAAAATCAATTAGTTTTTTTATATATTTGTTATCAATAAATCAGTTTGATAAACAGATTTAAGAAATGAGTGGAATAAAGAATTAGAGGTTTATTTACTCATTTATTTATTTATTTGTATCCTGCCTTTATTATTCTTACAAATAACTCAAGGCATATCTAACACACCTGCTTCCTCCTCATTGTGTTGAAGTGGGCTAAGACAGAATGACTGGCCCAAGGTCACCCAGCTGGCTTTCATGGCTAAAGCGGGACTAGAACTCATGGTGTTCAGCTTTCTAGCCTGGTGCCTTCAATGCTAGACCAAAGTGTCTCTATATTGTTTACACAACAGGAGAATATCTTAACTTCTATAGCAAGAGTGCCAATGGACCTCAAATTACAATTTAAACAACAAAAATAATATTTAGAATTTATTGGACTCCATTATGTTTGTATAGAAAAGGACTGTTAAAATTAGCATTTTATTGGAGATAAAATAAGGGCGTTTCTTTAAAACACATGTTTACAATGTTTTATATTTATCAAATTTGGGGAAAAAGTTGTGATTTATAAATACAATTGTGTGACATATCGTGACGTATTGCAATATTTTTTGCCTCTGCAGACCTGGGGTGGGCGTGGCTTGCACATAATGCATCTGGCCCGTGGGCTGCCAGTTTGACCCCCCTGCTCTATGCCCTTACTATGGCTAAAAGATTGATACTACAGCACTGAAAGATGAATTCATGGCTCCGTTTAGTGGATTGAAGACCTGACTGCACTTGTCCCTTAAGAGTGGATTGGCCATAGACATAGAAATTATATAGACAAGTAGAATGAAATATCGGATTTATTCATAACAATAGGTAAAGGTAAAGGTTCCCCTGCACATGCGTGCTAGTCGTTTCTGACTCTAGGGGCCGGTGCTCATCTCCGTTTCAAAGCCGAAGAGCCAGCGCTTGTCCGAGGACGTCTCTGTGGTCATGTGGCTGGCATGACTACACGCCAAAGGCGCACGGAACGCTGTTACCTTCCCACCGGAGTGGTCCCTATTCTTCTACTTAGAGTGGGTTAAAAGAGATTGTTGTATAAACCTTTAGAAATATATATTTAAATAATATTTGCATTAGAATTATAACTGTTATTATTAGTGACACATTTTTTTTTTCATCATCATTTTTTCACTTTTTGTGTACTTTTTTTCTCTTGGACAATGTATATATATAACTATACTATTAGTTTTGTGCTTTTTTTTTCTTTGTGTTAATTAAAAAGCAATAAAAATGGGCTGTATGGTGCTGTGGATTGAAGAATACCAAGTCCTCAATCTTATACATAGCTGACAATTAAGCACTGTGAATTCAGGTACATGATTTTATAGTATCATGCTCAAAGGCAATAATTCTCAATAGGGATGAACAAAATTCATCATTTAGGGAATGAAATATTTCCTTTGCAATTTCCAAACAGAAAATTATTCAGGACACCCAGTCATGGTATTTGGAACTAAATGGGTAGTTTCAGGACTAGACCATCTCCAGAAAACCTCAGGACACTTCCAATTCTGAGGATTTACTTCTGGATCTGCCCAAAACTCCCCAAAATGGCATGGAATGGGAAGAAATGGAACATTCCCCAGAATCTTCTATTTTCTAATGAAAAAAAATTGATTTTACCTATCCCTAAATAAAAACATTGTACACTGCAATCCATCAATTATTTTCTTAAAAGTTGGCACCATTGTGGAATTAAGAACCCACTTTTTTGTAATCCAAAAACAGTTATATGTTTACATGCCTTCTGTTATTTATCATGTATAGCTAACATGCCAACATGTCCGAAGCAGAGAAATGGTTATGTGATATGCTGTGCAGCTCAAAATGTTATCTATTTATATAGCCCTCCTGCATTTTGTGTAAGAATGAAATCTGGTGCAGACCTGGTTTGAATAGTAGCTGCATTTTTTCTCTCCAAAGTTCTCATAATTACAACTTTTTACAATTCTTCAATTGGCCAAAAGAACAATTAATTCCTCAAATGGACCTTTTCTGTCACTGAAAAATAAATGATAGACCATTAACACCATTCATACCATACTTTCACATTAAGGGAGAAAGTATAATCTTCATCAAATAAAAAATAAGGATTCTGAAAAACTGCTATTATGACCTTAAAGACTGCTGACTTGAAAAGTGACCATGATCAGGAAAGAAGTCAACATGCTCCTAATGGTCACCAATAGAGGAGCAACATCACAGATCAGTTGAGATGTCTAAACAAAACACTATTTGTGCTGAATAAGCCAATGAAAAAAATAAATTAATCCTTAATGTTGTTAGCCTTTGATTAAGAACATGAAGCTATGAGGGCACCAAGGAAAAAGGCAGAAAAAGCCAAGGATGGATGCCCACTAGGGCTCCAAGTAAACACAAGGAACACAATGTTAACTGGTCTGCACAGTTAACATTGCAGTTCTAGGATGGCATCTCTGCCTTTTCGAACAACTATAATGATCGTAACTTCCTGTTTCCTTCTTGCAGGACAATAACTGGCTGTATGGCAATGGGGAGCTGTATGACCTTATATGATTCATGATTAACAACTACTCTACTTTTCATCTTTTTTCTACAATCCTGGCTCTGCCATGTGAAATATTGCATTCCCCTCCTTTTAATTTGAAACAATGGTATCTCATTTATATGTGCATCTCACTAGAATGCCCATGTGTATTGCTAGCAGAAGCACCACTTGAAGAAATCAGGGAATTACACTAAATGTGAAAAGACCGGTAACTATTTTGCCTTCTCTTGTACAGTTTCTTAAAAGGCATAGAACAGTGGCTTTCCACTGTTTCAATGAAAGGCTCTAAATAGTTCCTTGGTTAGTTGCACAAAATATACCAAATTAAGGCATTTACAATACCAGATCTTTACAGCAGGACTTACAACATAATTAAAAGGAAGCAAATCATATCCAGATTTGCAATCCAAACATCACAGATCATAGTGCACCGTAGGAACCACTTCTGAATTGTATAGAACTGGCTTGAACATGTAATCATTTGGAAGCTCTGCAGGATAAAGCAGGCTTATCACGTCCATGTTGCAAAACTCTGGACAACCATGAGATGGAAACCTAAGATAAGTGAAACTCACTTTGTGATTGTCAGGGAATTGTGCAACAGATGTCCAAATGAAGTCATAGATGCTGACAAAAAATAATAACTCTATATAAATAAATATATTTAACATCTACATTACAGCAAATAAGATAGTTGGGCAAACAGGAGCATCATCAGGTAATCACAGACCATACAGGGCACACAGAAGAAAAAGGTGGCGGGGGGGGGGGGCAGGGGGGGAGAGGAACTCCCTCTCACACCCATAGCAACCAATTACAGCACAGATTTGTTCTTGCTTGCTGGACTTGCATTGACAACAGGATTACGAAGATGGCATGTTGGCACTAAATGCTTGTTACAATTTCAGTACTGCCAATAAAGGCTGCCATTCTTCCAGCTCAGGATAGCCTACAATGCTCCCATTTCTTATTTTTCCCACAACAATCCTGTGAGGTAGGTTGGGCTGCAAGGGAATTACTGGCATTAAAGTGACCTTGCTGGTTTCCGTGCATATAAACACATGGTTTTTCCTGGTTTTTAATCCAGCATCTTCACACCTACACTAAACAGACTCTAATATTCCTCTAAGGACTAGGGCCTTTCATATTTTTAAAAATGTTCAGGAAAGTATTTCTATCTTAAATTGTACATAAAACTCATTGAAAATGCTAGCATGACTTTTATCAGTTTGGTTTTCTCTCCAGTTCTGAAGCATACACATCAAATACCTGAACAATCTGAGCTGCTGAAATAGTTAAATATTTAGAATGCAAAAAAAAAATGTATATCAGCTTCATTAAACTGAGCCAGCATGCAAGACATGTCTCCTTATGTTTGCTGACGGAGCATCAGTTTAGATTACATAGGACAGAGTGCTAAAAGGTCTCTGTCGGTCTATCAATTCTGAAAACAGGAGCAAATGTCAGAGTAATGGCATTAAGCAGAAAGTCACACTGTTATTTTCCATGTTCACAGAAGCAACCTGTTTTCAAAACACTATCACTTTTTCATTTTTGTAAGATAAGATAATAAATATTCAAATTTATTTTTGCTGACAAAGAGTTAAAGATTTTAAATAGCTATTCTAGTCTCCCATTTAAAATCTTCAACTCTTTGTCAGCAAAAATAAATTTGAATTTGTAGTGGATTGCAGTTGCGACTTGAGCCTGCTTAACGCTCCTAGGCTGGGGCTGCAAGGTAAAAGTGATTATAATAATAGAACTGCAATATAGCAGTTAAAAACCAAGGTGTACTAGCCCAGTCTGTCCGGAAACAAACTTTCTATCTATCTATCTATCTATCTATCTATCTATCTATCTATCTATCTATCTATCTATCTACACACACACAACCAAATTTGGATTGCTAACAAAGAATTAAAGGGAGACTGGTATAGCTATTTCAAGCTGCTTTGCTCTCATCAGCGGTCACCTGAGGCCCTTGGCCTAATTGTCTCCAGCTCTCAACCCAATTTTAAAATCCTCTCACAGAAGCTTTTTGTTTATGCTCTGCAGCCAGTGGCCAACAGAATGAAAATTTTGCACACAACTTTGAAAGCTGTTAGGGTTAAGGTACTGGACTAGAAAGGGGAGACTGAGTTGTAGGCCCCCCCTTAGCCATGAAAGCCGGTAATTTGGGGCCTCTCATAAAGTGGTGTAGAGGCAGGAGTCTTATGTACACCCAGTGGAGTTGTGCATAATAAAAACAAAATCAAATAAATATATATATTTGGTTTTGACTCTCATTTCAGACTTTAGTGAATTACCCTTGTAATACAACCCTGATCACACACAAAAAAAATGCTGTCTACACACTTCTTTTTAAATAAAATAAATCTAGTGTTGGCTCTAAATGTTAGAAAATTAGGAGAAGCAAAGCATCAAGAAGTCTTGACTGGATTTCAAAAGTGAGTTGTGTTTCATTTCATATGCCTTGTTTTTACTGGTAGGTAGGCAGGTAGATAAGGTAGACCACGGATGTCAAACTCAATCGCATCACGTGACATATAGCAATATTTTTTGTCTTTGTGGAGCCAGGGTGGGTGTGGCCTACATGTGACGCATCCGGCCCACAGGCCACAAGTTTGACACCCCTGAGGTAAATTATAATAGAGGAAATGCCTGGGATTACAGATAGTCTTTGACTTATGACTGCAATTAAATCCAACATTTCTGTTGCTTTGCAAGACAGTTGTTAAATGAATTTTGCCCCATTTTATAAAATTTCTTGCCACAGTTAATAGAACACGGTGAAGTGAATCTGACTTCCCCATTGACTCTGCTCGTCAGAAGGTCATAAAAGTTGATCACATGGCCCCACAGAACACCATAACTGTCATAAATGCATGCCAATTGCCAATTTTGATCAAAAACTGTCATTAAGTCACTTTTGTCAGTCCCAAACTTCAAACTTTTACTAAACAAGTGGTTGTAAGTTGAGGCCTACCTGTACTTTTTCATGCAAATGCTTCTGAGTTTGGTTTGTGAGGGGAAAAAAAATCCCATTGAAATTAAAAACCAAGGTGACTGGAGATAATGTAGATGCAACAAAGCATCTTTTACTAGAATGCAAGTGAGTGTTGGGCTCCTCGCTAAAGAACCACAGACGAGCCCAGAACAAAGCAAAGCTACAAGATATATATGCTTAGTTTGTTACAATATATAGGGAAGATAAAGAAAATACTGTAAATTATAGTGTGACCTTTATTAAATGTCTTTGATTAAACATTGAGGGTGACCTTGGATGGTGCCCCTGCATTCCTCCATACAATCGGGGTTCTATCCTGCCCAATGCTATCATTCAGTACTGTAAACAATAGAGTTTATTGTGTTCCATACACTTCCTCCTCTCACACCATCCTGTTCATACTCTAAGGACAGCAGTTTTGTTTCCGTTGTCTGTCTCCATTCCAAGGTCACAGCTCTAGCCTTTTGTTTCTGTGTGGGATTCTACTACAATCCTGCTTTCATTAGTGCATAAACCATTTCTAAATAGTGCATACAATCCTAATTATGCTAAATAATGTAAAAATTAATATACCTCTACATCCTATTTCCTACTCCCCTTTTCACTTGGGCAATGTGGATGACAGGGTCCAGATCTGTAACAGACAAACCGTCCTGAGGAGCTCTTATCAGTAAGAGCCTGATGCTGCTCTGTTCGTTTCAGGAAGTGCAAAATGAACAGGTTCCATAACAAGAGGACCCACACATTATACAGATACATGCCAAAAGTACAAAAATGACAACAGTTAAGTCCATGGGGAAGAAACTCTTTCCTCTATCTCTTATTAGAAATATATGAACATAATTTGTATTCTAGACCAACTCCTATTGCTGGTGTGTTACTCATTTCTTCTGAAACCTATGAAACCAGTTATGAAATATTTTAATAACAGTTCTTAGAACATTTCAGACCAAAGTATAACACAGTTTTTCTTAAAATTTTACAGAACTATTTGCTGGACAACTCCTAAGAATTGTCAGACCACATGCCTGCAGGATACACAGAGGAGACACTGATGTTAATAGCACTATTTGATCTTCCAAACTGACACACATGATACAACAAAGGAGATTTTTCATCCATTCTTTGATGTTTTTTGTGTGAGGTAGGCTGGTAAACATGGACTTTAAATATTATTACCCTGGAGATAATTTTTGACCATCTACATCAAATATTTTTGTTCAACTAGAGTGTGGGAAGAATTTTTAAAAATCTATTAGAAGTAGCTAGGAGCTAATTAAAGCTTGGAGTGCTCTAGATTTAAAAGAATAAAACCTAAGAAATATATCATGCATTACAGTTGGTATAAATCATAGTATATTTAAATGGATTGATAGTCTCACTCAACTGCTAAATCTACATATGTATTAATTTATTCTTAGCATGTTATATGAGTGCAGCCAATTGCAATTTAATCAGCAAATCACAATTAAATAAACAAAAGGTTAGCGTATCTTAAAACTATAAAGTAATTTCTGAAATACTAATGTGGCCTAAAAGCAGTGAACAAAATTCTAGGTGTTTTCTTCTATATAGCTGACAGTATCTACAGCTTAACCAAGAAAGATTGTGGAAATGGATGCAAAATAACTGTCCTATCTCTTGCAACACTGAGACAGGAACATCTTCACGCTGTCACCTCAATAATAATAATAATACTTGCTGCAAAATCAAATGAGTAAAGCAGGTTTTTAAAAAGACAATTTTCTTCTTATGCTCAAACCATAACTTCTGTAATCCAAAATACATGAACCATTGTAACTCTTGACTGCCCCATTCTCACGGTCCAAGTAGGCAAAGAAAACCAATGAATCAGCAACTGTCTTAATTTGTGTGTTGTGGAGAATAACAATATAAACTGATGCTTTCAAACTTGAAGATGGGGTGGGATGAAAATAGGAAAAAGAAGCACCATAATGCACTGTTTCAATGCCTGTGAACCATTAATAATAATGGTTTGGCACGTGCAATAGAGAAGCATTTATAGTAACTTGAGAAAGTAACAGATCACTAATGGGTTATGTTCCAAATAGGAGAACCTGATGTAATGACAAATATTTATATCTTTCTCCTCTCTCATTTTCCAATTGACAATCTGCAAAAGAATGTACAAAAAATAACACTTTTACATTGGCTGTTGGCTGATCAATTTATAAGATCATTTTCATATTCCCCTAATTCTGAAGAGAGACAGAATTAAGCTGTTCTGGATGAAAAGGCTATGTTCATGTAAAGAAAAAGAGAGAGAATGGAAACTAACGTGTTTCTTTTGGGCGAAGACTTGGTGGATGTTGTTCAGAGAAGTTAAAAACAGAGGTCAGGTGTACTTGTGATGACCATTTGCTTCTGGCTATATACACTATTTCTTTAATAAATAACTAGATACTTAACGGACATCTGCTGCCTCTCCTACTCTAAATTTATCATCCAGTCTACAGAGTCCAACCCTTTAGATTCCTGAATCTGTGGTGGTGAAATGTACAGACATCTGGTCTCTATCTTTTCTACTTTTCCTTAACCCAATTCTTAAGATCAGTGGTGCAAATAGTATATGATGGAGCATTATATGTCCCATGTACCTCTGCTCTTTCTTCACCTCCAATGCAAAAACAGAGAGAAATGGATGCCCCACATACAGCAACATATTACAGAACTCAACCTGTGCAGCTCAGGCTGTACTGCTGAGAAGACTTACTGAAGTGTTCTCAGTAGACATAGTGATTCTAAAAGTGAGATGAGCTCAAGTGTCTTTGTGAAGCCTGGAGAACCAGGGATAAATGAAGACACAACTCTTGCAATATTTGTGCAGAAGAAATAATTTTAAGTAAGTACAGCTCTGCAATCCCGAAAAGGCAAAGCTAATCCTTGCTAATCCTCTTTGCATGCAGCAAGAATTCCCAGAATTCTCAAACTGAGTTTTCAAGAGACTCTGGGCTCTATGGTGACTATTTGACCTAACAGTCTGGCTGGGTTGTCTTCCTTTAACAGGCTAGTGTGGTTGATATGCCATGGCTAAGCCTAATGTGATTTATCTGACTTTTGAGCAGTATGGTTTAATAACCAAGCTACTGAAATTATTAAAAAAAATTCTGTAGAGTTATATAAATATGGTTTTATGCAAGTCTATCTAGTTCTACTTTATTCAACAAATTAAAGTTAAAAAAAATACCAAGGCTTAAAGTAACCGGATATTCCATTCATCATTAAATCCAGATACCATATCAGATACAGTACCAGAGCAGTTATATTTTACCCCAAGAATTTGTCCACTCTTTTTCCTAAAAAGAATTCTGCCACAATGAAAAAAATGTTCAACATACAATTTTATAACCTTTAGTAATCCTAATAAAAGTACTAGCCCAATATGGAAGTTTGGTATTTTTCTTATCCTCAGTATTTTTACCTCTTATTTTTATAATTTTACATTTTTTTCAAAACTAGATTTCTTTTTCCCCATTTGCCTGGAAAATCTATTATGCTGAAAAAAGGGCTCCCTGTCAGTCTCCCAGATATTTTCCTAGCATTGCCCAGAAACTCAAGAGGTTTTTCCAAAAATAATAAAATAGAAAAACTGCAATGTGTTTTGTCAGTGAGAAAGGTTCTTTCTTAGTACTTACTCATACTTTCCTCATATTTTTTTCTGACCGAGAGTATATGGTTGGAAACCCAAATGAAGCCAAGGTGGAGAAACACAAAAATTATGGGATTTACTTATCGGTTGATTAATTAAACACATTGATGTAGCTGCCCATCTTACAAAATGTACAACATGTACAATAAAAAAACAAATCATATTAAACAATATTTATAATATTCCACAGCTATCAGTTTCCATTAAAAAACTTTTTAAACTGCCCCTATATACTCAAGCCAGCTCTGCTTAGTCTAGTCTTTCTTCTATAGTTCAAAAGGCCTTTTCTATTAGAGGTAGTTCTCAACTTATGACCATTAATTCGACAGTTGTTCAAAATTATCAGAGTGACTTGGGAGTGGTCCGTGAAGTTCTGTCTGTTGCAGACCTCCACAAACAAAACAGAACCTCCTTTTAAAAAAAACAGAGCTCCCTACAGTCTGGTAGGGAGTACTACTTCCTAGGAAAATAGCACAAAATTGCCATGAGGCTGGCAGCCTCTGCAAGAAAGCTGAACCTCACATCACATCAGTCGGGTTCCTCTGCAAAAACCAAAGGTATGTTTGGTGTTGCTGGTCCCTGGAGAAGGTTGAGAAGCAGGCTGAGCCCTGCAAGTTCCTCAGGTGGCTGGATGGGAAGTAGCCCTCGGCCTACAGTGTATGAACACCCTCCGTGTGCCAGTTGCTTCTGCTGACCAACTTTAGGCTCCCTTGCCTGGCTGACTAGGGAACCCCAAAGGACAGGGAGAAGAGCACCAGGGGACTCGGGGGTGGTGAAGCCTTAGGAGGCCTGGGTCAGGCAGGCCTGGAACTATACTAGGCCTCCAATGGCCTCCCCGAATCCTGAGGCACTCCAAACTCCATTAAATGACCCGCATATTCATTTAAGAATTGCATTAGGGAGAGCAGTGATGGGGGAAGATCATTAAGTAAGATGCTTCATTTAATGACTGTCACAATATGCAACCATAATGGCAGGCTCCATTACGATTACAAGTCAAGGACTACCAGTGTTCAATTGATTTAGACAATCATCCATTCTCAGCTGTGATTCTGGGTAGTGAACATAAGATTAAAAGGCAACAAAAGCAATAAATGGTAATAATAAACAATAATGGCACAAGGACACCATAATTGCACCTGAGTACAATCTAACTCAATCCATGCAGGCATGATCATTTCAAGAAAAAAAAAGAACACCAAGAGATACACTCAAACTTCAGGCTTCTGCAGAAGGGAAAATTCAAGGACTTATTAAATGCCAGCAGGATCAAGACCAAATGAATCTCAGGGGAGTATATTCTTGCAAATTACTTTGGTTAGATGAACTTTTCCAGCAAGTGTGCTCACTTTACTTTCTTAGTTAATCCAGTCATTTCACTATTAAGGAATGGTTCTGTAACTAATACAGAATATAGTTAAGAAATTATTTTCAATTCTAACAGACTAGAAATAATCTTAAATATTTGGCAAGCATGAATCTATACTGTATATTCTACAATGAATGTGGAATTATGAAACATGCAAGAACAAGGATATACATTTGCTCAAAAGTCCTCTGGATACAGAATTATAGTTGAAAATTGTAAAATTCTCACTATATTGCAGTAATTTGTACAAATCATCTGTACATTTTAATTTCATAATAACCAAAATTTGAATACAGTATTTTATTATCCTTCCCAGATTTTCTATTATGTAGGAAATTACCCTTGCAGGATTATTTTCTTTGTGGGGAAAGAAATAGTGAAAGTACCTAATAATAACTTGTATTAAAATATATAAAATGAACATTCAGAGGCAGATAAGGCAAAATTTTAATCTTCAACAGCATCAATTTCTTTATAATCTTGTTGCCATCTTGTTATCAACACAGCTCTTACTTTTCAGGCAGCTGAAGAACTCATACTTCTCCTTGGCTGGCCTCTATGAAACTGCTTTAACTTTGTATTTTACTATGGTGAGTATGAACTGAGTAAGAAGCAGGTACCAAATATGAAACCCATCAATGCTCATCCAGACTAGCATCATTTGCTATTAAATTCACAAACGCTTAAAAGGATGAATTACTCACTTGTAACAAACATCTACAATGGTGCTCATAGAAATGTTCATATTCAAGAGCTTTTTTCTCACAGAAATGTTAACCTCAACAGGCATTTCAAAGATTTGATTTTATTTAAAAATATTTAATTACTATGCTGCAAACTCTAAGGGAGTTTCTAAATATACAATAAAATATATCAAGAATATTTTAAAAAGCATAAAACCTAACAGGGCGTTTTAAAATTATTTTCAATGACCATGTACAATATTCCTTTCTTGTTCACATACCTCTCTCCATGAAAGATCCCTTGTTCCCACATTCTCTCTATATAGGCATCTCGAACTTAAGCTGCTACAAGCGAGAATGAGTTGATTAGCCTAAGGGCTGCATAGCTAAAGCCTTTTCATACATTGATATAAAAGTCCAAAACCAAGAAAATGATAACCATCACAGTATGCCATTAAACACAACCGTTGAAAATTAAAAACCTTACTATATTCTAAGTCAGCTGTACTTCCTGTCTACGAAATCCAGTTCTGAACTAGATAAATTTCGTCCCATACATTTAAATTTCATCTCTTGACCAATAAACATATCCCAAAATTCAAAATGGTACATTTAAATATTCTAAACAATACACTACTTCTTGACTAGATATATAAACTACAATGCAAGTACAGAAATTAAGACCTAACCTAAGCAAAAATAAATGTTGCTATGCCTTTCCATACTGTGATTTTTTTATCATCCCATCTATGCTACTATACTTGCTTAAGGTTGGGGGAGGAAAGGAGGAGGAAGGAATATTATATCTCTCTGCCACTTTCAGTTATTTATAAATATAAAGGCAGGATTTAAAAAATATAATAGTAAATAAGTGAATTAAAAATGAAAGCAAAAGGAGAGGAAGAACTTTTTGTTCACATAAAGGTGGTTTCTTACAGCTGGCTTTGAGAGCAAATGGTATAAGAGAGAGAGAGAGAGAGAGAGAGAATAACCATCACCAGCCCAACACGCACACCATTTCTGTTTAAAATGCATTCCTTACATGCTCTTAGGCATTACATAGTTACCAACACTGAAAAAAATGTTCATGTTTCAGATTCATAATGTCAAAACATAAGATATTTCTTGTTTGCAACATGCCAATGCAGTTTCTAAGAATGCATAAAGAAATTCTTGATGCATGAAGTAACAATTATCCATTCAACATATGGTTGCAAACCCACAATTGTTATGATTCAGAAGGCACACAGGACAGTCCATTAAAAACCAGCAAAAAAGCAACATTTCTCCCAAGCATGAGAGGCTAAGCTAACCCATTAGAACATTGCTACTGGCTGCTATCCTGTCCTGATGCACTTAAACCATAATAAAACCAATTGCTAGCACTTAAATTTCTCTGAGTCACTGCAAAGATAAAACCACCGAATCTTGGCAAAATAAAACTAATGTAATTAGGCTGCTCTAGGATAAGAGAGGTTATGATCCAATCAAAGAATGCAATTTGTGAAATGGTAACTTCCTAAGTTACTATTTTTAAAAATCTAGTGATACTAAACATGCTTTGTCTTAGGAGAATATATCAGGACTGTAATGCCCTTAGTGGTTAAGAATTCAATTGCTTGGTAGTGTGGAGGCAAGCCCATTTTTTTTTGCTGGCAAATAAATCAAGGTTCAATATTTAAGGGTTCTATGTGAACCCAGATCTAGTAGAAATATAAACATCAACATGATGTGCAACATGGTTACTTGGAGGGTAACCATGGCAAAAGAACTGGAAGATCATCTGTATTCTTATTACTGCCATACAGAGTTGTAATATGACAACAATGTGTCAGTCACATAAGGAATGGTTCTATATACTAAATATCTTATATGCTAATTCAGTAGTGAGCTTTGGCAGTGAACAGCATCAAAATGGTAGGTGTGACAAGGCAAGTGAAGCTCTGTATCTTTTAAATGTTGCCATGCAAATTGCACTCATCTAAAAAGGGGCAGAAATTTTGACTGCCACTCATTTTACATTTGACACTTCAACACTCTTGATCCCCCCCCAACCCTCTGCTGACACCACTGGCATTATGTTGTCATTTTAAGATCTATTTGTTTTACATAGATACTAAATGCCTTGTTTAAACAACATATTCTAAAAATAATTACAGATTTGCCAGCAGTTATAGATTAAGATGGTTATTAAAATTACAATGGGAATTATGGTATTTATGTGATAACAGAAAATAAGCTATAGTGTAAAATATAGACTGTACAGCTATGATTGAAATGGAAAAAACGTATAGGCAAAACTTCAGAATATAGCTTATTTTAATATGGTTAACCTAACGTAGTTGTGAACCAAGAAATATGTCATGCTCAACTGGCCCTTTTCCAACAATTTGATTCTCTATATCAAGCTACAAGGTAAACAGGGAAAATGCTCTCTTTTCTCTGCCAACACTGTTTTTAGATATTCTCATAGTTAATCTTACCAGGCTTCTTCCAAATAGAGCACCATCTTATGTTTTCTGAATCTTAATATAAAATAAGTAACTTATCTCCCAAATGAAGTGGTTTAAGTGACTAATCTTGTGGTTGTTATCAGGAAAATCAATGAAAGCTCTGCCTAAAATAGGCATATCAACCATTTGTTTTGCTACAATCGTCACGAATGAACTTTGCAGGCTAGATTATTATTTTTGGAGTTATACTTGCTTGAGGTATTAGTCATAATTAAGCTATTTTTGCTGTACTAAGGTGCTATAGCTACAAACATAGTTACCTGGAGGATGCAACATGTGCAATTTAATTTTGACTAAATTGGAGGGTAACCATGACAAAAGAATTGGAAGACCATCTGTATTCTCATTACTGCCACACCAGAATTGTGATATAATAGTACTGTATCTGTCAATCGCATAAGGAATGGTTCTATACACTAAGTATCTTGTTGTGCTAATTCAATAGTGAGCTTTATTTAGTCAAAATTAAGTTGCGCATGTGTGTGCTCTATAAAGCATCATTCCAACTTGCATGTATGGAAAGCCCTATGCACAGATTCTCAGTCTGTATGACCAAGGGCCAAAGCTTGGTAAGGCTCTCCTAATTCAGCCATGCACACAGAGGTCTGTTGCCTGCTCCTTGCAGATGTACAACAGAGCTAATTTTAGCTCCAACTGGTATAAAATGTCACAACTAGCATAACTGGGTACTGTAGGTTCATCTTAGAGTAACGAGGTTCCTGCCCCATTACAGTAATCTTTTAAAGAAATAATCAGGCAGATCATGTATTTTTGCTACTATTATTTTTTAAGTGACTGTTTATTTAGAAATACAACAGAAGCAAAATGACCAGATATTAAATGTAGTAAAAGGCTTGCTTACTCTAATCCTTTGATTAACTGAATCAGCACATTTCTACAGATCATGTTCTACAGTCATATTCTGCAGTTTCATTCCCAGCCCAAGTGATTTAAATACCACTTTAACATTCTGTACTATGGCATCTCACGTTGCCAAGACTATCAAGAGATTTTTTTAAAAAAAAATGGTTGTAGGCAAAGAATACCACTCCAATGTAAAATATGCTATTATAAATCAATGGCTGGAGTCCTTAGTGGTAAATTCATTTTCCAAAAGATACCTGAACCTATTATTTCTGATGGCAAACTGATCCAGTTATCTATGAAAATAATCAATGTCAGTAGATCTCTTTGCATATGCAAAACTGTAGAATTATTACCCAACACTAAGATAAATCTTATGAAAGCAAGAGAGCTCTGCATTCACCTTTGACTTCCAAAGTATTAAGCCATCAATATAAACTACAGAAAAAAGGGCTCTCATTTTTATTTTAGAAACTTATTTTTAAACCTTCTAGAAATATAGCAGTAATTCTCTTGTGGAAGAATTCTGTCCAGTGAGCTTTGATTCTACAAGCTGATTTGTTGTGCATCAACATACTGATACAAGTCTGAAGAGTTTTTTCCAAAGAGATCCTCTGGTTTTGTCATAACATACCTTATATCTTACTATTTCTTTAGGCAAGATGTATTCAAAATAAATGAAAAGCAAAACTTAAGAAATTCATTGTATCATACTGAACAATATTAATCCTGCGAAGTCCAAATATTTTAATACTATATTTTACAGTTTGGTTTATGATTTAAAGAGTATCCTTTTCTCCTTTTCAAAACTTAATATAAAATCTATTGCATGGAATATTTTCTCCCAAAGGGAAAAAACCAAGGCGTTGTCTTTTAAAAAATATTCCAGGCATGCAACAGTATGACATTCATAGATATTACTCTTTTAACTATGGTAAGAGTTCATATTAAGTGCACTTAACTTTAAACATATTACAGGTATACGTAATAGGAAAAACATACTTTTAAGCTAGTAACTGTCAGTAAAGTATTTTTGACCTTGTTGCTTCAGACAATGAGGAGAGAAAGTTCAGCACTCTGACTTGTATTAGTAGGACTTCACCACTTAAATTGCCTAATTCTGCGATTGAACTTATGTATCATCCTAAACTATACTTTAATCATGCTGTATTGCATAAATTACAACTAAAAGTGCATTAAAATATTGTCATAAATCTTAATACATGAACCACAGTGGCTGGAATTGCCCAAAATGCAAACATTGATTCACAAAACACATGAGTATATAATGTAGCTTATTTTGGTATTGGATGAAATTTTGTGTTTTCTTAATCAAGCATATTAGGCAAACTCAGACATTATGATTTAGCATTCCCAATTAACCCAGTTGGCCTTATTCATCTAACATTCTACGTCAGTTTTTTGGGGAAATCTAGCTTGGAATATTGGATGAGTAAGGCCAGCTAGATCCATAAAGAGTGCTAAGTCATAATGTCTAGTTTGCCTAATAATTGTCCAAGCTCCTCTCTTCCTGTAAGTTGCCAAGCCTGTTTCAGCTCTCTGTCATCTGAATCAAGAGAGAGAATTAATGTCTTTTGAGCCCTGGTAGTGCAGTGGTTAATGTGCAGTATTGCAGGCAAACCCTGCCCATATCCTGGAGTTTGATCCTGGATTTTGATTCAAGGTTAGCTCAAGGTTGACTCAACTTTCCATCCTTCTGAGGTCAATAAAATGAGGACCCAGATTGTTGGGGGCAATATGCAAATAATGTTTACATTGTAAACCACCCAGAGGGCTGTAAAGCACTATGGGGCAGTATATAAGTTTAAATGCTATTAAAAGGACCTCCGAGATTCTAAAATAAATAGAAAGTGCACAGGAACCCATTGTAATTCAGGTTCATATTAGGTATCCCTCACTGGAACCTCCTGATAATCCTTCCAATCATTTATCATTATCCCTAATTCATTCCTTTGCACCCTGCTATTCCAAATAAAGGCTAAAAAGATTTGGAAAAATATCAGCATTAACGTATGAAACAACTAGCTATCGGAAGGTCCTATAATCAAATAAAGCTATAAACCTTCATTTGAACCTTTGACAGATCCCATGTTTGCTGGTTTCTTGCTTTGGATAGTCGGATCCTTATCTCACTAATTCTTTAAAATGTCTTTATCAGATAGATCATTATGACTACGTTCATATTACAGAATGAATGATGGGGATTGAGGCTGAGAGATCATGGATTACCAAAACCATTGGCCCCAATTAAACTGAGACTTGATGAAATGTTTTATTCCAAAGAAACTGATTCATAAAAGAAGACATTTTCTAAATGTGAACTCAATGGAAAGATAAGCTCTTTTTAATTGGTGCGTATCTTGAACAATATTGGATTGGTTCTCATCTCCAACTATGAAAGGGGAGAGCAGATTTAATTAACAAGCTTCTGTCATTTCAGTATAACTGGTCCAAGTCTCATGAGAAAACGGTTATTTCAGCTCAAGGGCATGTATGACTAATAAATACATAGTAAATGAATGAAAAGTAGATGCAAGCAAATATGTTGCAAATAAAAATCTATGCCCACATATTTTCACATGACTCTACTTCCCTACCAAAACTGTTAAGAATACACACTGAGATTATTGGGTTTTGTTACCTCATAATTTAAACACGGCGTCTTGTTCTGTCATTTTGATTTTGAATCACTGATAAAATTAATGTTACCTTTTTTTAAAAAAATAAGTAGGCTGTAGCATAAAAAAGCAAAGGTATATCACTTTTGATCATTTTCAGAGAAACAGCAAAGAAGCTATTTTCTGTTCATGAATAAATGGTTGTATTCGTACTTAATTCTGTATCAAGCAAGATGGTCAATTTTTCTTCATTAGAAAGCTGTAGAGATTCTATGTGTAAAAATAGCAAAAAAGTTAATGTATCAGATACAACCAATTGGTGGCTTCATTACGAATCCCAATACATCTTTCATTGTTCTTTAATGTCATATGCTGGTGGTATTTATTATGGCATTGAGTTATTTATTATCACAACTAGATCTTACTTAGCAATGTTTGAAGACAGACATTAAGTTTTACATTTACAGCAATCATGGAAGTATTTTTGTATGTATGTGGTATCAATCTTAAAACTCAGTAAGCTATCAAACCAATCCATACTCACTGAATATGATTTTGAAATCATACATTAATGATCTGATAATCATACTGTGTCATGTAATTCCCACCAACAAAATCAACAGTCAGGTTTCTACAGCTGACACTGCTAGTTATAGTATTTAACAGCTGTGCTGCACATAATTTAGTACTCTGATAATGTCCAAGAGTACTTTAAAAATCAAGCATGTGATTATCTTAGAATGCATAACCAGAATTTATTTGATAAAAGACAGTACGATAATGTACAAGGTGTAGTATATTCAACATTATATGAAATGTCATTCCCTATTGACAGTATGCATTATAGCTATTCTTTGTAGATTAGGTTAGTAACCATTCCAAATCAGGGTAACAGTTACTCCAGTGAAGTCATCAATGCTATACTGATGGATTGAGACTACATTATTTTACAATGACTTTTCCATTTCTTTCCATCTTTGCGAGTCCAAAAGCCTATGAGTGTTTTCCAGGTGACATACAATATTTCCCAAAGTTTCAAATAAAGTCATCAATGACCACACTGGTCAATCATTTAAAATAAAATCAAAGAAGAAAGAGAATAGGATTTGTTGAGGTTTAGGCTAGATAATCCTTGTTCTTTTTTTATCATTGTAAAGCTTCTTCTATCTTTCAAATGTCAGACATAATGTGCCTGCCTCATACAGCTCTTGGGAGAATGGTGCACTTTCATATCCTATCTAGGAAAAAGTAACAGATCATCTCACAATTCTAGAAACAACTTCATGCTATAATTTGGATACATAATTGACTTCACATCCCACAATTCAGCAAGCGATCTCCCCGGTTCTTTGGTGTTCTGCCAATGTAGATATGTTTTCTGTTTACTTTAACTCCAGCCACACCACAGTGCTATCTATTCCAAGTCTACGGAATGGCACGGCTACAACTTTTAATTTGGAATTACAAATTTCTTTTTGATCTATCACTAGGTTAGAAGCAAAAACTATTCCAGCAATGGTTAGTCACATCGAATAGGAAACTAAAACCCTGGACAGTGAATATGTACCCAGTTCTAAGGCCTACTGTAATGACTTCATAATTGTGTCCATGTGATTCACAACTGTAAGGTTTTCCTAAGGTTTCAACATAAATCAAGAAAAATAACTGATCAATGAGAATATATATGCAATATGCATAAAAATCAGGGTAGTACAGAGGCTTCAGAATTTTTAACTAGGAATGCAGAAAACTAGGTTCAAATTCCTACATAGTAATAAAAAGGTAAATTAAATGAGACAATACAAATAAGTAAACAGAAGATACTTTAATTCCAAGTAAACATACAAAGGATTGCAGGTTTTTATTTCCATACCTTTTGCAATTTATAAAGTTTAAATATTTTCATTATACACTGAATTATACTATTGTAATTTGATAACTAAGAAACTGGAAAGAAAATTACAATTATACAGGTTTAGAACTGTTACACTGAATAGCTCAATGTTTGTCACTAAAGCAGAGAGCCACAGTATTCCTCCTTTATAACCAGTCCAGCAAAAACTGGGCTAACTGAAGCCTAATGCTTTTTAATTGTTAGATATAGCACATGCTCCATCATTGTGCAGACACAATTGGTTATAGACACAAAAGAATAATCAAATATCTTTTAATGCTCTGTAAGTGAGGGTGACCCACTATAGATTAACTATAACTAGTAAAGTCAATTAAAGGTTGAATATGAAGATTTTTTTCTCTTTCAATAACAAAAACTAAAAAGGGTAACTGTCATTAAAACTGTTGAGAGATCATTTAAAAGCCTGCTTAATGTGAATACAATCTTCAAGACTTTCTCTTACTACTTGATGGCACAAAGAGGTGTTAAGTGCTACAGGTGCAATTTATAGAAGAGCAGAGAGGCAACGAAATGTTTGGGTTTTGCAATAAATATTGGTTATAGCTATCGCATTACCTCAGTCACCGTGCTTTAAATATTACTACAAAGAAATCTACTGACTTCAAATCAATATCTAGCATAATGTATAATTTTATTCATATCTCATAAGATAACAATAAAGCCAGTTCTTTTAATAAATAGAAGAAAATGAATTTCACTATGGAGATTAAAAATTCCAGGGAGTTTTTCCTTAAAGGCCTTCCGCTGTTGCCCTTGCCTAATGCAAGATGCTAAGTCATTCTGGTGACATTAGTTGTCTATGAGCTTCAACAGGATGGAGTTTTAAGCACAGATACGCATGGCAATGGAAAGTATTAACATGCATTTTTATTTTTAAATTGGCTTTATCACGCCCACAATAAAGGCTTTGTGTGTGTGTGTGTGTGTGTGTGTGTGTGAGAGAGAGAGAGAGAGAGAGAGAGAGAGAGAGAGAGAGAGAGAGAGAGAGAGACCTACTTTGCCAGAAATTGTTAAGTTATTCAGACAGCAACTCACTGATGCAAAAATGAAAACTGGCCTTTGGTATAATGCAGCCCAGAATCATCTCAGCAGTGATTGTTTTTTTCTGCCATCCCAGAAAGGGATGAAAAACATGGGAACTTCTAAACGCTTTAAGCAAGCAGAAGAGCCACCTTCTACCACTTAACGATCCCTCCACTTCTGTTAAGACAAGAGATCTGCCCTCTTTCCCTTAGCAGCCCCGCGGAAGAGGCTGCAAATCCCAGGGACCCGATTCCGCCTCCTGTTCCTCTGCAGCCCCCCCAGCAGCTACCCCAGCTCCAGACTACCAAGCGCTGCAGCCCAGGACTCCCTTCTCCTCGAGATGAGCTTGGCCACAACGCTTTACTCTACCTTTGTATTTCTCCAGCACATCTTCGTAAGCCTGCAAGTACTCCTGTTCCTCGGTATAGGCACGACCACCAGGAGAAACAGAACCCGCCATGGTTGAAGTTTTTGACCCTGTCTCGGATCAGGTGGCGCCGAGGCTCCCGGCCGCCTGGAAGCCTTGGAGAGAGAGAGAGAGCGGCACCAGAAGGCGGGAGGGGAGGGGAGGGGAGGGGAGGGAGGGGGCTATCGCGGAGCAAGCGGACCGAGGAAACGCCCAGGCCTCCTCCCCCCCCCCCGGCGGCGTGGGAGCACGTGTGTGCCGCCAATCGGGAACGGGCGGCCGCCTCCCTCTCGGATTTCACGAGCTTTCGGCTCCGGGGTTTTGGGAGCGCGCCCCCCCCAGTCGTCGTGTGTGTGTGGGGGGGGGGTGTTCGAGGGGAGGGTGAAGCGTTCACGGATGCCACCGGCCGGCTTCGGAGGTGACCTCCGGCTCTGGCTTTGCCCCCCCCGACCGTCTCCCGCAGTCCGCACGGAGGCTCTGCCGCATTCGTTCCCCCCAAAGCCGCGCCACGGGCAGCCCAGCGCGAATCGCCGGGCGCTTTTCACGCCCGAGCCATCCCGCCTAGCTTTCTGCTCGGGAGGGACCATCCGAGGCAAACAAAAGGCGGGCTTTGTAATTTTGGCGGAAGGCGGGGGGGCTGCCGTCCCGATAGGAAAGGGGCTTTTTACGAGGCTGTGGCGTTAAGGAGCGCCCTCGCCTCTTCTTAACCCGACTGCCGGAATCGGGGCTTGAAGGTGGTAAAATATAACGGGGTTTGGGAGGGGGGGGAGGGAGGCGTGCTGGTGAAACTCTGGGGATGCATTAAGGTTTATTATCCTCGCTGATACACATTATAGAAAGCTGGATCTGTGCCCAGCGTTATGTATGTATGTATGTATGTATGTATGTACGTACTCAGCGGCTGGAACCTAGGAATACACCAATTACGACGAGCGCACAGTCGATCTTGAGTTAGGCTACTCTGTGCTCAAAGCACAATCAGATCCCAGATTTATTTATTTATTTATTTATTGCTGTCTGCCTTTTGAAACAGCTGTCACTCACATGCCAGACTCTCGGCCAAGCGCTCCTTCTTTCCAAACCTCCCTCCCTCGCCCCCACCTCCGCAGTTTCCAAAAACTACCGTTCTCGGAAGAGAAACCTGCCTCCCTGTAGATGGCCGAGCGAAGTATGTATGTATGTATGTATGTATGCATTTAATATATGTGTGTGTGTGTGTGTGTATATGTGTGTATATACACGTATATATACATATACATATATATACATATACATATATATATATACATATATATATATATATATATATATATATATATATATATATATATATATATATATATATATACATATATATATATATATATACGTATATATATATACGTATACGTATACATATATATACGTATATATACATATACATATACGTATACGTATACATCGCCCTATTCCCGTAGGACCTAAATTGCACTTCCCCCGACGCTTCTCTCTTCTTTGTGGAAGGGGAGGTCTCTTCTGCCGAGCTGGCGTTATTAACCAGCCCTCCCTGCCTCCGCTCTTACTCTCTTCTCGGGTGTTTTTTTTTTGCGAGCGGTTGTTTTCGTTTCCCAGGCACAGCCTCCGCCCGGCCCCTTCTCGGACGCTCCTGACACGTCGTGGCAATGCCAGGAATAACTCGGCGCCCCCCCTCCTCCCCCTCTGACCCGTCTGGAGAGGAGGAGAGTCGGTTTTGCGGACCCAGGCGCCCCACACCGCTTCGGCTGGCCATGTCAACAACAACAACCACCTCCGCGCTAGAGCCGGGAGTGGCGTCAGGCCAAAAGGCGGAGCCAAAGTCCTGCAGGTGTCACCGCCGGTCACCCTTCCGAAGCAACGCGCCTGGCTCAGTAAGAACCGCGCATGCGCTCATTTTGCAGCACCCTCCCCTCCTTCTGCTCTCGTACGCCGCTAGACTGAGCATCGCCGCCGCCGCCGCCGCCGCCTTTCCCTGCCCCGCTGCATCCGATAATCCAGGGGTCTTCAAACTTGGCCCTTTTATGACTTGTGGACTTCAACTCCCAGAATTCCTCAGCCAGCTATGCTGGCTGAGGAATTCTGGGAGTTGAAGTCCACAAGTCATAAAAGGGCCAAGTTTGAAGACCCCTGCGATAATCTGTTTCGCCCCAGCCGTACTCGATCCGGTTCCCAGTTTCACCACCCCTATAACGGAGCTCTTCTCCAGCGCACGAATACTCCGGAGAGCAATCCTCCTATTATTCCGCCGGCCCGCCTTTCTTATTTACTAGCCCGTTATTCCCAAGAGCCTAAGAGGGTGACTTTGCAGAGCCTCATGCTTTCCCGAAACATCAACAACGGCAGAGGACGCTTCGGGCTTCCTGCGCCGCTGTGGCCACCGCAAGCCAGTTCTGGCGGTCACCGGAACAGCAGGCTTGGGAGATTGTTCCCCTCCCTCCTCCTCCTCTCCTCCTCCTCCTCGGTTTCATCTCCGCCAGGGCAAGTCCCGGAAGTGATTTGCAAACCGCAATCCTGGAGCCGACGGAGGGAGAAGTGGGGCGAGGGACCACGAGCAAAATCCCTTTCTCACGCGTTTCCTTTTCCTAAGCTTCCACGAAGACTCGGAAAACCGCCGCTTCGGGGTCCTTATTTGCAAGGAAAGAAAAGCGGGTGGAAAGACTCCACGCTTTTCCCACTGTGTTTTTTGCAAACGCTGCAAAGCAGGCTCGCCTTTCAGGAAGACAAGGAGATGGAACTACTACGGGCTCTCGTTTCCAAGGCTTCCCTGGGAAGAATATTGACGACCGCGGGCTATGTAATTTTTTTTTTCAACGCTTAATTTGCTTTCTGGAGTTCCCAGTCTTGTTGCTCTAGCAAGCTTCTGGACTTTAATAAGTATAAAACGAACTCAAGTCTCTTGGTAGTGGGCGCCCGAACAGATCCTCTCCCCTTTATTGTTGGTGGGGGCGGTCCATGGTCCGACGTGGCGGTAGGAACCCATGCAAAGTCCCTTCAAGCACAAGGCCAACTGGACGAAGGAGGAGCTCCATTCAAACGCACCCACAACATTCCCACAACCAAAATTAATCAGCTTTCTGCGGGAGTCAGACGCTGCGACTATGTTTTGTGTACACACACACACACACACACGTCCAAAATGCTGGCCATCTTGAGCTCGCTACATCAGCCGGACGGTTTTCACGATCTTTACTTCTAATGCACTAGTCGAAAATTTCAAAGCTTGCATTTGCAGACGCTTGTCGCCGTTCCGCGTCTACCCCAAACGCGTTTATCCGCCCAGACAGAAGAGCAGGCTAAATAAACTAGCTTAGTCACCGATCCCGAAAAGCCGAGCTCGCTAGACAGCGATGTTACAATGCTAAGTCCCTCGGAACTCAATGAAACCTATTTCGGAGTCGGCATAGAATACACAGTACACTAAGCAAGCAATAACCACTTTATGATCTTACCCCTTCCGTGTAATACACAAACGCCAATACACTAACCCACCGGGCGATGGAAGTTTCCTCTTCTCGGCGGCATACCTTTACTCTCCCATTTGTCTCTTACCGGCTATCCTGAGTACAGCTCTCTCAGCTGGGTCTAGGATAGGTCCTCCTTGAATCTTCCTCTTGGATCTCTCGTGTTTAGGTAGATTCCACGGTAGGGTGTCGCCCAGAGCCGGAGAGAGGGATCCAGATTTTTGGCTAAAATCATCATCATCATCGGAAAAATCCGCAGAGGAGGAAATGGAGCATCTGTAAGAAGCGTTTCCCGAGCTCTAAAGAAAAATACAGAAGGGAAGAGAACAGTAAGCATAGCGGCGACTGTAACAACAGAGGTAGACATTTTTCCCCTCAGATCCAAGCGATTTCCCCTGTTTAGATCGCCCTCTAGGAAAATCAACACTACCCACCCGCCGCTACTTGACTGGTAAGCTACCCGCGTTTGAAAGGCTCCGTGGGCAAGGGGCTCACCATTGTTGCTTAGACGCTGCCGGGCTGCTAAAATCCCACAGCCTGCAACGCCGCGGCGAACAGGCTGAGAGGAAACGCATCTGCGGGCGGGAGGCTTTCAGGAAGATGGGTGGCCAGGCGCTCTGGCAACCGGCACACGAAGATCCCGCCCGAGTTGCCCAAGAATCAAAGCCAAGAGGGGAAAGGGGGCCGGGAAGAGAGAAATTTTAAAAGCAATAGCAGCAGCAGCAGCAGCTCCGGGTCACAAAGCGACATTTGGCTCCCCCACCAGGCGACAGGAAAAACGAGCCGTTCGCTCTTGGATGAGTAGCGGGGGAGGGAAGGATGCCAGCCCCAGCCCCCCGATCCAGGATGCGGGCCTTTGCGATGGCAGGGCAGTTGCCGAAACCACGCCCTGGTAAGTCCCTTTCCTTCCTCCCTCCCTTCCTCCCTTCCTTCCTGGAAGGGGTTTCGCTTCTTCTTCCCAAAACGCTCCCCACCCCCAGGTCACCGGGCTCCGAGGCCGGCAGGAAACGCGGCCTTTCGGGCAGCCGGGAAGAGCACAAAAGGCAGGTGGTTGGGCGGCGGGGGGGGGGGGTAAACACCGCGCCGCCGGCTCGATTTATGACCGCGTCTTTTACGGCGGGCGGACTGGAGAGCTTTTTCTCAGGGCAGCAAAAGCCGCACCGCCCGAAATGTAAACAACAAAAGGATGCAGCGCAGGCAGGAAGGACGGGGAGGGAGGAGGAAAGCGCTCCTGCTGCAATTTCCTGGGACGGTTTTCGATAAAAGAGGGTGAATGGGAGGAAGGGGGCAGAAGGCAGGTAGGGTGCCTTTGATTTTTCCCTCCCACCCGAGGGGGGAAAACAGTGGCTACATTTACGAATCAAGAGTCTGAGATCACGCCAGGCCTTTGCTGTGTCATTCATTTGGGCTGTGGCCCTATGAGAAGCAGCAGGCCGAGGTTGCAGACTTTGGATCCTCTTGTCCTCTTCACCATCCCTTCTTCTTCCCAGCATGGCGACCCTCTCTCGTGTGTCTACACGCAGGGGTCTTCAAACTCGGCCCTTTTATGACTCATGGACTTCAATTCCCAGAATTCCTCAGCCAGCGTGCCTGGCTGAGGAATTCTGGGAGTTGCAAGTCCATAAGTCATAAAAGGGCCGAGTTTGAAGACCTTTGGTCTACAACATCCTTAGATGGGCTACAGCCAGCTTGCAGGATCAGGTGGCACCCTCTCCACCTGCGTTCCCGCCCGCCTTCATGACTAGGCAGCGCACTCTTGCCCCACCTTTGTGGAGAATTCCCATTAGCTGCCTTTTGGAGTGGGTCCGCTGGTGAGAAAACTCATACCGAGTGGAACAGCCTCTTTGACAGATGAAGGCAGTTCTCTCAGCAGGGTTGTATGAAAGCACCCAACCAGAACTATTGCTGTCCCAATGAAACAGCAATGAAAGCAGGCGTTTTGTCACAACACCAAGAGCCAAGTGACACCATAAAGCATCATCAATTACTAATCAGGAAAAGGAGTCACCATACACAGATCATTTCAAATCCCTCTCCAGATCCTCACTTCCTTTAGAATATTTGTGGGGTTTTTTTCTCCTTTGCTCTTTTGTCAACTTAGTACAGTGAACATGACCGATAACTATATTTTTAATTAGTGCAGTGATCATGACCGATACCTGTATTTTTAATTAGTGCAGTGATAGTGACCGATACCTGTATTTTTAATTAGTGCAGTGACCATGACCGATACCTATATTTTTAATACAGCTTTGTATTTTTGGAAATGAACTTGCAATTTATACGTTAAAAGCTTTTAATATATGTTTACCATGTTACAGTAGTTGCTTGGTTCATTACCTTCAACAATCTTATATTCTAGTAATGGAAAAAATAGAGATCTAAACTGATTTTTTATTCCTCTAATCTTACTAGATTATGAGACACTAAATAGCCTTTCCTCTGTTGCCTTTCCTCTGTTACCACACACTGCTATCACAGTAAGATTATCTGCTAGCTTGGTAATTATTTAAAGAAGAAAACAAGCCATGTTTGTTTTCTAAGAAAAGAATGAAAGTTATAAAGCTTAACCCCATTTATGACCTTAGATCTCAGAAGCATAATTCAATTTTTTTTCTGCATATGTTCAAGAGATACATGATTTCCTGACATTCAAAATACGGTAAATGTTGGATTTAAGCCTTAGTAATTGTTGACTAAAATAAATTTCCAAAACATTTACAGAGGAGCTCCTTTTAAATCAGGATTATCAGTTTTTCTTTGTGTTGAATCATGAGGAAAAGTTTACCCATCAAAAGATAAGGCTAAAAACAGGCAGAAGATAGGCATTTCTTATTAAATCATATCAAGAGTTTATGGACATGGGATCCAGGTATATTTAAGAAGCATTCACAAATTTTAATGCAATAATTGTTTCTCTGAATTAGTATAAAATGTGCTTTGTATTACTGCACAATGCAAAAGCCATGGGTTTTGCATCATCTTGAGTAAATCAGTGGCAGTGCTCGGTTTGGAAATCATATTATGCTTTCAGTAAACAAGCAATAGAATTTTGAATAATCTTCTGCCATAAATCACAATGAGTTCAATCATCACATTAAGGAGAAAAAAATCACATTCTGTTTTAGTATGATATGAAGATCAGCCAATATCAGCTTATTATTTATTCTTGAAAGATAGGTTTAGTCTAATCACAAAACCTTTTGACAACATACTTTGTAGTGCAAATTTTAATCTTATGTACAAAAGGAAATCCTGCTATATTTACTTTCTAGCTTACTTCTGGGTAAGTGTGAGTCATATAAAAACACTGATGACTGATAGTCTTTTTAGTTCTGTTGTAGTTCATTTCAAATTAAACAATTTGGGATATTCCTGGATCCAAAAAGATTCTGGGAACCATAGATTCAACGAAGAATGAAAGTGCATGAACTCAATACAAATTGTATAACTTATTAGTTTTTAAAGCATCAATAGTAAATATTATCCATTTGGATATTTGGACATTTTATTCACATGATTATCTGAGAGACCCAATTATTAAGATCCATACAGTAATTTGAATGGTAGGATGATTTCAAGGAACCAACTCTTCCATATGATGGCACCTGACTAGTCCCCCACAATATTTATTAAACGAACTTCCTTTTAGCCTTTGGATGGCAATTCAATAAAATTTGGCCAGACTTTTGATAGATGATATTATCTTTATTTAGTTTTATATTAATTTGTTCAGCTGCCTTTGTAGTGTATAAGGGGGAAAACATTTTTAAAAATAAAAATAGCAATAGTTTTATAAGTACTACAGAATAAAACAAAAGGAATTTTATTTGTCTGCTGTCTATCATGGAATTTGCTCAAGGTATACCTTTAGATTGCTTAATAATTTTCTGCTGTAATGTTTTGCAATGAAGTAAAAATGCCTGTGTATGAATATATATAATACTTTTAGACAGTTAATGTTGAGAGACAGTGACATACTTATTTTCAATTATTCTTTATTCCTGCACATTCATTGTTGCTGTTAATAAATGTGTGAAGCGTTTCATTTAGGTATTTTTAATTTACAAATGTGTTTTCTTATATTTATCTTTAGGACTTTTAAAATCAGCTCTGATTGTATTTGCAACTCTCATTAATTTTTCATTTCCCTAATCATAATACTGTTATCTGTGGTTAGAGCTGACTGATAAAAAAAAATATCACAGCTCTGATGATGGCACGGCAGGATTTATTTTTAGTCTTTTAGACAAAACAAATATATTAAAATAAATAACATCCAGAGGAAAAGCAGCTGAATCCTTCTAATATCCTGTTGGATAGCTGTACACCACTTCCCTCTACTGGATGTATCTGGCCTAGTTATTTTTCCTTTAATATGAACATATTTGTTGGCTGGAAAGCTTTTAATTGGAATTATTACCAAACGTGAAAGCCAACACTTTAAATGCATCTAAAAACAAACAAATGGATGAATTAATGGCTACTTAACACAACAATCTGGTTTATTCTATCACACTAAACCAATCAAAATTAGCAAAAATACTGTTTTTTTTTTTTTTAATTGAAAAGTTTTAAAATACAATTTTCCTTTGAAAAACCCCCCTTCCCCCTCCCTCCTCCCCTCCCTACCTCCCCCCTATCTCCCCCCCTCCCCCTCTCCCTCCCCCTCCTCCCTCCCCTGCCTCCCACCCCTCTACTTCCCCTCCTCCCCCCCTCCCCCCCCCCCCGACTTCCCAGAGCAAAATACAAGGTATATATCTAAAAAGCAATCATAAACAATCATATACTAACAATTATAAACTCTAAAATCCATCACTCTCTAGCTTATATAGAGTAAACCAATCCTTAACAATACTAAATATGTATAAAGAACTAAAATAAAAGAAAACTAGCATCATTCCCATCTATGTTCTTCCACAATTCACTATTACCTAGACATATTCTCACTTACACATCACAAGCACCTATCCCTATTAACCTCTCTAGCCAAAATAGGCTATAATAGATAGTTCTTACACAAATTAACCCGCATTAACCCACAAAATTTTCTTCCTCTTCCTCTGTAGTAAATTGTCCATTAATTCCAAATTGAACATTCTGTTACCATAGATATCATCCCAAAACTCTTAAAAACACAGCTACCACTTGACTATAAGTATATTGTGGAAGTTCCATAGATTTCTACTGGTCTTATTTTTTAATCTTTTTTGAGCGTTTTAAGGCAGCACGCGTCACCCTCTGTTCTCTAGGATCATCCAAAAGAGTTGCAGCTTGATCTCCTCCTGTACCCTTCTCGTCTATCTGTCCATCTTCATCCTCTTGATGTTCTCCTTCTCCAGATCCCTCTGCAGCTTCCAGAAGTGTTGATGGGGTTGCTTTTAAAACATTGTTGTAAAAATCATGCGCTTGCTTCACAGTACCCAAACAGTACCTTTTGCCATCATACATGAAGCTCAACCCAGCTGGGATCTCCCATCTGAACCTTATATCTCTTTGCTTGAGCTCTTGCACAAGAAATATAAAGTCCTTCCTTCTCTTTAAAATCTTTGGAGGAATTTCTTTTAGAACCAAAACTTCTTGACCAGCAATCACAACTTTAGTATCATAGGCAGCTTGTATAACTTCATCTCTAATTTCCCTTTTTACAAAATAAACCACCACATCTCTAGGCAACTTTCTCTGCTTAGCAATCCAGGAATTCACACGAAACACTTTGTCCATGCCTTGTTTTATTTCAGATGCTGGATGGTTCAATACCCCCTCAAAAGCCTCAGAAACCAGCTGCTTTAAATCTTCCTTAATATTCTCTTTTAGGCCTCTAATTCTAACAGCAAACTGCATCTGGTAAAATTGAGCCAAACTCTGTTCGCTATCCATTTTGTCTTTTAAATCTTCAATTTCCAATACTTTTGCTTCTAATATAACATTCTTTTGAGTCAAGTCTTCCACTTGATCATCCAGCACCTCCACACATTTAGCTACTTTATGCACTGAGGACAAAATGTCTACCTTCATCTCTCTAAGTTTCTGCTCCATCCTTTCTTCCATTCTCTGCTCCAATTTCTCCAATTTCTCCTCCATCTGTGCAAATTTAACACCCATTGACTCCAAAATTAACTGGGTATGTTTTTCAAGATCCTTCGATGTCAATACATCAGGAGAATGCAACGCCTGCAGTAATGATTGTTGTTGCACCGGAGAATTTCCAGCACTCCGAAAAGTTCTAGGGGGAGGTTTAGCCGCCATCTTTTACTTACAATTGTGACGCACTTTCACTTTAAGTTTTAAGCATAGTCCATCAAGCTTGAGAGTAAAATAAAATAATCCTCTTCATCTCTTCACCTTTTCCTCTTGTACCGCTCTGCCTGCTCCTTTAAATCATAGTCCTTTCTTCAGGCAGGGATGGTTCGCAGACGCCTGGCTCTGCTCCAGGAAGTTCGGAGCAGAGACGACGGCCAGCTGGGAGCAACCCAGGCTTCGGGGGAGTTCGATCCTTCAGCCGCCCAAGCTCAAAGCTCAGGCGGCCTCGGAGAACTCTACCCCTACCTGGGGCCTCACCCCCTCCTCTTCTCCCGAGGAGGGGGCTTCAATTTCGCCCGAACAGCTGATCGGCGCTGTTTCGGGCGAAAAAACAAACAGCTGAGCCGCGGGCAGCCAGGGGAGGCTGTCTTCGGCGCCGCGCCGCCAGCGGAAGTCTCAAAATTAGCAAAAATACTGTTAAGTCATCTTGATTGTGTGAAACAACCATGACTTAAGATTATAGTTGGTGTGCTGCCACTGAGAAGCTCCTGCTCCTGATCACCATATTGAGCAAAGCAACTAGTGAATGCTCCAACACTGGAAGTTTTTAAGAAGAAACTGGACAGCTGTTTGTCTGGTATGGTATATAGGGTTTCCTGCCTGAATAGGGGGTTGGACTAGATGACCTCCAAGGTCCCTTCCAACATTATTGTTGTTGTTGTTGTTATAACTTTATACATCTTATTCTGAATATAAAAGCAGTAGTAGGACACAAAACGAAAACAGATTTCAAAGCCAACTTATAGAAGAAATCATTCTTAAGTTTTTATTTCACTTGGACTAACAAAGATCACATGGTCTATGGATTGGACCTAAAGTTCAGAACACTGTTGACTTAGCAGAAGTCACTAGTTGTCTTGGTCTTTGCAATATTTTTTTCCCTACCTTTCAGAATAGGGTACAGGTCATTTGATTCTCTGGTGATCTCCAGTGGAAATCTACCAAGTCTATTCCTGTTTAGTTTTGAAGACTATGACTAAGGAAAAAGCTTTTCAGCAAAGAAGACCTACGTAGCTTTAAAATCAGTTCTATCATTCATATGCATAATTGCTAATGTTTGTGACAAAGATAAAATGCTGTTTTTCCTCATTTGAACAAGAGTGTACAAATAATATGCTACCCACCAATTCCTTCAAATAGAAATGCAGGAAGAGGAAACATATGTGGCTGAGCTTCATATACTTTTTCCATTTACAAAACAATGGTTTCTATGGAGGATGTTATGAAGAACAGTAGGCCCATAGATTATCATGAGTTTATATTTTGTTGCTTTTATAACCAAGAAGGATCTGCTAGTTAGACAGGGCAGTATCTTAGAATCAAACCAGTTCATTACTGTATCTAACTCAGTATTATCTTCGCCAGCCTTCCCAAACCTGATGTGTTCAAGAGGTGCTTGCACTAAAATTCTCACACTATCTTGGGGATTATGGATGCCATAGTCCATCGTATCTATGAGACATCTAATTTGGGAAAACTGGCTTTCTCTTCATCGTTTCAGACAGCAGCTTTTCACATATTTACTAACAGTTATTAGAGACTGGATCTCAGATCTTTTATATTCAATGTGCTTTACCGCGGACCTAAAAATCTACCCTTTTGACCATGAGTAAACATCTACGGTTTATTTTTCAAAATCACGTTTTTTCCTGATCAAGGGAAGACTCCTGCTGTTTCCAAACCTTTTTAAACAAACTATGATAGAGGTAGCCTTTGACTTAGGACCACTTGTTTAATGACCGTTCAAAGTTACAAGGGTGCTTTCAAGTGACTTACAATTGGTTCTTGCTCTTATGACTGTTGCAGTATCCCTATAGCAGGGGTCTTCAAACATGGCCCTTTTAGGACTTGTGGACTTCAACTCCCAGAATTGCTCAGCCAGTGTGCCTGGCTGAGGAATTCTGGGAGTTGAAGTCCACAAGTCATAAAAAAAGCCAAGTTTGAAGACCCCTACACTATAGTCATTTAATCAAAATTTGGTTGTTTTGCAATCGGCATGCTATTTACAGCAGCTGCAGCATCCCAGGGTGACATAATTGCCATGAGCCAACTTCCAGGTGGTTTCCCACAAGCAAAGCTGATGGGGAAGCCCGATTTGCTTAATAACTGCATGATTCATTTAACAGCCACAGCAAAATGGTTGTAAAATTGGGCATGACTTTGCTTATTGACGGACATTCCAGTCAGGATTGTGATCACAAGTCAAGGACCACCAGGAGAGTCTTTCTCCAAGCGTAACTTGAACTGAAATATGGTTTTGGGTGGTAGGGAAGGATACCTTGTTCCCCCTTGTTCCTTGAAAAACACAAATGGGCACACCTAAAGTCTCTTTTCCTTCACTTAATCTAGCTTTGATTTACCACACTACATTTCAGTCATTCCCTTTCAGAAGCTTTTGATATGATGCAACATAATTTTATTGTGTTCAGTAATTATTACTACATATGTGGAGGCATTTAAACGTTACTGAACTTTCTTCCTATGTATCTAAATCAAAACGTTATTGCAATATAGTAAACAAAACATAATACACAATAAAACATTCCAGAATTTTCATGTGTAAACAAGGCTATCGCTGCAGTCTGCCACTTCTATTCACAACGGTGATCTTCTCATGGCATCTAAGCAGCAAAATTTTGTCACAGCACAGATGGCTATGATTTCTGGCAGCTATAAAGTAGCTTAGATAAAATTCTTCACTATAGCCAGGAAGATTTGATTTTAATGGCTGGAGCAGTGTTAACTTAAATCAGAATAAAGGTGCAGCTTAGAAAAACATACTCCATGCCCTCAGTCACACTTGATCCACGTATGCATTGCCTTTGCAATACTGGATTTTTTTTGGATTCTGTTTTCCAAATGGTTGAAGGTAAAGCATTAAAATAAGACCTCGAGAAAGCCTTATTTCTGTATTTTCAGATATTTTATTCTGTCAAGGTCTTGACAATCCAAAATCAAACTTCTCCCAGAGGCTTTTTAAACAAGATTTCTTGAAAGGGAAAAGTGGATAGGATACAGCAATTGGATTGTTTTCAGCTTTGGTAGCTAATTTTATTTCCCAGTCTGATAAGGCGAGAGAGTCTCAGCCAGTTAACAAGTGGCCCCTGTGTGTATTGAAGAGACTTTTCCTTTGATTGATAGGAGAGGAGCATAAAGATGTCCAGAATGTGAATCTCTGTCTCTTTAGCAATGAAAATGCTATTACAAATTGTACATTTTCTCCAAATATTCAAAGCCAGAAATAATAGTATTCATTATGTGTTTTGTCTTCTGAATGATTTTCAACAAAGAGGCTACATATTCTGGTATGGTGCTACATTCTCTTGTGCAGCAACCTAAGTCTTAGTCTTGCACATGAAGTATATTCTGAAATCTGGAACTTGTCTGCTACTCATTATCTTTGGCTTAGTCTTGCTTGGCATCATCATACATTTTATGTTCAGTAATAAAAATGGAGGTGTTCAAAAGGCTAGCAAAATGTGATAGAATGGATTGAAATAGCAGCACCTGTAAGCCACTGCATACACACTGAAGCGAGATGTTGCAAAGGATGGCAATGATGGAAGAAAACAGGTCCATGTGGATGAAGTCTTCCTGGATTTGAAATTCCTAAGCTCCAGGAGGAGTCTGAAATGTCTCCTAGCTGTAAAGGCCAAATATCTCACTGTGCTGTTTCCTAATGAACATATAAACGGCAGGGTTCTTGACTTGGCACTTGTAAGTGCCAATAGGCCTGATCTGATTTTAATTTTTCAGATTTTTTTTTTGTTAAATAAGTGGGAACAAAACAATCTGACAAATGTCATAATCTTTATTCCTTGGAAATTCCTTGCTCCCTACAATTTTACTTTAAAAAGAAAAGTGACAGGAAACTGTAGCCAATGCTCTGTTTATACAGGAAAAAAGAGCAGAAGGAACAGGAAGTACAGGAAGTCCTCAACTTACAACCATTCAGTGACCCTTCAAAGTTAAAATGGCACTAAAAAAGCGACCGACCAGTTTCACTCTTATGACCTTTGCAACCTCCTCGTGGTCATATGATCAAAATTCAGACCTTTGGTAACAGGAATGTGTTTATGACATTTGCAGTGTCCCAAGATCCTGTAATCACGTTTTGAAACCTTCTGACGAGGAAAATCAATGGGGAAGCCAGATTCACATAACAACTGTGTAACCAAATGAACTGCAGCGATTCACTTAACAACTGTGGCAGAAAAGGTCATAAAATGGGGCAAAACTCAACAACTTGTCTTAGCAATGAAAATTTTGGGCTCAATTGTGATTGTAAATCAAGGACTATCTTTATTTCAGGACCCTTCTAGTGGGGCATTGGAGAAGCACCCCACCAGTTTGCTTTCTAGTAAGCTGACATTTTGTGACTGACCACGTTCACGGTGGCAGCATATAATATGGCTTCAACATTAAAAGGTACCTCCTAGTAGGAAACTCTGGGACCGTGTTCTGAAAGCAGTACAGCCTTCTATAGGAAGCCTGGTTGCTGTATCACAATCTTTCTGTAGTTGTTTTGGTATCTGTCACTTTCCTTAACAGGGATCAACTCCCACAAGCTTGCTGCTGAGGAAACAAGCCATAAAAGGCAGTGTGTCTGAGTTAGAGCCTTGATAAATAAGGAGGAGAGTACTATGGCTAGAAGAAGATCCAGGATTGGCACATGAAGGTCAATGCAGTGTGCATTTCAAAGTAATGATGTAGAGAGTTTGTAGGTTCCATTTAGAAGTTACAAAGCAAACTACTCTTATCTTGCATTGCTCGAAACTTGTCATCCAATTCAGAGTAAATGTCCTTTATAATATGTTTGATTTCATAAGTCAATGTTTCCCAATCTGGTGCACAACACTGCATCTACCAAAGCCCATGGTGGCTGGGAATTCTACAAACTGAAGATTAATACATCAAGAAAAACACAATTGGGAAAAGGCTGCCATAATTCATTGAAAGGAGAGGGGGAAAAATTACTTACTGGCTTTCGAGTAGGTGTGACTTGAACGGAGTGGTAGAATTCCGGCTGGACCCTGCTAGTCTTCTTGATTTTTCTTTTCTTAACTGATGTTTCTTGCTCGCTCACTTGACGTGCTTCTACTAGGGGCTGTATTTCTTCAAGTCGAGGGACTACACGCCTTCTAACATGGCGTGGACTTGCTCTAAAACCCTGTTAAAAGATTATCATTAAATCGTATTAGGTCTACTGGTTCTTGTATTCTGTGCAACATGCATATTATATCAAATACATCTAGTGGTTCTATCTGCAGAATTCAATCTGCATTGAAATATTAGCCACATTATTATTAAGTGTTCCTGTAAGTCTCTTCCTCAATTTTTTTCTCCTATAAATAAGTAAGAAAAGACCGAGCTAATTCATTCAAAACCCTAGTGAATCTTTTAAACAGAATGCAAGAATTCGACCAAAATCACTGCTGAATCTTGGTCCCAAATCCCCAAACCTCCCAGACAGTACAGAAGATTTATCATGGTTCTCCATACTGAAAAATGCAAAAAGGGAAATCAGAAGACTATATTCCTTCATCTAATTGGCACTGTAAATAATTCACCATGATGACGGAAGCATAAGAGCTGCAGAAGAGGCCTTTTTGAAGAAGATTCATTTAAATGGCACCCAGCAGAGGAACTTAAATTTATTACTTCCAAGTTGTGGAATGTATCCTCTCAGGAACTGAATTTAAAATCCATTCTCTCTGCCCTTAGAGAAGACCTAGGCTACATCTATTATATCAAGTATTCAGTTGTTCATTTAAAATACTTTGTGCAACTCTACAACTTAGTATTAATTTTATATTTTAAGTAGCATTTTCTATCCTGTATTTTAATTATGTTTATAACTTCTGCACAAAGATTAAATATACTGTGAATCAAATAAATGAACATATTAAAAAGAGTAGACACAATTCAGTCAAAATTAAAGTCCTTTGAAACTGTCTCAGTATCAATATCCCTGATGGAGTTATCTGCCCTTTGTAAAAAAAAAATTCTGAAATCACTTTGTTCCAAAATGTGTCACTTGGAAAGACTGTACTTGCATGCATAACTGAAATCAGTATTTTTCAAATAGCAACATTAACACACACAAGGGTGTGGATGTGCATGCACACACACACACACACACACTTTCATCATAGCAACTTGGGGCCCTCTCATTCCATATTAATATTTCTATATAGCAGAGATTTGAGTTGCTCTCAATGAGATGGGAAATGGGGAGCATTGCCAAGTGGAATTCAAGCTGCTTTAAACTTCTTCTAAGCCAGGTATGTCAAACTCACAATGTCGCGTGACATATCACGTGATGTCACATGATGTCGCGTGCCAGCAATGGGGAAGGCGAGGTTTCATCGTGATGCATCCGGCCCGCAGGCCGGCAGTTTGACATGCCTGTTCTAAGCCTTTACAATTTAAAAGCATGCAAAGTCACTACTGAAAATAAGAATACATCAAACTAGACTGCTCTTCAAAAATTTAAAGCTGATGCAGCCATTCTAAGCTGAATAAAATAGTTTGAGCCTTCTTATTTATGTAACAAAAACATATGTTGAGTTGAGAAACACTCCATGTACTTAAAGAAGCACACACCAAACAAGGAATTTGACTGGGAGATAGCAGATAAATTATGTAAAGTAAACAAGTATGTAGATAAATTCTGGGCATGTAATTTAACCTTCACATTTATAGGTTAATAATTAGCTGCTTTCTTTTTAAAAAAAAAGTGGCAAAGAATTATGCTCAATACGTAATATGAAAAACAGACATAACCTATATTGCTATGGTCCATCAAATCACCTCTGATTCCTAGTAATTATTGGCCTAAATCCCTCCAGTTTTCTTGGGAACACCTTTAAGGTAGCTTTCCAGGACTTTTTTCTAGGCTTGGGAAAGACTAGCCCCAAGACACCTAGGTGCCTCCTACGCTTAAAGCAGAAATAAACTCTTAATCTCCCGACTTCTAATCCAGTACCTTAAACTACTAGACTAAACTGGTTCCTGCTAGTTTGTATATTCTCACGTGTCCATCCCATCATCCAAATGACAAAGATTAAGATCACTGTAACTTTAACCACTATAACTTAATCTGATCTTAAAGCTAGCTGTCACTTCTTACTCATAATTGTCAACGTTATCACTTTACAACTAGGATTATAATGAGCCATAAAGAAAATAATCAGAACACAGTAGAAAAGTTATGTTTACATTGCTAAAGATGCAATCTTGCACAATCCAAAATACTTACTTCTGAAAAAACATAAGATTGTACCTTATGCAGTCATATCCTGCTATCTTTCATTATGTGACAGAACAATTATATTGAAAAAATGTTCTTAGAAACAGTATCCTTAAAATCATTCATACTATCACTGTAAAAAAAACCCCTCTTTTATTTCAGGGTTATAGAACCAGCCTCTATAATCCTGCATTACTGTGTTCCGTATTTTCATGCTGGCCACATGATGACAGAAGCATCTGTCAGACAACACAGGATTCCTGGGCTGAGAATCAGAGATCAGCATCACACCCTTGCGTCAGTCGTGACTGGAGAGGGGAAGCCTCTAACAGCAATGAGAAATTGGTGCTAGCAAACAACCCTGAGATAGATAGTAGCAGCAGCTATTAAATATTGCTGTGATAAACCTTCCCACAAACTCTGGAACACGTGTAAGATGTTTTGAGGCTAGAGCACATGGGGAATATACTTGAAAAGATTGGAAGCATCTCTGCCATCTCCAGGGTGGAATTCTGTAGGGGTTGTTTGCATCTAAAACTATTACAATTGCGCTCTGATAAGAATAAGGATGATTAAAGGCTTTGAAAAACACCACTGAATCCAAAATAGTAGCACAACACTGAAATGTAAGATACACAGAATCAGTGATGAACCTTGAGCACACTTGAAGAATAAGTCCACTCAGCTCTTTCTGGCTTACTGCTGAATAAATCTGTTCAAGGTTATTAAAACATTATTCTTAATTTGCATGGAGGCATGGTTCATATACAATGATTTTACGACTGTATAAAACAATTTAGCTCAGGGGTGTAAAACTCAACTTCATTGAGGACCGCATCAGAATTGCGGTTGCCCTCAGGGGGCCGGGTGGGTATGGCCAGGGTGGGCGTGGCCTACTGAGTGGGCGTGGCTAGAGTGCGTATGGCCTACTGGGTGGGCATGGCCAGCTCTACATCGTTCGCATCAAGGGTGCCTATGGGGGCCTGGGCAGGAGTGGGACAGATCTGGGGGTCTCTGGCAGAAGGAGGGTCTCTGGGCCAGGGCCAAGGCAGTGGGAGCTGTTCCCTCACTGTTTCCAGGATGGCTTCGTGGGCCACATGAAACCACTTCACGGGCCGGATCCGGCCCCCGGGCCTTGTGTTTGACATGTCTGATTTAGCTGAATGTAAGCCCTAGAAAACTATCAAATGTCATCTCCACAAAAACAGCACCAAAGCCAGAAGCAAAACAGGGAGATTGTAGAAATCATATAGATTTACAGATATCCTTTCCAGCCTGGTCTTTTTTAGATGCTATCTCCAACCTGCGCTACCATGTTATCTGAGAATTATGAGACTTTTAAACAAATATAGTTAGAAGAAAAGTAGCTATAAGAATGTAAAGATAAAACAAATTGTTTTGCATAATGGGTGCTGTCCATGCTGTAAGTGCTGATCTAGCCCTACAGTTTGACTTTCATAGAATTTCCATGCTGACATTCAGGTTATCCGTTTGGAGAATAACTGTATGTCAACATGCCAATCATCCATAAAATCATTACTTGATGGGTTCAAACTCAGCTATGTGTACACAGGAAAATTACCTTTATAGAGTTTGCTTCTGTTTTGTTTTTTACAGCATTTCAACTACAGCATTGGGCTGCTTTTCAAATTTAAAACCAATTAATTTATAGACTCAAAAAAGAAAAAAAATCAGAAGAATGGCCTCATTTCTTGCAGGGGATTTTCTTTTGCACAATATAAGCTGTATTCAATAACAGCCTTAATTAGTTAAGACATAAGCATTTCAAGTAAAGATTATGTAGCAATTGTACAACCACTCATTACTGAGGAATTTTCTTGCAGGGAAATTTTACACCTGAAAAAGTTACCCTTTGCATTTGGATGCAAATCATTTTATTCTAATGCATATCTTTTTTCTGTCAAAGGCTAGAGTTAAAATTATATTAAAGTATGACATGACTAAAAGAACAATTACATTTGTTTTGTTCAGTGCTTCCCCTCTATCTTTCCTCTTAGATTAATGGAAATGGTTTTAAATGTGACACGAGTTTACCTCAGTAAATATTTTACAATATGATATGGGGTTATCCATTCAAAGGAAAAGGCAAACCCAGTGGGATACTAAATGCCCTTAACTGAGCCTAATGTTGTAGTCTTCAACATATGACCACAATTAAGCCCAAAATTTCCATTGCTAAGCAAGACGATCTTTCTTGCCACAGTTATTAAATAAATCACTGAAATGGTTAACTTAGTAACATGGTTGTTAAGTGCATCTGATTTCCCCCTTGACTTTGCTTCTTAAAGGTAAAGGTTCCCCCGCACAGGCGTGCTAGTCGTTTCCGACTCTAGGGGCCGGTGCTCATCTCCGTTTCAAAGCTGAAGGGCCAGCGTTTGTCCGAGGACATCTCCGTGGTCATGTGGCCGGCATGACTAGACGCCAAAGGCGCACGGAACACTGTTACCTTCCCACCGTAGTGGTCCCTATTTTTCTACTTGCATTTTTACGTGCTTTCGAACTGCTGGGTTGGCAGAAGCTGGGACGAGTAACAGGCGCTCACTCTGTTACGGGGCACTCGGGATTTGACCCGCCAAACTGCTGACCTTCTGATCGACAAGCTCAGCGTCCTAACCCACTGAGCCACCGCGTCTTAGAAGTTCGCAAAAGCTGATCATATGTAACCATAATACATACAGGATGCCAAGTGTCCAAATTTTGATCATGTGACCATGGGATGTTGCAGCCGTCGTAAGTATGAAAAATGATCATGAGTTCCTTTGTTTCAGTGCTGCTGCTGAAACTTCGGTCATTAAACAAATGGTTGTAAGTTGAGGACTACCTGTATTGCCTTATTGCCTGATGCCAGTATGTTTGCTTTTTAATTATAAAGGTAGATATTTTCTACCACAACTTATTTTAAGGACAAATCATCAAGGCTGCATGAAATAAAGTTCAATATTTTATTGACAGGTGGCCAGACTGGAAATAATGACTAACTACCAAACTGAGACATAGCTGTCTGTCAAAGCAAAAATCCCATCTATGTTACTTCAGATTTTATAAACAAGGGAATGATTCAGCAACCTGCAACAATCTGCAGCTCTTCAAATCAAATGAATATATTAAAAACACATACAATTTTAAATGTGTGGTAATCGAATACTGATTTCAGCAAGAATGTAAAATTATTAAAGGAGAACCTCTGCAGAGAACTGGCTGAATTAGTATACAGTATACAGTACCTGTCCATATATTTTATGTATTTTAAATGGTAAAAAAAAATATCAAGAATTTCCTCTGAGTGCCCTTGTGACAATCATCATGCGTTATCTACCAAAGAGCTCTAGGTTATACAAGGGAGTGTCATATTAAATCAACCAATTGATCTGTCCAGCCCCAAGCTGAATACTGCGTCAGATATGTACCAATTTTCCAAGCAAATGTCTTCACTCTTATCTGAAATCCTGCTTAAGGCAGAAAATTGGAAATTTAGCAAGCTGTGCTCTAAAATATTCCCATCACGTGACAAAGTCTTAAGTATTCATGTAGAAAAAGATGAATTAAAAGACAGACAAATCCCATTATGTCTGATGCTCCTGTTGTTTATTTCCATGTCTATATAAATATAAATGAATGAACTGCTAGCCTAAGAGTCTTATCCCATCTGCCGTGTTTTCCATCTGGCCTGTATGCTTCTTAAGGAAGAATACCAAATCATCTCCTTGAACTCTATTTGCTGTCATTCGATTTCTCCATCTCTTTACCACAAAAGGGGTATTTATCCCCTCTAGTTTAAAGGACGAGGATAATCATTCTGTGACTCTTTGTAGCCTACGATGAAAGCCTAGTTGTGTTACCAGATACATCATCAAGGACAGGCTTAATGGTATTTTTGTACAGATATTTCCTTTCAAGGTTTTCATTTTAAAGCCAATTTATGCATGTATAGACAGAGAGGAAGACTGTTTGCTTGATAACATTATTGAAACCTTCATGAAAGTGAAGGCTGCATGCATGGAGATGACTGATGGGTTTTTTCCATGCATTAAACAGATACATGCTTGGTTTTGCCCATAATTATATTTTCAAGATAATATTTGCTTTTATGGTAGATTATGCCACCCAAATAAATGAGCATCCCAATTAGTGCTACTTTATTGATGCTCCCAAAGAAACATCTGCAAAATTTGACCTTTAAGTCAAGATTCTCTTCTCAGTTTAATCCTCAATCCCTAAACTGGAATTCCTAACATCTGTGGTATTATGATCCCTAAAGCAGTAAGTCAACTTGTATGACCCCCCCCACCCCCCAATCCCAAATAAAATTACACTACACTTTAATAAATCACTCTGTGCAGATTTGTTAGCAATATTCCACAGCCAACCCTACTTGCAAACCCCAAAGGCCCATGCAGAGCAAAATATAATCACAATGGAAGAACTATTATAATGCGGGTTTTTTTGGAAATACATACCACAATCATTCCAAAAGCTCATCCCAAAGCCTAGTAGGGCTCACTTCAGATTAATAATTATTTCATTTACCTTTGTAGAAACTGTACACTTGAAAACCTGGATTTCACTACTCCTTACAGACGCTAAGGAATGCTGTGAGCACAAAGATTTAAGGCTTTCCCTCCTGCCTTTTTTATAAGTATGATGAAGGTGGGAAGACACTTCTTTATGTATTTTTTCCCTTTTTTACTATATTCTGACTTTTCTTTCTTTTATATTTTTTTCCTTTTCTGCATCGTTTTTTTATTCTATTTTTTTTTAAAAAAATGTAGTAGTTTTTACCGTTGAAATACAAACAGCTCAGTCAAGACGTTGCTTGACTACACATGCAAGACCCCTCTTTAAATCTGCTCATGACCATCATGACCTTCTACAGCAGGGGTGTCAAACTGCCGGCCCACGGGCCGGAGCATCACGGAGAAACCGCGCCTATCCCATTGCCGGCAATGGGAAAAAGTTCCGATACATTGCGCGACGTCATGTGACGTCGCGAGTTTGACATGTCTGTTCTAGAGGTTAAAGCAACTACTCTCTGACTACTGCATTAATCACCCTTACCTGCCCTTTGACACATTATACGCAGCTGACTCTGCCAATCCAGTAATAGATTACACTAACCAAGAAATTTCAAAACAGCTGAGTTTTGGGAATGAATAAATATCACACACAAAAATACTTAAAACAGTGTCTAAAGTGGTGGTACCACAAACTAGTCTGTGTGGATCACAAGCAAATCTTGAAAATTACCTGGCTTTGTTATTCCATTATGCATATGATAAAGCCGGGCCCACAATCTCAGCCTCATGCCATTTTTCCACCGACAAACACTTGTTCAAGATGACTTTCTTGGCATTGTACTTCAAACAGAAAACACTGAGGTTATTTTTATCTTTTTGAATCATTTTATCTATTTTTTTATTGGTTTCTTAACTTTTTTGCTAAAACCTGAACTTGCTATGTAACGTGTCATATGTAAAGCAGCCATTTCTGCCTGCTTTAGTTAAGCTTCTACTATGAATATATACTGTGAGTTTTGCAATTCTTCAATATTGGTCTCCCAATCTTGTTATCATCAGTAAAGTTTCACTTTTCCACAAATGTCATGCCATATTTGTTCTTGCAGCTAGTAGAACACAGCATAGTAAATTGTGATACTTTTCTGGAATTATTTCTAATAAAAATATTTTGGTCTCAATTCAATTTTATTTTATTTTATTTATTTTTTAATGAATTTTTGATTCAGCACTTTTGAGAGGGCTTTTACATGACATGTGTGCTAAAATGTTTCTTCTTCACTGTATCATTTCCAACATAGAATTTGTCCATCTTAGTAATCATTGATGGAGTTAAATATATTCTGTAATATACCAATTTTCTCTCAAATTCTAACCTGGAATAGATATAATTTATTTTTTCTGTAGTTGTTTCTGTTGTTCTACTGTCATTATTAATTTATTATTATATCTTTTGTTTTTCAGAAGTTTTGCATCCACTTTAGAATGCAATTTTTTATTTGTTCTGTTTCTATGACACATTTGAATAACAATTTCTATGTACATCCTAGAAGGTTATCCTAGTTCTATATACTTGTTTCAAATTATGTCATCTTTCTCAAGGCCTTTTCTTCTTTCTTGATATTACTTTTTATTCTTTCAGCAACTTTGTTGCTTTTAAAATTTCTCCTCCAAACCTGAGTTCTGCACTTTAGCCTTTCTTATTTAGAACTGCAGAAAATTTAGGGGAAAAACGTTGTCCCTACTTTCAGCTGGGAGCCTGAATTTTATTTTTGTTCCCTGCACAAAATAGACAAAAGCCTTTTATTTAAGTCCATATCCAATGTTATATAGCTAGAGCAATCTAAAATATTTAATTCTAGTATTTAAAAATGCTTGTCTGTAGAACTACTTAAAAGTTGTCAAAACAGGAACAAACCAATCCACCATTAAGAAATCCTCAAACATGTATATATTTTATTCTTTAATAATAACGAATGTAAGAAGCCTTCCATGATAAATTGAAAGTGTGTGTATGTGCTTATGGGCCTGCACAGAGACAAGTTGATATTATTTGACATTTATGCAGCAAAGTACAAGCTAGTACTATTTACAAAGAACGAATGACTCATGCAACATTTTGCACACAGAATGCCTTAGGTATTAGGTCACCTTTCTTGGAACTGAGGGAAAACATCTTTTTCAATACCATATACTACTCCATAGGTCTGAGATAAAAGCATAATGGAAAATGGAAATGTTTTGAATCATCAGTCTAACACTAATAGCACTGCTAAATCAGATTGTTTTATCAGATCCCTAAAGCTCTTTCTTGGCTCTTTAGAAAAATAGGCATAAGCAGTAGCTTCTCCACCGGGAGGTTTGGAATCAGCAAGATGATGCATCGGGAATTACAATATAAACCTTCCCTTTCTGTACATGCATTGAAGTTGCACGCACATTCAAAAAGGGCATGATTTGCGTTGTAATAGTCCATCCACCATCTTGCCAATTTGGACCACATTACCTGGCATGACCATCTGCAAACTAACCTGTTGTTTTCTTTAAAAAAAAACAACTATACAAAATGCAACTAAGTAAAACACCTAATTATGTTGGCATTACCTCCTACAAGTTATGGAGACAACTTTGTTATAATAAAAGTTTCAATTGCATTGATTATAGGTAACATCAGGCTCTGTTGAAGCAAAGGGGGAAAAAGTATCCCCCCTCCCCCGCCCAGTAACAGTATTTGCAATAGACAAACAATGAAGTCTTAGAAATTTCACAAATCCCATACCACGGGGTGGCCAACCTTTCTGGGTCGACGACCTGGTGGGAAAACGAGGAGTAGGCACCTCTATGCACACATGTGCACACATGCAAACGTGGCTCCGTGCACATGCATGCGAATGGGGCCGTGAGCACGCACACTCCGCAAATGGGGCTGCTAGTGCCAGTGCGTGGCTCACAGCTCTGCTAGCGCTGGCAAGAGGCTCACAACTCAGCTACTGCCGGCGCAAGGCACACGGCTCGCCTAGCACCAGCAAGAGGCTCGCGGCTTGGCTAGCACCAGCACGAGGGCCCATGGCTCGGCTAGCGGCAGCGCAAGGGAGGGTGAACATGTGCACTGGCCAGCCTCTCACATGACCCGGTGGCCAAGAGGCCACGTCCCAGTAGTGGACCACGGCCCATAGTTTGGAGACCTGTGCCATACCAGAACAATAGCAAAGCAGTCTTGCTTTGGTGGTATTTAAAGTCTTTTATAAGATAGGCACATCAGCCAGCAGGATAAACGACAGCCAAATTACCCTGGGTTAAATATTGAGCATTTCTACAACCAAAAGAATAATTAGAGTAGGTTTACAGAAAATCAACAATCAAGCTATAAACAATATCCCACTCAAGGTATGACCAACTCAGACAAACAATCATACAATAAACAGCCTCATCAAGGAACCATCAAGAACACTCCCACCAACCCAGACAGGGCAAGCCGTTAAAATAAAAACAGAGAACAAGCCCAACTCCCTTCTACCACTGATGATGTTACCTAGTTTGGCAATAAAATGTCTACAAAAAAACTACCAAGCTCAGAGAGCACCAAGGACCCCATAGAAAATCAGTAGCGATTTTGTTTTATGACATTTTCTCCTGTTAATTGTATTATGCTTATTATATAAGGAGTCAATTTACTAATAGAATTCTAATATGGGTAGTCCTCAACTTATGACCCTAAAAGAGCCCAAAATTTTTGTCGTTAAGCAAGGCAATTGTTCAGTGAGTTTTGCCCACTTTATGACCTTTTTATTTACGGTTGTTAAGCAAACCACTGCAGTTGTTAAGTGAATCATGTGGTCATTAAGCAAATCTGGCTTTCCTCAACTTTGCTTGTTGGAAGCCAACTGGGAAGATTACAGATGTGATCACATGACCCTGGGACATGCATCTGTCATAATCTGTACATCCCAGTTGCCAAGCGCCTGAGTTTTGATCACATGATCATGCAGATGCTACAATGGTCATAAGTGTGAAAACTAGTAAATAAGTCACTTTTTTCAGTGTTGTTTTAACTTCAGTTACTAAAAAAAACTGATTGTAAATCGAGAACAATCTGCACATGTGGGACGGGCTGTTTTTAAAAGTGCTCCCTAGTGAAATCAAGATCAAATTATTGTTACTGTTTATGTGTTGTAGATGAAGTGTGTTCCAAGGTCCAGGAGGCTAAAGCTGTACAGAAACACAGTTTTTCAAGGTCTCCTCCTTTTAGACTCACATGTATCCAACAATGAAACATTTGCAAGAAAACAACCGAACTCAGAGAACACCAAGGACTCTAGTTATAACTGTGGTTTTTCAGATAGCCTTTGGGAAGGAGAATCCCAGTTAAATGTTCGTACTATAAGCAGCTTTATCTGATTTTATCTATTTTTGAGTTTGACTTGAGGACCCAGATTGTTGGGGGCAATTAAGCTGACTTTGTAATAATGCCGCTTGGGGGGTGTATGAAAGCCCTAATAAGCAGGCATATACATAGAATGAAGGCTACTGCTAAGCTTGTAAGCCGCCCTGAGTCTTCGGAGAAGGGCGGGATATAAATGGAATAAAAAAAAAGTCATCTAGAACTGAAAAATAAGCAGAATACAATACTTATAATAATTGTATATTTATAATTAAATTTTAATTAAAGCTAATTAAAAGTAAGTGAGTACAACAGTATGTTGTTCTCTGCGTCATTAATAATTCCTCCCATCTAGCATATTAAAAATTACAATGCAGAGCTGAGTTTAAGTGAGCCCTAGGGCTTACACTCAGAGAGGTGATATGCTTTTTAGTGTGCAAATATTCTGAGCAATTAAAGTGAGACCATGGTAAGAGCAATTTCAATGTCCCATGTGGCAGCAGGTAACAGTATCTTGCTGACTTTGTCTGATCTTGAGAAAACTTAACGAGATCAAACTGGATGAAAGGTCACAAGGAAATCCCAGGACTGTAGGCTAGGCTAGGAAATCCAAGGCAGTATCTCAGAACGCCACAATAATCCATTTCAGTAGTATTGCCAAGAAAACTATATGAACATGTCCACGTAGTCAGTAGGAATAGGAAGAGTTTATTTTTACCTGCGGTCTGCAGAAAGATTTATGAACAAAGTGGAAAACAAGGGTATGAATCACTTACATACATTTCAGTACAGCTCGAAGGAATTCAGTCTCACGTTTTTACAGCAAATAACTGAAGTTAATGGAGCACAGCTTTCAAATGGTCTTTTGCATCATCAAAAATTAATTGTATCGCTCCCCAATATATGTGTATGATCCTCGTTTGAGACTGAGATGATGGGTCAAAATGAAATTCTCAATTCTTAATTTATATTACATTCATAGTATTTATTAATTTAAATATTTCAGTCTTCTACTGGTTCCCATGAGCACTTCATTTTCTTACCGAATTTCACAAAAAGTATTGATAGATGTAATCTCTTCCTACATACTGGTAGCCCTTGACTTAGTGACCATTTGAAGTTATAAAGGACCTCTCCATGACCCACCTTTGAAGTTTCAATGGCCAGGTTTCCCCCCCACCCCACAGTCATGTGGCTGGATTTCAGGCACTTGTCTTTTGATATTTTCTAAGTCTTATATTTTTCAAGAAAACCAGCGTTTATTTCCAGTTTTCAACAAAACTGGTCCATAGTGGACAATGAGCTCGCTTAACAACTGAGTGATTCACTTAACAACCATGGTGATTTGCTTTACAACCACCGCAGAAAAGGTCATAAAAATAATCACATGGGTGACCTGCTTTACTACCATAACAACTTACAACCATAACGGGCAGGCTTTATTACAGTTGTAAGTCAAGGACTACCTGCAGTCTGTTGACAAGAGAATGGTTGCCTACACAAGGGAGCACTTTAATAAATCTGTTAAGAGTTCCCTATTCACATCCTAAATATAATTCAACAACTTTGATATCTTTAATTCTTCTTGATTAAGCCAAGTGTGTAACAAATCATGGCATGGGTTGTCAAATTACGAACTGGTGGAATAAAATAAAATAAGCAGTAGAATACTGAATGCATTTCACTAAGCACTTCTTCAGTAACAAGCACTCCCTGCCAACCTTCAACAATTCTTTTATGGGCAATTCAAAGCAAAACTGTCGTTGCTACAATTAAAAGAATCCTTCAAGGAAAATATTACTGCATATTCTTGTAGCTCCCATTAGCCAGCCAAGGCCAAAGTATGCATGGCCTAGAACTATGCTTCAACATTATTTCCCCATTCATAATGCCTTGCTTTTTATTGTTTATTTATATCAAATAGTTGCTCCTACAGATCTCACTATTTCTTTAATACTGAATATATTCTCCGCTTTCTGTTTATTCCAATAAATGTGCCAGGCAACATTCAACAGTCGAAAATACAAAAGTACAAAACAAACAATGCGATCAAAACTAGAATCCAGTTTTTTTTTCTTAGCAAGAGTACATTTGCCTTATCTGGGATTATTTTGCTAGTTCTACCTCAACCGTTATCAAGATTAGAGCACATTCGAAAGTAATGATTGTTTCCTTGGAGCTGAGGAGGTAGGAAGCAGTGTGGAATTGTTTCATTAGCGTATTGATGTTTTCAGGTGGATGTTAAATTGCACAGGAAACAAGACTGGATATTTGAGAGACCGTCTCTTCCCAGTTTCATCCACCCATCCCTTCAGTTGGCCGAAGAGGCATGTTAAAGGTTCCACCCAGTGCTTTTTTTGTAAAAGAAAAAGGTGCCGGAACTCACACATGTCATACATCCCGCCTTGCCTACCCTACAAGGTTCCATCCAAAAAAGGTGCCGGAACTCCGTTCTGAGCGTTCAATGAGAAAAAAAGCCCTGGTTCCACCTATCCAGGAAGGCACCTGACAGGACACAGGGGTGCAGTCTTTTCTGCAGTGGTACAGGCCCTTTGGAACATCATTTCCCTGAAACTTAGACTGACATCTACCCTTCTAATCTTTAGGAAAGTCCTGAAGATTTGACTTTGCCCTCTTACCTGGGGATCCAGTACTGGTAGAGCGAAGCCTGCAAAATGGCTGTGTTTGTTAACTGTATTCTTGCAGATGGTGTGTTTATGGCTTTAATAGTTATTGGTTTTCATGTGTTTTTTATAGTTTTTGCTGTACGACTGTGTTTATGTCTTGTATTTTTGCATGGGGGGGTTAGCTCCATGAACCGCTCAATGTCACATATGTGAGATGGGCAGTTATATAAATTGTATACATACATAAATGCAGAATGCTGTAGAGCCTTCATTGGTCTACAACTCTACAACTTAAGTGTCAAGTGATAATTACACTGTACTACCAATGAGGGAGAATATTTGTAGCTCAGGGCTGAAACGCGGGGTCGTTGGTGCTCTCTGAGCTTGCTTCTTTTCTTGCAAGCATTTCATTACCCTAACTAGGTAACATCATCAGGACTAGCACTGATGTTACCCAGTTAGGGTAATGAAACGTCTGCAAGAAAACAAATAAGCTCAGAGGGCACCAAGCACCCCTCACATTGTACTAGTGTCTGGTCATGTCTCAACAGGAACGATCAGAATCACTGCAGAAGACTGATTGAAAGTCATATTTTCCTGGGGTACAAACAGGCCAGCACTCCATAAAACTGAAAGCCACTAAGAAGACCACGAGGATCATGTTCTTCCCACCCACTCTCTGATATAAAATGTTTATAAAGCAAACAAAGCTGTTTCAATACCATAACCTAGACCAGGAGTAGGCAACCTCGGCTCTTTTATGAGTTGAAGTCCATGAGTCATCAAAGAGCCGAGGTTGCCTGTTATGTCCGGATTGACGAGCAGAGACAGCGAGGTTTAGCAAGGAACATTTATTGAACTCACATATGTCAACTGACTAACTAACGGTTAAACACTACCTTATATACTAACTGCTATTTCAAACATAACCAATCCCTGGCTTGGAATCTGTCACCGAGGGTAACAGCCAATGGCTGCTCTGAGTCTTCCCTCTGAAGGAGAACCCTCCGTAACTAAGGACACAACACCCCTTCCCCCCTGGATGAAATTTACCATTGGATATAGTCCTTCAAGTACCCAGGAGGCTTATGCTTCCTGACTGGGTATCTGCTGACCATACTAGCTGCTGAATGGGTTTCAGTTCCACCATCGCCAATTGCCTCTGACCCAGGTGTGTGTATTGGTGTTTCAGATGGTGAATCCCTATCGGGCTGTTGTTGTTGATGCTGTTGTTGGGGTCGCGTCTGCCGGTAGGTTCGTATGTCAGAAGCTCATCTAGAACTTCTTGGAGGTTGCCAGTAGGTTTTGAGATGATACGGTTTTGCAATTGTTCGACACGAAGTCCCAAAACCACTCTGTCCCTAATACGAATCTCCAGATTGTCGTATTTGCAGCGCAGGGCTGCTTCTCTGACCGCCGCCACAAACTGTTGAATAGATTCACCCAGCCGTTGGTTCTGCTTCTCGAATATCCACCGCCAAAACAGCTCCGACCTTTTAGGGGTGAAATGGACCTTCAGCTTGGCCAACAGGTCAGCGTACGATACGCTGGAGACTGGCAGGGGTTGGCACAGGCCTACGGCTACCCGGTAAACCGGTGTGCCGCTGATTGTTAGGAGAGCCGCCGCCTTTTTCCTGTCCTCCGTGATCCCGTTGACCAGCATGAACCCCTCGACTTGACCGACATACTCCTCCCAGTCTTCGGGGTAATTAGGGTCGAACTCCTTCAGGGACCCCACTTGCGCCATCCTTAAGGCCTAATTGCTTGCTGCTCGGTTGACTGTGGTTCAAATTTCCCGCTTTTCACCCGGTCGGTTTTTTTTTTATTTATTCATTTATTTATTCATTTACCCCCGGCTCCTTTGCTGATCTGCCGTTATCCCATCCTCGTCGCCACTGTTATGTCCGGATTGACGAGCAGAGACAGCGAGGTTTAGCAAGGAACATTTATTGAACTCACATATGTCAACTGACTAACTAACGGTTAAACACTACCTTATATACTAACTGCTATTTCAAACGTAACCAATCCCTGGCTTGGAATCTGTCACCGAGGGTAACAGCCAATGGCTGCTCTGAGTCTTCCCTCTAAAGGAGAACCCTCCGTAACTAAGGACACAACATTGCCTACCCCTGACCTAGACAAAGCTCCTTACTAAAATAGATCCCAAACCCCCACTTTCACTTTCACCAGGTGCCTGTAAAGCCAGCAAGCCACAAATTCTGCCAATCACCTTTCCCAAATATTTGACAGTGGCCTATAATTAGATTTGCTTCCAAGTGAAGAAAAGTTTTTTTCCAACAAAGGTTTTAGAACTTACTCCTTTAAGCACACAGGGACACATCCATATTCAGAAAGTCTTTGATCCTCCCCCCCCAACTGAATCATCCAGGAAGGTCAAGGATTGAGCAATCATGTGTGCTGAGTCTCTATACATCCTGTTTACCTCCTGGAGATCTAGAAACTGAAAAGATTTCATATGAACCTAGGTGGTGATTGCTAACATCATCTCCTTATTATTGCCTTCCTATGGAATCCAAATTAAGGCAAATCCAATTAACTTTCTCTACAAAGAATGAAGATTGCTTATTGATTCAACCAATTTATATAGCTGCCCATGTCACAGGCAAGTGACTGTGGGCAGTGTACAACAGAGCTAACAAGGTAATAAATATATTAAAAAGTATAAAAGCCAAATCTTCTCAATACAACCAGAAGGTTAGAATGAACCCCTGGTGTTCTCCTCCTTCAGTATTTTATTGGACAAGATGCCATATATCGTGAACTGCTTGAGCCATATCAATATTCCAAAACTCTGTGTACGTTTAACAGTATCATTGACAGATGAGGTGAGAAATTCATGGAATATAATCAGAACAGCATCTAGATCCACCACACACACGGGTTCGACTATTTCAACTGTTACAAAGAATTATATAAACTCACTCCACTTTCAGCTCAACGGCATGAGACTAACAAAACATCAAATCTAGAATATGACCTGTTATACCGGTAGCAATGGATCTAGATACCAGCCAGGATGGGGTCCATCATCTTAATGGTGGATCCTCCATTCAGAGCCAATCTCTTAAGGAAATCAAAACCTCCCAAGGCAGTAAATCCATCATAGTCTACTGCCATGCCAAAAATCACTTCAGCTAGTTAGGAAAGACACTCTTGTGGACTGAAATGGATTGTACATTTAACACTTTTTCTAGATAATCTCAGCCATCCAAGCGCAGCCGTCAGCAAACACCCTGAATCTGCAGTCTATGGGACAGAATGTCTGGTCAGTGAAATATAATTTCTATAGACTATACCAGGGGTCTTCAAACTTGGCCCTTTTACGACTTGTGGACTTCAACTCCCAGAATTCTTCAGCCAGTGTGCCTGGCTGAGGAATTCTGGGAGTTGAAGTCCACAAGTCGTAAAAGGGCCAAGTTTGAAGACCCCTGGACCTCCTCTCCCTTCCAGCCCTAGGATGTTACATCACAAAGTATTCCAGTAGACAGAGCTTGGTGGGGGGGAGAAATTCCAAAAAAATTGCCAGGTCAAGTCTTTCATCAAGGAAAAAAACCTGGATAATACACATTATCGACAACTGACATTAAAAAGTAGGAACTTTATGTTGGTGGTTCCACTGTCAAGATCATCTAGAAAGGAGGTAACAATAATTTATTTAAAACCTAAAAGAATTCCTAACTTTAATTGCTTTAGTGTATATTAGTGAAGGAAAAGAATTTTAGCTCTGAATGAGCTCTTCAAGAACTGGAAGATGATTGTTTGAATAGCAGAGGCTTGTTCTCTTTGCTTGCCTTTTCCTCCCACAAATCAAATATTGAACTACATAATTCAAAGTAGAATTTTGCCGTGTCCACTAAAGCAGAAAGTGGGTTAACTGTAATAATGTGTCACATACTGAAGATGACTTTTATTTTTTTATATGCAGTAGAGAATTACTACCTGTGAAATGAAGAGGGAGATGTACTGAGTTAATACTGTTGACTATTTGAGATTTCAGTTACCAAACCACTGATTAGGATTTTTTTTGGTATTAGTTTCTCTGAGTGATCTATTTTTAGTGCCACTCGTGTATAAGTATCTTATCTACAAGATAAAACTAAATACATAGATCAGCTCCAGCACTAAGTATTAAGCGGCTGCTGACGCAAAGGCTGTGACACACATTTTTTTAAGTTCTTTCCTTCAGCCTAGCATTAATAGCTGCTGTCATCTCACGCAACTATCTTCACACCATGATACTTTTACGTGAGAGCACAAAATCAGGAGCTGATAAAGTTGAGCCAAAGAAAACATTAATCAGATGAACTTTCAATAAAAAAAAGTGAAAGCTTAGTAGTAAATTCATGATTTAATGAAATGCATTATGCCGGTATATTTTAAGGAGATTACTGAAGAGGTAAGAGAGGAATAATGATAATTTCTCAAAATGTTCTTAGTTCTTAAACATTAGGTTTTGCTGGCTTTCCCTAAATGCCAACCTGGGTGGGAATTAAGATTCAACATCAGTTTCTCTCCCCCTTGATATGAAAATGATAGGAGAGACTTTATCTTGCATTTCTACGCAGGAAGTGATAGGCAGGTCCTGCTCTAATAAAAATAAATACAAACAGCTCAATTTAATCTTGATTAATTCACGATATAAAGTACACTGACATTTACTCCAAGGTAAAATGTCTGAAAGATCATGGCTCTGCCCCTCCCCTCCTCAGGCATCAGCATTATTGAGAACTGCATTCTAGCATCTTATTCTTGAGGAATATTTCTAAAGCTGACTGAGAAGCTGCAGAATGAGAAGCTGTCCTCATATCAGGCCAAAACTAAAAATGACAATTCTTCCAAGCTAAGTTGTTTACTCTTTCACATCTATAGACAAAATCTTGCCAGGCTGAAAATTCTTACTATCTGTATCTACAATATATTCTGTGAGCTATTGGGGAGGGACTGCCTTCATCCTCTCTCTCACACACATAATCTCTGGATTAAGTTGCCTCTTACTCTTCTAGAAGGTCCCCACTCCCTTCCTTGGGACCTACCTCTTCACCACATTCCATCTCACCTCATCTGCATTTATTTCCTTTGATAATTCAACTCTTTGTGGCAATTAGATAAATGCAGAATTTCTAAGGCTTGGTTGCTCACAACTCAATGGAATTTGTTTGCTACATTATGGTCTCAGGGCTCAATCATCAACCGTTTCTTTTTATAAGAGTCATGCTAGCGTAGCAAGTTTGAAGATCCACTTGCAGGTTTTGGGAAGAAACCTTCCTAGACATCAAGATAACTCAGTAATTTGCTGTTTCAGTTGTCATTCCTAGATCTTGAATTGACTAAGTACATCCCTATTTGAGAATCACAAAACTACACTGTAAATCCCAGGCAGCTCTACTTGGAAATAGCTTCTGTTCTGAGTGAGCAACATCACCAACTGCCACTTTGTCAATTTCTTAGCTACATCACACACTTGAAACCTTATTCAGTTACATATTTTTCCTGACAAGCAAGGAAAAGCAAGAAGGGGGTTGATGGAGCTAACAATACCACAAGCTCCATCACCTAAAAACAGCTTTGCTATCATGTTCGGTTGCCAGTTCAAATGTCACTTTTTCGATATTTAATTTTCCTTTAGGCTGGCAACTGAAGGGAAATTTGATATCCCTTAGGTATGGCTCCAATTACTTCCTTCCAAAGGGGCTTGCTTACTTTCAGAGAGAGGCAAGTAACTTCTTTTTTGTAACCCTGGAAAGGGGAGGAACACATATACTGCATTTTAAACAACATTTTCAATGGCTAAGGACTGGAATGAACAGGGCATGTGAAACTGTCCTGCTGTTATTTCAGTTTGCCACCAAATTTTAGCACCATTTTGTTGGGCGGCACTATGCCAAGAAACAGGGTTACTCATCTTTTACATACTTCTTTGTTACAAACATGAAGAGAATTTGTTCTCCATGCATTAACTGGGGGATTCTGGACCCATAGGGATTCTGTCACTCCATAAGGAAACAATCATGTGAATTTGCCACATGATTCATTGGACACCCTTCCAATTTTGTGAAATCCCATAAAAATGGGAAGATCTCACTTTTGAGTAAATCTAATTAAGAGTATGCCACAAATGGGATTTATTTATATAGGAGCAAACTTTTACCCATGTGTAAGACTAGGCTTCATAAAGACATGGTAATAGCAATATTTTCTAGTTTAACTGGCTATTGGTATCTGAATTGGGAATGTTAATAAAAACTCTCAAGTTCCAAACTTATGTAGATGTTGATCAATCTCTTAATAAAAAACCCCTTGATTAGACTTTTGATTTTCCAGTGGGATTTTACTATTATTTTTAATAAAGAAGCAACTGTCCTTGAATGCTAACCTGAAATAAAGGCCAAGTTCTATAAAGATCTCCCTCTAGGATAGAATTCCCAACAAACTCCTTTAAAATGATTTCTTAATGTATGAAAGCATGATTAAGAAAAACAAGTTCACTAAAAAAGTATTAAATGTCAGAAGCACCAAGTAACCTTGAATAGCTGTGAAGATTAGATGGGCTCTGTTTCTTCAATCTACTGCAGGAAGCCAAAAATTTTCATATTCATTTCAAATTGAAAAGCCTTATAATGCCTGAATATAAAAGTCAATTTGTGGAATATACTGTATTTTCCCCTCTTCCTATAGAGAAAGGAATCAATTTTCTGAGATTTTCACTTTAATAGAAAGCTCACAAGTACTTATTTTAGAATAGTAAAAAAAGTGAAAACTGAAAGAGTGACTGTCCCAATTCCTGCAGAGAGTTCTTCATTTTAGAAAGATGCTGGCTTTCTTGATGAAAATCCCAAATTACCTTCCAAACGGTGGTCATTGGCTAAAGACAAAACAATCAGAGGCTGAACTACGGTAATATCTAATCACCCCTTTTTGTTTCAGATGAATTGCTTTGTCTATTAATAGCCTTGTAAATTAAAACAGTCTACAGGAGTATAAAAGTAAGATTTAACACTTTAATTAACAAGAGTATATACAGATAATTAGATATGTAATCTTAACCGAAGCAGCTTATTAAAACATTCAGTCATGATTTTCCATGCATTCTTTTTTTAAAAAAATATATGGTGGCCAGTAGTTTTAAAACATGCATTTTTAATACAGAAGTATTTCAATAAGAAAACTTTTTTCTAACCTTGAGATTGCGCGCTAAATAAATTACCTCGGAACGAAAGTGATGTGTTCTCATTACAGCATCTAGAAAGAAGAGAGAGGGGAGGGGGAAGACACGGCTGTATCTGTCTCCATTTATTTATTATTTCAGCAGCAACAGCATCCACATTCTACAGAATTAGCCGTGTTTTTTTAATTATTTCCTATCAACCTCTACCATCTCTCACAGCTAACGTGAAAGCGCGGGGTCTTCTCGACGCAGAGCTGACCCCAAAAGCGAACGTGTGTGTGTATATATATATATATATATATATCTACGTATTTCCTCTCCTCGAAGTTGACGGGAAAGTTAACAGTTTGCTTGACTGCTTGGAGGGGAGGGGGGGAGGGTGTTCCCAACCATCAGACTGGCATTTAAAAATTGAGGTTGGGGTGGAGATTAGGCTGCCGCAATCTCCGCTCTTCTCCACAGTCCCTTTCCCAAATATTTGGAGAGACACCCCCCCCGAGGTGAGCCCTGCTTGGGGTGAGGGGAGGGGGCTGCTCGGTTGGTGGGATTGGCTGGTCGAAACCCATCCTTCTGACCCTGGGCGGACGCCGGGGGGATTCCCTTTGACATCCCTCCCGCCCCCGCCTCCCCCCACACACCCCGGTATAAGCGGCGGGACACCCCCCCCCGCCCCTTCCCCCTCGGCCAAGGTGAGCAAGCCAACACTGCGTCTCTTACCTCGGCTCCTTGAGCGCCCGGCAAAGACGGATTTGATCGGATGCCTCCCTTTCTGGACCTTACGGTGCCAGGAGCAGAAGAACAAAATCGTGGCGATGGTGCCCACCAGCAGGAGCAGCAAGAAGAGGGCACACTGGATGCTGTAGGGTCTCAGCAAGACCAAAAAGGCAGCCGCGATCATGGTTTCAAGCGGATCTGCGCCTTACGCGTGTGTGTGTGTTGTGTGTGTGTGTGTGTGTGTGTATTCGGGTGGAAGCAATCCGGGGAAGATCTTTTTTTAAAAAAAAAATTGCTGGCCCGGGGGGGGTGAGGGAGGCAGGAAGCCCCCGAAGGAACGCTGAGGAATCAGCCCCGAAGGACAGCCACGGAGGGTTGAGGGGGGAAAAAAACCACGCAGCGAAGGGCAAGCTTGCCTCTTCAGACGGCCGGGAAGGAGGAGCGTGAGCTTGCGGCCCGGGAATGAGGGCTCCGAATGGCTGCAGCAGCACCGCTCTAAGACGTGCTAGCGATTTCCTCGGGAGCGAGAGCGAGAGCGAGCCCTTCAGTCCGTGACTCAGCAGACAAGCAGGCGGCAGGAGCGCAGGAGGGGGAATCTGGACCCCCTTTTTTTTTCTTTTTAGCGCGCGTAAAAGGGGAAGAGGAGAGATCCAGAGGAAGCAAAGGTTGAGGGATCAGCGGCAGCAACGGCAGCAGCAGCATCCAAGCTGCAATCCCGCCTGGAGACAGGGAGAGGGCACCCCAGCAGAGTTGCTGCTGCTGCTGCTGCTGCTGCTGCAGCGGCAACAGCCTGGCGCTTCTGCCGCGCGCCTTGAGCTCTTGCATCCCCGCAAAGCCTCGGAGCAGCGACGATGCCGAAAGGGAGGAAACGGCCGCGGCGCCCGCAGACGCCGTCCCCCCCCCCTCTCAGGAAAGCGCTTTGCAGAGCAGAGGGGGGGGGGCGGGACGGAGACCGGGAGGAGGGAAGGGGGGAAGCGGGTCGATTCCAAAGTTTGCTGCCTCTGCTGATGACTGTGCTTGGGGTGAGGGGAGGGGGCTGCTCGGTTGGTGGGATTGGCTGGTGGATGACATCACGGGCTGCTTGCTACTGCAGAACGAAAAATGGCTGCTTTAAGGTATACCAGTAAGTGAGGTGTTTTTTTTTCCCCCCCGGCTGGTGGCAGCCTGGGAGAAAACGAAAGATCATCGCTCGATCCCGAGGGGAAGACGACACCATCATCTCTCCGCGACCAGCAGACTGGGGACCCAGAGAGCGAGGACCGCAGAGGGGAAGTTTTCCCCGTGTGGATCTTGCGGTTTTGAAAGCCAGACCTTTTTAGTTTAGTTTAGCTTTATTCGATTTTTATACCGCTCTTCTCCCGAAGGACTCAGGGCGTTGTACAGGGCAATAAATATAAAAGCGAAATACAAAAGTTAAAAGACAAATATTATGCCCAAATATAAAACAATAATTAAAAGCCATATTAAAACCCCAACCTCCGGAAAGGACGAGAGGAAGAGGAGAAGACTTTAGCCCCGCGCCCCGTTTCGGTCCCCTCAGTCAGTCCAGGAATCGCGTGCTTCGCGCGCTTTCTTGCCCTCGCCGAGGCGCTCGCTCACCGGGGTGCAAACCCAACTGCCGAGAGAGGCGTCAGACCAATGCAGCAGCTGGGAAGCGAGTCCGTTTGAACAGTAACTGCCCGCCTCCTCAAGGGCAGCCTGCTGAACTCCACGGCTTCTGAATGCAAAAGCCAAAGGGTTGTGCTGTTAACTACTACACAGTGGCGTAGCGTGGGGGTGCAGGGGGGGTCGGCCGCACCGGGCGCAACATCTGGGGGGGCGCATTAGATGCATTTTACTTTAATTATCAGTATTTTCATAACAAACAATACATGTGCTTAGGGGGTAAGGGTTTCTTTAATCTAGTGGAAGAGGCTCGAGTGCTAAAATCCACGAGTTAGGGGGCGCAAATTACTTGCCTTGCCCCGGGTGCTGACAACCCACACTACGCCACTGCTACTACAGCATCTCTACCCTTCATCCCGTTTGTAGGTTAAACTGTTCGAAAACAGGACGTATTTTGATTTGGCAGGCGCTGTAGGGAGAAACCCGTGTGAAATTGTGGCCAAAAAAAAAAATCGGAAGAAATCCGGTCGCGATTTTTCCAGCTCGTGACTTTAATAAGGTGTTAGAGTTAGAAAAGATGCTACCTGTTTAATTCTGATTTATTGAGCAGTAAATCCTGACGAAATCTAGGACCCGTGACCCTAAGCGTGCAAACACTGCAGTGTTGAGTTTGATTACTGAGGGTTAGGGTTATTCATCAAAGTTATTCCTCTCTTGATACTGATTGCTATAGTATTTGACCCCCAGATATGTCATTACAGAGACCTGGTTATTTTATTTTTTTATTTTAATCCCATTTATATCACTGGTACTTAATGTTACAGCACAAGGTTCTGTAAAAAAAATAAATCTGTATTTCTTTTGCCTTTAATTTTGCAATTAAATTGTTATTGTAATATTCTTTTATTTATAAAATATGTTTTAGTTCAAAAAGAAACTCTTGAGATACCCAAAAAGAACACATAGAGAATATTGCAGAATTGATATTATGGATATTTAGGCGAATACATGCTCTCAGTAGTAAAAATAGCTAATTTCCTGTCTGTTAACATGTAATACTAAACTTTTTAAGATTTCCTAATATTTTTCCAAAAGAACTTGCTCCATTTTTTTCAATGATAGCCACAACAGATGTATGGAAATTGAATAGTTCACTTATAATAAAATATGTAAGAGAAGGTTTTACTGTAGTTTACTGATAATTTCCTGGTTCAGTTCACACAACTCAGTAAGCCTTGTTGCTATTCTACTGAGTAAAACGCAGCTTGGTTTATAGTAAACTGTTGTTGTTAGTTGCGAAGTCGTGTCCGACCCATCATGACCCTATGGACAATGTTCCTCCAGGCCTTCCTGTCCTCTACCATCTTCTGGAGTCCATTTAAGCTCACGCCTACTGCTTCAGTGACTCCATCCAGCCACCTCATTCTCTGTTGTCCCCTTCTTCTCTTGCCCTCAGTCTTTCCCAGCATTAGGCTCTTCTGCAGTGAGTCCTTCCTTCTCATTAGGTGGCCAAAGTATTTGAGTTTTAGCTTCAGGATCTGGCCTTATAAAGAGCAGTCAGGGTTGATCTCCTCTAGGACTGACCGGTTTGATCGCCTTGCAGTCCAAGGGACTCGCAAGAGTCTTCTCCAGCACCACAGTTCAAAGGCCTCAATTCTTTGGCGCTCAGCCTTTTTTATGGTCCAACTTTCACTGCCATACATTGCAACTGGGAAGACCATAGCCTTGACTATACGCACTTTTGTTGACAGGGTGATGTCTCTGCTTTTTAGTGTGCTGTCTAGATTTGCCATGGCTTTCCTCCCGAGGAGCAAGCGTCTTTTAATTTCTTGGCTACAGTCCCCATCTGCAGTGATCTTGGAGCCCAGGAAAATAAAATCTGTCACTACCTCCATTTCTTCCCCATCTATTTGCCAGGAATTGAGAGGGCCGGATGCCATGATCTTGGTTTTCTTAATGTTTAGTTTCAACCCAACTTTTGCACTCTCCTTCTTCACTCGCAACAAGAGACTCTTCAGTTATAGTAAACTATGAACAAGCAAATTATGGCTTACCATATTTTATGAATCCAAGTACATACTTTTTAAAAATTGCACATTTTCTGGTTTTTTGCCAAGAAAACAATACTGAAATAGTTTTTGGTGTCTAGAGCAATATGTAAATAGGAAAATATTTTATAAATATTGCATGAACCAAAATGTAATCCTAAATTTATGTATTTTTATCAGATTGGTCCAATGCAAACATGCCAACTGGAATATTAGTTAATAAGGAAACTAAATATGTGTGGATTAAAATGCTAGATCAATCTCAGCATTTTTAAATACTCAGCTGTCATAATAAAATAGTAAGTAGGTATTTTGCTGCCTAATGCTATATTGCAACCTGATGTTAACTTAGAAATTGGTTGCATATTGTGGAGTGGAGCTTCTTCATTGATTTGTAATTGTACCATGAAATTCTGCATGTGCTTTATATATTTTAAAAAAATGCTACTGCACTGTGTTTAATGGGGTGCACTAACTCACAAGTGTATTTAAGATTGAACTTTCAGGTTTTTTCTTCTTATCTGAACATAAATCCTATGGTTGGCATGACATGCAGTATCCATTTAAATTACCCATGGTTTATCCCGTTTTTTGACTTTGGACTGTGCTGTATGATAAGCTATAAACTAGGTTGCATTTCCACAATATGTTACATTAAAACATGATTGCCTAATTTTGATTCAATATGTTGTGCAATTCCAGTCAAGAAGTATACATTGAATCTGCAGGAAAGACATGAATAGAAGTGCATGGCTAATTAGCTAGGGTTTTTTTTCCTACAGTTCGTCTTTTTTATCTAATCTTACATGGATAATTTATATTAGGACTCATAGCTTAGTTTTACATACATGAAAGTGTATTGCATGATGTCACAAATGAAGTCTTTTTAAACACTGCAGTATATTACAGACACTGTAAAAACACAGGTTATGCTAAGATTGTTCCTAAGATTCCCATAGCTTCAAGGTGAAACTACTCTTCATTCAGTACTTTGTCGCAATGCAATGCAATATCATTTCTGTCTCACACACAATGCGCATAGAACACCAGAAAAAAGATTTACAGTGCAGTAATATTTGTGAAAAAAATCTTTGAGTGGATAACGAGTGGCAAATAAAACAATTCAGCACCATGAAGGTATGAGGAGAAAGAAACTTGAGTGGTTTGAGTACACATGTAACAGTTTTTTATTGATTACTTAGCTCAACTGCCCCAGATTTTTCTAAAGATGAGAAGTTGCATGTATTTTAACAATTCATAAATATATTATGACCCACTAATAATCAATATATTAGATATTTTGAGATACAAACCAACAAGCACATTTGACAAATGTCTAGCAATGAGCAGCATAATCCTATCGTATAACCATACCAAGCAGTAACTGCACCATTTGAACATCTATCTACAAAGAACCAAAAGTAACTGAATTTTGTGTAGTCTCCACTTGGGCCTGCCAGGCCAATTTTAAAAAAGCATTGTGCACCAAAATACTGTTCTTAACTGTTCATCACACCACCTCTGTTATGTTTTATTTGATGAAACTAGATCAACTAATAAATGGAATAAGTGGGTGGAATTACAGTAGAAAGAAATCAATATTCACAGGCATATCTGGTTTTATTATGCTTTGCAGATTTTTTTTTTACAAGACCCTCCAGCAAAAAGATTATGATTCACTGGAGGCTCAGATGATACTTAGCATTTTAACAATAAAGTATTTTTAATTAAGATATACATTGGGTTTTTTTTAGACAAAATACTATTGCATGCATAATAGACCACCGTATAGGTAGTCACAGTTCAAAGTTAACAAGTGACCCAAAAAAAGAGATTTACAACCTGGATCTGAATTTCTAAAGGTTCACCCCTCTCTTCTGGTCCCACAATCACACTTTGGGTCCTTGGCAGCTGGACTACATTTATGGGTTATTGCAGCATCCTGTGCTTGTGTGACCATATTTTACAATGGTTTTGCTGAAAACTGGCATTTCAGGATGTCGGCAAAAATGTGCTTAACAACACATTCACATAAAAACCGCTGTTTGTTTAACTGCCACAAAAAGTCATAAAATTGAGGACTTCTGGTTTTGCATCACGGTAAGTCAGATGCAGGATGGCAGGGCTCTGCCTTCCACACCCAATTTCGCCCTGCTGGGGGCCCTGAAAAGGGCCTAAAGTTGCCCTGAAGTAGTGATGAATAAAGAGGGGTGTCTCATCAATCACAGAAAGACAGTGGTCTTTCCATTTGATCTAAGAAAAGCCCTCAAAACCAGCAGGAGAAAGACTAGCTACATTATGGCCAGCCATTAGCTGCTGACAACAGAAGAAGACAACAGAAGAAGAAAAGCACCAGTAAACTTGAACAGGGTGAGAATATTGATCCTTTCTTTACTATTTTAGAACTGAATTTCTTGGGAAAGCTAAAAACCTCCAAATGTGAATAGAAGCGGCGTTTTAATTTCTGTGGGGGACAGAAATACACAATATTGAAGTGGAAGTAACAAATCTACAGTTTGGAAATTTGAGAACTGAGATAATTGTTAAGATTCTCTCTTTAGAAAAAAAATTGAGGTGAAATATAAGAAATCAATCCTTTGTCTTAAGAGTAGAAAATGGATTTTGAATGACATCTAGTGGTGGATTTGAGTACAGCACTATAGCTTCCTGGCTGGTTGGTGACTCCTAGCTTAAGGAAGAACAGCTGGCAATAAAGGAAAATATTTTGGCATACTTATCACCCTGACCTTTTTGGACTATAAAGACCTACTAAGCTTGGACCTTTAATCTCAAGAGCTAGTGGGAGAGAAAGAAAAATTTGACTTTTGAATACGTCTGGCTGGGAGAAACTTTTGGGCTGTTTTCAGGGAGGTTGAACACGTTGAACATTGTGGATTATAACTTTGCCTGACTGACACTTTGTGGATGCCTGAGACAAAGGATCACTATAAAATATTGCTTTTGGGACTGGCCCTGTATTTTGGAATCTATTGGATTATAAAGGCTACATATAAAGAAAGACCAGAAAGCTAGAGGAAACTTTATTCTATTCTTATTGAGACTGGTGATATTAGCGGATCTCCAGGAATGATGCCTCAAGAAAGAGCAAACACCTTTCAGAAGGAAATATACTCTATGCTACAAGTAATTCACCAAACAATTGTTGCAAATAAAGAGGACATAAAAAGAAACCATAATGAGACTAAAAATAATTTAGATAATATAAATGAGCAAATCTAGAAATTAAACCTACAACTAGAAAGTTCCCAGACAACTACTACAAAATATGAACAAATAAACCAGAGATCAGATGATGAAGCAAAGGAAATGGACCCAGAGATGGAAGAGATGAAAGAAGGAAAATATAAATTACCATACACAAATAAAATATTGCAATACTTACCCATAACAATGAAAATGCAAAAGACCCTTTACCCTTTAAGTCTACATGATGCACCTGATGACAAGGAAGAAGATTTTGGGGAATGGAACATAGAGCTGTCAGGGGAAATGTTACAATTTGGGAGACAAAAGATGAGGGGAGAAATTGAGGGAGAAGGAAGGTGGGAGTTGCTTAAGGAACTTAAATGGGTGGAATTTCCCCCTCCCCCCAAAATAAATAAAAAATACTCCACCTAAATTGTCTTCCTTATGCCAAACAACTTTCATAAAAATAGAAAATTCCTGGCTGACTTCCTTGCCTTGGCTTGGAAAGCTGCTTGGCAAAGAAAGAAAGCGAGAGTTAGATTTAAAAAATAGAAGATTTGACCTATTAGAGGGACATCATATGTTTAAATACTTGTTTGAATATGATTAAAAGAATGGATGATCCTTAGATATAGTTAGACTTTTATAATGAAAGATATGATTTAGAATTAAAATAGCACTTTTCTTCTGATATGGGAAATATGAGAATAAGAGGAGGATTGGTATGAATAAAACTTTTAGCTATATAAATGTAATTAATATTGAAAAAATCATCTGACAAAGATACTTTAAATCAAACTTTAACAAGAGCACGAAAAAGAGGATATTGATTTATTATTTGATATTATTATTTGTATAATGCTAGAAAATATGATGAAGATGTTTATATCTAACTTTGTATACATCAATAGTACCAAGAATTCTAATTGTGTAATGAGGAGAAAATGGAAACATATGGGGAAGAAAGGAGGATCAGGAAAAAATACTGGATTGTGCAGTACTCAATAGATTTATATTGAAGTTAAGTGTTAAATATATGAACTCAGACAACATGTTGTTTACTAAGGTCTAAAGATTATAATTCTTAAAAATTAATATTTTAAGTCATAAAATCAAGTTGGTCATGTGACTATTTTATGAGCATTACAACTTATGATCATAATAGGCAATGTCCATTATGATAGACTACCAATAGAGTGTAAATATATCTTCTATATGCACTGGAAACCCCAAAAATGTGTGACTCACTTTATTGCATTATTTGCTTTATTGCAGGGGTCTTCAAACTTAACCCTTTTATAACTCATGGATTTCAGCTCCCAGAATTCCTTAGCCAGCATGCCTGACTGAGAAATTCTGGGAGTTGAAATCCATGAGTCACAAAAGGGCTGAGTTTGAAGACCCCTCCTGTAATGCAATAGTCTGGAACCAAACCCTCAATATCTCCATGGTATGCTTAATATGCATTTTTATTGCAAAACCATTTAAATCTCTTTGACAGTGGAAAGTAACTGGAAATTGAAACCATGCTTTTCAGATGACATGTCTGTGCCATGGTCTGTGGTTAAGAAATCTCAAGCAATGGACAAATTAGTATGGCTTAACTTATCCTCCAAACATTTTATGACTAGAAATCCACTTACTGCATTAAGCCAAAATTGGTTGAGTGGGTGCTTGTAGTTTAAATGGTTGAACACATCTGTTCTGCTTTGTAAGCTAATTCAGAATATTGTGTCAATCAGTCAATTGTGGTTTATTTCCTTTAAACCGTATGTGCTGGACCAGTATATATTCAGCTGCTCCATGTTATATCTAGTTTAGGAATTAAGAACTATGTTAGTGTATTCAGCATTTATAGGGTTAATACAGCATCTTAGCAGCATTGTATGTAAGAACATGTAGCATTTACAGGGTTAAACATTATTTCCTCAACAGATGCCTTATGGGAATTGTAGTCTAGCTTTATCGTGAATACTATGCTTTCTAGTTAAGTGGGTAGAGCTTTCATAGTTTATGGCAGGACTTCCTGCCTTTGTCTTTGTACTATCTCTCTGGATGAACCCTGGCGTGGCTGGGAATATCACGCTCCAATTTCAACATGGAACTGCACAGGATGGAAAGTTCATCATTTTTTTACCTAATGAGATGGGTTCAAATAACAACCTTGCATTCCGGAAGGACCATTGCTGTAACCGTGAGTTATTGAAATTGGACACATGAGAAATAAAGTAATTTGATTATTCCCATTTTATTTGAGTTTATTCTGGCTCACATCTTTACTTGAAACAGAACACCATACCTTAGTGAAGTGTGTGATCAATCAATTAAGTATGGTAAAGAGGAGCTAGAAATTACCCACTTTCAGATAACGAAAGAATAGTTAACATGTTAGTCTTACAATGTTTGTTCCCACAACACACTCTGCCAATCACTCAGTTACTTCTGGAGTTTTGTTTCAATTAGTATTTTGTATTTTTTATTCTTGTTCATCAATCTTATAGTTCCTTGTAGTAGATGTTAGTTTGTTTAGTGAATGAATGAATGAGTGAAATAAACAAATAAATAAACCTTCTTGCCAGCAATTCTGTAGAACACTAATGGAACCCAGAATATAATATCCAAATCTAATTTTCCCATGAAGTATCCCTGTCCCATGAGTCACTGTGACTGGGAGAGTTCAGCCACTGAGCCCCAAGCAGAATATGCTTTAAGATACAACAGCAGAGGGCTGAGCTCTGCTGGTCAGACAAATTGGCCAGAAAGCAGGCCAGCAGAAGAGGAAATTCTGACAAAATGCTTCAGCTGTGCATTTGCGTGGAAGTTTGGCTCGCCTTATTTGTTGGCCTCCCTCCCTGACAGAAAATGCTGACAACAACTTTTCAAGCCTCAGCTCTGTTATATGTACCTTGCTGGTGTAGACAGTTGGGAAGATGACCTTGGCAGGATTCCTTGTGCAGGCAAAAGTGATGAAGCATTTTTTTAAACTTCAGAATCAGACAACATTTAGAAGCAAATCAGGCAGACGCTCGCAAAACTTCACTAGAATGTCAGATGAAGAAGACGTTATAGGACATTCAGACTTGCAAGATTATTATTAAAACAACTCTTCATAAAAGTAGTTTTAGCTTGCTTCTGGAGTTGATTTCCTGGTGTGGTCTATTCAATGAAGCTGATAGAGCGCTGAATTCCACATCACTGTGTCTCTCATCTGTTTCCTTGGATTTGTCACTTGTTTATTGGATTTCTGGTCTCAACCTGTCCCAATCCTGTGATTAAATTTACAGTTGCCATCTTAAGATATTGGTAAAAAGGAGTCTTCTAAAAGTTCTCCCTGAGTTCGCATGTCATTGGTCTGTGGCAAACATCCAGCTTGTTGGGTAGGTGCCAGCACAAAAATGATGGGACGTACGTCTAACAACTGAATAACAGTCTCAAAGAAGCCACTCCTGATTGAGCAGTAATTATCTCTTCCTTTTGCTATTGGGTAGAAAAATAAGTTGCTTGCAAATTTGGCATATGGTTAGGTGGTCCCTCCCCTTGCTCAGACTAAGAATGAGAGGGGTATATTCTTAGTTTGTCTCTATGCAGCTATAGAATCTAGGAACCCAACAATTCCCACATTTCTACTCTAAAGGTGAGAAGGAAAAAGAACACAGTTCTACCCCATGCTCCTGGATTGTTGAAGAAGCAAGAGTTTTAAATTAATGAGATAGCTTGACACACTTCTGGTCAGTATCACAAGTAAATATATAGGACCTACGCTTAACACTTGCACCACAGCCCACAGCATTTTCACTTTAAGTTCCTTTTCAATTATTGGGTTAAACATGTTATTCAAATACAGACTCTCCATAATAAAAATCCCAGTTTGAAAATTAGGTGCTGAATTGGTTCAGGAAAAAAAGTTCTCTCTCCTGCCAACTTGCGCCAATTCCCACCATCAAAGTCTTTGTGACATATCTGCATTTTTATTAGATTAAATATGATGCAATAGTCATAAGGAAAATGCCAACACGTAAAGCCAAATCAAAATTTGCATAAAATTGTGAACAAACATTTAGGTTCTTCAGATTTTTCAGTTAGTTAAATGCCTTGAAGAGGATTCAAGTGTTAGTGGGTGCATGGACAAATGCTCACTATCTTAGCCTGTCTTTAGTAATAAATCATAGCTTGCTCTTTTGTTTTCTTTGTCCATTCCAGTCAGTGTTGACTCCTACCAACTCTCTTGCAACTCTCTGCAGTTTTCTTGGCATGATTTCAGAAGTGATTTGACCCTGCTATCTTCCTAGGACTAAGAGTGATTGGCCCAAGGTCATCTAGCTGGCTTCATGTTGAAGTTGGGACTAGAACTCACAGTCTCCCAGTTTCTAGCTTCATACCTTAACCACTATACAAACTGGCTCTTTATACCTCTTCCTGAAGATGCATGTCTCTTTAGTCCTACACATCCACTTTACTGTTGTCTTCTTCTTCCAATGTTGCCAAGGATTGTGATATTTTCTAGTCCATTGGCTTGTATCACTCAGCCAAAATATGTGTAAGTTCTGCCTGTTAATTTTTGGCTCAAGGGAATAGTCAATGTTTATTTGGTTTTTAGGTAAACTGATTTTGAAAAAAAGTATTATTTGAGGAAAGAGGTAAATAGAGTGAGAAAAAAGGATTGAACTTCATTTGGTCAGAATCATTAATACACTGGTAAAAGAAAATTTTAATTCAAGGTGCTGGTGATGACCTATAAAGCCCTAAATGGCATGGGTCCGGATTATCTCAGGGAGCACCTGCTGCCAGCATCAGCCTCCCAGCGTCCTATGCGCTCCCACAGGGAGGGCCTCCTTAGGGTTCCGCCGGTTAGGGAATGCCGACGGATGGTTCCAAGGGGGAGAGCATTCTCTGTGGGCGCGCCTGCCCTATGGAATGAACTGCCGGTAGAACTTCGGACTGCCCCAGACCTTCGCTTGTTTCGCCGGGACCTTAAAACTTGGTTGTTTGATCTTGCTGGCCTGGACTGAGGGGGTTTTAATTTAATTTTAATTTTTAATTTAATTTTAATTATTTTAATTTTAATTTGTTTAATTGAGGGGTAGTCTTATTTAATTCTATTTTAAAGTGTACTTATTTGTATTGTTTTAACTCGCATTTTAACTCGCATTTTGTAGTCCTGATGAACAATAGTTCTCAGTACACCAGCCATGCGATGTGAAAAACGTAAATCCATGGCCAGTCCACCTTCCACTTTTAGGCGCTGACCCCACCAGAGAAGGGCAGCCACTACAGTAGTCTAGCATTAGAACAATTTTGCAATAGTGGCGAATATCTGTAGCTCCCCTAACCTCTGCTGAAGATGTTACCTAAGCCGGTAACGAAACGGCCTGAAACCAATCCGCAAGCTCGGAGAAGGAACCTTCCCTCTCTTTACAGTAATTCTTTGAGGCCGACAGGGAGCGCCCTCGGGCGGCAAAGAGACTACATTTCCCAGCAGGCCGAGGCGTCGAAGCGTCGTCGTCCTCGAAGTTTGAAGCGGAAGAAACTGAAAGCCCCGCGCGCGCGAGTGGAGAGCTGTGACGTGCCCGTTGCGTCTCCAATGGACGTTTGCAAAGGGCCCAGAAGCTCGTTGGCGACCTTAAACGTCGGTTCGTCGAGCGGACGGTTGATTTTCCGTTTTCTTCCGGCGCCGAGTTGCGAAGGGTTCGGGCCCGCGATACGAGGCGGGGAGGGCTTGGCTAGCCGGGTTCTTCCCTGCAGGCGATACGCGGTACTTTCAGCATCACCGTCGTCCCTCACGTGGCTTGATTGTGAGCGTTGTGAGCGCTGCCGCAGCTTCTTAACCATCCTCGCCCTCCGGCTTGGAGTCCGTGTCGTTATCCAGACCCATTTTCCCATCACGCTTTCCGTTCTTGTATTACTCTATTCCCTTTTATTCTTGACAGGTGCTTTCGGTGAAGTGAATGGAGGCCTTTCATAACCACTCGGAATTTTACTAATTCCATTAACCCTAGTGCATCCTTGTAGGTAAGCTAGTGGTGTAGTAACCGCTTCCCTTGCCTGCTCCTTGGAACTTTTCATTTCTTTAGCACAGATTTTCCCCGACTCACTGGCTTGGCTTTGCTCTTCTGCTTCTGTGTGGTTACTTTGATTGTCACCCTGCGTTTAAACTAACACTTTATACTTACTTATCAGGTAAGCTAGTGGAAGCATGCCAATGTCAGGTTTATAGAACTTTTCCAAGAAATGCCCTGACTTGATAAAAGGGCGAATTCTAAATTATACAAACCCTTTATGCTATTATTATCAATAAGTAAAGCAAAAAGGGTCTTTGGTATCTTCCCTTTCGGGTTGGCATTTAGTATGTCCCCTGATTTCAGTGCTAGTTGTCTGTAGATACTCCAGGTCTTGTACAATGTATTATAATTGATTTAAAAAGGTTAAATATTTGCTAGGAAGTACAATATTAATTGCATAAGAAACAAAATCATAGATTTATTTGTGCATTATTATGTGAGTAGTAACCTTTAAGTGATTTTTTTTTCGTTTCAGCTACAGTAATGGATCTTAAGTCTTCTAAGAAGACTGACAATTCCTCTCAACAGGAAGAAAGTGAAGATGATATTGAATTTGTTAGTGTACGTAGACAATTTGCATGTAAACATAATAGTGCTGGAGGATCACCTAGAGATCAATAAGATGCAGCATTTTGTATTGTATAATGTCTGTCCAGATCTATCCTAGAACTCAAGCAGTCTTCTAGTACCAGTGCCCTTCAATAGTTGCAGTTTAGGACATACTATCTTTGTTTCTGGATTTCATATGTAGCCAGCAAAGCCAGCTGCCATGAACAGCCATTCCACTTATAAATTTCTCTTGTCCCCTTGAACCACCTATTGAGCCCTGGTGGCACAGTGGTAAGAATGCAATACTGCAGGCTTCTTCTGCTGACTGCCAGCCGTTTGGCAGTTTGAGTCTTACTAGCTCAAGGTTGACTCAGGCTTCCATCCTTCCGAGGTCAGTAAAATGAGGACCCAGATTGTTGGGGTCAATAGGCTGACTCTGTAAACTGCTTAGAGAGGGCTGAAATGCACTGTGAAGCGGCATATAAGACTAAGTGCCATTGCTATTGCTATTGGTAGCAATCACTACACCACATGGTAGCAAATTCTTAATATAAAAGAGTTTTTTTTCTTTTATTGAATCTAAATCTCCTTAAATTTAGTTTCAGTAAAGGATCCTGAATATTAATACTGTGAAAAAGGAAGAAAAAAATTACCTGCCTCTACATTTTTAATGGCATACATGATTTTAGTACACCTCTATTGTATCCTATCTTTCAAAGTTAAAACAATTTCTCTTTTTTTAATATTTTTTTTTCCAATAGCAATCTTTAGTGCTTAGTGAACAATGTGTTGTCTGGGTTCATATATTTAAAAACAATAATTTCTATAATTGATCAATGTGTTAGTTGATAATATATTTCCTTGATCCTCTCTTCTTCCAGTAATGTTCTCCTTTTGTGTACATTAATCAAATGTAATTCTTAATATTTTCAGTACATACAAAGTTGGGTATAAACATTTTTCTAGTACTTGTACATATAACAATAACGTCAACATATAATCAGCTTGTTTCAATTGTATTTATAAAAGTCAATAAGTCATTATATGTCGCTTTCAACATTCTTATTTAAGCTTAACTTCCCCTCAGTATTGAAAGTACTCTTATCGGTCATAATTTTCTCAAAATTCATTACTTTTGAAAATCCAAACTTTTCATTCAAATCCACCGTCTTAATATTTTTACATTTCATATATTGTAAAAGTATTATACTACTTATATATCTTATCCCTCTTACCTTAGGGCCCCTTTATATCCAAGCTTTGTCTATTCTTTTGACTATGTTCAAACAAGTATTTAATCATATAGTACACCATCTAGCAATCTTACTATAGGGCCTCTTTATATCCAAACTTTATATTTTTTAACCATATTCAAACAGGTGTTTAGTCATGTAGTATTCCATTTGGTAAATTGAATCAGATCTCTTAAATCTAATTCTAATCTTTTGCCAGGTCACTTTCCAAGTCAGAAGGTTTAGCTTGCCAGGTTGTATTTTTGTAGATATTGTTGGGGACAAAAAAGATAAATTAAGTAGAATATTCATTTTAATGATTCTCCTGACAGCTCTTTAATCCATTTTATTAAATCTTTTTTGTCCTCAAGTTTTGAACTGGAATATAAAACATCTTTTTTATTTCCTTCATTGTAGCAAAACTTTGCAGATTTTCTTTTCTTTGTATTAAGCTGTAGTTCTCTTCATTTGTAGTTTCCATATTTGAGTCATTTTCCTCTGATTTTTATTCTATTGTCTGATTTATTTTTTCATTCTTTATTGTCATTTTTGAGCATTATTTAATTGTGAGTTTAGATTAGAGATGTTCATTTATGTTGTCAGAGTTGTTTTTAATCTCATCATGATTTGAGAGAATTGTCATTTGAATTGTTGCAGCATTGCATATATTTTCTCCTGGAATGTATTTGCTTTGTCTTGAGTCATTGTTTCTGCAGATCTCTGATGTTCCAAGCTAGGGTCTTTAGGAGGAGGTGTAAGGTGTGGTTTTCTGTCACTTTTAGAGAAATATACCATATCCATTTTGTCTCCCTCTTCTAAGTAGTTTTTCACTGATACCATAGTTTCTTTAATTAGCTTTATCAAAGCAGCCCATCTTAAAATCCAAACAACCAAATCTTATGTAGTTCTTGTCTTTATATATGGTTTTTGTAATCCAATAGGTTTCCAGTTATCAAAGCACCACTGAAAACAGTATTTTGTAACAGTTCTTTTCTTCTATGATTATCAGCCAGCCAAGATTTCAGTCCAAAGTGTTTAACCACCTGAAAGCTTTCAGTAACTTCCCATTTAGAAGATTAGCCAAAGGTCAAGGTTTTTCTTTCTTTGCAAACAGTTCTTAAACATAAAAATGCAGCTCATTGTGTTTATAATCCCAGAAGGTAAGCAGTTTCTAAACATAGTTTCCCTCTGTAGTAGATAGCCCATTGCTTTGTCTCCAGCTATTTTTTGCTATTTCTGGGCGTCTTGCCAATACAGGTGTAGTTTTCTCTAATCTTCCACTACATGTCAGTAGTTGTTCATTTTCCAACTTTTAAAGCAAAGATTTATTATTTTTTATAATTTCATCAATACTTTTTCAGGTATATAATTTTAACAGTTTTCTTAGTTTTCAAATTTATCCAGACTAGTATGTTTAACCTCATTTCAATATATTTTTGTTCCCATAAGAGTTTAATTTGCCACTTCCGTCTAAGGGAGGGTGGGGGTGTAGCTCCTCCCTCGCTTTGGGAGGATTTTTGCTTCTTGGGAATCTTTTCCAGGAAATCAGATACAAAATAGGAGAGAGAAGATTGAATTCCTCACCCAGTTTCAAGCATGCTGTTCACCATTGTTCTGGTTGGTGCCTTTGGACTTTGGCTGCAAGTAGTGTGGGCTGGTCACCAAGGTGTGGCCAGCCTTTCTCCTGTCGGGTTAGAGGGCTTCCCCCGGATCGAGTGTGACAACCGGCGTTGTTCTGCAATCATCGTGGCATTCCTCCTCCTTTGTTGCCTCTCTGGGGCGACTTTAGACCCATTTAGGGTCCCCTAGCCTAGCAGGGCACAACTAGCCATGGTGTGCGGAGCTTTACAATCCCTTGGCCGCACGCTACAGCAGAAAACTGGAAGTCCTCCAAAGTTAAACAGTTTCAAAGATGATAGGTTTTTTTCCTTGAATAAGCCAATTCTACTCTCGTTTCCCCTTTTCTGCTTCTGTTCCAGCTCTACACTACAATATCAGCTTGTGATGCAGTGACCAGAAATGTACACAATATTTCCAATGTGGTTTACTATATAAATACAAAAAGGCATTATTTTATTGAGAGCAGTTTTTTTCCTGGTATGGAATTCACTTTGCATACTGGATGGGCATTTTAATTTTATCCATAGATACTCTTCTTCCTTTTTGGGGAAGTGTTTGGCAGTTCAGATGTGAACCTTGGATTTTTTTTTCCCCTTTTTTGTTATCAGTTCAAATCCCTTGCTGAAATTCAACAGCCTTTGTAATTTTATACCCCACACATCCTCTTTGGAGAAATCTTATTTTAGTGGTGCTATTCATTTTATTTGGTATCATCATTAAGCTCTTCAGTGCTCATCCTTATTTCTAGGTGGTATTTGTAGCAAAATCATGGCAACCCTGCTATTTAGGAGGAACATTTATAGATTCATTGCATTTAGCACAATACTGCTTAGATTTTTCAGGGGACAGTTCAATCTATAGTTTGTCTGAAGTTTTTATTGCTATGTAGAAGCTATTCTTAAACTGTTGGGAAGTGGTGCAGATCACATTGGAACCGTGGCTAGGGGGGCATTTGCCCAGATTCGTCTTATATACCAATTACGCCCCTTTTTGGACCGAGATGCCCTACGTACAGTCACCCACGCACTCGTTACCTCCCGTATTGATTACTGTAATGCTCTCTACATGGGGCTGCCCTTAAAGACCACCCGGAGGCTTCAGCTGGTGCAGAATGCAGCTGCGCGGGTTGTGATGGGAGCTTCCCGATACTCCCATATTACACCCCTCCTGCGGGAGCTGCATTGGCTACCAGTTGCCCTCCGGGTGAGATTTAAGGTGCTGGTACTTACCTTTAAAGCCCTACATGGCTTAGGTCCGGGATACTTGCAGGACCATCTGCTGCCGGGAACAAATTCCCATCGTCCAGTACGCTCACACAGAGAAGGCCTCCTCAGGGTACCGTCAGCTAGGCAATGTCGGCTGGCGACCCCCAGGGGGAGGGCCTTCTCTGTGGGAGCACCAACCCTATGGAATCAGCTCCCCCCTGAGCTTCGGATAGCCCAAAACCTCCAATCCTTTCGCCGCGGCCTCAAAACACACCTGTTCCACCAAGCTGACCTAGACTGACAGGCATCTTAATTAATTTATATTTAGTATTTTTAATTCATTTTTAAATTCTCTAATTTTTTATTGCACTGATGTTCTCAATTTCATTTATCTTGATTTATGCACTTATTATATGTTTTATTGTGAGCCGCCCTGAGTCCTTCAGGAGATAGGGCGGGATATAAATCCCATCAATAAATAAATAAATAAATAAATAAATAAATAAATAGTTCAAATAAGGTGGAACATAATTAAAATTATTAGCAGAACTGAAGGGGACACTAGGTTGGGAAACTCTTCCAAGGAGATAGAAGAGGAGGGAGCATTGTGCTCAAGAAAGAAAGCATATCATCTTGGTATACACTGGTCTATGACTGTAATAAGTGTTTTTTAATACTTTCTTAGTATATTTACTGCCAAAAGAGCCTTTATGATTATGATTGGGTCGGAATGAGTGCAGTTTTAAAAAAAGCTTTCTTGGGTTATGAAACCTCTGATCATTTGGTTAAAAGGCATTTGATAGAAGGCCATTCCACAGTTCTTTATAGTGAGTGATATAAAATTGACCCAAATAAAAATTATTCTAATGAACCTTAATAACTAATTTGCTGTACTTTTGCCTCTCATATTTTGAGAGTACTCGTAAGTGGAAAAAAAACCCACTGCTAAATATGTTTGTCTTCCTAGGTAGGTGTATCGACGAGACCTGTCCTGGAATGCATCGATCTTAGTAGTGAAGAGGAATTTGATATCTCTTCTGAAGTGAGTGTTTCCTCACTGTAATTTTCAGTTTTGCTGTAATTTTTAGTTTTCTCTGGAATTATTTTGCAGTATTTTTTCTGCAAACTTCTTGCAGTGTGAGGGACCATGTCTGGTGCATATGCACAGTAATTCTTGTTTATGTTATGAAGAAAGAACTCTTATTTTAGAGGTACCTGCAGTTTCATATTTTAAAAGCAAATTACATGTTGTTTCTATTTAGAAGGGGATCTTTGAATACTGCTTACCGTATTTTCTGGTGTATAAGACGACTGGGCGTATAAGACGACCCCCGATTTTTGAGAAGATTTTCATGGGTTAAAAAGTCGTCTTATACGCCGGAAACCTTATACCATTTCAGATGACTGTCCAGTCTCTTCTTAAAAACTTCCAGTGCTGGAGCATTCACCACTTCTGGAGGCAGGTTGTTCCACTGGTTAATTGTCCTCACTGTCAGGAAGTTTCTCCTTAGTTCCAGGTTGCTTCTCTCTTTGGTTAGTTTCCATCCGTTGCTTCTTGTCCAGCCTTGTGGTGCTTTGGAGAATAGCTTGACTCCCTCTTCTTTGGGGCAGCCCCTGAGATACTGGAACACAGCTATGTGGACTTCAACTCCCAGAATTCCTGGCTGGTTCAGGAATTCTGGGAGTTGAAGTCCACGATCCATAAAAGAACCAAGGTTGCCTACCCCTTGACTAGACATACCCAATTCCAGCAACTGTTCTTTGTATGTTTTATCCTCTGGCTAAATCCAGCTGCAACACAAGCCCGATTCAGCCCCGTCTGATGCAGATGGTGCAAAGCCGCCCTTTTGAAGCCCAAAGGGGCTTTTCCTTCCACCCACCCTTTGGAATACACGCAAGAGCTGCGTTCACACGACACGCTCTTCCAGGCCAGACTCTGCAAACGGCAAGCCAGAAGCCGCAACCACTGCGGGAAATCTGAGTCCCTGCCTTTCGGCAGCCTGCACGGCCAAGCACAATCCGGCTTTGAGAGCGCATTTGCAGACGGAGAGCCGCCACCTCTGGAGCCAGGCCCTGCCCGGGAGGCGGTCAGCCAGGCGGGCCCAGAAGATGCGCTGGAGAGCCGGGCTTGGGGCGGCCATGCCGAGGCCGGCTGGCGAGGGCCGCTGCGTGGTCTGCGGGCGAGAGGGGTGCCAGGCCACCAAGTACCTCTGTTCGAGCTGCCGGGAGAGATAGTGGGTAGCAGGGCGCGCTCTGCTTATGCTCAGATGCCGCTTGGGTGAGGGGGAGGGGCTTCCTGCCGCTTCTGGGGTCTGGCGTTTGCAAGGGGGAGGGGAAGGGGCTTAGAGGCTCTTGGGGGTGGGAAGGGAGGGTCACGTTGGAGGGGGGACTGGACTAAGGAGGCTTGAAGTTGCTTTGCAAGAATGGCGCTCGATTGATTTATGTACCTGTATTTTCCGGCGTATAAGACGACCCCCGACTTTTGAGAAGATTTTCATTGGTTAAAAAGTCGTCTTACACGCCGAAAAATATGGTAAATTGTAGTTGTAGATTTTGATAAACTAAAAAGTAAACCCACACATGGAGCCATGGGTTATTTTTGTGGCAGTGTTCCATATGGATCTATGTTCTTTTAAGTTATTTTTCTTCCTTGTTAAGTATAAATTGCTCTTTTCTAGTTTTTCCCCTTGTTTTATGTCAAGAAATGCATTCCTTTTTCCAGCATTACTACAATACCCTGTCTGACCTGATTATAGATAATAGTGGAAAGAACAACCATTTTGGAAGCTAAATTGTCTAAATACTTGTTATTATTTGCTATTGTGTACTACTCAGTGGAAACAACTAACAACAAATTATTACTCAAACTGTGGATAGAAAGGAGGCACTGTAATATTCTTGTTGTCAAACAAGCACTTTCCAAACTGTAACCTTGAATCATTTTATAGAGATCAAGGTGGGGAAGAGAAGGAGTCTGCCACCATTCCAGCAGCCACCTCCATTACTGGGCGTATAAGACGACTTTTTAACCCATGAAAATCATCTCAAAAGTTGGGGGGGTCGTCTTATACGCCCAGTCGTCTTATACACCGGAAAATAGTACATAAATCAATCGAGCGCCCCTGTTCTTGCAAAGCAACTTCAAGCCTCCTTAGTCCAGTCCCCCCTCCAACGTGACTCTCCCTTCCCACCCCCAAGAGCCTCTCAGCCCCTTCCCCTCCCCCTTGCAAATGCCAGACCCTGGGAGCTCTTGCGTCTATTCCAAAGGGTGGGTGGAAGGAAAAGCCCCTTTCAGCTCCAGCTTGGCTGCAAGTCAGCGAGCCCGGGAAGGCACGCCCTCCCCTCTCACTGTGGAGGAAGCAGGGCAGGCTGGCGTCTGGCGGGAGCCAGCAGGGCAGTCCTGCGCACGCACGCGCTCCCCGGCTCCTAAGGAGTCCTCGGGGAGCCATGGCAGGCACCTCACGCTCTTCCCTCTTGAAGCAGCATTGGCGGAGCTGTCCGGCGTTGGGCGGGAGCCGGCAGGGCAGTCCTGCACACGCGTGCACTCCCCGGCTGCTAAGGAGTGCTCCCCGGCTGCTAAGGCGTATAAGACGACCCCCCAACTTTTGAGATGATTTTCAAGATTTTTCGTCTTATACGCCGGAAAATCAGCAAGCCCGGGAAGGCACGCCCTCCCCTCTCACTTCTGTGTTGTGCTTTTGTTTTCCTGGCAAGTTGAGACAGTGGTGGTTGAATTTTCTGGCAGTTTGTACTACCTATTTCAAAGAGGTTTCTTCTTCTGTAGAAAAACGTAAAACACAAAGACCATGTTGATTATCAGAAAGCAAAAGTTGCTTCAACTCTTGATCGCCTGGCACGCCATGTAGAAGTAGAGAAACAGCTGAAGGAAGAGAAAAACAAAGCTTTCAAGGTATGGTTTGTCGCTAGGATAAGTTATGGCACAAGTATTACAAGGTTATTTCTGTGTAATTGGGAACACAATTTAAACATTGCTTTACCTTATTCATTCTTAAACCTGAGCAGTGCGGTCGGCTAGAGTTGGAGTTCTCACCTCACAATCAAAGGCAGGGAGTTTGATCCCAGGTAGTGGCAAATATTTATTTCTCTGCATGCAGTGAGTAATTGTCTGCTGTGAACTCTATGTAGGCATCAGGAAGGGCATCTATCCAGTAACCACTTAAGCTCTATTCAGTCGCCCCAACTCCACCCCAATGCAAGGGATTACAGGGTCATTACAAGAAAAAAAATTCTTGAACCCCATTTCATGTGCTGTAAGTATCCAATCAAAATCTCCCCAATCAGCAGCAATTCTTTAGTACGTTTCTGGGTTTTCCACTAATTTTAGTCTATCAGTTGCCACCCTCTAAATTCTTTATGGCCATTCTAGAAGAGCCTCGGTAGTCTCTATAGATATACCTCCTATACCTACCTCTAATGAAAAATAATGTGATGTGCTACTTCTCTTAGTTTCTACATTTAATTCATTTACACAAGAATATTCTATCTTAATATTTCCTTCCCTTTTGAATACCGAGAACGTTGCAAATTTAAAATGGTGAAATATAGTACATTTGAAATGATCTTAACTAGAAACTTGAAGCTAAGTTGAACAACTGCTGGTAGCGCTACCCTTCACTAGCCGCAGTGTTGAGTATTTTCCTAAGGATTATTAAGTTTATTTTTCCAATGTAGATTTTTAATTGTTTTGTATTTCTTTAGTTTTTCATTTAACCTGTCCAATTTTCATCTAATTTATTTTTCCAACCATCGGGAATTTTAGGAAAAACTGGATTCACAACATGCTCATGGACTGCAAGAACTGGAATTTATCCGGGGTCATAGTGACACAGAAGCAGCAAGGTTGTGTGTGAATCAGTGGCTAAAAATGCCAGGTAATTGGCTACTTTGCTATTTGGAGAAAGGTAGAATCCCTGTTCTTCCAAAGAAATAGTTCTCCTTAACCATAGGTTGTTTCAGGAGTGTGGAATGGAGGAAGCAGAACAAAAAAAATTAGCTTTTATTAGAAAGCACAAATATTCCAACCTCATCATTTGCTTCAGGAAAATACCACAGTTAAATGGTGTTGTGAATTATTTGCATGTATAGTGTTTTTGTGGCATATGCTGAGTGTTCAAAATGTTTCATGTGAAGAGCTGTACTCTTGTGATTTTGGAAGACATAACTATCAAGTACTATAACAAACCATTTAGCAATATACAAATTTCCTTTTACTTTTTTAATGAAGTCATGTTATCCTTTTTAGCTTTAATATATATGCAGGTTCCGTAAGCCTAAACTAGTGTGTATGAAATAACTGTGGAATCTTTATATAGAATAGGCTGAAAAGAAATAGTAGAAGATTTCAGTTTCAAACTTTTGTAACAGCTGTAACATATAGGCATGAGATAAATTATAACTGTAATCAAAGTTTCTCTATTGTCTTGTTCTTATAATCTTCTGTGCTACTTTGAAGTATAATTGTATAAATCTTTATATTTCTGTTTTGTGCCTTAGGTCTCAAGCCAGGCACTGTAAACTCAGGAAGGAGAACATTATCTCAAAAATCGTATCAGATCCAATCTAACAGCAAATCCCTTCTATGTCCCATAATGCACTGCAATAGAAAGTTTGACAATGGGCATTTACTGCTAGGTCATCTTAAAAGGTACGGTAATATTTTTTATCACACAAATAACCCTATAACTAGCAAGGATTAATTAACAAGTTTAGCTTCGCTCAGTTCCCCTCCCCCACACACACTTTTAAGGTTTGTATTTTCCAATTTGTATAATAGCAATGAAAAAAGTTTGCATGATTTTTTTTTATGCTTTCTTGTATATTTCTTCTAGTATAACATTTTGTTCTGGAGAATATTTTTGCCAGCAATTTTCCCTAATAAAATACATTTTAATATTCTAAATGCATCTTTTTGTATCCTTTTCACTGGATTTGGATTTTCATGCATTTTGGAAGGAGGAACTGTACCATAAAAGATCTGTCTAACCGTATTCATAGATTTCCTATGTTGATTAAAAATTCTGAATTAGATACATGTACTTTAAAAGAAAACAATTCTCTTGCATATTTTTATAATTAGGTTGCCACAACAAACTACTAGGCATAATTTCACAATATTTTTTTTCCCGAGTGCAAGTGATCAGAATTAAACTTCATATAGGTTGATGCCAGGATTTTTTTTTACTTTTGCAAGTATAGTCTAAATTAATGTACCTTATTTAACTGGCTAATGTTAAATTAAGCTAGAAGGTCATAATGATTGTTTTTGTAAAAGAAAAAAAAACATTCTGCCTAATACATTGTATCTAATTATGTCTATTATTTTCTTAGGTTTGATCATTCTCCATGTGATCCCACAATTACTCTACATGGACCTCCAGCTAATATGTTTGCCTGCATAGTCTGTGGCAAAAGATTTGCAAGTAATCAGCAATATAGTGGACACCTTTTGTCTAAGGCAAGAACTTAAGGATATATTTGTAAAAGTAGCAAGTTCCTTTCTCCTTAAACCAGGAGGGGTCAAACTCACATCACGTGATGTGTCGCGATGTATCTCGGCTTAGTTTGACACCCCTGCCTTAGATGAATCAGTTACATAAAGCTATGTAGTTTTCCTGACCAAAATTTATTTTTATGGAGGGAAATCATGATTGAAATAATCTGTGAACCTGTAAATTCTATTCCTTTGCTAATTGAACTCCCCTGTAGCTGGGAGTTAGTTTTCTGTCTTTGTCCAGAAAGCAGGTTTCTCCTATGTTTCAAAGAAGTGCTTTCTGGAAAAAACTGGCATCTAGATTTAGGTATGAAATAAACCTTTCTTGGTTTTTATTCACCATTCTTAACTATTCTTTCAATTAAAGTTTGTTCTGAATATTATAAATGAAGGGATTCACTAATTTGGGAATTCCACTGTTAATTCCCTCTGCCTTTTAGCTTTCAGCAGAAAAAAGATCAAGAAAGCTAATTAAAAGTTTTATTCTGCAGAGAGAGGGAATGGGGACACTTGGTCTCCACCACTAATTGGCTCTTTGCTCTCCTGAAAAGGGAAATGAAAATGAAGAGCAAAAGATGGGGATGGAGAAGAGTTGAAGTCTTAAATTGATGGGGCCTATCCCAAGCTCTCTTCCCAGCATTCTTTAGTTTCTTCTTAATAGATCTGAATGAAACAAGACTTTTTATGTGTCCCTTAAGGAGAACCTTTGATAAAAAATAAAGGAAGTATTTTTGACTTGGAAGGCTCAGTTTCAGACTTATCACAACAGACTTTTTAAATTTGAAGTGTTAGGTGGAAACAACGCAAACATCAAATTAAACTATGGTGATCTTTTTAACATATACCTTGGGCTAGTCAATTTCTTTCAGCCCAACTCACCTCACAGGACTGTTGTTGTGGGGAAAATAGGTGCAGGAAGGTGCATTGGATATGTTTGCCGCCTTGAGTTATTCGTAATAATAATAAAGGTGGCATACAAATAAATTAGTTTTATTGAAAAAAGGCTCTCTCTTAAATCTGTTTTTCTTCAAAACTTTGTCCTGCTTGTGTTCTTCTTCCCTCCATTCAGGTTGGTGAAAATGATGGCCATGAGAGAAATTACCCTCCTCAGCTTATTCAGTGCTTTGCGTGTCCTTGCTGTTTCCTCTTCTTTAGTATAAGAGATGAATGTCTGCAGCATATGTCTGGAAAAAATCATTTTTCTCAGGCTTTTAAACTGAGCGGTATGTTCAATAGATACATATTTTTCTCTCTTGTGTGTGTGGGTAATGCATGGATTGTTGGGTTATATTTTAATCTATGGTTACAACGCTGCAGTACGTTCAAACATGATTTTCCATGTGTCTTAAGAAAATGTTCCAGTCTGGAAATGTGAATGAAATGAGCTCTTTTGTCTGTAATGTTCCTTTTTTTGTTCAAAATGCGCTGAAATTACTAATTAAAATGCTCCCTGAAAAGAAGGTATTAAGGTTTTAGCTAAAGGTGTAAAATAAATAAAATAAAATAAAAAGATAGAAAAAGCCGTCAGGATAAATTTTTCTTGAAGCAGACAGGTATTTGAGGCTTGACTATAGTTTCTTTCAGGAAAAAAGACTTTCATTGTCATAGGAACGCAGTGCCTGGCAAGTAAGGAAGTTTGCATTCTGTAGATACCTTTCAGCAACGAACAACATCTGGTGATTGGTAGAGAATTCTTTTTTTAATGTGAACCTGTGCATATGGTACAATATTAAGTAGAGGTTATTTGGTTGTAAAATCTTGTCTACACGTTGTGCATCAGACTGCTGATGATTTAATGGATTTCAAAGGAAGACGGTGGTAAGGAAAGGTGGATAAATTCTGTTTTGGGGTAGGAGTGATTGGATTCCTCCTAAGTAACCCTGCCTTCTTGTTGATTCATTGCAGATAAATCAGGGAGCCCACTTCCATTGCCTTTGCCAGCCTACGCAAAGAATCTCCTAATCTCCTTATGCAAAGAAGTTCCCTTCCAAGTGCAATGCACATCCTGTCATCAGGTTTTGCACTCCCACATAGAGCTCACAGCACACTTCAGGTTTGTGAAAAACTTCCCATTTATAAAATGTAATCACAGGCCAATTTTTCTCCCTTCAAATACCTGTTGGATGTCAGACTTAATTATCTTCTGCTGTTTGTGTAATTGGCTTACTCCTTGTATTTTAAAAGTGGAGATGGTGTTTATTAAATGCTGAAAAGTAGAAAATTCTATGCATGTAATAAAAAGTGCTGAATTCTGTCTTCACTGCCTTTCCCAGATGTTCTTTCCTTTGGTGAAGACAGAATTCAGTGCTGTTTATTTCATGCGTGGATTTCCACCATAGTTCTTTTTATGTACGGTATTCATGGCTTCCTATATTTAAAAGTTTTTAAAAAAATACAATGATGTTACAGGGGCAATGTTTGTTAGTGCTTGTGACAACACTTCTAGTGATTTATTTGCTAAGATGGCCTTTGTTCAACAAATGGCACGTATTTGAGTATTTTGAAATGTTGAGAATATGGGATTTTTTTCAGATGATCTTGAACAAATTTTAGATAAGATGGCTGCAAATATGTTTGTCTCTTTCCGTTTCAGAATCCAATGTCGTAATGCTGGTCCTGTAGCTGTATCGAAGAAGTGCATCTCCGAAACTGCAGAAATACTGAAAGCCAAAGGTTTCTGTCAAGGTTGTGACACGTTGTTTGTCAACGATGACCAAATTACTCACCATAGTTGCAGAAATGTTGCCAAGATTAAACTTATCACCACAATGGAAGAATCCATATTATTAATCTGTCACATCAATGAACGGAATAAAAGTATCCCTCACCTGCAAAATAATGCAAGCCTTTTGAAATCTCTGAAGAGACATTTGGAATTGAAGGACGATAAGAATGAAACTGTTTCAAAATGGAAAAAGGATTTGCAAGATAATAGTGAAGCAGTTCACAGAGCTTCTACCATCAAAACCTGGGTATGCCAGTGTGATCTGGCATTTCCTTCTGAAGAGTGGGCAGAAAAGCACATTTTTTCTGAAAACAGAATCTGCTACAAGTGTGGTGTATGTGGGAAACTTGCAGAAAATTCGAGCATTATCCGATTGCACATGAGCCGTTTCCACGGAGGAGCACATTTGACTAACTTTATCTTCTCATGCCAAATTTGCAAAATAGCCCTTCAGAAAGAAGATGATGTCCTTATCCATGTAACAGGACTTCATGATGGGCATAACTTCTATTTTGAAAAGGACATTGCTGAAGATGAGCTAACAATACCTTCTGATTCACAGTGTGACCCTTGGATTAAAAAAGGCGGCCAAACATCAAGCCTTATTGAACTTTCTCCAGAGCAGACTCAGATGGAGGTGGATGAGAGTCCTTCCCAATGGCAGTGTAAGATATGTGAGGAAATATTTAACTCAGAGGACAGTGCGAAACAACATTGCAAATCACTAGAGAGTCATCATTTTCACAGGTACAGCTGTGGCTTGTGCAAAATGACTTTTCGGAAAATGGAAACACTGCAGCGACACTGCCAGGGTAGACATAACAACGTTGTACAGATTAAATATTTCTGTGGATTTTGTGGTGACATTTTCTTTGATGTTGAGGAGGAATTTTTGCTTCACTTCAGGTGCGTACATAGCATGGATTACGTGTGTTTGTCCGAGACAGCAGAAACCTCAATCAAAAATGATGAAATAGCAGAAGAAGGTAGCCTTCTAAACTGTGGTTGTCGTGAGAAATATGTTTGCAAAAAAACCAGAAAGATCGATCACAAGAAATGTCAAGAAGCCATGTTGGGAAAAGGCAACATTTGGTTTCGTTGTACATCATGCTCTTCTACAGCACAAACTTATTCTGACATGATGGTGCATATCACAAGCCACCCAAGCAAAGAAACTGCTGAAGATTTCTACGTAGTCAGGTGTGGTTCATGTAACAAACATTTTAGTAATATTACTATTGCTCATCAGCACTTCCATGATAAGCACTGCTTTTTACAAAAGCCTCAACTATCTTTTGGGTCACAAGCAGAAAGTAATGTCTTCCATTTCTCTGCTGTGAGGTCCTGTTCAGAGAAGGATGTAACTTCAACACATTCTTCAGATGTAAAAAGGCTGAAACTGGAAGATGCAAAGAAAGCTAGGACGTTTTCTGAAAAGATTGAACAAGGTAGGTGGGATTCAAATTATATACAGCTGATGAAGGGCCAGCGCAAAGCATTTGCTAAAACTAATAAGCCACATTACTAAATAATGCAAACTTTGTTTATGTAGTACTCGACAGAATCCCCCCCCCCCCGGGTTATTGGCTCAATAATAGAGATGTAATCTTTAGCAAGTACCAGTAATAACATACTTAAAACTTTTGCCTTTACTAAAAAATAGAAATTGAGAGATGATAGGGCTTGGCGCTGGAAGTGTGGATTGTTTTGAAGAAGGAAATAAATAGCGCTAAGACATGAGCAGATTCTGTGTCTAAGAATTGGTAGTCACATCAGCTTTAGAACCCCTCTGGGATCTCTTGTAAACTATGTTGCCTTGCTTTAGGGTATTGTGGAGCCTCATGGTGAAGATAGTTTTGTGCTTACCGTGTTTCCCCAAAAATTAAGACACGGTCTTATATTTTATTTTATTTTATTTTGCCTCCAAAAGAGGCATTCGGTCTTATTTTTAGGGGATGTCTTATTTTTTCCCTGACACCTGCCTCGCCTTAAGGCGCTGGCTCACTTAAGGCTGCTCACAGCAGGAGGCCATGTGGCGCATCATGCTGGTGCCACCACCACGAGGTGGGGGGGAGGGGGAAGCTGCCTCACGTGCCCCGCACCTGCCTTACCTCTTAGAAATCCAGGGCTAAAAAGTACAGAGGCACAGGGGCAGATGGGGCAAAGCTGGTTCAACAGACTTTTTTTAAGAAAAAAAAGGTGGGCAGTGATTCCTTTCCACACAGGAATTCACAAAGCCTCAGCCTGGGTTTCATCAGCGGGCTGAGCGTGGCTCTCCGGTTCTTTGTATACAAACCACACCCACAGGGAGCCTCCTGAAGCAGTCCCTGCTTCTTCCCATTTACAGCCAGCGGCCGGCTAGGTTTTCTTCCGTCCTTTCTTCACTCGAGCCAGCAAGAGCTGCTACATGTGCTAGAGCAGGGGTCTTCAAACTCGGCCCTTTTATGACTCATGGACTTCAATTCCCAGAATTCCTCAGCCAGTGTGCCTGGCTGAGGAATTCTGGGAGTTGAAGTCCATGAGTCATAAACGGGCCGAGTTTGAAGACCTCTGTGCTAGAGAGAGCTTCATCTTGGGCCGTGGCCATTCCTTGGCAGCTGAGCCCGTTCGCCATTCGTCCTACTTGCTTGTCGCCAATTATGTTCAACTATGACGAGGCCACTGCCTTCCTGGGCGAGTGGGGCCTCTTCCAGTGGCTCATCTTCTTTCTGCTCAGCGCCAGCATCATCCCCAACGGCTCCACAGGGCTGTCCACTGTCTTCTTGGCCGCCACTCCTGAGCACTGGCTCTGGGTGCCTTCTAACGCCAACCTGAGTGCTGCATGGCTCAACGCGAGCATCCTCCTGGGGAAGTGCGGCGGGTGGCAGGTGCGGAGCCAGTGCAGCCGCTACTGCCTCGAGGCCCTGCTCAACTTCTCTGCCGGGAACATGGAGCCCGGCCGCGATGCCAGTCTCAGCCATTGTTACAGAGGTAGGCAGGTGTATGCTGACTTTTGGGGTGGGGGAGGGGTAGAAGAAGAGGGCTGGCAGTGTGAAGGCTTTCCAAGAGATCAATATCAACTGGACATGGGAGATTTTAGCTTAGGAGCTAACATAGGTGCCCAAACACTTTTTGCCCAGATGGAAAAATGACAGAGAGTGGAAGCTTCGTCTGCTTGCAAATGGGGCGCTTTGAAACAGAGTGATTCGCTTCATTTCCAAGCGCTCCATTTGCAAGTAAACGAAGCTTTCAGTCTCCCTCTGGGCAAAAAGTATGCGGCATCGCCAGGCATAGGTTTTTTTGGGGGGAGGCAGGCAATCCGGATAGGCCGCGCAGGCGCTTGGCTCATGGGAGGCTCGTGCGGCGGCAGTGACAGCAAGCGGAGGCAGAGGAACGGGGAGGCAGGCGATCCTGATGCGCTGCCCACTTTGTCTCATCATCTCTCAGCTTGCACCAGGGCAGGTGGCCGTATGACGCATCAGTACTGCCTGCCTCCCCTGTGCTTCTGCCTGCTGCCAGTGCCGCCATGTGAGCCCCCCATGAGCCAGGTGGCCGCACAGCACTGCTGGATTGCCTGCCTCTGCCTTCACGTTCAGACTTATCTGCACTGCTGGATACCATTGGCCACACACACTCGCCGCCTCTTGTGCTGGCCATGCCCACCTCCCCAGGCTTATTTTTGGGGTAGGGCTTATATTAGGCCAACCCCCAAAAAATCAGGCTAGGGCTTATTTTCAGGGTGGGTCTTATTTTTGGGGAAACACAGTAAGGGAAAACTTTTTGTTGTTTTTTCTTATGCCCATCTTGTCTACCTTCTTAGCAGAAATTAACCTTTTAAATGCTGAGAAGTGTCCTTGCAAAATCCTTCTGGTGCTACTCCCAGTTGGGCATGATTGTGTAAATCAGAACCATTTTCAGTACCTGTTAGAGATTTGGCTCTTCTATGTTTTCTGATTTTGAAAGTAATCATCTGAAGCCCAAAAGGCATCATTTGATAATGTGGGATGTACTGTATATTAAAGGAGGAACTTTCCTACATGAATATACTGTGTTTTTATGACTACTGTGTATTTATATTGACTACTTGAGAACAATTTTAAAAAGCTGTATGAAACATATATTTCTACAATTGAAGAAATGCATAAACATTTTGGCTATGCTTTTCTCCCTCTTTCTTACATATAGATGAAGGCAATCTTCCTGACCTTGATTACTTAAGTACCATGACTCACATTGTAATGATGGATTTAGATAACTGGGGAAGCCTTTTTGATCAACTGCCTGCAACCCTCAACCAAGGAACTTTTGTTTGGGGCTTTCAGGGTAAGGAAAGAAGTTAACAGTTCAAGCACAACAGTAGAAGTCTCACAATATAAACAGGCAGCTTGGTAAGAACTGCCTACCAAGTGGGCAGTTGGCAAGTTACTATTGACTCCTAGCAACTGCTGGGACAAGTCGCTGCAGTTTTCTTGGCAAGATTTTGTAAGTGTTTTGCATTGGCCTCCTTCACCTGGCTGAGAGTTAGTGACTGGCTGAAGGCCACCAGCTTGTTTTGTGCCAACGATCTGATTGTCATCCAATTTCTAGCCTCCATAAAGGAGGATATTTGTAGCTCAGGTTGAAATGAGGGGTCCTTTGTGCTCTCTGAGCTTTGTTGTTTTCTTGCAGATGTTTTATTATCCAGACTAGGTAACATCATCAGTGTTAGTCCTAGCTCTGATGATGTTACCTAGTTTGGGCAATGAAATGTCTGCAAAAACAAGCAAACTCAGAAAGCACCAAGGGCCACTCATTTCTAGTCTGGAGCCTTAACACTAGGCCAAACTGTCTCTCTATATCAATCTGGTTTCATTACAAAATTTGTTTCTCCATTACCTGGCCACTAGCTGATTGTGGTCAAGAATTATACAATCTGTACATAATCCTTCAGTAAGACTGCTAGAATCGGGAATATATAATCCAGGGTATATGAAATGTATACAGCATAGATTAACAGTTTGAAAAATATAGGTTACAGTTTTTTAGTGTTGTCACCTTTAAAACGTTTTGTAAAATTTCTTTTACATGGCAGTCTAAATAGTTTTAATGATTACTCCATTCCTTTCATTGCTTAGGTGGATGTGGCCATTGGAAACCCCCTGTGAATTGCAAGATCTTTAATTATCTTAACAAGATTGGGTGTTTCTTTCTTCATCCATGCTGTGGTAAAAGGAGAGAGGCTGCTGATTTTGCAATCTGTGTACATGTAAGTTTTCAGGTTTTGTACCAATCAAATAACTAAGGCTCCATAATGAGGCTGTAGAACTATAAAGGTAAAGGTTCCCCCGCACATGCGTGCTAGTCGTTTCCAACTCTAGGGGCCGGTGCTCATTTCTGTTTCAAAGCCGAAGAGCCAGCGCTTGTCCGAGGACATCTCCGTGGTCATGTGGCCGGCATCACTAGACGCCAAAGGCGCACGGAACGCTGTTACCTTCCCACCGGAGTGGTCCCTATTTTTCTACTTACCTTTTTACGTGCTTTCGAACTGCTAGGTTGGCAGAAGCTGGGACGAGTAACAGGTGCTCACTCTGCTACGCGGTACTCGGGATTCTGAGTGCCTGTTACTCGTCCCAGCTTCTGCCAACCTAGCAGTTCAAAAGCACGTAAAAATGCAAGTAGAAAAATAGGGACCACTACGGTGGGAAGGTAACAGCGTTCCGTGCGCCTTTGGCGTCTAGTCATGCCAGCCACATGACCACGGAGACGTCCTCGGACAAGCGCTGGCTCTTCGGCTTTGAAACGGAGATGAGCACCGGCCCCTAGAGTCGGAAACGACTAGCACGCATGTGCAGGGGAACCTTTACCTTTACCTTAAGCCATCAAAAATATTTTTCCCTCTAGTGGTCACTGACATTCTTGCAAGGTAGTTAAGGAAACCCTAATTTAGGGGTAGTTAATTTAATTTTAAGGGACGCGGTGGCTCAGTGGGTTAGGACGCTGAGCTTGTCGATCAGAAGGTCGGCAGTTTGGCGGGTCGAATCCCGAGTGCCGCGTAACAGAGTGAGCGCCTGTTACTCGTCCCAGCTTCTGCCAACCTAGCAGTTCGAAAGCACGTAAAAATGCAAGTAGAAAAATAGGGACTGCTACGGTGGGAAGGTAACAGCGTTCCGTGCGCCTTTGGTGTCTAGTCATGCCGGCCACATGACCACAGAGATGTCCTCGGACAAACGCTGGCTCTTCGGCTATGAAACGGAGATGAGCACCGGCCCCTAGAGTCGGAAACGACTAGCACGCATGTGCGGGGGAACCTTTACCTTTACCTTTAATTTAATTTTAACATATTGTTATGGTAAAAACACTTCATTTTTTCTTGCCTGGTATACAGTCAGTGATTGGAGTATAACTTTAGCCAATCATGGCTTAATTTCTGATAATTTCTCTTCAAAGTTATTTTAAATTGGTATATCCAAATAAGATAAATAAAAAGTAAAGATTTTGTGGATGCTGTACTATTAAATTACTAATCTGGGGTATTTATTCAGGAACAGAAAAAAAGAGAAACTTCTAAAATAGTATATGAGTTTTTCAGACCACTATATGTATAATTGGTATAATCATTCCATCCTTTTAGTTCCTTTTTTGCAATTATGAAAGTGCTTATTATTTCTACTATCCTTTAATATTAATCATTTGTATTAATATTAATTAGTTCAAATTATTTCCTAACTTTTTTATGACATAAAAGTAACTGCTTTTTATGTAGATACTTACAGAGATGGCTTTAAAATTATATTGACATATGTGACACTTATATGAGTCACTTTAATATTGGGTGACATCAAATAAAAAAATACCTTTTAAAAACTTTAAAATTCAGGAATTTATCATACTAGCAATTACATTTAAGAGCATGAATATGTATTTCAAGCTAGTTGATTATATTCTTTTATGTAGTATATAGTGAGCCATAACATTATGCATTAGTTTTTGCTTATCCATTATTTTTATTTTCACAAAGAACATGTGGGAAAGTTAGGAAATATTGGTGTGTATTTCCTGAGGCCATAAGAGATTCACCTTAAGGTTTCAGTTTTCTTTTTAAGCAGAATTGGTTTCTTTTTCTCATGGAACTGGCTAATGCTGTGTAGAGAACCATAATTTAAGGCAAGAGATTGCAAGAAAAGAATTATAGATGCAACAATTTCTGGGGGAGGCGTTGCTTTTGGGGATATGTAGGCTGGGACGCAGCTTAGTCTATTCCTCTCTGTACATCACCTCTCGTAATTAAAGATTAAGAATCATTTTGTTATGCTTGGAAGTCACTTCCTAATTACAGTGTACAGTATATCTTGCTAACAGATCTTAAGCTGTGTATGCTTCTAGTTTCACATAACATTTTTTCACAGGTGGGCCGCCTGGATGAACATCTGCCAAAACATATTCCTTTCACCATTCTTTCTGGAGACAAAAGCTTTCTAGAATTGGAGGATCAACTTAAGATGACTCAGCGGGTAACTCGCATTCTAGATCCTCATAAGATTGATGCTGACATGATGTATGCCTTATTAAACAGCATTTCGGATGCAGTCAAAGGTTTGTTTTCATTCAATGTGTTGCCTATTAATAGAAACAAATGGAATAAAATAATACTGAATCATTTTACAGGCATGCTATTGAAGGGTAGCATGGTCATTCCTGATACAGTTTCATTAACTTACCGTTTTTCCCTTACTGTGGGTCACAATTAAAGCATCATTCACTAAGGCAGGAGGAAAGAGGGATTCCTTGAGGCCAGAATGAAATTATTTGCTATCAGTTGTCACTGGGCTAGGCTGGTCTTTCCTTACTAGTATTTTTTCTTGGGCCTTGGCCAAAAGATGACACCGATTTCTGCTTCCCAGGCCCCAGGCAGTTTGTTTGCTTGCCTGTTTGTTTATTAGATTTTTATCCCTCCTTTATTATTTTTACAAATAACTCAAGACAGTAAATATACCTAATACTTCTTCTCCCCATCTTTTTTCCCATAACAACCCTGTGAAGTCCCAAAGATGCTTTTTCCAAAAGGAATCGGACTTTCTTGGTTTTTTTTTTCTTTGAAAATGTTTTGCCGAAGTTTCTTCAGTTCTTGGATGAGAAGTGAAACTCCCCCCCCAAAAAAATAAAAAAATAAAAAATAAAATACCAACCCAAGGAAGTCCAGTTGCCTTTTGGAAAAAGCAGCTTTGGGACAACTATGACCTGGATGATTAAGAATCTCCATAGACATGAAGTGGGTTGGGCTTAGAAAGAGTGACTGTTTGTTTTAGTTCCACAAGAGAAGGGCAGATAACGCCCTATAGCTATTCCTTTTCTGATATTCTCCCTATGCTGTGTCTTGCGGGTGGAAAGGGAGAAGTCGGGTCTGGGAGAGGCTTTTGATGTCTACTCCTTTACATCATTTAATCATTAATAGCATCATCATGCTATTAAATTTATCTTGCACTTTTCATTAGAGAAAATTCTGTTCAGAACAAACTAACTAGAAATGAATAAACAATTGTAAAATTGAAACAGCAATATAATAAAATCTATTATTGTTTTAAGTATTGTAAAAAGGCTTAACAAATGAGGCTGTGCATCAGGGGGTGTATTTAGAAAGAGCAAACAGATTGTAACATGCAGGAAGGTTCCTAATAGGATAGGTACCCTCACCTCTACCATTTGTGGTGTTCCAAATACCATATAATCAAGAGATGATTTATTGTTGTCATGTCTTAAGAAGCAAGATGTTACACTGTATGTATTAGGCAAACTTGCTCCTTTCACTGCCATCACAGGGAAGTTCAGAATTTAATAATTGCGAACTAACTTGCTCTTTCAGAAAGAGCACAGCCTGCCTGTGAAGAGATTGAATTACGGTAGTTTCCATGTCTGTTTTTCTATTGCAAAAAGATAAAGCCAGACAATTATTGCCAATCAACAGAAATCTGACAAAGAATGCCAGTTATTAGAATTGAAATGTGGCAGGATTAAAATATTTGTGTCTAATTACAGAAAATGAAGAGATTGATATTCAAATGGCAATGGCACAGATTTTGCAAGTTACGAGAGGCCAAAATGGTATGTTTTAATTTCCACAATACATTAGACAACATATATATGTAATTAACAAATAAAATACAAAATGAAAATAAATACTATGTTGCAATATAGGCGAATTAGTATTAGATTGGTTTTTTTATTGAAAGTGCATTCTGGCAAAAATAAAAAAGTATTATTGACCTTGTATTTTTGAGGCCTTTGAGAACTAATTAATAATGCTAGAGATATTTGCATATCAACATGAACTCTTCTGATGGTAGAATCATAATTTCATACCAATGATTGTTATATCTAGTTGTGTGACCTTAGTTTGCTTTGTTGTAGCAGTTCTGTTTTACAGCTGCGGATATCAATTGGGTATGTGCATTCTACAGGCAAGGTTTATATTTGTTATAGCTTTAGAATGCAGTAACTGTTGTATAAAAATTATACAGGTAGTCCTCGACTTCAGCAGTTCATTTAGTGACCGTTCAAAATTACAGTGTCACTGGAAAGTGACATGACCATTTTTCACACTTATGACCATTGTGGTATCTTCATGGTTTTAATTTAATAATTTAATTTAATAATTTGATTTCTATACCGCCCTTCCCCCGAAGGACTCAGGGCGGTGAACAGGGCAATACACAATAAAAATCGAATACAAAAATTAAAAAACCATTAAACCTCATGCCCATAAAATCAATACATATTAAAGTTAAAACTAGTTTTAAAAACCCAACCCCATCCCATCAGACCAGGCCAGCTTGTTCGAAAAAGAATGTTTTGAGATCGCGCCGGAAGGAGCGAAGGTCGGGGGCTTTTATGGTTATTAAATTAACAATGATTCACTTAAAAACTGTGGTGAGGCAAGTCGTAAAATGGGGCAAAACTCACTTAGCAACATAAATTTTGGGCTAAAGTATGGTTGTAGATTGAGGACTACCTCTATATGTGAACCAGCATGAACTAAAATGTAGCCTGTCCTAAGTTTACTTTAGTTTGTTCCTGAGAAGCTAGGGATATTTTGAGTATCCTAAGACAAAATGCAGGGGGACTTTTGAAGCAAGCAGAGTAAGGCTGGTGCCTTGCCCTTATCTCCAGCTTTTTCTGCTAGATGTTCTCTAACCCAAGAATTTCAGTGGCCTCCTTTCTCAGTCTGTTCTTACGCTGCACTAGACATCAAGGAGATTGATTGGTAACAGAGAAGCAATAATAGAAATCCCTGGGAAGATTGGGGCCGGGAGTGGTGGTATGGGATGTCTTGTCCTAGAAGTAAGAACACTAGTGGCAGTAGTAATGGTTGTCCAACAAGACTGTTTCTCCTGTTCTGCTGCTTATTTCCCCGTAGATCAGGGTGTCAAACTGCCGGCTCGCAGGCCGGATGTGTCACGCAGAAGCCACGCCCACCCCATTGCCGGCAATGGCAAAACAGTGCAGATACATCGCGCAACGTCACGAGTTTGACATGTCTGTCTTAGATTCACTATCTACTGTTGCTGTCCTTGGCTTTTGCCTACTCCCCACTATATGTCCAGATCCTGTTTGTTCCAGACCCACATGCATGTATGTTTATCTAGATATGGGCCACAGAAATTAACAGTTTGTACACAGAAAACCTCGCACATCCTTTGTTTTATGGGGAGGAAAAGGAACATGGAGCCTCCCAAAGACAAATTGCTTCTTTCTCTATCCTTAGAAAGCTCCAACTCTTCCCTCCTGCAGTGAATTGCTGTTTTGGGGATTAAGCTGTTTTGGAGGGGGGTGGGCATAACCTAAATTTGCCTTTCAGAAGTTCCCACTTCCATTTCCCCTTAAAATCCAGGGGGGGGGGAAGTCAGCAGAATAAGCAAGTTTGGTGGGGAGCTTGAAGGTGGAAATGGGCAGCTTACCTTTCTACCAAATACAGCTTTTGAGCATTTAGGTATGTAGGAAGGAGCCAGTTTAAAGTCTCTGGAAGAAGTGAGGTCCATATGAGATAATAGGTGCCCTCCTCCCAATCCTCTGGTTTGGGAGGAGCCATCCTTTTGCTAGTTTCTGTGCCTCGAATTTTATATAAAATCAGGAATACTGAGTTAGAAGATCAAAGGCTATTTAAGCTGAAGGCCATTGTCTAATGATCGGACCATTCTGGATTTAGATAATAAGATGATGGCTTATTAACTCTGCAGGGGCATATCCTGAAGGTCTCTTCCTATTATGGATAGCAAGTGTAATGTTCACCTGGAAATGTATGGTTTTTCAATTGTGTTGAATAGAGCACTAATTAGGGAGACTTTACTGATTCTTCCAAATTACATCCAAATTGTGCAATTGTTACTTAGGGACAGTTTCACGTTCTGATATCTTTATGCAGATACATATGATGATGATGATGATGATGAATTTCAAGAGGCAATTAGGCGAAGTCTTGAGGAAAAGTGAAGATGTCTAAAGATGGGTGTACCAAAACATCTACCTGACTTCAAAGAAATTGAAATTTGTTCACCGTTTTATAAAAACACTAAAAATGTACTGGTTATTATTTCAGTGTTTCAGTGGCATTGTAAAAGCTGAGCTCTATCATCAAGCAGTAGCAGAGTTCAGAACCTGTTGTAAAATTTAACTAATGGGATTTCAGTCATCCCTTCTCATGACTTAAGCAGTAAAGAGTTTTAAAATGTGATATGGTCAAGCTTACTTTAAAAATACAAGAACATGGCAAATCTGCTGAGTCATAAGATCCATTAACTATTTTTTTTCTAATGACTGACCCGAAAACTGCTTTTTTTGCTGCTTTTTTCCCCCAAACTGTTCTTTTCTGGATTTTAATATTTTACTTCTCCTGTTGACTTTATCTTGTAGTAGATACAGGTATTAATCCAGAATGTCTAAAGTGTCTTTTCTTGAGGTCCAAGAACTAGTTGCTTTCTGTTACCTGTCTCTTCATTCTTATGTACATGTTTTAATGTGGAGAATGAATACAATGCCAAATAGACTGAGTGTATTTGTATATTTTGTTTGCTGTTATTAATACTGCATCAAAGTATTTTCCTGTTTGTTTTTAATAATATTTAAATGTAACTTCAGGAAGCTGAAGTCTTTGATTTTCTGTTTTTAACTTATTTGCATTTCTCAGAGCATAATTACCGTATATACTTCACCTTAATTAAAATATCAGCTATTGTTGTGTTGCTTCTCATATCAGTCAAGTGCTATTTGAAAGTTTTCATTTTCACTTTTTATAGGTTCACAAATTCCATTGGCTTAGTTTGTCTAAATAAAAATGTTTACAGAGAAGTAGAATGCAGAAGATGATGCTAATTTTATACTTATGTTTGTACTGCAGGCTTACTGAAAAATTGGTTTGGAATGAAAACTTGCTTTGTGTGACAGCAAATAGCCTTTCTATAATGGACATAACACTGCAAGTATATTAACTAGATTAATGTATTAAGACTTGGTGGCTTGGAGGACAGATTGTAATGGTTTCCTCTAATAAAACATTCTGTACAAATATACGTGCTGTTCTCCTAAGCCTTTTATGTCCCTGTTGAAACCCTCTGCCTCTACTAAAATAAGATTCTAGTTGGAAACCATTTAATATTTTAGCAGGAGCCTAAGAACTTCTCGTGATAGCTGCCTTGCTCCTTTCTCCCTAATATTGAGAGAAAAAAGGGGAAGCCTTTGCTGCAGATATCTGGCCTGTGGCATAATAGTAATGCATGGTTACCATACAATGGTTAGTTCAGGAAATAATGCAAGAAAATTAATACTATCGCTTATAAAAACAACCTCATCTGTGCCTGTCATTTAGGAATGGTCTCAAACACTCAAATGGGTTTTCTAGACTGTAAGTACTACATTTTATTGGGGTCATGTATTTCAGCTACAGAATTGCTGCCTGCTTGTATATTAAGTTCTCTGACTCAGTGTTACAAGAAATAACGTGTTTTCTTTCTTATATGCAAATGCACAGATAGTTTTCTGGACAAAGCCATGTTTAAATAGAAGATTCCAAACTCCTGTTTGCTATAATTATTTCTTCATGTAATCTAGCACTTTCTGTAAATAGAGTATATCCCTTTTTCTTTCTCATGTTATATATTTTTCAAATAATTTTCTTTCAAGTCATTCTTTCCAATTTTTTTCTTCAGTTTGCTAGGTTTGTGTCAGCAACTATATACATACTACATACTCTCTTCTTCAGTTAATCTTTTTGCTGTAAATATAGTTGGTTTTGTTTTTAGCCACAAGAATATCATTGCAAAGAATATCTTAGAAATCTTGCTGAAACTGTCCCAGGAATAAATCATGTATGATGACTTTGTCCCATGAATATTCTATTAACCTCTGAATATAAAACCACATTTACAACAGCTCAGGTATTTGCTGATGTGATTAATACAAATGTTATATTTAAAAAAAAATATCCCAATATGCTAATTTTCTGCCTCTGAAACACTTGATTCTTGGGAGGAACTGAATATTGTGCAAATTATTTTATGAAATCCTAAATATCACTCAGGAAAGCCTCTGTATTTGTATATTATTTTAAGCAAACATTGATTGGGTATCCCGCCTCATGCTAGAATGAAGTGAATATTACAGTAGAACTATATAAACGGGTGGATTTCAATCGGAAAGCAATGTTGCTACTGTCCAACAAAGATGGTCCAGGAAAAGGAAGAGCTTTAAGTCCCCAAAAGTACAGGAACTACTCTTTTTCTGTGGATATTATCTCAAGATGTTATAAATGCTATAAAATAAAAAGTGGAATAAAAAAGTACTTGGTCTGACACTGCATTGGTATTCTAAAGATTGTTACTACTATCAAAGAACTGGATTCTTCATCTCAAATATTTCTGGGCTGTTGGATTATAGGTCCATTATTCCCAGTCACGAATCCTGGAATTTGTAAGTACCATCATTTTGAACTTCATAAGTGTCCTCATTCCTGATGTGCTACATATGACCTTTAGGTATGTTTTGAAAGTGGTATATATCTCCCTCCTATAAATGTTTAATCAGAAATAAATCACTGAGTTCAAAGGATTATACCCTCAGAAAATGCAAATTTTAGAAAAATGTTGGATTAAAAAATATTGCTTTTCAATAAGAAAAAAAGAACAAAACAATATTGAGATATGTAAAAAAAACGGAAAAAAACCACAGTAACAAAAAAGTGAAAAATATATGACAAAAAGTCAGCATGTTATAACAAAACAATTACAATTCTATGTATACTTTTTACTGCTTTTAAAATAAGGGAAAAAAGTACAAAACAAAAAATACATTAAAAATACCTAAGTGTTTAAAATAAAAATAAATGTAAAGTATATGTCACTACAGTAAACAGTTACAATTGTATCTATAGTCATAAATTACAATTCTATAGGTCTACAAATTACAATTCTATATATAGCTTTATAGTTACAATTCTATATAAATATTGAAGGTAAAAGCGCATAATTTTTATATATAGCTGGAAAGGTGATCATAAGTGGCAAGTGCAATTAGGTTTTCAATCCATTGAGTGAAAGGGCCGTTGTTTCCCATGCTGCTGGATCAGTCTTGGCATGGTGGATCTATATATATATGAGGTTTATAAGAAGAGATTGGACAACCATTTGTCTGAAATGGTATAGATCAGACATGTCAAACACAAGGCCCGGGGGCCAGATCCGGCCCGCAAAGTGGTTTCATGTGGCCCGCGAAGCCATCCTGGAAACAGTGAGGGAACGGCCCCCACTGCCTTGGCCCTGGCCCAGAGACCCTCCTTCTGCCAGAGACCCTCAGATCTGTCCCACTCCTGCCCAGGCCCCCATAGGCACCCTTGATGCGAACGATGTAGAGCTGGCCATGCTCACCCAGTAGGCCATACGCACTCTAGCCACACCCACCTAGTAGGCCATGCCCACCCGGTCCCTTGAGGGCAACCGCAATGCTGATGTGGCCCTCAATGAAATTGAGTTTGACACCCCTGGTATAGAAAGAGTCTCCTGCTTGAGCAGTGGATTGGATTAGAATACTTCCTAAGTCCTTTCCAACTCTTTATTATTCTGTTAAATTGTTTATTCCATTCATTTTTTAATATTTGCATATCAAAATTGATTTATGATAACCAGTATATAAAAACGAATGGTTTTTTTTAGTTATAAAGGATTTAGCAAGTTCTAGTCTCTCAAGCTGAAAATATGCTAGTGCAAGAAAAAAAAAGATTGAATACATTTGAAAGGTTCATAGTTAATGGCACACATGAACAGTATTAATCATTGGAAAGAAAAGGAGGGATGAATAAAAAAGAATCAATCTTTAAGAGATTATAATAAAATACTGTCCTAACATGCACATAGTTCTGTTTTTTCCAATTAAGGTTTCTTTTTAAAACCATGAACTTGTAATATATTTTCTTTAAAACTAAGGTCTCCAGCAACTGCTACAATATTTTCAGAAGTGTTTCCTATGTAATAATTTTTCATTCCTCAATTTTTAAAAGAAGCCTGAAAAATATGTGCTTAGCTATGCTCTTCTGTAATTCTGGTGCTAAATTGTATACATTCTCACAAGTTTGTTTGTAGAAATACATTAATTCTCTGGGGAATTACTGATTAAAAATTAGTGTTAACTACATTTGTGAACACAGCACATATTTATATCAACATTCATATTTATGCTTTTATATACAGAATATAACATTTTCAAGCCAGGGAACGTGGCATTTCAGTGTGATGGACTTTGTTCCAAAGTGGAATTAAGAAAATTCAGTTTAATTAAATTGAGACAGTATGAGTAAAATTCACATTTAAACAGTTTGACCTGTTATACTAAAAATTGCTATTCAAATTCTATACTCCTAGATTAAAAGATAAAACATGTCTTTTTAATAAAAGGGCCAGTTTAGTCTAGTGGTTAAGGCAGTGGTGGCGAACCTATGGCATGTGTGCCAGAGGTGGCACTCAGAGCCCTTTCTGTGAGCACGTGCACCGTGCCCCGGAGATGGCAACAGTCCTTCAACCAGCCGCCTGCTAATTCGCCGAGGCCCCATGTGGCTGGATGCATCCCGGCACGGCTGATTTCTCCCCCCCCCCATCCCTCCTGGCCTTACATGCTCTCCTTTTCCCAGGCACAACCCACTGCATCACCTCCTCAGTGTCGGCCGGCCATCCAGCTCAGAGGCAGCTTCTTTGAACTGCTGGCGGTGGGCTGCAGAGCCCCAGAGTGTGCCGGTCGAGGGGCCAGCAGGCTGTGGCTGCTGACAGACACCGTCAGCCCCCATGCGCTCACTGGCCTCTGTGTGCAGGGGCTGATGGTGTCAGGCAGCCACCACCCGAGCCCTTGCCTTGCCCATGGCAATGGCACCCCTGCCCTGCCTCACCTCACCCCACAGGAGGAGCCTCCTGCCTACCACCCCACCTGCCAGAGACCCCCTGGATCTCCCCCAACCCTGCCCACCCACCCCCACAGGCGTTCCTCCTTACGAGCAACATTGAAGTGACCACACTCACCTTGACCACACCCACCCAATCTGCCATGACCACCACAGCCATGCCCATCCGGCACCCAGCAATAAATAAGTGGGTTTGGGGTTGCAATTTGGGCACTCAGTCTCTAAAAGGTTCTCCATCACTGGGTTAAGGCATCAGGCTAAAAAGTGGGAAATTGAGTTCTACTCCCACTTTAAGCAGAAAATCAACTGGGTTGACTTCAGGCAATCACTCACTCTCAGCCCAACTCACCTCACAGGACTGTTGTGTGGAAAACAGGAGGAAGGTGTATTGGATGTGCTTACTGCCTTGAGTAACTAAAAGAGGGATACAAATTAAATAAAAAGGCCAATTCCAGACATAATTACAGAAATGCAGATCATTTCACTCCATAACACAAAAACTGAATGTAATAGGGGCCAAAGACCAATTTGCAAGCTCGTTCCATACTTCCTTCTACATGAATAAAAACAACTATACAGGGGAGGGGGGAATGTAATTGCTGCCTTCCTTTGCTGCTGACCTAGAAAAAATGCATTTTTTTCTGTCTAAGATTATATAGAGCAAAGAGTTGAACTCATGGTGGAGTTGAAGTGATTTCCATGCATTGCATGGACCAAAATGTCTCCTCAAGCAGGTTTCCCACCTATGTCATAACAGAATCCTAACTTGGAGCAAAACTTGGGAAATCCAGGTTTGGCATGGAGCTGATAAGAACTTGATTCCTGAATTTGAGACATGTTTAGTTTTCCAAAGGATTTTTTTTTGCCTACCAAAATGCAAATTCCCAAGTAATTCAACCAGCCCAAATGAAGGGCTAGAACTCTGTCAAGTTTCTAATTCAGCACCATAAATCATTATCCTAACAACCCCAACATTTCCTTTGGCCACACAACACTTAAACTTTTCCCACAACTAAAACTGCCTAAAGCACGGGTATCAAACTTGCTGTGTCACGTGATGTGTCACAACATATAGTGACTTTTTTTGCATTGCTGGAGCTGGGTGAGCGCAGCCTCCATATGATGCAACCACCCCACCGGCCAGCATTTTGACCCCTGGGCCTAAAGTAATCATCAACTATAATCATCAACATTTTCCAGAAGTGCTTCAAATTACTCATCCTGAAGACAGATCAACTGTCTTGCTTTTTATGTGATTAGAGATTCTCAGTTGTTGGGAGGTGGGATCATGTTGCTTCCCTTCTGATCAGTTGCCAAGCGTTAGTTCAGATAATTCTGTCAATTATTGTGCCCACTACCTCCCTTTGTACTATAACCACAATAGGAAAAACTGGGATGGTGGTAAGGCATCCACATGGGTGTCTCACTTAACAACTAAAAGTATGACCAAAATTCCAGGCTCAATTTTGGTTTTAAGTCAAAGATTAACTGTAGTCTTCTGTTTTTATTTCTTCTGTTTTTTTACTTTCTATTTTCTTTTAATTTGTATTAGAGTTTACTATAAATTCTTAATAAAATTATATATATTTTAAACATTAAATTTATTCTCACCCCTGCAAATCCCTTTTGTCTTATAGCATCTGCAATAATGTGAATTTGTCTGCATTTAGGAGTTCTGTAGACTTTTTTTTTTAAAAAAATTCAGTTATGGCAAGTCTAGTGAGGTGTCTTGAGTTCCTGCCAATATTAATTCACAAAGAATTTCTTCCCGTTACTTACCTGCACTGCAGTAGTTTCTCATTTTTTTCTAACTATCAGCATCCTAGTGTTACCTGGGGACAGAGGGAGGACAATAACTTGAAATGGTTTTATTCAAAAAGAGCTCACATATTACAGCCAGAATGCACGTAAAACAATTTTACTCAGAACAAACATTCTACTCCAAGAATGCATAAAACAGTATGTGTGCCTTAAGGGGGGGGAGCACAAAAAACCCTATTTTGAAGCCACAATGGATATTGTTTGATCAAGAGACCAAACTATAAGTGGACTGAATTGAAACTCTGGAGCAAACTCCCCCTAAGTGTCTTTAAGTCATCCAGGATTCAATCCCATTTTCTCTGTTTATACTATTGAACCACATACTAATCACACATGAAGTTACAAAACACTATTTAGATTTAAATACCTAAATTAATTGTGTCATATAACACAGCCAACATCCCACTTTTTCAGGAGAGCCTGGAAGATTAAAGTAAAAAATGCACAGAATCGGAGGAGCAGGAGCAGCAGACGCCTTCACCTTTAGTTTGTGCTGGTAAGCAGAGAGGACTTGGGAGGATCCCCCTTTCCATTCGGCTCTCCCCAGAGAAATGCAGAGGTAACCCCCTCACTGGAGAAGAGCCTAATGCTGGGAAAGGTTGAGGGCAATAGAAGAAGGGGACGACAGAGAATGAGGTGGCTGGACGGAGTCACTGAAGCAGTAGGCGTGAGCTTAAACGGACTCCAGAAGATGGTAGAGGACAGGAAGGCCTGGAAGAACGTTGTCCATAGGGTTGCGATGGGTCGGACACTTCACAGCTAACAACAACAAACCCCCTCAGGGAGTAACCCACAGCTTTCCCCCATTCTGAGGTGAAAAGCCAGAGATGCTGTCTGAAGTGTAATGGGTTAACACACACAAGAAGACGCCAAGCAGTGAATTCAGCTCTTTATTTGTAGAGAAGAACCAGCAACAGAATGGGTTGCCTGTGCCCTTTATGTACTCTGGTTGCTGAGCTGACAGCCAATCAATTTAACCAGGCTTTCCCGCCAAAAGCTGAGCCACGCCTTGCGGCAGTTATATACAGCCTCTTCTGTCATCTGTTAAGCTATTGTTTAATACAATACACACTTCAATACACAGCACTGTGGGGGGGGGAAAGATTAATTTGGGGTTCCAACTGGAGCCAGAGATGTGCAAAAATAAATAAAAATGAGATCCAGACCGCTGTGAGGAAAAAAATTATTATTTATTCCTAAAAGCAAAACAGTTTGCCTTTAAGGGCAGGCCACAGAGAAATGGTGTACAGCAGCAGATTTTTATAAGGGGGAGCTTGTCCGGAGTGAAGTGTCTACATGTTGATTTTAGAAGGTAACTTAATTGGGGGTTTGAGGAAGGTTTTATTTGATTAACTCAGTTTCAGCTTGACTATCAATTATTAGCGGAGAGAATTGTGGGTTCTGTTAATATTTTAAAGGAAAGACGGCAACAGCATAAAGAACAAAATATACAGTATTTGAATATAAAACTTCTCACAATACCTCCAGGGGGAAAAAATGCCCCTTCCCTAATTGTTCCTTCTGGTTAACTCTCCCAAGCCTAAACCCTTGTTCCTGTTAATATTTTAAAGGAAAGATGGAAACAGTATAAAGAACAAAATATACACTATTTGAATATAAAACTTCTCACAATACCTCCAGGGGGGAAAAAATGCCCCTTCCCTAATTGTTCCTTCTGGTTAACTCTCCCAAGCCTAAACCCTTCTTCCTGCTCTATGAGGGGGGAGGAGGGAGCCACCGCCATGCCCCTGCCTGTCCTGGGGAGGAAAAACGGTGGGCGGTGGGCGGGTGGGCAGAAGAGCGCTCGCAAGAATCCAACGCTTTGCTCGCTTCCAGATGGCCGGACGTACCAAAATGGCAACGCGATTACGACCTTGGCGAAAGCCCCAGTTTATATAGGAATATAGCCAGCCGTACCAACAGGCTGAAAAATAGCTTTTATCCGTGGGCTGTTAGGCTTTTAAATGGGACATAATCTTATGCAGAATTGACTTGGGAGGCCGGTGTGTGGTGTAGTTGGTTCACATAGTGTGGTGGGATGGAGGGTTTGTTGTCACTGTGTGTTGGGGGGAGAGAGCACAGGGGGAGGCTCAGCTAATCTCAATGTACACATGTTGTACTTTGACAATAAAGGTTATCTGTCTGTCTGTCTGTCTGTCTGTCTGTCTATCTATCTATCTATCTATCTCTATCTATCTATCATCTATCTATCTATCTATCTATCTATCTATCTATCTATCTATCTATCTATCTATCTATCTATCTATCATCTATCTATCTATCTATCTATCTATCTATCTATCTATCTATCTATCTATCTATCTATCTATCTATCTATCTATCTATCTATCTATCTATCTATCTATCTATCTATCTATCTATCTATCTATCTATCTATCTATCTATCTATCTATCTATCCCTCAGCTCCGGGCCAACCGGGGGCTCGCGCTAATTAGACTGGGGAGTTGGTGCTTTGGCGGGAACGACGAGCTCAGGGACATCAGAAACCCAGCCCCTCGCTGTTTCATATAAGCCGAAGGGCGAGATAAGACGGCCAGCCTTTTGCGCTCCAGAGCCCCTTTGGCCGTCGTCACCTGGTCTCGCAAGTGCGCGAGGGGAGGGGCGGGGCGACTCCGGAGCGGGAGCGGCTCCTCTTCGACGTCCAGGCTGAGGCGCCCGCTCTCGTCACTGCAGCTGCCGACCGGGCAAGCGCCGTGCGGCGGGCGGAGAGGCGCCAGGCGGCCACGGCTCCTCGCCTTTGCCATGGCCCAGGCCAAGGTCGGCAGCGCCAAGAACAGAGGCGGCGAGGCAGCCCAGCAAGCGGGCGCGGCGGCTCAGCAGACCCGAGGGCGCTTCTTCCGCTCCACCTCCATGGCGGACCGCTCCAGCCGTCTGCTTGAGTGCCTGGACCAGCTGGAGCGGAGGTAAGGCTGGGAAGGGCGGGCGTGCCAGCCGAGGGGTGCAGCGCCCTTGGCTCTTCGGAGGAGCGTCTGCGTGAGAAAAACCGCAGCGTTTGTCTCCCACCGTCCCAACCCTCTTCCTCCGCCTCCCTCTTCTGGGCAATTTGCGGTGGGGATTTGGTCGACTCGCCCGAAAAAAAGAACCGTCCCGGCCGCGTCTTTAAAAGCGCTCCTCTGTTTGTTATTATTTGGATTGCTTCCATGCTCCGCATCTCCGTTTGGGCTCTGCGCAGGGGTCGGCAACCTCGGCTCTTTTATGACTCGTGGACTTCAACTCCCAGAATTCCTGAGCCAGCATAGCTGGCTCAGGAATTCTGGGAGTTGAAGTCCACGAGTCATAAAAGAGCCGAGGTTGCCGACCCTTTTGCAGAACGTTTCCCTCCCCCCCCCCGTTCGATAAATGGAAGAGGAGGAGAATCCCCGACGTGCCTTCTTGCTTTTAGTGGTACTTGTCAGGCCTCGGTTCAGGACGAACGCGAAGTTTCGGGGGCTCTGGAAAAAAACGGTAATTGGTCCTAAGCATAATCTCCGGGTGCTTTTGAAATGGGACGGGGTTTTTTCACAGCCTCTCTGGACGTCAGCCACGTAAAATCCTTCCTCATTTGGAAGGCTGTAAGCCTTTCCCAAGTAGGGAGGTGGGATAAATTGCATGAGAGAATTGCTTTTCTATACATTATTCTGAATGGATGAGGAGGGTTTTGGATCTGTTCGGTTGGAGAGGGGAAAAAAGCAATATTCCCCTGTTTAAGGGCTGGTGGAATATATGCGAGTTGAGATTAGAGATGGCAGGTTTAATCGTACAGCCTCCCTCCTGTATACCGAGTGACATTAGATAAGAATGTCTATTACTACTTCCAAATGTTTCTGTGTGTTCTTATGATTTTGGGCATGTTCATGTCTCTGATTTAGATCAGAATGTGAAGATTTCACGCACTGGCTTCCCAGTGTAGCTTCAGGGATCTGTAGTCACTGATAGTCATTCTGGTGCATTTCACTTGAGGTAGATGGATTAGCAAACCAGCATGCCAGTTTCCTGAAATGGTGGGAGACAAGTACTTTCTACTGTAAACTAGTCTCAGGTAGAGAAGATCCAGATCCCATCAAAAATAAAGCCAGTCCTGGCTGAACACCAACAGCGATTGGCTGAGTTTACATATTTATAACATTGGGCTGTAAACCATGGTTTACTCACCAGTGAGACTAGGTGTACACAACATCAAAAGCCAAACTTTTTCATAATTGCAACAGACTCATTAGTAAAAGTTCCCCCGCACATGCGTGCTAGTCGTTTCCGACTCTAGGGGGCGGTGCTCATCTCCGTTTCAAAGCCGAAGAGCCAGCGCTTGTCCGAGGACATCTCCGTGGTCATGTGGCCGGCATGACTAGACGCCAAAGGCGCACAGAACGCTGTTACCTTCCCACCGGAGTGGTCCCTATTTTTCTACTTGCCTTTTTACGTGCTTTCGAACTGCTAGGTTGGCAGAAGCTGGGACGAGTAACAGGTGCTCACTCTGCTACGCGGTACTCGGGATTCGACCCACCAAACTGCCGACCTTCTGATCGACAAGCTCAGCGTCCTAACCCACTGAGCCATCGTGTCCCTCTACAGACTCATTACTGGTACTTAAATGACTAAATTTCCATTGTTTAGCATTTCTTTACACTTGCCATGGATATTTACTTAATTTTAAAACAGGATAACCTGAAAAATTCACCCTTTGCCAAAAGACATAAGTAAAGAAATCAAATAACTATAACTTAGAGCACTACCCTTCCTGAATATGATAGTTTAGACAGAGATAAGAAAGATTATTATCTATATTATTATATAGGTTATACATATTTCTTAATCTAACAAAAGCATATCAGGTTTTTTAATGAACAGTATAAAGTTGTTCATAATTTTCACTAGAAAATTTAATTTATTATTGCAATTCAGGCACTTCATGGAGAAAAAATGAATAAAAATTGCTTAAATAATTTCATCAAAAGCATATGAATTTTTAACTGAACTGAAATTTGAATATAAGTTGCTCATTTAGTGTTGAATGTTCTATATTTTACACTTTTCTATATTTTCTGCATTAATTATGTAGTAAATCATTACATTGAAAGAAGTTATTGATTCATTTTTTATTTTAGTTGAGCAGTACATGTACTCAGAAGTGAGAGCCACTGACCACATATTTGGATTCACAATTATGGTCTGATTTATATATCATGTTAAACCGCCCCACCCCAAAATATGCAAACCAGAATTATAGGGCTTACTTTTAGACTATAATGCTATAGATACATAGCTAAGGTTATCCAGAAGGCTGTTATTTGCAGAATTATATAATACATTTTCTAAATGACTTCATCACATTTTTTATGGTTAGGTTCTCAAATTCTAAAAAACAAATAATATTGCTGTGTTACGAATTATATATGTGCATCACTATAATTTCTGACCATATAATCTGCTTTTCTTGTAAAACATATTTTAAACAATGTTAAATGAATTGCAAATCTGTTTATTTTATGTTTATTTTGGAATGGCAATCTCACACAAGTAAATTATTTATTACTGAATGAGTGTTTATGGGTGCTACCATAGCTACAGTGATAATTTTTTTGCAACCTTAATTTTTCTGCATGTGTTCAAGAATGAGGAAGAAATTTTGCTCTGGAAAGTGGTCCAGCTTTGTGAGTGAAGTATAACAGGTGCTATGATAGTAGAGACCTATATATAGTAACAAGTGAGGAAGGACTGGGAAGGTCCAGCTGTCATTCCAGAAAGCATATGAGATTTGGCCACTTTTTTTGTCGGCAAGATTGTCTTTACTTTTTAGGTTTAGTGAGATTCAATTTTATTGAGATTTACTCTTTCCTAGATCTATGTAGAACTTCAGCTCAGTGGACCAAAAAGTGGACTTTAGGAATTCGTATGGTGCTATTTCCATTCTTTCTTGATATACCAATTCAGTTATCCATTCTTCCCCATCCTAGGGCTTGAAACAACAATCCACATGCCTTTTAGCATTTAAATTGAGCTTTGCATTTTGTATGATTAGGATAATCTAGCTATAACAATTCTGCAAATTGACAGAAATCAGATAATAAATTGATGGCAAGGCTATAGTTTTCTGAATGCAGATAGATTCTAGAATGTCAAAGAAAACTAGTTTTGCCTCTGACATGGCAATTTTCTGCACAGAGACAGTTCTGTATGACAGACTATCTGGTATTGCAGGTCTCTGCCTGCTATCTAGTGTGGTACATTCTGTACACTGACTTGAGTGTTAAAGCAGCTCAAAATCTCTTTCATACATTCAGTTATTTGAATATGTAACTGCTATTTCTAGGATATCTACCGGTAATTTTAGTATGCCTGGAGTTGGAAAATGCTGCTTTCTTTAAAAAACAAAGTGAAAATATTTATATAGGTTGTTTCAGGTATAAACCTCCAGCAATGTAAAGTGAGGCTCTTCCTTCATTGTAATAGGAGCAGAATCTGTTATTTACTTGAGTTTATATGCCACTCAACTCAACAAAGCTCAAAGCTGTTTACCAAAGGAAATCCATCCATCTATCTATATCTCCATCCATTCATCCACTTACCCACCCACTCACGTATCTATCTAAAACTAAAAACAATTGCAAGCTGAACAAGAGCAAAGCAGCAGAACTTTAAGGAATAATAACAAACCTCAAATCTAACCCCAAAGGTCAAAGCTTAGCACCAACTTCAAGACAATAAGACAGCTAGCCTAATTTCAAGAGGAATGCTAAAAGGAGGGGGGAGACAGCACCAAGAAAGCTCATCCTCATAATTGTGAATGACCTTCCATAAGAGAAGGGACCCAGATGCAGCCCAGCCTTCCTATCCTTATGCCACTGGGGAAAGGTGGTTTGGTATATTCAGATATGTGATCCTTTAAATGTGAAATCCAGAACTTTGAATTGTACTGAAAGGTAACCAGTGCAGCTTCTGGAAAACTTAAAAGTTCCTAACATTATATAAATGTCTGCATTCTGGGTCAGCTAATTCTTCTGGGTAACAGTCATCCAATATTGCTGGGCCAGGTAAAAGGTCTTGAGGAGGTACATCACTATTTCAAAGGATATGGAACATATTTAAACTGCTGTCCATTGGTCCTCCTTAGTTTACTTTTTTCCCCTTTCCTTGTTAAATGAAGAGGGGCTGAAGGGCATATATGAAAAGTAGACTTTTTAGATTTACCTCAAATGATATGTGAGAAATAGACTTTTCTTGATACTTGATTTGTTTCCCTTTAATAATGCTGGAATTCCCTCTCCACCTCCTTTCCTGCTGTTGTGCAAATACAGTCGGGGCAGGGGATAAGAAAAAAGATATTTTGCAGTTCTTGCACATAAGACCAAGCCAGGATTATAATATCCACCTTCTCATTTTGGCAAATAGGAAATATTGACTTGCTATAAAAACTTTGTTGTAGCAAGAATTTAGTATGTTAATTTAATGTTATAAATAAGGAATAGATGGAGGTGGGTTAGAAAACATGACACATAATATAAGGATATTTGTAAACTTTCTTTTAAATTGGTAATTATTTTCTCTTCCCAGAGTTGAAGCTTTGCGTGATGCAGCATCTTCAATGGAACAAGAAAAAGAAGCTCTTCTGGAAATGATCCATAATATACAGAATAGCCAGGATATGAGGAATATTAGTGAAGGTAATACCCCAAACTTCTTTGTGAATGTGTAAATATGCATATTTGTAGTGCCTGATGACTACACATAAGGGGATTTTTTTAGTGTCTTCATAGTAGATGGACTTATATAGGTACTCCTCGACTTACAACCATAAGGAAGCCCAAAATTTCTATTGCTAAGCAAGACAGTTAAGTGGGTTGTGCCCTATTTTATGACCTTTTTGCCACTGTTGTTAAGCGAATAAGTACAGTTGTTAAATGAATCATGTGGTTGTTAAGTGAATATGGCTTTTCCCATTCACTTTGCTTGTTGGAAGCCAACTGGGAAGGTTACAAATTGTGATCACATGATCCCGAGGAGGACAGGGCAATTGTCATAAATACAAGCCAGTTGCTAAGTGCCCAGATTTTGATCACGTGACCGTGGGGATGCTGCATTATTTGTAAGTGTAAAAATTGGCTATGTCACTTTTTCAGTGCCATTGTAACTTTGAACAGTCACTAAATGAATGGTTGTAAGTCGAGGGTCACCTGTACTAAGTGATAATTTCTTAATACGCTACAACAGACAGGATTCAAGGGCGACAATAAGCTGAAACAAATCAAACCATGCTATTTTAGTGTGTTCTGTTAATCTAGCCAGTGTTTTTCTATGGTAAGCTGCTAATACTAGATCAAGTCAAAATCTCTGTTAAGTATTATCAAGCCCATTACAATTATTACTGTACTCCATCTTCCATGGATTGTAGCAAAAATATGATGCAGTAATTCTTGACTCTCCTGACCTTGCTGGTCAATTGGTGTTGTAAAACGTTAAAAGCAGCATTTTCAATTTCAAAATATAGGTGAAAGAGAAGAACTTAATCTGACTGCCAAGCGCCTTATGGGCCGAACCATCACAGTTGAGGTTTCAGTAGAAACTATAAGAAATCCTCAGCAACAGGAATCCCTGTTGCGGGCTACCCAGATGATTGATGAAACAGTCAATAAACTCTTGGATGATTTGGAAGACTCAAAGAGCCGGTTAATGTCACTTTATGGAGCTTGTACATCTGAGACACCATCTGGACCTGTTGATCAAAAATTTCAGTCTGTTGTAATTGGATGTGCCATAGAAGATCAGAAGAAAATTAAAAGACGGCTAGAGACTTTGCTTAGAAATATAGACAACTCTGAAAAGTCCATCATGCTTCTAGAAAACCAAAAAACAAGGCAACTCTGCAACAATGGAAAAGATTAAAAGCTTTGGATTACCGTTATGAAAATGTTTTCTTAAAAAAGCAAAGAAATGCTGCCATTTAAAAATATATAATGCATGGTCTTGTTAGTACAGGTCACATGCCCTGAAACTGAAGGGAGTTTATATACCTCTTGTACAAATCCTTGAGCATTCAGAAACAAAGATGGAAGAAGACAGTTCTGGAAAAAAAATACCCTTACATTCCTTTGAGGGGAAAATATGTCTGCTTCCATTACAAAAAAACAAAAAACAACCAACGAACTCTAAAATGTATTCATAAAGTACATCCTGAGGCAACTGCAAATGTTACCCATCATAGAAGCACATAAACACATGAACGTTCTGTACTTTTGATCCTCTCAACAGGCTGGCTAGAATGTTCTGCCTTCCATGCTTTCCTGTTCAAAGAATACATCTTTAAAGGGCTTGGTACATTGATATAAGTAACTAATGCTTTATTTGAGAGAATGTAGGCATTTCATATCCAAAGGATAAATCTTTTATTTATTTATTTGTTTTATATACCGCCCTTCTCCCGGAGGACTCAGGGCGGTGTACAGAGCAATAAAGTAAGAATACAATAAAGCAATAAAGTGAGAAAATTTTAAAACCCAAATCCATCAGGCCAGGCCGGCTTGTTGGAATAGATAAGTTTTTAGATCACGCCGGAAGGAGCGAAGGTTGGGGGCCATCCGGATTTCAGCTGGTAAGTGGTTCCAAAGGATTGGCGCACCCACTGAGAATGCTCTCCCCCTGGGGGTCACCAGCCAACATTCTCTGACCGGTGGCACCCTGAGGAGGCCCTCTCTGTGGGAGCGCACAGGACGGAGGGATGTTGACGCTGGCAGTAGGTGCTCCTGTAGGTAATCCGGACCCACGCCATGTAGGGCTTTGTATGTCATCACTAGCACCTTGAATTTCACCCGGAAGGCAACTGGAAGCCAGTGCAGCTCACGGAGCAGAGGTGTAATATGGGAGTATCGGGAGACCCCCCAAAGCACTCGTGCAGCTGCACTCTGCACCAGCTGAAGCTTCCGAGTGGTTCTCAAGGGCAGCCCCATGTAAAGAGTGTTGCAGTAGTCAAGACGAGAGGTCACAAGTGCATGGGTGACTGTACGCAAGGCATCCAGGTCCAGATAGGGTCGCAGCTGGCGCACCAGACGAACCTGGGCGAAGGCCCCTCTAGTCACAGCTATATGATCTTCTAAGGAGAGCTGTGAATCTAAGAGGACACCCAGATTGTGAGCCTTATCTACGGGGGGTAATAACTCGCCCCCGATATTAAGAGATGGAATAATCTGAATATCCTGACATGCCGGTATGTACAGCCATTCAGTCTTGTCCGGGTTGAGTTGAAGCCTGTTCCTCCCCATCCATTCCCGGACCGCTTCCAGGCAACGGGACATCACGTCGAGGGCATCACTGATGTGGTTTGGGGTCGAGATGAAAAGCTGGGTGTCATCAGCATACTGATGATAACCCACTCCAAAACCACGGATGATCTCACCTAGCGGCTTCATATAGATGTTAAACAGGAGAGGTGAGAGGACCAACCCCTGAGGAACTCCATAAATGAGAGGCCTCGGGGTCGATCTCTGGTCACCCGCCAACACCCACTGTGAACGTTCCAGAAGGTAGGAGGAGAACCACTGAAGAACAGTGCCTCCCACTCCCAATCTCCTGAGACGCCGCAGTAAGATACCATGGTCGATGGTATCAAAAGCCGCAGAGAGGTCTAATAGGACCAGGACAGAGGAATGACCCCTGTCCCGAGCCCGCCAGAGATCATTCATCAGAGCGACCAATGCCGTCTCCGTGCTGTGCCCGGGCCTGAAACCCGATTGGTATGGGTCTAGATAATCAGTATCTTCAAGGAACAGAGGAAGCTGATGCGCCACTACGCTCTCAACAACCTTCGCAAGAAAGCGAAGGTTGGAGACCGGGCGAAAGTTGTTTAAAACAGCTGGGTCCAGGGAAGGCTTTTTGAGGAGGGGTCTCACCACCGCTTCTTTCAAGGCTGCGGGGAAACTGCCCTCTTTCAATGAAGCAGTTACCACTGCATGGATCCAGCCTCGTGTCCCATCCCGAGCCGCATAAACCAGCCAGGAGGGGCACGGGTCCAATAAGGATGTAGTGGAGCTTAGCTTCCTCATGATCCTTTCTACCTCGTCCAGAGTCACAGGATCGAACTCTTCCCAGATAACATCAACAAGACTGTCCATGTTCTCATCGTCAGACTCTGCCCAGTTGGAATCCAGACTGGTCCAGATCCGAGCGATTTTGTCCAGCAGATGTTGGCTAAATTCCTCAGCACGACCCTGCAAGGGATCCTCCTTCACCTCTAGATTAAGGAGGGAGCGGGTCACCCTAAACAGGGTGGTCGGGCGATTATCTGCGGACGCGATAAGGGTAGCAAAGTAATTAGACCTTGCCCTCCTTAGCGCCGCGAGATAAGACCTCGTAAAGGACCTTAGTCGCGATCGGTCGGATTCGGATCAGCTGGATCTCCAACAGCTCTCTAGGCCCCGTCTCTGACGTTTCATCTCCCGGAGCTCCGTAGAAAACCATGGAGCCCACTGGGATCTGCAACGGGTCAGGGGCCGCATGGGTACAACTCGGTCAAGTGCTTCTGTGGCTGCCTTTTCCCAGGCTTCCACCATGGCACTGGCCGAGCTATGAGCAAAGGAGGCAGGTGGGGGGCCAAGCGCTGTTTGGAACCGCCCAGGGTCCATTAGCCGCCTGGGGCGGTACCATTTCGTTGGTTCAGTAACCCGACGGGGAGTGGCAAAGCGGAAGGTCAGTCGCAGGAGATGATGATCTGTCCATGACAGGGGCGTAACAATTGGAGAGCCCCCACCCAGATCATCTAACCACTGTCCAGATAGGAAAATCAAATCGAGCATGTGTCCTCCTACATGAGTTGGGCCCTGGATTATCTGCGTCAGGTCCATGGACGTCATGGAAGCCATGAACTCCCGAGCCAACTCAGATGATCTCCCCAGGGATGGTAAGTTGAAGTCACCCAAGATCATAATTTTGGGGAACTCAACCACCGGTCCCGAGAGGATGACAAGAAGCTCGGGCAGGGCTGCTGCTACGTGACTAGGTGAAAGGTACACTAGCAGCAAGCCCAACTGAGCCTTAGGGCCACATCTAAGGAGGAGAGACTCACACCCGGCTATTTGGACAACAGTGGCCTCTCGCGGATACAGGTTCTCCCTCACCGCTACCGCCACTCCCCCGCCTCTTCCCTGAGCCCGAGGCCTGTGTAGCACCCGGAAACCTGGTGGGCAAAGATCTACCAAAGGGACACCACCCTCAGGTCCTAACCAGGTTTCCGTAATGCAGGCCAGATCCGCATGTTCACTCTCAACCAAATCTCGGATGAGAGGAGCTTTATTGACTATGGATCTGGCATTAAGATATACAAGCCTGAGCTCAGGTGGTTGATTATCTTCGCTCCCGGTACCACGGGCCGAAACCAGAGGGTCGGAGTGCATCACCGCTTGAAGATAGCGGGGACACACTCCCGGATGTTGATGCGGTCCTCTGTTCGGACACCTACTGCCATTCCCTACCGTCGTTGGAATAGGTAATCCCAAACTCCGCTTCGGGGCCCCGAGGGTAGCTAGTCCAAGCTCCCTCTCAGCGTGATCAATCTCAGGCCTGGCCTGAGTAGCGGTTGGTGGACACCTCCCGGTATCTGACCGAAACTCCCGGTATCTGACGGTGCTAGCCTGCTGTTTTTGCTCTCCCCCTCCGAGTATGCACATCGGCCGAAGTTGATCTAGACCCATGTATAAGGCAGCAGGAATGGATTGAGGCTGGTGGAGGCGTTTCAGAGTTGATTCTGGTGCCAGCTGATCTGCGGTAGACCCGGTCATTGTTGCCGTTACTGCCGCCGCTGCTCTGCTCTGGAGGGGGGAGGCAAGGCTTCACACCGCAAAACGGTGCTAGCCTGCTGTTTTTGCTCCCCCCCCTCCGAGTATGCACCTCGACTGAAGTTGATCTGGCCCCATGTATAAGGCAGCAGGAGTCGATTGAGGCTGGTAAAGGCGTTTCGTAGTTGGCTCTGGTGCCAGCTGATCAGCGGTAGACCCGGTCATTGCTGCCGTTACTGCCGCCGCTGCTCTGCTCCGTAGGGGGAGGCAAGGCTACACACCGCAAAAACGGGGTTTGCCTGCTGTTGTTGCTCTCCCCTTCCGAGTATGCACATTGGCTGAAGTTGATCTAGACCCATGTATAAGGCAGCGGGAATCGATTGAGGCTGGTAACGGAATTTGATAGATGATTCTGGAGCCAGCTGATCAGCGGGAGACCCGGCCATAGCTGCCGTTGACGCCGCTGCTGCTTTGCTTCGGAAGGGGAAGGCAAGGCTTCACACCGCAAAACGGTGCTAGACTGTTGTTTTGGTACTCCCCATTTTCATAAATGGTATCCCATTTGTTCCTTTTATACTGTATTGATTTTAGGCAATAGTATCCTGTTAATTCCTAGAGATAATTTAGCAATATCTATTTTGTTCTTGAAAGATTAATCTATCATAGACAATTCAATTGGACTGTATTCCTCTTTAGTAAATAAATCTATTTAAGAGAGGTGGCAAGGTGGAAAAAATGCTATAGTAAACGCAAACAAAAAAATTATATGTACTTCCTTATTGCTGAATATTCATAAATAAAATAAACCATGCTCCATGCATTAAATTTTAGTATCTTTTGAATATGCCATTTACTTATGCATAGATCTCTAAATCCTGTTCACTATGAGAATGCCTTAGCTACATTTAAAGTGCTCTCCTATTACTTTATTTGCTCAAAAACAGTGTATTAAACATTTCATACAAATGTCTATACCTATTACATTTCCTCTTTCATCTTCTCACAGTACTCCAACCTCCTTGAAAAAGTTGCAGAGGAGCAGTAGGTGAAAGTTGCTCATATTTTACATCTGTGAAGGATGTTACCTGACACTTAAAGCATGGAATATATAATTTCATTCCACAAGTGCCATAATCTATATATAGAAGAGCAGTAGGATGTTGCTAGAAAAGCATGGCATAGGATAGGGGTAGGCAACCTTGGCTCTTTTATGATTCGTGGACTTCAACTCCCAGAATTCCTGAGCCAGTAGGAGTTTAAGTCCACAAGTCATAAAAGAGACAAGGTTGCCTACCCTGGTATAGGAAAATGTTCAGTCACAGCAGAATTGTCCTCACAAATCTTAGATACTGTACATGTTGAACTATTAGCTAGCACTGTGCATTGCTTTGGATTTACAGACCCAATTGTGCTGTTGCATGATAAATCTAATAATACAGGTAGTTCTCAACTTATGATCACAATTGAACCCAAAATTTATATTGCTAAATGGCAAATTTGTTAAGTGAGTTTTGCCCCATTTTTTTACTTTTCTTGCCACATTTGTTAAGGGAATCACTGCAGTTGTTAAATTAGTAACATGGTTGTTAAGTGAATCTGGTTTCTCTATTGATTTTGCTTGTCTGAAGGTTGCAAAAGGTGATCGCATGACCCCAGGGACACTGCAACTGTCATGTGAGTCAGTTGTCAAGCCTCCAAATGTAAATCAGATGACCATGGGGGTGCTGTAAGTGTGAAAAATGGTTGCAAGTGTGAAAATGGTAATTCTCTGCTTTCAGTGCCGTTGTAACTTTGAATGATCACCAAGCAAACCGTTGTAAGTCGAGGACTACCTGTAGTTCCAAAGATTTCAAATATAAATTGAAAGATTTCAAAATACAATTAGAGATTTTGTAAAATAATGTACTGGGATATTTTGGTTTGTAATTTGTATTTAGTAATAATATACATTCCAAGAGATAAGTTGGTAATTTTGTTATGAGTTTCTAATTAGAGGACCGGAAACAGAGTGGTATTAGGGCATGTGAAACAAATATTCCCTCCTCTCCTTCCCTGGGATTTAAAAAACAATAAATAATGTCACCTGAGCCATAACCCATTTAGAAGGCCAAGGAATATTGATAGAGCTGGGAAGGGAGCATAGGGTCTGGGAAGCAAGCCAGGATGAGATAAGCCTCATAAATGTAATTTTCAAAGACAGCTGTGTTTGAAAAATAGTGTACTTTTGCCTTTTCAATAAAGAGTTAAAGAGTCCACTCCACCACTAATCTCGCTAAATATGGTAGGCTGTTAAATCCAATCATATTCTGTCAATTACCTTGCACTGGTATCCAGTGAGATATGCATCCTATCTCTATATATAGAGGTAGTCATCATTTAAGGGATGCGGTGGCTCAGTGGGTTAGGACGCTGAGTTTGTCGATCAGAAGGTCAGCAGTTTTGCGGGTCGAATCCCGAGTACCGTGTAACAGACTGAGTGTGTTACTCCCAGCTTCTGCCAACCTAGCAGTTCGAAAGCACGTAAAAATGCAAGTAGAAAAATAGGGACCACTACGGTGGGAAGGTAACAGCGTTCCGTGCGCCTTTGGCATCTAGTCATGCCGGCCACATGACCACGGAGACGTCCTCAGACAAGCGCTGGCTCTTCGGCTTTGAAACGGAGATGAGCACCGGCCCCTAGAGTTGGAAACGACTAGCACGCATGTGCAGAGGAACCTTTACCTTTACCTTTTAGTCATCATTTAGACTGGTACAATTCTGATGAAAAGTAATTTTACCACTAATGCTCACATTTACAACATCTGCAGGTCTGTAAATCAAAAGAAAGCTGAAGATAAGCATAGCCACTTTGTTTAACAATCAAATTCTGGTACCGACTGTTGCTAAATAAGGATTTACCTATAACTCTATGGAGAAGGGTCATATCCTTACCTAATTTTAGATTTGCTTCTGCTGCCTCAGGTGCTATAATAAACAGTTATGCTTCAAGTGAATTGTGTGATGATCTCTAAGTTAACTCGTAAGAAAATTTGAGACAAAGATATATAAAAAGCACCCTATGAAGAGAGAATGAGGAAATTAAAAATCACAGGGGAAAGATTAATGTGGGACAACATTTTTCAAAGTCCCTTAAAAGGCTGTCTGACAATACAAGGTTTAGAATAATGCTTTAAACTTAAGAGGAAAAGGCAAAACCTTACGAGCGTTAGGATCAACTTGTGATCAGTGGTAAGAACGTAACTCTGCTTTACCAGTAAAGTTCAATAATGGAGCCAATAACAGTTACTTCATTTGGATTCTGCACTGACCAAGATATAGGAATTGAAAGCTTTAATGGCTCTTTGAAGGAACACGGCAAACGCACTGAGCATTTTTTTTATCAATTTATCAAATTTCTCTATTTAACTGGAGTTTGTAAATTTGCTATAATGTACTTATTTTAAAGTATCTGGCTAATTCGTGAAATATTTTGAGCAACTGGTCATAAGGCTTAACTATATAAAAAAGGATATTTTTCCTAAATTAATTTTTCAAAAACTATCACAGTTAAGCAATATTTGAGTATCTAAAACATAAATTTAGCTATTAATTGGGATATGGGATGGTTAAATGATTCTGGATTTCCAGTATCATAAGAAGTAACAATTGGAAGTTTATTCGCTCCTTTGATGATAGGGTGCCTAGCAAATTAACACTTGCCTCAGAGAGTGATTTGATAAAGGTCTTCATTTTTTCTTCTTCTGTTCAGTTGTGTCCAGTTCTCAGAGACTGCTTCTATAAATTCCTGCAGTTTTCTCTGCAAAGTTCTTCAGATGTGGTTTGCCATTGCCTCCTTCTAGGACTGAGAAAAAATGGTTGGCCCAAAAGAAACCTAGCTGGCTTTGTGCCCAAGGTAGGATTAGAATTCATGGTCTCCCAGTTTCTAGCTTGAGACTTTAAATGCTACAAAAAATTGGCTCTCAATGTTTTCATTATACATCTCCAAAAGGATTAAAAGGTACCAAAACATGGATGCTGCCTGCTAGGTACCAGATCAAGTTCTAAAGCTTTGAATAATTTTAACAACTTTTCTGCATCACTTCAGATTTTTAGAATCATTTTTGGCACTCACACAATATTTAATACATTGTGATCTGATAAATTAGAATGTTTTGATACCTGTATGAATCTATATAAATCCCTTAACTATAAAGGCATTTTAAAGTCTAAATGGGTTTTAGTGAACATCATGAAATACCACAGATTGATATTAGCAAATATTACTTTAACAAGATACATGGTAATTTACTCATGTTCCTGTCAGTATGTAATGGAGAGCCTTCCATCCCATAAGCCAGAGGTTGTTGCCCAGTGTATCCCAACCATTCAGTGAGTCTCATCCCAACCTCTACAGGTAGTCCTTGATTTACAGCCATTTATTTAGTGACCAAAGTTACAACGGCACTGAAAAAAAAAATGACCGTTGCAGCACCCCCAAGGTCACATGATCAAAGTTTGGACACTTGGCAACTGGCTCATATTTATGATGGTTGCAGTGTCCTGGGCTCATGTGAGCACCTTTTGCAACCTTCTGACAAGCAAATCATTGGGGAAGCCAGATTCACTTAACCATAACTTAACCCAGTGATTCAGTTAACTGTGGCAAGAAAGGTCGTAAAATGGGGCAAAACTGTCTAGTTTAGCCACGTACATTTTGGGCTCAACTGTGGTCATAAGTCAAAGACTTGAGTTCATCCCACTCCACCCCTTAATGACAAGCTATATTCTGAAGAAGAAAAATTTAGGGTTTGCTGTTGCTTTTCTGGGAGCAGAATAGGACAATTTGCCACAGCCAACTCTCCGTGGGACAAGTTAACAATTCAATTTAATTATTTAAAATAAATTATTTAATTTTTGTCATTTGCATTTCATTCTGTCCCTCCTTTTGCATCCTTTCTTTAATGATTCTATTCCAACTTTTCTTTGATAGAGTAACCTTTGTCCTGCAGCGAGTTATCCTGTGGCAAGTTGTCCCATGGGCAAGTTGGCTGTAGTGAGTTGCCACGGTGAATTGTCCTGGGAAAGGCAAAGTCTATTTAAGATGGATCACTAGAATATGAATGGGTGAGGTCTACATTTCATCTTCAGCCACGGTTTGAGGCTACATACCGCATATACTTCTTCACCCATGGTTTGAGGCTGCATATATACTTGAGCATAGTCAAAACGGCAATCGTATATTATAAACCTTGATTTTGCTATTATTAATAACCAAAAAAGTAAAATCAGATCCACAAATATAAACATATACGGCTATCATTTAATGTAGAAATTTCCATATAAAAATAGCATGCATGCAGAACCTAGTTAATGAAACCAAGATGTTTTTTTACCAGACAATGAACAACTTTGAATATGTCTGTGTACTTATCCCATAAACCAACACAAATATAATCTGGACCCGTATATAGTCACCTAGTGACTAGCTAGACTTGTTTAAAAGAAGGGATAAAAAGGGTTATTGTTCATATCCCGCCTCATTGCCAACAATGAGAATAGTTACTTAAGCTTGAGGAATGGTACACTGTTCAGTACGAAACAGAGGCCAAGTCATCATTGGAAAAAATGTCATTATTTTTTAGATTATAATTAAATTAACAGGATGTAAGAACCCTGTTCCAAATATAAGATACAAACTTTTGGACAAGAAAAATCTCTTTAAGTATAATGTTTTAGTGTTTACAGGCATAAAATGTAAAATAATATTCATATAGAAAAAGAATGCTGTAATCAGGCTGGCAGAGTTCCAGCTCTGGTCTTGAGTATAACTATGCTCCTGAACTATTGATATTTCAACATTTCTTACAAACAGTAATTGGCTGCTGGCAGAGGTTTGTTACAGAAATACTGTAGGAATAGTTTGTAAACAGAAAACAATATTGTAGAGGCATACTTCATCAGGTGAAAGGTTTATGAATAATATTGTAAAGTAAAATTTCATTTTTTTAACCCTGAACCTAAATATATTATATGGAGGTACATTAGCATCAGTGGAAAAGTGCCTGTTTACTCAGAGCAAGTCCCATTCATCTGTTCAGTATTAGGTAAGCAGACATTAAGACAGTAACTTTACATTCACACAATGTCATCAAAAACAGGCACATCGTTTAATACCACAAAAAGAAAAGGGTCTTACTTCCTTAATAGGAATGCACATTACATATAAGATGCACTTTAATCTTTTGATAATAAACCCCTTCATATTTTTCGTAAGAATGTATAAAGGATGTAAATTAACAGAGGATTTTTTTTTAAAGGAACTTGCTATATTCTGCTTGGTTATACCATTTCATTTTTCATTTACTAGTCCTGTTATAATTTAGAACATACTGTGTGTGTCTGACAATAATTGACAAAAAATATAGAAATATAGCAGCATAAACATTACTTTTTGGCACAAAAAAAGTTAAGGCCCACAGTGTAGAGAAAACTGAAATGTGCCAGTACCATTAGGAAAAAAAAGTCTGAATTTGTCAAACAACTTGCTTTTGTTACCAGACCCTTCGACTTAGACCTAATTCGTGTTTAGCTACCTGAACCTTTGACGATGTTTCTGTAGATACGCACTGCAGTTAAATTTCCTAAGTCATACAAATATTGCACCACCAATCTTGCCAAAATATATACTGGACTGTTTAAAAAAAACTGTTAATTTTTGCTTCATTATTAAGGCTCTGCCTCTGAGCCACAGGATCTAACAAGTAGAAAAACTATTTTATGAATGAGATATTTTAAGTATTTCAGCTCAAATTTTGTTTAAAATGAAACCTACTGTATATATTAATTCATCATTCCTTTCAACTAGAAAGTTGTCTTACTGAATGTCAAATGAATGCATGGTCAATGGTATTATTTCTGACCCTCTTAGGATCTCGCTATTTGCCATTACAAATCATTCATTTTAACAGCAGTATTCCCTATCCGTGTAGGTCCGTTGTGTGCAACTCTGCTAAAGCACTGATAAAACACCTCTACAGCCGGTTCTGTTCCTTAAGGACTTCAGTTAAACAACTGGGTCAGACCATGATTTGCAATTCTAGAGTATGCTGCAGCTGCTGAAAGGGCTTCGGCTCTTCTTGGTCCTTTGTTTGTTTGGCCTAAGGTTGATGACGTCACTTCCGTTAAGCAAGTTGGAATTCTGGCCAGAATGACTTCCACCTGCCGTATTGAAAACACCTATATAAAATCAAAGCACAAAAGGGAATTGTATGCATGGCAACTGGCAATCTTTTAACCGTGTCAGATCTGTAACTGTACAATTAAAGCAGAGCTGGAAGCCTCAGTAAGCCTCAGTTTTATATTTTAAAAATCAAAGTAAGAAATGCTTTATGGTGAGACTACATACGCAATAGATCTGTAGAAGAGACGGTTCGTAACACTATTTTTATCAGGTACCTTTCAAAGAAATAGCAAAGCTGCTTTTAACCTCTTCATCAGTGTTTTTGCCATTAGTGGAAATTACTAAGATTCTGATAGTTCACTGGAAAGTGAACTAGAATGAACTGAAAATGGCTAGCTTTAATTTATTAATTATTAGATGGCATTGATACTGTGGCCAAAGACTAGTTTTACAAAAGTGAAATGACACAATAATGTCTGCTTGCAGCATGCAACTGTTTACATACCAATTCTGTTACTACTTGTATGTACAACTTCTGGATCTTCCATTATTCGTTGCTTAAGTTTTTGAAGGTACTTCTCAGCCAAATACCTAAAGACTGTAGCATAACAAAATATCAAGGCCTTCGGAAAAATATGCATTTTTTATTAGTAAAGCCTACAGTTTCCTTATAAACTCAGAGTTACTTAACATGTTAAAAGTGGCAACAGCAGTCTTTCTTATATAGGCTAGTAATGAATAAACAAACAAACACATACACAGCTTGTTAAATGCACACAACCTGTTAAATTCAAGACAGAAAAGTCTGATGAATACTGCATTTTTCTGTTAGTAATTATATTGGTTATGGAATATTAATTATACAGTGGCAAACCCTGGATTTTGAAGAGAAAATTGTTTCATTCGTTGTAATAATCTTATTTTCAGGTTGCAAACGTCAGTTCTCCAAATATTTTGGAGCAATCACTCTCAGCCCCTGCCAGTCTTAACCAGTTGAGAAAAACTGAAAATAGCTGCCTAGGAATTAAGATTTTTCTAGCTTTTTCTTAAACTTTGGAGTTTAAGTTCAGCTTGTCAAAAACAAGTTGTTCATCTGTAATTCAATCTTAAAGAGTTTTATCTATGGAAGTACAAAAGTTGGTGATTCCAGGACGTTTTGTTCCTTCTCTGAACATACCATTCCGGGAGCAACTGGGTAGTTTTTGGAGGCAAATTACATGATTTGGAGATGGTTTGAGACAGCGCTTGGAACTGACAACTCACCTCCAGAAGGGCATTCTTTAATGGAAAGTAGAATATTTTCTATTTTCAAATAACATTTTTTTTCCATTTTGTTTTATGGCTAAGAGCAAGTTTGGTGTAACAGTAAAAGCACCAGGCTAGAAACCAGCAACTGTGAGTTCTAGTCTCGCCTCAGGCCAAAGCCAGCTGCTGACTTTGGGCCAGTCACCTTCGCTCAGCTCTTTGAAGAAGGCAATGGCAAATCACTTCCAAAAATGCTCCCAAGAAAACTGGAGGGACTCATCCAGGCACTTGCCAGAAGTCTAGACTGAACTTAAGGCATACAAACACACAAAAGTTTTGTACTTGCACAGAATATATAGCCAAGGAACATATAAATCCTGAATTGGATTATAACACAAATCCTATCCTCCATATGCAGTTGCACAGAGAATATAGAGAGTACCAGATAAAATCTAGTTGTCATAGAAATAGTAATTTTTTTTAACCAAATTTTGAGCCAGTCACTCTCTTAGCCCAACCCATCTCACAGGATAGTTGTGGGAAAAATAGGAGATAGGAGTATTAGGTATGTTCACAGCTTTGAGCTGACATACATAAAAACATACATATATAAATAAGTGGGGGTAATAATAATGAGGATGAGGCAGATGAAGCCTATCCCGAGTCCTTCGGAAGTAAACAACAGGTGAATAAAAAAAAATCATACAGTCTAAATATCTGGCTGATCTGCAATTAACAGAAATAATAATAATATATCTCAAGATTGCAGCACTTCAGACTATCAACAAAGACTAAACTGTCTCAAAGTTTGTCCATTTAAAAGAGGTTCTCTGAACTTAGAAAATGTGATTTTAGAGGCAAGTACAGAAAGAGGTTTGTTGCTTCAATGAGAACCTAGAATTATGCTAGTGCTTGAAAAAAAAAGAAAACTAACCAAACCAAAACATAAAAAGTCTATCTTACCTTCTGTTACATTTAAGTCTTCCTTTACAGATGTCCGATAAAATCTTAATTTTAGTTTTTTTGCAAGCGCCTCTGCTTCTTCACTGTTTATTGGAAGGGAAAGCCTTGTTTTAGACACCAATTATTTTATAGTAAAATAGAATGCATTAATGTAAACTGAACTGAGTTGATAATCTTCATTGAAGTAGACTTAAAAAGGCAGTTAAAGAAAAGAATCTCTTAGTAAACAGATGAGAGAAAATATTAACATTAATTTAAAATATTGCCTGCCGAAAATTATAGAGAAAAAAATGACAGGAAATTACAGTATTTGGTGTAAATATTAGTTTTCCATAATTTTAAGTTGGTGAACCTATCAAGAGGCCTATGCTCATTGGGCAGTGAAAGTATGTGGTAAATGAATAAATATGAACTATATAAAAGGTAAGCATCCATTGATAATCAAAAATATATCAATTCTTGGCTGCACCAACGAATGAGTGTTGATAAAAAATGGACTCTGCACTTGTGAGAAAACACAAGGACTTAAGAAAAATTAGGACTTACAATAAAGTCATATATCTTGCATTAAGCCGTACAACATCCTCCTCTGGCACTGCTCTTAAAATACTGCATTTGAAACAAAATCTCTCTGATTTTTGCAACATTCAAGCCAAACTATTTCCTGAGAGTGCCAGACCCATACTCAAGAAATGTCAATGAGTTTTGTTTGTATTGTGAAAAGCAGATACAGAAAAGTGCAGGAAGGGCTTTTGTGAGTTCATGTGATTTGATGCAAGATGTCTTTCGATGTCTTTTCTTTGTATTCTTTTATTAAGACCTCCCATAGTGTTTACTTTTGGTTCTTGCAGCTTTCTTGGCAAGAATTATATTTACAAGTAGATCACCTGTTTTGTTTGGCTGTTAACTTAAGGTCACTTGACTTTTTCAATGTCTTGGAAAGGGTGGGGAGCATACAGATTAAGAATGGTCTACCTGCATATATATATATATATATATATAGGTATTCTGTAATAATGGCTTAACGTGTATGTACACGTCCAGTGGTGGGATTCAAATATGCGAACAACCGGTTCTCTGTGTGGATGCCGCTTCCAGAAGTCCATTCTGGGCCTGGGGAACAAAAAATTAGCTACCGGTTCTGCCGAAGTGGTGCGAAGCGGCTGAATCTCACCACTGTACATCTCTCTAACTTTAAAGATTCTAATTACCTCTATTTGAGAGTTGACAAAAGGGTCAAAAATATGGCTGGCCTTCTCTCCCTCAGGTCGGCTGCAGTACTTTTTGTCTGGTAGAATGGGGCTTTCTTCTCTTTCTCTCTGGGCTCTGCCCTGGGTAGTCTTGTTCCACAATGGTCCCCAGTTCCTTGCTGGGTCCTCAGACCCTCTCACTCACAAATCTTATATAGGCAGGCCCTTCCTGAATCAGCAATTCATCCACAGCACATTTTTCCCCAGTCCATCAGAGATACATCAGCCAACACTATTCTTTAGAAAAACAATCAGTCTTCAATAATTCAAACCCTGTCTACATCATAGCCCACCAGCCTGTGTACCTCCTCCAGTTTTCTGCCACCCAAAAACGATTCCCTTCCCAGAAGCTTTTTTTTTAAAGCCTCTACTTTCTTTGCCTATCAGCTGTCCCTCTTTTGATCCTATGGAAAAAATCTTTCTATGGGAAACTGAGTTCTCTCTCTTATTCTCAGGTTCTACTGTGCATACGAATTAAAATAAAGCGAAGTGTTCATTTAGATATATCAGGAATCAGACTAAAGGGCTTCTTCACAGTCTTCTTCTGCAAGGCACTAACTCCATATGTCTCTTACGAATATGACATTTTATCTGTATCCAGGCTTATCTCAAAACATTATTTGCAGCACTGCAATACAACACACCTGTTATCTAGTATGTAGTTTGCTCAAACAAGTGCCAAGGTGAATGTCTTTTCAAATTTACCAAGTATGCTTAAAAGATTTGTTTGTTAGAATTTAATGAAAGCACCTACTTCTTTATACAAGAATCATCAAGGAGGTCAATCTTATTCTGAACAAGAACTGTGGGAATGTCTCCGACTTCAGATACAACTTTTTGTCTCCAGGTAGGAATTGCTTCAAAAGATTCCCTATCAACAGTTGAAAACACCAGCACACAAGCTTGGGCTCCTAAAATAATTATAAGAGAAAGAAATTGAATGCTCAGTGAAAGTTTCAAATAAAATGAATAAATAATAAATAACCGGACAAATATGTTGGATAAATGTATTAGTTATGGGACTGATAAAGCCGTATGTACCAAAAAGTGTCCAGCAATCAGTATACAACCGAAAAAAAATCAAAAGAACAACATAAAAATAAAACAATTTACAAAATATAAAATACAAAATATTATAACCTAACAGAAAAACATTAACCAAGAGGGGACTCCCCCCAACTGGAGCTGAGTGCCTGGGTGATGCCTTGGGAGAAAAAGTTGTATCTTTCTAAAAGGCAGCTGAGTTGGGGTCTGTCGTATCTTGGGGAACGGGGGGGGGACATCTTTCCAAAGCACAGGGGCAGCCTCTAAAAAGGCATATTTGCTAAGTCCCTTGTATGCCAAAGATTAAAAGAGAATGTGGGGCAGTTTATTATATAGCTTAAGGGGGTGGGAAGATTATTATATCATTTTAGATACATTTACATAAGGTTGACGCTGCACCCCCCCCACACACACACTTTTTTTTTTTGCGCAGACCCCTAAGTTCTCTGTGGCCACAACTATGGAAACCTGGTAGTATAGTTCCTGAGGCAGTAAATTCACAAATGTAAACTAGTAAAATAACTATGTAAAAAAGAAATGGAAAAGGAAACAAAGCTCCTGGTGTCCCCCACAAAACGGGGGCAAAAGTATAGAAAACATGTCACGTGACCCAACTTTGTTTCTATTACTTTCCCAATCATTATGGCCAATTTTTCTGCTTTAAATGGAGCCTCCAGCCTCTAACAGGTTGCCCCTGCTTGGCCTAAGCAATAAAAAGAACATTTTAAAAATCAGTTTTGCAAATAGACAAATTAATAAATAAATAAAGGCCACTCCCCTTATAAAACTCAAGACTTAATTTGTTCACACTACCACTTCCACGTAAGGAACCCCTTCTAGGAGACAAATACTTGGAAGATGAACAATAAACCTTAGTGCTTAGTATTGTATGAGTTGGTCATCCATTACGTCTGATCCAGCTGCCCAACGGAATGAAAGGTAACCTGATACTTGGAAGTGTTTCTACCTGTATTTCAGAGCAGCTTCTCTTGTACTGCAATCAGTAAGGAACCTGTGTACTTAACATAGCCCCATTTCCTACCCCTTAGTTCAGACTCTTTGCAGAGTTATAATCTCTTCTGCAAAATCACACTTGCAAGGATATGCTAATATATTCCTGATCTCTAATTTAGTTGAAAGGGCAATTATTAAAATAACAGAGCTGAATTTGTAAAACAAAGCTTAATTTGATTAACGAATTCTATTTTAAAAGCACAAGAGTTGATTTAAATCTGAGAGAAAGACATTATAACAGTAACTGAAATGTTTAATGTCTATAAAAAGGTATCTAGGTTATGGATTAAACAAGGATAGGCCACCCGTGGCATTCCAGACATTGCTGATTCCCAGTAACCCCAAGATACATGCTCCTCTACATGTAAAGACTATCCAGTTACATTTCTGAGTCTTTGGATTAATTAGCATTTCATACTCATCCTGCATTTCAGAGAAAACATTAAACTGCTTTTCATCAAAATAATGGTTTGAAAAATTGAGAGTAATCTATATTAGGGAATAATTAGTAATAATTTACTAGTGCAATCCTACATATAACCATTCAGAAGTAAGTTCCGTTATCTCTCAGATAAGTGGACGTAAGATTGTATCCTAAATCTATCTTCAACAGGTAACAAAGAACCTAAATTTCAATTTCCCTAAAATGGAACCACTACTGTCTATGAATCAACAGAATCGCCGATCAGAGTCCCTGTGTGAGGGAGATGGGCAGTTTCTAAATTTGATAAATGAATAAATAAAGTTATATTTAGTTATATAAATTAATAAATAAAGTTATATAAGAGTATGGTTTTGGTAGCTATCATATGTTAGACTGCCACTAGAAATTGAAAGCAAAGTGAAAGATTTGTATGTGTAACTCAAGGAGGGTTGCAGGAAAGCTGGGTAAATACGTTAAAGCTACTGGAATCTGGTACAAACTTGCTGTGGAAAATATGGAAATGAGGACTAGGAATCTAGGTGCCAGGAGTTGTGATTAGCAGAGGCAGAGCAGAAGTAAGAGGATGATGGGGTGAAGAGGTCTCAATAGATCTCAGGAAAAAAAGAATCTCGGTTGAGAAAAGTATATAAGGAGTTGTAAGTGCAAGCACAAACATGCAGACTTAGGACTTAACTTAATGTAAATAAGGTCTAACCTATAGAGAGGAATCCTGGAAAAAATGTTTAGGACAAAGAAAAGGAAGTGGGAAGCAACCTGAAGAAATAAAAAAGAGGCAGAGATTTAAAACAAAAAAGGCTAGTAAAGTGTCAAAGTGTGAAAAATGTTACTTGTGAATCAGGCAGTTTGAAACATAAGGAAGCTGAGCGATCTCATTCCCACTGAATTGAATAGTTACTGTCATGTAAAGTTATCTTGTCTGTGTATAGATATATATGGTTACTCTTTCATGCAGATGGCAAAACACAGCTGTGGCCAGTCTTTGGCTCTGAACTTAAGAAAGGTGTTTTGTCTATTTATTACTAGAAGAGTCTTGAGATGTTGGATTTAGTGGATGGAAGAAGTGTCCCTTAGAGCCTCTTGCTGGTGGGAGAGTCATCCAGGTCCCTGGTTGAAGGACAAGAAATGAAATTGCTGAGGCCCGAGACGATTATTACTATTTAAAAAGCTTGCGACTAGAATTAAAATTTATCACAAGCCAGACATCTTTACATTAACAGGTCGGTTTTTTTCTCTTACCTCTATAATAAGCTTTAGTAATTGCATCAAATTCTTCTTGACCTGCTGTATCCCATAGCATTAACCGGACATCTTCATCATTGACTCTAAAAATATAATATATTCTTATCAATAAGCATATTAAAAACAAGGAACTTGTAATCTAAAAAAAAATACTTAGCAAAATGGCTTTCAGTAATCCCATTGTTTTTCAAGCAGACTTAAATTTCCACTGATATGGACTCATGCATATCAGAGTACCTCATTTTTCCAATTCTTGTAGCTACAGATGTATTGTTTCTGAAGGATATGGCACAAAATTGAGAAACAACTGGCAAAGAATTAGGAGGACTCCAGCTAAATATACTAGTAGGAGTGGGTTTGGAGGCAAATTGCTTGAGAGCCAAACTCCAAAATTGAAACATTTAACCGTATTTAACTACATCGTGTCCTTTTCTTTCCCTCTGCATTGAGAGAAAGTAAAACTACTCTGTGGACTGAAATAAATTGGTCATTTTTTTGAAATTCCATTTATTTATATTGGATTCATGTTCTATACAAATCACTGTCATTCAGTTTAATAAATGTTTATAACTGTTTGTCACATTTACAATATTGCTACTCCATCTTGCCACTACTGGTAAAATAGCTTTTTCCTTCTAACATACTATAGCAATGTTGCATTTATTATTCAAATTAGTAATTCTGAAACTTCTGCAGGCAGACTACAGAATAGTTACCGGTAGATGCTTCATGTTCACATTTATGCAAAAGGCTTTTTCTGAAAAGCATTACCCCAGCACTTATAAATATACTGAATTCAGTTCTAAAAATGAGTAAATAATAATATTCCCATCTGTTGGATACGTACTGCATTTCTCTTTCCAAGAAATCAACTCCAATTGTTTTTTTATAGTCTTTTGTAAAAATTCCTTTGCAGTATCTCTGGATCATACTAGATTTCCCAACAGCTCCATTTCCAACCACAACCACCTTAATGGCCACCTCCAAATCTTCTTCCAGCATTTTGCCCAGTCAGAAAGCTGTAATTTGTTTCCCAATTTAATATAGATCTCTGAGTTCTCTACCTGAAAAAAAGGAAAGAAGGTAATAATAGTTTCTTTGATTACAAAAATAAAAATACACATTTTATTTTGACTTCTAGTTTTCTCATGGGTTTATAATACATCTGCGGAGCTTCAGTGTTAAACTGAAACATCTAAATCAATTAAATTATCTTTGTGGTGGATGGGGAGTAAGTCATGAGGATATCTCATATAAAAACAGTTACCAGATCATGTTCATGCCACAGTTAGGAGAATGAAAGGAGCAATCCAAAGAAACAGTTGTGTATACATATTTTATAATAAGCTCAATTGAAACCAATGGGTGTTACTATTGAATAAACATGCATTATATTGCATGCTAATGCTTCGCTGTCTTCTCGTCTGTTCTATTAATCTTATGCCTGATATAACTACTACGTTAGTTCATGTTAACCAACATAACTGTAATAATTATGTACAATTTTGCCATGTGTCTCAATTAAGAAAATCCAAAGAACCTGCTACCAACATTCACATATACATATCACCTTTGCATACCACACTTTGTATCACATTACAACACATTCCTATGTGCATGGATCCACACTTCAACTTTAGTGGGACTTTCCCCCCCAGAATCTTATATAGAATGTATTGCACAACAGTGTTAATGTAGTATGTAAATTTGTCTCAATTCTTTGCTACTAGCATATATTATGCAATAACTTAAGACAAATCATAGACAAACTTAGATAAATCATAGACAATCAAAACTAATGCTAATTTAAAATTATTAGATGATGCTCACAAATACGTGTTGCCATCTTACTAGAAATCAATTTATTTTTATATTACTAAGATGTTTACAGCAAGCATTTCATAAACCACCCTAGCTTTAAAGTGTTCTTTTAAAATAAAGTTGCAGAACTAGTCCTGCTAAATTAGACAGAATGCCTTATTAAATAAATGTGTGTGCGTGTACACACACACACACACACACACACATTTAGGGGCAAGATTTATCGTTTCTAAGTATGGCAGGGGATACAATGGTGGGATAATGAAGCAGGCATTTGCAGAGATGTTACAGATATGAAATGAGTCAAAGAGCACTGATGTTGTTCCCTAATTTGGTAATGAAATGTCTGCAAGAAAACAACCAAGCTTAGAGAGCGCCAAGGATGCCATACAGTAAACACTGTCTATATTTTCCTGAATTGGGGAAAAGGAGATCTATACTGAGTACCTGAAACTGATTATTGCCAATGAGGATAAGCATATACTGTATTTGTGGTACTGATATGCTGAAGTAACTAGGACCAATTTTAACAGGTATAAGGCACGATAACTCACTATTGTCAGCGTATTGCATCAAAATGACCTTCCCACCAATTCCAATATAAATGGTACCAACAACAAATTAAATTGCAAGATAAGAAGCCTGCTAGATACTTTGGGACAGTCTTACAACAAGCATTATTGCATAAATGCTGTGTTCTCTACTTTATGGATAGGTAGATTTATCAATCTACAAATGTGTTTTCTTCTATAATATAACAGTACTGCAGGGAAAAAATGGTTAAAGGGCTGAAGCAAAATAAAATTTTAATGGATTCAGCAAGACACCATCTTTTAAACCGACTGTTAGTTATAGGTAATCCTGGACTTACGACCACAACTGAGTCCAAAATTTCTGTTGCTAAGGCAGTTAAGTGAGTTTCATCTCATTTTATGACTTTTTGGCCATAGTTATTAAGTGAATCATGCAGTTGTTAAGTGAATCTGGCTCCCCCATTACCTTTGTCAGAAGCCAATTAGGAAGTTACAAATCATGTGAGCCCAGGGCACTCCAACTGTCATAAATACATGCCAGTTGCCAAGTGGTCTAATTCTGATCAGTAAACATGGGCAAACTGCAAGGGTCAGAAGTGTGAAAACCAGTCACAAGTAACTTTTTTCACTGCCATTATAATCTCAGACAATCACTAAACAAATGGCTGTAAGTCAAAGACTACTTGTATAATTTTGATAATCATTTTGCATTTCATGCTTACATTTTACAAATGTGCATGGTGCCTGCCAAAGTTTAAAAATTTTCCAGGCACTCCCAAAGTTCTATACTAGTGGGTTTTTTTTTCTTAAAATACATCTAGGATTACTCCAGATGCCTGTCCACATTAGCCTTCTTCTCTCTACGGATTTATCCTCATTCTATCCACTATGATTTGCAGTCTTTTTCCTTTCCTGCCCTTTGCAGCATTCTTCACCTTTAATCCCATATATCAAGTTGGCGCTTCTGTATCATTGCAGCAACTGGAAAATAGCTCCTTCTCATATGACCCATTTTTTTCTGTTCTGGAAAAGATTCTTTCATACTGTTTCTCCCTCCTACTCATTAAGGAAGCAGTATCAAGGGTTTACCTTAGTAAATCTTGCTCTTCCTCTAAATTTCCCCTTTATATTTACTGAGTAGGTGAATCCAACCAAAATGTTATTAACCCCTTCTGCATAGTTTCCATTTATACCAAAATTTTGAAATATTGGTATATGGACGGTCCTTGTTTAATGACCATTCATTCAGCTACAGCACTGAACTAGAGATAGTTACAACCATCCTTCACGTTCTGACCATAGTAGCATCTCGCAATCATGCGATTTGTGATTTGTAACCTTCCTGCTGGCCTCCCACAAATGAACTCAGTGTGGAAACTGGCAGGAATTCAGAAGTTGCAATTACATGAGCCCCTCCCTTTACAACCTATGCACTCCTCACTTAATAACAGTAACTGAGGACTGCCATTGCTAAGCAGCATGGTCATATGCAATCATGCTTGATAACTTCATGGCTATTTGGGTTGCAATGACCATCATCATACCTGTATAATACAAAAGAAATGGCAAGTAAGTAACATGGTAGTCACTAAAAAATAGGCGCCATATATTCATTCATTCATTTCACATATATGGGCTGTCAAATTGGAAAGACTAAAGTTGACTTACACTGAAAATTCAGTGAAAACAGAATGCAAAAATAGAACATGAAACAATGCTATGGGAAAATACCTAACAAGCAATTTCAGCCATCTTAATCAATCATTAAAGCAAAACCATGAAATACCATGCCTCGAAATCAAGCTTTAATGCCTTTCTGAAACAGAGCAATGGGCAATGGGGAATGATAAGCATGTTTCAGTATGCCCATGTGACATCTTTGCTCTGCAAGCTTCACTGGTTACCAGTTTGCTTTCAGGTGCTTCACAGTGCTAGGTATGGCCTATAAAAGCCTTACATTATATAAGGCCTGTTTATTTAGGGACAGTCTATAACCTATGGTGTCTGGTTGAAGAGAGGAGTGGGAGAACCTGGCCGTGAAGTTAAAAGAGGAAACCAGCCTAAATCTCAGTGTAGCCCACAGGCAGACTAAATCTAATCCCCCTTTGAATGCCATTGACCCTAGTCTGATTCCAAGTGCTGACCATTAGATGAGAAGATCACTGTGCATAGGCATGAGTAACAATAAATCAGTTTAATTGAACCTTCATGATGATGATAACTTTATTGTCACTTTGAATGTACACCAATCGGCATACATCAAAATGAAATTTCGTTGCATACAGCTCTCAAAGGATCACCACCTCCAATATATACTCCTTGTTCGTGGCCCGCTCGAATTTCACATTGTCCATTTTAGTCTCTAGGGAGTGAACGATGGCAAACAGGACAGATGGAAATGGGGCTCCAAGTGGATTAGCCCTCAAGTTAGCTTGTATTCTGACAACCTCGCCTTCTTTCCTTTTTCTGATCCTGACTCTTCCACCTTTTCCTTTAAGAGGCCTTGCTTCTTTTCACCCCTGGAGCATGCTGCCGCTGCCACCAACTCCTCCAAAAGCCTCTCTCTCTTCCTCTGGGCCTGCCGACAGCCTCATCCAGTTCCTTCGCTCCATAAGCTCCAGGTCCTCTCCTCCTCTGCCTCCTCTGGAAACAGCCCTGATTTGCAATACAATCCATCACTGGGCCAGCAGTCAGATCTTGCTGCTGGTAGAACAAATTCAAACAGTGCCAACGACTTTTAACAGTCTCACCAACAGTTCCAAAACAACTAGAAACTCGCCATGCCAGCAAAGATGGTTGGTTGTATGTCGTATGTTACCTTAGTTCCACCATGTTGCTCAAACACATTAAAATCTTCCTGGTCACGTGGCCTATACTAGCCCTTAATATCCCTCCCAAAACTATTCGCCTTCAAGAGCCAATGCAGCCGCAGCCATTCCAGGTGCCGCCATCTTAGGTCTGTGTAGATCTGATCTTTATGCCTGACACTAGGAGGTGATATGAATCGGCAGGGTTGATATATTTCAGATCTCTTCAATTAAAGAGTTATTCCTTAAAGAGAGTTATTCCTACTCTCTGAATGAAGCTTCCCCCCCACCCCACCAGTCCCAATGTATCCCATTCTGATACAATTCTGAAAGGCAGGGGACTTCAGACTTGGCTTTTTTATGACTTGTGGATTTCAACTCCCAGAATTCCTCAGCCACCATGCCTGGTTGAGGAATTCTGGAAGTTGAAGTCCACAAGTCATAAAAGGGCCAAGTTTGAAGACCCCTGCTGAAAGGTCTTAAAAAGCTGTTTTCCCAAGCATTGGGCTAGGATGGATGGAGCCCCTTTTGAGTTTGATAGATAAACAGACAGACAGAGAGAAATCAACATAAAGATAAATATGTGTATTGTTGATGGATTTGCCTTATTCCTACTTTTGTCTTATTCTACTTTTTGTTGGTTTTATATTGCATTTTGTTTTCTCTGTTATATTCTGAACTGCCTAGAGTTATTCTAGAATCAGGTGGCAACTAAATCCAATATATTAAATTAAAGACTGCTCCATGTTAGCATATTACTGTAATCCAAGTGAGAGGAGAGAGACTAAGGCAAGAATGATCACGACTAGGAAAAGGTGCAAAAATCTCTTAGCATACCTACCTTTTGCCCTTCCAACAAGAGCTAGGAATCCTGGAGGACTCCCAGTTCCTTCTGAGAAATGCAGTCCTACTGAGATATGGAGTGCACCAAGCAGAATATATTTTTCAGGTTTCAGCAGATTTCCAAAGTGTCTTATATGTTTTATTTGCACTGAATTAGTACCTGAGAAACACTGGGCCAATTCTATGTTGGTAACTATAGTAGAATATATGGAGTACAATATAAATGCTTATTACATAACGTTTGTGGTACAGAACTATAGAAAGAAATAATTTCACCACTTGCAATCACAGAAGATATATTTTGTACATTTCAGATTGCCTCTAAATCTTCAAATAAACCCTTACACATGCTGCAGTAAATCATACCTTTGAACGTAAGATAAAAACAATCTCTATCACATCAAAGAGATACATGCATCTCATCATATGGCAACCTTTTCCAGCCTGTCAAGATGTCTTGAACTAACAGTCCCCACAACACCCCCAAATCCCATCACATTTGAAAGCCACAAAACAGGGAAAGGTTCAGATCCTTTACCATAAAAATTGTAAACATACACATCTAACTAAATAATTTCCCCGCTCCCCAATTAAGCTCGCTCTCCCAAAAATGTCAGCAATGCAGAAAACCAAAACTCAAGTCTAATTAAAAACCTAGCACAGGAATATCGGCGAACAAACGAGAAATTAGATCACAAAAAGTAGACGGGTGGAATAATAACACAGTGATAAACAAGCCCAGCCCCAGCCCCAGAATCTGGGCGCGTGACTTTGAACCAGTCTCTTCAGCCCAGGGTTTCTTCTTTCTATATGGGGGAAAAGAAATGGGAGTTCTCTCAGGGCATCCCCCAGGTGGAAAGGACGGGATGTAAGTCTAAGAAGAAAGGCATCAACGAATGCCAGCAGTCTCTATTAAATGCAACGATTCTCCAAATAGGCGCCCAGGGATCGGCAAGGCAGAGGAACTCCTCTGTTAGGGACCAAGCCTGGGAGAAATTTTTATTTATTTTATTTATTTATTTAAATTCCATTTATATCCCGCCCTTTTAGCCTTCATTCTATGTATATGCCTGCTTATTAGGGCTTTCACACACACCCCAAGCGGCATTATTACAAAGTCAGCTTATTGCCCCCAACAATCTGGGTCCTCATTTTACCTACCTCGGAAGGATGGAAGGCTGAGTCAACCTTGAGCCTGGTGGGACGCGAACCTGCACTAATTGCAGACAGCTGGTGTTACTTAAGGAGGCATTAGCCCACTGCTCCACCAAGGCTCTTAAAAAAAATCTGCTGCTGGGACGGAGCAAAAGGGAGCGCGGGCGTGGAGAAGCCCGGGCAACCCAGTTTCCAACCACAGGCTCTACAACCCGCCCTCGGGGCGCAGCATCTTCGCCGCGTCCAGCCTAGCACTACGTAGAAATCCTTGTGTGTGTATTGTGTGTGTGTGTGTGTGTGTGTGTAGTACCACGTAGCCCGGCTCGTCCGCCCAGGCCGATCCCCGCGCGTCCTGCCATTCCTACCCCGAGGAGCCTTCCCCGCGCCCCCGGCCGGGCTGCAGACCTCCCGACCCCAGACGCGGGCGTCCACGAACCGGCCGGCTCCCGACGAAGGCGGCGCGCGGAGGAAGAAGAAGAAGAAGCGGGCGCCCCCCCTCGCCTCCCCCAGGGTAGGAGAAGCCCGCCAGCCCCCCCCCGCCCCTCGGCCCAACCCGGACGCGCATCCCCCGCGGGACACTCACACGGCCGGAAACGCCGTCAGGGCCGCGGGGGGGACTCGTTCGGGAAAAGCTCCCTTCCCCGCCGCCTCTTGCTTCACGGAATGAGGGAATAGACGCTTCGCCTGCCAACCAGCCGCCCTCCGCCTCCGCTGCTGCCTCGCCTCACCGGGGGCGGGACCAGCCTCCCTGCCCGGCTTAGAAGTCTAACGGGAGGCGGGGGAGGAGGAGGAGGGAGAAGCGCCACCCGGGAGGAAGAGCCACTCGCTTTGGGGAGGCTCGCCGGATCTCGCCGGCTTTGCCTTCCTTGCGGGTGGTACGAAGCAGCTCAACCTCCCGAAGGTTAAAAAAAAAAAAGCAAAGGGAGCCCTTCGCACGCCGTCTCGGATCTCGACGTAAACTCCGAGCTACCTTCCGAGAGCTCTTGGCGGGGAGTTGAAGCTCGCTTGATTTGGGGAGACTTCCGTTTCGAGATGACGAGCTCAAAAGCCCCGAGTAGTTTAGCAAACAAAACTGATGGTCATTTTGGGCTGCGGAACCTCACAGGATACTTAATGGCCTGAAGATACCTGCGATGTTAATCAAGTGAATCTCCTCAGAAAGTAGATATGGTTGGGTTCATACAGCACGCGCGCGCGCACACACACGCGTATATGTATACAAATACACAATGTATATATGTGTATTTGTATACATATACATATTTGTGTGTGTGTGTGTGTGTGTGTGTGTGTGTGTACCGCATGAAGCCAACCATATCTACTTTCTGAGGAGATTCACTTGATTAACATCGCAGATATCTTCAGGCCATTAAGTATCCTGTGCGGTTCTGCAGCCCATCCACCCATCCATCCATCTATCTATTTACCTACCTATCTACACCTAGTCCTTGACTTACAACAATTGAGTCCAAAATTTATGTTGCTAAGTGAGACAGTTGTTAAGTGAGTTTGGACCCTCAAAAAAAAAGGGAACACAAGATAAGACATCCTACTATTAAATACAGTACATTGTGTTGTTTAAGTGTTCCCTTTATTTTTTTGAGCAGTATATATATACATACACATACATACATATACACACACACACCACTAGATACACATATCACTACATATACACACACGTAGCCATGATAGAAATAAACCAGAATGAATACATATATCCCCATAAGTTAGGAATATATCATAAATAAATAAACACACTTCTGTATCAGACAAAGCTTTTGGTATGGCTTCAGACTGTACTTTATGTAAACAATTCAGCTGAGAAATAATTTAGAAACCACAAAATAATTGAGGTTAACATGTAATAAATGTGAGGCAGCACTCCATTCTTCACCCTTGAATTTGTTTACTCAGCCATGACCTTGGGAAATTGGAAAGCAAAACTAAGAGAATTATGTTTTTCGTATGCCTGTCTCCCACAAGCTCTGCCTGACCAGTTAGACGCCACTCTGGTTTTCTTCGATTAGGACTCTCAAAAAGTGCACTTTCTCTGCAGCAGCCCTGCCCTTTGGAATGAGGTCCCCTAAGATCCAGATTGCCCCCCGCTGCTCCCCTCTGCTATTGTTCAGAGCCTTCACCCAGACCTTTGGCGAGGGAGAGCCCCCCCTTCATCGTGTCTGCCATCTTTTTTCTTTTATTTATTGTGGCATACAGGTAATCTTCAACTTACAACCAGTCACTTAACAACTGTTTGAACTTATTACGAATCTGCAAAAGCTACTTCCAGTTCCAAAGTTATGGTGTGTCCTTCCTCCCACCCAGCCCGTATTTACATGATCGCATTTTGGAGACTCACCAACCAGTCTGCATTTGCATGGTTGTATGACTGCAATCCGCAACAATTTTTTTCCAGAAATCAGTTTTTTGCTTTCAGTTCCTGAGAAAATATGCCCTGTAGGAAACATTGGCTTTCATGTCATGACTCACTTTACAACCATCACAATTTATGGACATAATTGCCAGGCTCAATTATGGTTGTAAGTTGAGGACTACCCATACAAATTTAATAAATTATCATCATCATCATCGTAACCTTGAGCCAATTTTTATGTTATCCTATACAAAATACAGATTGTTTGAAAAGGAAAAAAAGGCTCATACATGCTTGCTTTAATCATTATTAGTTGATCTCCTGTTGCTAAAGTGGACATGACAAATAACAGGGGAAGGGACATAGATAATACTATAGTTCAATCATTTGTCATCAGGAGCCACTGAATTCAGGAGGAATTTGCTTTCAATCTAAATATTAGACAACAAGCTTAGTTTCTTATAGTTATTTATAATTGCAGTAGTTGGAAATTATTTCATCTCAGTTTAAACATCATAACGGTTTGTTTAATCACAACCAAAGGAAGGCTCAAGCACACAGCAGATTGTTACACTATTCTTACTTTTGGATGGGTCCGTTTCATTTCCTCACTGTTTGATATTACAGCACCTAAGTTTAATGCTGCACAGATTAATGACAACACTAAAACACTGATTGTACATATTTGTAGGAATTTAGATGATTCTTAGACTACAGTGGGAGATAATCATTAAGAATATATGCATACATGTGTGTTGTGTTTAAATTATATAACATTTGTAAAGTAAATAAATTCTCTCCCTACAGAGAAAGCCTGCCTTGTATTAATTTTCATGGATACAGGGTTGAATTATTGGGACCCTTAGTTGCTGAAAAAAATGAAAACTAGGTTTATTTTTTACCAGTTATATAATAAGTAAATATTTACCACATTTTGATTTCCCATTCTATTATACACACACACACACACCCCTCCCCCCAACCAATGTATAAGTATACTTCCTGGTAACCTTGTATACAAAGATTAAAACTCAGTTGCAAATGGAAGAAAAACAAAAATAAAAAAACAAATTTTGGTATATTATTTGGTTGAAATAGGCTGAATTTTCCAAATGTATTAAGACAACAGCATTGAAAAAGAAAGGATTACTTGCTTGAAGTTCCATGATTCGTAATGGGCATGAGTAAATATATTTATAAATGAGATAAAAAAATTAATTACAACATTTGCTATATTCAGGTAGGAAAAATCTAAATGAAACGGCATATAATTTTTCTTAAATAAATATACAGGTAGTCCTCAATTTACAAGTTCATTTAGTGACTGTTCAAAGTTACAACAGCACTGAAAAAAGTGACTAAAGATAGTTTTTCACTCTTACCTTTGCCACATTACAATGATCATATGATCAAAATTCAGACACTTGGCAACTGGTTTATATTTATGATGGTTGCTGTGTCCCAGGGTCACGTAATAAACTTTTGCAATCTTCTGACAAGCAAAGTCAATGGGGAAGCCAGATTCTTTTAACAGCCAGGTTACTAACTTAAAAACTGCAGTGATTCACTTAACAACTGTCGTAAGAAATGTCGTAAAATAGGGCAAAACTCACTTAACAAGTGAGTCACTGAACAACAGAAATTTTGGACTCAAATGTGGTCCTAAGCCGAAGACTACTTTATGATGAAATCAGCAGACCTTTTATATAACATTTAGAAAATATTTTGAACTTATATATTTCTAAAAAATTATCTGGCACTGATGGCATCATTAGTTGACCAACATGAGCCTTGTCTATATTCAGTTAGCAAGGCTTTATACACATCAATTCTAGGAAATGGAAGAAAACGAAAAGATTCTGGAAGGTTTTTTTTACTATTCCAGCTAGAAATACACATATATATCATAACACCTGCCCTCTGAAATGATGTCCCTACCCCCAAGATCTGCCATTTCTCCCATTGTCTGGCACTTCAGAAGGCCTTGAAGACCTGACTCTGGCTAGGATGGGTGCAGCTTCTTCTGAGGAGTGGAGGTTTGGGTTTTGTTTTGTCATTTTTGTTTTGTGGATTATCTTCTATTGCTACCTTGTTTTAAATGTTTATAGTTCTCTTGTGAACTACCTAGGGGCTGCTGCTATAAGAAATGTCTTAAAATAGTCTGAGTGTTCTCTGTATTTCTAATGTGTGGGTGTGCGTGTGCATGCATGCAGGTATGTTCCTTGGTTTATTCCAGTTCTTATGCAGTGCCTAAATATTTGTAAAGAATGCAATTAGTAAAATATATCTCATGTTCTTTCTCCCAAGGTTGCCAAAACATATGATTAAAAAGAAACAATTTTCTTTTCCTATAACTTTACCCTGTTGTATCTATCCTTAGGTGGTTATAAGTGAGGAAAAGGCTTGTTGAAACTGAAAGAAGAAAATGCAGAAGTTGGTTTGCTACTTAAATATTTTTTTTAAAAAAACATGTCAACAGACAATACCAACTCAGTGTAAATAAGCTGAAAAGAAGTATCAGTCTTTTATCTACTTAGACTCAAGCACTCACAGAGAAGGTGTTTGCGGCTGCAACATGGGACAAAGACCGACAGATCCAGAAAAATATTAAAACACAGTGATATTACATTGACCACATAGGTAAAATGACAAATTTCCCAGCTGCAACAGATAGCAGTGAAAGCTGGACCATTAAAAGGGATGACAGAATTAATATCTTTAAATTATGTTGAGAATGCTTCGGATCACAAAATAATAGTTTGAAGAGACCTTAGAGGTCTATTAGTGCTCAGGCAGGAGACCATATCATTTTAGACAGATAAAATAAGGCAGGACAGCTCCCTGTAAGCACTACACATGAGGATAAAATTTTTGATACTTGGACACACAGCGTACAGACGAGCCTCACTGGTGATGTCCTTGATGTCTGGAAGAAGTCAACCAACAAAAGTGAGCTCTCACAACCCACAATAAGGTAAATACCAGTTTACACTGAATCAAGAAAACAGTTATTGATAAAGTCTTGGCGAAATGATGCACTGGGAACACTGGCCTCCAGCTACATTTTTAACACTAGATGCAGATAAAGAGTTGAAAAGGTCTGAACCACAAGAAAGACGTATCGACCTACGGAATAGCTTGCCTTCAGGGGTTTATTTATTTATTTTATTTAATTGGATTTATATACCGCCCTTTCCCACAGGACTCAGGGCGGTTTACAGGGTATTTAAAACAAGAAATACAAAAGTTAAAAACATTTAAAAATAATTACAACAGTCCCTGAAAAAGTAAAAAAAAAACCAATTAAAATTAAAATTCTCATCCTGGGCCAGAGAGCTCAAAGAGCCAGGTCTTTGGTGGAATGAACAGAGGTCGGGGGCAGTCCTAAGATCCACGGGCAGCTGGTTCCAGAGGGCAGGCGCACCCACAGAGAAGGCCCTCCCCCTGGGTGTTACCCGCCGGCAATCTTTTACCGGCGGCACCCTGAGAAGACCCTCCTTGTGGGAGTGCACTGGACGAAGGGAGCTTGATGCCAGCAGCAGGTGTTCCCTCAGATATTGTGGGTGCTCCATTGCTGGAGGCTTTTAAGAAAAGATTGGACATCCATTTGTCTGAAATGGTACTATAGGGTCTCGTGCATGAGCAGAGGGTTGGACTAGAAGACCTGCGAGGTCCCTTCCAATTCTGATGATTCTTCTGCTAAGGCCAAGAAAGACCTTGTGATCTATCCCAAAACATGAACCAAAGGAAGGAAAATTGCAACATCGAAAGCCTCGGATCGCTTTCCACAATTTTCAGTATTATTGGGGTGGGTGGGCAGAATTCTTTTATTCCAACGCACGATTTCCTCTCTTATCTTTCCGGTAGCCGCGTTAAATTAGAAACCGGAAGTGAGGGCTGTGTCCGACGCTCACATATTTATCTCTATGGTACTTAACGAGCATTTCAAACTGATGGCTCGAAAACCAGAGACTCCTCTAAAACAAAACACAGGGAGGCCCTCTCCGCACTGGAGGCCCTTTACTTCCGGCTAGATCTCGCCTGTCGCGCGCAGCTCATTCGATTTCAGCCTTTCCCCCCGCCTCCTTGCCCGCCCACAACAGCCCTTAAATGACAGATGTGGAAGAAGGCGAGGGCATTGTCATGGCAACGCCCTAGAAGCAGTCGGAAGAGCCAATCAGATGGACGATTTAACGGAGGAAAGGAGATGACGACACGAGGAAGATCCACCGCGTACTGATTTCGCGCGGGAGATTTAGTCGGCTTTCTGGTGCTTATCCTACAGATTGCTGCTAGTCGGTGAGTAGTTTCTTAAGTGGATCCCCGCTCTTGTTTAGGTGTTGTCACACCAGTGGGATCCTACACGCGTTTTATTCGTTAGCTAGTTTGACTGAATTCTGGAGGGTTTTCTTTTATACAAGTGCGGCACCAAAACCCTGCGGTGGTCCATTTCTGCTTCGGGGTGGTCCCTGGTGCCCCCTGAACTTTTGGTGGTTTTCTTGCAGGCATTTCATTAGGCAACATTACACACTTGATGATGTTTGGTAATGAAACGTCTGCAAGAAAACCTCCGAGATCGGGGAGCACCAGGGCCAAACCCTGAGCTGCAAATTAATATTCTCCTCTGTCGGCTCTCTGCCTCTCTTCGGATGTGTGGGGACCATAATTCCAGAGAGAAGACCTCGTTCCGGCAGATATGAAAGGTGCTGACAACATGATTCCTCCTCCCTTTTAAACGAGGCAAGGAGTACTCAAAACAATGCTGGACTAAATGCATCTGCAGAATTTGTGCAGGTAGTCCTCGACTTACAACAGTTCATTTAGTGACTGTTCAAAGTTATAACTGAAGAAAAGTGACTTACAACCATTCTTCACATTTATGACCTTTGTAGCATCCCCATGATCATGTGTTTAAAATTGAGATGCTTGGCAACTGGTTCATATTGATGACCGTTGCTATGTCCCAAGGTCATGTAATCACTTTTTGACAAGCAAAATCCATGGAGAAGCCAGGTTCACTTAACAACCAGGTTACTAACTTAACTGCAATGATTCACTTAACAATTGTGGCAAGAAAGGTCATAAAATGGGGCAAAACTCACTTAACAGATGTGTCAACAGTAATTTTGGGCTGCATTGTCATAAATCGAGGACTACTTGTACTCTATTGGATGAGCTGAATTCATTCATTGTGGATAATTTATGGTTCAATATATTGTGTGGAATCACTTGATTGGATTAAGTAAGATACGTACTTTTGTATCTTGGTTTTTTTAATTACCCTGTAAACCGCCCTGAGTCCTTCGGGAAAGGGCGGTATATAAATGTAATAAAATAAAATAAATAAATAATAAGTGTGCAACTATAGATTGTTTATCCATGTCTTGGCATGTTTAGCAAATATTAGATAATATGGCAATAGCAAATCATATTTCTTTTAGCCATAAGTCTCTAGTCATTTAGGGTCAGATGTGGTTTACAGGATTCATTCTTGTTGCTTCTTTTAAACTGAGCATTAAATTGCTATCAGTAACTAAGGAATAAAAGGTTTTTGCTGTAACAGTATACCGCAGGAGGAGCATAGCCTCAATCCACTTTTATAAAAGTATTTGTGGAGAGGAGTTTAGCCTCCTCTAATCTATATTTTCCCTTTGGGGTCAGGAATGGATGTTGTTCATTTACTGTACAGTAAAGATGTCCTCAAGTTGAGTTCGATTCCTGGTGACTGCCTCATGCTATTTCCTTGTCAGTGTCTTGATTTTTACAAAATGTAAAGTTTGAATTGCTTTTAAAAGTATGTAGCTGTGGTTTGGGAGAAAATCATAACATCAAAACATGTAACCAAGCCTAGAAGCAATTCGATCCCAGAATAAAACTTGTATTGTGATATATGTAATGAATATTCTGAATCATGCTTATCTATTTCTGTCTTGATTGTTCATTCCATGTTTTATTAAAGTTTTGCAACATACTTTATAGGTTTATGTGGAAAAATGCAGTTTTCTTCATATGTCAAACGGGGAGTTTTGAAATTGGGGGATAAACAAGAGTCATATCCTCTTAGTGTCCAGTTCTATCTGCAGCCCCCTACTGAAAATATTTCTCTGATGGAGTTCGAAAGTTTTGCAGTAGATAGATTAAAATGTGAGTATATAGAGTATATAACACAAAATAGTTGTTTCATTATGTGTAGCTTTTCAGAATGATCCAAGTTCATATTTTGGTGGAATTGTATATATCTTCATCTTTTTTGAGAGTTAACCGAACTAATACATTTTTAATTCTGTTCAATATGATAGCATTCATAATATATGTGATTGGTATAATCTGGTTCTTAGTGCTAGAATATGTTGATTGCATGAAAATTAATATTTTCAGATACTGTATGTTTTTAATCTCTGCTCCACTGTCATATTTCAAGACTCTTGTGTGGTTATTGCAGTACTCAAAACAGTTGAGAACTTGGGTGTGAGTTATGTGAAAGGTGGTGACTCTTACCAAGAAAAGCTACAGTTGGAACTTCGGCACCTTAAATTTCCATATCATGTAAGTAGAAGTGAATAATATGTCATTGAAGCTTGGCACCCAGGATAAAAGAAAATACCATCTGAGGAGAGACCCAATTTAAATGGATCTTGGATGTAATGCAATTTTCACTTTTGAATTTGGCGCTTCCTCCTATACTTCCAAATGATTATTGTGTACCGGGTTCCAATTGATGGCCCTTGTAATAAACCCTGCAGTTAGCCCTTTTATTGTCCTTATAAATGACTGGCTTTTTATCTTTCCCTGTAGCAAAGTGTTAAGGTCAGTAAAATACAAAATTGTAGAAAACAAAAGGTAGATTAGGATTATTCTTTCCTTTTCTTTCATCCATTACATCCTACCCTCCTTGCCTGGTAGACTTCTGAACTACCCCAAATACTTTTCCAGGGAGTTCAGGTGATGACAAACAGGGCAATCTTTGTGTGTTGGGTCTACAGTGGGTGTAATTGGTCAAATTAGACAAAAGTATCTTGTAAACGTTTCCCCCCCCCCCAATTGCAATAAATAAAATACAACGTGAACTGTTTTGTACCTCGATTCTTTGAGGATGCAGGAGATTGAAAGTAGGAAAATAGGAAAAGAAAGTAGGAAAGAGGAAACCTAGTTATCTGAGCTTGCCTTCTGTTTACATGGTGATGTTACCACTCACTAATATATAGTATGCTATGCTGTTTGTGATGCAGGTTTTGTTTTACTGCTGTATTTCTTTCTAACTAGGCTTTGGCTGAAACTGATTATGATGCAAGAAGAAAAGACCATATTTCTCATTTTATACTGCGCCTTGCCTACTGCCAATCGTAAGTGCTATTTCTCTCTAGTTATTATAAGGTCCAGATGTTAACACCTATAGTGTATTATGATTTTCAGGTGTATTTGATATTGTACAGTATATATATTGGAGTTGTGGTTTCCAAAATGGCTAGAAAAATCTCTGTAAGTGAGTATGGCAGGAGGAAGAAAGTGTTTTATTTGCAGATATGATCAAAATACTCTATTGCATGGCCTGAATCCCAGCAATTATGGGTGGTTCACAAATTAAAAACACAGGAAAAAAAATACCAGTAAGACAAAGGAATGTGCGAAATTGGGCAGAAATGCCTACCTCAAAGCCTGGATGAAAAGCCAGGTCTTTTAAGATCATCCAATTTTTTAATTTCTTTTCTTTCCTTTTTTTTAAATAAAAAATGCCACCCATCTTCCCTAGAAGGTGACTTCTGGTGTCTTACAAGTTGTAAAACAAGTAAAAATAATTAAATCCTTGAAACTAAAATATTAAAAACTACTAAAACTGAAACTCAAAGAGGCCAGAGATGGACAGGACAGAGATGAGGTCTTCTTACCCAGCCAGCCAGCCAACTTCAGTGATAAGCGCCCCCTGGGGACCCAAGCCAACTGGCAAAGCCAAATTTTAATATCCTTCTGGAAGGCCAAAAGGAGGAGGCAGTTCTCACCTCTGGGGCTAGACTGTTCCACAGGGGTGAGACCATAGCCTTGGTGGAGCAGTGGGCTAATGCCTCCTTAAGTAACACCAGCTGCCTGCAATTAGTGCAGGTTCGCATCCCACCAGGCTCAAGGTTGATTCAGCCTTCCATCCTTCCGAGGGAGGTAAAATGAGGACCCAGATTGTTGGGGGCAATTAAGCTGACTTTGTAATAATGCCGCTTGGGGTGTGTGTGAAAGCCCTAATAAGCAGGCATATACATAGAATGAAGGCTACTGCTAAGCTTGTAAGCCGCCCTGAGTCTTTGGAGAAGGGCAGGATATAAATGGAATTAAAATAAAAAATAAAAAATAGTGGAAAACACTCTTCTTGACCCCACCCGCTTCAGTTCCTGAGAAGACGGCATCCGTAGCAGGCCTCTTCCACTGACACGAGTGGGGCGGGCTTGTCCCATTTGGGGAAAGGTGAATCCTCAGATAAAATGCCAGTAGGGTCAGAGCTACCCAGATCACAGGGGGAACCTCATTCTAGGGTCCTGACAGGTGGCATTGCTTGATCAAAGAAACCTGGAGTGTGCCGACCCTCTTGGACTGAATGGGCCCAGCAGAAGTTACAGATAGTAGGGTCTCAAATAATAAGGCCCTATGCTAGCTTTATTATTAACAGCCAGCATTTTGGCTGTAGATATGGTCTTCCTTAAATATAATACCTCTTAGGTTGATGCTATTATAATGCATGATTTCTGGAAAAAAATGGAAATCATTTATTGTTGTGAAGGGAAAGTGTTTTTTTTCTTTGTCAAAAGATCGATAAAAGTCTATAAATATTTAATTCTTCAGGAGATAATCCCACATGCTCTTTTAAGTACACATAGTCCTTGACTTATGTCTACCATTGAGCCCAAAATCTGTATTGTTAAGTAAGACAGTTAAGTGTTTTTTCTCCCATTTTATGACTTTTCTTGCCGCAGTTACTGAGTGAATCACTGCAGTTGTTAAATTAGTAACACGGTTGTTGAGTGACTTTGCTTGTCAGAAGGTTGCAGATGGTGATCACATGACCCCGGGACTATGCAGCCATCATAACTCTGAGCCATTTGCCAACTGTCCAAATTTTGATCATGTTACAGTGGGGATGCTGCAACAGTTGTAAGTGTGAAAAATGGTCAAAAGTCACTTTTCAGTGCTGTTGTAACTTTGGTCACTAAACAAATGGTTGTAAGTTGAGGACTACCTGTATATGCATGCACACTTCAGTGAGCATCTTAAACAAATTTCACAGACAAATAAACAAAATTTCAGGATTTCCCCCCCCCCCTCTCTGTGGAGAGCAATTGATGGAATCTGCATTTAAGCCTATATTGGGGAAAGCTATGGCTCAAAAATTATAGAGCTCAAATTGAGAAAAGAAGAAAGAAGTTATCAGAAGAATCCTGGCTTTTCCATCAGGCGTTTTGGCAACTATTTAAATAATCATCATGTTGCCTTTAGGATTTATTTGTAAGCTTCAGATGCTTACAATGAATGTTTAATTCTTCGAAATAACCTTTTTGTATCATGTGATGTTTTAATGTTAAGGTGGTACACAACAAGTTGAAAGAAACAGGCATAATTTTACAATACATGTGATAGTTATGGTGGTGAGAAAGCCAGAGCTGATTGTCTGCTAGAGATTTTAGTAGTTCAACAGTGCCACCATGAGGCAAAACCTATATTGACACATTTTTTTATTCAAAAATATTTGATATTGTAGTTTGATATCACAATTACTTGTTTTTAATTTTTTTGTCTATGAACAAAAGAGAACACTATTGCTGGCTATATATTTGGCGTATTCCATATCTAAGTTTAAACAAAATGCTGCTTTACTAAAATAAATGTTCTATGTGTTATTTCACACATTTTTATTGAATGTAAAAATATTACAATTGATTTTAAAAATAATTTGTTTAATGCGATGTAACCAGTGCTTTTTTTGTAAAAGAAAAAGGTGCTGGAACTCACACATGTCATACAACCCGCCTTGCCTACCCTCCAAGGTTCCATCCAAAAAAGGTGCCGGAACTCCGTTCTATGAGAAAAAAAGCCCTGGATGTAACTATATTAGTATTATATGAACTAACTACTTTAAAAAAGAAATCTTGAGTTATGAAGGCGGAGGAAAACTTATCTAGAAAAATAAAATGGAGACAGGAAAAATAGGAAAAAATGAAAACCTCTAAATTAAACATAGAAATTAATAAAGTAAAACACCTAAATATCTAAATTATATCTATTTCTGTATAGATAGAAATACATTTATATAGTGATACATCAATTTTACAGTTTATTTATATAGATAGTATAAATTGAGCCATAATATAATATATAAATGCTACTCTACATACATAAAGAATGTACATAATATTATTTACATACACAAATTAGAGATTACATAATTTTATTCAATTTCTCTATATTGTGATTTTATTTTAAACAAAAAAAACTAGATTATATAGAAGCATATGGTCCAGTCTTTCCCATCTGAAAGTACAGAGTTCATACAAAGGGTATTCTTTATAGACTGGGATATTGTACAACTGAAATTCTATGAGTACATAATAACAAGGGTCAATTGTCAATTGATTTGAGGCATATAATTTAATATTAATATTTCCTTCTCTAATTTTGAGAAGACACATATCTAATATTCCATAAAGCCTGAATACATTGTTTGGGTAATATAGGATATTTCAATTCTGTAATTCAAATTTTTTGTACGTTGTCCAAATTTATTTTTGATTTTTTTAAAATGGTAGTAGTAGATTGCCGTGTCCATATTAGTAGAAGATTTAATACCAAATGGTCTTTCAGAGAGTGCAAGGGCATCAGGGCCAAACAGTATAAATAAAACCTTTAACTCTGGTCAATTACCATTCTGCATTTCTAAATAAATTATGCTTTTGTACAATTTCTTGCATGGTTGAATAAAATAATTTTAAAATTATAAGCTGTATTCAAACTTGCTGTTGTCTGACAGAAGCCTCGTAATTGAAGTGCAATTGTACGTTGCAATTCTCATTGCTTTCAGTGAAATTTACTTTAAACACATTTTAATTATATTGAGTTGTTTAGGGGAAAGGCAATGATTTTTAATAATAATAGCCTCCTCAAAGTTTTAAACTGGAATTGGATTTATGAATGCTTAGAAACTTTTGGAAATTTAGTAGTGAAAAAACTTGATTGCAATACATTTTATTTATTAATCTTTAAGTGCTAGGATTAACACAGGGACCAAATAATGTGGTAAACATGGAAGGAAGTGCTTTTTCCATGTGCAGTATGAACTGAAATTCTATTGTAGCTTCCTATAATACAGATATTCAGATGGCTCTAAAAAGGAGGCAGAAAAAATAGTTTCACTCTTATAAGCAAAATGCTACTCATAGGAACTCAAGAATTTACAAATAACATTGAGGACTTATGAACTCTATTTTGTTCCAATTAGCTGTAAAAAGAGAAAGTTAAATGTGAATAAACTTTTTTTTCCATCACTGAAATTAAGTCTCTAGAGAAACTCTTTATTTACTGCATGTGTCTAAATCAACTGCTTTTCATTATGTGTTCATTGCTTTATTACAGGGAGGAGCTTAAGAGATGGTTTATCCAACAAGAAATAGACCTCTTCCGTTACAGATTTAATCAGCTATCTTATCCTTTAGTTGAAAGGTTTCTTCAGTATGCTAACTTGGAGTATGATATCGTAAGTACTGTATATTTGAATAACCCAATAATTGGTTTTAGTTTCAAAACTCTTACAAAAAGTATATATGGGGTGCAAAAATAATTGCTGGTATTGGTCTCCTCTTCATTTTGATCTGCTAGTTTTTTACTTTACTCAATTATGAATTTGCTGCATCACACATGCTACAGTTAGACTGTACATTCCTTTCAGCCCTAAAGGAACACAATGGAAAACCACTTCTGAAAAATACAGGTAGTCTTTGATTTACAATCGATCAAATTAATGATCAACCCCAAAAGGGGACTTATAAGCCAAATTTGAAGTTCTAATGGTTGGGTCCCCTCCTCAGTTACATGACCAAAATTTGGGTGCTCAGCCACTTGCCCACATTTATGGCCATTTTCATTGTCCTTATGGTCACATGACTGCATATTTCAATGGTTTTGCCCAAAACCAGTACTTTGAGCTTTCAGCAAAACGTCACCCATAGCGAAGCATTGATTTGCTTAATGATTTGCTTAATGATTGCTTGGTGTTTGCTTTATGGCCACTGCATTTGCTTAATGACCATTGCAAAAAAACTTAAAATCAGGCATGCAGGCAGGCAGACAGGCCCCATTATGGACATACATTGAGGTCTACTCCTATTCCCTAGAAAACTTCATGGACTTGTTCATGTCGTTGCCAGACTAAATTGAAGGCATTCTTCTCCCCCCCCCCCCCACCGCTCAAAAAAGTGCCATATATCTTATATTGGTTTTGCATACATTACTCAAAAACCTAGCAGGAATCTTCAAGAAATACAAAATATGTTTTGCTTCAAGCTTGAGACCCAAATAGCTCAAAATATTTCATTTCATTCATTCCAATTTAGCCACAATTTGATGGGCAAAACTCAAAACAGTCTGAACATTCCAATGCTACAAAATAGAGTGGCCAAAACTTGTTGCTCCATGTTTTGCACCCAAGATTACAACTCTAGTGGATGGAGTGGCAATTTTTTGTGACCTCTGTCTGCCAGCCAACCTGAAGAAAGATTGACAAAAGGAAGGGTTTTTAAAAAACTTTTTGAAGGCTTTGAAATATTCCAATAGGAAATAAATGATTTCAGGAAAGGATACGGTAATCTCATCAGTGCTTTTTCCATTAGTACTTCCTGGTCTTAACACTAAAATTTAACAATTACGTAAACAAATCTTACTCAAGAAGACCAGTGAGATTTCTTTAGTTGCTTTTTTAAAAAAATTAAAGTTTGCCCCCAACCTAATTTTCTGCTTTGTGTATGCAGATTGCAGGCAGCAGATTGAAAGACATATTTTGATATTTTTTTACAGCCTAGCTGCCAAGAAAAAGCCAATGCTTGACTTTTGCAGGAACAATTTATGGTACAAACTGAACAATATTGTCTTCATTTGCATCCTGCACCCGAATTTTATATAAAGCAAATATGCAATCATTCGTGTAGTTATCTCAAGCCCCCCACAAGCCGCATCCCAAATCTTTTACACCTTGAAATTCCAACAAAGAATGTAAGGGAAATAGCATACTTTTTTAAAAAAATACGACATGAACAACATTGGCTAGTTTCTAGACTGTGTGTGACTATACGCACACAAAACAGTATCACCAAACCTGCATGAAAGAACAATAACAGTATTTAATTTAAAGATAGCAAGAGCGAATTGAAAGCTATGGTAAAGCAAGTAGACTTAAATTATGAAATACAGGTAGTCCTTATGACCACAATTGACCCCAAAATTTATGTTGCTAAGTGAGAAATTTGTTAACTGAGGTTTGTCCCATTTTATGACTTTTCTTGCCACAGTTGTCAAGTGAATCACTGCAGTTATTAAATTAGTAACAATGTTGTTAGGGGAATCTGGCTTCCCCATTGACTTTGTTTGTCAGAAGGTCACAAAAGGTGATCCCATGACCTCGTGACACTGCAACTGTCGTAAATACGAACCAGTTGTCAAGCATACAAATGTAAATCGCATGACCACGGGGATGCTGCAATGGTTGTTAAGTGTGAAAAATGGTCCTACGTCATTTTTTCAGTTCCGTTGTAACTTCGAACTGTTGTTGTACGTCGAGGACTACCTGTATTGTGTATGTGAAGGGAAGCGATGTTGGAAGTCAATAAGCGTAATAATATAGGATGGAAGAAGTCATGCCTGCAAATAAATAGACTGCTTAGCAAGCAGTTCAGCACTCAGGACTTCAAGACAAATATGTAAGATGTCTCTGGCTGTTAATGTATTTATGAATAAATGTATAAGGGATGCTTACCGTGACATCAGAGAGACCTTGGTTTTGTATGATTTAAAGTAAAGGTAAAGGTTCCGCCGCACATGCGTGCTAGTCGTTTCCGACTCTAGGGGCCGGTGCTCATCTCCATTTCAAAGCCGAAGAGCCAGTGCTTGTCCGAGGACATCTCCATGGTCATGTGGCCGGCATGACTAGATGCCAAAGGCGCACGGAACGCTGTTACCTTCCCACCGTAGTGGTCCCTATTTTTCTACTTGCATTTTTACGTGCTTTCGAACTGCTAGGTTGGCAGAAGCTGGGATGAGTAACAGGCGCTCACTCTGTTACGCGGCAATCGGGATTTGACCCGCCAAACTGCCGACCTTCTGATCGACAAGCTCAGCGTCCTAACCCACTGACCACCGTATGATTTACTCTTGCATAAATATACCATGTTGTTGGCTGAGAACACAAACAACTTGCAGCAAATGTTAGATTAGGTTGCTCTGGTGTTTCTGAAGTTTAGCTTGGCTGACAAAGTTTTCATAGTAGAATGTAACTAAATGTCAAAATTTAATAAGATTTGTCTGGGAGCCTTTAGGTTTGTGTTTGTTTGTTTGTTTTTCCTAAGAAGAGGTCAAAACTGAGCTTGCCTTTGTTATATACTGTTTTTTTATTTTATTTTTATTTTAATTCCATTTATATCCCGCCCTTCTCCAAAGACTCAGGGCGGCTTACAAGCTTAGCAGTAGCCTTCATTCTATGTATATGCCTGCTTATTAGGGCTTTCGCCCCCCCCCCAAGCGGCATTATTACAAAGTCAGCTTATTGCCCCCAACAATCTGGGTCCTCATTTTACCTACCTCGGAAGGATGGAAGGCTGAGTCAACCTTGAGCCTGGTGGGATGCGAACCTGCACTAATTGCAGGCAGCTGGTGTAACTTAAGGAGGCATTAGCCCACTGAAGAAAAGCATCTTTACAGCTATCCCAATATATTTACAAAACTGAAATTTTAAAAGGTATATAGACTAACTGTAAAACCTTTACAAAATCTACCAGGCATTTTTAGAAGAGGAACTGTTCTTGGGAGCCACTCTATGTGAACAAATGTTTTCATTTAAAATGATGGAGCTTTCCAAAGGACAACGTGGAAAAGTGGTGTGTTTTTAACATGCAATATTAAAAAGCATTACTATATCTGTTGTTGAAAGTAACTACAAGATTTTTATGGCTACCCCAAGCAGGTATTCAACAATTGCTTTTGCACTTTTTTTTTTAAAGGAGGAAAAATAATGCCTAATATTTTGAATATGAAGTTTATCTTTTTGTGAGAAAATGCTGGGTTCGGTCATTCTAATGTGGTTTGTTTGATTTTTGCTTAGTGAGATGTATGGACTCAGCCACTATGGTTTATAACAATGGTTTCTCTTTTAGCATTGTGAGTTAACCAGGTCTTTGTTAGACCATTATGTATCTTTTTTAACATTGTTGTGGTTAAATTGGGGTGGAGTCTTAGATCCTGTTGCCAAGCAATACGGTTGTTAAGGGAATTTTACCCCATTCAATGACCTTTATTGCCACAGTTGTTAAATGAATCACTGCACTTGTTAAATGAGTGGCATGATTGTTAAGTGATTCTGGCTTCCCCATCGACTTTGCTGGTCAGAAGTTCAGAAAAGGTGACCACATGATCCCGGGACACTGCAACCGCCATAAATATGAACCAGTTGCCAGGCATCTGAATTTTGTTCACTTCACCATAGGGATGCTGCCAACAGTTGTAAATATAAAAAATGGTTGTGTGTGTGTATGTGTGTGTGTGTGAGAGAGACAGAGACAGAGAGAGAGAGAGAGAGAGAATAATTCAAATTATCCTGTATTTAATTACAGGAAAGAAACAAGTTCTTTTTAAAAGATTAACTTAAATTGAACAATTTTTAAAAATACCCACCCCATGTTTGCAGCAAATTAAAGGATAAGGTGCAATATAAGGAAAAATGAAACTGAATTGTGTAATATTGTTATTAATCTCTACTGAACTGTGTTTGGTCTTTTTCTTCAAACTGGCTCTTCTTTAAACTGTACTGGTATCTTAGTTTTTCAGATTTGTACATGAATTTTTCAGTACACACACACATATAGCGTTCAGTACACATTCAGATGCTGTTCAGAGTACCTTAGTTGTATCGAAGGAAGAAGACAATGTCCTGGATAGTCAGCTGGAGGAGCTAATGCTCTGCGTTTCTGTTACTGACATACTAGATAAGGAAGGAGGAAGAATAAACAGGATGGGGGTGGGAGATGCTAAAGTGAGTGAAATTTGATTTTTCTCCAGGGAGCTCCTCTTTGATTTTGCTGCTGTCAGTTTTTAAAAAAATCTTTTTGGAGAGTTTGGTTAGGCAATGTAAATGGCATTTCTCCAGTTTATCAATGAATCGCTCTGGCCTCTTTCACTTAATTTTATATCTATTTTAATTGACAAATAGTAGAGCAGTGTACATGAATGCTGGTACTTCAGTTTCTCAATAGGTTGATAATTTTGAACGTTCTTTGCAAGTTCCAGCCTGATAAGGGTTTTTTTTTTGACCACAGTTAATTTAAAGCCTTGAAGTGCTTGATATCTATTTTGCTTTGGACTTTTGCAATATAGTTTCCTAACCATGTGAAATCAATCAACATCAATGGTGGGATTCAGCCAGTTCGCACCACTTGGGCAGAACCGGTAGCTAATTTTTTGTTGCCCAGGCCCAGAATGGACTTCCGGAAGCAGCATCCACACAGGGAACTGGTTGTTCACATATTTAAATCCCACCACTGATCAACATTGCATTGCTCATTTTGGATTCAGGTGATTATCATCTGCAAATAATTAGACAATTGAAGGCTGGATCAGGTTCAGCACATCTAATCCATCCATATTCCCCTAGTGAGAAATTCCCAAACAGCATATTAAAGAAATAACAACAGTAAAAGGCAGCTGCTAATAGTTACTGTTCCATCAATAATGCAAAAATTAGCCTAGAAAACCTTTGGGAAACTGCCCAACCAAAAATGTTTTAGTTAGTTCAAGACTCTGAAGAGCAGTTTCTTTGTTGAAGAAAAAACTTTTCCATGAGGGTCCAATTCGTTTGATTTCCTTTATTATTTCAGTTTTGTTTCCGGTGGTATCTGACTGGCTCGTTTCTAGTTTATTTATTTAAAAAATAATACAAGCCATAGCTTATTGCACGGGCGTCAAACTCGCAGCGTCACGTGACCTGTCGTGACGTATCGCGACTTTTTTTGCATTGACGGAGCTGGTGTGGGCGTGGCCTCCGTACGATGCCACCGGCCCATGGGCCGGCAGTTTGACACCCCTGCTTAATGTGTTATATTAATGCACCTGTTATCACTGAACAATCAATCACACTTCCTCCCTATATATTTCATTAGAGCAGGTTTTCAAAGTCAGAAATACTCAACTATATTTAAGCATTCTTGGATTGGGAGGCTCTACTCTTAGTCAGGGACGCGGTGGCTCAGTGGGTTAGGACGCTGAGCTTGTCGATCAGAAGGTCGGCAGTTTGGCGGGTCGAATCCCGAGTGCTGCATAACAGAGTGAGCGCCTGTTACTTGTCCCAGCTTCTGCCAACCTAGCAGTTCGAAAGCACGTAAAAAATGCAAGTAGAAAAATAGGGACCACTACGGTGGGAAGGTAACAGCATTCCGTGCGCCTTTGGTGTCTAGTCATGCCGGCCACATGACCACGGAGACGTCCTCGGACAAGCGCTGGCTCTTCGGCTTTGAAACAGAGATGAGCACCGGCCCCTAGAGTTGGAAACGACTAGCACGCATGTGCGGGGGAACCTTTACCTTTACCTTTTTACTCTTAGTCACCCAAATCCTGGTCACTTCCAGAATGGATTACTGTAACATGCTGTACGTGGGGCTGCCCTGAAGAGCACCTGGAAGCTGCAGCTGATACAAAATGCAGTCGTGCAGACTGTTACGTTGTGCACTTCTTGATCAGTGCATATGATACCTCTGCTCCACGAGCTGCATTGATTGCCAGTTTGCTTCTAGATTAAATTCAAGATGCTGGCAATGACCTATAAAGCCCTACATAGCATGAAGCCAAGTTGAGGGACTTTCTTTCCCTGGTTGCATCTACTTGTCTCATCACAGCCAGCAGGAGACGTGTTTTATGGGTTCCATCTACCAAGGAATGTCCACCTGATAGGACACAGGAGAAGAACATTTTCTGCACTCAACAACCATCCTGAGATTAAACTGACTTTGGCCTACTGGTTCTTAAGACATGGTTTTGTCATTGGGCCTGGGGATCCAAAGGTGGTTTGGAGCTGTTAGCTGGTTCTATTGTTAGTTATTGTATGGATGATATTTCCTTTCAAATTAAATTTTAACTATTTTCATTGGTTTTCAATGGTTTTCATTTTAGTTGTTTATTTGGGACTATTTATTGTTTACAGTTTGTAAGGATACGTGTGCCCAGATCACGTATGTGTGAGATGAGTGGCTAAATAAATAGTGTGTGGTATTTCAGAAATTAACTTCTGAATCTTCTTAAACACTATTATCTCTGGGTCTATTGTGATTCTAAGTAAGGGTTATTAGATTAATTATAGATCATTGTATTTTTTATTTCTCATCAGGGATGTGTAGTTGCCTGAGGGCTTCACCGTTATGGATGCATCTCATTTTGGCCCAGCTTCTCAACAATTAAGTCTATAAGGACTTGAATTGTGTACTCTAATCTGCTACAGTCATACATAGGCAATTTGGTGCCTAGTCTTTTTTTGGCGGTCTTCCATTTAACTAAACTTACCAAATGTAATCACTGCCCGTCTCCTGTCCTTTTGGAACATTTCCTCCATGAATGTTGTTTAGTCTGCTGTCGATTTTGAATGAGGGGAAGACAGATGCCAATTAAAAGCAAGAGCAGTGCTGAAAAATAATGGTATCAGCTGTCCATTAACTAAGCTCAGCAGGGGTAATCACTGTACATCAAGCCCCAGAACTGGCACAGTGAATAGAGAATAGAAAAAGTATTCTCTTTTTGAGACCTTGTGTCCGCGGGAGGCCACCGTTCCCCAGATAGTCGGGTGTGAGTCTCTCTTTCTGAGATGCGGCCCTGGTGCGCAGTTGGGCTTGCTGCTGGTGTACCTTTCGCCTAGTTACGCAGCAGCAGCCCTGCCTGAGCTGCTCGATGTCCTCTCTGGGCTGGTGATTGAGTTCCCGAAACTTATAGTTTTGGGGGACTTCAATCTACCATCGCTGGGAGGATCATCTGAGTTGGCTCGGGAGTTCATGGCTTCCATGACGGCCATGGACCTGACGCAAGTAATTTTGGGACCGACTCATGAGGGAGGCCACACCCTTGACTTAGTTTTCTTATCTGGACGGTGGTTAGATGATCTTGGTGGGGGCTCTCCAATTATTATGCCCCTGTCATGGACCGATCATCATCTCCTGCGGCTGGTCTTCCGTTTTGCCACCCCCCGCCGTGGGTGTATGGAACCAATTAAATGGTACCGCCCCAGACGCTTAATGGATCCCCAGAGGTTCCAGGCGGCGCTGGGGTCCCCACCTGCCTCCCTTGCTCACAGCTCGGCAGATGCCTTAGTGGAAGCCTGGGAAAGGACGGCCACTGAGGCTCTTGACCGAGTTGTACCCCTGCGGCCCCTGACCCGGTGCAGATCCCGTCGAGCTCCATGGTTCTCTGCGGAGCTCCGGGAGATGAAGCGTCGGAGACGGGGCCTAGAGAGCGGTTGGAGATCCAGCCGATCCGAATCCGACCGATTGCGACTAAGAGCCCACATTAGGTCTTATCTCGCTGCGATAAGGGAGGCGAGGTCTAACCACTTCGCCACCCTTATCGCGTCCGCAGATAATCGCCCGGCCGCCCTGTTTAGGGTGACTTGCTCCCTCCTAAATCAGGAGGTGAGGGAGGATCCCTTGCAGGGTCGTGCCGAGGAGTTTAACCAACATCTGTCGGACAAAATCGCTCGGATTCGGACCGGTCTGGACTCTGACTGGGCAGAGTCTGGCGATCAGGACACGGGCGGTCTTGTCGATACCACCTGGGATGAGTTTGATTCTGTGACTCCGGAGGAAGTGGACAGGATCATGGGGAGGCTGAGCACCACCACATGTTTATTGGACCCGTGCCCTTCCTGGCTGGTTTATGCAGCCCGGGAGAGGACACGCAGCTGGTTCCAGGCAGTTATATCGGCTTCTTTGAACGAGGGTAGCTTCCCCGCCGTCTTGAAAGAGGCGGTGGTGAGGCCCCTCCTCAAGAAGCCTGCCTTGGACCCAGCTGTATTGAATAACTTCCGTCCTGTCTCCAACCTTCGCTTTCTTGCGAAGGTTGTTGAGAGTGTGGTGGCACATCAGCTCCCTCTGGTCCTGGATGAAGCGGATTATCTAGACCCGTACCAATTGGGTTTCAGGCCCGGGCACAGCACGGAGACGGCATTGGTCGCGCTGGTGAATGATCTCTGGAGGGCTCGGGACAGGGGACATTCCTCTGTTCTAGTCCTATTAGACCTCTCAGCGGCTTTCGATACCATCGACCATGGTATCTTGCTGCGGCGTCTCAGGGGATTGGGAGTGGGAGGCACGGTCTTACAGTGGTTCTCCTCCTATCTCCAGGGACGTTCGCAGTCGGTGTTGGCAGGAGGGCAGAGGTCGACTGCGAGGTCTCTCGTTTGTGGAGTTCCTCAGGGGTCGGTCCTCTCGCCTCTCCTGTTCAACATCTACATGAAACCGCTGGGTGAGATCATTCGTGGTTTTGGAGTTGGGTATCATCAGTATGCTGATGTTACCCACCTTTTCCTTTCGACCCCAAACCACCCCAGTGATGCCCGCAACGTGATGTCCCGTTGCCTGGAGGCGGTTCGGGTCTGGATGGGGAGGAACAGACTTCAACTCAACCCCGACAAGACTGAGTGGCTTTGCATACCTTCATCCCGGGTTTATTCGGACATTCCACCTCTTGCTATCGGGGGTGAATTATTACCCCCCATAGATAGGGCTCACAACTTGGGAGTCCTCCTAGATTCACGGCTCACCTTGGAAGACCATATAGGAGCTGTGACTAGGGGGGCTTTCGCCCAGGTTCGCCTGGTGCGCCAGTTGCGGCCCTATCTAAGCCGGGATGATTTATGCACGGTCACTCATGCGCTCGTGGCCTCTCGTCTGGACTACTGCAACGCTCTCTACATGGGGCTGCCCTTGAGGACCACCCGGAAGCTCCAACTGGTACAGAATGCAGCCGCGAGAGTTGTGTTGGGAGTCTCCCGATACTCCCACGTTACACCTTTGCTCCGTGAGCTGCATTGGTTACCAGTTGCCTTCCGGGTGAGATTCAAGGTACTAGTAATGGTGTTCAAAGCCCTCCATGGCAGGGGGCCGGAGTACCTCAGGGAACATCTGCTGCCGGCATCAAGCTCCCTGCGCCCTGTGCGTTCCCACAGAGAGGGCCTCCTCAGGGTGCCACCGATCAGAGAATGTCGATTGGTGGCCCCCAGGGGGAGAGCCTTCTCTGTGGGCGCTCCGGAGCTGTGGAATCAGTTACCGGTAGAGCTCCGGATGGCGCCCGATCTTCGCTCCTTTCGTCGCGATCTCAAGACGTTTTTGTTTGTACAAGCCGGCCTAGCCTGATGGGGATTGGTGGGGTTTTTTATTTTTTGTATTCTTAATTTTATCTTTGGGGTTTTATAATTGTATATCAATTGTTTTAAAATTGGGCAATCATTTAATTTCTTTTTAATATTTGTATTTTGTATTTTACTCTTGCCCTGTGAACCGCCCTGAGTCCTCAGGGAGAAGGGCGGTATAGAAATATTATTAAATTAAATTAAATTATTCTAATTCTGGGTAGCTTAAGCAATATTGGAAGTTCTGGATTTTGAATACCTCCAACAGTTCTGCCGGATGAAGATTTTTTTAAAAATGCTACATTAATGTTTTTGTGGCTTCCTTAAATCAGTTGATTTTGTCTGTAATCCTATGTATCATACTGATAGAAAGCCTCTTTGAATTTTGGGAGCATTTTTTGAGCAGATCTATAAAGGATTTTGCTTTAAAGTTGCAGGCCTACAGAAATTGAAATTTGGTTAGATGATGAATTACGAGCTTCATTTCAAGATACCATAAAATGTTTATAGATTAAGTCTGAATTTTGTAGGAAGATAGGAAGGAAGGGAGAGGAAAAGGATGGAAGGAAGGAGAGGGAAAGGGATGGTAGGAGGGATGAAGAAAGAAAGTTGGAGGGAAGGAAGGAAGGTTTCTGATGCTCCTGCCAACCTCCCACAGGGAAATTCAATAGGGATGGTGGCAGGAATTATTCCCTCTCCCATTGCTTTTTTACCTACCAATGGTCATTTGGTTTCTCTGTTCAGGTAAAGAAATATCTCTGAAATGATGACCTAGTCTAAAGTTCCAAGGTAGGCAGCCCAGTAAACGCTTGTTTATGTCCAGTTGTTTAAGCCTATGGAATAAAACCATATTCCCCTGTCTTCCTAAAAATGAATGAACTATCTGGATCTTTGTAGGCAAGCTATTCCATAATGATGGACAGTCACCTGACTCTGGGCTTTCATCTGCTCATTTTCTGTTGGAAGGACCAAAGTCATCCCTTTTGACACTGAACAGAGGAGAAGTTTATTTTATTTTGAGAAAATGGGGAGAAAGAGCAAGCCATGTATGTTAACATTAGAACTTGGAGTTGTACCCAGAAACACATCAGCAACCAATGCAGTACTTGCAATGAGGACCCAGATTGTTGGGGGCAATTAAGCTGACTTTGTAATAATGCCGCTTGGGGGTGTGTGTGAAAGCCCTAATAAGCAGGCATATACATAGAATGAAGGCTACTGCTAAGCTTGTAAGCCGCCCTGAGTCTTCGGAGAAGGGCGGGATATAAATGGAATTAAAATAAATAATAATAAAACTTGGTTGCATCGCATGAGAATAGTACATCTTCCTTCCCCTGTCCTTACCACTTTCTAAAGAGGGACGATCTAGAGCATCCTGTCATACAGCATTACAGTCTGGTTTGGCAGCATCGCTGCTTCAGACAGGAAGGCGGTGCAGAGAGTGGTGAGGATGGCAGAAAAGATTATTGGCAGTTCCCTCCCCTCCATCCAGGACATAGCACAGAAGCGTTGCTTGAGCAGGGTCTGTAAGATTGTCTGGGACTCTACTCATCCTCTTCACGACCTGTTTTCCTTGTTACCTTCTGGGAGGTATGTGTCCCTATTCAAACCCACATGTTTTCAGTGAGAAAACTACCTTCCCGTTGCTCAGATTAAGTTTTAGATTTGTCTTTTGTCTTATCCAGTTATCTCAGAGTCTAAAAATTGTTGTGAAGATTGTCACTTCAGCTCAACCTGGAATGAGATATATAGACCCCATCATCCCAAAGTGATGGATGACTTCTTCCAATGGTTTCATATACTATAGATAATAAATAACATAGGACTACTGGATCTAATCCAAGCTTTGTAGCATTCCACCATTCGTCACCCATCACTAAGCCACCCAGAGTTACCCTGTGATAAAATGGGCGGCCAATAAATTTAATAAATAAATAAAGTGGAATAATTTACTTATCTTGCAGCTGGCAGTGCCAAATTTGAAGAGGTTCAGGAGGTTGAATGAATCCCAGGTGGCCTTGCAAGACCCATAGTGCCAGCTATGATTTACATCTAGATTTTAAATCAGCTCTCAGTTACGGGATCCTTCTGGACTCAGGTCTTGCTGGAAGAACAGGTGGAAGTAATGGTCAAGAGAGACGTTGCTCAGATCTCATTGGTGTGCCAGTTTTGGTTTTATCTTGAATGGGACACACTGAAGATGTGCAAACTATCACTTGGTGTTTGAATTACAGGTAGTCCTCAACTGTTTTTCACACTTACAACTGTTGCAGCATCCCAATGGTCATGTGATCAAAATTCAGACACTTGGCCACTGGCAAGCATTCCTGAGTACTGCAGTGTCTCAGGGTCATACGATCTCCTACTGCAGACATGTCAAACTCGTGACGTCGCGCAACATCTCAGAGCTTTTTCTCCATTGACGGCAATGGGGTGGGCACGGTTTCCTGGTGATGCGTCTAGCCCGCGGGCCGGCAGTTTAACACCCCTGTCCTACTGCAACCTTCTGACAAGCAGAGTCAGTGGGAAAGCCAGATTCACTTAATAACTGTGTTAGTAACTTAACAATTGCAGTGATTCACTGAACTGTAGCAAGAAAGGCCATAAAATGGGGCAAAACTCATTTAACTGTTGTTTAGCAATGTAAATTTTGGGCTCAGTTGTGTTGTAAGTCCAGGACTACCTGTACTGACCATGACTTCCGACTACTACTAGTTCTGCTGTATGACTTCTGATTTTTCTACTGGTTCTACTGTATGTATGACCTCGTACTGCTATTTTCACTATGTGGGACTGCTTTGAAGACCATCCAGAAACTTCAGTCTACTGGCTAATCACAGTATTGTTATATAGAACCATTGTTATTGGAGTTTATGGGTTAGTTGCAATTGAAACTGCTGGCTATTGCTTATAAAAGCTCTGTATTGCTTGGGGTTTACGTATCATGGAGACAGTTGCAAATTCTGCCTGTGTAACTTGGATAAAAATAAAGATTGCCTCTTGAAGTCCCTTTCCTGTCAGGAGGTCCAACAAAGGGTGCACAAAGGCAGGCATTCTGAGTGTTAGTTCTCTTCCTTTGGAACAACTTATGTCTGAGGCAAGAACGGCATTGTTAAGACCTGGAGGTTAAACAGACTGGAGTAAAATCCATGCCAAATGTGAAGATGCTACTTGACGTTGTTGCGAGATGTGATCTTGAATTTTCCATTTTATTATTCTTGCTGTTATATTGTGGGAGGGTGGGGTTTTTTGGTACATTGCCTATAGTCTTTGGATCGAGATGTGTCATAAATCTTAGCAAGAAATTAATTAATTAATTAATTAATTAATTAATTAATTAGCCCAGTGACAGAATCATAGTGTTGGAAAGACCAGACGTAAGAAGACAGGAAGCAGAAGGCACATGGCTTTATTTTCTATACAAATCTTGTTTAATAACCAAGCGATTTAGATAGAATATCTATTGCTTCCAGGGAATGTGTCACTGCCTTGCTTTATTAAAGCACAGTTCTTGTTTTTCCATTAGATGTTATTGTTCAAGTGTATCTGCTGTTCCAACTGTTGGTATCTACACCACCGTGCCGCCGGCGTGTCCCTATATTTATTTCTCATTCCTACAAAAAGAAGATAGAAGAAGCAGTTACCTTGCCAGTCACCTCAAATGCTCGAAGCCAAAGTCTTGGCCTTTATTTAGTTTTTCACACTTCAGTTTACATGCTGTGCCCCAGAGATGCAATAATGAGGGAAACTGGTAGGTTTCTGCAAGCCAGGCCTTCAATGGGAAGTATGTCCTGCAGTCCGTGAAAGGTGGAATAGGGAGACACGGCTGGGAATTGCTAATTACGACTATATACAGCATCAGTAAGCAAGCAAATTGTTGGCAATGGCATGGAAGACCAGGCAGGTGCTAGAAATGTCAGTGCTGGACCTTGGTTAATCAAAGCAAAAGTGGATAAGAAACATCAGTGGGACAGTGAAGAGCAATAGATGCCCCAAGGTTGGGGAACTGCAGTTGAGAAAAATAGGAAAGAGGAATGGATAGTATGGCAGGAAAGAGGGAACCATGGATGGGAAAACCAGAGATAGTGGCAGGCCAGGGTTTTTCTTGTGGCTGATGAAAATTGCACGTTGGCTTGATGGGGTGGAAGGGAAAGAAAAAAAAATGAATAGAGAAGCTAGAGAAGAAAGCAAAATCATTGAAAAGAATACCTTCCCTTTTCCACCTGTCAAAGCATAGTGCCAGCAAAGTTGCTTTGTTCCTAATTCTGCGTTGCTGCTATTCCAACATGTAGCAGTGGTGATTTTCTACACATTTTGCATGCAGTACTTGTGCTTAAGTTTGTTTTATTATCTTGGTTCTACAATGTTCAGTGATATCTACGTTGTCCATGGAGAAGTTTAATGAAGTGGGCTCTGAGAATATTGTCTTTGACTGGGCTTGTGATGGGCATATGGTGTAGTTTTGACAGTTTTGGTAAAAGCAAAATGTGTTTGAAGCCTAACTGGACAGCTGCCTTTTCTTACCGCCATAAACATAATGGAAGCAACTTAGGGTGAAAAACACCAAGCTCATTAAGAGTTTCAATTTCTTAATTTTCTCGGTTTGATGAGAAACAGATGCTGATTTTCAAGAGATATCTAAATAGATTCTCCCCAGAGTGCTTTTATAGTTGAAGTTGTAAATTGTAAAAATAGTTCAGAATGAACCAGAACTTAACTATGCTCATTCTGTCTTAAATGCAAAGACTTAGCGTTTTACAGATCTAAATTTTTTAAAAATATTTTTTTTTAAATAATTTGAATAGGCTACTTGATAGAATGGGTTTCATAATGTAAGGTTCACCTGGCACAAATGCATGTGGTATGCTGACCTTCGGGGAAGAAATGGCAGATGGATAATGGTTCAGTGCGAAGTGGAGCTGACAAGCGTGACAGAATAAAGAGCTGGTGAATAGTCCTGCTCGTTGATAATTTCTTCCTGGACAGAGAAAGGACTTGAGATTATCCACAAGTGCTCCAGACAGTTGCTCCTTGTGAGGAGATTGCAAGACAGTAGACTCTCATGGGTTTACAGCTCTCAGATAAGATAAGATAACCTTTATTGTCATTTTTTTTACTGTGGACACAACGGCACACATCAGAAATGAAATTTAGTTGCCCGCTCTCAAAGTGAAACACATACATGATACACACCTAAACATACTATAGTCAACATATGTATAGACCCACACCCCTACATATACATAACAAATAAATATTAAATACTGTCCATCTTGAATATATAACGGAAGGAGGAAGCCTGAGAGTTCACAAGGTTAATGCTGTATGGAATGAAACGATGGCGGAATCTGGATGTTCTGCTGCGGATACCATGAAGCCTCCTCCCAGTAGGTAACAAGGAAAGCAGGTTAGGAGATGAGAGAATAGCCATCTCCCTCAACCAGCAGTTGTATCTTTGAAAGGTCACTAACTTTGCATATTTCCTTTTCTGGTCACTTTCAGAAATTGGTTGTTATTTATTTATTTATGAAAAATTTATATGGCCACCCAACTGATATACAAGTCACACCATACAGCGCCCCCTCTCCCCCCCCCCTCCCAGGGTAGCAACAACACAATTTAATCAGCCCCTTGATCAGTTCTATTTCCATTTGTGGTCCCCAGGTCCATTGACAAAACTACATCTTCGGGGCCTTTTAGGAAAGGTAGCAACCAATTGTACCTTTGATGGAATGATATTCCATAGAGAAGAGGCCACCACCAGGAAGGTCTTTTTTGTGGTCCCGTAATAAATTAAACCTAATAAATGTCAACTGCTTTTTAGCTATTAGCACTAGGTGAGTCTCCTTCCATCCTTAGTGAAAGAAGTTTTAAATACATGTTTAAGGACTAAAAACAACAGCAAAACAAATTCACAGTACACTCAGAGGAATAATAAAGCAGGAAGGATTGACCTGTATGAAGCGTTTAAGTATAAATGCAACAATTTCTGCCGACCTCTGTTTACAGTTGGTTCTAAATGAAGCTGAAGACATTGGCATAGAAATCTGTAGCACCTTCAGCTTATTTGTATATTACGCCAAATATCTACTGCTGTTCTTAATGAAATGCTCAGTGAATTGCTGTCTGAATAAAATAAAATCTTTTGTTTATTTTATGTTCACAATGCTAACATACAGAATCCTGGAAAATCAGACTCATACAAAGAATAACATAGCTTTAATAATGCAGAGCTCATTTTAATTTTGCTGTGGAAAGGCACAAATCCTCTTTTCCCTTGCAGTTCAATATCTTGTACATGTTTTGAGCTATGTGCTGTAGTATTAGTGGATTGGAAGGTAGCACTCATATTAATCACTTTGGAACTCAAAAATTTGCTTCACTGTAACAAAACTGGAGAATATGAGAATTTCGTTGCTGAATGCATGGTTAATATGTGCATATGTGAATGCCAGTTGTTAGAACTGACATTCTGTTTTCTAATCTGATACCACTTGGGATTTTCTAAATCATTGCACTTAACCTTTCATCAGATTTCCTGGATGAGCTGGAGCAGTGAGAGAGCCATCTCTTCAGTAACTGAGCAATTCGAAAATTAGACATTGTAAATGTTGAGAAAAGTTTATTAAAACATTGTGTTCTCACTTTATAAACTTCTGCCTTTGTGTGCGGTTTACACTATTACAGAACATGTACTTCTACACGTGTTCTTATGATTATGTACAGTTTGATGGGATGAATTTTACGGTTCGGATCTTCATTCTGAAGCTTTACACCATTTATTATACCTCATCCTGATGTTTGCCGAAGTTGTGATGAGTTGAATATTTGATGGCTTTAAAATACTCTACAGCCAAAGAAATAACGACTGCAACATTTCTATGTATGGAAAAGTCTGTACATAACTCTGGTTTCGGGGTAGTCAATACTTAGACTGAAATATGATTATTTTAGATGTTTTGGTTCATATAGAGAGTGAAATTGGGTTATTTGTTCTGAATGTGACCAAAATGTTTTGAGCAGAAATGCCATGTTGGGAGCTTCTTCCTTACTGCTGAGACCATTGTGAGAAGAAATGGTTGCACAGGCCAGTGGTAGCAGTGGTTGATGGGAGGGAGGGAAAGAAATGAGAATGCTGTGAAGATGGGGTGACACCCAGGACATGGGAAGGTGGAAGGGACACAGAGAGTGACACATTTCATCGTTCTGCTTGATCCAAATGATCATCCTGGGGTGCCCTCAGATTTTGTTTTGGCCCAATTGTGGTCAGAATGAAGATTCAGCGGAATTGCTGGGATACAATGACTTTTTTTGGTTTTGAAACTGTATTTTACATGCACCCCCATAATTGCATTCCAATAAAGTGGTAAGTCATAGTTTCCACATGACGAGCCCAAGCTTCAGGGAGCTGTGATCCACATGAACCATGGGATGTTGAAATGATCCTGGTCCGTAAAATAGGATTTGGTTCGGGTTTTTTTTGGTCTAAATAATTACCATTCATTGTTCAGGATGACAAGATGATGCTCTGCTAAGTAAAACTAAGCAAAAGCCTCCACAATATGGGAACAGAGTGAAAGTATGTGTACATGAAGCTTGCTGCTACTCAATTATATTAGACTATGTGCTACTTTTTATCATTTTCATGCATGCCTTCCTTTTTAACCCTTAATATCTTTTTAAATCTTATAATTTTCACGCTTCTGTAGAGTTAATCTAGAGTTATTTATTCAGGTACAGTTGCCTTAAAAGAACTGTCAATGAATATTAAAAATATGTCAATTATTTTAGCTTCCAGAAACTGAAAAGCTGAACATGGTAGACAAGCTAATCAATGCAACACCTGGAATTGGTGCAAATGAACTGAAAAATAATGTCTTCTACAAGGTAAGCCGGCAGATGGCAACTGTGATGATAAGTTACAATTCTCTATTGTTCTCTTCCTGATTTTACTATTTTTCTGTTCAAAAGAGCAATGTTGTTGTTTCATATGCCGGTTCTTTCTTTTTGTGTAAAATATGGGCCGCCAAGGATATGGGTGGTTGATTTACAGGTAGTCCTCAAGTTACAATGGCAAATGGGACTGGATTTTCCCTTGCTAAACAACGCCGTTGAAAAGCTCAACGTCATGTGATCACATTGCTTAGTGATAGCAATCCCTGCAGTCTTCGTTGCCATCATTAACCAAATTTTGTTAGTCATTAGCCAAGAACCCACCCCACTCCGAGCCATTCCCAGCTTAGTCCCTCCCAGATCTGAACTTCGGTCCTTCCAAGGACAGTCACTGCCTCCCCTTCAGCTTCCCCCAACTGCCTCTTCCCCTTACCTACACCCTTTGGGCCAACCTGCACCCTGCCTTGTAGGCCAGCAAGAGTCCCAGAACCACGCTGCTTGGTGGCTGGTTGCAAAGCTGTGGTGCAGGGGCTTCTTGGCATGCCGCGGCTCTAAGGTTGTAAGAAACCCACAAGCCTCTGTACATCATGAAGCCACAGCCACCGTAGAAAGCTGTAGCCACCCTGACCCAGCAGCGCAGCAGGAAACTGCAACTGCCCTGTGAAGCCCCAGCTGCATCAGCCTGGATCAGCCCAGCAATGGGAGCAAGAAGATGGGAAAAGTCAGTTGGGGTGGCAGAGCACAAGGGAGGCCAAAAGGGCACAGATAGTGGGAGATAGGCAGGGAGAGAGAATAGAAGCACCGCTGCAGTCATAAGTGTAGGCGGACAGCCAAGCGACCCGATTTTGCTTCATGTGACTGGTGGCTGTAATGGCTGTAACTTCAGGAACCCTTTCTTCAGTGCTGCTGCAACTTTCAGTGGTTGCTGAATGAACTGTCAGGTGCAAAGGACCACACCTTAAGTTTCAGTTCAGAAGATTTATTATTCAAGCCTACACATAAGAATCTAGTGAACTAATGGTCAGCTTTAAATTGGCGCTAGATAAGGGTCAACTGAATTCAAGGGAGGCTGGACGTCGATTCTTTGTGGCAACGTAACAGGACGCGGTGGCTCAGTGGGTTAGGACACTGAGCTTGTTGATCAGAAGGTCGGCAGTTTGGCGGGTTGAATCCCAAGTGCCGCGTAGCAGAGTGAGCGCCTGTTACTCGTCCCAGCGTCTGCCAACCTAGCAGTTCGAAAGCATGTAAAAATGCAAGTAGAAAAATAGGGACCACTCCGGTGGGAAGGTAACAGTGCTCTGTGCACCTTTGGCATCTAGTCATGCCGGCCACATGACCACAGAAACGTCCTTGGACAAGCGCTGGCTCTTCAGCTTTGAAACGGAGATGAGCACCGGCCCCTAGAGTCAGAAACGACTAGCACGCATGTGCGGGGGAACCTTTACCTTTTACCTTTAACAGATCCCAAGTGATGACACAAATTAACTCCACCCTCCAGCTCTACCTGCTCTTCTGTATAAGTGGTCGAAACTCAAGGACTACTTGTACTGATCTATATCCTAATACTACAGTAAACTACCAATAGCTGTGCTAAAAATTTATGAATATTTTTCCAGGGTGAAAGTACTGAAAGTGTCAGGCTATTGAAATGTAACTTACATTTAAGAAAGAGTTGCACTTTGTCTGAAGAAGCTTTTGCTGAAACTTGAACTTACAAGTGCTACTTCAGATCTGCTTCACAGAGCTCATTAATGCGTTCAACAAGGTCTTGTGTCCTACTTCAGGGAGCAGGCTTGATTGCTCTGAGTTCTAGAAATAATTTAGAAACAATTTTAATATCTGAAAATAACAGAAACCCTTCATTGGTTATACTTTGTCTCCTATGTATAGATATATTGACCATGTGCTCTCTTGTGATATGACCCCACCCTCCTAAACATTGTGTGATATCCCGACCAGATTCATGTGGCCATCTTCATTGGTCTCTATTTGTCTCAGGAAAGACTGTCAGAAGTAATGGGTACTAAAACAATGTGGTTCATTCTGATGCATTTGCATATCAACATATTTAGTTTTAAATATGTATCTTTTGTTAAATAAAAATATCTGATCAGCAATTTGCAGTCATGTCAATTTACATACAAATTCATGAAGTTGTATAATACATACTTTGTGACATCTAGATCAGGCATGTCAAAGTGCCGGCCCGCAGGCTGGATGTGTCACGCCGAAACCACGCCCACCCCATTGCCGGCAATGGGGAAGAAGTCCTGATATGTCAGGCGACGTCGCAAGTTTGACATGCCTGATCTAGATATTCTTACTTTAGTTCTCCCTAATCCAGATCCTATCAGGACTGTGTGCCTAGAATTTCCAGCCAGCATGACTGATAAAGTTAGTTTCAACATAATCCGATGAAAACTAGATTGTAATTCCACATCACATGGCTTGAAATGAAACATTTCTTTCTGGGTGTTTAAAATTAATTTATTTTAATTCTCCAGATGTTTTGGATTGCAGGAGCCATCACTCACACCTCAAAAAGTCAAATGATATATTGGCTGGCTTGGTACCAGGTTATTATCCAACTCTAGGCTGGATAAAAGTGATTTATTGGAGTTTTGAATAGTGCTTTTTTGTATAATTAATTGAAATAAAATTGTAGCCTATTCTTTTTACAGATCATACTTTTTTTTTAAAAAACAGGTCTCTTTCTGTGATGCTGCGGATTTAGTTCGTGTAAGAAAAGTTTACTTGCTTGGTGGATATGCCTATGTTCCTCAGCAGGATTTTGTTACCATTGTCCTGAACAATTACAGAACCAAACTATCAAAAGCTCTGGCAGTATGTATTTTTTTTTCTTCTTCCTAATTTGCTGTGTTCTCTATGGTCCCTTACTTGTTTTCTGTTCACAAATATCAGCTTTGTGTCCAGTCAGGGGAAAAGACTGATTTCAGCTGGGTAGATTTAGCTTGCAGCATTGAAGTATTTTAAGCTTAGAAATTATAGTCATGTGAAAAAGTTTTACTCTTATTGCGGGATCCTGAATGCTCTCTGAACTGGATTATTTTCTTGCAGGTGTTTTATAATTCAACGAGGTAAACATCATCAGTGCTAGAAGTGGGTGGGGTTTGTTTTCTGTTAATAGCTTGCCCTGTCCACATTGGTGGGAGTGTTCTTGGTAGTTCTTTGATTAAGCTGTTGTGTTTGGTGGTTGTGTCTGTTGTTAATCCTGGTAATCATCTCTGTTTATCTGGGTATTGACTGCTGGCGAGGAACAATTTTGGTCTTTTTGTTTTCTTTTTAGCTTTCTGATTGCCTCTTTTGAATGATATGCAGGTGTTGCTTATCTCTGTGTACTTGTTGCTGGCTGATTTGTCCGAGTGCCAGGCTTCCAGGAATTCTTTAGCAGTTTTGGACTTCGCTTGGTCTAGTGGTATCTTGAACCTGAAGTATTATTATGAAGCACCTTATTATTCTTGCTGATAGACTAAATCTTTGTCATTGGGAAGTGATCTATCCCTCCTAAACTCTTAATTAACATCTTTATACTGTAATAGGCTTTAGATGGCCAGAATTGTGGATTGTGGGAGCAAGTTTGTTAAATTTGTATTATTAATGAGATGAAGAATGATGTAAATAGGCAATCATGGTGCACAATCCTACAATCACCCTGTCAGTTAAATGCCAGGCAGTATCAGAGTTTGATACACATCTTTTCTCAGTCATGGGTTTTATAGCATACACTCAGGAGATTCATTTTCTGCATGGGACAAAACTGTATTCTTTTAAAACTAGAGGCAGAAGGAGGTATGGAGCAAGTGGTTTTTGTGTCTGAGTTAAGAAAATAAGTGGAGAGTATCTTCAGCCCAATTGCTCTGATGAGTGGCTGAGATTACTGTATACCATGAAGCCAAAAAATCAGAGAACTTTGTTATAGTACAGCATTGAAGTAACTTTTAAGGAACAAAGAATTGCTCTAGTTCAGGGGTGTTGAAACGTGGCCCTTTTATGACTTGTGGGCTTCAACTCCCAGAATTCTGGGAGTTGAAGCCCACAAGTCATAAAAGGGCCACGTTTCAAGACCCCTGCTCCAGTTAGAGATTGTATTTTTTAATTTATTTTGTCTTTATGCTTTGGAAGCCTTATTCTCTCTTATCTTTTTTCTCTGTACAACTAGGGCATTCTGTGTAATTTGAGTTCAAGATTTACTTTTCTGCTTTTTAATTTCTTGGGAGCTGATATTTAAGATGAAAGCCATCGTTATCCCATGGTCATTAATTATTGTGGGCGAACAGTGTCTTGTGGTCTACTGGGAACTTCGTATAGATTTTTTAAATTGGGTTTCATATATTTCTTCGATTCCTTTTTTAAAAGAAATACAGTTTGATTTTTTACCTCTTGCCAGATTTATTTGTCCTATACTAGGATAGAAATTCCTGGAACCTCTAAGGAAGTGGGTTGGGTTGTGAGAGAGTAAGTGCTCCAAAGTCACACAAAACCAGCTTTCTTGCCTAAAGGAGAACGAAAACTCATTGTGTTCTGATTTCTAGACCAGCACCTAAACCACAACACCAAACTAGCTCTGTATCAAAAGGTGTTATGATTTTAATTAACAGATTTTCTAAGCTGTTGAAAAACATAGGAAAGGCTGTATTTTAACCTGTGTTGTCAGAGTTGTCTTGGATTCATCTCATATTCCTGAGGAAAAAGTACGTATTTTCCCCTAACGTCTGTATATTAAGCATGTTACATTGCATGTCTCCATTTAATTTAGTGCTATTTAGTGTTCTATTAATCCACTCCAGTTGGAATATGCTTTCTTTTCTTTGCACGTAGGAATTCTTTTTTGGCTAGATTATTTCTTGATGCCATTTGATATTCTAAAATTAAAGTATGTGATATGAATACCAATACAATTCATGCTTCTGTGAAGTTTATTGCTTTATGTGATTCAAATATGAATACAGTCAAGAACTACTTAAAGACTGGATGTTTGCTAAGTGATAAGGATTTTATTAAACAGATGCAACCAAAAATGGCAGAAGATTTCCCCCTGCCCCACAAAGCAGAAACCCAGTTATGCCATCTCTGATAATGCCCAATTATAACATACATAAAAACCAGAAATAACTGTTAGCTAAAGTTAAAATTTTTAGGGAGGCTTTATCTCTTAACTGATACAGATCTTTGGTGCCTATTATGTGTGAATTTTGCAAGCTGTATATTTTCTTCTCACTAAGGAGATTCTTGGAAAAGGGAAATAAATCAAATAAGACCCGTAACTATTTAATATTCAGGAAACAAATGACATTTTGTATAGGATTGAAGATTTATTAATTAAGGTTGTTTTTTTAAATTTGATTCCAAGTTGTATAATACTGAAATAGATTAGACTTGATGTCACTGAATCCCAGAAATAATCTAAAATTACAAGAATTTGGACCTTGTGCTATGTTCTAATTCCTTAGTTTATCTTGGTAAAAGAACGAAAGACTGGCTGAGCCCGAGGGAGAGTCAAGTAGGGAATTAGTCTGGAATTGTTATGTAGGCGCGAGAAGGCAAAGTTCAACTCTCCTCCCCTTAAATGCCATTAAACCTTATTTAGGCTGGCCCAGGTGCAAACTGCCAGTCTGGGAAGACTCCTGCGAAAAAAGAGGTTTTTTTTCCTCTTTTCAGCCCATTTCCTCATCTTTCATATATTTGTTTTATGATTTTGTCCTCATTCCTCCTAGTTATATGAACAAATCACCTCAATGTGATCCTTTCATATTGGCCACTTGCTTTTCTATTCGATCCACATTTATTTAGCACCTGTTAATTCCTGATTCTTTTCCCCCCTTGTTTTAACTAACACACATGCGGCTTAAGAAGCCCATTTCCCACTGCATTCAACTTATTACAAGTACTCCTTGACTTATGATCATTTAACACTGCCCCCTGTTTACCATTGCAGGGCTGTAAGAATAGATGAAGTTGTAGCACACGCCAAATGGTACTTGTTCGTAAATGACAAAAATTTACTTAAGTATACGGCTTAGAAAGCATTCTAGATAATTTAGATAAGGGGTGTCAAACTCAATTTCATTGAGGGCCGCATCAGCTTTGCAGTTGCCCTCAGGGGGCCGGGTGGGTATGGCCAGGGTGGGCGTGGCCTACTGGGTGGGCGTGGCTAGAGTGCGTATGGCTTACTGGGTGGGCGTGGCCAGCTCTACATCGTTCGCATCAAGGGTGCCTATGGGGGCCTGGGCAGGAGTGGGACAGATCTGAGGGTCTCTGGCAGAAGGAGGGTCTCTGGGCCAGGGCCAAGGCAGTGGAGGCCGTTCCCTCACTGTTTCCAGGATGGCTTCGCGGGCCACATGAAACCACTTCGCGGGCCGGATCTGGCCCCCGGGCCTTGTGTTTGACATGTCCGATTTAGATTATTAGCATCTGTAATAAAAAAAAATCACAGCCCTGTCTGCCATAACAGAAAGAACAGAGGTCTTTTCAGTTTCTTAATAGAAACCTTCTGGATCACTGCAGAATATTAGCTGGATGTCCAAAGAGAATATTCAATGAACGTTCTTCTGAATTTTATTTTCAGTTAGTACATCTTCCCTGTGCAGTTTCCTGATTGTTTTGATATTTTTTTTTTAAAATGCCCTTGGCTAGTTTCATTATAGGCTCTGCTTTTTTTTTTTACAGTTTGCCTGCCAAGTGTAAGAGCACCTGTATCGTTCTTGCTGATGTTTTTTCTTGCTTTGTGGCTTTGTCTACAAGCAGAAATGAGAAAAGAAAAAAAGGGGATTGCGTGAATAACAGTAAAATTAAACAAAGCAAGAGTTTAGGAAGAGGTACATTGCCTCTGCAGAATTAGTCGCACCTATGTGTGCACATTCATACATGACCTTTGCATTGCTTATCTGCAGAATGAAGAGCAGAACAAGCTCCTAGAAGTCACCTATCTTAGGAACTCTTAACTTTGACTTAACAAAGGCTTTGTTTTGTTTTAAACAGAACAATAATTTACCTGATAGGCTAGCAGTTGTACAATCGTTGAGCCATCCATTGTCCGTCTTAGCTGCTTCCCTCTTAACATTCCCCTCCCATATTACCCATCCAGTCTAAATTAATAGCAGAAAAGTCATGACTAGTCCCTGCTAGGCTGGAAAAGGCCTAGAAAATTACAGTCCATTTACCGGTACTTGTTACAAAACTATAGCCAAACTGCTCTGCTTGGAACAGTTGGAGCACTTAAAACGGCACCCCTCAAAAACACTGAAACTTACTTTGATGTTTTAAATCACAGCACTTTATTCCATGCTCAGAAAATTCAACGCAGCTGCTATGAGGTTAGAATATTGAGGTTGAAACATTTTGCACATGTCTGCTATTTCTGTTCAGAAAGTCACGTGTCTCCACATTGCTTTGCTTGACATATAGTCACCCCCGAACATGAACAGACTGTTTACAAAATCATCTTGTTCTGATGGAGAAGATATTTGTTGCTAGGAAACACAAGAACAATAAAATAGTTCCTTCTTGCAAACCCTTTGGCAGTTTGATTCATCAACTTTGTACTTGAAAATTGTAGAAAACGTTCGCACATTTTCACTTCAAAATTTTTGCATGATGGTGTCCAAATGCAAAAAAGCATTTAGTATGGTATATCCCTTTCAATTTATAGTTGCTAAAGCATAAAATATAATTTTACGAATACATATTTTGATAAATGGACCTGAAGTTGAATTTTATTAAAGGCAGCTAAATTCATAGAACTTTTATTCAGTGGGAGGCGAGGGCACAGTTTGTGTTCTGATTATCTAATTCAGTCTTCAATTGTATCATGTTGAATATGGTACATTAGAGAGATAATGGAGGAAGGATAAATCAAGGGCCCGAATAAATATAACAGTGGTCAGCCATTTATTGGCAAGCTGTAGGATGAGCCGTGGTGGCGCAGCGGTTAGAATGCAGGTCTGCAGGCTAATTCTGCTGACTCCCGGCTGCCAGCAGTTTGGCAACTCGATTCTCACCGGCTCAAGGTTGACTCAGCCTTCCATTCTTCTGAGGTCAGTAAAATGAGGACCCAGATTGTTGGGGACAATATGATGACTCTATAAACCTCTTTAAGAGGCTGTAAAGCAGTATATAAGTGTAAGTGCTTTTGCTATTGCTATTGAGGATGAATCCGTTTCTTACCTCTCAATTAGAAGAAAAGTTTTGAAAGTAAGAAGTTGTTTCTTTTCCTGCCTTGCCAAAAGTCATAGCAGGGCAAGAGAAACATTATCCCATCTCTTCACCTCATAATAATATATTATCCAGAACTTTCTAGATGTTTTTGAACTAAAACTAACATAATCCTTAACCTTCTGCTCTATACCAGTAGCTTATAAAAAAAGATAGTCCAGCCATTGGTTCAACACCATGTTGTTAAATCCTCTTTGTCGTCTTGTTGACCTTTTGGAGGAAAGCCAAAAGAAAAGTATGTTGCTGCTTCCAAAAAGCCAAGGCAGAAGGAAAAGCAGACATTGCACAGGTCACAAAACTATTTTTTTTAAAAGGAACATATGGTAAACAAATGTCATAAAAGAAGAATCCTACAGTGTTAGATATACTAACTTAAAATCAGAGGGTATGCTAGTATTCCAATAAATCCTAAAATCCATGTGTACAAAATATACAGTTAAAATTAAAGAGTTTCTAAAGCTTGGGATTTGTTCTGAGTGCCAGAACTGAACAGCTCTCACTCTTCTCAGTCAGAAATTGATTGCTTATCAAAACTGATTTCTACATTTCAACAGTGTAATTTGGGGCTGCTTAGCAGGAGGTAGGTTATTTTATTGCTGTTGTCAAATACTTGGGAATTGAATCAATCTATTGTAAGTAATCCAGATATCTACCACCAGAACTAGATCTGTTTCTAATGTCTTATTATCTGGTAGTGTATATCTGTATCCGTTATTATGTTTACTAATCCATACAGCAGTCAAGATCACTTTATTTTTTAATATTTCAACGTATGCCAGACTCCAAGCAAGTTGCTAATGAATGGAATACAAATATGCTATCATAATTTTGCTAAACATTGTTTGCTATCAGCAACATCGAGATTTGTTATTCATAGATTTTATGTGCTGAAATATATATGTAATATATATTGCATGAGCAGAAAATGTCCTAGTAGCTTCTCGTTGATATCTTTATTATTGCAATGAATCTCAGTAACTTTACCTTAAAGTGTATCTTTCTTAAAGTAAGTGAAAAAAGTTATCATTTTCTAGAAACTTTAAATCTGGTCTTCCTTCCTCCCTTCCTTGTTTCCTTCCTCCCTTGCTCCCTCCCTCCCTGTCAGGGAAAGTTCCAGGAGGAAGAGATTTTTTAAAATATAATTTTATGGAAGTCTTAAAAACAAAGATAAAAACTCATACAAACTAATATAGAGTAAGATAGGGGGGGAAGGAAAAGAAATTGAGGAGAGAGAGCAAGAAAGAAAAAGAAAAAAGAAGAAGATGTGGCTTCCAATCTTCTCTACAGCAGTTATAAGTACATATATAAATTTACCTCTTTCCTTAAAAATCACATTGGGACTCTTTTCCTTATCTAACTATTAAAATCATAAATCATAAGTATATTTTTTCTGTTTTATGCAAAAAGTGTATAGGGGTTTCCAGTCAGCAATAAACATAGATTTTGTTCTTTCTCTAACCAGACAAGTCAATTGCGTCACGTTAGCAAATTCTATCATCTTTAAGCATTCCTCCACTGTAGGTATTGACAAATCTTTCCATCTTTGTGCATTCAATAATGTCACTGCGATTATATACAACTACGTTCCATGTCTTTTTTTCCAATTCTTTGTCCATAAGTGCCAAGCAGAAGAATTCTAGTGTCAATTATATATTAATCTTTAAAACCTCTGAATCAGTGTATGCACCGCCCTGAGTCCTTTGGGAGAAGGGCGGTATACAAATAAAATTAATAATAATAATAATAATAATAATAATAATAATAATAATAATAATAATAATAATAATTTAAATCCAAAATTTCTAGCTTTTTTGCACATCTACCAAGCATCATAAAAAGTAGATAATTTCTAGCTTTTTTGCACATCCACATCCACTTTTTTTGCACATCCACCAAGCATTGTAACATCCATATGATGCTTGGTGGATGAGCAAAAAAGCTGTGGATCACAACCCTTCTTGTTCATATTTCCAATGGAATGCAAAGTGCCTTTATGCATTCTAAACAGTTACTTTGTGTCATATATCAGGGGTCCCCAACCTATAGTCTGCAGCCCGGTACCGGGTTGTGGCCTCTTAGCCACCGGGCCGCGGGAATAGCTGGCGAGCCCCCCACTCATGGTAGCGCTGTTGCATGGGCACCAGTGGCCCTGTTTGCACATGCGCAGGTGCACTAGCACCACCACCAGCATCACACGGGTGCTAGCGGCCCATTTGCATATGTGCATGGGCACCAGCAACCCGTTTGTACGGGCGCCAGTGACCATTTGTACATGCGTGTGGATGCCAGTGCACTGCCACAGGTGCACATGGCTTGCTTCTGTATGTGCATGCATACTAGCACCGCCGCTGTGTGCGCGCACATTTCCCTCCTCCTCCCTTTTGTTCCAGGCCGCCAAGCTAGAAGGTTGGGGAGTTCTGTCATATACCAACAATTCTCTTTAAGATTATAACGTAGTATAAATTTCAATCCTTTCAACCGTATATTTTCCTTTGTTCTAACTGTATTATAACCAACATTTTAATCCATTTTATCATACCTTTATTTTTCATTTGTTTTTCTTCTGTTTCAAATTTCAATACAAGTTTATACCATTTGGCAATCACATTTGTATACAATTCTATTTCAAAATCTGTCCTTTGTCTACTTTACAAACTCTTTTGTCTACTTTAAAACTTTCTGATAATGGTAAATAAGAAAGCCACCAACCAAATATTCTTGACTGTATTTTGTATACCCCTTGACCAAATTCTAGCATCTCAACGATACGTTAATTATTTGTATTTGCCCATTATCTCTCATTTATAGGATGCTTTTTGTGCTGAGAGTCACAAGGTATTTTCAAATACAACTTGAAGCTTTTTAATGGTGATATCAGAGAGGAGTGGGGGAGATAAATAGCTATTAAGAAATATATACATTCTATTTCACTTCCAAAACCTCAGACAAAACAGTTTCGGAATCTCTGGCTTAGAGCTTAGAAGTTGAAAGGCTTAATGTTTTTCCCACATGGAATAATATTTTCATGTTTTTTGTCAAGGATTTGCCCTCCCCACCTCCACTATTTGGACCTGTAAACATCATCTATCATTGTAGCTTTTGCCAGTAAATTCTATTTGGAATTGAGAGGAGTTGTTGTTGTTAGCTGTGAAGTTGTGTCCGACCCATCGCGACCCTATGGACAACATTCCTCCAGGCCTTCCTGTCCTCTGCCATCTTTTGGAGTCCATTTAAGCTCACGCCTACTGCTTCAGTGACTCCATCCAGCCACCTCATTCTCTGACGGGAATTGAGAGTAGGGGTATGCAGTTTTGTGCAGATGGTGTTCAATAATATTTGATCACCTGAAGTTTCAAACTGTGAAGAAGGCTTTAAGTGTTTCGGCTTTAATATTTGAAAATTATGATTAATGAGGGTCTTGTCTCTTGAGATTTGTTTCGTGTACTGACTTCTGAGTGTTAACCCAAAGTAATTCGCTGTAACATAAATGGATGATTTTTATAATATGCATACACAAGGTTACAAGGTAATAACTTTGACACTGCAGTATAAAACATGATTAAAATGACTTTGTCCTATGGATGCCTCATGCTGAAGTGCAGTAGAGAAGTGCTTTCATTTTAGTATAATTTCACTTAATGCCTTCCTATTATTGTGGTGCCATTTATTATTTTTTTCTCTCTGCATTTCTGGTAGTATGGAGCAGTTAGAATCTGTTAGGCTGTGCTTGGAAGTTCAAGGCACTTGCAATGTTTTTTAAAATTTCTAAACAGTTTCAGTCACTGTACAATGAAGTGCATCACTTATTATTCCTTGCAAGGCCTTTGTAGGAGACACAATGCGCCAAGTGCCTATGCCAAAATAAAGTAAAATTAGATACAAGGGAGCTATTGAGCAGGTAATTGAAATGAACTATACACGAGGAATACAGTACTGGTAAATTCTACTTCGTTAAAGACTTTTCTTGTGCTTTAGAGTCCTTTGCCAAGTATCAGCTAGGTTTCAGATTAAAATCTTGATAGGTGGACATCTTCCGTCTTTTCCCTAGCTTTCTCTTATACATGGAGAATAGTTCAAGTAGGTTATTTACAGTACACTTTGACAGAATTGGAACTGATCGGTCTCTGTGATGATTTGGAGTTCCATGTTGATTCTGAGTTAAGTGTACAATGTTATTATTCAAATTACTTCAGGTAGTCCCCAGCCAGTTGCAGCACCCATCCAGGCCTCAGTAATTTAAAATGAAAGAGCTAAGCAGCACTGGACCTGAATGGTTGGAAATGTAAGGTTTGTAGGTGACATTCTGAAGTCAATAAAGTAATCCAGGTGAAGGCAATGGAAAACTACTTACGTATGCTTAGTTAGCAGACTATCTGAATTTCTCAAGCTTTGTCAAAATTCTTATTGCCTTTAGGTATTCCCCTCATTTATAGTCGAAGAAGAAATAAATACGATTGCGTAGTTTAGATATTTTGTTAGGCCGTAGACCACAGCAGCAACTTAAAAGAAGTCGTTAACAAATGTGTTCCTTGGAACTGTTACATGAACAAGCCATCTGTCGCATACAATCTATAGTAATTCTAATGGTTTCATTTCAGTCAACCATCTATTTTTAACTGGTGGGAATGTTCACAGATGGCAAGCTGTTAAAGAACAAAGTGCTTAGATTTACTACACAATTCTTTTTAGAGGGCTATCATTGATTTAGCTACAACATTACATTGGTTCCATTTCAAAAACCGAGCTTAACATTAAGCTTCTAATGACTTTCTGAAGTAAAATCACTGAAAATGAGTCTAGCATGTTGTCGTCTGTAGGCTGGTTGATCATGATGCAACAGCGATTCTAGTAAACTAGTGACCTCAAAACTTCTTTTCCTCACATGGAACAACTGAAGGAGATTACTTGCCTATTTCCCATGCCCTAGGCAGGTGGAAATAAAATAAATACTATTTTAGAATGTTTCTGAAGAATCTTCATTCTGATATTATTAAAATATGCTTCAGAAACTCTGTGAAACCAATTTAAGAAAGATAATCAAGCTAAAAATAGTACTCAGAGTTAGAATGTGCTGGCATGGTAATATGTTTATAAAGAATTGAGAATCTTGTTTACAAAAAAAAATAAACACATTTGGTTTGCTTGTTTTTACCTGATAAAGCTCAAAAGAGTAACTCATGGTTTAGATATTTTTATACCATGCTTTAGATTTTGCTTTGTAATTAAAAGTACATAGTGCATACTAAGAAATCATTGGGAACCACAAATCAATGAGATATATAGTCTTGCAAAACATTTGACAAAATAAATAAGACTTGTATGACAAGATTAATATCAAATATTTTTGCTCAGAAACGAAAAGTATACCAAAATTTTTATATACAACTTCAGTTTCTTAAACGTTGCACTTTTATAGAAGGACCTTCTTTTAGTGCAAGATTGGAAGATATGGAGAGGCCTGGCCCATAGAATCACCATGAGTTGGACATGACTGAATGGATAACATCATTATCATCTTGATACTTTGCTTTATAGTAGTAGTTCACTTAGAAATAATTATCTAAATTTTGAGATCTGAGGATTGCATCCAACAGTGTCACTTCCACCCAATTCAGTTTTGGAAGTTGGGAGATTCTTCAGAGCAGGATCTGGAGATTTTAGCAGAGGTGATAGGAAATTTTATTGACTAAGCAGAAGTCCGCTTGTATGGTATCATATATAATTCTCTGTTTCCATTTTGGTTGGTTTTTCCCCTCTCAATTCTTTGAGCAATTGTAGTCAGAGAGGCTCACACCAAATCAATGTATAAATATTTTGCAGAAAACTGTTATTCAAGGATTTCAGATTCCTTGATAGGTGCAATAGCTGGCACATAATGATATTTTTTAGAGGTGATGATCATTCTAATAATTTATTTGAATGTTTCACCCCAGGTTTATACAGTTGTTTCAATATCAACTGATATTAAAGATTGATATGATGTGTTAGTTATATTCCCCTTTCCTGTTTAATGTACAGTCTTTGTTCAGTCTATAGCAGTGGTGGTGAACCTATGGCACGAGTGCCAGAGGCGGCACTCAGAGCTCTCTCTCTGTGGGCACCTGCACCATGCCCTGGAGGTGGCAATTGTGCCTCTTCAACCAGCCGCCTGCTAATTTGCCGAGGTCCCACATGGCTGAATGCATCCCGGCACGGCTGGTTTCCCCCCCCACCATCCTGTCCCTCCTGGCCTCGCATGCTCTCCTTTTCCCAGGCACGACCCACTCCATCACCTCCTCAGCTGTAGGCCAACCATCCATCTTGGAGGCAGCTTCTTTGAACTGCTGGTGATGGGCTGCGAAGCCCCAGAGTGCGCCTGTCGAGGGGCCGGCAGGCTGTGGCTACTGATGGACACCGTTGGCCCCCATGCGCTCGCTGGCCTCTGTGTGCAGGGGCCAATGGTGTCAGGTAGCAGCTGCCCCAGCCCTTGCCTTGCCCCATGGCAATGGCACCCCCACCCTGCCTCGCCTCACCCCACAGGATGAGTCTTCTGCCTACCGCCCCACCTGCCAAAGACCTCCTGGAGCTTCCCCAACCCTGTCCACCCCCCACAGGTGTCCCTCCCCACGAGCAACATTGAGGTGACCACACCCACCTTGGCTACACCCACCCAATCTTCCATGACCACCATAGCCACATCCACCAGTGGACCATGCCCACTTGGCACCGAGCGATAAGTAAGTGGATTTTGGGTTCTGGTTTGGGCACTCGGTCTCTAAAAGGTTCGCCACCACCGGTCTATAGTATGTGTGGATTTAACTTACATTTTCTCACTGTTATAATGATTACTAATTGCTTAGTTTATGCAGTGTGTTTGTTGATTAAAATATACAAAACAGGCTTCTCACTATTTCTCAATCTTTTGACGCTGATGTTTCTTAGGTTCAGTTAGTAATGTGCTTCTTGCATACAGAACTTATTTAAATGGCTGATTAACAACACTAAAAGCACCCAAAATACCTAATACTTAAAATCATCTAGCTGGCTTGATTATGAAATATTATTTTCTATTTCTTTTTCTCTGTGGTCTTGATCTATGCAAGCTCATTGATTGTATAATTCAGGGGTCCCCAACCCCCAGTCCGTGGACCAGGACCAGCATGCCAGCAACCGGGCTGCACAAACAAGCAAAGCCCCATCTGCGAGATGCAGTCAGCACACAAAACCACGCACCCTCTGGTCTGCGGGAAAAATCTCTCTCCACAGAACCGGTCCCTAGTGCCCAAAGTTTGGGGACCTCTAGTATAGTTGATGCCTCTTGGGATCTTTGAGCAGCAGATACATCATCCCCTTATAATCCCTCTCAAGCTTTATGGCTTTTTAGGTGAGACTCCTTTAAGGTGCAACTCGTGATTTTAGTGTATTGTATTTTTATTTCGTTTACCGTTGATTTTTATATGTGATTTACCTGAAGCTATAAAGGAATTCTCACATTCTCTTTTTCTTAATAGTTGATTTTACATTTGCGATTCTTGTCTAACTCTACCTCACCCTCAAAAAAAGGGGTGTGTGTGATTTATTTAATTACGCGCATATAAACTACAAGCACCAGAAGGTGGCCCTACTGCTAAGCTTGTAAGCCGCCCTGAGTCTTCGGAGAAGGGCGGGATATAAATGGAATTAAAATAAAATAAAAAAATTCCATTTTTACTCCCTTTCACGTTCTTGCCCGTAAGGCACACAGGCTGTGGGATTCCTGTCCCTCTCCTATGCTGGGGTTAGTAGGGAGGGCACCGGGTAAAGGCATTCTCCTGGAACATAGATGATTATACTAAGTACCAAGTGGCTATACAGGTAGTCCTCGATTTATGACCACAATTGAGCCCAAAATTTCTGTTGCTAAGCAAGACAGTTGTTAAGTGAGTTGTGCCCCATTTTTCAACCTTTCTTGTCACAGTTGTTAAGTGAATCACTGCACTTAAGTCAGTAACACCATGGTTATGTGAATTTGGCATCCCCATTTATTTTGTTTGTCAGAAGGTCAGATGAGCCCAGGACATTGCAACCATCATAAACATGAGCCAGTTGCTAAGCGTCTGAATTTTGATTATATGACCACAGAGATGATGCAAAGGTTGTAAATGTGAAAAACGGTTATAAATCGCTTTTTCTGGTGCCATTGTAACTTCACAAATGGTCACTAAATGAATGGTTGTAAATCAAGGATTTCCCATCCTAGGACAGGAAGGCAAAGCAGGAAACGTAAGCCAAAAGGCTTCTGAGAAAGGAGGTCTTCTCACGGTGGGTTTTATCCTGCCATGACGGTTACAATTGAAGGCAAATGTCTTTAGCAACAGAAATAAATGTTTTGTGCTTAATGTTGGAAGTTTCTTATACATGGAATAGCTAGCATTATTTTAGCTAGATGAACAATCATTTTAGTTCATTAAATTCATTTAATTATCATTAAAATCCAGCTAAGCTGGACACATTATTGGTCAGTAGGAAACTAGGTTCTTGGTTTGGAGTTCAGCTTGCATAATTACAATTACTAGCTGATATCATTCCTAAGCTGGATAATATTCATCAGAGTCACCCATGCCTGACTTATATTCCTGACTGTTAAATTGTGAGGGGTATCTTTTGGGAAGAGATTGCAAGCTTTAGCTAGTAGAAATGTTTTTTTGCTGATTGGTACAACTACTGTAGTGTATTACATGCATGTCAGAAAATTGCACTCTGGATGTCACTTACAGTTGCAAGAAAAAGTATGTGAACCCTTTGGGATTACGTGGAGTTTTGCATGAATTGGCCATAAAATGCGCTCTAAACGTCATGTACGTATATACTTGAGTATAAGCCGACTCGAGTATAAGCCGAGACCCCTAATTTTACCCCCAAAAACTGGAAAAAGTTATTGACTCGAGTATAAGCCGAGGCTGGGATCCGCCGTTCTGCAAGCCTCCGCCGCCGGCAGAGGCTCGATCCGCCGTTCTGCAAGCCTCCGCCGCCGGCAGAGGCTCGATCCGCCGTTCTGCAAGCCTCCGCTGCCCCATTCTCTCAATGGGAGGCTTGCTTCGGCTGCTTTTCTTTTGGCAGAGCCATCCATACTGGAGGTGGATGGGGGCAGGGCTGGTGCACGTTTTGCCTCTCTCGCCCGGTGGAGAAAAGGGGGCAGCGGGAGCCTCTGGGTGCCCAAGCCACGTCGGAGGGTCTCCAACCTGTGTGTGTGTGTGTGTGTGTGTGTGTGTGTGGCGGGGGGGGGAAAAATCAAATTGGATCTTTTTATTGATGTATCGTACTTTTATTCGGTATTAGGTTTTTATGGATCAATTATGAACACCCGGGGTCCCTCTGCGACTTACGGGCGGAATATCTAACTTCAGAGCCGTCCTCTCCGGCTGCGGTGGCCTGGGGGAGGGCAGCGCGGGGCTCTAGGAGGTACTCAAGATAGTTGGGGGGGATCCAACCTGCCGCGGGGGGTGGGAGTGGGACTTTAGTCACGGACGGCGAGAGGAACCTTCGGAAGGGGAAGCGGGAACGAAGAGAAGATGAGGGTGGAGCGATCGGGTAGCCGGTAACTCAAGTTCCCCGAGTGGCTTTCAGCACTGGAGAAAATGCAAAATCGCTCGAGACCAAACTCGAAGGAATCAGCTGCCGGTGGGAACGAGGCAATCCGTGCGGTCCCGTGACAGCCAGTCAGGCAAGCAACGCGAAGAGCGGCAGGGCTTTATTTTTGTACCGTGGAGCTCCCCCTCCCCCTCCTCCCAAACTCCCCCTCTCTCCCCCTTCCCCCCACTTCCCAGAGCTGAATACAGGGTATTAACCGGCGGCGGAGGCTTGCAGAACGGCGGATCGAGCCTCTGTCGCCGGCGGAGGCTGGATCCGCGCTCCGCAAGCCTCTGCCGCCGGCGGAGGCTGGATCCACGCTCCGCAAGCCTCTGCCGCCGGCAAAGGCTGGATCTGCGCTCCGCAAGCCTCTGCCGCCGGCGGAGGCTGGATCCGCGCTCCGCAAGCCTCTGCCGCCGGCGGAGGCTGGATCCGCACTCCTCAAGCCTCTGCTGCCGGCGGAGGCTGGATCCGCGCTCCACAAGCCTCTGCCGCCGGCGGAGGCTGGATCCGCGCTCCGCAAGCCTCTGCCGCCGGCGGAGGCTGGATCCGCGCTCTGCAAGCCTCTGCCGCCGGCGGAGGCTGGATCCGCGCTCCGCAAGCCTCTGCCGCCGGCTGGATCCGCGCTCCGCAAGCCTCTGCCGCCGGCGGAGGCTGGATCCGCGCTCCGCAAACCTCTGCCGCCGCCGGAGGCTGGATCCGCGCTCCGCAAGCCTCTGCCGCCGGCGGAGGCTGGATCCGCGCTCCGCAAGCCTCTGCCTCCTCTTCTCCAAAAAGGCCTGTTGGAAAACTGCACAGAGCAGAAGCGGCAGCCAGGAGCCCACCATCTCTCCTCTGCCGCTCGCTCTCGCCGCTCCAGCCCTGGCGAGCCAAAGAGACGAAAGGCCCCGAGCGATAGGAAGGGGATCTCTGCCCTAGAGCGGGAGGAGGGAGGGAAAGGGGGGGAGGAAAGGCCCGATCGCTTTGTGTTACCTGCCGTGAAACCAGTCTTTGCAGGCGTCGCACTCGATCATGAAGCGGGTTACATCGTAGGGCAGCCAGGCAGCGGAAAGAAGCAGGCAGGCAGGGCGCGGAGGTCCGGAGACCTGCCGACGTTTGGGGAGGTGCGCGCGCACCTCCCCAAACCTCCCCAAACTTCGGCAGGTCTCCGGACGGTGGCGGCTTGGGAGAGGTGCGCGCGATCCCGGAAGCACCGAAGCCTCGGCCGCGCGCAAGTCCTCGGTAAGTTCTTTTTTTTGTTCACTGGAGTATAAGCCGAAGTGGATTTTTCAGCCCAAAAAGTGGGCTGAAAAATTCGGCTTATACTCAAGTATATACGGTAAGTCACAACAATAGAAAAACACAGTCTGCTTAAAATAATACTACACAAACATTAGCTGTTGTCATGTTTTAATTGAACATAACATGTAAACATTCACAGTGCAGGGTGGAAAAAGTATGTGAACCCCTAGCCTAATGACTTCTCCAAGAGCTAATTGGAGCCAGGAGTGAGCCAACCTTGACTCCCATCAGTGTGATGATATTGGATGTGTTACTGACAGCTGTCCTGCCCTTTAAAAACACACACCTGTTTTGGGTTTACTGGTCTCAAGAAGCACTGTCTGATGTGAACCATGCCTCGCAGAAAAGAGCTCTCAGAAGACCTACGATCAAGATTTGTTGACTTACATGAAGCTGGAAAGGGTTACAAAAGTATCTCCAAAAGCCTTGATGTTCATGTGTCCATGGTAAGACAGACTGTCTACAAATGGAGAAAGTTTAGCACTGTTGCTGCTCTCCCTAGGCGTGGTCGTCCTGTAAAAATGACTGCAAGAGCACAGCGCATAATGCTTAATGAGGTAAAGAAGAATCCTAGAGTGTCAGCTAAAGACCTACAGAAATCTCTGGCACATGCTAACATTTTTGTTGACACATCTACAATAAGGAAAACATTAAACAAGAATGGAGTACATGGGAGGACACCACGGAGGAAGCCATTGCTGTCCAAAAAAAATATTGCAGCATGTTTGAAGTTTGCAAAAGAGCACCTGGATGTTCCACAGCACTACTGGCAAAATATACTGTGGACAGATGAAACCAAAATTGAGTTGTTTGGGAAAAACACACAACACTATGTGTGGAGAAAAAAAGGCACAGCACACCAACATCAAAACCTCATCCCCACTGTAAAACATGGCGGAGGGAGCATCATGGTTTGGGGCTGCTTTGCTGCCTCAGGGCCTGGACGGATTGTTGTCATTGATGGGAAAATGAATTCCAGAGTTTATCAGGACATTTTGCAGGAAAACGTACGACCATCTGTCCGCCAACTGAAGCTCCGCAGAGGATGGGTGATGCAACAGGACAATGACCCAAAGCATACAAGTAATTCAACAAAACAATGGCTTCAACAGAACAGAATACGCCTTCTGGAGTGGCCCAGTAAGAGTCCTGACCTCAACCCGATTGAAATGCTGTGGCATGACCTTAAGAGAGCGATTCACACCAGACATCCCAAGAATATTGCTACACTGAAACAGTTTTGTGAAGAGGAGTGGTCCAAAATTACTCCAGATCGTTGTGCAGGTCTGATCTGCAACTACAGGAAACGTTTGGTTGAGGTTATTGCTGCCACTTAATTTTATATCTATTTTAATTGACAAATAGTAGAGCAGTGTACATGAATGCTGGTACTTCAGTTTCTCAATATGTTGATAATTTTGAATGTTCTTTGCAAGTTCCAGCCTGATAAGGGTTTTTTTGACCACAGTTAATTTAAAGCCTTGAAGTGCTTGATATCTATTTTGCTTTGGACTTTTGCAATATACAGTATTTTCCTGGCACAATTGAAGTTTCTGTTTTTGACCTTAAAGGTAAATGTGGCTGATATTTAATTATGTTAGGCAGAGTGTATTTCATTACGAGCTTTTTCTGGATATTAAATCCTCTTAAAAATACACTCACTTTCCAAGTTCTATTTGTCCAGCACACAGGGAGAGAGCCTTTTATGGAAAATATAGGCTGAGTGACCTTTCTGCTTTTAGGAAAGGACTTAAGACTTTCTTTTTAACCAGATCTTTTCAGTTTCATTTAGCTGATGTGATTTTAACTTTCATCAAATTTTTTATCAGAACTGTTTATAGCATTTAATTATTTTTGCTAGTGTCTTCATTTGCATATAAAGTGATTTGTTTAATTTTGATTTAGCTTGATTTGTGAATCCAGCTATTATGGTTTATAAATTATGCTCTATGGCAAATGTTCTTGGTTTATGGCACACTTAGTATTTCAGTAATTTTTTCCACAGGGCCCCTAAGCTAAAACTGTGAAACACCTCAAGGTAATATTTTGGGCATTGTCTGACAGATGTCGAGTACTGCTATGTTTCCCTCAAAAATGTAAAATATCCCACAGCGCCCCAGTGAGCTTTCTGCAGCGCCCTGAAGCACCACAGTGCAGTTTGGAAACTTTGGCTCTATGGCAGAACATCTTTTGCGAGTCAGGTTATTGAACCTATCATAAAAATAAATGAAACTTTCGGTTATTATCTTAAGATTTAATATCTCAAGATATTAAAAACTCACTGGGCCAAATGGAGTGGATGAAGCACTGCTCAGGGATATAAAAATATATTTAAACCCACAGTTTTATGAACCTATCTAGAACATGCCATTGTATATAATAGTTTCTTTCTGACTAAATATGTGTAAGAGTATGCTGGAGAACTTGAACGAACAGGAAATACTTTATCACAGGTTTTCAATAAAAACTTTGTGTATGCAGCATTCCCTTTCATCTGCAATAACACAATAACATGAAGACAATAGGCCGGATCAGACCAAGTACTTTATATATACTTTATCCAAACAAATTACTGGAAATGTCCCCAAGTCATGTATATGAGCACTTTACTTTGGCATCCAGACTATCCTCCAACCCTAGGTGGTATACCTAGGACTGGAAAAGAAGTGTATTGTTAAATATTACTTTAAATTTAAACTCTGTTGCAACAATTTCACTCTTGCATTCCAGGGGACCAATGGATGCAATCTCCAAAGCCTATTTAGTCCATTTTTTCTCCCCAGTAACCCTCCACTCCTTTGTATTCTGCAGCACTGAGATGCACAACATATCAATGAATGTTATAATGAATGACTTAATTTTTGCGGCAATGACATAAAAATTGTGAAACAAACAAAAAGTATTAATATTTGTCACACTATATTACTTTGATATCTATTTTAAATCTTTTGATGTTTAATTTAAAATATCTGTACTGAAGCAATGAAATTAAGAGGCAATTCCTATCTTGGTTGGACTATCATTATTATTTTTTTGACGCGAGAAATGGTCATAATGTATCCTTGCACATGAGACAAATTGCTTCCTGGCTCATAATAATTATTTCTTGAACTATATCAAGTGAGTTACCACTTTAGCCAGCCTCATAAGTTGCAGACAGAATTACATCTCTGATTTCCAAGTAAATGTCTCCTTAATTTGTACCTATAGCGTTATTTAATTGAAGTTCCTAAGCAAGGAATTCAACTATCTTTTTGAAAATTTGAAGCAACACTTTTCATCTTTGTGCTGATTGCCAGCCTGAATGCTCCTTTGGTTCCTCAGAACCAGAGCTTTCCAGAAAAGAAAACTTAATTGATTTTTTTTTCATAATCCTTGTCCTTTTTGCTTCTCAAGATATTTTTATAATAATGTGCACAATAATGTGAATATGAAGATACTCACCAAGGTGAGTGTCTTTCCTTGACCATAATCAAATATGACAAATGATGATGGATCCCTGGAAATTCTGAGCTATCTAAAAACAGTAAGAAAAATTGTCTGATATGTATCAATCATATCTCTAATGAAAGTTTTCATAGCAGCGTTTCCCAAGCTGAGCAATTCACAGCATTCTTAGCAATGGCTATGCTAGCTTTGGAATTCTGAGACTTCAAGGTAATAGATCTGTTATTTGCCCAAGTTGGAAAACACTGTTGCATGGGAACCTATTAGTTCTGGGAGGAGAGCATTAGATGCTTTTAGGAAAAAGATAGATATAGATTCTATTGTGTATCTGATGTATTTTTCAGTGTACCTTCTTAACTCTTCTGAATCATATCAGCTCAGATTTAAAGTATATTGTTAAATATTATTTTAAATTTAAAATAAAATTTTAAATTTAAAGTATGTTGCAAAGTAGTGGCAAGGAATGTTGGAAACCAGGAGGACAACTGAAGCGAGGTAAAGATGAAAAATACATTGCTATTTTTAGATAATAATGAATTTGAGGTCGACATCATTCTTGAAAAATCTAAACCCTCGTTAGAAAAAGTTCCATATCCTTTTTCTTTGAGGGAAAAATGATTAAAAGCATTCAAAAATTGAGAGGTTTTTGGGATGTCTCATCTACTGTGATAATAGTTTACTTACTAAAATAACACCACCATTGTATACTTTTAGCATGTTGACAACGGATTTAGAATCATTGCGTGGTTGACGAAAAAGTATTCTGTAGTAAGATTCAGTGTCCATCTCTTTCCTTTTGTGTTCTTTTTGGTATATTAGTAATTTGGCTGTTATACATTCTGGTCTTTGAATTCTTTAAGTAGATTGCTATTGCTGAGTTTTAAAAAATGGTACTGATTAAATGAATTGTAAACCAGGCGTGCAATTGGTATCTTTTATCTGATATTTAATGGAAGGAAAATGTTAATTCAGGGTAATGAAAAAGACCTCCAAGTACTGTGGGTGAATAGACCATTAGGTTAATTAAAATGAGGAAATGTATCACTGCTGTAGTGGAACTATCATTTTGAGGGAGACAGTTTCATTTAGTGGCTGAACAGTGAAATTCAAGATGCCTCCCTCCTGAGCTGGATTCCCGACATACAAGACCAAGATAAGTGGCAAGGGCAATTCAGATTTCTATTCATTTACTTTTACCTGCCTACCATTACTTGTCAGTCTTGACTGCTTGTCACATAAAGGTGAAGATTTATTCAGGCTTATTTAAATCTATTAAATGCAAATTGGGTTACTTCACTGTCCATCACACAGGCAGTTTCAGTACAAAATGTGTTCGTTGTGACAAACCGCATACAAGAAATACCTGGACCTATTTTAATTATTATACTTACAGTTTCCAACTCTCTAGATCTCGGGTGTCAAACTCGCCGCGTCACGTGACGTGTCACAACGTATCGAGACTTTGCATTGCTGGAGCTGGGGTGGGCGCGGTCTCCATATGATGCAACCAGCTCACGGGCTGGCAGTTTGACACCCCTGCTGTAGATGGAAGCTTTTTTTTATTTTTTAAAAAAAGCTATAGTAAAGACATTTGTGGAATAGAGCATACTGAATCTGTATCTAATGATTTTTAAACCTACTTACATTTACTACATATGAAGAGGAAAAATACATATGCTGTCATGCTTAAAATAATTAGTTTTCGTATTTGGGCTAAAAACAACCAGACAAAATTGTGAAATTTCAAAATAAGATTATGCATTAGTAGCTATTTATTTCCTTTGAAATGACAACTTGTTATCTTGGCGAAGCAAGTATCTTCCCATTAATCGTTGCTTCCTAAAATAAAATATGTTATGCATCAATGTATTTTGAACAGTTTCCAACAACAGCACATAGCTGATCTCAAGAAAGCGAAGCAGGTTCAGACTGGGCTGATATGTAAATAGAGACCGTTACGACATACCAAAGCTGGACACAATGGTATTGTTGCTATGACAGTAACATGTATATGATCCGATAGTCTGAAAGTAGGGGTTTATTTCAGAGTTCTTCTCTGGGTGACTTCCCTATTTTATTTTTCTGCATGATACCCATGGCATCGGGGTTTTTGGTGTTGGGTTTTTGTTTTGTTTTTTTGCTATTTTTCAAGTTTTTGTGTTTTTTGTTTTTGTTTTTGGCTTTTAAAATATCTAAAAACCTATTCATTTACTTTTTCTGTTGCTTATTTGATCTTTGATGTGAATTTACTCCAGTCCATTTTGGGTCTTCTTTAATATATTTCTTGTGTCCACATATAATTTTTCGATGCTTGCATGGACTTTTTAATATTGCGAGCTGTCCTTTAGATTGCTTTGGTGCAAAGGTGCTGTATAAATATAGACAATCAAAAGCCATAGGCCCATGGAAAGCAAGTGACAGGAGAAGCTTTTCAAATGCATTTGGTGTGAACATTTGGCTTGAAGTGTTGAGGCAGCTATGACCCCCGGGGGCCTGGTACAGTTGCTTGAGAGCTTTTCCTAGGTGTTTCCACATACCAAGAGCCTTGGTGGAGCAGTGGGCTAATGCCTCCTTAAGTAACACCAGCTGCCTGCAATTAGTGCAGGTTCGAGTCCCACCAGGCTCAAGGTTGACTCAGCCTTCCATCCTTCCGAGGTAGGTAAAATGAGGACCCAGATTGTTGGGGGCAATTAAGCTGACTTTGTAATAATGCCACTTGGGGGTGTGTGTGAAAGCCCTAACAAGCAGGCATATACATAGAATGAAGGCTACTGCTAAGCTTGTAAGCCGCCCTGAGTCTTCGGAGAAGGGCGGGATATAAATGTAATAAAATTAAAAAAAAATAAAAAAAAATAAATAAATACGTGTCCATGCAGTTCACTTCATTGGATTTCCCAACAAAAGTTTTGGTTGTCACAGTATTTTGAGAAAAGATGCTTTGGTGGTAGCAGTGTACCTCTAAAAGCTCTGTCCTGCAGGAAAGATTTATTATTTTTTTTAAAGAGGATTTAGTGTTGATGTTGGTAATGCTTTATTGAATTGACATAATTCATCCTTAATTCCTTTGGAATAAATCAGGAAGTGACATTTCCTTTCCCCCCACCCCCATTCTCTAAACTATCCATATCTTCTAAAATATTGTTCCGTTCAAACAAAATAAATCTAGTTTTATTAATATCAAAGATTGTGTACATTTTGAATAGAAAAGTTGGTGACTGAATGTTGATCAGTACGGAGACATGATTGGGCTGCTGACAAGCAGGCTGTGGACTTATGCATGCTTTGAGAAATCCTAAAAAATATATAGAAATAGATGAAAGGTATAAATTCAGATCCTGAATCTGAACATCTTTATAGCCTGATCCTTTGTTAGTGAATTCAGAAGTAGTGTGACTTGTTACCAAAGAAGAATTGGTCTGCCAGAAGGATGTTAATTTACAGTATTTTAATACTACTTTTCATTGCAAAAAATTCCTGAAGAGGTCTACAAATACAAGTCAGAACTAAAAATCATTTCCCCCCAAATAAACATAGATTAGAAAAGGCCAACATAAAAATATACCTTTAAAAAAATAATTTTCTAAAACAAGGTAGCTGCATTGGGGCTTCTCTTTACTACAGTTCCCAATTTTTATGCATGTTCATAAAATGCCTAGTTTATTAATTTCTTTTTCTGATTTTTAATTGTGGATTGTATTACAATACAAATTACAGTTTATTCAAATAGACTGACCTATTTTACGCAGGGTTATTCAGGACAAAGGCTTCCTACACTGAATGGAACTTGCTTTCCGCTACCCCAAAGAAGCTACTACCATTTTGGTCTTATTTTTAATGCTAACAACTTTTCTTCTACTATCACTTCTCCAGCTCTTCCACTTTCCCATAATGATTTTATAAAGCCAGAGTTTGACTCCTGCACCAAAATGGGGTTGCAGATATCGTTTTAAAATATGGAAAGTTACTGTTCTGTTGCTATTTTATGAATTTACTGGGATCACTTACAAGCAATGACTTGGAGAAGAAGGAAGTTATTTATGCAAAATAGCTACCGTAAGTAGGATTTTTTTTCCTAGAACAGAAATAATTTGTTCAGGGGTATGTGTGATTGTTTGGTGAATTCAGAGTGGGAGAGGATGGGGTCTTGCTTCGGATATATTCCTAGTCTCTCTCCGTCCTCCATACATACATACATTTAGACAGGTTGTCTTAAAATGAAAGCTGGACTTCTGTATGCTTGAATGTGGACTGCCATTTTCCTCCTCATTAGGGACCTAAATACAGTAAAGTCTCTTACGTTGCTGGTAACTGTGCACTTGTTCAAGCTAATTCAGGTAAGCTCCTGACTAAACATTGGGGGGGGGGGGCGGGGGGAATAAAGGACTGATCATTGTAGAGAGAACCCTTCTCTCTCCAATTATGAGTTGTCCAAGTGTTCATATAAACACCTGAATGAGTCCAAAAGTGTGTGCTTAGTATGTAGTTAAGCTTGGACTTGTGTTGCAGATTCAGAATACATGTTGCCTCAACACTAACTAATAAGAGAAAGGGACAGCTGCACAGAGAGTGTGGGGAAACCCATGAATCAGGTACAAACAGAGACAGTGCTACTAGTAGAATTTCAAAGCTAAAATACGTGTGAATTTGTGGTTCATAAATATCTTCACAATATTTCTGAGAACTTCCCTTACAAAATATTTCATCTGAAAAAAATAATCTTGAGCCTTAGTTTCATAAATTTCCTTTATTTAATACCATTTTTTAAAAAAAATGCAATTAATCTTAAATGTATATAGCTAACTGTTTCCTTCCTTCCTTCCCTCCCTCCCTCCCTCCCTCTCTCCCTCCCTCCGTGGCTTATCACAAGCTAAATGAAATTTTAGCAACTGTAAACTACAGCAACTCTGCTGTAAGTTATGAAAATAGGGCAAGAATAATAATATACCCAGTTATGGAAAAATTATAACTTCAATGATTTTTTTTAAAAAAAAAGGTCTAAGGGAATGTGTTTACAGCTCCTTTAAAATAAAAAAAACCCTTAAAGAATAATTTTATTAGGATTAAATAAAGTTATGAAATAGCAAGCTTTGTAAGAGTTTTTTCAGATTGGAAGAAAGGAGGCTTCAGCTGGTGCAGAATGCAGCCACGCGAGTGGTGATGGGAGTCTCCCGATACTCCCATGTAACACCTCTTCTCCGCGAGCTGCATTGGCTTCCAGTTGCCCTCCGGGTGAGATTCAAGGTGCTGGTGATGACCTATAAAGCCCTAAATGGCATGGGCCCGGATTATCTGAGGGAGCACCTTTCTGCCAGCGTCAATTTCCCATCCTGTGCGCTCCCACAGGGAGGGCCTCCTCAGGGTACCGCCGGTCAAGGATTGCCGACGAGCGATCCCCAGGGGGAGGGCGTTCTCTGTGGGCGCGCCTGCCCTATGGAATCAACTGCCAATGGAACTCCGGACTGCCCCCGACCTTCGTTCATTTCGCCGGGACCTAAAAACCTGGCTCTTTGAGCTATCTGGTCTGGACTGAGGGGTTTTAATGTTTTTAAATTGTGATTTTAATTTTTTGGGGGCTAGACTTAATTTAATTTTATTTTAATTTTATATTGTATGGTTTTAAAATTTTGCCTTGTAAACCGCCCTGAGTCCTTCGGGAGTAGGGCGGTATATAAACCAAACAAACAAACAAACAAACAAACAAATAAAAAAAAGCAGTGGGTATAGTCCAAAATGTAAATATGTAAATTGTTCTGCAGCATGTTAAGAGTGACACGAAAATATAATAATGGAATGCAGTTTTGGTTCATAATGAGATTTCTCCTATAGATTGTTCTGTGGGTGGGTCTGCTGTTGCAAGTTTATATTGGGTATGTGAAGTAATAATTGTGTTCCAAATCTACTAATGTAGGATAAGGAAGAACATTTTGCTGACTTACTTAGGCTCAAATATCAAAGCCACTAGGAATTAAGCCTTTATTTTGAAATGTTCAGCCATCATTAAATTGTAAATAGCAATAATCTTGTAGACAATATTATTAGTAATTCTGTCTCAGTATTTATGCTTCTGTTCTGCTTTGCATTTGTATAAATTTTGAATACATTGATTTGCTTTTCTTTTTGTTAATAGAGGAGCCAGCCACTTGTCAGGAGATTAAGGGAATTGGGAAGGAGTGGCAAACTGACACCATGCTCACAATGGGAGGCACTGGGTAAATGGCAGTTGGATTTGAGACTCGGATTGCTGAAAATTCTCTCTGGATTAGATTAGAGAGATCTTGAGATTACGGCTCATGCACTCCAGACAGCTGATATTTTTTGTGAGTTGACAGATAGATAGATAGATAGATAGATAGATAGATAGATAGATAGATAGATAGATGATAGATAGATAGATAGATAACCTTTATTGTCATTTTTTCCTGTGAGCACAATGGCACACATTAAAAATGAAATTTAGTTGCTCCCTCTCAAAGTGTACATATACATAACACACTTAAAACATACTATATACAACAGCAGAAACCAAAGCTTAACTTTGTATTAAAGCTGTTTATTCAACCATCTGATTTATCTTCATAATAAAAGATCCTGGTTTTCCTTTAAGAAAAGCCAACCCAAGTCTTTAAATGGGAATACTATTACTTTTATTAGTATGTTTGGAAGTTGAGCTACAGTATCTAGAAATGCATAGCCCTAAAATATAGCTTTTTTCTAGTTACTTATTTTCAGTATTTCTCAAGAACAGAAAAGTATTAAAGGTTGAAATCAAATTCTAAAAATGGATCAGCATTGAAATGTCAACTATCTAGTTGTGGCAGCATACCAGCATTCAAAAACGTGGTCTAATATTGATTTCCCTGGTTGCATAACATTTGCATTGTGACATTTGGCTTCAACATTAACAAAGTAGTTGTTTTTTGATCAATCATTTTTTGGTATTACATGCCAAACAATCACTCAGTGTGACCTATTTCAAATTGCATATTAACTGTTGGGCAAAAGTTCTATATATTTTTTAAAATTATTTTAAGTCTGGAGCATGAATTGTGAAGAAGATATAATTTGTAAATACAGATAGAAAACTGTATTTTTTATCAAGCATCACATGCAGGCAAAATAGTTTCAACAGTGCAATCTCATATATAAATTATGCATGTGTCTGTGCATATGTGCTCTCACATTCATGCACATAGACTTGATTAATACATTCCTATGGCAACTAATTTGCATTTCTTTCTAGGTTTTCTATATAAATAAATTTATCTCTTTTTTTCCCTTTTTTTCTTAATGCTTTCTGATGTTAGAGATACCACCATCCTTCCCAGAAATTCAGAGGGGCTTGCATTTTCCCAGCCCTAACATTTTATTGTAATAGCAAACTTGCAATTTATAGAAGGGAAAAGCAACTGGTCCAAAGTCATCCCAGAGGCTAAACTATTCTTGACAAGCAGTGGAAAGAAATCATAAATTTGTGAGAAGGTAGATAAATAGTAAAACTGCAGGCATAGATGGTGAGACCAGAGAAATGTTAAATAAACTTATGGGGTGGTTGTAAGACTTTTAAAATATATATCTATATAGAAATATCTGTTTGAAGATTGCACATATGCCTAATTAAAGAAAAAACGCTGTTATTTTTTTTAATACAAATGGAAACGTAGCAAAGGCATAAACTACAAGAGACTTAGTTAAATATCCCTGGGGAAATATTTGGCAGCATTTTGATTGAAAGGACACGAGAGGTGAAAATAAGGAAAACAATTATTAGGTGCAATCTGAGGTTTTGCCAGGCAGGGAATGTGCAAACCAGCAAGTCAATGAAAAATATATGCTTCTGAGAAAGAAGTTTATCACGTATTGTTGACTTGAAGAAACTATGTGATAAAGTGAGCTATGGAATTTTTGCAGGAGTTGAAAGCTGAAGAATTCAGTAAGAGTTGTGTATGGTGAGGTAATACTTGTGTGAGAGAGTAGAATGCTTAGCACAGTGTTTTTCAACCACTGTTCCGCGGCACACTAGTGTGCCGCGAGATGTTGCCTGGTGTGCCGTGGGAAAAATTGAAAAAATACTGACCTAGGAGACAGCAGTGAGAGGAGGAGGAGGAGGAGGAGGAGGAGGAACAGCCGCGGGCGGAGCGGCGCTGCAAGACTCTCTGGCGGGGAGCGCTGGGCACCGGAGCCTTGGCTAAGCTGGAAGCAAAAGCCCGGGAAAAGAAGTGGGCTCGACCTCTCTAGGCACCAGGGCTCCACGGCAGCGTAGCTCCGCCCCCTTCTCTGGCTTCGGAGGGTCTCTTGCTGAAGAGAGAGAAGCTGGGGAGAGGCGACCGGCTCCCTTATCGGAAGAGGACGGATGGGTGGCCAGCCCGGCTCGCCTGAGCTGTCGCGTGGTTGGTTGCCTGCAACGTTCAAAAAAGCTCTTCTTCCCCAGCACGCGCCGCTTACTCCTTACTCCCCACACGGCTGAGGATGCGAGACTCCCGCCTGGTCGGCTGCCTGGCTCCGCTTTCTTTGCTCGCCGCGACCCCTCGCCCCAGCCCGAAATAGAGGGATCTGACCACTTCGCTCTTGGAGGCTTCGCTTGCGTCTGAAAAATTACATGGCTGATTTTTTTTTTAACCTGTCCTTTTGATACGTTGCATAATAAAATGTCCTTTGGACCAAAGCAATTAAAAACCTTTGGGGTTCCCCCCCCCTGGAGTGAAGTGCTTTTGATGGTAAAGGTGAGAAAGAAAGAAAAAAGGAAGGGGAAAAAGGAGAAAGGGGGAAGGGGAAAAGGGAGGGAGAAAGAAAAAAAAGGAGAATAGAAAAGAAAGAGAGAGAGGAAGGGAGGAAGGAAGGAAGGAAAAAAGCAGGAAGAAAAATTAAAAAGAAATGCAAGTAGCTTCCAGTTTCCACAACAAGTAGAAAGCAAGAAATTGAGAGAGGAAGGGAAAGAAAGTGGGAGAGAGAAAGGCAGGAAAGAAAGGAAGGAAGATAGAAAGAAAGAAAGAGAGAAAGAAAGAAAGAGAAAAGAAAGAAAGAAGGAAAGAAAGAAAAATAAATAAATGAAGGAGAAAAATGCAGAAAGAAAAATTAAAAAGAAATGCAAGTAGCTTCCAATTTCCACAACAAGTAGAAAGCAAGAAATTGAGAGAGGGAGGGAAAGAAAGTGGGAGAAAGAAAGGAAGGAAGGAAGATAAAGAAAGAAAAGAGAGGGAGGGAAGAGAGGGAAGGAAGGAAGGAAGAAAGAAAAGAAGAGAAAAAAGAAAATACAGAAAGATAAATTAAAAAGAAATGCAAGCTTTCCTTTTCCTTCACAGCAAAAACAAACAAAAGCCCCAAAATAAAATAAAATAAAATAAAGAGGCTAATAATAATAATAATAATAATAATAATAATAATAAGAAGAAGAAGAAGAAGAAGAAGTTGGAAGGGACCTTGGAGGTTATCTAGTCCAACCCCTTGAGAACACAGGCCATCCTCGACTTACGACCGTTCGTGTAGCGACCGTGGGGAGGTCCAACGGTGTGGAAAACGGTGGAGTGCCTCGTGATTTTTTTCATGAAACAAGTGTGCCTTTGCCCAAAAAAGGTTGAAAAACACTGGCTTAGCACATCCTTGGATATGAGTTGGCTCCAGTGTAGAGTCCTGCAGATGTGATTTACCTCAACTCTGATTGCCCTAAACCCCAACCTTTTGGGGCACCAGGGACCGGTTACGTGGAGAGAAGTTTTTCTGTGGACTGGAGGGGATGTGATTTTGTGTGCTGCCTGCATCCTACAGATGGGGCTTTTCTTGTTTGTGAGGACCGGTTGCTGGCATGCTGTAGCCCAGTACCGGTCCATGGACTGGGGGTTGGAGACCCCTGCCCTAAACCACTTGTGCTGGCTAAGATGCTGAACATTGCAAACCAGCATGATTTGTAGGCAGAGGTGAGTTGTGTAAAGGCTTCTCTACTCAAATTTGAATAAAGCAGAAGAAAGTATGTGACACATAGTATCTAAAAGGATCTGTGGGTAAAATGCTGAGACCGTTCTCATTCTATGTCTTTGATGCCAAACATAAAAATGACTTGGGGGAAAAAAAGGATCTGGGAGAAGAACTAGAAGAGGAAATGCTTTAGATCCTCTCCCCCACCCAACCCTGCACTTTAGATTTTTAGGGTGGGGGAAATACACCAATCTCCTAGCATCATTTTCTCCTTAGTGAAGAAAGTTTTGAAATAATTGAATGCAAATAATTCAACTGAATTTTTATGTATTATTTTTTCTGCATTTAACAAAATTTCATTACCGCACTGAAATATGATAACTCATTATCATAATTGCTGTTTAACAGAATTTTGTGCTGATGTTATAGTCTCTCCTGCAATTTGTGAATCTCTGACTTTTTAACAGACTGTATATATTATCTTAACATGAGCAGTGTGAAATTCAGGAATATTGTTCTAGTGTACTGGCCTTTTATTCTTCTTTGGAATAAAATGCATAATAATAATGTCAGTTATGAAAGAAAGTGATCAATGGTCAAGCTCGTCTTTTGTTTGTCCTGTTATTAATCAAATGATCCCAATCAGCACTGAAAAACATGAAATACTTGTATTGAAAAGCACAAAATACTTTTACTGAAAAACAATCAACCAGATGTATCTCTTATATCCATCTTTACTACTAATGTGACTGGTAAGGATTTGAACTAGTATGTACTGTGTGCAAATCCAATTTATTAAACATCAGTCTGGTCCATCATAAATTATTGAGGAATAACAATGCATACTGCTATTTGCATGAATGGTAAACCTAGATCAGTGGTGGTGAACCTTTTTGAGACCGAGTGCCCAAACTGCAACCTGAAACCCATTTATGCATTGCTGGGTGCCGAGAGCGTGGCCACCAAGTGGGCGATGCTCCAGCGACCCGATCTGGGCGTCGGAGGCTTGCAAAATCGGCCGGGGGGGGAGCGAAATCACTCTGCACCCCTAGATCTGGGCAGCAGAAGCATTTTGCAGGCCTCCAATGCCTGGATCAGGTCTCTGGAGCATCGTAAAATCACCCCACAGCCATGGATGCGAACTCCAGAAGCTTTGAAAATGCTTCTGCTGCCCAGATCGGTTGTGGGGGGAGAATAAAATCACTCTGCAGCCCTAGATCGGGCCAAAATCGCTCTGGAGGCTTACCTGAACTCATTCTGCAGCTGCCTCCACTATCCAGCCCGGATCTGCCCAGCTCTTGCAGCTGATCCCTGATTCTCAGTGCAGAGAGAAAGAGAGCAAGAGCGCAGGAGCACGTGGAGAGGGGGTGGGGCAGCCTGGCCCCACCTCCCTCTTGCGTGATGGCACACATGCCCACAGGGACGGCTCCACATGCCACCTGTGGCACATGTGCCATAGGTTCACCACCCCTGACCTAGATGCTTATACAGGATGTAACAGACCAATTAATTATTTGTTTCAGTCCCAGACCAACTTTCTTGAAGAGTTATGGTAACAATGACAGAAAATAGATATTGTCTGTTGTGTCTTGAGGATAAGATCAGCAGGAAAGAAAATGAAGATAAAGGCATAGTGAAAAGCTGATGCTCTGTATCAGATTGATGAGTTAGCAAATAAGATCCCTGTCTTACATATAACACTGTACATGTCTGTTCTGTATCTATGTGTATGTTTGTGTGTGTGTGTGCCTGCGCATTATTGCTCCTCAGCTAACTTCTTGTATTTGTTCTCTTTTAGCTAACAGCACGATCACTGCCTATAGTACAGACTGATGAGAGACTTCAACCCTTGCTCAATCACCTCAGGTAATGAGAAACACAGCAGAACCTCAATTTGCTGGACCTTTTGGAGTCCGTTACTTCTGAAGGTCCACAGTCTGACTCGTTTGTACAAATCGGGTGTGGTTTCACTAGCTGAGGGAATTTCATTTTAATTCTTTCGGATTAAAAAAATGTGAAGACATTTTTGTAGGGTCTAGGCCAGGGGTCAGCAACCTGAAACAGTGAAAGAGCCACTCGGAACCGGTTCCCTCACAAAAGGAAAAACTGGGAGCCGCAAAAAATGTGTGCGCATGCGCATACATGCACGCATGCGCAGAACAGGGTTTGACTGAAGAGTGGAGCCAAGGCGAGATATGCACGTACCCTGCATATTTGAATTGATTGGTTGAACTTTTTTAGTCCCACTTTTTTTTTGGACTGCACATGGCAGAGGACTGGGAGCCGCAGGAGACGGCTGAAAGAGCCGCATGCGGCTCCGGAGCAGCGGGTTGCAGACCTGTGGTCTAGGCGTTGTGCCTAATGGATTGATTGGTCCTGTGTCCTCGCCCAAAAGCAGAGGGGTTGTTTTACTTCTTCCCATAACTGGGTCCATCCACTCTGCCTGCAGAACAATCTAATCCTGGGGACAGGGTGAGTGAGGAGCTCATATACAGAGGAGCACTGTGTTCTTTAGACTCTGCAAACCATGAAATTTACAGGGGAAGGCAATAAAAATGTTTTAAATAAAAAAGAATAAATCAGATATTAATAAGCTTTTTATTTAGGAATGGCTAACTTGGCAGTGGATTCATTGCAACTTTATCTTCAAAGATACTATTTCAATACTTGTATCACTAATGAGGAAGTAATGGGAGCGTTTTTTAACATAATGAACGTGCCATGCAGATAATTAGCAATATTGTTGACATACAACATCTGCTTCCAGTCAACACTTCAGATTTCTCCCTTAGGTAATCGTTCACTCACATTTGTAAAATTATATTTTGCCCTTGAAAAAGGGGCTTCATTTTAATGTTCCCCTTTTCTCAGAACCTTTTGACAAACATAATAATGGAATTATAGCAGCATATTATTTATCTTTGTGTTTTAGTTCCTCATATTACTAAATAATGAAATCAGTTTAAAAATTCAAGAAAAGATTATTATTCTATGTCTCCCTTAATAACAAACATCTGAGAGGTTATACCTGCATTTTACAAAAAAAGTATTCAACAATTGTTTTCATACAATTCATTAGAGTTCAGATAATCTGCTTCTACTTGAACTCTAATGTTCTTCTAAAGCAGACATGTCAAACTTGTGACGTCGCGAAACGTATCGGAGCTTTTTTCCCCATTGCCGGCAATGGGGTAGGCATGGTTTCTTCGTGACGAATCTGGCCTGTGGGCCGGCAGTTTGACACCCCTGTTCTAAAGTGTAGTAGAAATATTTCCAAATAAATCTATTCTGTTAATCAGAAATGTATTACATAAAGAAAAAATCTTAAGTTCTCCAAAGTGAAGGAATTATTTTAAAGTCATATTAATTTCTTGAACACCAGTTTTGAAATATATTCTTTAAAATTTATGCAAACAAAAATACTCGGCCTTTCGTTCCCATAGTAACAACAAAAATGTCCTTTTAAATTCTAAAAATAACATTTATTTCTTTTCTTCTTTTTTCCCACATCATAGCCACGCATATGTTGGTTCAGATTATAACATTGAAAAAGCAATGGGCAAAATTTCATTGGAACAAATTGATGCTGTAAGTATATTGCCTCCAATTCACTGTCGTTAAACTGAATAATTTTGTCCATCCACTGCAGTGTATTTATGGTGTCTCAAACGTACTGATGGCAACATTCACATAGAGATTACAATGGTCTGTAAAGAATTGAAGAATAGAACATAGAACTGATAGAGCAATGTATGCTTAAATGAATGAAAGCAGGTTTAAAACAAATGAAACAAGAAGAGTAACAGGAGCATAAGTAGAGCTCTCTAGCCCAAAGCAAACCTTTCACGTGAGCCCATGCCCATTTGTGAGGGATTCAGGCATTGAACCCTAATCCCTGGCAATAGCTATTAAGAGAAAACCAAACTATCACCACTAGGACAGCTTTCCTCAGCCGCTGCTGCTGCTGCATAGTAACAGACGAGCAAAGTTATCCTCTTACCTCTTCAATCACCCAAGCCTCCCTTCCTCTCCCTTGTTCAGTTTCCTGCAGTTCAATGTTCTGCAGTAGTCAGGGCCACGCCCTACTTGGCTGTCTGAAAAATTTATCTCTTGGGCATACTACATCTGGTTTTAAAACCCTACTTCATGTTTCTTATTAGCCAATATTTGTTGTTGGCTTGTTGTTTTGCTGGAAGGAGGAAGGAGCGTGTGTGTGTATAGTAGTACGCATTTCTGTGGGACAGAATGGTTAGTATTTACAGGTGATGGGGTGTTATTTTACAAGAAATCAATTTTAATTAGTGGTCGCTGGTTCAGTTAAGAAAAATGGATATTTTTATGTTGCCCTGCTCTCTTTTGGAATGGATATTTTTACAAATATAAGTATGTTGCATGCACATATACCTCGAGGTCAGAAGTTGGTTTGGCTGACGTTGATGATATCAAAGTTGTCAAAGTAAGAAAGTCAGACATAGATATGTTTTTTTTGTTGGTCTTTCCTTCCCCCCCCCACTATGAATACTTCCTAGTGTTAGTGGTAGGCAATCAAATTTAGCCTTGACTTCCTTTTAAGTAAATATGGTAAACAGCTTTAAATAAACAGAAAAATAGCCCCAGACAACTGACATCTGGGACATTAATTTAGAATATATTAAAGGGAGGGATAGTAAAGATGCTTTCAAAATAGAATGAGACTCTGGATTAATTACTTATATTGATTTATGCTTTTTACTGTAACTAATACAATTTTAATATCTTTTAACATCTGTTTTCCATTTATTCTTACATTTGCACACAAAAAAAATTACAACTAAATGTTGACAGTATATTGAAATTGTGAAATAGAGTTTTCCTTTCTTCCCTGTAGTCTACTGTATGCAAACATTCTCTCAAAATTCTTCACCTTTCTGGTTGGTGATCAAAATACAGACTGTAAGTTAATGTAGTCAGTGTTGTGACTCAGGGTCAGCCTGTGGGTTCGGCACCCGGCTCAGATGTATCGGATGACTCAGATGAGGGGGAGGAGGTGTGTGTGGGTGACGAACCGGCTGATGATGGCTTGCAGGCTTGGCAGAGCTCCCAGCCGGGGACCTCCTCTCAGCTGCGTGAGCCCGATAGTGCGGAGGATGATGACCCACAGCTGGCCCTGTTCAAGGACGCCCGACGCAGGAGGCAGTCGAGCAGGACTAAGCAGAAAAAGGCTGCGGGTCTCCTCGGGAGGAGGCACAGGGAGACCACGCCCTGAGCTCTCAATAAAAGGAGTGTTTGGGGAGGGGCTGGTTGCTGAAAGCAACCCTTCTGCTTGAGGATTCAAGTTCCGGAGTTTTGGTTTCTTGTTTTGTTAATTGACTATTAAATCTTGGCAAACGCTTTTCAGCCTTGGACGCTCTCCAGTCTCTTCTTTCTGAATAGGGGTTTGCCTTATTACAAGGCCAGAAGAGGGCTGGTTCAGAACAGTCAGCAGATCATTAATCCAAGTTTTCTTGTTACAGCTTTCGGTTAAATCATTTCCTCTCTGCATGCGCCAGCTCCACAAAGCTCTGCGTGATAACCATCATCTCCGTCATGGAGGCCGTATGCAATATGGCTTATTTCTCAAGGGCATTGGCTTAACACTAGAGCAAGCTCTGCAGTTCTGGAAATCTGAATTCATCAGAGGAAAGGTAGACGCAGACAAGGTAAATGGTTTGCTGAGAACAATGCTCAGTTCTTCACAGTTCTCCTCGGAACACTTCTATAGTCCACAACCAGTGTCCGTGCACACTAAAACATCTGTGTAGTGTCATGGTTCCGATAGATGAGACTAGTAAAAGCAGAACTCCAAGACAAGAGGTTTATTTAAAGAACATATTTATTGGCTACAAAGTATCAGCACAGTCAAAAGTGAAACCAAGTCTGGAGTTCCCTTCCAAGCGTTGCAGTGTTACAAAGTTGAACTTCCCACCCCATCATTATGTCATTATCCACGTTCCCCAATAGAATACTTTGGTGGACTTTCTAACAGAAGGCTCAGCCCACCAAAAGTCAGGCAGCAATGACCTTGGTTCCCATGGGACAATTTATTGTTTAATCTAACCTTAACCCCACTCATGCGCCCCTCCCAGTTCTGTGGCAACTGAAAACAAAGCAAAAATGGCTTCAGCCAGAATCGTTGCAGTGTTGACAGTTGGATCCCCTAGAGAGAGAACAAATCCTGCAGACAAAAAAAGTTAGAGTTAGGAATCTCTCCGAGGTTTATGAGGGTGCTTATCAAAAAATCTGCATATCAATCTATCTGCCTTGACGTCAGTACTTTTTACTTCTGATAGTGGGTATCCCTTCCACTGTACTAAATATTGTAATTTTCCTTTGTACAACATAGAATCAAGAATTCGTTTTACTGCATAATGGGTCTCCCCCTCTACTAAAAGGGGACCAGGTGCTTTTTTGGGAACAGGTCTTAAGGAGGACTCCCTGACGGGTTCTCCAAGCAAAGAGCAGGTGACAGTGTGCTGTTTGGACTCATTTGTGGACTAGGGTAAAATACATAGCAAAATCCCATTGCCAATGAAAATTAAACCAGGGTTAGAGTTAGGTCTCCTTAGAGCCAGACCTGAAAAGTAATATCAGGGGAAGATTATTAGAGGTTCTGACCGGAAAGCAGAGGTGACAGTTTTTCATCCGGACTTATTTGTGGATTAGGATTAGGCATCCTTGGGGTCTTGCACTCCTTGCATTTAGATCCACTTGGGGTGCATTGGAATTTCTTCCAGGCATACATTGTAAATAGCACTTCTGAAGTTCTGAATACAGTTTTCCCTAAGATTAAAACAACAGGTGTACTACAGAGTTCCTTGCAGCTACTATTCCACCCAGAGGCTGTCAAGAGATTTAAAAGGAGTCCCAGAGGTTGGATCAAGGTGTCACCAGCCACTCAGTCCAAGATTGATCCATCAAGTAAGGTCATGCACGGATCATATTCCAAGTCAGATCACCCCACAAGTAACAATTTATAATATAAAATATGTGTGCCATTAGGGATTGAAGCAGTAGTGCATGTACAATATGCTTTTCTTAAAATATTCTGTTGTACACTCACAAGGGAAAAGCAGAGCAAACTGAGTGGCTCAATGAATGCTACCCAAGGGTTTTATCTATTTTTCAATATTGATAGAAATGTAACTCCAAAATCCTGCTGATGCAATCAGGGGATGAGCTAACAAGAAAAATACACACTGCTGAGAGTGAAAAAGGGCTGCAGTGGTGAATGAGCAGACCTGGAGGGATTTCTGTGCTTGGCAGAGTAAATTGCACTAGGATCTCACTTTAAAGAGCTTCCATGCATTGCTGCTTCTTCTTTTTTTTAATCCCATTTATATCCCGCCCTTCTCCGAAGACTCAGGGCGGCTTACAAGCTTAGCAGTAGCCTTCATTCTATGTACAGTATATGCCTGCTTATTAGGGCTTTCACACACACCCCAAGCGGCATTATTACAAAGTCAGCTTATTGCCCCCAACAATCTGGGTCCTCATTTTACCTACCTCGGAAGGATGGAAGGCTGAGTCAACCTTGAGCCTGGTGGGATGCGAACCTGCACTAATTGCAGGCAGCTGGTGTTACTTAAGGAGGCTTTAGCCCACTGCTCCACCAAGGCTCTTGTCCAGGTCTTAGGTGGTTTTGAGAATAAGTCAACCCCCTCATCTGTATGGCTGCCCCTCAATTACTGGAAGACAGCTGTCATGTCACCCCTAATCTTTCTCTTTGATGGGCTAGACATAGCATCCAGGCCTCTTATCATCTTAGTTGCTCTTCTCTGCACTCTTTCTAGACTCTCAGCATCTTTTTTGTATTGTGGCAATTTTCCAAAAAGCCCTTAAAGAAGACCAGGTCTGAGTGTGATGGAAAGTGCACCTGAAGGAGCAGGGGGGAGAGATTTGGCAACATAAGAGTTCTCCCAGAAAGAGACCTGGATCAAGAGACTGCGCAGACCCGAGCTGGACGGGGGAGCAGGAAAGAAGTTCAGTGTAGATTGAATTCACACAAGATTCTCTCAGAGTATATCTAGTAAGTTAGAAGGTTATAGTTTGAATTTGGCAAGATTCTGTCGATTAGGTTTAAGCAAATAAAGGATTGAACTCAATTGGATTTTGCTGTGCCGTTCCTGGTCTTGGGCCTGACATTTCCTTCAACTATGGGATTTCTAGTTTTTTTTAGGATATCTATTTTTATGGACCTTTATATTTGTATTTGCTATTTTTCTCTCCCTAGTTTTTGAGAGGGTAAAAGTGAGGGATGGGAGGGATAGTTTCAAGCTTACATGATTCTGTTAACGTAACCTCTAACGTAGGTACAACTAGCATTTCTGGTTCTGCTTCTTGTCTTGACACTAGAAATGTTATGTTAATGTCAGGCCCATCATACATCTTGCAAATCAATATAATGTCAGTTTTTGATGCAAGGATATTATATATTTGTATTGGAAAGATTATTTGATTTCCACCTTGGAAAAATCATTAACCAAGCTAAGGAAATTTGTTTTGATGTACAGAATAATTTTCTACCTTACAAGTAAATCTGATGTAGAATTCAGTTCCCACTGGAAGCCATCCTTCGAGTATACTGTAACTGAATACATGGATTTATACCTCATCCAAAATTTAACAGAATAACAGAGTTGGAAGGGACTTTGGAGGTCTTCTAGTCCAAAACCTTGCTCAGGCAGGAAACCCTATACTATTTTCAGACAAATGGTTGTCCAATCTCTTCTTTAAAACTTCCGGTGTTGGAGCATTCACAACTTCTGGAGGGAAGTCGTTCCACTGATTGTTTTAAGTGATAGGAAATTTCTCCTTGGTTCTAGGTTGCTTCTCTCTTTGATTAGTTTCCATCTGTTGCTTCTTGTCTTGCCTTCAGGTGCTGTGGATAATAGCTTGACTTTCTCTTTGTGGCAACCCCTGAGATATTGGAACACTGCTATCATGTCACCCCTAGTTCTTCTTTTCATTAAACTAGACATACCCAATTCCAACAACCTTTCTTTATACATTTTAGCCTCCAGTCCCGTAAAATTTTCCAAGGATAGAGTTTCCAAGGATAGAGCTCTCAATAATTCTGCACATAAATGCAACTCTCTTTATTCTTTGCCGAAGCATGGTATATGACGTAAAGTTTATCAATAAATGATTTGAATCTATTTATTCCTGAAGTTTCCTTGACAACATCACCTACTGATAATTCTAGTCTGTGATTAGCACAATGCCAAACTATAATAGAATGCCAAAGTCAGGCAGCAATGTCCTTGGTTCCCACAGGACAATTTATTGTTTAATCTAACCTTAAAACCACTCATCCTCCCCTCCCAGTACTGTGGCAACTGAAAACAAAGCTAAAATGGCTTCAGCCAGGATCATTACAGTGTTGACAGTTGGATCCCCTAGAGCAGACATGTCAAACTTGCGACATCATGTGACGTCGGGCAACGTATTGGGACGGTTTTGCCATTGCCAACAATGGGGTGGGCGCGGCTTCTGGATGATGCGTCCAGCCCATGGGCCGGCAGTTTCACATCCCTGCCCTAGAGAGAGAACAAATTCTGCAGACAAAGAAAAGTTAGAGTTAGGAATCTCCCTGAAGTTGACATTTAGTTTACATAAGCAGCAGTTGCTTTCACATCAGCCTCTGCACAGTTGGATCTCATCACAATTCTTTTCTCATAAGTTTGTATGGGTAGTTTACTTTATGTTTACAAAGATTACAAAAAGAAAATAGGAATTATTTCTTATGTTCAAAAAGCAATGATGCCACTATTTATCTTATTTATTTACTAATGCTTCTCTTCTGCCCAATATCCAGAGACTAAGTGGCTTACAGAATGCTACAGTAAATATTAAAATAAAAATCAAAATCTAAAACATGGACTTGCCACAAACCATTGTATAGTGTTGGACCAAATGTCCATATCTTCAAATGGCTTCTTAAACAGCCGAGTCTTTAGAATACAGAATAACAGAGTTGGAATGGACCTTGGAGGTCTTCTAGTCCAACTCCATGCACAAATAGGAGGCCCTATACCATTCTGAACAAATGGCTGTCCAATCTCAAAAGACCTCCAGTGATGGAATATCCACAACTTCTGGAGGCAAGCCGTTCCACTTTGTTAATGGTTCTCACTGTCAAGAAATTTCTCCTTAGTTCTAAGTTGGTTCTCTCCTTGACTAATTTCCATTCATTGCTTCTTGTCTTGCTTTCTGGTGCTTTGGAAAATAGGTTGACCCCCCCGCTCTTTGTCACAGGTCCCTTCAAAAGCTAAAGGTGGAGGATGACCGGATATCAAGGAGTCATCTGTTTCAAAGACAATCATTGCCAAGAAGGCTCTTTTGCTTGGATCTGTGTAGGTGATATTCCCTCAGAGAAGGAATCTTCAGCAGTTTTCTCTTCTGACCTCAACAGGATGATAACCCAGAGAATGTGGCCTTGTAGAAAGCAAGTCTCTGACCTTCCTTCCTTCCTTCCTTCCTTCCTTCCTTCCTTCCTTCCTTCCTTCCTTCCTTCCTTCCTTCCTTCCTTCCTTCCTTCCTCCCTCCCTCCCTCCCTCCCTCCCTTCCTTCCTTCCTTCTTTTTATTTACAGAGTTTGTAGGCTACTCTAATGAATTGGTTCTGACGTACAAATTCACCAAATCTGTAATTTGGGTTAAAATAAATACATCTTGAAGTAAAACTGAGATTATTCATTATGAAACAACCAAATACACCTGGACTCAACACAATTACAAATAATTATTCTTTCTAAAACCTGGAAATGCTACAACAAAGAAAGAATGTTTTATCATATGTGATGGTTATTCAAAACATTTTTTAAGAAATCTTACACGGACTGCAGCGTGGATGGAGAATCTGTCCTGTTAAAGTTGTCCACTCTGCTGACAGGCAAATATGGTTGGATTTTATTGTTATCAGCCTGCATTGTCTTCAGTTCTCTAACTTTACAGGTGATAAGAATTGTTTGCCAGATCTGGAGAATACAATGTGTTTGAAGTTTAGCAATTTTCAACTTCTGTAGTAACCACTTTCAAGTTGTTCAGTGGTTAAAAGATTTGGAATTTTAAAAAATCAAGCCTTTGAGGTAACATTTGACAAGTAAACTCAAATAATCTCCAGGCTTAGAAGTTCTAACTAGTATAAAATGCTGTAAGGAACATCTTACAGTGAATGGTTAGACCTTTTTCAAAGGTAGTACCTTGGCTGCTGGTTTACTACCCAAATAAGTTCAAAGTTGTAATGATATACAGAGCTCTTTTTAACTTAAGTCATGGCTGTCTAGCAAAGTACTTGCTCCCTGATGTTTCTGACTGTCATTTAAAAGCTAGTGGAAATGTCTTCCTTAGGGTGTCACATCTGCCAGGAATTTCATACATGGCAACCCAAGAGAGAACATTCTCAATTCAAGTACCGTACTCTATTCCTCAGTTGGCACGAAGCATTGCAAGCTTTCAGCTCCAGTTTAAATTAAATTTTGTTGAAGTTATACCCCACCTTTCTATTTGTATTATACAAATGTAGAATTTTTTTAAAAAAATACTACACATAAACATAACTCTAGAGCCAGGATCCATAAAATAATGAACAATTAAAATCAGAATAGGGCAATCAGATAATTCTAGGAAATGGTATAATCGGTTTACGTTGTGGACTATTCACATAGCATTTTGGCTTAATTTTTTTTGCACTGTAATCTGAAGCAATGTACAGACCTAATAAAAATAATGTTTGTTTGTTCAGCTTTAGTAGCCATTAGTTAAATTTATACTTAATGCTGCTAAATACATGGTCAAGAACCTACTTCAGGTATTAAAATTATTCTGAAATAGGTATTTCACACAAAGCATATTGTCTTCCAAATACATTCTTCAAAAAAGGTACCTAAGTGCCTTAAGGTTCACATACTATAATTCATGAATCATATTAGTGCCCCCTAACCCCACCCCCAAGTGGTGAGATTCAGCCAGTTCACACCACTTCGGCAGAACCGGTAGCTAATTTTTTGTTGCTTAGGCCCAGAATGGACTTCCGGAAGCAGCACCCATACAGAGAACCGGTTGTTCACATATTTGAACAACCACCACTGCTGCCCCCTCCCCCCATTCAAAAGGATTCTTTATCCAATGTAGATAATAAACACTTAGTGAACAATTAAAGATTGAGAATACGGTACAAAGTAATACAGGTAGTTCTTGGCCTACAACCACAATTTAGCCCAAAATTTATGTTGCTAAGCGAGACAGTTGTTAAGTGAGTTTGGCCTCATTTTATGCCCTTTCTTGCCACATTTGTTAAGTGAACCACTGCAGTTGTTAAGTCAGTAACATGGTTGTAAAGTGAATCTGGCTTCCCCATTGACTTTGCTTGTCAGAAGTTCACAGAAGGTGATCATGTGATCCCAGGACACTGCAACCGTCATAAATACATGGCAGTTGCCAAGCCTCCGAATTTTTATTATGTGACCATGGGGATGCTGCAATGGTCATAAGTGTGAAAAGTCATAAGTCACTTTTCCGGTGCCGTTGTAACTTCAAACTATCACTAAACAAATAGTTGTAAGTCGAGGACTACCTGTAATGATCCCAACTATAGTTTGGAGAATGTTATGACTGAACAAGTAAGCAAAATAAAATGTTTCACATAAGGGCTTTCAAATGATTCCAGGTTTGGTTCAGTCACCAGTGTAATTTTTCCATTATCCTGCGGTCAGGATTCTGGAGATACGGTCAATTTAGGAAAACTCTGTTTTTACCAGATCATAGAGTGGGGAACGCCACACATCCCCCCCAAACAGATTCTTTAAATGAGATTTCTCTGTATAATTTCTGCAAATGTATCTTCAAACTTCTGCTTATAATAATGCAGTAATTAACAGGAAGGGCTGTCATGTGTTCTTGAAAGAACTACATTTCATCTGCTAACTGAACTATGAGCCAAATTGCTAGTTCAAAAACGTTATTTTGAATATTTTTGTAGTCCTCTTGCCAGAGATTAATGCATATCATTTTTTTTCCTTATTAGTGCTGTTAATCTCTGATTGATAGATTTTTAAAAGGTTACTTTTGAGGATCTTTGATAAATTTTAATGAGTGCTTAGATCTTCAGGTCAATTCATATAAAACCCTGCCATTTTAATTTCAGTATACATATACACGCAAGCATGCATGCTGTATGCATAAATATATGCACATATGTACACATGTTCTTGAAGAAAGCTGACACTTAAAAGACTTCTGGTTTACCTCCAAAGTAAAATAGATTAATAAGAATACCTTTGGGCTATACTTTTTTGGGGGGTGCCTTTCAGTTAGTCTTGACTCCTGGAGACTGCCTGAATGAGTCCCTGCAGTTTTCTTGGCAAGGTTTTTTTTCCAGAAGTGCTTTGGCCTTGTCTCCTTCCTAGAGCTAAGTGAGAGTGACTGGCCCAAGGTTATCCAACTTGCTTTGTGCTCAAGGCTGGACTAGAACTTCCAGTCTCCCAGTCTCTAGTCTGGTGCCTTAATCACTATACACTATATACTAGCTCTCAATGGTGCATTTAGATCAGGGTTATTATAGAAAATCAATGAGAAGTAGGACTGGAACTTCTTGTCTCCAGGTTCCCAGCCTGACGCCTTAATCATTACACCAATCTGGCTGTCAAAGGGATATAATTATGTGGATTTAAAAGAGTGATGTACTTTTAATTAAGCCCAGTAGTTAATGTAGATGCATGTTAATCATATCTGTGTTTTTTTCCTAAAATATCTTCTTTTTTTGCAAGTAATTGACTCATTCACCTCATGGTTAAATGAACTTGGGGAAAACTGCCAGATAATATTCAATACAGTTCTACTAAAATAGCTAGTCAATTTTCATTCTAAAGAAAACTATCTGTTAGAAATAACTTTTAACTCTTGACATTCTGAAAGGTGCTGAAAAAGAACATTTCTTTTTCAGAAGTCATTTGGTTATTAAAACTGATGATTAGGTGTCCATTAGAGTTGTTTTGGTGTTATTTAAAGGGGAGATCAGACATACTTTAGGACTGCTTTGATTTTATGTTGATGTTTTTATTTTGTAAACCAGCTAGAGTCTACTGTATATGAATAGATGATATTTTTTAAAAATGTTAATTAATAACAAATAGTAATGAATGCAAGTTTGGGATACATATTGTGTTGATTTCTAACGTTATTTTGTTATATAGCCATTATTAAGCTGTTCTCTATCAGGATAAGCAATGTTATGCAAAGAGCAGAACAGAAGCAAAAGTAGTAAGCCAATCAAAGTAAAAGAATGAGAAAAAGAAAACAATTGAAAGTTTTACACTATCATAGCTAAAAGACTTTAAAGGTAAAGATAAAGGTTCCCCCGCACATGCATGCTAGTCGTTTCCGACTCTAGGGGCCGGTGCTCATCTCTGTTTCAAAGCCGAAGAGCCAGCGCTTGTCCGAGGACGTCTCCGTGGTCATGTGGCTGGCATGACTAGACGCCAAAGGTGCATGGAACACTGTTACCTTCCCACCGTAGTGGTCCCTATTTTTCTACTTGCATTTTTACGTGCTTTCTAACAGGTTGGGACGAGTAACAGGCGCTCACTCTGCTACGCGGCACTCAGGATTCGACCCGCCAAACTGCCGACCTTGTGATCGACAAGCTCAGCGTCCCAACCCGCTGAGCTAGACTAACACAATTCATAATATCTCTCTATCCATTTCTATCCTTAAAAACCATTTAACTATGTCCATATACTCCTTCACACACTGTTCTTTAATTTTTTTCATGCCACTTTGAGGATAACATTAACTCTATTCCCATTAGCAATTCACCATTTTGTCTTTGCTCTCTTTGACCTTCATTTTCCATCTAATCATAGAATATTGTTATTATTTTTTGTATCAGTCAGAAACTTCATTGCCTTCTGAGTTTTCTGATATAATGTCTACAATTTCCAGAGACTGCATTGTATTAATTTCTTTTACTTATTTTCCTCTTCCTGTTAATTTCTATTCATGTATTTTGTGTGTGTGTGTGTGTGTGTGTGTGTGTGTGTGTGTGTGTGTGTGTTCGACATCTTTGAGAGTGTATCTGCTTTGGTTGGATCAGAGTCCTGTTTCCTTCTCATAAGCATTGTTTATAATTATGTGCTTACTATATCACTTTATGGGATTTTCTAGTCTTCCTAGACATGTTTCTCCTTTAGAACTTAAAGCCACTGAATCTGGCCTATCTTCCCTGGAAGGTTACTAACATTTGCTCTTTTGAAATGCAATATGCAGATCTGAGTTTTCTCAGTTTCTCCTCCATGGGTATTATAAATTGAAGGATAGCACAATCGTCGTCAGTTTCATTTCTTTGAAATGCTCCCTGTTGGCGAGGATTAGGCACAGATAGCAGACTTGTTCTTTCTTCCAACTTTTGACAACGGAAATTGACAGCAAGAATTTTTTTGGAGTTAACCAAGTTAACTTGGCAGAATTGGATTCCCTTCAGATGTCAGAATAATTGAAATCCCCCATTATCAGGATTGCGCGCCTCTTTAAAAGACTGGTTGTCTGACACAGAAAAGCTTTCTCTGTGTCTTCTGCCTGCCCAGGCAATCTATAATAAACTCCCCTGATGATATCACTTTTGATTCTTCCCTTTTATTCTTATTCAAACACTTTCAGGGGGATCGCCCTACTCTGGTCCTGGAATGTCTGTGCAAATGCGCATTTTTCTTTTTTATATAGTGCAACATTTTTGGTCTTCCATTGCTCTTAATGGTATGGTAGGTGGGGATGACCGTGGGAGACAGGAGGAAGAATTGTAGCTTAGACAACAGTCATGCAAAAGGTATCTCAGCCCACGGAAGAAAAACGGATACGGGAAGCATCTTGGAAAGGCATTTCTCTAGGTTGCTGGAAAATAAAAATAAAGGAGGGGAGAGGTCCTTCCAGACTTGGAAGGCTGGTGTCTGCCCTTCAAGGTAGTCTAGACAAGAAACGCAAACCGTGAGTAATAATCCTAACTTTACTATAAGGTTACAGCAACAAAAACCTGCATGTCTTGACTCTTCTTCTGGACTTTCAAGGTCATTCCCACATACCACTATAGTGGGACTGTTCTTTAAGCTAGTTGTAGCTTTCCAGTGATATGTGCCAATCGCAGATATTATCCTACTATCTCAGGGATGACTATCAAATTATGTTGGTCTTCCTGACTTAGAATCCCTAATTCTCCCTGCTTATTTCCAATACTTAGTGCATGTGTGAGGCTTTGAGTGACAGTACCTACAGACTTCTCTGTTGTAATTTCCTGAGAAATTCTTGGCTTCTAAGTTCTCCATGTTTGAATTACCTGGTCTTAATACTTGGTTACGTGTTTACCTCTGAGTTTTTGCTGCTTTGGCCCTTTTGTCCTCTCTTGATGCTCTTCTGATGTGACTGGGTACCACCTTCCAGACACTTCCTAATCATCATAAGATGTAGTCCATCTCTTCCCAGGAGTCCTTTATGAAGGTAATGTAAGCCATTGTCATTTAATCCAAACCCTTCTTAGTGACACCATCTGTGTAGTTTGTTCCTGTAGTCTATATTTAACTCTCTGCCATCTTTTTTAAAATGTTCCCTAACAGCAGATTATTGTTTAACTATTTACTCTGAGAAGTATTTAAACATTTGACAAGTTTTAATACCCTTCCTGAATTAGAATAAGTCTGGTTTCTATCAATTGCTTCTTCTGAAAAAATTCAATCAGAAAACTCAGTAGCAAGTAAATGGTGTCTAATGATGAAAAAACAATTTCCTTATTCTTTGTGTATGTGTTGAAAGTTATTCATAATTTCCTGAAGTGAAATATGTGTGCATTCTAAATTATAGCGCCAAATTTCATTGCTATCCAGTGACTAAAGTAATATTCTCTTTGAAATGTTATTAATGTATGTTTTTCAAGCTTATAATGGTGTAATTTTACTCTAATTATGTTAAAGAAAGAATCTGGTATGAAAATTTAAAACCCATCAGTTTTCCTTAACTTGAATAATGAAACTCAGTAATGTCTATTGTTAATAAATGCTATATCAAAATGTGTCTTGTAATGCACCCTATGGATTTTTTTTTAAAAAAAAGGCTTTCTATCAGAATCAATTTCTGCCATGTGCATGTAGAATTCTTCCAGCTTGTGAAAGTCAGAGGCACATCTCTTTTGAATAATTACCAGGAAGTGTGATAGAAGTTATATTTTAAATGTTGAATTGATTAGTCCTTAACAGACACAAAAATCCAGTTCTACCAAACAGTCTTAAAAAAAACTAAAATATAACTTACACCCTTATCTTTTCTTCTACTCACTAGAGGAATCTTAAATTATGAGATCCCAAACAGATGTCCAACTTCTCAGAAAGTTAAAACCAGGTGACAATGAGTTTACAATTTTGTTTGCAGAAGTATTGATAACAGCTTATCATTTGGCTACTTGAACATCATTAGATCTCTTAATTCTCATAGTAGAAAAAGTTGTTCTTAGAAGGAATCTCCATTTCTAATTAAGTCCATTAGATTTGTATTTAAGTCTATAATTTGGAGAGGGATTATAGGAAACACTCTTCTGATAAGTGACAATCTCCATAAAACAAACTTTCGGAGTATTTAGAGTTTACTGGAGCAGGCAAAATAGTTACTTTCAAAATGTAGTATCTATTCACCTGAAATCTCTTCAGTAAACGTTTGTTACTTTTCAGTCACTTCTAGTTTGCTAATTCAACAGCTGCTGAAGCATATTCTTTCTTCATACCTAGTGATTTTGGTAATTGTAGTAAAAATGTGTTGATTCAAGTCTTATTAGTAGCACTAGGCTCCTTCATTAAATAGTTCCAACTGTACTGAATTAAATAATACCAAAGTTCTCTTTCTCCAGTTTTACAAGAGATGGTAGCAAAATAATTGCTGAGACTTTTTAATCTATCTTGCCTTCTGATTCATTACTCTCATTCTTTTATTCATCTCTCTTCCTTTTTCCCCATCCTTTTCTTATGGGGTTGGTAGACCATTGCCTTTTAACCTTTGCTTCTCACCACTTAGAAACATGCTTATTTATGTCCTTTGTAGAAAAAGTCTTCCCTTGATCCTTCTGTTTGCGCTAACGTCTGTCCAACTCTGAACAGGTCTGAATGACTATCTGCCAATAGCTAAAATATTTCTCAGAGTAACCCTGCAGATGATCCTGTGTTTGTCTCTCCCTAGAAAATCATCCTAAATAGGGTGGCTGAAAAATAGTTGGGAGAATAAGATAAGAGCAGAGAAATAATTACATTTTGCTGCCCTTGTCACCACAGGACACTCTGAATATTGGAAGTTGTTTAATAAATTCTTGCCTATTAATTTGAATTTACAAGTGTTATTTAAAGGTGTTATCCTACTACATGCCATAGGTCTTTCAATTTAGGATATCCTTTTTTTATAATGTGATAGTATAATTAATGCTAGTAGATTTAGTAATTTAATCCTGTATTTGTACGCGCTTAGATCCAGTTTGATATTGTGGCTGAGGTGCTGAACTGGAAAGCAGGACACTCATAAGGGCATTTCACTTCTGTTAGCATTCCTTATTGGCTTCTTTCTAGAACCCGGTTGCTTTATACGTGTGTGTGTGTGTGTGTGTGTGTGTGTGTGTGTGTATATGTGTATGTATATGTGTGTATGTATATGTGTATATATATATATATATATATATATATATATATATATATATATATATATATATATATATATATATATATATATATATAGGGACGCGGTGGCTCAGTGGGTTAGGACGCTGAGCTTGTCGATCAGAAGGTCGGCAGTTTGGCGGGTCGAATCCCGAGTGCCGCGTAACAGAGTGAGCGCCTGTTACTCGTCCCAGCTTCTGCCCACCTAGCAGTTCGAAAGCACGTAAAAATGCAAGTAGAAAAATAGGGACCACTATGGTGGGAAGGTAACAGCGTTCCGTGCGCCTTTGGCGTCTAGTCATGCCGGCCACATGACCACGGAGACGTCCTCGGACAAACGCTGGCTCTTCGGCTATGAAACGGAGATGAGCACCGGCCCCTAGAGTCGGAAACGACTAGCACGCATGTGCGGGGGAACCTTTACCTTTTATATATATATATATATATATATATATATATATATATATATATATATATATATATATATATATATATATATATATATATATATATATATATATATATATATTGTCCATCCCTGTTTCGGTCTCTGCTAATTCAGAAGTGCATGCTACTCAAGAATCTCTGCCCTTACTCCACTGGATAATCAACAGCAGTCGTCTTTTTTGCCCTCACAGCGCAGCACATAAGCCCTCAGAACTCACAACTTTTCTGTTAGTTCTCCTCTCTTCCTCTTGTGGAACTCCTCTGACAAAGTCTGTTAACCTCTTTGTTTTGTTGGGGGGGGGAGAGGAGTCTGTTCTTTAAAATCTGGTGAAAACCTCTGAATTATTTAACATTGGCTCATAAGATACGAGACAGTCTTCACCAGTGTGGCCGTGGCTACACCACTACACCTCAGGTTTCCTCACTCTCTATGAAGAAAGAATCAAATTACTATGCTGCAATGTATTCAGAAGTGTAGTTAAAAGCACACTTTGGAAAATAAGGTGTGTGTGTTTCTGAGTAAATATTCTCTTGTGCTGCAAGAGACATGGAACCTCCGAAGACCATCATGTTTTCCAGAATTGAGGGTAAAGGTTAACTGCTTTCAGCCTGAAGTAAGCCTGGTTGTCCAAATTCTCTTGCCTCTGTATGGAGATTTTTTTTTAACTTTTCAGAGTTGTTTGGAGCTTCCAAAATATTTAAGTTGGAAGATACGTTCAAGATGCTAATATTATTCCCTTGCCACACCTCATTGTTTTTCTTTTTAGTCTCTGTGCATTGACACTTTAGAGATCTGTCTAAGTGCAAAGAACCATTTGGAAATAGTCCATTGCTGAGACTTGGGTTGGAGTCCCTTTCCTCCTTGGTGTGTATGCAATTGAATAGAGCTCCTATCTTGCTTTTACGTTCTTTTCCAGGTATTGAATAGGTAGCATTATAAAGAACTTTCTTGACTTTCTTTCAGCCAATAGTGACAAAATGGTGGAAATGATTTTGACTGGATTGAAATATTTTATTTTATTTTTATTTTAATTTCATTTATATCCCGCCCTTCTCCGAAGACTCAGGGCGGCTTACAAGCTTAGCAGTAGCCTTCATTCTATGTATATGCCTGCTTATTAGGGCTTTCACACACACCCCAAGCGGCATTATTACAAAGTCAGCTTAATTGCCCCCAACAATCTGGGTCCTCATTTTACCTACCTCGGAAGGATGGAAGGCTGAGTCAACCTTGAGCCTGGTGGGACGCGAACCTGCACTAATTGCAGGCAGCTGGTGTTACTTAAGGAGGCATTAGCCCACTGCTCCACCAAGAAATATGGATGTGGGGAGGAATGGCAACCAGAAACATACTTTTTGTACAATTTTAGTTTTAAATTAATTTATTTAAATGTGCATATCTTTTGCACCAGGTGCTTGTTGGGGAACCCTAAAACAGAATAGACTGTAAGACTGAAATCTTCATACTGTTGGTTTAAACCAGGTGTGTCCAACCTTTTGGCTTGCCTGGTCCACACTGAGTGAAGAGGAATTGTCTTTGGTTGCATATATAAAATATATAATATAGTTAATGTATATAAATTACATAATAAATTTTTACGATCTTCTGGACTGCATTACTGTGTCCAGGACACACCTGGTTTAAATCCTAATGAAATGTGAGTCTTTAAAAGTCATGAGCTCCTTTGTTTTGTGATAAGACAGGAAGGCCAAGGTATTTATTTTCTGCTTCTCTCTGGAACAGTATTCCCATGTATATAATACATACATAAAGATAAATATATAACATAAATATAAATATATTATAAATACAAATATATAATATAGTAATCCCATAAAGATAACATATTCTCTTCTGGGCTTCCAGAAGTTTCTTACAAGATGGCTGTCTTCCCAGGTACGGGGGAGGGTAGTGTGATTGCAAAATCTCAGTCATGTTTTTTATTCCTTTAGTTGCTTTTAACTCTGATTGTGTTTTGTTGTCCTGTTTTCAACTTTTTAGTTGGATGTTTTGTTGTTGTAAAACACTCAGAATCTTTTGGAATGGGAAGCCATAAACATAATTATAACAGCAAATATCTACTAGAATATAGTTTGTAATAAATACAAGCTTTTTATATTATGTAGAAACTATGTATCTTAATCACCAAGTTACAAAATGAGCTAACTGGAAAAAAATGTGCCATCTGTTATCCCTAACAAGGGCTTCTTTTTTTAGAGCTTGAAAGATTGTTTTCAACTAAATTGGTTTCCTCCTGTTTCCTTTGATTCTTTTTAATAACTCCATTTAAAGAAGATATTGAGGGGGGGAAAAAACCCCTGTATTTCTATTTTTTTGTAAGCAAAGTCCTACAGAAATATCCGGGTGAAATTCCCTTTCTGCCAAATGCTTGATAACATAGATTCAATTTTGTTGTACTTTTGAATTTTTCCACTTGTAAAACTTTTTAACAGTTATGACTACTCGAAGCATCAATATTTCATCCTTCATGGTAACTAAAATTGCATACGCTATGCACACTCGGTTGTAAACCATCTGCTTTTTTTACTGTTTGTTTTCACTCTTCAGTTTGACAAAGGATATGCTTACAGCATCCGGCATAACTATGGAAAAGAAGGCAAGAGAACGGATTATACTCCATATAGTTGCATGAAAATTATCCTGTCCAATCTCCCAGGCCAAGGGGATTATCACGGTGAGTGCTTCTTCCTGACAGGCAGCTTTAGAAGCCAAAGGATTGGTTGGCTGAATTAGTGGCAGAGGTTGGATTTGCGGCTTAAGGCAGCCTTTGCTGTCAAGTCGAGTGTGCTGCTCCTCTTCTTACAATTTGTCTTATTATCGAACCAGGTCAGACAAAAGAGGTTCATTCAGTCTGTGCTCTGCTGAGCCTTGCTGCGTTTCTTCTTTTGCTTGTTTTCATCCCCACAATGTTTCAAAGCAACAAGTGCCTCAGCGCTTTTTCTTTGCCAGCAAACTGTCAAAGAGCTATAAATCATTTGATTTCCCCCCCCCCCCAGAAACCAGACACTCTCCAGAATCTACAGGATGTTGTAAATCTAATGATTCATTGTCTCTAGAGTGAAACGGGGAGTACTGTAATACATTTCCACAAATTACATAAAATCAGGTTTTCTTCCAAATGTTTAGTTTTTCCTTTAAGAGAAGGAAGTTACTTGCCAATTACAGTGAATTGTTTATTTCATCCATTATTTCTTCTCAGTCATTTAGGTCCAGTAGAGTATAGATCTCCTATAGAAAAGTGCCTAGATGATTGCATTAAGAGGATGATATATTGATAAATCTATTTTTTTCTTTTATAAAATGGGTAAATAATAATCTAGTCTCATCCTCATTTTTATCTCTGTTCCTCAGAGTCATGCAGGCTTGAATGCAGAATTAGAATATCACTAATACTGTTTAGGATATATAGTTATAGGATTAGACAGCCAGCCAGTTTGTGCTTAAGGTACAAGGTTAGAAACTAGGAAACCCTGAATTCTAGTCCCACATTTGATATGGAGCCAGCTGGATGAACTTCAGCCAGTTATTCTTTGTCAGCCCTAGGAAGCAAGCAATGGTAAACCACTTCTGAAAAATCTTGCCAAGAAAACTGTAGGGACTTTCCAGGCAATCATCATAAATCAATAGCATTAAAGTTTTAAAGTATTAAAGGAGAGCCACTTTAGTCTAGCAATTAAGGCACCAGACCTGAAACTGAGAGGCTTTGAATTCTAGTCTCACCTTAGCCATGAAAGCCAGCTGGGTGACCTTGGGCCTGTCATTCTCTCTCTCAGCCCGACCCACCTCACAGGGTGGTTGTTGTGGGGAAAATAAGGGACGGAATATGAAGGTGGTAAATGTATTCCCCTTGGATAGATTTACCATCTTCAGTTATTTGTAAAAATAATATAGCTGGGATATGTACATTCAGACACATACAAATGTATGATAAGGTAGTTTCATCTATATTTGAAAGTTGTGCATAACCAATGATGCCTACAGTTTTCACTAGCAGTAATCTAATAATACATTTATCATTTAAGCTGTGATACTAGAATTTCATATCAATTCCAGTGAAATGAATGAAATGAAACACCAAGTTTAATTACTATTCTCTATGTTAACAGGTGTTTCTTTCCACCTATTTTGTAAGCTGCTACAGTTTCTTCTGGTGGTACAATTACTGTTTTATGTGTACAATCTTTCATGCCCGTTGCAGCCTGAACCTACTGAATTATGTATTTTGAACTCTCAGAATAGCCTTACCTAACCTGAAACATTCCAGTTTGGCCAGAACTTCTTTCACATATCAATGCCAGCATGTTGGTTGAGAATTGTGTCAGATTATATAGGCCAAGAACCACAAATACTCATGCTGAACAGATCTTGTTGAAAGGTTTGCACACGGGAGTAGTTATTTTTCTGTATTTGGTAGATAATAAATAAGCACTGTTTGCTAGATTCTCAGGCGCTTTGCTATGCCAGTTTATGAATAATTTTCTCGGTATGTCTCTACCCTTTTTCTTTTTGTTAGGATGCCCGTTTCGCCACAGTGACCCAGAGCTGCTGAAGCAGAAGCTTCAGTCATATAAAATACCTCCTTCTGGAATCAGTCAGGTAAAGAATCTATTCTTCTGATATTTTGGTAACAAGCCATCAGAAATAACTTTTCAGTTTTATTTCACAATTTTGGACAATGAATTCCACTGTCTCTTAAATCATAAGTGTACAACTTGTTATGATGTTCTCACCTACTTGAGTAGATACAGTATGTGCATGCTTTTGAAAACACCGCTAGGGGGCTCTCTTGTGGTCTTCAAATACTTCCTTTCCTGTTAAAACCTGTAATATTGCAGACAAGAACCACAGAAGTAACCATCAAGGAATATTGGTGATGCTTTTAACGTTCCCATTTAAATGGAAAGGTGGGATATAGTTTAAGCTTTGTACATGGGTAGGTGTGTATATACAGACATACATGCTTGCTGCTATATTTTAAAAATAAATTCTTTTTTTTTTAAGTCCCAAAGATGCTTTTTTTCCCACGAGGCAACTGGACTTTCTTGTTTTTCTTTGAAGACGTTTCGCATCTCATCCAAGAAGGTTCTCCAACTCTGACTGGATGGTGGGGAATGGAAAGATGTATACTCCTTGCAGACAAGCTGATCATTTGCATTCTTTTAAAGGTAAAGGTTCCCCCGCACATGCGTGCTAGTCATTTCCGACTCTCTGTTTCAAAGCCGAAGAGCCAGCGCTTGTCCGAGGACGTCTCCGTGGTCATGTGGCCGGCATGACTAGACGCCAAAGGCGCATGGAACGCTGTTACCTTCCCACCGGAGTGGTCCTTATTTTTCTACTTGCATTTTTACGTGCTTTCGAACTGCTAGGTTGGCAGAAGCTGGGACGAGTAACAGGCGCTCACTCTGTTACACGACACTCGGGATTTGACCAGCCAAACTGCTGACCTGATCGACAAGCTCAGCGTCCTAACCCACTGAGCCACCGCGTCCCTTATTGCATTCTTTTAGTGAGTTGTTAATGCTACCTGGAGGCTTATCTGTGTCCTCCAGGTCACCTGAGTGGTGCAAATGGGTGTGGAGCCTTCTTGGAACTGTTGAAAGGACTGTATTGTAGACTGGAGATAGGTGATGTCATCTCCTTCCTTCTCTGTTGAGAGAGGGCTGCTCAATTTTGTTCAAAGCAGCAGTCCTCTCTGTCCAAAATATGAACTTTGCTGTCTTCAAAAGAATGGCCCTTGTCTTTTAAATGCAGATGGACAGCTGAATCTGGTCTTGATGAGTTTGTCTCCTATGTTGTGCCATATATTTATGAAGTTGTTTCATTTCCCCAATGCACAGATCTGCACATGGCTCACTGCATTGTAGTGCATATACCATTTTGCTCAGTTTGTGTCTGGGTGTTTTATCTTTGGGGTGGGCAAGCTTCTGCCTTAATACATTCTTGGGTTTGAAGTGTGCACGTATGTTGTATTGGCTGAAGATTCTCCTGAGCTTTTCCAATATTCCTGCAACGTATGGAATGACTCCGTTGCTTCATTGATTTTTTCTTCTTGGTCTGTTATGGAGGAATTCCTGCTAGGTCTTTTTTTGAGATTTGATGAAGGCCCACTTGGGATAGCCATATGTTCTGAGGGCTTCCTTAATGTGTTTTATTTCTTTTTCTTTTCCTTCTTTCCGGCTCTGTGGTGTAAGGTTCACATTTTGGGCAGAGAGGACCACTGGTTTGAAAGAGGGATCAAAGAGGCCATCTATGTCAAAACTGAACAGCCCTCTCTCAACAGAGGGGGAGGGATACGACATCATCTATCTCCAGTCTACAATGCAGTCCTTTCAACAGTTCCAAGAAGGCTCCACACACATTTGCACCACTCAGGTGACCTGGAGGATACAGATAAGCCTCCATGTAGCATTAATGACTTACTAAAAGAATGCAAATGAACAGCTGTCTGGAAGGAGTATAAATCTTTTCATTCCCCACCATCCATTCAGAGCTAAAGAAGCTTCTTAGATGAGAAGTGAAACGTCTTCAAAGAAAAACAAGAAAGTCCAGTTGTTTCGTGAAAAAGAAAGCATCTTTGGGATAACGATGACCTGGATGACTGAGAATCTCCATAGACATTTTTAAAAAACGGTTTCTGATTCTGAATTTGAAAGAAATTATCTACATTTTGAATAACTATAGTGTGTTTTTTCAGAGTTCAATTTTATCACAGTCTGGTGCTGGCACAAAATCTAGTCAGAAAACCTTTCATTTAGGATAATCATTGAGACATCTTTACCTTATATAACATATGCCACCCATCTCACCTGGAGGCCACTCTAGGTGGCTTACATTCAATAAAGGACCAATATAAAACATTAACACAATAAATAGTAACATTAAATTTGGTTTAAAATTGACAAAGATGGGGAGGAAGAAGGAAGGAACTGGGGTCTAATTTTCGTCAATTAACCATCTCCAGAGTGACTTATCCCCTTTGGGACCCCAGAGCCAGGTCTTCAGGCCTTTCAGAAGGCTAAGAGGGTGAGTGTGGATCTCACCAGAGGGTATGAGCCACAGCAGAAAAGGCTCTTCTGGAGCTTGCCAGCCAAAATTTCTTGAATGATTGGTCTGGAGTATGCCCCTTCTGCCAGTGCAGGTGGGATGGATCAATCCCATTGAGGAGAGATGGTTCCTCAGATAATGTGAACCCATGCCGTGAAGGGCTTTAAAGGTAAGAACCAACATCTTCAATCTGACCCGGAAGCAAACTGGCAACCAGTGTAGCTTATCTCATGTATTGTTCATCTTATTTATTTAAAAAAGTATTTTAAAGTATCTTTTAAAAATATTAAGAGCAACTAAATGGAAATGAAAAAGCTGTGGACCCAGAAAACATCCAAATGTTATGTTTCTTTCACCTTAAAAGAATCCCCCAGTTGCACAGAAACTAAATTGGGGCATGATTGATGTTGCAATTCCATCCATATATGTCTGTCTGTCTGTCTGTCTGTCTATATCTATCTATCTATCTATCTATCTATCTATCTATCTATCTATCTATCTATCTATCTATCTATCTATCTATCTATCTATCTATCTATCTATCATCTATCACCTTTACATAGCTCCCCATCTTATAACCAATTCTGGGTGGCTATATGATAAATATTATATATGTGAAGCAAAGGCAAAAAAAAAATTCATATAAAGAAGAAAATATGTTTTTCAAGGTACATTTGCTAGAACTAAACCAGCCTTCAGGGCTAAGTGAACTGAAGACTGATTTCTCACTATAGATGAAAACCTACATCTAAAATTAAACCAAGAATTCCATTTAATTCCCTATCCATTATCATAAACTTTTAGTCAGTGAAGTCAGTGTCATCCCAGCACCCAAATCTAGTTTAGTTTCCTGAAATTGGGAGCAAAATGGCTCATTGTTTTAGATTTAAGTTTTATTTAAAAGTAAGCGTGCAAAAGGGAGCAAAAAACTCAGGGAGGCCTCTAGCTCAAATTTCTACCCTCTTAAGTTCCAGGCTATTTTTAGGGGCTGATTTTGTTCTGTTCTGTATGTATGTATGCTTCTGCAGTTTTCAAAGTGGGAATAAGGAAAAATTGGCTTCTATTCCCATGCAGTTTTGATTTGTCAAAATATAGCTAGTGGGCCATTTTTGATGGGAAATTTTGTTTCAAGACACATTTTACATTTCTTGTAATGCCCTACTATCAACATATGTTTGAAGTAAAAGTAGCCAGTTTTTCATTCCTTTAAATTCACCTGTTATATGAGGCAAGACATTATATTTTCACATTCTTTATTGTGGGATGAATGAGAAAATGTAATTTGTCTTGCATTACATCTGTCTTCTGCCTTCCCCCTAGCATCTATAATACCTGTCAGCTTTTCCTCACAATCAGACTTCAAGATCCTATGAAAGAGTATGGGTTAGAAATGCTGAGTAGAAGTGCTCAGTGAACTTCCATAAATAAAATCCTTGGGAAGTCTGCAAAGCAGGGGCCTTGAGTTCAATCTTTCCCCCCTAATGCAGGGGTCTTCAAACTTGTCCCTTTTATGTCTTGTGGACTTCAACTCCCAGAATTCCACAGCCTGGAAGTGGTCCTGTAATATGATGCTTCCCACTCTCAAACCCCTGAGCCAGCCCAGAAGGATACCATGATTGAAGATATCAAAGGTTGCTAAGAGAGCAACGAAGGCTACGATGGACATACTACCCCATCCCAAACCCTACCACAGTAGTAGTAGTAGTAGTAGTAATAATAATAATAATAATAATAATAATAATAATAATAATAATAATAAGAAGAAGAAGAAGAAGAAGAAGAAGAAGAAGAAGAAGAAGAAGAAGAAGAAGAAGAAGAAGAAGAAGTTGTTGGAAGGGACCTTGGAGGTCATCTAGTCCAACCCCCTGCTCAAGCAGGAAACCCTATACAATTTCAGACAAATGGCTGGCCAGTCTCTTCTTAAAAACTTCCAGTGTTGGAGCATTCACCACTTCTGGAGGCAGGTTGTTCCACTGGTTAGTTGTTCTAACTGTCAGGAAGTTTCTCCTTAGTTATAGGTTGCTTCTCTCCTTGACTAGTTTCCATCTGTTGCTTCTTGTCCTGCTTTCAGGTGCTTTGGAGAATAGCTTGACTCCCTCTTCTTTGTGGCAGCCCCTGATATATTGGAACACTGCTTTCATGTCACCCCTCACCCTTCTCTTCATTAAACTACACATACCCAGTTCTAGCAACCGTTCCCTATATGTTCTAGCCTCCAGTCCCCCAATCATCTTTGTTGCTCTTCTCTGTACTCTTTCTAGAGTCTTGACATCTTTAATTGACAAGTGTGATTATTGCTGTCTCAGTGCTGTAATCAGGTCTAACTCCTAACTTAAAGAGGTTCAGATCATTTCCAGGGCCCTCTGGAGCTACAAACCAACCACCTTCTCAACAATTGTCTTCCCTAAAAACTGTCCATTTCTGTTGGGTCCATTGATTGTTCCTTGAGGAGAAAGCAGATAGTCACCATTTTTAGAGGAGGTGACATGACACCACCTGCAAATAGGCATTAATAGGCAAATGGACTCAATTAATGTGAAGCATCAATAATTCTTAACCAACCAGGAGAGTCAAAGATCTAGAATATACGCAGCTGAACTCGTAAGTCCTAGGACAATGTGCACTTCATCAGGACCATCAGGTTCAAACTGTGCCCAGAAATCAGCCTAGGCCATGGGCCTGTGCAACAATTCTGTGTAAATCTGCACAGCTTTATGTAATGTATTGTTTCTTACAAAACAAATACTACTAAAGTTGAAGACTGTCTAAATAAACATGATTTCATAAATGCAGCTAGTCCTGGGGGAATAACACCAATTAGGACCCGGGTTGCCATCACTAAGCAATGTGGTTGTAAAGCATGATGGCACATGACTGCATTGTTTAGTGATTCTTGGTAGGTCCAGTTATTGTTGTAACCACAAGATGTGCAGACTGTTACGGGAAAAGCGCTGGGAACCCAGATAAGGAGCACACGGTGGTGTAGGGGTGGGAGAGGCTGAGGAAGGGTTTTGGAGGACTGATGTGAGCCGTGCATCGCTTGGAAGCTGGGGAGGGTCAATGCTGGCCATACATGAATTGTAGGAGACTGAAGGAGAGCCTTGGAAGGCCATTGCTGGCCACACGTGTCATAGGCTACATGAAGGCGGGGTACTGTAGGTGGGAGAAAAAGTGGGAGTGATTTGTTTTAACCACTTGCAGCCTTCCCTGCCAGCTTTCCCATTGACTTGGGGAAGCCAGCAGGGAAGGTTGCAAATGATAGTCATGTGACTGTGACTCCCCACAACTTTTAGCAGTGAACTGGACATTGAATTGTGACCACATGACTGCAGGGGTGCTGTGGTGGCTGGAACTTTGAGGATGGGTTGTATGTCCATTTTTTCAGCACTACCATAACTGAAAGGTCATTGAACAAATGCCTATAAGTTAAGGACCACCTGGATGGTGTTAAATAATTCCATTTACAAAGTTAATTTCTGTCGTCTTATTTTGATGACATCAATTGCAGCTCTTACATGGTGAAGAAGATTGAGAGAATGTACTAACTAGATGGTTATTTTTTATTAATAGTTGAACAAATGTTGCTTCTTTTCTATAGTATATAGAATAATATAGTTTCTTATGATAAGGGGCAAGAGAAGTTCTAAACTTTTATGCCATTTCTTCTAATTATCTTGAGTCTGTGAAGATAGAAATGCATTGTTTTTCTTTGGTTTCTTTCCAAATTAAAAATTAGGATTTTTAAAAATAAAGTGAAATCCCTCAGTGATATAAATAGAGGTATTCCTATAATTTTCACTGTTGGATGTTAAAAATTAAATCCCTAGAGAAAGCAGATGGCAGATTTGGCTAGGCAAAGAAATGAATGTCTTTGTAAAACCCTTAAAGAACAAGCTGAGTTACACTGGGGTAGTGAGAAACTGACCTGGAACTACAAAAATGTTTCTAAATATGTTACAGTTGCTGCACTTCAATCACATTTAAAGTCACCTTTCAAATAAAAATGAATGTTGGAAGTAGATAAAATACAGCAAGCCTTTATTGAAAGATTGAGACTTTAGGAATAAAAGTAACTATTTTATTTGAAAAATGCTTCATGCTGACTTTGAGTAAATGAAGAGATCAAGGATTGTAAAGCTAAAGGAAGTTAACCATGCTAAGCTTATATGTAGCAGAATAGCCCATCGTCTGATTTCATTGATAAGCTCCAGAGAAGACTGTAACAAGCTTTCCTGCCTTATACACCACCTTCACCTGAACATCGGCAAGACGAAAGAGATGGTGCTAGACTTCCGGAGGAAAAAGGAGGAACCTGCCCCACTTTACATTGGGGAGGGCTGCGTGGAGAGAGTTTCCTCCTTTAAATTTCTGGGAGTCTACCTCTGTGAAGATCTGAACTGGAAAGTTAATACAACCCAGGTGGCTAGAAAGGCCCAACAGAGGCTTCACTTTCTCAGGGTCTTGCGGAAGACCAGGCTAATGACCCTCTTTTACCGGTCTACTATAGAGAGCGTCCTCTCGTATGGTATTGTGGTCTGGTATGCTGGTCTGACAGCCGCGGATAGGAAAGTATTACAGAGGGTGGTGAGTACAGCACAAGACATTGTGGGCTGTTCCCTGACACCACTGGATGACATCGCCAGGGCTCGTTGCCTTGGAAGAGTGAGGAAAATTCTCAGGGATGACTCACACCCTGGATGGTATCTCTTAACTCTCCTACCATCGGGTAGGAGATAAAGGAGTATAGCCAGCCACACCAACAGGCTGAAAAACACCTTTTATCCGTGGGCTGTCAGGCTTTTGAATGAGAAATAACTTGTGTGAATTTTATGCAGAATTGACTTGGGAGGCCGGTGTGTGGTGTAGTTGGTTCACATGGTGTAGTAAGATGGAGGGTTTGTTGTCACTGTGTGTTGGGGGGTGGGAGCACAAAGGGAGGCTCAGCTAATCTCAGTGTATATATAGTTGTACTTTGACAATAAAGATTCATTCATTCATTCATTCACACCCATTGCCTGGTCAAAGCAGTCCTTCAGGTCAGAGCGTTTTCAGAAACAGATAGTAGTGGGCTTTTGCAAGTGGAATATTTTTCGGGTCAAAATCAATACATTTGTGTTCTTACGAAATGCCACATGAATGTATCCATACTTGCAGACAGTGTCAGTATACATTGTCCTACGCCTATTTTTTTTCTTTTTTCCCCTCTTGTAGATTGGAGAGAAAGGGATTACAAGAGAGTAAGGAGGCACACATTGGGGAACACACCAGCACACTCAGGGCTGCTGGCTCCAGCATGTAACTTTTGATTCCCCTTTGTATACTTGCTTATTCTTTTGTAATCCTTTCCTCTCCAAATACTATAAAAATACAAACATTATTTCCCTTACTAATTATCCCAGTGCCAGGATAAGTATTCCAAAGCAAGGGGGGGAGAGGAAAACTAAAGTAAAATCATAAGCACTGTTGCCTCAAATGAGCTGCCTGTTCCAATTGTGGTCACTAAACAAGGATTACCTTTTTTCTTACCTTTTATTTGACTAAACCTGTTTTATATTGCTGTTAAAGATATAGAGTTCTTGGCTTCAGCTGCTGATTATATTTCTTTCAGAAGCCAAGGCAATATGGAAATTAAAGTAAAATTGGTCTGCAAAGTTTTTAACTTACCTATCAGGCAGAAACTATGTTTGCCCTCAGAGATGCAACAGTTTTATATGACAGTGGCTGCACAAAGTGATTGAATAAAAGTGTGATCCAGAAAGTGCTTCTTGGAATATTGTTTTCACAGGTCATTTGCCAAATCTTTCACTTGATTGCAGGATTAGTTCATTTAACTCTACAGCATAAATACCTGCACGCTTTATAGGATTCCCAGGTTCATTGCTGCAATTTTAACAAAATGGGACCTTTTAAAGCCGAAGTACTCATGGTTTTCTATAGGGACTTTAGCAGGATTTTAGAGATTACACGAAACCATGTTTGTGTGAAAAAATAAATCAGCATCATGGGTATTGGAATGAACCCCAGTCTACACCGTAAGCATCATACCAAATTTATGGTTCATGAGATAACTAAATCCTGCTAAAATACACATAGAAAAATATGAATATTTGTGCTTTAAAGCAGAGGTCCTCAGCCTTTTGGGCACCAGGGACCAGTTCTCTGGAGAAAGATTTTTCTACGGAATAGAGGGGGCGTGGTTTTGCGTGCTGCCTGCATCCAGAGGATGGGGCTTCACTTGTTTGTGCGGCCCGGTTGCTGGTATGCCGTGGCCCAGTACCTGTCCACAGACCGGGGGTTGGGGACCCCTGCTTTAAAGGACCTGGAATGATCATTTCTAGAAAACAAAATACCATCAGAATTGGCACACTCTAGAAGAAAATAAGACAACATGCACATTCCAGGAGAAAAATCAAGGGTTCTAGGAAACATCAGAACATCCCGTTACTAGGCTGTGAAGTTCTGCATACCCTGGGTCCTGTGATTCAGATTTAACTGCCCGTAGGCCACTCAGAACGTTGTCAGTATACTGTCCATCTTTTACTGTAAGCCAAGGAAGTTTTCTATATATGTTAGATCTATGATACAATATTATAAAATCTTGGTTGGTTGCAATGCATAGCTATTTTTTTCAAAACCGCAACCGGTTTCAGTTCAAAAGCAAAGAGACTGTACCAAGCTTCAGATTCTTTTGGCTGGTTGACTTGTTTTTCACATTGTACTTAACAGGAGGTGACAGCAAAGGCAGATATTTAATCAGTTTGGCTTGTAACAGCAAAACAGACCCAGTAAGCACTTCTTTGGCAGCAGTGTGGTTTGATATATTCAGCAAATATTATTTGTACGTCTGTCAATAACTATAAGGCAGTCTCCATAATGAGGACAGCAGGGATTTGTGCTGGAGTTTATTGCCACTCTTGACTTTAAAAGGTCAGCCTCTCAGAAAAAGGGTTAGAAATTTGCATTCCTCAAAAATGTTCTTTCTACTGAAGCTATCTCTCAGTTACAGCAGTTTTCTATGGCTGATAAGCAGCACGTATAAAGAATAATTATGGATCAGCAGAGGGGAAAAAATGACATGCAACTTAAATTTTAAAACGCCATTGCCTTCTGCTGATAAGAATGAGTACTTTTTGCTGGGCAGAAGCGATTACAATGTAGAATTGGAAAGCAAATTGTATTTACAAGAGATAGAAAAATGTTTCTAGTAGGAGTTCAAAACAGACAATTTCCTTTCTTGTTCGGGAAACTGCTGCTTTGAAACAACTTACTTTGAGGTTTTCAAAAGGCGAAACACGTGGTTTTCCGCTACTTCTTTTCTAAATTACTACAGTTTCTTAGTTGGTATCACAGTCCCATTGTAACCCATGTGTGAACAAGCTATGGCTGAGGAGTGTTCACATATGTTGAGTAATATATGTTTCAGTTTCTCAAATGCAAAACATGCATTTGCAACTAATAAAAATGTTTTTGAAATATATATCCTGGAAATAATCATTCTAAATATAATAGCCACAATTTTTTCTAAATTTTTATTTGAGTTTGAGTCTTTTTTAGAAGCATAGAAGCACATATGTCAATTCTATCATGCTTTCTAAATATGTGTTCTCTTTACAGACTGGAATTGGGGTAAATTGTGTGTGTGTGTGTGTGTGTGTGTGTGTGTGTGTGTGTGTATTAATTGGTTCAATTTCTTTTTTTAGATTTTGGACTTGGTGAAAGGTATGCATTATCAGCTGGCCTGCCAAAAATACTTTGAACTGACTCATGATGTAAGTATATATTTCAGTGTTGTATTTGGAAACCACATCAATGCCTCTAGAAAAACCAGGAAAGTTTTCTGTTCACAGGCATTGTTGTTGTTGTTGTTATATAATAACCCATTATTTGTTATGCTGAGCTAATGATTAAGTAGCAGATATCTTTGATTCCATGTAACAATTAACAATTGGTAATTATAAACTATTATAGCTTCTCTGCTTTTCTTCTAGAGAAAGGTGTACGAGTGTGGATCATAAGTGTTTTTGAAGCTCAGAGACTAGAATCTGAAACAGGTCTAATCTCTGCAGCTTCTACAGGTTCCTCAGCTCCAATCTCTGATCATAGTCTACAGTATCTTAACTTCATCAATTTTAGGAGGTGCGGATTTCAACTCTCAGAATTTCCTAGTCATTTGAGAATTTTATATAACCTGTTATGTTTTACAAGGAAGGGAGCCCTGGATGAAGGATCTAGCCAGCAAACACAGATTTGTACTCAACCCAAGGCAATGATAAAATTGTCTCCTAGGCGAGTGGAAAGCTAGTGCTATGCTTTGTACCTCTTGTATAATTTATCCATTTTTTAAATCAGAATAAAAGCAAATCATCACGGGTATAATATAACCTTGTTGCCATCATACTCTGGAGCTGTAAAAGATGGCAGCGGAAGACAGAAAACCACTCTCTGGTTTACAATGCTTTGCTATATTTAAATGTTGCTTTTCACTCTATTCACTAAACGTGTTAGAAGGCAAATTTCAACTTTTGATTTGTATTACAGTACTTTAATATAATCACATACCTAGAATATAATGCAAAAGGCCAAGTTTGTTATTTTCAAAGGATCTTTTTAATTGCCAATTACTTGCTGTATATCATCTAGAATTGAATTCTAACCATCAGTTTTCAGTTTTCTCTTTAGTTCTAGTGCATAGGATTAACTCTAGTTATTATTCCAGTATCTTCATGATTTGGACACAGTTCCTATGGAATACTGTTCTGTAGTCCTCTTGAGGATCTTGTATTGCAGTTGAAATATTTTTTAATATTTTTTATTGATTTTTTATAATAACAATCTTTAGTGCTTAGTAAACAGCATATTGTCTGGGTTCATATATTTAAAAAACAAATAATAATTTCTATAATTCCATAATCAATCTATTAATTAATGATATATTTCTTTGATCTTCTCTTCTTCTAATAGCATTCTCCTTTTATCATTAAGCAAATATAGTTCTTAATATTTTCAATATATGCAAGGTTGAATATAAATATTTTTCTTGTTTTTATACAAATAACAGTGACATTACCATATAACATCTTTTCTGATCTGCTTATGTTTCAATTATACTAATAAAAATCATCTTATTAAGTCACTATATATCCTGTTTTCAAGATTCTTATTTAAACTTAATTTCCCCTCTATATTCAAACCATTCTTATCAGTCATAATTTTCTCAATTACCTTTAAATATCCAAACTTTTCATTCACATACACCATCTCAATATTTTTATATTTCATATATTATAAAGAATACTATACTACTTATATATCATATCCCTCTTACTGTAGGGTCCCTTTATAACCATGATTTATCTATTCTTTTAACCATATTGAAACAAGTGTTTAATCATATAGTACTCCATCTGGTAGGTCGAATCAAATCTCTTGAATCTAACTCTAGCCTTCTTTTGCAAAGTAGTTTTCCAAGTCAGTGTATTCAGTTTGCCAGGAGATTCTTCCTGTATTTTTGTGAATGTTATTGGGAATAAAAAGACAAGTTAGGTAGAATGTGTGTTTTTTGTCTCCTAAACTCTTAATAATTCTGCTGGCTCCTCTATAATCCATTTTGTTAGATCTTCTTTCCTATCTTCAAGATTATTTTGAAGTTCTGAAAAATAAAATATCTTTTCCATTTCCATTGTGGGAAAATCTTGCAAGTTTTCTTTTGTTATATTAGACTGTAGTTCTCTTCATTTGTAGCATCCCTCTTTGGATCCCTGTCCTCTACTTTGTATTCTGTTATTTGGTTTGTTTGTTCATTCTTTGTCATCATTGTCTGAGAGTTTTTTAATTGTAGGTTTAAGTTAAAGATGTGTTCATTTATGTTGTCAAAGTTGTTTTTAATCTCATCATGATTTGAAACCATTGTCTTTTGAATCTGTCGCAGCATTGCATACATTTCTTCCTGGAAAATATTTGCCTTGTCTTGAAGTATTGCTCCTGCAGATCTTTGATGTTTCAGGCTAGGGCCTTCAGAAGGAGATATTAGGTGTGGTTTCCTCCCACTTTTTGATAGGTATGTAACATCCATTTTGTCTCTCCCCCCCCCAGATAGTCTTTCACCAGTACCATAGTCTCTGTAATTAGCTTTTCAAACCAGCCAATCTTAAAGTCCAAACAACCAAATCTTATATAGTTCTTGTCTTTATATATGGTTCTTATAAGCCAATGAGTTTCCAATTATCAAAGCACTGTTAAAAGCAGTATTTTATAATAGTTCTTCTATTCAGGGGTCTTACAATTATCAGTCAGTCAGATTTAGACTACAAAATATTTAACCACCTAGGAATTTTCCAGTAAATTCCCTCCTAGAAGATTAGCCAAGAGTCAAGGTTTTTCTTTCTCTGCAAACAGTTCTTGAGCTTAGAAATCACAGCTAAGTAAGTATTTATAATTCCAGAAGGTCAGCAGTTTTTAAAACAAATATAGTTCTCACTTTGTAGTAGATAGCTCAGTGTGTTTTCTTTCCTCTGTTCCCATCCAGCTGTTCTCTATTTGGCGAAAAGCCACTGAGGTTCAAAGGAACAAGTTGTTCTTTATTTCTGGGCATCTTGCCAATTTCTGAGTCAATGCAGCTGTTGTTCTATGCTCCAGTCCTCCACTAGATGTCAGTAGCCACTCATTTTCCAACTTTTAAAGCAAAATGTTATTTTCTTCTAATTTCATCAATACTCTTTCAAATGTAGTCTTAACAGTTTTCATGATTTTCAGATTTATCCAGACTGTAGTATTATTAAGTTCATTTTAATATATTTCTGTCCCCCATAAAAATTAATTCACCACTTCCGTCTATGGAAGGGTGAGGGATCTTTCGGAGAATTTTTTGCTTCTTGGGGATCTTTTCCAGGAAATCAGTTACAAAATAAAAGAGAGAAGATTGATATTTTCACCCAGCTCCAAACATGCTGTTCACGGTTGTTCTAGTTAGTGCTTTTGGACTTCAGCTGCTGGTAGCTTGGGCTAGACATTGGTGTGCAGTTAGCCTTTCTCCTGTCGGAAGGCTTCCCCTGGTTCAAACGGATCAACTGCCATCTTTCTGTAATCCACGGGGGCCCCCTCATTGCCTCTCTGGGGTGACTTAGACCCATTTAGGTCCTCTGGCAAGGTGAAATCAGCCGTGGGGTGCAGAGCTCCGCAATCCCTCAGCTCACTCTTAATACTGTGCATAGCTTATTTGTAGTGAGCATCTCTAGGTACTATTAGCCTTGTTCTTAACTGCTGTATTGTCAGCTTCTTGTTGATTCTGGTATTTGCATCTGGATTTAAATTTTGGTCAAGTAAATGAAAGTTCTCTTCCAACAATATTGAGTGAAAATATTTGTGAATACTGATTAAATTCTAAACAAAGCATTAAAAGAATAAAGCATGTGTGTTCTTTTTTAAAATGCAAATTGGTACTGTTTTTGAAAATATATTGAGGAATGGGAAGTGATTACAGTAGCATGAGCTTCAAATGGATTTACTTTTAGGTGTCAAATATCAAATTAAGCATTAGACTGAAAACAATGCAATTATTATAAATAAGCAAAAAAGCTTGAAGTAGTAACAGTGGGTTGGTGTTGTTGTTTTTTTGCGGTTAGTGTTATAATAACCTTCTAACCCACTTATGGCATAGACACATTCACAGTTGCAGCATAATACAGGTAATTCCCCAGGTACGAGCGTTTATTTAGTGAATTTTCACAAGAACAAATTTATTCCAAAAGGGTACTTATGTTAGAAATTCAAAACTACAACCAAAAAGAGACCTCTGTAGCCATGTGTCACTGCTGCAGTGGCGGCCATTTTAAGTCTGTGACTTGCCTGTGCCATTCTGGGCTACAAGAAGCTGGCGGTTTTTGTTTTTTGTTTTTGTCTCTGGTCATATGGCCAAACGAACCGGTGATTTTTGCAGCTGGCACCGAGTTTGTTTTTGAGGTTTTTTGGTGCTGCATGGAGAATCTGCTGCTGCCTGGAGTGCTAGAATTGCTTCTGTAAGTATTTTAAAATATATTTTTTGTTACTCTATAGTATTGTACTGTTTGTTTGCAAGCAGTTTGGGAACTGCTCTGCTTTTTAAGTACTGTACTTTTCAAACTATTGTGTTTGTAAGTACACTACTTTGCAAAGATAAACTTTGTATTTGTCTTGAAACTGCTTGTAGAAATGCTAGGTAGCATCTACACATAACATTTTATAATATTGTGTTTCCTTGGTTTTATTTTGGAGATTACAGTATATTACTGTACTGTAGTTTGTAGGTTTTAAATTTAAATTGCCTCCAGAAGTTGTGGGTGCCCCATCACTGGAAGCTTTTAAGAAGAGACTGGATAGGCATTTATCAGAAATACTCTCTTGTGAGAGCAGTGGACTTAGATGACCTCAAGGTCCCTTTCATCTCTGTTACTTTTGCAAGCCGAGAGTTCTGCGAATCCCTCCCACATCTCCCTCTGGGTACCTGGCTGGAGACTCTTAAGCTAATTAATGGCAAGTGGTTTTTTTTTTTTAAAAAAAGCAACTCCCCCCCCCCCCCCCGGCAGCTGAAAACGCTTGAGCTGACTAGCAACAAGTGGGGTTTTTTTAAAAAAGCAACTGCAATGGCTGCAAGCCTGCTTGCAGCAATTTAGTTCCTGAGCCAAGGCTGCACCGGAAACAGCTGATGGGCAGCCAGCGGGAAAGCCTCTCAGTTCACTTAAAAATGGCAGTAATCAATTAACAAATTGGAGGAAACAGTAAGTCAGATCTTTGCTCATTTAATGACCCATTTGGTTCAATTAATGAATTTGATTTTAAAAATTTGTAAAATTGAGTCTGATTCATTTGACGAATGGTTCGTACCTTGAGGGTTACCTGTATATGATTAGTGAAAAAAGCTGATGGCATTGCAGGTATTGTAGTGAAAGTGGGGGGTTTCAGTGGGGGTTCTTTGTCAGCAGCTATTGACAATGTCCTTTTCGACCCTCAGAGATCACAGAATACCTGAGTACATTAAAACAATAATATTAAAACAGAAATGCATGCATTTTTTAATAATGTGTTTCTATATAATTCCTGTGGAATTCAGTCAGACTTCCTCCTAGAGCAGCACATGAAGGATTGCAGCTTAAACGGAGTATTTACAGTAGAGACCTAATCATGACTGTTGGCTCTGAGCATCATTTCCCAACTGAGGTTGTATGGAGCCCTAGAGTTCCACAAAAGGTTGTTGTGCTGTTGTTTTTTAAACTTCTACATTCTGCAAAATTCTAGCACTTAAAATGTTGATATTTTCATGCATTACAACTCAGCTGCTGGTCCCCATTCTTGTTAGTATTTCCACGAATAATAATTACAAATAAATCTTTTTTAACCTTCATATATAGTGCCAAGCTAGTTGGAGAAAAGATAACTTTTATGCAGCGATTGACTGAGATCTGAAAATTATTTGAAGTTTTCTTCTGAAGTAAAAAGCTTGAGTAAGGCTACTCTATAGCAATTGGTGTCCTCTCTTTCTCAGAGCCCATTAATTCTAGTGTCATGGTTCCGACAGATGAAACCCATCAAAAGAACTTTGAGGCAAAACTCTTCCTTAAAGAATATTTATTTGGGAAACAAAGTACCGGCACTAGATAGTTGAACCCCAAAATTAAATTCCCTTCCCCCGATACAAAGTAACAAATTTCAATTCCCACCCCCAATAAACTGTCATAAAGCACAATTCCCCAATTAGCTTAAAGCGCAGGCTTGCTCCTCAGCCCGCCAAAACGTTATCAGCTTATCCTTGCGTTCCCACAGCAGTGTTATTATTATGGCTAGCTGAGCTTACATTCCGTCCCCCGCTGCACCTAATTTCTAAAAGCAAGAAAAAGCATGTTAAAGGAGAAGAGAAAATGGCTGCATTTTCATCAGTTGTCAGAGCAGGAATACCCAATATTAGCCACGTTGACATCTAGTAGGCTAAGAAAGGAGAGCTTCAAATATGGAGTCTTGTAAGATAAGAGTACTGCTAGAACAGGGGTGTCAAACTCAATTTCATTGAGGGCCGCATCAGCATTGCGGTTGCCCTCAAGGGGCCGGGTGGGTGTGGCCTGGGTGGGCGTGGGCTACTGGGTGGGTGTGGCTAGAGTGCATATGGCCTACTGGGTGGGCATGGCCAGCTCTACATCATTCACATCAAGGGTGCCTATGGGGGCCTGGGCAGGAGTGGGACAGATCTGAGGGTCTCTGGCAGAAGGAGGGTCTCTGGGCCAGGGCCAAGGCAGTGGGGGCCGTTCCCTCACTGTTTCCAAGATGGCTTCGCGGGCCACATGAAACCACTTCACGGGCCGGATCTGGCCCCCGGGCCTTGTGTTTGACATGTCTGTGCTAGAACATAAGGTGAAAACTGAATGCCTGATGACTGTATTGCCAGTCAAGACAAATAATTGTTTTCCTCACATGTTTCCATTTCTTTCTTGTCTCAATTATTTGTTTGCCTTAACTGATAAACGTGTGCATTTACACCCCCACTAATGGATTCTTGTGCTTGAATGCTTTGCTATCATAAATGATTTGGCTGAGCCAATATTCTTAGTAAATATAATGTGTGTTGAAATATGTTAGTAAGCTGTCAAAGCCAGTAATAATTAGAGCAATTGCCATTAAATTCGGCAACACACATATCCATGATTATAAGGAAACTGCCAGTTGTAATGTAGCTTCACAAGCATAATGCATTTGACATTGTGCTAACTGTTGCCTTTCTAATGATTCTCCTTCATGAAAAATAGCATTTTGATTTATTAAGAAGAAAGACTGATTTACTTTTCAGTTTTTTGGTGATCAAACTTCAGTTTCTTGGTTGATCAAATAATATGCTTGGGAAAGTGTGTAAGTAAGAAATAATTCCATATGACCTTTTTTGTAATAACAGCTTGCTTTGTTATCACCTGCCATTCTGCAACTTCTTGATTAAAGCTGTAAGATCACACAGCTTCAACATCATGGGTTCAGCTTTTTTTAAAGCCCCATAGTATAACACCAAAAGAATGCCAGGTTTTACATGAAAGGTACAGTTCAGATTGAACAGAATCTGTAAAAATGTTTAGTTTTTAGAAGATGAAGCACAAGGTGTGCAAAATAGAGGAAGCTGCTTTTAATCTAATGTCTTTTATTGCTGTGTCAATCTGTATTGGAAGGTTTGGGGGGAGGGTTGCTTTTTTGTTTTTCAAGTATAGACAATAAATGTGTTTGGTTTTAGTTTCCTTGTGTAGCAGAACGTTGTGGCCAAAGTAGTGGTAGAAGATTAGTTTCTATTTAAGTGACTCTTTAGGAATGTTTTTTGGGCATAAATTACCATTTCAACTAAAAAGAATAATTGCAGTTAGGTTTTTTTACAACATCCCCCCACACTCAGACATATGTACTATATATATATGTAGATTTTTAGATTGCAATTTTTTTAAAAAAAATCTCATATACATATGTCTGTCCCATAAACGAGGGGTCCCCAATCCCTGGGCCATGGACCGGCACCAATCCGCAGCATGCCAGAAACTGGGCTGCACAAACAAGCAAAGCCCCATCCACAGGATACAGGCAGCACACGAAATCACGCGCCTTCCGGTCCTTTGAAAAACCTCTCTCCACGGTGTCCAAAAGGTTGAGGGACGCTGCCATAAATGATTTTGACTTAGGGATACAAAGCAAGCTGACCAAGTGTGTGGCTGGCATTACGTTATCCAGAATGGAAATGATCGAAAATGAACATGAAGAACTCCAAAAGGGTCTCTTTGGTGAATAGTCAACCCAATGTGAAAGTGGGTGTGGTTCGGTTTAAGGAAGTGTGTAATGACATGCACAGTGATGAAGTTAGAGCAGTCTTAACTAACCGATATAAAGATCTTTCTCACTGAAGATATTGGTTCAATGAACAGCTGCCATAAAAAAGAGTCTATGCTAGCGATTATTTCCAAGAAAGGAACAAAGTTCCTGTACATCTGCATCTTGGCAATTCCGGTTGCCATGTTTGAAAAAAGAATTGGAAAAAATGTAAAAAAATGATCAGAAAACATGAACACTTTTTCATAAAAGAAAGGCTAGGACTTTGGGACTCTTCGCTTAAAAAAATGAGATTGAGAGGAGACATGATCCAGATATATCAAATCATGTTTGAGTGATTGATTATGTGCCCTCACGTTTTTTTTCAACTCAAAGGAGTGAGTGGAGAAAGGAAAGGAGACAGGAGCACTAGGTATGTATGCTGCCTTAAGTTGATCAAAAATAAAGGCAGGTAAAAAATGAAAAAATAACTAAGAGGCATCTGGCTGGCCACTAGGAGAAACACAGTTCTGAACTAAGATGCACCATGGCCTGATCCTATAGGGATAATTTTTAGTTCATTTTCCATTCTCCTTAATTTAAAAGTTACTTTTTTACAAGCATGTAATTACATTTATTTTTTGAAAATAATGTCCTTGGTTTAAAATATCTAAAGTGTTTTTTCTTTATGGTGAAGAAAATACTGTAAGGATTTGGTAGTAACAAACTCTGATTTGGACTGCTCTAAGCTATGATGTGTCTAGTTGCTTGTTTCTCTCTAGAAGCAAAAGATTGGCAGTTGGATATTAAGGCAGTGGAGAGGGCATCTTGGATTTAATTATGGATTGCCTGTTAGGTTGGATTCAGAATCTGCTGGAAATTATAAATCCAAAGGATTTGGTTTGTTCAAAAGTGGGGGGGAAAGTCAATACACAACAATTCAATACCAGGAAAAAAGTGACAAAATCTTCAATTTGTTTAGTAGCCAAAGGATGTGTTCCTTTCAAATCCTTTTTAGCAGTTATAGGAACCTTCTTTTTCAGCTGCTTCTAGGGAGAAAGGAGGCATCTTTTTTAAAAATCATACAGGACTGTAAATTAAGAACCAGCAAACAAGTCTCTTAACAAGAGTCACAAGGAACTGAATATACAACCAGGGAATGTAGTTTAGCTTTGTTGCTGTTGCTTGTACACCTGATCAAATAATCTGTAAAAATAGAAAAGCAAGAAATGAATTCCCTTTACAATGTAGCCTGTATGTTTGTCTGCCATTTTAATCTTTATTTTTGCTCTGATTTGCAGTAAAACACGGGTAACCAAGTCTCAAAATATGCTTTGACTCATAAGTAGCCTCTCTTAAATAGTGACTCTTTAAGAAATCGCTATTTTAAGGAGGCCAGAAACACATAGTTTATGAATGCAGAAGATTTACTTTTTCTTCCTTTTTTCTTGATATGCACCCCAGTATTGCTTTGGAAAATCCAAATAGGTCTATTACTATGTCCATACCACTGGTAGAAAGACATGGTTAAATCCAATTACAGTATTTAGCCAAACTATCCTTTGAAATGGAATTGTTGCAACATTTCAACAAAGTGTAATGTTAGTGTGCATTCTAAAGAAAACTTACATGCCGTATGGTTTTCAGGAATAGGTGGTCGGCAAAAATTACCAATAAAAATAATAGAAGAAATAATTTCACCTAGATTTTTATGCTATCTGTATATATGTAGATGTTTAGATTCTACTTATCTTTTTTTTTTTTTTAAAAAAAGATATTTGTGGGGAGGACACAGGGAAAAGAAGATACTGAAAATTGCATTCTTTCATTCAAGCTAATTTAATTTTACCCTAAAACTTTATAGAATATAATAACTGAATATGCTCTCTCTCCTCCCGCCCCTTTCTACCCCCCTCCCCTCCTCCTATACAGGTCAAAGAAATTGGTTTTTCTCTGAGCCATCCCAATCAGTACTTTATAGAAAGTCAGCAGCTACTTGGTGGCACCAAAGAAATAAAAAAAGATGACAGGCAATTTGAAAGCTCCCACGTGAAACCCAGCAGCAGGACACGGGCAGATATACCTACAGCTCCCTCTTTAAGTACAACAGAAGAAATGGAACTGGAGGGACTTGAGGATTACTTTGCTGAAGATTAAATAATGTTATCATTTTTCTGGTTACTTCCTATAATCTTCCTATATTACAAAGCGGTGCTGTGTGAATGATGTATGAAGACATTGTAAATGTGCAGAGTTGTGTTCTACATAGAAAGTGTGGAACAGTATACTGCGATATAAAAAGTTTTGAAAAACAGACATTTCTTGTAAGCACAAAAATAAGTTGCAAGATTGAGCAATAAAATAGTTCAAGTCACATTTCTGTTTCCATGGGCAAATGCTAGAGCTGTAGGCTTTCCATCATAGTGTTACCCTATTTCATTTTCTTTTAACTCCAAGTCTTTTTTCTTGGTAGAACTGATTTTGAAATATAGAGAAATGCAGACACTTATAGTGCAGTTTAGGTCATTCATGCAAGATATTTTGTATCATAAACAATTCGTGATTAAGAATTCCTCCTAAAATGCAAAGTCTTCTTGCTTGGGATTTCAAGCAGCAAAGCCTGTTTCAAAAGGAAACAAGATTTTAAATGCATGTTGTTAAATTTACATATTAAAGCCTGTACAATTAAAAATGAGTAGCTTTATATTTACTTTTAAGGTTCCAACCATGATTTCTCTTTACATGTAAGAAAGTTGTCTACGTGAAACATGAAGACAAAAAACAGAAGCCTCAATGAACTGGGTACATTAGAAGTAGAGCTAAGTACTAATATAGATAAGGGTGTTTTGGAAACCAGGCATAATTATGAAAATCAGACATTTTTAACATGTATTTTGCATCTGAAAAAGGCTACATATTTACGATGAAAAGGCTACATACTTACAATGAAAGTTTCCATTTCAAGATTGATCAGTTTGGGCACTTTACATTAAGAGTACCAAATCAAATGAATGAAATTAGTTTTACATAATCAAGAGTGAATGAATGAATGAAATCTCATGAAAATTACCTTGAAGGAAAGTAGTAAATGTAGCCTCAGGTTCAGTCTTGTAACCACTTACATTGAAGGAAACCCCATTAACTTGGTGGAATTAATTTTTTATTAGCTACATCTGTGATTGCTGTAAGAGCGCAGGTATGCAACTTTCTTAGAAGGTGGTGGAGGGTTTTTTTGTGCAGAAACTTAAAAATCTTTGCTACTGGTATACATATGCAGTAGACGTTTAACCATTAATGAGATGCTGTAGCATTTACAGTAATTAGGTTATCTCAATTGCTGTATAAGTTGTAATCCTATTACTTTTCAGGTAATGCTTCAATGAATTGCCATTAGTGCAGGCTCCTATATGCTGTAACGGTTATGCCCTTGTTACATATTCAGAAGCTGTAGAAAGCAATATATTTGCTATTCCTCACAATTCATGGCATTTTAAGAATTTGAAAGCAGTGAATTCTCAATTGAATATGAAGCTCTAAAGATTTGTCTTCCAAATCACTGGCTGCTACACAGGTATGTCTTTCATAATTGTGGGCTTCTGTCATTTTTTAAACTTCTTTAAAAAGCTCTCGCTCTCTCTTTGGTTTATGGAGTTTAATAGTTCCAATTATTTAACTGAGCACTGAAGGAGTATAAAAGAGGATGATACCACCATCACTACAAATATTCTTTAGGTTTCTAAGTAGCCATCTGTGAACCGGACAGACCAAAATACTCTGTTTTCAGTGGGTTTTACCAACACCATCAATATATTTCTCTGGACATGATGTGATCCTCTGTGACTTGAGTGCATGCTGTCTCTCTTGGGCCAGGCTTTCTGTGTATCCCATGCCTACAAGGTTTGATTTGGAGATCTAAGCTTAACCTAGGGAATCTTGGTGATGTGTTGAGCTTCTTACAGCTTCTCAAAACGTAATATTATTTAAAAAGCAAAAAGGAAAACTATTAGATTAAGTTAAACCTGGAGTTTATACTTTCTGGTATTATTTTTAATTATTTATTTGTATCCCTCCTTTATTATTTTTACAAACAATGGTGAAGGTGGTGAACATAGCCAACATACCTTCCGCCTCCTATTTTCCCCACAACAACCCTATTATGTGGATTGGTCTGAGAGAGTGACTGGCACAAAGTCCTCCAGAGGCATTAACGCCTAAGGCAGGACCAGAACTCACTGGCTCCCTCTTTCTAGCCTGGTGCCTTAACCCCTAAACTAAATCACACCCTGAAACTTATGTCATACTGAGCAGCCTTATCCAGATACAGAATACATTGGGAGAGATTTTAACCAAGATGAAGCAATATAAAATGTACCTTTGCAGCAATGAAACCTTCATTGTAAGGAACCTTTTCCAAGCAGGGGCCATATACCTTTCCTTTGGAAGCTGGACTGGCTTCCAAAATTCAGATAATAGAGCAGCGCTTTTGGGGAAAAAATGCAGTGAAAACTACACTACTGAGTTTTCTAGGACTAATAAAAGCATGAAGTGTCCATTATAATGGGAGGCATAGTGCTGGTTAAATAGAAAGGCTGTGCTTTTGTACTTGCATATCGAAAGAGCAAAGGGAGTTATGTGGCTGTTGTCGTCTGCTCTTGCCTCGCTGCAAATTTCTCTCTACCAACATTTTCATCTTAAATACACGTGATAGGAGATAGTTTTTCAGGGGGAGGAGATACTGGGGTTGCTATTCTCTATTCTATTCTATTCCTATTCCTATTCCTATTCTACTCTAAAAAGATGCATGAACCCTGATTGTATTATGTACATAGCAACTGCATTAATTTTGTTTCATTTGTCCATATTATAACATAATTCCACCATTTCAGTTTTTCACAAAAAAACCTTTTCTTGCAGGATAAAATTCATGTTGCATTTGTTCCTGTTAAACCTCAGTGCCCCATCAAAGATCAATTCTCTGAAACATCACTTATTTCTGGTTCTCTCCATCTATTCCTTCCTGAGTGAAGCAAAAAGCCTTCCTTTTAAAGAACGTTGGGGTGTTGTTGTTTTTTTAAAAAAGTGCCTGATGGCTGACCATTTCTTAGAAAGACGTTGCTTGAATTACAGAACATGAAATGGAAAGAGGTGGAAAGATAAAGGCTGTCATATTTTCAGCTTTGCTGTTGGCAAATTGCCTCGGTTTAGAAAAACCTTTCGGCATTGACTGTGCCTCTCATAAGCATCTCAAAAGGAAAGCTGCTGCAAATGGAATCGGTGTAACCTTTTATTGGGGCTCTTAATATTTCATGCCTGTGCACTGTTACCCGAAGGTGATGTCCTAGAACAGGACAGCCCAGGATCTATTGCTCTCAAGAGCAGACAAGGTTGACACATCTTTCTTTCAACAGATATGGAGCGATTGGTGAGCAATGCTAGGCTGCTTTGGGACAAATTTGGAACAAAGAAACACTGCTTGTATGCCCCACTCCAGTCCAAAGTAAAATACTGTCTGGAATAAATTCCTACCTGCTATGGCATGAGCTTTTTTTTGTTGTTGCTTTTGTTTTTTTGAAGACGGTCAGGACATTAATAGTCGTGTTTGCTATTTTCATTGATTCAACATTTTGAAAATGCCAATCATTTCAAAGCAAGAATATATATCTTTACAGAAATGCCTTTCCTGCCCTTTAAGCACTTACCTCTCATGTAAAAACCAATTTCTTTTTTTTTAAAAGCTAAATTTTAAAGACAACGTAGAAAAATAACCATGTTATAAAAGAACAACCTGAAATGTAACGGGATTAGATCATCAGGGTAGGCAACCTTGGCTCTTTTATGACTCGTGGACTTCAACTCTCAGAATTCCTGAGCCAGCATGGTTCAGCATGGAAACCTCTCTCTTTCCCCTCAGCTTGGCTGGCTCAGGAATTCTGGGAGTTGAAGTCCACAAGTCATAAAAGGTTGCCTATTCCTGGATTAGATCATCGGGGTGGGGGGTGGGGGGAGAAATATTCTTTCTGCACTGGGACCTGAAGCAGCTTGCCTTGCATACGTTCCACTAATTTTGCTGTTGCCACTCATGTAGCTATTCCCTCTATCTGATAATGAGAACACTTGGGATTTATAGCAGAGATATTTTAGGCACTGAGAATATAGAATTAAAATGAACAGGTAGTCTTAACTTACAACCATTCTTTTAGTGATTGTTTGAAGTTACAACAGCGCTGGAAAAAATGACTTATGACCAGCTTTCATACGTCACAACTACTGCAGCATCCCCACAGTCACATGTCCAAAATTTGGATACTTGGCAACTGGCATGTATTTATGACAGTTGAACTGTTCCGGGGTCATGTGATCACCATTTGTAACCTTTATGACTCACTTAACAACTGTAGCAAGAAAGATTGTAAAATGGAGCAAAACTCACTTAGCAACTTGTCTTGCTTAGCAATGGAAATTTTGGGCCCAGTTGTCATAAGTCAAGAACAAGTGACTTATCATATATAATCTCTTAACATAAGGCCGAGTTCAACTCCTGGTGGCTTCACAGGTATGTTCATGTATTTATCCTGGCAACTGTATGTTAAGCGTTATGTCTCTTATCTTCTTCCAGAGTATCTTTTCAATTTGCAAGACTAGCCTACAACCCTGGCAGTCTCCATCCAAGTTGTAATCAGTTCTGATCCCTTTTTCACTTTTCAAGAACAGCCAACTCAACTTGGGGATGCTATGTAGCTGGTCAAAGTTCCTGCATTAATAATATTTTTGGTTGGTCATAAGGTATCATACTATTTTTTAATAATGTATTTTTTCCAGGTAAGTACTGCCATATTTCTAGGACTTATATGCTTTTTTCCCTGTACACCTAAGATCCAATTTAGAATTAGAGAATTTGAAGCCAGGGGTTTGTTTCTAATCCCAAAACTAATTAATGGTTCTTGTACCTTTTTCATTTCAGTGCTGTAATTTGGAGACAGAATCATATTACAGTTGCTGTTTTTAGACAATTTACCAGTAGATCTCAGTAGACTTTCTGCCTGCTGCTGTTATAGCTGTAAACAAAGCACAGTAATATCTACATTTATACATTAGACTGCAATTCTTATAGTACGTTATTAAGTTTTATTATGCAATGAGCACAGGAACTTTTTCCACTGCCTTTTCTTAGCAGAACTTTACAGCTTAGTTACCTATCAGGAGTCTGCAAATCACAGAAAATTTGAATCAATTTTAACAGCTGAGCCTGCCGAGAATTATAATTTAGCAGGATACAGAGATTACCTTCCCTTGTCCTAGAATTTTAATATAGAAATCTAACTATCTAGACTCTTAGAAAATTACTGTATCAAGGGGTGGTGGGGGAAATCCACCTAGAAAAGCAGAGTTTTATTTTTAACTGACTTTTTAAAATTAAATTTATTTTTTTAAAATTTTTAAAACACTGGTTAATTTGAAAATAGTCCATTTTCATTATTTATTTATTTATTTATTTTTAATGTGTTTTGGGAGAAATGTTGCCTTTAAAACCAGCTTTCTTCAGTTAGGGAAAAAAAAGGCATCAGGCTTATGGACTGATACATGAAGTAAGTCACATAAGAGCAAAGGAAGAAAAAAAGGACAATGAAGAAATTAGTTTTCAAAACCAGAACAGAGTGGTGAGTCATAAACGGCCTTGAAAACAGCAGCAGAAGTTGTAGCAAGAACTTAAGCTAAGTTTTCCTTGCTACTCTTCCTACTTCAGTAGCAGTCAGAGACTTTGGTCTCAGGACTGTTCAATGAAGCCAAAGTGTCTACTAGGACCATTTTCAAGCCTGGTGTTCTATTTGGCAAGGAGAGACAACGAGGTTTTAATGTTTTAATGAGCTAATTCAACCTTCCCCAACGTAATACTCTTCAGAAGTTCTAGAGCAATGATGGCGAACCTTTTAGAGACCCAGTGCCCAAACTGTCACCCAAAACCCATTTATGTATTGTTGGGTGCCAGGTGGGCATGGCCCATTGGGTGGGTGTGGCTGTGGTAGTAATAGCAGACCGGGTGGGACTAAAAAGGTCAAACAATTCCAACTTTGCGAGAACTTTTTTTCCTGTGAGAAGTTGAAATTGATTGATTGATTGAACGTTTTTTTTTGCACACGGCAGTGGAGGCCTAAAGCGAAAAGGTTTGATAAAAGCCAGCTAAAGGCCTAGGACTGGGGTGAGAGCGTGCATGCCCACAGAGAAGGCTCTGCATGCCACCTGTGGCATGCGTCCCATAGATTCGCCACAAAGGACTTAGGGTTAGGTCACCATGAACTCAGAGCAAAATGGACATTGCCAACAAACTCGCAATACTTGGGTGTGGTTAGGAGGGCACTTTCTTTTCTAGGCTGCCCTATCTATGTTTCCTGGTAAAATACATGGGAAAATCCCATTGGAGGAAAATCCCACTTAGGGTTAGGGTTAGGTCACCATGAACTCATAGAGCAAAATGGACAGCACCAACAAACTCAGTGCTTGGGTATAGTTAGGAGGGCACTTACTTTTCTAGGCTGCCCTATATGGGAAAATCCCATTGGAGGAAAATTCCACTTAGAGTTAGGGTTAGGTCACCATGAACTCATAGAGCAAAACGGACAGCACCAACAAACTCAGAGTGCTTGGGTATGGTTAGGAGGGCACTTACTTTTCCAGGCTGCCCTATCTATGTTTCCTGGTAAAATACATGGGAAAATCCCATTGGAGGAAAATTCCACTTAGGGTTAGGGTTGGGTAACCATGAACTCATAGAGCAAAATGGACATTGCCAACAAACTCGCAATACTTGGGTATGGTTAGGAGGGCACATACTTTTCTAGGCTGCCCTATCTATGTTTCCTGGTAAAATACATGTGAAAATCCCATTGGTGGAAAATTGCAGTTAAGATTAACGTTAGGTCACCATGAACTCAGAGCAAAATGGACATCGCCAACAAACTCGAAGGGCTTGGGTATGGTTAGGAGGGCACTTACTTTTCTAGGCTGCCCTATATGGGAAAATCCCATTGGATGAAAATTCCACTTAGGGTTAGGTCACCATGAACTCATAGAGCAAAATGGACATCGCCAACAAACTCGGAGTGCTTGGGTATGGTTAGGATGGAACTTACTTTTCTAGGCTGCCCTATCTTATGTTTCCTGGTAAAATTCATGGGAAAATCCCATTGGAGGAAAATTCCACTTAGGGTTAGGGTTAGGTCACCGTAAACTCATAGAACAAAATGGACATCGCCAACATACTCGGAGTGCTTGGTATGGTTAGGAGGACGCTTACTTTTCCAGGCTGCCCTATCTATGTTTCCTGGTAAAATACATGGGAAAATCCCTTTGGAGGAAAATTCCACTTAGGGTTAGGGTTCGGTAACCATGAACTCATAGAGCAAAATGGACATCTCCAACAAACTTGGAGTGCTTGGTATGGTTAGGAGGGCACTTACTTTTCTAGGCTGCCCTATCTATGTTTCCTCGTAAAATACATGGAAAAATCCTGTTGCTGGCAATGGGGTGGGTGCGGTTTCAGCGTGACGCATTCGGCTGGTGGCCTGGCAGTTTGACATGCCTAATATAGAGAGTTTGGAAAAAATTCAGAGATGATCAACTAAGATGATCAAAGGCCTGGAAACTAAAACACGAAGAACGGCTACGGGACTTGGGTTTGGCTAGTCTAAAGAAAAGATGAAATAGGGGAGACATCATAGCAGTATTCCAGTTTTTGAGGGGCTACCACAAAGAAGAGGGAGTCAAATTATTCTTCAAAGCACCAGAGCGCAGGACAATAAACAATGGTTGGAAACTGACCAAAGAGAGAAGCTACCTGGAATTAAGGAGAAACTTCCTGACAGTGAGGACAATCAACCAGTGGAACAGCTTGCCTTCAGAAATCATGGGCGCTCCATTACTGGAGATTTTTAAGAAGAGACTAGACATTCCCCTTGCTGAGATACTATAGACTATAGCTTCTCCTGCTTGAGTAGGGGGCTGGACTAGAAGACCTCCAAGGTCCCTTCCAGCTCTATTCTATTTCAGAAACGTACACAAAACATATATATATATATATATATATATATATATATATATATATATATATATATATATATATATATATATATATACATATACACTGTATATATATACACTGTATATATATACACTGTATATATATACACTGTATATATATACACTGTATATATATACACTGTATATATATATATATATATATATATATATATATATATATACACTATATATATATATATATATATATATATATATATATATATATATACACTGTATATATATATATATATATATATATATATATATATATATATATATACTGTATATATGTGTGTGTGTGTGTGTATATATATATAATGTGTTTTCTGAGGTTTTCGCGGGTGTTTGTATGTAGATCTTTGGTCATTCGGGTTTTTCCCCACATAGAATTGGAGGTATCAGGGCAACGTTTTGACGAAATCTCATCCGTCATCCTCAGGCTGGTGACTTCAGCTTCGTTCTTCTGGGAGAAGTGTGTGATAGTGGCTGTTTTTTCTTCTTTTTTAAACTGCCAGAGGGGGTGTGTTCTGTGGGTGGAGGCTTGGCTGTGTTCTGTGTCCACCCCATCAGAGGAACAAACAGCCACATGCTTCTCCCAGAAGAAGGAAGCAGAAGCCACCAGCCTGATGATGACGGATGGGATTCCGTCGAAACGTCGCCCCTACACCTTTAGTTCTACGCGGGGAAAAACCCGAATAACCAAAGATCCACATACGAACACCCGCGAAAACCTCAGAAAACATATATATATATATATATATATATATATATATATATATATATATATATATATATATATATATATATATATATATATATATATATATATATATATATATATATATATATATATATATATATATATATATATATATATTCAGTGAGTTCAGTCTAGATCCCTTTGGTGGAAAGAGTTTGCACTGTGTGCAATTTGCACTGCATTTATCATCATCCATCCTCCTTTTAAAATGAAAGCCACAGGATTTTGATGAATGGAAGGGAGAGGTAGCCAATTTTGCTTTAATTCTGAAATGAATGGCCGTGTTCGTTGCCCTCTGTTAAGGCACTGTTTTGTAGCTTATAATAACAATTGCTTTCAGTCTTGACCTGAAATTGTTTGCTATATTGCTCCAAGCTCTTACTGTGATACTGCTTGGTGACTAAATGGGGAAGATAGGTGCAGGAACACAGCGTGCGAAGAAAGAGGGGGCCCAAAGAAACTAAGGCTTTCTATTTCAGATGCCATGTTGTGCTTGGTCTCCCAACTGTCTTTTCTGGTCTTGCTGACTCTAGATTGAGCAGAAGACTGTGTTAACATCTCTGTCTGTCTGTATAAGAGAATATTGGAAAAACTCTTCCCAGCTCTTTGTCCCTCCCCAGGCAACTTCCTTCCTGAGGAATCAAAAATATTGATGTGTCAGGGTGAGTTGCCCAGGGTGATGCAAACGGGGTCCTGTGTGCATCAGGGAATAAGTAATCCAGGGAGGAAGACCCAGATGGAGGTGAGTAGAACCAAGGGAGACATCTGCAGGGTGGGGACTACCTAATGCAAAGACTGCAGCTCTGGAGGGAAGGCAGCAAGTATTGCCAGATATAAGGCCTGGAATCCAAGAAGTCCAAGCAAGTTATTTTTCTCTCTTCTCATCTCTCCTCCCAGGCTACAAGTGACTTTCATCAGTGAAAGTACTGAGAACCAATGCATGCAGGGAAATAGTGAAACAGCCAAGAAACTCTAAAAAGCCCCATTTGGAATTGACTATGTAAAAAGGTGCATGCATATTTTGTTTGCTTAGCCCCTAGTTAATTTAGCCTAGAAAATAATAGGATTTATTCATACATACATACATACATACATACATACATACACTCATCAACTGACTTAATAAGACTTTAAACAGGCTTAAGAAACAAAAACAAAATAAATGAAGACCACAGAACCACTCGACCCAGAGATACAGCCATGGCACGTTTTTATGGACTCCCCAAAATCCACAAGGTAGGAGTCCCTTTAACACCCATTGTGTCCTTCAGGGGTACACCCACATTTGGCCTGGCAAAATGGTTAAGTCTAAAATTCCAACACTTGGTTGATGATTCTACAACTTCTGTAAAATCCTCTGAAGATTTTCTAAAAAAATTACATGCATTAAGGGTGAACGATGATGAGAACATGATCTCATTTGACGTAGTATCTTTGTTCACCTCTATCACTCAAAACCTAGCCATCTCTGTTCTTAAAAATCTATTAGAAAGAGAAGAACCATGACAACCTGCCCCCCCAATACAGATGACTACATCCAATTACTAGGTTTTTGCCTTCCAACTTATTTTACTTTTAATAACACCATATATGAACAAATTAAAGGCACACCCATGGGATCACCCATATCAAGCATTATTGCTGAGGCTGTTTTGCAGAACCTTGAACAGATAGTCATGTCTGATTACCAACCCAGGTTTTGGGTTAGGTATGTAGATGACACCTTTGCAGTCATTAAACGATGTGACACCACCAAATTCCTACAAAAACTCAACTCAGTACATCCAAGCATCCAATTTACAACAGAGGAGGAAAGCAACAATTCCTTACCTTTTTTAGATGTAATGGTCCACCGACATCCAGATGGCAATCTTTCAACCACAGTTTACCACAAAAGTACTCACACTGATCGCATCTTACACTATCTAAGCAACCATCCAACTTCCCACAAAACTAGCTGCATAAGAACACTGTTCAAGAGAGTCAAAACACACTGCAGCACAGGGACAGTTAAATCCAAGGAGAAAGCTTACCTTTACCACGTATGCAGACAAAATGGCTATCCACCTAAATTTGTCCAACGATGTTGCAAGGATAATGCATCACATTCAAACCGTGATTCACAGAACACCACAACCTGGGCAACCATCCCATATATCAATGGGGTCTCTGAAGCAACTGCTAGAATCCTGGCACCATATAATATCAACAACCAAACTTTACATTCTAAAGTAATGCACTTCAAAGAACCGTTATCCAAGGACAATTTATCATCTATTGTCTACAAAATCAACTGCAACAAATGCTCTTGCAATTATATCGGAGAAACATCCAAAAGACTAAAAACCAGGATACATGAACATATTCTAGCAGTTAAAAGACAAAAACAATGCTCCCAAGTCTGGGCCCATATAGCTGAGCATGGCCATACCTTTGATTTCAAAAGAGCTATGGTCATCTCTCAAGACCCCACTAAAGGTGGCTGTCTATTGAAAGAGGCTTGGTTGTCTGATAATAACTCAATTAATAGACATAACGAATTATTACCACCATACCAAACTCTGAGAAGGCATTTACAACAACACAAAACATCCAAACGCTTAGATACAATCAACAAAGACACAAACACACTACTCCATCCACCTGTCAAACACCATATCAATACAACAGATGAGATTATTGTAACACAATCCATTCCAATTGAACTAAACAACAGACAGAATTCTAACAAAACAATGATAGCTTGCATAACCAACACACCATCTGACACTTCTACACATAAAGACAACACTACTTCTGACCACAACACCCAAGACACAAATCTTGCAACTTCACTAAATAACCACACACAACAAAACAAACACACACAACACCCAAACAACAGAGTGTTGAGACCACGATCAAAACTGAAATCTGTCCCACCATGCACAATAAAACAAAAAATAAGCCAGATCAAACATCCCACAAAATCACTCACAACTGACAACCATAACACTTACTTTCATTCAAACACACCAAATAACCATGCAAAACAAGACACACACACACACACACACAACAACCACACACTAAAAGTTTTAAGATCCAACAAACCAAATCACACAACAGAGCCGATTTTACAGCAACCAGGTAAACAAACACGAAGGAGAGCGAATCACTTAGACACTCCACGAGGACATCTGCTCCCTTCCACAGCAGAATCAAGCCTGTGACGACCGCATGTGAGGGAACGAGATGACCTCCTTGACTCTAGTTCGAACGAAGAGCCTGTCAGCCAGCGCATGACTACATGCAGCGCGACGAGACTTACGCGCCTAACAGCTGATATGCACCAAGCAGCTGCTAGGTGCGACTTTTAAAAATCAACCAGAGACCGGACTTTTCCAGCAAAGCTGGAACCACTGTGATTATACATGAGTGAGCTTGTCACGAACAGGCCACACCCGCATTCCACAATTTGACCGTTATAACTGCCATACAAGTGTATGTACTGACGCCCTTGCTCTGATGATGTCAACAGCTTGTTGACGAAAGCTCAGCAATAAAGAAGAATTTTTTCTTATATCCCGGAGTTCATCGTTTTTATTTTTACTGATTTCAAACATACATACATATATATAGGTATATATATATATATGTATGTATGTATGTATGTATGTATGTTTGTATGTATGTATGTAAAGTAAAGGTAAAGTTTCTCCTGAACATGCGTACTAGTCATTTCCGACTCTAGAGGCCGGTGCTCATCTCCGTTTCAAAGCCGAAGAGCCAGCGCTTGTCCGAGGACGTCTCTGTGGTCATGTGGCCGGCATGACTAGACGCTAAAGGCACACGGAACACTGTTACCTTCCCACCGTAGTGGTCCCTATTTTTCTACTTGCATTTTTACATGCTTTAGAACTGCTAGGTTGGCAGAAGCTGGGACGAGTAACAGGCGCTCACTCTGTTACGCGGCACTTGGGATTCGACCTGCCAAACTGCCGACCTTCTGATTGACAAACTCAGCGTCCTAACCCACTGAGCCATATATAACCTGAAATCCTTGTGAATTCCCTTCAGGTTTGTTGGATGACAGCTTCCAGACTGGGGAAGGCTGGTATCAAGTGCCCACCATGGTTGAGAATATCAGCATAGCACAGATTTGTTTCAGTTTGGGAATGAGTATTTGACAAAGAGGGAATTTCAATTTTGCATGAGAAAGGAGCAAGAAATGTTCTATTCACACATTCTACTAAGTACCAAAACTAACAAAAAAATAAACACTTTCAAGGATTTTTTTTGGCTGTTAATAAGCAGGAGGAAAAAAGACTACAATAGAGAATTGCACCTAGAACTTGACAAGGTAAACATGTCTGGTTTTTCCCCATTGGGATTTTATAGTTGAGAAACAATGCAATTTTGGATTTTTTTAAAAAAAGAATGTAATTTCCGTATGGACTTATGAAAAGTTTTTGACCCCTTTTTGACTCATTGAAAAGATATGCACGTGGAAATGGTTAGAGAGGGACTCTTTGTGTGCAACTTCTTGGGAGTTTTGTTTGGGACTAATGTGGCTTTGCTTTGCCAGTTGTTTTGCTTGCAATATCTTGTCAGGAATCTGCATCTCCAATAGTAGAGGTACTAGAGCAGACATGTCAAACACAAGGCCCGGGGGCCAGATCCGGCCCACGAAGTGGTTTCATGCGGCCCGTGAAGCCATCCTGGAAACAGTAAGGGAACGGCCCCCACTGCCTTGGCCCTGGCCCAGAGACCCTCCTTCTGCCAGAGACCCTCAGATCTGTCCCACTCCTGCCCAGGCCTCCATAAGCACCCTTGATGCGAATGATGTAGAGCTGGCCATGCCCACCCAGTAGGCCATACGCACTTTAGCCACGCCCACCCAGGCCACACCCACCCAGCCCCCTGAGGGCAACTGCAATGCTGATGCGGCCCTCAATGAAATTGAGTTTGACACCCCTGTACTAGAGGATATCTGTAGTTCAGAGTTGAACTGTGGAGTTTTTAGTGCTCTTTGAGTTTGGTTGTTTGCTTGCAGATGCTTCATGACCCAACTAGATAGCTTCATCAACACTAGTTGGGTCATGAAGCATCTCCAAGCAAACAACCAAGCTCAGACAGAACTCCACAGACCTGAATCCTTCATGTTAGCTTTTCATCTTAAAGAACCCGCTCAAAAGGGTTCCCTGCACAAGCTTTATTAACCCTTCTGATTTTACCTTGCCAATTACAAGTTATTTCACATGGTTTAGACATTTGTGACCCTCACTCTCGTTGGAGTTCTCCAGAAGAAGAAGGTGAGGATGGTGTTTGCACGAAAAAAGTGTCTCTCAGCAAACTAATTCCTGTTGCAGTTTCACCCCATCATTAGGCATCAAGCCACTTTAAAGAAGCAAATATTTTGTTTCCAAGCATTATACTTTAGAATGGTATAGCGTCTTACTTTACAACCATTTATTTAAAGGACTATCTGTAGGAAATTTACTTTTAGGTATCAAAAATCATAAGAAAGGGCAGCAGGTAGTATGACATTGCCTATCAACAGTTGACAAATAGACACCTGACTGAGTAGGCGGACAAGGTAATCTCCCACCATCTTCTCTGGTATAGTGAAATATGTTGGCATTTCTACACAGATTCATACATTATTTCAAGTCTGCACCAATATACATAAATAATGTGCACATTTTATGCAGATCTAATATCCATTTTTTTCTAATTTGGAGTAATGCACAAATGCATAAATTGTTCCTCCTATGCACATCTATTTGCACACTAATGTTTTTTTTTAATCGACGTAAAATATTTTTTTCACAATCACTTAACAACAATAATAAGAATAACATTATTCCTGGATAATAATTTGAAAATTTTCAGTTTTTGAAAACTGGAGAAAAAGGATTACGTATGATAGCATAGCACTAGCAATAGGAATTCTTTACATGACACGTTACTGGAATACACCTTCCAAAAAGTCCCTGTGGAAATTCTTTGGATTTAAAATACAATGGTTTGTAACAGAAAAAACTTTTAAGGTAATTTAATATGCTAGATAAGAAGATAGGATAATAAGCCACTCAGGATTGCATGACAGTGAGTTGGGTGGCAAATCAATCAATTTACCTTAAAAGCTTCCTGAAGTCTACAATTCGAAGAATTGGTTGTTCTTTATTGCTATTTGTTGGCTAGATAAATATGACAACGACCCAGTGATTTAGTCTTGGGAAAAGTTTAATTCCTGGAACCCACAATGAAAATATGTTCTCGACCTCCTGCAGTATGGCATTAATACATATTGGAAGAAAAATGAATCAGACTAAGTATCAGGTGCTTCCTTCTTGTTCTAAAAACAGTTCTTAATTCTTCTTCCTCTAGTAATGCAACTAATTATTAGGAAAAAAACAATGAAGCTTAGTCACACTACTGTAGTACAGACAGATTAAATAATTCCAATATTTGGGTGTGCATTCATGTGTGTGAATATATAGGTAGTGCTTGACTTACAACCACTCATTTAGTGACGGTTCAAAGTTACAACAGCCCTGGAAAAAGTGACTTATGACCATTTTCACACAACGTTGCAGCATCCCCATGGTCACATGATCAAAATCTGGGTGGCTGGTACTTGGCATGTATTTATGACAGTTGCACTATCCTGGGGTCATGTGATGGCCAAGATTTGCAAAGCCAGATTTGCTTAACAACTGCATGATTCACTTAACAACTGCAGTGATTCACTTACCAAGTGGCAAAATCTTATAAAACGATATGCAACTTGCCTAACAAACTGCCTCACTTAACAAGGTAACTTTGGGCCTCAGTTGTGATCGTAGTCAAGGACTACCCGCACATATTTTTAAAGACAGGAAGGAAGAATATATCATATCAACTGTTGGGAAGTCCTTGACTTCTTATGGTTTGAAATGAAGTTCTTTAATGTTTTCAAAATGATTCCAGTTTAACATCCACCTTTGAAAGTGGAAGATAAGATAGATCAGCTCCACGTTAAATGCTTTTTCTAGGCCAATGTGTAATTTAAGGGGCTGTGGGAAGCTAATAGCTTTACAGAATGGCCTACTTTTGAAATAGACAAGCAATTCTATTCCTTATGTTAAAATTACAGTATTTTATAAGACAAAATAAAACGGAATTTCTTCACTACGGTGTTTACTTATTGAAGCTCTGAAAGCTTCAAACCAAGTGAAATGTGAGATCTAATATTTGCAAATTGCTTCAAAATGAAAATGAGGCAATTGACCTCTGATCTCTGGAACATTTCTGTATTACTATTATTATGTCCAACTGGGTGCTGTTTGGAAAAATGAGTAGTTTGAGGTGAGCATTCAAGATTTTTATAGGCTGGGAAGGTAGTAGAAAGAGATTTTCTTCTCCTTTTTTGTTTTTCTGCTCACTAGTACTTCATGATATCTAAAAGAAAGTTGCAACAATATTATAGAAGTACTTAGAAGGGAAGTTCAGTAAAGACAGATTTCCTTATTGTGATAGCCTTCTCGCCTTTATGCAAATGCTAGGACTGTGCAGTATTTCAGATTAAATCCGAAACAGATGCTTCAGTACATGCTTCAGAATAAAATGTTGCATTTGTCTGTTATTCATTAAGACAGCCACATCTGCTTCCAGGATCATTGCACAACCATAGAAAGTGATATACAGTAGTGACCAAAATTGTGGAAACCTTTTCGGAAAAGTGTACATTTGAGGTTTGATGGCTAATAACACCACTTTTTTTTTTTTGGAGTAGTACCATAAAATTATATAACAATGGAAAGATAATTTAATCAGGAATGTAATGCAACAAAGTTTGTTCAATTATCTGTACTGTATTCTATGAAAAGGTATAGCCAAATAACCAGAAAAAAGAAGCACAACTTGCTTAGGTTGATATCAGGTAGCTTTCCTTCATCTGATTGTAGCCAATGAGCACGAGTGTTTAGAGAGCCAATCAGGTGTCATCTTGTTTTGGCAATGAGCCAATCAGACCACAGTAGGATTCAGTTATTGATGTCATGTATTGAAGCTCAGAGGAGGACATTTGTCTCTGTGTTATGTGATCGCTATCAAGTTGGTTGAGTTTTTTTGTGTTCTTTCATTTAGTGAACTTGTAAAATGTAATAAAATTAAACTAATGGTGCAAAGAGTTGACTGGTTGCCCAGAAAGTGATGTAAAATAGTATTATTAAGTGAACAAGGCTACAGTTATAAAGAAATTAGAAGAAAAATTGGTGGAAACCTAACCAAAGGTGGCATTTCTACTGTACACTTTTTGCAAAAGGTTTCCACAATTTTGGCCACTACTGTAACTCTTTTAATGAGTCACAAGTAGCTTTATTCCCATTCTTGCATGTTTTGAAATTTGCAAATGCCTTTTCCCCCCTGCTTATTTAGATGATATAAATATACCGGTAAGTAAAATTCCACTCTAGCTAGATTATTCCATAGTTTTTTTTTAATGCATAATAATTATTCACTGTTTTATCTAGTTTCCCAGCCCCCTTTGTCATCACTGAATAGAGGGTACTTTACTTTTCAGGATGTATGATGTGTAATGAAGAAAGAGTTAAGTCTTATTTAGATTTAGATTTAGATTTATTTGATTTTTATACCGCCCTTCTCCTGAAGGACTCAGGGCGGTGTACAGGGCAATAAATATCAAAAATACAAGATACAAAAGTTAAAAAAACATTAAATAATTGTGCCCAATACAATAAATTAGTTAAAATCAATGTTAAAACCCCAAACCCATCAGACCAGGCCGGCTTGTTCAAATAAATAAGTTTTTAGATCACGTCGGAAGGAGCGAGGGTCGGGAGCCATCCGGAGCTCAACCGGTAAGCGGTTCCAAAGGTCTGGCGCGCCCACAGAGAACGCCCTCCCCCTGGGGGTCACCAGTTGACATTCTCTGACCGGTGGCACCCTGAGGAGGCCCTCTCTGTGGGAGCGCACTGGACGGAGGGAAGTTGACGCCGGCAGCAGGTGTTTCCATAGGTAATCCGGACCCATGCCATGTAGGGCTTTATAGGTCATGTTATGTTATGTTATGTTATGTTATGTTATGTTATGTTATGTTATGTTATGTTATGTTATGTTATGTTATGTTATGTTATGTTATGTTATGTTATGTTATGTTATGTTATGTTATGTTATGTTATGTTATGTTCAGAAGGATCATTTTTTCCAACTTTCCTAATAAGAATACTAGCTGCAGTAACTTTTTCGACACCCAGCTTTCCAGGCTTCACTTGTCAGCAAGGGTTTCTTGCTGCAGAAGTGCTCTAGCAATTCTGAATGTTTTCAGTCATTAGGTATGGAAGCGTATGCAGCTCTTCTTGTTTTGTATAGGGTTTCTTGATACAAAAATATTTCCATTCTTGAGAACCACTTCAATAGTACCCTGCATTTCTGTGTTATTCCAATGTTAGTTCTAGTTTGGGAGAAAATACATTTTCTTAATTATATTTTTATTTTGTTCTTTCCTTCCCTCAAAAAGCAGCAGGAGGCAATAAATAATGCATGTAATATTTCTAGGAAATAAGTTAGGCTGAGAGAATTTCACTGGTACTAGGCAATCCAGGGAGCTTCATAGTTAAAATGAGGCTGCATCAGTCTTAGGTCAGCCCTCTAATCTGTATTCACATGGCTTTAATAAGCTCTTTGCACAGATGTCAATTTTTCAGGCAAGTGGCAGAAGTTTCCTATTTTATTTAGGATAGTGTGCTTTGTACCTAGTAGAATCCAGCCCCAGAATTCTCAGCATCTCTATTATTACTATGTATGTGTGTGTTTTAAATTAATTCCTTCTCTTTGAAAATATTAATATGGGGCAGTTTTGCTGCACAGATTTAATACACAATCCATAACCATCTGACAATATCTATGTTTGTAAGAGGTGAAACGAAGCGTTGACAAGGTTAAGGGATACTTCAATATATTGCACATTAGCAAAATAAATGCTAACCATCCTAGCCACCGATTTGTATTGTTGATGAGGTTTAACTGCTTAATTCAAGTATTGACCAAGCATTATACAAATTACTCTGAGTTCACAAGATGGATTTGTTTGTTTCCTTAACATTTCCAGAAATGAATATATAATGTAATTTATGTAACATATGACTGCTATTGAGAGAATAAGTTACACTTTGAAATTCAGACCCAAACTAGATTAGTTATATGTACATTTGTATAGTTTGTGCATGCATAAGAATTAGTGCCCAAGTTGGGGTAAATAATTATCTGAATCCCCATAGGATAGGATATCAGGATTACAGTTTTTGTTGTTAGCATTAAAACTGATAGGAAGGAGTTATATATAGGCAGTCCTTGACTTACAACCACAATTGAGCCCAAAATTTCTTTTGTTAAGCAAGACAGTTGTTAAGTGAGTTTTGCCCCATGTTATGACCACATTTGTTAAGTGAATCACTGCAGTTGTTAAGTTAGTAACCCGGCTGCTAAATGAATCTGGCTTCCCCATTGACTTTACTTGTCAGAAGGCTGCAGAAGGTGATCACATGACCTCAGGACACAACCATCATAAATACAGGCCAGTTGCCAAGCATCTAAATTATGATCATGTGACCATGAGGATGCTACAACAGTTGTAAGTGTGAAGAACAGTCATGAGTAACTTTTTCCAGTGCCACTGTAACTTCAAATGGTCACTAAACAAATAGTAGTACTATAAGACAAGGATTACCTGTAAGTCATACATGATAATTAGTTTTCTGATCAATATCAGAAATATCCAGCTGATATCTTCAAAACTTATAGGGTTAGTAGACCACGTTGTTTAAGCCAATCATAATTAAAAAACCTTTCTGCACTTACCCTGGTAACATTATGTTTCTGCAAATTCCCATGGTGATGTTTCTATTTCATCCCCAGCCCATGAGTGAGACAGACTTAAGTTGTACTGAGTTTGTTTGATGTTAAGGTAGCCTATTTCTCCTTATCCCAACATTATCTAATAGCAGGCTCAAGGGGTATAAAATAAGCTACTCTTGGTTGCTTGGGAAAAAAATTGGGTGACTGACAGTGGCAAGGAACAGGGGCAGTAGAGGCTCAATGGGGACTGCAAAGGGGACAGCAAATTTCCTGCCGATATAGTCTCTGCTAAGTCCAGGATGAGTGGTGAACATTTTAGATCCCAAGTCAAGACGGAGGGCTTCTGATGAACAAGGCTGAATCAGAAAAGACCTGGGATAGTCCCTAGTGAGCCATGTTAGGTGAAGGTTTGTAGAAGAAGGAAATAGGAAGAAGTTACACCTGCAAAACTAGAAAGACTTTACATAGTAGGCCATGTTCTATCTATCTTGATGAGGAGTTTTAGCTCACAGAAGCACAGTTGCTCTGCCTTAATCTGATGCAACATCTCCTTGAAGCAGCATTCTGTCTTGAGGCAGCCCAACAAATGTGACTTACTCCATCTCTTCATTAATATCTTCATTAATGACTTAGATGAGGGAATTGAAGGGAAACTCATCAAATTTGCAGATGACACCAAACTGGCAGGAATAGCCAACACCCCAGAAGACAACCTCAGGATCCAAACAATCTTGACAAACTTGAACAATGGGCCCTAACCAACAAAATGAATTTTAACGTGGAGAAAAGCAAAGTTTTACATTTAGGCAGGAAAAACCAAAGGTTTAAGTACAGATTAGGTGAGACCTGGCTCAAAAACAGCAACTGCGAGAGGGACCTTGGAGTCCTAGTGGATGATCACTTGACTATTAGCCAGCAGTGTGCAGCAGCAGCCAAAAAAACTAATATAATCCTGGGTTGTATAAACAGAGGCAGAGAATCAAGATCACACGAAGTATTAGTACCACTTTATAAAACCCTAGTAAGACCACGCCTGGAATACTGCAACCAATTTTGGTCACCATATTACAAAAAAGATGTTGAGACCTTGGAAAAATTCAGAGAAGAGCAACTAAAATGATCAAAGGCCTGGAGATTAAAGCACATGAAGAACGGCTGCAGGACTTGGGTTTGGCTAGTCCAGGGGTCGGCAACCTAAAAAAGGAAAAGAGCCACCGGGAACCGGTTCCATCACAAATTAAAAAAACTGGGAGCCGCGTGCGTGTGTCCATGCACGCGCATGCGCAAAAAACGTTTTGCGCATGCGCGGACGCACGCGGTTGCCATTTTTTAAAAAAGTGAGATGGAACCGGTTCCCGGTTGCCCGACGGCGACGGCCCGTCTGCAAAGCTGCCGCTTTCGGCAGCTTTGCAGACGGGCCGCGGCAGCTTCCTCAAAGAACGACGCCGCGGCCCGTTCGCGCGGAGGTACGCGCGCACCTCTCCAAAGGTTTGGGGAGGTGCGCGCGCAGCTCCGCCCATTCGGGGAGGTGCACGCGCACCGGGCGGCTGGGAGCCGCAGAAGACGGCTCAAAGAGCCGCATGCGGCTCCGGAGCCGCGGGTTGCTGACCCGTGGGCTAGTCTAAAGAAAAGAAGAAATAGGGGTGACATGATAGCAGTATTCCAGTATTTGAGAGGCTGCCACAAAGAAGAGGGGGTCAAATTATTCTCCAAAGCACCAGAGGGCAGGACAAGAAACAATGGTTGGAAACTGATCAAAGAGAGAAGCAACCTGGAATTAAGGAGAAACTTCCTAACAGTGAGGACAATTAACCAGTGGAACAGCTTCCTTCAGAAATTGTGGGCGCTCCATCACTGGAAATTTTAAAGAAGAGACTAGACAGTCACTTGTCTGAAATAGTATAGGTTCTCTTGCTCAAGCAGGGGGATGGACTAGAAGACCTCCAAGATCCCTTCCTATTCTATTCTATTCTATTCTATTCTATTCTATTCTATTCTATTCTATTCTGTTCTGTTCTGTTCTGTTCTGTTCTGTTCTGTTCTGTTCTGTTCTGTTCTGTTCTGTTCTGTTCTGTTCTGTTCTGTTCTGTTCTGCTCTATTTCTATTTTTATTTCTATTTTTATTTCTATTTTTATTTCTATTTCTATTTCTATTTCTATTTCTATTTCTATTTCTATTTCTATTTCTATTTCTATTTCTATTTCTATTTCTATTTCTATTTCTATTTCTATTTCTATTTCTATTTCTATTTCTATTTCTATTTCTATTTCTATCCCATCACTGAGGTAAGACAAATCACCCTCATCCTGATTGCAGTAGATTTGACAGAAGTGGCTTCTGTGAACGTCCAGACTCCTAACCATTATGTACCCCTAGCCATTATTTAAACTGGGGTTTTGAAGCATCTGCACAGGCCTTGTTGGTTGTCTTGATTATAAGTTGCTACTATATTGCCTTCTCCTCTGGAGAAGTGGCCTTGTCTAGGGCTGTACAATGGTTCAGTTTTGAGATTCTGTGAGGGAGGATGGATGGAAAAATGAAGGCTCTCTCATGTGTTCATCATGTGCATCAGGATGGTGGCAAGAGTGGCTGGGACTGAACAGGGACTGCTGACCTTTATTTGAAAGAGTAGCCTGATCTCTCTGTCTGGTCAGATGCTTCTGGTTCATGCTGAAAAGTCCATGGGCCAGAGATTGTGACTTTCTTTCCTGAAGCAACTTTTGTGAAATATCCATATTCAAGAAAGGGGAAAACATTCCCTTGTTAGTATTCAGGCACACAGGCTACATTCTGATAGACTGCTTTCCAGGTGAATTATTTTAATATCTGTGCCCTATATTTTCCTGGAAAATGTAATTTTGCCTCAGCAGGGTAGCACGTCTTGTACTCTGCCAAAGTTTTGTGGGAACATCAATACTGTACTTTGACAGAGTGTTCCTTCAGTCTGAAAATCAACTCCCAGCTGGAAGAGACAGTAATAAAAGAACAACTTCTTTATTCACTTATACTAAAAAGTTTTATTTTTAAAAGTCCTTGCACAGAGCAGTGTTTCCTTCTGTACATAAAATTGTAAGACTTTTCAATCCTCGCCAAAATTTAAAGTATAAATATACATATATTAAAAGGTATACATTTAAATATATATCTAGATTGCTTGCTTCAGGCAAAATGTAATGAAATGAATTTAGAGAGCTCTCTCTGGTTATGTTTTCTCCTATGCTGTGTATGTTTTTTCCCCCTGCTGAATTTGTTAACCTCGATGCATAGACATCATCACATCCTGCAGACAGGCAGACTTCATTACTGGATTATGACAGCCAGAATATTTGTCTGGCTGTTTCACTTGTCATTTTTAGTCCTGCTTCTGTACAAGAATATGGTGCTCTCCTTTATCCCACACAACCAAGATTTTTCATTCATTGGCAAAGTAAGCCTTCAGATTGTCAGGAAATATGAACCAACCCATAAGTGCAGAAATTCAGCGATAACATGAGTGAACCTTTATTGTCAAAGTACAACCATATATACATTGAGATTGGCTGAGCCTCCCTTCGTGCCCCCACCCCCAACTTACAGTGACACAAACCCTCCATCTTATTACACCATGTGAGCTAATTGCACAACGCACCGGCCTCACAAGTCAATTATGCAAAAGTTTATAACATTACATGCTTAGGACCATGTTTGTTTAAGTGCTTTTCTTTTTTCTTTTAAACCGTGAAGTGTTTTTTTAAAAAAATATCCACTGAAATCCATAAAGCCAAAGCAGCATTTTCTTCATTGACATTTTGAAACAGAAAATATATGAAAACTGTAGGATAAGAAATCAGCTTAATAGAATTTTCAACCAACTCCAAAAACGGTACTGCGGATCCAGTCCCCATTATCCCTATCAATGTTGTGCTATCTGCCATTGCACCCCTTGAAACCCTCAAAAGCCTATTAAGAAAAACCCCACGACACACCTGCCTTCAGAATAGATCAGTGCATCCCTGTCTGATGATGCTGTAATAGGAGTGGGAGAACTTTAGTGCTGCAGGAAAGTACCAATTAACTTTTATGACTTGAGCACCATTAGCGAACAACCTGCCATTTAGGTTAGCCCTAACACCAGTCATTCTGAGTATGGCTGGCTGATGAGTCTTTCCTGCCCAGGACCACCAGAAATATTGATGTACTCAAGGGCAAAGACCCCACTCCAGGATCTAGTGTGAATGATTAAACCTGCAGCATTCCCCACATACTCCAAGTAGAAAATTTTCTCGTGATACATTTTGAGTGAAATTGTAACGGAATATAGTAATCATTACAGTAAGATGAACAAAATGTTCATGTTAGTTCATCCTTAAACCTATAGAAAAAGGCTTGCACTGAAGGAAAATCTGCTTTTTACTGAAATCAGACCAACGTTTAGTTTAGCCCCATCTCTACTGACTGGCAAACCCTACTCAGTCTGTCTGGAAGAATTTCCAGCTCTCCTCTGGGTTGTCAGGCTTGGAATCTGGGAATTTTACCACTTAATGTCTGTTCACCTTGCTACAATTGCAATATGCGGGATATATGTCCAATAGCAAGACCAAAGTGGGAACTTTACATTGAGCAGAATGACATTTGGGATGAATTCACTATTCATTTTTTTTCTTGTTTATAGCAATAACCAAACAAAAAATTACAAGCAATATCCCATACCCTGCAGTGAAATTTTGAGGAAAATTTACCATATATTGGCTTGTGTCTATTTCTTGCTTTGTTTATTTAGTAATAATATTTTCATCTTCACTTTTGATCTAAAATACAAATCACTGAACTTATATTTTTCCTAGCTACATTTTAAAATTTGAAAATCTTCCACAAACTTCTCTCTCTCCGGATGTGCGGACTTCAACTCCCATGATCCTCAGCAAAGCCCCTATTGTCTGTGGTATTCTGGAAATTCAAGTCTGCAATCTGAAGTTTGTAGGAAGGTTGTTTTAGTATATATTTATTAATTTTAAAAAATAGCATTCTACTAGAATTTTGCATAAAAATACATTTCTCCTTATAATTCTCTCCTTGCAGTGCTAGTTAGAGAAGGTTATTTGATTTTTTTTGATGTTTGAAAAATTATTATAAATTTGCTTATTTGAGCCATCTGTCTGATAATGACCTTAGTTTGACTTACCACTACCATAATGAATTGCACATTTGCATACAGTTGAATTTATTTTAGTGTTTAGAGAAACAGCTATGATGAAGAAGTTGCTTTCCATAATTGCATTGAATCTTTCTTCAGTTTAATGGATCCATTTCTTATTACAGTTGCTCCATGGTTTAACAGTCTGAAAAACTGGTAGCATGACATTAATTTAAATAAAATAAACAGTTTGCAAAAAAAAGCTGTGGCTAATGAGCGTAAATAAATTTAGCCATGATTTTACATTACAGGTTACAATCTAGGTTAAGAGATCAAGCTTTCTGGTTCCCCTCATCTAATCCATATTGATAGTAGATTACCTGAGGCATTGCCTTTTTCCAAAAAAAATTATTATAAATTTGCTTATTTGCAGGGTCGTGCCGAGGAGTTTAACCAACATCTGTCGGACAAAATCGCTCGGATTCGGACCGGTCTGGACTCTGACTGGGCAGAGTCTGGCGATCAGGACGCGGGCGGTCTTGTCGATATTACCTGGGAGGAGTTTGATTCTGTGACTCCGGAGGAAGTGGACAGGATCATGGGGAGGCTGAGCTCCACCACATGTTTATTGGACCCGTGCCCTTCCTGGCTGGTTTATGCAGCCCGGGAGAGGACACGCAGCTGGTTCCAGGCAGTTATATCGGCTTCTCTGAACGAGGGTAGCTTCCCCGCCGTCTTGAAAGAGGCGGTGGTGAGGCCTCTCCTCAAGAAGCCTGCCTTGGACCCAGCTGTATTGAACAACTTTCGTCCCGTCTCCAACTTTCGCTTTCTTGCGAAGGTTGTTGAGAGTGTGGTGGCGCATCAGCTCCCTCTGGTCCTGGATGAAGCGGATTATCTAGACCCGTACCAATCGGGTTTCAGGCCCGGGTACAGCACGGAGACGGCATTGGTCGCGCTGGTGAATGATCTCTGGAGGGCTTGGGACAGGGGACATTCCTCTGTTCTAGTCCTATTAGACCTCTCAGCGGCTTTTGATACCATCGACCATGGTATCCTGCTGCGGCGTCTCAGGGGATTGGGAGTGGGAGGCACGGTTTTACAGTGGTTCTCCTCCTATCTCCAGGGACGTTCGCAGTCGGTGTTGACAGGAGGGCAGAGGTCGACCGCGAGGTCTCTCGTTTGTGGAGTTCCTCAGGGGTCGGTCCTCTCGCCTCTCCTGTTCAACATCTACATGAAACCGCTGGGTGAGATCATTCGTGGTTTTGGAGTTGGGTATCATCAGTACGCTGATGATACCCAGCTTTTCCTTTCGACCCCAAACCACCCCAGTGATGCCCTCAACGTGATGTCCCGTTGCCTGGAGGCGGTTCGGGTCTGGATGGGGAGGAACAGACTTCAACTCAACCCCGACAAGACTGAGTAGCTTTGCATACCTTCATCCCGGGTTTATTCGGATATTCCACCTCTTTCTATGGGGGGTGAACTATTACCCCCCATAGATAGGGCTCGCAACTTGGGAGTCCTCCTAGATTCACGGCTCACCTTGGAAGATCACATAGGGGCTGTGACTAGGGGGGCTTTCGCCCAGGTTCGCCTGGTGCGCCAGTTGCGGCCCTATCTAAGCCGGGATGATCTATGCACGGTCACTCACGCGCGCGTGACCTCTCGACTAGACTACTGCAACGCTCTCTACATGGGGCTGCCCTTGAGGACCACCCGCAGGCTCCAACTGGTACAGAATGCAGCCGCGAGAGTTGTGTTGGGAGTCTCCCGATACTCCCATGTTACACCTCTGCTCCGTGAGCTGCATTGTTTACCAGTTGTCTTCCGGGTGAGATTCAAGGTACTAGTAATGGTGTTTAAAGCCCTTCATGGCAGGGGTCCGGAGTACCTTAGGGAACACCTGCTGCCGGCATCAACTTCCCTCCGCCCTGTGCGTTCCCACAGAGAGGGCCTCCTCAGGGTGCCACCGGTCAGAGAATGTCGATTGGTGGCCCCCAGGGGGAGATCCTTCTCTGTGGGCGCCCCGGAGCTATGGAATCAGCTACCGGTTGAGCTCCGGACGGCGCCCGATCTTCGCTCCTTTCGCCGCGACCTAAAAACATACTTTTTTGAACAAGCTGGCCTGGCCTGATGGGGGACTGGGGGGGTCATTATTGTTATTTAATTGGGGTTTTTAAGATGTATTTTTAGTATATGGGCATGTATTTAATTATTTTTTAACTTTTGTAATCTTGTATTTTTATTCTTGCCCTGTTCACCGCCCTGAGTCCTTCGGGAGAAGGGCGGTATAGAAATATTATTAAATTAAATTATTAAATTAAATTATTTGAGTCATCTGTCTGATAATGACCTTAGTGTCTAATTTCTGCTTTTAGGCACAGGAAGTATGTATGTTTTCTTTTTTTAAAATTAATTTTCCAATATTACAACAGTATCTTTAAAAAGCAACGTGGTGTCTGGGTTACAATAGTTCCATTTCAGACAAATACATATTATTACAAATCTCCAAGTTGTTGTCACCAATATTTCCTCTGTCGTTTCCTTTAATACATATTGTCTTTTATCTAAATTATGAAGTATGTATGTTTTCTAAGTACTATGAAGATTAGACTGGGAAAGTGCTAGTGGATTTCCAATTAAGAGCAAGTCTGATTCATATGTTGCAATATCTGTGTTCTCATTGGCTCCTGTGAATGTGTTGAATGTTATGCATGTGGGTTAGTGTGAAACAGTAGGTTGCTCTGGTGCTCGCATATCAGTTTCTATATTTTCGATTTGTGCATGTAAACTTTCTTCCTGGATATAGGAGGTTTGGAACAGTGGGAGTTTAAAAGACACAGAGTGAAAACCAGACCTTGACCTCCACCTACATGTCTTCTTTCTATTGGATTAACTGTTTGCTCTACTGCTTTCCTATTGCTGGCTGGATGCTCAGAAGAAAATTCACCAGTTGTGAAAGTGTAATTATGATATGATTAGACAACATGGCCAGCTACCAGCATGCTTGTTTCTAGTGCATAGTGCACAATTTGGGCAGGTCTGCTCCGAAGAAGTAAACTGTGCCATGTTAAGTGAGCCTATGTTGACAGTCTTAATGCTTTCATTTGTCCCACTATACACTTTTACTGGGATGTGGCTTTTTCTGATTTTACACATATTCCTCTTTTTTGGAGTTTGGGAAATCTTTGAATTCAGCTGGTTCTATTCCCGAAGTGCATATGGAGGCATCTCTGTAGAAACCTTGTGTGTTTTCTCTTTGTCTGTGTCTCTCTCCAAGGCTGTCTTACCATTTACATGATACATGAGTGGTGGTGGTAGCAATAACTTCCTTTAGCGCTTTTGATCCTTGTTGCTGAAATGTGCTTTTGCTATTTATAATTAAGATTAGATACACTGTTGTGTATACTTACTGCTTTAATATTTATGCCTGAGTAAAATCTCTCTTGATCCCTGTTGACTTCATGTTCAGATCCATGCAATACAGCTACTATATTCTCAAAAATATAGGAGCAGTTGCCTATTGCAGGATTTTGATTTTGATTTTCCACTGTATCTTACAGCCGTGGTGTTTCTAGACATCCCCATCTAAGAAATAACCAGACCTGACTTGCTTATGTAAAAAAAATCCCTGGATTCTGGAAATCCTTTCCCCCTTACTGAAAAAAAGGACAGAGATTTAGACAGTTGTAGCTAAGGTCTTCTGTTGCAGCTTGATATATTTATGCTATGATCTTACATGGAGACCACTGTATGTTAAGAGATTTTCCCTACCAAATTTTTATAGTTGTCAGTGGGTGACCAGACTGATATTACAACCTAAACCTACACAGAATAGACCTCGATTGTGATAGAGGCTAATTTTAGTTTTGAAGACTTCATGCTCAGGAGGAAATGGCTATCTTTCTCTTAGCAACAAAAGCCTTTTTAAACTTTAACAGGGTACTGAGATCTAAGCTAATGTTCTCCTGAGTTGGAAGATTTGTTTGTATGATGATTGAATTATGTCTTTAATTCTGTGGTTTAATTATTTGGGTTAGTATTGTTGGTGCTTTGAGGCACTCATTGATAGAAAAGAAGGTAGAGATTAATTAAACATTCATTGTACCATTCAGACAGATTTCCTTGTGGCATGTGCATATGCAAGTCTTACGCTGCTCACTCACAGAGCTAATTCAGTTCTACAAAAGTCTGAGGCTTCTGTGGAGAAAGAAATGTAGTGGCACAAGAATTGGATGGAGTTTCTCTTTGGACATTTATCCAGACAAATGAATGGATACATTTATTTATTTATTATTTTGATTTATATACCACCCTATTCCCGTAGGACTCAGGGCAATTTACAGGGCAGTTAAAATCATACCATACAAAAATTAGAAGATTTAAAACAGTTAATTAAAACAATTAATTAAATTTAGAGCCCAAAATTTAAAAAATTAAAACATTTAAAACCCAATTAAAACCCCTCAGTCTAGGACCGACAGCTCAAAGAGCCAAGTTTTCAGGTCCCGGCGGAATGAGCGGAGGTCGGAGGCAGTCCTAAGTTCCATCGGAAGTTGGTTCCAGAGGTCAGGCGCGCCAACAGAGAAGGCCCTCTTCTCTGGGAGTCACCCGCCAGCAATCCTTCACCGGCGGTACCCTAAGAAGGCCCTCCCTGTGGGAGTGCACAGGACGATGGGAAGTTAATGCCGGCAGCAGGTGTTCCCTCAGATAATCCGGACCCAAGCCATTTAGGGCTTTATAGGTCATCACCAGCACCTTGAATCTCACTCGGAAGGCAACCGGAAGCCAATGCAGCTCGCGGAGAAGAGGTGTTACACGGGAGTATCGGGGAACTCCCATCACAACTCGCGCGGCTGCATTCTGCACCAGTTGAAGCCTCCGAGTGGTCCTCAAGGGCAGCCCCATGTAGACAGCGTTGCAGTAGTCTAACTGGGAGGTCACGAACGCATGGGTGACTGTGCGTAGGGCATCTTGGTCCAGATAGGGCCGCAATGGCGCACCAGGCAAACCTGGGCAAAAGCCCCCCTGGTCACGGCTCCTATATGATCTTCAAAGCTGAGCTGTGAGTCCAGGAGGACACCCAAGTTGCGAGCCCTATCAACGGGGGGTAACACCTCACCCCCCATCCTTAATGATGGAACAAACTGGTTAACCCGAGATGCCGGTACGTACAGCCACTCAGTTTTGGCAGGGTTGAGACGAAGCCTGTTTTTCCCCATCCAAACCCGGACTGCCTCCAGGCAATGGGACATCACGTCGAGGGCATCACTGGGTTGGTTCGGGGTGGAAAGAAAAAGTTGGGTATCATCAGCATACTGATGATACCCCACCCTGAAACCACGAATGAGCTCGCCCAGCGGCTTCATATAGATGTTGAACAGAAGGGGAGAGAGGACCGACCCCTGAGGAACTCCACAAATGAGAGACCTCAGGGCGGACCTCTGCCCTCCCATCAACACCGACTGCAAGCGGCCCAGGAGATAGGAGGAGAACCACTGTAAAACCGTGCCTCCCACTCCCAACCCCCTGAGACGCCGCAGTAGGATACCATGGTCAATGGTATCAAAAGCCGCTGAGAGGTCTAATAGGACTAGGACAGAGGAACATCCCCTGTCCCGAGCCCGCCAGAGATCATTCACCAGCGCAACCAATGCCGTCTCCGTGCTGTACCCGGTTCTGAAGCCCGATTGGTACGGGTCAAGATAATCAGTTTCCTCCAGGAACAGAGGAAGCTGATGCGCCACCACACTCTCAACAACCTTCGCCAAAAAGCTAAGGTTGGAGACCGGACGATAGTTATTTAAAACAGCCGGGTCCAGGGCAGGCTTCTTGAGGAGGGGTCTCACCACCGCCTCCTTCAAGGTGGCGGGGAAGATACCCTCCTTCAAGGAAGCAGTTATTACTGCTTGGAACCAGCCTCGTGTCCCCTCCTGGGCCGCATAAACCAGCCAGGAGGGGCACAGGTCCAATAAACAAGTGGTCCAATAAACAAAATTCTAACTTCAAGGTGCCCAGAATATTGTCTGTCTGTCTGTCTGTCTGTCTGTCTGTCTGTCTGTCTCTCTCTCTCTCTCATACTTATTCTGACTGAAACTCAGAAACTAAGGGTTTGGCCTATGTTCCACCTGTAGCAATGAAAAACAATGGAGAACTGTATTCCATGAGTCTTCTATTCCTTCTAGAGCTGCAGAACCTGATAATTCAACTGACTTCATTTTTTACCCTTTCCGTGTGAATCAGAGGCTCTTAAAGCAGTAAAACACTAACCACTGGGGCATTCACATCTGAAAATAGAACAAATGTTGTGTCTTTTATACAGGGGTGGAAAATAGCAGCAATAAGGAACAACTATGAATGACCTCAGCGAGCCGAAGAAATGTGAATTTCTTTTCAATAAACAGACATTATGTTCTCTCTCCCTCTCCCTCTCTCCTTCCCTCCCTCCCCCATCCCCATTATGATATTTCTTTTGTATTCTGGTGACAGTCCAAGTCCTTTCTGTGCTGTAAAGAAAAAAGGTTTTGAAATCTTGTCTAGGGTCCTGAGAGATTTTAAAATATTCTAACTGCTATAATTTAGAACTGAACCAGAGTGCTTTAATATAAATCAGTTAAAACTAATTTATATTAAATTAGTATGTTGTGGGCACCTAATTACCATAACTAATCAAGGTTTCCCTCACATTCCTCTCAGATCTTCTGTGACCTCTCTATTTAATTTGAGTGGACTGAAATAAATCTCCCAGGATCTAAATCTTTCATGTTACAAAATGCCATTTCCCTTCCCCTTGACAGACTTCCTATTTTATTCCTTAGTTCAGGGGTGTCAAACTGCCGGCCCACGGGCCAGATGCATCATAATGAAACCGCGCCCACCCCATTGCTGGCAATGGAAAAAAAGTTGCAATATGTCACAACATGTCACATGACATTGCGAGTTTGGCATCCCTGGCTTAGTTGAATATTGATTTTTATTGAGTGAAACTAGCGTTTTTTCCATCTTCTTCCCAAGTGTTGGCTGTATGCTGCATACAGTTGGAAGAAGGGACAGCTCTGTAACATTTGAAGCCACTTCTTTTGTTGGAAAATTATTCTCTCCAAAGTGAAATTCAGGTGTCCTTCTATTGTTGACATGTATTCTGATGCTAAGCTTTATACTTTATACAGTTTGTACTTAAAATTGGCTGAGGGAATGTCCATTTGGGCAAGAGCTTTTATTCATGTGGTTGCCATGTGACCAAAAGCAGAGGTGCCAGGGCTAGAGAAGGGTAAAGCGTAGATGGCAAACACAGTCTTCAAAGAGATGGTCCATCTTTTCTAATATAAAAAGTAATTGATTGATTTCGTCTAAGAAATCAATTGGACTGCAACACAATTTAGTGATCTAGAGCAGGGGTCTCCAAACATGGCAACTTTAAGACCTGTGGACTTCAACTCCCAAAATTCCTCAGCCGGCCATGCTGAGGTTTCTGCCCCATTCTCCCACTTAGTCACTATTCTATTCCACCTCACTCAATAGTCACTCATCTTTCTGTGGACCAGTTCAGACCATTGACTGAAGTTGTTTTTCTAACTTTTCTTTGGGAAGGGGGACGGAAACTGAAAATATGCCTTTTCTGGCTGTAGATGTTGTTTCTTTTTCTACATAAATACCTGCAATAATCTTGTGTTTTATTAAGTTATCCGTCTTTGAGTATGGTCTTAATTTCTATACAGTTTTTTCCTTCAACTGTGACTGGTTTTCTTATCTTAAATGATTCATCTGTCAAACCCCACCTTTACCTCTGAAATATGTAGTTGAGGTTGTCCTTGACTTGTGACCACAAGGTCATAAGGAGGAGGAGGTGGTGGCTGCCGCCGGGCAGGTGATCTGTGGGGCAAAGAATGAAGAAAGCCCCTCCAGCGGTGCACAGCAGCAGCGGAGCCTTTCGCCATCATTCTCCCCTGGCTCCAAAACAGTGGAGGGGAACCGGGCCTACCCCGCCCATCCTCCATAGCATGGCAGTCTGTCTCAGAAGGGGAAGGTTGCCAAGCAAGGAATGGCCTGGCTGGGGGGACCCTGAAGTAAACAGGTGCGGGACACATGGGGCAGCTCCACCCCCTCCCCCACCTGCCTTGCCTTGTTGTGCCAGCAGCAGTGCAATATATCGCGCAGCCTCCTGCCATGAGCGGCCGCAGAAGAAGTGAGCCGGCAGCCACACGGGCTCCTGCTTGATGGGGCTGTTGGTGCTGCCGCCGCAAAGCAAGGCAGGTGTCATGAAAAATATAAGACATTTCCCCAAAATAAGACCTAATGCCTCTTTTGGAGGCAAAAGTAATATAAGACAGGGTCTTACTTTTGGGGAAACACTATATTTGCAAGCTAAGCATTGGTTTTATGAATGGGAAAGCCAGCCAAGAAAGTTTATTTGAAAGATAAATAAAAAAGACTCATTTGAGTGGCTGCTGCAAAATGCTATAAAAACAAACACATAATGAATACAGCCTTTTCTGCCAAAGGGAGTGGGATGGAACCGGTGGAGGCTGTGGGATGGGAGTGCAGGTCTTCTATCTGTGGCTGCACAAGACTTCTTGAGGGCATATAGATAGTCTTTGACTTACAACCACAACTGAGCCAAAATTTTTCTCTGCTAAGTGAGACAGTAGTTAAGTGAGCTGTGCCCCATTTTATGACTTTTCTTACCACAGTGGTTAAGTGAATCATTGCTGTAACATGGTTGTAAAGTGAATCTGGCTTTTCCATTGGCTTTGCTTGTCAGAAAGTCACAGAAAATGATCGTATGACCCCGGGACACTGCAATTGTCATAAATGCATGCGAGTTGACAAGCGTCTGAATTTTGAACACTTGACCATGGGGATTCTGCAATGGTCGTAAGTATGAAAAATGGTCATAAGTCACTTTGTTTCAGTGCCATTGTAACTTTTTGAACAGTCACTAAACAAATGGTTGTAAGTCGAGGATACGTGTACTAGATATATTATTAATCCCCTCTCAATTACCCTAATAGGAGCAGGATTTCTGTTGCTAAGTGTAATAGTTGCTAGGTAAAACATCACATGACCTTCATTGCTTAGTAACAGCAATTTTGGTCACCCCAGAGGTAGTAGTTAGACCACAGGTTGGCAACCTGCGGCTCCGGAGCGGTATGCGGCTCTTTAAGCCGTCTTCTGCGGCTCCCAGTCGCCCGGTACGCGCACACCTCTCCGAACAGGCAGTGGTGCATGCGCACCTCTCCAAACGGAGACTGGTGCCACCTGTTTGGAGACGTGCGTGCGCACCTCTCCGAATGGGTGGAGGTGCGCGCACACCTCTCCAAACGGAGAGTGGCGCCGCCCGTTTGGAGAGGTGTGCGCGCACCTCTCTGAATGGGCGGAGGTGCGTGCACACCTCTCGGAACGGGCAGTGGCGCCGCCCGTTTAGAAAGCTGCCGCGGCCCATTTGCAGAGCAATGGGCCGTGGCAGCTTTCCAAAAGGGCGGCGCCACCGCCCGTTCTGAGAGGTGCGCGCACAGCTCTCCAAACGGAGAGTGGCACCGCCTGTTTGGGGAGGTGCGCGTGCACCTCTCGGAACGTGCGGAGGTGCGCGCGCACCTCTCCGAGCAGGCAGTGGCGCTTCCCATTTAGAAACCTGCCGTGGCCCGTTTGCAGAGCAACGGGCCGTGGCAACTTTCCAAAAGCGTGGCGCCACCACCCGTTCCGAGAGGTGCGTGCGCAGCTCTCCAAACTTTTGGAGAGCTGTGTGCGCACCTCTGCCCGAACGGGCAGCGGCGCCACCCATTTGCATACCTGCCGGGCAGCTGTGGCCCGTTTGCAGAGCTGCCGCCTTCCTCCGAAGGAAGTAGCTCTGCAAACGGGCCGCAGCAGCTTTCCAAACCGGCGGCAGCAGGTCTGCAAACGGGTGGAGAGCTGCACGCACACCTCTTGGAACGGGCCGTGGTGCCGCCCGTTTGGAAAGCTGCTGCGGCCCGTTTGCAGAGCTGCCGCCTTCCTCTGAAGGCGGCAGGTCTGCAAATGGGCCGCAGCAGCTTTCTAAACTGGTGGCGGCAGGTTTGCAAACTGTTGGCACCGCCGCCCGTTCGGGCAGAGGTGCGTGTGCACCTCTCGAAATGGGCGGTGGTGCCGCCCGTTTGGAAAGCTGCTGCGGCCCATTTGCAGAGCTGCCGTCTTCCTCTGAAGGCGGCAGGTCTGTAAACTGGCCGCAGCAGCTTTTGAAACCAGCGCTGCCACCCGTTTGGGCGGAGTTGCACACGCACCTCCCCAAAGGTTTGGAGAGCTGTGTGCGCACCTCTCCGAACGGGCGGTGGTTTGGAGGTCCCGGGGGTGGCTCTGGCAGCGCCTGGGCTGAAGGCGCTGCCGCAACCCAGCGCCCATTGCCAGGGAGACCCGTCGCCGCGCAGGTACCTCCTGTTTTGCGCATGCACAAAACATTTTGTTTTTTTGCGCATGCATGTGCGTGGACGCATGCCTGCGGACATTTTGCGGCTCCCAATTGTGTGTGTGTGTGATGGAACCGGTTCGGAGTGGCTCTTTTGCTTTTTCCTGTTGCCGACCCCTGAGTTAGACGAAAACTATGCCATTGTTAAGTGAGGACCTCACACTTTTGCCCTGCTGTGCTCACGTCTGCTTCTGTTCCTCCACCTGTCTCTCCCCTGCTGGCTGACCTTTACTCCCCTTCCATTGCTACCTCGGATGTTCCCCTTCACCCCCAGTGGACCCTCGCCATCTTCCTCCTCCCACTGCTGAGGAGGTATGCCCAGCAAGGGCAGCTATTACCTACCTTGTTTCCCCAAAAGAAAGGCCTACCCCGAAAATAAGCCCTAGCTTGATTTTTGGGTGTGGGCCTAAAATAAGCCCTACCCCCAAAATAAGCCTTAGTTTGGGGGCAAGGCACACACTTACAAATCAAGCTAGGGTATGTGTGTGGGGGGTGGATCTGCCCCATGCGCCCCACACCCACTTACCTTGCACCCAGGCCTCTCCTTGCCAGCCCAGTTCTTCTGCGGCATCTTCTGCAGCCAGGCCTGCATTTCTCAGTCAGAGGCCTTTCCAGAAGGCCTCTGCAGCCAAGAAAAGAGCTATGGATTCAATCCATAACTCAGTTCTGCAAGACTTCTGCAGCCAAGAACCGAGTTATGGATTGAATCTATAGCTCAGTACTCAGCTGTGTAGGCCTTTTGGAAAGGCTTGACTGCAAAATGCAGGCTGGAATGCAGCTACAGAATGAAGCTGCTCCTTTGGCCTCAGAAGAAGTGGACCTGCTGGGCAGGGCTGTCAGTGCCACAGGTGAGTAAGACATCACCCCAAAATAAGACCTGGTGCCTCTTTTGGAAACCCAGTCTTATTTTCGGGGAAACATGGTACCCTTTGCGATGCCTTTGCAATGCCTTCCTATTTAGCAATAGCAATAGCATTTAGACTTATATACCACTTCGCAATGTTTTACAGCCCTCTCTAAGCGGTTTACAAATGTTAGCATGTTGCCCCCAACAATCTGGGTCTTCATTTTACGACCCCAGAAGGATGGAAGACTGAGTCAATCTTGAGCCAGTCACGATCGAACTCCAGACTATGGGCAGAGTCAACTGGCAATGCTGCACTTCAATCACTGCTTCTCTTATTTCCCTCACAGAAGCCTTGTGAGCTGTTAGGCGGCCTTGTTGAGACGTCACAGAGGGACAACAGCTGCCCCAGACAGATGTGCCTCATAGGAGAAAGAAGAAAGAAGATGGCAGAGGTCAGCTGGAGCGACAAAGGTTGGTGGCAGTGTGATGCAAGGGGGCCAAAAAGCCAGAGTTAGTGGTGAAATAGGTGGCCATTGCCAACAATTTTTTGTGTAAAGGTTATCCAAGTGCAACCTGTTTTCATAAAGCTATGGGGATGTGGGGGAATTCATATCAGTCAGATATTCATAAAAGTCCTATTCTATTCCCCTAGCAAAGAGAAATAAGTATCTGCCATTAAAAAGTGTCGGTTCTGGAGGTTGTTACTTGCCTGTATAATTGGTGGAACTTCACATATTAGCATCATAAGCCAATTCTTGTCCCCAGGCAATAGTTTACAGAGCTCTTTCTGTTCAAAGTTTAAATTTGTTACTTTAAAGAACTTTCACTCTTACTGAGGTTTTGGCTTACTGGTGAAATATGTAAAAACATATTCCAGGCTATTGGACATTTCATGCATATTTGTGATTATCTGAGGCTTAGGTAAAGGTTTTCAGGAGATTTCCACATCCATAGCCTTAACACTCCAACAGGTTTGCGTTTTTCACCAGATATTAGTCAGGAATCCATCATGCCACAGGATTCTTTGCAGAGGAGAAATTCTTCCCTGTTCCAATATAGGTTTATTACAAAAAAACGACAGGTTGGCCTTTCCTTTCCTCTTGACCTTTGAAAGTAAAAAACGAGAACTGTCCACTCATTTTAGTCTCCTGAGCACACCTACATCTATCAGTTACCCCTTTTGCTTGATCTGAAGAAACTTCAAAATATATAAATTTTCTTAGTAGCTGGTGTCTCCTTTCGAACTCAAATAGCAATGTAATACTTTGAATTTGAAAATCTGAATATGGATGTGAAGCCTTACAAATTTACTTTGTAACAGAGAAAGTAAAACAAATTTTTGATTTCATGTGATCTGAGGCCTCATCTAGTTTATATCTGAATTCATTAATACATTGCTGATTTTTTTTAATGTAAATTTTATTGGTTTTTATAAGGGTGGGGAGGAAAATGAAGGGATACGGTGTGGGGTTGGGATAGCAGGAAAGTTGGAGGAAGGGTTGGGGTTTCCCCCAATTACATTTAATATTTAGCAAATAGCATATTGTCTGGGTTGATATACATCAATAGAAGGAATAAAAATAATGATTGATAACAGTAATACATATAGCAAATTATAGTAAACGATGTTAAATTTTCAATCTATAATATTTTTCTTAGTAAAATAAGGTCAAAAAATAAGTATCACATTCCTTTCTCTCTAATTCGTTTGTCTAGTCATTGATAAAATTTATTCCAGGTTCTATAGTAGACTAAATGCTCTTTTTCTTTAATCTCTAAAGTTAATCTATCCATTTCTGCACAGTCTAATATTTTCTTGATAAGCATTTCTTCAGTTGGTAAACTCTCATTTTTCCAGTATTGGGCATACATAATTCTCACAGCTGTTAATACAATATACATTGCTGATTTTAATTGGACATCCTATAAGCAAATTAACACTACAGGTAGTCCTCATCTTACAACCACTTGTTTAGTGACCGTTCAAAGTAACAACGGCACTGAAAGAAATGACTTACAACTGGTCTTCATATTTACACAGCATCCCCATGGTCACATGATCAAAATTCAGGCATGTATTTGGCATTTCGCATTTATTTACAATGGTTGCAAAGTCCCACAGCCATGTGATTGCCACTTGTGACTTTCCCAGCCATCGTCTGACAAAGTCATTGGCGAGGAGCCAGATTTCCTTAATGACTGCATGATTCACTTAATTGCAATGCTTCACTTAACAACCATGGCAAAAAAGTTGGTAAAATCAGGGGCAATCCACTTAACAACCATCTTGCTTAGCAATGGTAATTCTGATCTTAGTTATGGTCATAAGTCAAGGACTATCTGTATAAAGTGCCAAAAGCTTGATTTACATCTATACGCAACACTAATGGATATTGTAGTAATAATGCATTTTACTTCAATCAGTGGTCCTTGCTAGATTGTTAGTTCAGTTTGCAAACAAAAACTAGTCCAGCTCACCCATTTACCAGCTCGCATGAAAACAGCAACTCATCTAACCCTTGAGCAGGAATGCTTTCTATGGGATAAGTCATCATGTAATAGTAAATGTATAAATGCACCAGGAAAGTGGAAACTATTCTGTCACAGAAGGTTCTGACCTCATAATAGGCCAGTCTAAATGGTGCAAAAGGGTTCCAACTTTTGAAATTAAACATTTCTGACCCTGGAATTGTTTCAGGATCCAGCTATTCCCATAGAATTTTGTGCATCTGCTTCAATATCAAAACATTTAAGACCAGAACCTTCTGTGGTGGCACATTTTGCACACCCCTGATGAACTTTGGTGAACAACCTTACAGTGGCAACACAGGAGACCCCATTGTCTTGACGTTTGACTTCAGGGCTGTTGTCTGCACTATGGGTGTGATGTTCAATTTCATGGAGGGAAGGCACTTTTTTCTGTCTCATATAACTTCCTTTGCTTTGAGTTGATTTTTCAGCTGAGACCTGAAACTGATGTAATGCTAGAATCCCATCATTCTGTTCTTCAGGGACAGGTATTGGTATGATTTCACTTGCTTGTTTGCTTTATTTTTGTTAAAACTGCTGAGCAAGTGAAAATACAGTGGAAGAAAATAGGCATTTTGAAATATAGCTTTTATTTGTCAACTATTAAGCAGGTGGCATGCTTTATGTAAACCTCTGAACTGAAAAAATGGAGACAATTTATTTCAGAGTATTAGTGGTAAAATAGCCATATTTGTTTTGTCTTACAGTGTCATGGTTTGGATTTTGTCAATTGTTCTCTTGTCAAGGTTCCATTATTGCTTATGAACTAAAAAAATCATGTGTAAGGGGAAACGAAAGAAACATTGCCTCAGGCTCACCATCTAAAAACCTTGGGATGACTTTATAGAAGTTGAAAAGGGTTGATGTGATGTCTTCTTAATCACTCCCCTAAACCTCAGCTCAGTCTGCTGTATGAACCTAGCCACTATAAGCTCTGATTATGGTCTAGCACAGAGGCAGGTAATGAAAAAAAATATAGTCCTACATCTTCCCTTAGTGTCCATGAGTCTCCCTGCCCACCTGCCTTTTTAAAAAGTTTCTTTCAATGAAATAATTCTTAAATAATTAATTAATTGGCAATCTGGCTTGCTGCAAAGTGAAGTACCATGCTCTAGCATCAGTGCTTTTTTTGTAAAAGAAAAAGGTGCCGGAACTCACACATGTCATACAACCGCCTTGCCTACCCTACAAGGTTCCATCCAAAAAAGGTGCCGGAACTCCGTTCTGAGCGTTCTATGAGAAAAAAAGCCCTGTCTAGCATAATATTTATGTGTAAATACCTCTAGGTTCCAACAAATATTTCACTGGAACACTGGAGCAACCATCTTAGAGACTAGAGAGGTTCAGGTTAATGATGCTTCACAGTGCTTACTGGCAAATGTTTAAGAACAGGCTCTGCTGGCTCCATTGGTGCCACTGCAATGCCCTATTAGACACAGAGTAGCTGATTGGTCATAGTGGTTCAGCTCTACTCTCAATTGGCTTGCGACGTTCCAGAAAATTTAATAATTTGTTCTTGCAGGCTGGTGCAAGTTTGCCCCATCATACCACTGATTCATGACTCTCAATGCTCATCAATGGCAGCCGTTTTGAAAGGCACCCACCACCTGCTTTTAAAATTCTCAATAGAAACCCATCCCCAAGAGTTTGCTTCTCTGGCATAGCATGCGTGAATGAGGGTTACTACTATGGCTTGTTTAACAATCTATGGTTAAAACCAGGACTTTTTCTGCTGAGAGAAAAATTGCTTCAGGCCTTACACAGGCAGAAAAATTCTTTCAGTAGATAGTTTTCATCTCATCAAATATTGTTAATTCAGGACTAATATGAAAACTAATTCAAAACTAATTAATTAATTCAAAACTAATAGCTAAAAATTATTTCAGTAACCTCACTTTTATTTACCGGGCCATTGTCTTCAGTGAACAAGAAGAATAGAGGGAAAATATGTTGACATGGGAAACAGGGAAAAAAGAAAGGCATGAAAGGAGGATCCAATTAATATCCTGCTCTTTTCTGTCTTATCATATTATCTGATAAGCAACAACAACATTGACTTTTAAGTCCAGCATGTGCAGACAAAAATAACTTAACCCTCCTGTCTAAATATTTTTTTTTTATTGAACAGTTTTAAAATACAATTTTCCTTTAACAATCCCCCCTGTCTAAATATTATGTGTGTTGCGTTTCCAAGATTGTTACAGCAATATTGCTTATTTCACACCAAATCTGGGGTCCCTCTGGATGATTTGAGCCTGGAAGCTCCTTTCCCAACATTTCTGGAAGCTGCCAAATTAAGGAAAGTTGGTTTACAGTAGAGCTATAAATCTCTTGCCTATCCACCTTATGACACTCTTCTGTGACACTGATCTTGAAACCTTAGTCTCCATCTGCTTGGACTGTTACTCAGGACTTCAGCCTGGGCTCAAAATCTTGAGAATTCCTCCTAGGGAATAGACCATTCATGACAAATGGACTATAAATAGTTTGGAAGGGAACAAAAAGATAACTTTTTTTTTAAAAAAAATATTGATTGGTTACTATATCACTTAAATTTTTATCTAAATTATTTTTAAAAAATACCTTGCCTGTTTTAGGACTTTTAAGACTTAAAAAAATATATCAAAATTTATGCCAGATATAGTTAGTTCAGAATTTATTCACTGTCCCTAATAAGGAAAAAAATGACTTCAGAATATATTTTCATAAAATAGTACCTCCTTAGATTCAAAGAAGTCCTTATTAAATTTTTCATGATATTTCCTTAAGCTGTAGACAAGCAAATGAAGCTTTTCCCGAGACATGCATATTAAGATTCTCTCTAGAAAATAATGTACAGGTGTAAATTAAACATTAACAAACTTTAATTTTCCCTACTTCTTGTGCTGATAAATTTCTCCTGCCATTTTCCCTTTTCTTTTCAGCGTGTAGATCCTCATAAAATATATAGCGGGTAAGAAGGTATAGCTGAAGTTATGCTCCCATTATTTTGACATACATTTGCCTTAATCACCTATAAAAAAAATGCCTAAACCACGGGGTCTGGCACATACACTGGTTTGTTTTAAATATCACTTTTATTAAGGATTTTGATTATGATAGTAAAAAAAGTAATGTAACTTAAACTTAAAGAAAAGACAATAGGATAAAAGAATTAGAGCACAAGTAAAAAGAAGAAAGAGAAAGAAGAGAAAAGAAAGAATATGGTAAAGAAAAAGAAGCGACTTCCAGCCTTCATTACAAATATAGACAAATTTAGTGATTCTCTCCACCCTGTAAAATTACACAGTATCTCTTCCCATTCCCTATCTATAAACACATCCATGTAGTTATCAATTTTTCAATCCCTGTGTTAGCAGAAAGTTTATAACACTTTATAAAATAAGGTCTTATTTTAACCTTGATCAAATAACCAACTTTATATTCCTTCCTTTCATTTCAAACAATCTTCATCTTTAGTTCATTTGCTATTGAAATTGAATTTGGAAAGGGAACGTGTAAAAAACACTGTACAATACAATGGGCGAGGAATTTTGGTTATAATGTGATGCTGGAACAATGGGAGAATATGCGGGTGAAAAGTTTAAAATTTACCGTACATTGAATTACAACTTAAAAGAAAAATTCTACAAGATGGTGTATCGCTGGTATTTAAGATCAGACAAGTTATCTAGAATGTATAAAGATACTTCAAATGAATGTTGGAAATGTAAAGGTAAAGAAGGGACTTTTTATCATTTACGGAAATATTGGAGAAGGATTCACATTTTGATACAGAAAATCCTTAAAGTAAAAATAAACATGAAACCAGAAAATTTTCTTTTGGGTTTAATGGAAAAAGACTTGGAAAATTTTTTTTGGAACTTTGATGCTGTATATGTTGACAGCAGCAAGACTACTGTATGCACAAAAATGGAAGGGCATTTCGATTCCCACTATGGATGAATGGCTACAGAAGCTGATGGAGTTGGCAGAGATGGCAAAAGTGACTGTTTTGGTTAAAGAAAAGAATACAAGTACCTTCGTTTCTACATGGAGACTGCTTCTGGATTTGTGCTTGAGGTGGAAAAGAATGAAACTTTGATTTTGAGTTTCACAAATTAGATTGATTTATTGTTACAGAAATGGCTAGTTTTTACTATTGTCGAGGCTCAACGTTCATGCTTTATTTTACTGCAACAGGGAAAGTTGGAAGTCAATCTCTTTTTTTTTTCTTTTTCCTCCCTTTCCTTCCCTTTCTTCTCCCTTTTCCCTCCCCATTGTGTCCTACTATTTGCTTTGTATTTTACTTTTCATCTTAATAAAATGTTTAAAAAATTCTGTAGTTCATTCAAATATTGACATAGGGTTTGATTTCTCTTCAATTTTTCTTTATCTCATTGCATAGACTTCTTTGAGGTTTTAACAAACCTCTTTTGTAGGCTTGTGAAATCCAATAACAAGCTTTAATAAGAAAACAGGTTTCCGGTCATTACCTTGATTTGTCATTTGTATTTATCCTTATATTTTTAAAACATCACCCTGTTTCTTTGGAAAATTTAATAAAGCATCCTTTCCAAGACCATTCTCTTGGCATGCCATTTGTAGTTCCAGTTTTGGTACTTTTTCTGTCTTCTCAGGTAAAATTTAATCCACATCTGTCATTCTCTCATTAACATCTTTTGGATACTGTCTGTTTGTAGAAACACACATAATTACTGACACTGTTGATATTGTAAGTACTAATTTTTGGCTCCATTCTTCAAAGAACTCCTTTAATCTTTGCAGTGTTATGATATTTTGTGTCTGAGTACTAAATGACACCAAAAGCAGGCTTGTATTTTTTCCCTTTCACCTTAAATTTTTAGTCTTTAGTGTCCAGTTTCTAAAATAAATTATGAACCTAAGATAACCAAAATTAGACTGGTTCCCATAAGAAGCTATTTCTTATAGTTAACTCCAAAATCTTATAGTAATAGTCAGTATTCTAAATTTAGTTGGTCCTTAATCTAAGAAAATGATAACTTTCTTTGATCAAAATCTTGTTTAGCTTTTTGCTGCTGATTTCAAATTCTTTACATTTTTAAGCTCATAATTTATTTTTCTTTTGTTTGGAGTGGAAGTTCAAATCATCAACAACTTTTCAAACTTGTTATTCTGAAGGTCTTTAATAGCTTTAAGATGATTAATAGGCAATTTTCAAAGTGTTTAGAAAGGGAGGCTTGTAAACTTAGTGTCCTTTAGAAAATTTTGCCATGTTTGTGAGTAAGATGGCTAATCCCTTTGTCTCTAGGTGCTCAAACCTGCAGAAGACCAATGTCCTCTGGTCTCTTTCCAAGGAGCAGCTGTCTAGAGGACATATGGACAATCTTCTGTCCTCTTCTTGTCTGGACAGGTTTTTAGTCTTTGCCACGGCCATCAGTTCTGCTTTTGTAGAGATGTTTTCAGTTTGTCCTACCTCCGCCAGAAGGTTGCACACACAAAAGCCTTTGTACATATGACTTAGGACAGGAAGGCCTGGAGGAATGTTGTTCATGGGGTCACGATGGGTCGGACACGACTTCGCAGCTAACAACAACAGCAACAACATATGACTTCTTGCCCTGTTGAAGGAATGTCACTTTTAAATATTTTTGATTTTCCTGTTGCCATGATCACTTTGGGCTGGCTGCTAGTATTGATCTCTGTAGGATCTCCTGCGAGAGACTTGATTTTTGCTTTGTTAATGCTTGGCTGATCTGAAGAATATGAGAAGAATATTATTGTTGCCAAGTTTCCTTCCCTCTCTTTTAGAGCAAGGGTAAGTTATTACTTTTTACAAGGTTAAAACAAAAATGCCCTTGAGATATTGTTGAGTCCTGGTGACTGCCTAGATAGTTCCTGCAGTTTTTTTGGAAAGATTTTAGGAATGGTTTATCCTTGCCACTTTCCTAGGGCTCAGAGACAGGGACTGGCCCAATCATTCATCTGGCTTTGTGCCTAAGGCAGGACCAGAATTCCTGGTATCTTAACCTGTTCACCAAACCAGCTTTCTTTTACAGGATTAAATATTAAATAATTTGTCATAGGTATCTTTATTGGTTCAATCATTCCATCTTTGAATTATTTTCCCCCCCAAAAGACTTGTCTGTCTCTTTCGACTCCTGACTTGGATGTGAGAATTAGAATTTATTGGCTAATAAGACTTCAAATATCTGCATTTGTTTGTTGCTGCCTTCTACTGTTTACCTGGATTTCAGCAGCCCATGTGTGAGAGGCCTAAGCACGTTCTGAGCCTTTTAACACAAATAGGGGACAATGCAGGCTAGCACGAACCAAGATCATAAGTTAAGTGCACTTCTCTTGGTATTCTACTCTTCAATTGACAAAATAGAATCCCTTTGATATTCACTCATACTATATCAGACTACATATCACCAAATGCCAATTTGAAAGTAACATTATTCTCTTATTTACTGTTCTCCCCTACTTTTCAGCAGTGAGAATGAATAGGAAATCAATGCTATTAGAGGGAAGAATGACGAGCTCCTCTGTAGGAAGTTGTGTGCCTGGAGATTTAGCATACTTGCAGACCAAATCTCTTCCATGCCTCTGAAAGCCTGACCTAGGAAGAAGAAGAATGTCGTATTCAGCAAAATACATTGTGCTCATTATCTCATCTTTCTAGGGCATAGCTTATCTAATCAAGAATGGTTAATAAACCAGAATCAAGCAATAGTTTTGCAAAAGACCAAAATAAGCTTGTTGATCCAATTCTCGGATTGTTCTTTCTTTCTTCCCCTCCTGCCCTGATCACAGTTAGAGATTTGGGGAACCTCTAAAAGCAAAGTACAGTAGAAGGTGGTAAAGCACATCTATTTATGACTGTTTCCATTGGATCACTCTTCATAGTTACAATCAATAACAATCCACATTTTTCAAAATGGCTTATTGCTCTAAAACAAATCATGGTTTATTTACTGATCCTGTTCTGTAATTAAGTCAGAGCCTAATAAATTACAATGCTGCTTAGCTCGATGGCTTAAATGTCCATTATCCTTTATTTCCTGCCATTATGCTATTTTGAGTAGAATGAGGAGTGGGTGAAACTAATGAACCTTGCACCCAAACTTTGCATGAGAATGAAAATCACAAAAAAGGTCATACAGGTCGTCCTCGACTTACAACAGTTCGTTTAGTGACTGTTCAAAGTTACAATGGCATCTAAAAAGTGACTTATGACCATTTTTCACCCTTAATGACTGCTGAAGCATCCCCATGGTCACGTGATCAAAATTCAGACACTGGGCAACTGACTCATATTTATGATGGTTGCAATGTCCTGGGTCACATGATCATGTTTAGCAACCTTCTAAAAAGCAAAGTCAATGGGGAAACCAGATTCACTTTACAACTGCATTACTAACTTAACAACTGCTGTGATTCACTTAACAACTGTAGCAAAAAAAAAGTTAACATGGGACAAATACATTTAACAAGTGTTTCACTTAGCAACAGAAATGTTGGGCTCAAATATGGTTGTAAGTTGAGAACTACCTGTAAACATTTTGGGAACTTGAGCATTATTCTGATGTATGAAGTGTCACAGAGAGCTTGCACATGTATGGATCCACTTGTATGCACATGCATGTAAGCCCAGAGAAGACATGAAAGCATACTTATTTTCTGTAACATGTCACACAAAAAGATGAAGACAGGTCTGATGTAACCTAAAACACCTGGTGCAGAGCCCTTGCGTGCAAACGCCGGCTATCTTGGCACCCACACATTTCCAAGGTATTTTCTGCTGTATCTGACTGTCCTAATCTTTCTCCTATACTTCTCTGTCTCCTGTTAGCTCGGATCTCCAATTGTCGGTCTGTCTTAATACTTGCTCGCTGCTTTGTTGGTTCTTTATTTTGAAAGTATTCCTAGCCCTCTATCTTTCTGGTGAGCAGCTCACAAAAGAAGGATCATAAACACAAACAATCAACATGTAATTCAGCACTCAGCAAGCACAATAAACCAGAAATCCCTACAGCAAAGTCAGTCATGAGGATGAAAAGAAAAAAAAAAGCCCCTAATTCAAGGATAATGCTAAAAAAAAGGAGAGAGAGAGCCTTGCCATTACGCCTCTTTCTGAATAGCACATCTTGACCAGCGGGAAAAATAAATTCTATACAACAATGGGAGCTGATGCTCCACAGAGCTGTATCACCAGCTACCTGATTTCTGTTTGTTGTACACCCACTTGCATCTGCCCTTGCATCTAGTTAGTCTCTAATGCTGTACCCCCACTCTCATTCATGGGGTGGAGTGGGAGGGGGAAATTAGATGGCCATAGTAGCCAGGAAATAGCCATTTTAATTTTCTTTGCATATACTGGGTGGACCCAGTGAATTAGTAAAGGGTCTGAAAAGATCATGGGAAAAATAATTCCTACTTTTTAGAAATAATTCTGGTTGATTTGCATCCCTAGTTCTTTAAGAGCAGCAGCATAAGCAATAGGGGTCATATGGTGTAGCTGTTCTGGGTTTCTAATTTTGTACGTAGCTTGTTAAAATAATGCCAGATTTTATTTATTTATTTATTTATTTATTTAGATTTCTATACCGCCCTATTCCCGAAGGACTCAGAGCGGTTTACAGGGCAGCATAAAATACAATATAAAAGATAATATAAAAATTAAATTATGAAAAAACAAAAGCCATCGACATGGCATTTTGCTTTTCCATGGAGAGTGACTAAGCATCTTTCAAGATAGCCAGTCTAAATTATCTTGCCATGTTCTGAGAGATACAAAGCTGATTGGATGAGCTTGAGCAGTCACACTTTCTCTGGCTTAGTAAGGAGGCAATTGCAAATCACTCCAAAAACTTTGCCAAGAAAAGTTCAGGGACTAGTCCAAGCAGTCATTAGGAGTCAACAGTGACTCAGAAACATGCAGGCACATGTGTGTGCGTGCATGCGCGCGCGCGCACACACACACACACACACACACACACACACACACACACACACTCACACACACGTTAGATATGTCTTCTCTTTGTTTGACTTGTTCCAATCCACATCTCCTGATAGGCCAGCAATTAAGTTGAAAGGATAGTTGGTGTTAACATCTTTGTCCCTTTCTTCAGTGGAACACAAGATGGCAGCCTAGAGGCAAAGAAAAATATTTTTCTCCATTTGCTTGAATTCCTGTCTTTGAGAGTTTTTTTTAAACCACAGTACAGAAAACTGGGTCATGTGGAATTGGCTATAGGTAGAGGTACCAGATACACTTGCAGTGGTTCCAGAGACAAGCAGCCAAGATGTCTCATTCACTGCAGTACAATTGGCTTGAGATAAAATCACCCTGTATTGTAGTTGAACTATCTACTTAAGCTCTGTTTCATTTCAGTTGCTAAAATCGAATGTCTGAGGTGCAGATTTAGAGCTAAAAAAGAGTCAAAGAATCCAGGGATATTTATATCGTCCCTCAATTATTTTGTCTTTAGTCAAACAATTTATATAGCTGCACATCTCGTATCAGTGAGTCCAGGCAGTGGAAATGATTAAAATCAAGAAAATAGAATACAGCACATACAATGATAACCACTATGATGATGATGTCATATACAGACACCTAAAATCTGTCCTATATTAATCCATACAATAAACAACCCCTGGCCTAGTTTATTACTTCTCCTTTCCCCCATATTCAGAAAAATAGTAGGAATCTGCGGTGCTTTGGATTTGAAGGCAAAGAAGTGCCTTAGAACACATGAGGACATGCTCAGAGCACTGACCTGCAATCCCTTCAACCAAACCCATATTTCCTTCAGCCTGTGTGGGGAACAGCTGTGCAATCCTAGGGAAAGACCCAGCTGCTGCCCAAAGGAAATATAGAACTGTCCAAAACTACCTTTCTGCACCCCCATCCTCCATTCCCCACCCCACCTTTGAAGCCCAGGTGGGGCCCAGCCTAATACCAAGTCAATACTTAACAGATTTCTTCTGTATCACCTTTTGCTTAGTTTAGGGATGCCATAATAGGGACAGAGATCTAAACCAAAGTTACCAGAAGAGAAACATTTATATCTCCCATCCCATGTCCAGGGGTTGCCTACACTGGAATAAAAAAGGCAGGACCATCCCACCGATATAATTTAACATTTTGAATTTAATGCACAGTGCTTCAGATGGGAGAACTCTCAAACCAAGAGTCCCTAATCTCCATTCTGAACTGGTCTTTCTTGTATTTATTGGTTAGGTTTATATTTTTCCTTTCAGTAAGGATTTCCAAACAGTTTACACAGAGCTCCCTTCTCTCATTTTCCCCAACAGCAGCAAAACTGTGAAGTAGGTGGGGCTGAGAGTGACCAATCCCAAGTTTGCCTGATGCTAACCCAATATCTTTACTTAAACCTCACTGTTTATTTTGTACTTTTTTAGAGGTGGATCGACGTGCAATTTATAAAAGTCTAAACATACAGGATAAATAATAAATTGAGAAAAAAGGAAGCACACAAAATTAGATTACCTATTGCAGTGATGGCGAACCTTGTAGAGACCAAGTGCCTCAAAACCGCCTTGCCCCTGCCCCGCCCCTACCTCTCCTACCTGCAGGGCCACCCACTGCCTCCATGGCCCACACAGCCGATCACCCAGGCGGCCCAGCAGCGTCATGGTGGTCACGCCCTCTGTCTGCACCCCGCAGCATCATCTGCATGTGATGGGGGTTGAGGGGGGAGTCTTGCCCCCATTGCCCATCTGTCATGTCCTTGGCTGTGCTGCTTCACACCGGCTGCACCCGGGGAGACTCTCTGGGGCTGCTGGTGAGAAGGGGGCAACGGGATGGCGGGGCTGGGGTGACAGCATACCTGCCCACAGAGAGGGTTCTGGGTGCTGCCTCTGGCACGCGTGCCATAGGTTCGCCACCACTGACCTATTGGGTCTTAAATGCAAGTTCTGCAAAAGCTTCTCTCCTTCTACTCTTTGTTTAGGTTCTGAGCGGGTGAAAGCTACCTAGAAAGAACAACAAACAGAAGAAATTGTCCTGGCTAGTGTATGATGGTAAAGTTTACATAGAAATGGGCTCCCTCCGATTCTGACATGCTGTAATTGGCAAGGAAAGCCTAAGCAGCAAATCCCTCTCCTGCCTTTTCACACAGGCAGCCTATTTGTTGCTAATGAACCATGATCCTCCAAGCAATTGCTGTGTGGAGCACATTAATTATGGAGTCAAAACAATCAGTCCCCACTGCCACAAGCTTTCCTGCCTGTCTGTATGCTAGAAAGGCTGTGAAAAGTGGAGGGCCAGTTCTGAAGTCCGACTTGGATGAAGGTATACATACGATCTGCATTGTCTGAGAGCTCTCTAAAACTCTTTTATCTAAACCTATACAACAAGGGACAACCCTGAATTTGCAAATAAGCCCATTTGATTGGCTTTCTATTTATTTATTTTTCATTTCACAAAACAAGTGACTCTTGGCGGTGTACAACAAAGTTATAAAAGCAACAAATAACAATTATTATTCAGTTCAGTTCTTTGATGGGCAGACATCTGTTTTAGCTTCCTCATAATGCCAAAATCAGTGTCACTCAGATGATAACTGCCTGCCCTGGATAGGACGTGTGGGGCTTCTTCCCATATGATTATGCCATTGTCTACACCATTGTCTACATTTTGTATAGAAAAAAAAAGGGGGGGGATATGTTTCCTGTTGATTGGTGGCTGCTAGCAACAGCAACAGGGAGGAGTACACCATTATTGGGTGAAGATCAGATGCTGCAGCCAATCAGTAATAATGTGGAGGTTTCACTTAAGACTGGCACTGGCACTGGATCTGCCTGCCTTAAGTAGAGGGATTCTAATTCTGTGTCTGGATTTTCTCTTTTGAAAAAGCAGCAATAAAAAACTATAAATGCATGAACTTTGTATCTTCCATACCCATTTCTCGATATCACAGCATAACTCATTGTGCTTTATGTATTGTCTTTTCACTGTGTTTTGTCCCATGGGGTGAAATATTTCTGTTCTAGCTGCATTAAACAAGAAATACACCTGTCTCTTTTATGTAATCTCTACTTTCCCTAGAGAAGTATAGATAGGGGTGTATATGCCTGACTCTGCAGAAGTGAAATGCACTTACAAAATGCGCTTACAATGTAAGGCAGGTAAATCTTTTTTCACAATTCTTTCTACCTTATTCCAGCTTAAATAGATGTCATAATCTTATAATTTGTAATTAAGTCAGGAAAACATTTTTATGAATAATAGAGCTATTTTCATATTACCCAGCTGATCAGGCTTGTTATATATCATATGAATAATACCTGATTCATTATACACAATATATCTAGACTTACTGAAGATAATCAAGTATTCCCCAATGCCGACTCAGTTCATGATTTTTTCACTCTTCCCGAGCTATCTCACAGACATCAAGAAGAAATTGAATCTAATGGGAATACTACTTCAACCTTGTTATATTGTAATTTCCCCTTTCCTAAACTTACTCTTATAGAATGGCAGGAGGACTGAAATTGGCAGAGGACATCCTTATCTTCCCAGCTTCTGGGCAGCAAAAGGTAGCTCTGAGAACCTTAAGGACTGAGGTGTTTCAACAGAGCACAGTTGCTTCAATAGCATCTTCACAAAGGGAAATGCTTGGGTAATGTCTAATTGAACCATTGTGCACTGGTTTAAATTTTAATAAGCTTTACCCTTGGTTCATAGGAGCTAGAAGTTAGAAGGCTTGGCATTTTTATTAAGTAGAAGCATCTACCCAAGTCCTGCCCCTTTTGAAAATGCTTCTATAGTCCACATGACCAAATGTTCACATTGGGCCACACACGTTTCTCTCTTGCATGATAAGTCATCTGTCTTTGTTTGAATTGATTAAATGTGGGAATCTTGTGCATCATAAACTATAAACCGCTTGAGGAGGTAGTAAAATCAGGGCCAGTGGGAATAATCTCCTCCTCCATTAATACAATCAACTTGTAAGATTAGTCTATTTGTTTGTTTGTTTGTTTATTTATTTAATTTACATAGCCACCAATGTGAATGATTCTAGGTGGCCAGCAAGGATAAAAACTGAAACAAAAATACAATATAAACCACAACCAGAAATAGTAAATAATCCTAAATATACATGAACAATATTTAAGAATATTTTTAAGAATATTTCAATTTTAGTCCAACAGCTGGAAACACAGCAGATTGGCCAATGGGGCTTACTTAACCGCTCATCCCAATTTGTTTGTTTGGTCAGAAATATGTATTTTTTCTAGTTACCATTCATCAGATTGTTAAATAACAATAATATCTTTGCTAGAAGTTGGTTTCCTACGCTGCTTTGGGTCTCAGCAACAAAGGATACAAGGACCAAAATGGATACTAATATATCAATTTTTCTCCACAGGATCTTTGGTCCAATAATTGTCTGTTTCTTCTTCTCTTGTCTGATTCTAAATGTGCTGAATGGAAGATTCACCCAGCTAATGTAGCAAGGATTTAGGAATTAATCTTCTAAGATATCAATGCAGCTTTACTAAAATAATCTGCATGCAAGAGTATGTGGTGGGCGAGAAAGTACCAAAGTCAATTAATATCAGAACACAACCGAATATCATTGTTTGGGTTTATATGTCATAGTTAACTTGGTTTTTGAATTAAGCCATTTGAGGGTTTGAATAATATGATTTAGCAGGTCGGGCTATTAGGCTAATTCAGAAGCTAATTAAACAACTTGAAAACAATGGTTTGTGCAAAACTCTGAGCTGAAAAAACAAAACAAAACCAAAAAAACCCCAAATCCTCAGATGATGAGTAACCAAGTTTAGGATATTAAGCTATATATTTGTTTTATCTTTCCTTTGAACACATTTGACTTGCTTAACTGTGTTGTGAGAAGACAGCCTTTCAGTAGGCACAGCACTTAAAATGATCATGGAATAATTTTCTGACTTTTGGAAAAAAAAATTGGTCTTGCACATGTTGCTGAAAAAGGATAGGTAAATCAAAGAGATGTTGGTCTGAAGTGTGCAATTCCTGCCCATCAATACAGTAAGGATGCACTGAGGCACCACTCAAATCTGACTTTACCAGGCCTTGCTGTGTGTTGCTTCTGCTTTTCCTCAGGGTTGTAGATAATGGAGGGTGACATACGGCAAGGGCAATATGGTTGTAGACTGTGATAACACCACATTGCCAGTAATTTGATTTGTCTCCACAACAGAATTTTAGAAATATATTTCAAGTCATTTTTGCTTCTAGGTGGCAGGAGGGCTAACTTCTAAAAACGTTTAGGAATGTAGATCTAGTATAAGGCTGCTGGCTGCTGCAGAGGGTTGCTGGATTTGGGAAGGCAGATGCCACATTATGCTAGCTTTCTCATCTATCTTTGGTTTTTATACATAGTCTCCAGGTGACTCTAACATTTTTCATGTGTATGGTTGTGTTTTGCATTCCACAGTAAAAGCTACCACCCACTCACAAAGCAAGCCTCTTCCTTTCACTGAGCTCTGCAAATCATTCTGATCTGATTCCAGACAGCATGATTTGCAAGGAGACCATTTGCAGCTCTGAGAAATGCTTTAATTCGGCATCCGATGCCCCGTGGGATGGGCTACTGCAGAGACGGTTCTCCAGAAAGAAGAAGGGAACTGCTTTGCATCACTTCAGCAGAGAAAGCCAGCTTTGGTACCTATCTTGTTATCCATTAATTGGTAAAAGCAGAGAGGCCTGATCATGCAAACTGTTTCTCAGTAATTTGGAATTTTCATAGGGTGATTATTATGGCTATCAAGAAAAGCATCTGGCAAATGCAGTTAAATTGGAAAATTTCAGCGAAGAAATGGCGAACTGAAGGCAACTGCAGTGGAATGAAGACCTGGCAAGTAGACTGGTTCATTGTGATTCCTTTCTACACAAGAAAAAAAACTAGAGAACATCCACAAGTTCTCTCTCAACTGCTGGGGAAATCAGGAGGTTCAGGCAGTTCAAATGAATATAAAGATTTATTGCAAGCTTAAGCTCTCTACAAGAATCTGAACTACAAGTAATCAAAGGAAATAAGTTGGAATTAAGAAGGCATTCAAAGTGGGCTGGACTTAGATCTCATATGGGTGTGCAGGGACTCATGACTGATGATGCGTTTGACCTGTCCCTCGGGCTCAGCCTGGTCATCTGCTACATCCTCCAGACAATTGATGTTCTCAATGAGACCTCGTGACAGTGGATTAGAATTCTGAAATATGAATAGCCATCTTTACTCATATTGCAGACGGCCCCTTTGGAAGGACACTTAAGTTTGAATATTTCCTTTTCTAATTACTTTTGGAAGTTGCTTGTTAATAGCTTTACAGCTATTAGAAAGCTTTGAATTGACAGGTTTGGTGGCACTGGGTGGGTTGTCTTCAGTTTTTAGAAGTTTTCAATTTTTTAAAAATTGCTGAAGGGTAATTAGAATGTTTATTTTGGAAAATTATAAACAGACTAATGGTCCAGATGGATTTGATACAAGATTTTTAACAATTATAAGATTTCTTCTTATGGGATAATGCTATTTTGAATTCTTAAAAAAAATATAGGATGGAACCATAAGAAACTAAAGACTCCAACATAGGACAAAATACTTAAATTTAGCTTACTAATACCAAATGGAGAAAATACTTTAACATTGAACAGATCCCATAGAACCACATCAACTAAAGTCACAGTACGCTCTGCTAGATCCTCTCGCTCCAGGGCTTCAACGATACATGACAAGCTAGTAGAGGCCCGTGCGCTTGCAGAAGAAAAGAAGGTACAAACTTCCTTTGCTAGGAAGGAAGTTGAAATAGAGGCCCGAATGAAAATTCTGCAAATAGAAAAGGAACGAGCAGCTGCCCTGGCAAAGCTGAAGGTCTATGGACAAGCAGCGAAGAAAAACACCGATGTGGAGTGTTCCATCCCAATAGCAGTGGAAGATCCAATGGAATGCACCAGCCAATATGTATTAAAGCCAATATTTGTAATGATGCAGAGCCATCTTCCACACTGCCTACAAACATCACAGAGATCCCAGAACTGCAAAGGCCTGCACTCCTTCAACACCGCAGCACAAGTGCATCTTCTGCACTTCCCACAAACATCATAGCGATCCCAGAACTGCAAGGGCCTACACCTCTTCAACAAAGCAGCACAGGTGCGTCAGCTGTGCTCCCTCCAAACAGCAAAGAAGCTCCGCGCCTGACAGAGCCTACATCTCTTCAACAACACAGCACAGGTGCATCAACTGTGCTTCCTACAGACAACACAGAAATCCAAAGCCTGCAGAGGCCTGCACTTCTTCAACGCCCAGAAACAGATGAGCCAACACCTCAAATTGTATCACCTCTTGTCAATGACAACGTAACTTCCAGCAATGATCAACAGTTGAATCGACAACCAACACAAACTTTAGAGACTACACCACAGCTAAATGCTTCTGCAATATCATTCTATCCTGATGGACCTCATCCTTTTTCACCAGAGAACTCTCACACCCAAGGGGTCCCACAAGTTTCTTTGGCATCAAAGAGTGAGAGACCAGACCTTCCTGAGTACGCCAAACACGCCAATTGTCGAGAGCTCACCGCCAATAGCCTCCCAAAGTTTAATGACCATCCAGAGAACTACAGATCCTGGAGAGCAACCTTCAAAGCTGTTGTTGGTGATCTCAACCTTACCGCCAGAAAGGAACTCGACCTACTCTTTTCCTTTCCCCTATTCTCATATTTTAGCAGGTTTATAAGTCATCACGCCTGGACGAACAATGACCCCAGCCTTGACTTCAATGAACCCAGTGTGCCTGCTCCATCACCATCACCAAGGTATGGTAACACAGCAGCTCAACACAGAGACTCACGTGGAGCTGTGTCTACAAGAAAGACGGACATCTCACCTCCTGTATCATCTCCTCCTCAATGGAGTAATTCAGGTTGTGGCAACTCACCTCCTGTACCATTTCCTCCTAAATGGAGCGATTCAGGTGGTGGGGATGAATATGCTACAGGTGCTGTGCTTCATATGGCCATTTTGCTAAAAATTGTAAAGCCTTTGTCAAGCGCACAGAATGCGATAGTGACAAACACGATACAGCTACGCATCCTGATCCACTTCCAGGCAATCCACAGCAACCACCTGTATCCAACCCTGCTTCAAATTATCGCATGGCGGGGAGCAACAAAGTTACGCTCCAGTCACAAATGTCTCATCTTTACTCTAATCTCCAAGTTAGAGACCTTGTTTTGTTTAAGGACCAACGAGCTCAAGAATCGAAGGGCACTAAAAACCTTCATCAGACTCATCACAGAACTTGTTCTGCTTTTACCTCTTGAAGACTGAACTCGTTGCCTTTCCTTGTTGAATCCTGCCTTCAAGAAGAAAAGTGCCTTCAACCTGATCCAGACTATTGAAGCCTGAAAAGGCAATGGTTATTGTTGCAATATATATGCATGTTCCTTTATATCTTTCAGGTCTCAAACACAACAAGCAAAACCTCAGCCTGAAATGGCATTTCTTATTATTGCACTATGTATGCATGTTTATTTTATATATCTCAGGTTTTATGTCCTATATGGACGCATGTTTACTTCTTATATCTCTCAGGTTTTTATGCCTCATATATCATGTTTAATTTTTGTATATGTCTCAGGTTTACGTTTATATGTATGCATGTTTAATTTTTATATCTCTCTGGGTTTTATGTTTATACCTCAGGTTTATTACTTATATTTCTTAGGTGTTTTATGACAACAGCTAACCACAAACGTGTATTTGCATTTGCATAACTACCGTTATGCGATTTTATATGGTGGTATTATGAAATACCAGACGGGGAGTGTGCTGCCACCACGTGGCTGTTTTGGGAAATTATAATATGCTAATTGGGTCTGCCAGTACCTTCCCCCTTTGTGATGTATTTCCTGTCCTGCTCATGATGTACTAGGATCCACTCCTGGGTTGGACTTCCTCCTTCTCCTTGTTCCCTTGTGTTCCATCCTCCATTGTAACATCTGAACACAAGCCATGCGGACAGTAATCCCGTTACTGTCTTTTGACCTTAAAGTACCGTCCAGACTTCACCTGACCACACCTTCTCTGCTGTAATCTTCTTCTACATGCAAAATAAAGGTATTTCAGATGAACCAGGTACTTTATGAGTTCACTGTCTGGAAAGGGCCGTTAAATGTGACTAAATTCACTTAAACAGACCAGTGCAAGTGTCTTAACAAGGAATTAAATCACTAGCACAACGAGCTTTGTTCCAGAATACTAGCCCCCACATATATATAGTAATGGGGGCAGCCAATCTACATCACAGCTACTTAAATCCTAAAGTCTTCTGGAACTTAGCCAAAACTAGATGCTACCTGAGCCAAATTGTCTTGTACTAGACAGCTAGGGATATTCCATTATCACAACCTGCTCAAAGGCATCAACAGCTGTCTTCACTGGCCAACTAACAAACTCTTATCTGCCTTATCATTCATTACATTTCTTGCTATCTGCCCATGACTTCACCAGCTCATTTCTTCCTGGAACCAGCCTCCACTTTTTTAAAAAAATAAAATCTTTGTCTGCATCTGTACCTATTCCATTTCTTTTAAGCCGTGCTTGCTAAAAAGCAATAAACTGATTTTTTGGACTGCAAGAAACCATTGGAATTATACAAGTTAGTGATATCTGAATAGTGAGATTCCAGTTTGCAGAATTATATTCTCATATGAAATGAATACCATTTGATACAGTATATTATTTGTCGGAAGGAAGGAAGGAAGGAAGGAAGGAAGGAAGGAAGGAAGGAAAACGATTGTCATTTGGAAATGAGGGAACTATTATTTGAATGTGCATTTCTATGTAAACATTCTGATGCCACAATGACGAAATGTGTATTGTGATGTCATAGTACAAGATACCACTCTCTTTTACATTAGCAGTGCAACATCCAAAATAAGTATTTAAGAGGGCAACAACACACATTTCATCACTTGCCCTCTCCCCTTTTCTCCCCTTGTCTCTCTTCCCCAAGGTGGTCTTCATAACAGCAATGGAAATAAAATGTAATTTTTCCATTTGGAGGAAATCTTTCAGTGATACTAGCTTTGGACAAGGGATCTCCTTGCCCTCTTCTCCTCACCGCCCCACCCCCTATATCCTTAGGATTGCTCAAGCAGAGGGGGAAAAAGATCAAATTTCCATTGTTCTTTTGTAGCGGAGAATTTGACAATTGCTTTAAAGGTATGTTAAATGTAAAAACTCATTAACATAATATGTTTTCCTTTTGCTTTTGCTTTTGCAACTATACATGGCAATGGAGTATCTTTTTGGAGACAGCCCAAGTTTCCTTCAAGGATCTCCAAACTGAAAAAATGGGGAAAAAAACCCCCATGCTGGTTGGTTAGTTGGCTGCATAGAGTAAATGAATGCCACTGATTTTTCGCCATCTCCTCCATTGGGCAACTGGTTTCTCCAATCACATCTCTTCCTGATCTGACTTCACTTCCTGTTTCAGAGATCATCTTGGAGAGAGAGATGACAGCAAAAACTAGCCAGGTCTTTAGGGCTCAACAGCACATTCTCAGGATTGTCTATTTTTTATTATTTATTTTTTATTCTGTCTTTGTTAACTTCTTTCTTCCATTAATCCTTGCAAGCCTCTTGTTTAAATATAGCACTATAATTAAGGGTCTGATTTTAGTTTATTTCTGAAACTCGCTATATGTCAAATTGCCATGTCTTTTGCCTTATTTTTAACAGAAGGAAATGTAGGATAGCGAGGAGAAAAATTAGCAGTGCCAAAAATAACAATACTCCAAGTTCCCATTTAATATAGATAAGTTGCTTCATCTACGGTATGCTAAGGCTATTTATGCATATAAATCACTTAGTTCAGCCTGGATCCAACACTGATAGGACATAATTGTTCTTTAAAAGTTTCATGAAGGAATCACACACTGTGAAATTAAAGCAGGCTTCTGTTGTTTAACTTTGCATTTCTATCAGCGGACAGAGTAAGAAACAGGCAATGGGAAAGATGCCTCCTTTCTTTGCAGAATGAATATTTTATAGATAACATTGATATTCTAATTTAGAAACTCCAGTGTCTGTAGAGTTTGAAGCAAGAGTATTATTTTTTTCAGTGAAAATATAGCCTGATTGGTACGGCTGGCCCCAGAATAAATAGTACCTTAGTTGATGGCACCTTTAGTGATGTTATTTTCCCCTAATCTTCTCTTCCTCGATTGAGAATACTGTATTAAACATCATCTCTTAGAGTCACCCGCCAGCATAACCAAAGGTTGATCCCTATACCTGAAGAAAGAGAATGACTGACTTGGTTGCTTACCTGGTTTTGTGGAAGCACATTTCAGTTGCTAAAGATAATCATAGGTTTAGAGTTACCGCACCCCCCCCCCCCATGTGGGCTGCCAAAAATGCAGTCTATCACTGTATGTCTGTGGAGATTCTCAGTCATCCAGGTTATGGCTGTCCCAAAGGTGCTTTTTCAAAAGGCAACTAGATTTTGTTTGTTCTTTGAAGATGTTTTGTTTCTCATTTGAAGAGAACCAAAGAAGCTTCTTGGATAAGAAGTGAAAGGTCTTCAAGAAAAAAAAAACCACAAAGTCCAGTTGCCTTTTGAAAAAGCACTTTGGGACTATAGTTAGATGCTAGCAAATAGTGTCTTGGTCAGGTGTTTTTTTTTGAGGCTCCAGATTTGGTGGTATCAAATCTGGCAAGAATAACCAGACCTTCTAGCTTTTCCCCTTGAAGTAAGATACCAATATGATTCTTTTTCTTCCCTTTCTTTCTGAATACATTCCCCCCAAAGACATGTGGTGTTTTATAAAGCTAATGAGAAAAGTGACTTGGCTGTGAAGGGCAGAGCTGAGCACTTCTCACAGCTGGCCTTTCTCCAAAGAGATTATCATGGATACAGGAGTTTCAATCACTGCTGGGGAGAGGCCCCAGTAATGGCTTCTCAGCAGCAACATACAGTACTCCCAAATATAATCGCATGCCAACTTCATCAGTTTCAAGTGGATCCTTCAGCACGAAGGACACTGAGTTTTGGCTTGCAAATTCTCCTTTGCAGGCACAGATAGAACCTGTTGTTTCTCTTGCTGGTGCTATACCTGAAATGTGACATTAATTAAATGCAACTGTAAATACAGCCTTGAAGTTACTCAATTGCTCTTGGTTTTATCTCATCCTTTGCAATTCCCAGGCTGTGTCTTCCTGCTGCATTCCAATGTGTTATGAAAAAATGAAGGGTTCTTAGAGATGGGAAGTAATGAGAAGGCACAAACAGCAAAAATGAGGACAAGCAGTAGAGGGTTTTCTACAAAGAGGAGAGTTTCCTGTTTGCTTTTATCTAACGACTGTTTGAACCTCTACAGCTCAGATAGGGCATCGCTTTGGTGCCAGTAACTGATACAAATCAGTTGAAACAAACAGAAGGTGAAGAAGAAAATGCTTCACTAGCACCACGGACAGGTGAGACAAAGCGATGCTCTTGCTTGTACCTTCCATGGGCCTAATAAGTAAGTTCTAGTCTGCATTCAGAGAGGAGATAATGGGCAGATGGCAATTACCAGTTCCATAATAAACATTTTGATTGTGCCTATTGTTATGTACTGGGCTCTTGTGAAATACCACATGGGTTGCTGGAGCAGCTAACGGCTCTCCAGCAAGCCAGACTACAAGTCTCCTGTGCTGCAATTGGCTATCTCCAGGTGGCAATAGTTGATTCAAACCTATTGGCTGCTGACTAGGGGTTAGACTATATATTGCAGCTAGTTGCAGCCATTCTCTCAGTACAGTTCCAGCACAAAATAAACAATGAGTTACCCTGTACTCAGCTTCGCGTCTTCATTCCTGCGCCAAAGAACCCGCTATTAAACAGTGCCGATGAAGGTGGGATCCTGCTTCACCGAATAAAGAGCTGAAGTCTACGAGGGAAAGGCAGCAGACACCAGAGGGAAGAGGCATTTCTCCCCCTCTCAAGGTCGGCTAGCAAGCTATGCTAGTGACATCGTGCTCAGTGGACTCATTCCCTGAGCCTGAAGCAGGATCCGGAAGAACGCAGGAACCAGCAAGAAAGAATGCCGAAGGTTGGCAAACTGTGAGAATTCGATGTGAAACACCCGGAGGAATGGCCATCATATTTATCACAAGTAGAAAACTACCTCAGAGCCAATCAGATCGCGGAAGAAGGACTGAAGGCCACAATGCTACTCTGCGTGTGCGGCCCAGCAACCTTTGATTTAGCCGAGAAACTTTTCGCGCCGACACCAATCGAAGCGGTCTCCTACGCAGATCTCAAAAGGAATCTAACTGGGCACTTCCTGCCCAAGATGTCTGAAATGTCTTGGCGGTTCAAGTTTGACCAAAGAGTGCAGCTTCCCGGGGAGTCAGCTTTGGAGTTCATAGCGGGCCTAAAGCAGGCCACACGCCTATGCAAATTTTCAAATTTAGAAGACCGACTACGAGACCAGCTCGTCTGTGGCCTACAGGACAGAACTGTTCAGCAGAGACTATTTGCTAGGTCAAATTTAACGTTTTCTGAAACACAAAATGAGGTGATGGCTGACGAAGCTGCCGGGGTCACCGTTCAAACAGTACAGCCCGCCAAATCAACAAAGTTCGAAGAAACGGTCCACCTTCAGGACACCAAATGCACCGGAGAATCTTCCAAGGAAGAAGAACCTGAAATCAACCGACTTCAAAAGCAACCCAACACGCAACACCGAAACAGCCAGCAGCGAGATGACAGTTACAAGGCAGCTCTCTTACCGAGATGTAAGGGGTGCGGCGGCAATCATTTTCGTGCCAATTGCAGATTTCGTTCAGCTACGTGTAGAGCTTGCAGAAGGACAGGCCATATCGCGGTGGTTTGCAGAGCCTGCCAGAGAGACCGGCCACCCAAACACCAGTCGGAAGAACCGACTAGGAGAGGTACTGGGGCCCAGGGTCCAGTTAGTGTGGGATTTTTCAGAAGCTGTAGAAGCGTATGCCGCACCGGGGCTCGAAGCCCCCTCAAACCCAAACTTAAGTTCATGGTACAGCTACAAGGAGTTCCATGTAAGATGGAATTGGACTCTGGCTCTGCAGTCTCAATCATTTCTCAAGACACTTTTAACTTTGTGTGTAGGTGCAGTAACAATTGGGCCAAACTAAGACCCTCAGATATAATCCTAACAGATTTTCAAAATGCTCATGTTAAAGTTAAGGGAGAAGCCACTTTATTGGTAAAGTTTAAAGGATTTTTGGGGCATCTGGATGTAATAGTAGTAAGGGGGCAGAGAACGAGTCTCATTGGACTCGATTGGTTTGATGCCTTAGGTATTCAGATTACTGGCATAAACCGGACACAAACTGTAGACCTCTCATCAGTGTGCGAAGAATACGTGGATGTTTTTGATTCAACCCTTGGAACATACACAAGCCTGCCTATCTCTTTTAAGCTAGATGCCAACATAGTTCCAATCAGGGTTAAGCCGCGTAGAGTTCCCTTTTCCTTAAAACATAAAATTGATTCCAAAATTGATAAGTTTGTAGAACAGGGCATGTTACAGCCTGTTGATGGTGGGGAGTGGGAAACTCCTATAGTCACTCCACTTAAAGCCAACGGGGAAATTCGTATTTGTGCTGACTATAAATGCACTCTAAATAAAGCCCTCAAGCAACACACTTACCCGGTTCCAGTGGTCAACCATATTCTAGCCTCCTTGCAAGGGGGTACTATTTTTGCTAAACTTGATTTAGCACTGGCCTATCAGCAATTGTCGGTTGATGAGGCCACAGCTGTGCTCAAACGATCGTGACTCACAGGGGGGCTTTCAAACTAAAACGCTTACAGTTTGGAGTCAGTGTTGCATTGGGTATTTTTCAGGGAATCATGGAGCGTACACTCAAGGGTATTCAGGGCGTCTGCCCTTATTTTGATGATGTTCTTATTGCAGGGGAATCCCCAGAAGTGTTGGTCAGTAGGCTCAGGGCTGTTTTGCAGAGGCTTCGTGAAGCAGGCCTCAAATTAAAAAAGAACAAGTGTAGTATTGGGGTTTCTTCAACAGAATTCCTGGGTTTCCAAATTGATGCTAATGGCATTCACCCCGCTGATTCTAAAGTGAAGGCCATTTAAATGGCTCCTCGGCCCAAATCAAAAGGATAGCTATAAGCATTCTTGGGTCTCTTAAGAATCCCCCCTTCCCCCTCCCTCCTCCCCCCTCCCTACCTCCCCCCCTCCCCCCCTCCCCCCCCGACTTCCCAGAGCTAAATACAAGGTATATATATAAAAAGCAATCATAAACAATCATATACTAACAATTATAAACTCTAAAATCCATCACTCTCTAGCTTATATAAGATAAAACAAATAATCATAATATTGAATATGTATAAAAAAAAAACTAAGATAATAAAGAAAAAAAAACCCAAAGAAGACTTATTCAAATGCTACATAAAACTTCTTAACCCTATACTTGTTCTGGATAAAATCAATCCATTTTCTCCATTCCATAATATAGCGTTCTTGCTGTATTTTAAAACTCTTCAATTAAAAAAAAAAAAGCATTCTTGGGTCTCCTAAACTTCTATCACACATTTCTACCTCATAAGGCTGCAATATCAGAGCCCCTTCAGAGGCTTCTTGATAAGAAAGCTTCATAGAAATGGACTAACTTACATGAAAAAAGTTTCCAGGAATTAAAAGCACTATTGTCAGAAAAGTCCACTGTAACTCACTACAAAGAGTCTAAACCTGTATGTCTTGCATGTGATGCATCTCCCTATGGGGTGGGGGCAGTTTTAAGTCACATAGAAAAAAATGGGAAACAGGTTCCTATAGCATTTTACTCAAGGACATTGTCTTCTGCTGAGCGCAACTATGCTCAGATTGACAAAGAGGCCCTAGCCATCGTTGCTGGAATAAAAAAATTCCATAACTATTTATATGGCAGGGATTTCACGGTCTACACTGACCACAAACCTCTGTTGGGACTTTTCACAACGGACAAACAAACCCCCCACATACTATCTCCAAGAATGTTGCGATGGTCTATTTTCGTATCTGCATACAATTTTAAACTAATTCACAAACCGGACAAGGAAATGGGCCATGCTGATGGCCTCAGCAGACTACCACTGCCACTAATGGATCCAGATCTGGCTCCTGCTGCTAGAATATTGTCCATACAGGACATATCTGAGTTTCCCCTCCATGCAGGGGACATTGCTACTGAAACTGCCACAGATAAAATACTTAGTAGAGTGTTGTCATGGGTATACACGGGCTGGTTGGAAAAAAGTCCAGGCTCAGAATTTCAAAGCTATTTTGTCAGGAGGCATGAGTTATCTGCACATAAAGGGTGCATTTTATGGGGAAACAGAGTCATAATTCACACTTCCCTAAGAGACAGGGTTTTACAATCATTACATGAAGGCCATCCAGGCATTGTCAGAATGAAAGCTTTAGCTAGAAGTTACCTCTGGTGGCCTGGCCTTGATAATGACATTGAGGCTCAAGTCCATGGTTGTTTTACATGCCAGCAATCTAGGCCTGAAATGCCACAGGCTCCACAGGTGGGAGGAAACGCACACTCCCTGGTCTAGGATTCACATAGACTACGCTGGACAGCTCTTCCTTATAGTAGTGGATAGCCACTCCAAATGGCTGGAAGTAATTCCAGTTCCTAATATGACTACTGCTAGGACCATCCAGGTGCTGAGAAAACTCACACATGGGTTGCCAGATGTCTTAGTTTCAGACAATGGGGCTCAATTCACTGCTGCTGAATTTCAGGCCTTCCTTAGAGCTAATCTCATCAGACATGCAACATCTGTGCCTTTTTATCCATCTTCTAATGGTCAAGCTGAAAACATGGTGAGGACAATGAAGGAGGCATTCAAGCGCATTGTCACAGGTGACTGGCATCACAGATTGGCAGATTTTTTACTCTGCCAGCATTCTACGCCCTGCACTGCCACAGGCAAAAGTCCTGCAGAACTACGTTGGGGGAGGCGTTTGATCATCCAGATAGAGTGGCAGCAGAAGCCTCTCGACCAAAACCCCCGAGGGGGCTGCACATGGGCGATTGGGTTTGGGCCAGGAACTATGGTCATGGGAATCTGTGGGTTCCTGGTCAAATTACCAAGGCATCCGGACCCCTATCTTATGAAGTGGGGTTGGAGGGAGGGCGAGTTGTCAGACGACACATTGATCAGCTCAGGAAATGGTTTCCAGAATGGCCACTAAGCGAGGACTGCATCATAAATCCCTCCCAAGGTCCTCAAACGTGTGGTCAAGCCAGCCCTCTTATGGACTACCAGGACTTTTCCTTCTTAACTGAGGTAGAACCAGAGGGAGAACTGGGGAGCTCTGGAGTGCAACATGGACCCCCTGAAGGAGCAAACCAACCGAACTTCAGCAACCGCTGTGCCTACTCTGCCAAACAGTCTGACTCTGGGGTGGGCCAACCTGGAGAGGCCAGACAGAGTGCATCAAATCCCCTTGACTCAGGAGCAACAAGGGACACAAGTCTACCCAGCCCACTGGGTAAGCTGGTAGACCACAAAGTGATGGGAACTCCGAGACGTTCCTCTAGGGCACACAAGCCTCCTTCATATCTTGCAGATTACGTTGTAAAATAAAGAGCTATATATTGTGTAGAGCCTGTTGCCACTAGACTACAGAAACTAGTGCTATGATGTAACTGTCTAATAGTGCAAATTGTGAAGCCTGTTCTTTGAGACGTTGTTTAATATTATTGTAACCTACATTGTTTTTTATTATTTTTATTATTATTATCACTTTTACTTTAGAGTGTTTGGATAATGAGTCTTGACAATTGTTGAGACTAATTGGTGTTATTATGGTCTGATCTAAGAGGGGAGGGGTGTTATGTATTGGGCTCTTGTGAAATACCACGTGGGTTGCTGGAGCAGCTAACGGCTCTCCAGCAACCCAGACTACAAGTCTCCTGTGCTGCAATTGGCTATCTTCAGGCGGCAATAGTTGATTCAAACCAATTGGCTGCTATATATTGCAGCTAGTTGCAGCCATTCTCTCAGTACAGTTCCTGCATGAAATAAACAATGAGTTACCCTGTACTCAGCTTCGTGTCTTCATTCCTGCACCAAAGAACCCGCTATTTAACACCTACATAATTAATTTTGGGATATTAGCCCTCAACTAATAAAGGCCATAAAGGCATAAGCTGGAAGGTAGTTTGTGTTCATTTCCCCTCAATATTCACTTTCCCGTCACATATGGAAAGTCATGTCAACAAGCATGCTACTTTATTCATGAGAGTACTGACACTTAGGGACCTCTGATATTGAACTTACTGGAATTAATAAATGAATTGTAATTGGCTGCCTACATAAGCTGTTTCAAAGGTCTTGGTCAAAAGAGCTCAAGATAACTTGTCTGCAGGTTCCACTTAATTTATTACAATAATCCTGAGAAGCATGTCTAATCAGATTTCATCTCACAGCTGGACAAACAGTGGTAAATGTGAGACTTCTATGGTTCAAGGCTCTGAGAGAAAATTAGCTTGGTTTTCAGAATGGATATAACAAATGAATGCATAAACAAATTATTTAGGCACAACCCAGACATTAAAAAAAATATTTGTCCAGTGTAAGCTCTTTAGGAATTTAAGCCAGAACCATAGGATCCCAGGCAAGGGACAGGCATTTTTGGAATGGACAGAGGTACTCTGAAGGGTATGATTAGCCAAAGAAAATGGTAAGTCAGAATCACATGGTTTGAAGGTAGAGTAACCTATACAGTACCTGCCTTCCATGTATTAAGCCATACGCCTCACTGCCTGGACCAGTATTGTCTTTTGTGAGGCTGGTCAAAAGTATATTTGTAGCATTAATTGTTTGCAGTCTTTTAAAATTGCCCTCCATACAGCTAAGAAGAAAACTCCACCCAGATCATTTAAATTGCAGGCAAAAGATATTTGTTCTCTCACTGTGGAAGGTTTATTCTCTAAGTTACATTTAATTTGTTTAATTTTTTTTAACAATTTAATCATCTGTTTAAATAAATCTGTTTCTGTCTTCTGTCAAAATTTGGTTGCCTTCCAAATTTTGAGTTCCACTGAGTTTTGTCTGTGTTGAGGTGGTGAATTTTTTTCTGAAGCAGTTGTGGTGGTCCAGTATTTTAATATTATGCTATGTCAGTAGGTTATGCTATTTCACTGCTCATGGTTTCACCATTGTGCTATTTTAGCCTTGGCTTGCATTAAATGGGTAAGAAACATAGAGTAAAAGCAATTATATCACTTCCAGCTGAGAAATCTGGCACTATTGTGCAGTTCTGTTAGATTACTGGCACGGAGTTGCTATGTCCAGCTCTTTGGGGAGACCTGAGCAGATGGTGGCAGATAGTGCTCAGCAAAGACTAAAGGGAAGTTATTGTGCCTGCATCAGCCTGAAGTGGTGGTCATCTGCTGGTTATCTGATTTGGCCTCTGACTATAACAGACAGCAAAGCACAACAGACTTCCCACACCTTGCTCTGTCAGTAGATGCTGTTGGTTTAAGAGGAAAAAACAGAAACATGAGTACACTTAGGACATGTAAGTCCATCTCACTCATAAGGTGGAAGTGAAGGCAATATCTGTAAGGTGTTATTAAGACAAATTTCTATCACATTTAAGCCAAATGGAAAAAAAGGTCCTGAAACAGGCTGTACTTTTTCTCCATGGAGAAGATAGCAGGAAGCTTGATGTCCATCTATGCAAAGCAGTGGATATTTTTCCCATGCAAAAACAAATTAACACTGATTACTCGTCTCTCTGGTGTTAGAAGAGAACAGTGGCCTAGTGGTGAAGACGTCTGCTCCCACTCGGAAGGTTGAGAGTTCAATCCTAGATAGCGGCAGATATTTCTCTCCTAGTGTGCAAAGAAAAATGATTTGCTGCGAACTCCATGTGGCGTCGTGAAAGGAATCCAGCCATTAAACGCTCAGCTCCAACCAGTTGCCCCGACTCTACGAATTATGGAATTACAGGGTTGTAAAAAGGGAGACTTCTCTCTCTGGTGCAGAGAGATTTTTCACAAATGTGATTGAACCCTGTTTTTTTTTTTTTTTTGGCATCAGCCAAGGAAAAGCCCTAACATCTTCTGACTGATCTAGATTTTCTATCTGTTTAATGTCTTGTTGGAGCTGAAAGAGGATCTCAGTGATCAATTTCTATTGGTCAAGTCTTAAGAGGCACTGTCACAGGGCATCCAAATGAAACTCTCCTTACAGAAATCCTCAAGAGTTAGAGAACTGAAAGAATAACCCATATATTATAAGGGCTGTTTCTCTTTTTCTTTTAGCCATGTGAACTACAACGTAATTCACCAAGCCTGTGCATTAATATATCAGTAGGCCCCAAAATTTGTGCTGCTGGGAAAAAGTGAAGGTGCTCTCAACACTTCCAACTTTAAGAGAATGTATGTGTTGTGTAGTGGGTTCGTTGCGCAGGAATGAAGACGAGGCGAGTGAGTTCAGCAAAGATGGTTTATTGCTTGCAGGATCTGAACTGAGAATTGGGCTGCAGCCTGCAGCAATTTATAGCCTGGCCCCTAGGCGGCAGCCAACAGGTTTAAAGCAACCCATTGCCGCCTAGGGGCAGCCAATAGCAGCACTGGAGACGGGGAGTCTGATTTGCTGGAGAGCCGTTAGCTGCTCCAGCTTACCATGTGGTGTTACAAGTGAGCCCAATACATAACAGTATGCGTACAGTTTTCTAGGCAATGGTTTAGAAGTGACATAGCATTGTTTTCTTCTAAGATTTTATGTTTAAAAAATCTCTCCAATTACCAACTGCCATGCAATTTCCAGGGGGGCTCTCCCATCTAAGTATTAAAAAGAACCAACTCTGCTTAGCCTCTGAGGTCAACCAAGGTCAGCTAGGTGCTTCTACCTAAAACTTTGCTAGGAATTATTTTTAATATTTTTCTTCCAGAAGGAGTTAGTTACTTTATTCTCATGGATCAGCATGGATCCTTGTTAGAAGATGCTCAGATCTGTATTGAAAGATTACAGTTATTGGAAGACAAATCCAAATCCAAATCCCAAATTTCAGGACAAAAATGTCTACTTCCTTAATAGAATCAATACTTTTAGTGGTGCTTATCACTACAATCGATCCACTACTTGTATAGACCCAACTGTTTCCAGTTCTGTGCATGCATTGCATATGCTCATAGGAAAAGAAAATCTGTGGTTGCAAATATATTTTATCAAATTAATGCAGCCCTCGCCATTTCATGTAGCATATTGCATTATTTGCTACACTTCACTTCCTGGCATTCTTTCCTTGTAAGAAAAAGCAAAACAGAATATTGCATCAGTTAAAATATGTTGTATGCTGTCTGGGATTTGTTTATCTTTGTATGTTTTTGGATACTTAACCTTATGGCTCTGGCATCATTATGTGCTCAATTAACTCCGGCTTATGTGCTATCTGCTTTTTAAGACCATATTGCTCTCTTCTTAGGCAAAAAGAATTTCACAAAATTCTGATTGTTTAGGGCACAACAGACCAAGTACAAGTCTGGTGGTGCATTTTTTTTATCATGGGTCAAAAGAGAACAGATGTAGCTACAGAACGTAGGGTCAAAAGGGGACAGTTAACTGAACAGAACTGGACTATACCCACTCTCAGTGCTGAATCATCTGCTGAAATGCTGCAATGGGACTCTTAAAATAATGAAATAATCTGTATTATTTTGGCCTAATCACCTGCTTTAATTGTAGCTTTATGTTAAATGCTCTCAGGAAAATCATAATGTTAAACATCACTAATTTCTTTTGGCTAAGGATTGCTCTTCCAAATTCAGACTTATGCATAGTATGAAAAAAAATATAGCAGAAAACTTTATCTCTCCCCTCTTTCTCTCTCTCTCTCCTCCTTCCCTCCCTCCCATCTATCCATCCATTTTTAATTATCCATCCATCCATCCCTCCATTCATCCATTTTTATTAGCAGCATGTAGATATAAATGAGTGCAAAATAAATTAATGAATTAACTGAAAGCAGTAGTTATTTCATGTTTTCATGCAATATGTTTCTGAGTTGGAGCACGTTATGGAATATGCTACTGGGACGGGAAATAAGACTATAGATTTCATTTGATTAATAATAAATATCTAGAGCAGGGGTGTTAAACTGCCGGCCTGTGGGCCGGTTGCATCATACAAAGGCTGAGCCCACCCCAGCTCCAGAAATGCAAAAAAAGTCACGATACATCACAACACGTCACATGACATGGCGAGTTTGAACCATGATCTAGAGGATGGATAAATCCATCCATTCAGAACAGACAGCTTAATTAGATACGTTTTTTCCCACCATAGGATCTGTAATATAGATGCATCTCTAGCTGGCCCATAGGCAACTCAGATAAAGTAGAATTTTAACAGCAATACGTATTATTAGCTTTAGCGGTTACTTTGATCAGCCTTCCCCAACTAGATGCTCCCTGGATCTGAAAGAACTGCACACTTCTCAAATGTTGAGCAAGCATTCTGACAGTTGCAGGCCCAGCACGTCTGATGAGTGTCAGGATAGGAAAAGCTAATTCTTTCCCTTGAAGTTTAAATCACTTTCCCCAAAAGCAGGCAGGAAATCTGTTCTGTCCCACCTGTGGTAGCATATTCATTGGGACCTCTGCTTAGTCCAAAGAATAGCAGCTGCTGTGGTATGATGAGGGACAGGACTGCATCTGTTGCATACCTCTTGATAGCACAGGGCCTAATTTATCATGGGGCAGTGCCCCAGACCATAGCTATCTTTAGAATTGAGAGAGCAATCAAATGAATGCAGAAAAACAGCATCTTCATGATAATAATGTCCCTTGTAGTTTTTGCCTCCATCCAGAAAAAGATGAAATATAATTCTAAAAAAGATATAATTAGCATAGGAATTTGATTTCTGTCTTCTTTGGATGAATTTCTAAGTATAATCAACTGAACTATCAGTAAATAGTACCTGTATGTATCTAATTTCCTAGGAAAATTATCTTGATGGTCTTGATCTTAAAACTGCATATCCGTATCACCTCAAATAAATGGCAAGGATTGGTTCTTGTAGCTAACCCTCCAACACTTCTCAAATATTTGTCTTTAGATCTCTTTTTCTAGAAATAGCCAGCCAGCTCCTTTTATCCAGTTACACCCCTGCAGTGAACACACTTCACATAGGACAGTCTGGCACGTATAAAAATGTGATTATAGGTCAATAGGATACAAACTAAATAGATATTTAAAGGCCATTTCGATTGGTTAAATTTTATTTTGAAGCACTTAGAGATACAATTTAATCACACCTGTTCTAAAAGTACCTGCATCAACTCAGGACAGGACCAGTGTGAATAAAGGATATTATATGTGGGACCTCTGAGTTATTTTTATTTGTGTGAGACCAAACAAACAGACAATGAATTAAAAATATACAAATGAATGCATGTTTCAAAAAGCTAGAATGATTCCCCCCCTCCAAAGTCAACTACTGCAGAAGTTTTCTCAAGCAATTTAAATTTTCTAGCCTATATTTTACTTTGATGCCATAAGGATAGGGTTATTTTAAGACTGTGAGATGTCAGGACAGAATTTTAATTTGAAGAGCTTCCCTCTTACTTTCTTTCCCAAGGACATATTTAGACATAAAACAAGCCTGGTTCTTGAAGAACAGATTCATTGCAGTTGTTAAAAGTCAGAGAGAAATGCACCTTTATGGTGGATGCAGAAAAAGTAGTCACTAATAATAATAATAATAATAATAATAATAATAATAATAATAATAATAATAATAATAATAATAATAATAATAATAATAATAATAATAATTTATTTATATACCGCCCTTCTCCCGAAGGACTCAGGGCGGTGAACAGGGCAAGAATAAAAAATACAAAGTTACAAAAGATAAAAAAAGAATTAAATATATGCCCACTAAAAACAGTACATACAAATATTAAGATAACAATAATAACCCCCGCCCATCCCCCATCAGGCCAGGCCGGCTTGTTCAAATAAGAATGTCTTTAGATCGCGACGGAAGGAGCGAAGATCGGACGCCATCCGGAGCTCAACCGGTAACTGATTCCATAGCTCCGGGGCGCCCACAGAGAAGGATCTCCCCCTGGGGGCCACCAATCGACATTCTCTGATCGGTGGCACCCTGAGGAGGCCCTCTCTGTGGGAACGTACAGGGCGAAGCAAGGGTCAGTGGTGGGGCAGAGCAGAAAGCTGATCATTTATCATTGGTAGTCAGTTTCTTACAGTAGTAATTTGCAAACAATATCTCTTTATATAGGAATTCTTGGTCTTTTTCTCAGGGATTGTCTTAATGGGCCGAGCCCATATAAAGTATGAACACAGTGTGCATCCTAGAACATAGTGAATTAACGCTGGGAAAAGTACAAAAAGAGTAATAAACCAATTAGGGGACAGATTAGATTATTTAGGAGTATCTGGGGCTTTCAAACTTTGAAAAAGTGAAGGAGAGGGGAGAAACAAAGGTGTACAATGTCATGCATGCTGTTAGAGAGTTGATAGATCGAGAGATGGAGAGATTTATTACTGGCTTTATCCAATAAAAGTAAAGCGTGGAGTCTGCTGCTACCAAACTTAGGGAAGGCCATTCACATAGTTTTCAAAGAGAAGTGAACACTTTCATAGAAGATAAGGCTGTTAATAATTACATAGGGTTATATTCTTCTGGGAGATATAGTCTTTTGTTTTTTTTAGCAATCTTTATTTTTTTTTTCAGAGAATGACTTAACTGTGTGGACCTACATACAATGATTAAACTCTGCCTCATTTTTTTTTTAGAACAAGACTCTACAATGGTGATGAAGAAAACTAACAATGGTAAAGAAGCAACTTATCTGTGCCTGAATTGAAGCATTTGTTTCGGAATCAAAGACATATTTCAATATGTCTTTCTGACTAATGATATCACAAGTGGAGAGAAACCTGCAGCCATGTTTCTAAGTTTATGTGGTTCCCAGTTCTTGTTAAGAAACTGATTGAACTGGCTTGCAGAGGTGATCGTGTTGTTAACCTCCAAGTCAAACACCACTTTTTGGTCATAGTACCTATGTTCTGGAAAACCATACTCCCCAAAATCAGATTGACCTCCCATAAAACGCTGAAAGCCTGGATACACTGTAGGACTTGGGGTTCAAGAGGTTAGATGTCCCATTGAGTGGTTTCGGTTTATTCTCCTAGGGTTCATCCTTGATGACCTTGTTGTTTTTAATTTCACTACTTTTTTTTTGTTTGAATATGTTGTTAGCTGTCCTGAGACTTATTTGCAAATTGGGCGGCTGTATAATTGATGACATCAATGATTAAATAAATTCCCTGCAGTACATTTCAAATTCTGTAGCGGGTGGATAAAAGAAGGCAAGGAGAAATCTATCTCTGAATATATAGCTGATCTCAGGAAGCTGGTGGAATATTGTGCTTTTTGGAAAAGTGTTAGAAAAGAGGCTGACTGGGAAAAGAAAAAAGAAAAACAGAAAAAAAAGGAAAACAACAGTTTTTTGTTTTGTTTTGCTACTGTTGGGGAACATTAGCCTTCCTCATTTTTCAGCACTGTTGCTACAGTCGTGTGTGAAAACAGGACTTTTAGCAAGAAACTGAAGAACAGGCACTTTGGCTGAGCAATTTGGTCAGGCCCAGATGGAGAAGGCAACTGGCTTACTATTACCAGGAAGAGAAGGGAGAAAATCATATGAGAAGCTTCACTCAATATAATGGGAGACAGGAGGAGGAGGGGGAGGAGGCCTTTCAAGTGATAATCTAGTTTAACAACTAATTTGTAGATGTGGATATATAGACATTTGTTAGAATCACACACACACACACACACACACACACACACACACACACACACACACACACAAACACAATCTTAGAGTGGCTTGTTCTGCATTGGTATGTTATCCCAGGATATCCTGAGTTGACAAGGAGTGTACATCTGTATTATGTTTCTAGTCTAGAAAATGTTCTTTTAAGTCTCATCTCAAACAGTGGAGGAAAAAGTCTTGTCATTTGATGTTTCTAGTGAAAGAAGTAGCTCATGAAATGCCTTTTTGAAAAATCCATTTCGTATTTTTTGCTGTCATCGTTTAACATGGCTCCCCTGCTACCTCCGTTACAATAGCGTATGAGAATATTTATCATCATTATAAAGCAATCCACCAGCCTAGACAAAGCATGAGGAAGTCCCTGTTATGTTCAGCTCAACTCTTGATAACTACATGGACATATCCATGTAATTTTCCTAGCAACAAGAAACTAGAAAGGTTCTAGATTTGGATGACTTTGCTATAAAGAAATACAATAATTATTAATCGTACAACCTACCACACAATATTTCCACAGGAGTTAGTACATTAAAAAAAATTGAAATCCTATATTTATGTTCAGAAGCCAGAGCAATTTCTTATACCCTTTGAGACAAAACTGAAATGTGACTGGAAAGATTGGTCAAGGAAGATAATCGATTCTAAACGGTGTCAGGCAAGTTATATTGTGCCTTTAGTAAAACTAGATGGAACCATTCACAGCAATGTTACACAGGAGTTGCCTCAGTTGGTGGTATGTTTCCAAAATCCCATTTTTGACCTTATACACATGGGTGAAGTCCATATTACCTAGATCCGTGGTGGTGAACCTATGGCATGGGTGCCACAGGTGGCACGCTGAGCCCTCTCTGTGGGCACATGCACTGTCACCCCAGTCCTAGGCCTTCAGCTGGGTTTTATAAAACCTTTTCGCTTTAGGCCTCCACCGCCGTGTAAAAAAAAAGGTTCAGTCAATCAATTTCAACTTCTGGCGGGGAAAAAAAAGTTCTCGCAAAGTTGGAATTGATTGATTGAACTTTTTAGTCCCACCCAGTCTGCCATTACCACTGCAGCCACATCCACCCAATTGGCCACACCCACCCGGCACCCGATGATACATAAGTGGGTTTGGGGTTGCAGTTTGGGCATTCGGTCTCTAAAAGGTTTGCCATCACTGACCTAGATGATCTTACAAGAAGCAGGCTTTTTTTTGGTGCTGGCCCTGCCACTTATAGAGTTCAGAAAGTGACAAAGGTCAAAATACCAGAATATAACATTTGAAAAGAATTTTAAGAAACAGGTTGTATCAAATGTATTAGATTGCTCTAAAGAGTTTCTTAAGCATCTAGAATCCTACACAGAAAACCTTGTGAAGAACAGCCAAGAATAGTGGTCAGGTTTGTTGTCACTATAATCCTCAATCAAAGTGATTCAGATCATTTTTTTTAAACATCTGAGACAGTGTTTCAAGGACGGAGATGGAGATTGAAGCAAGTGCTTTTTCAAAAAAAAATGAAGTACAATATATATGATAGTAATTGAACTAAAATGGAATTCATCCAGTGACCAATAAAGTAATTGAGTGTCCGCACCACACCACAAAATGCATCAGAATGTCAGGCCTACTTGAGGACATTGATATTGAATTGGTATAATTGGTTCCTATCTAAGTTGTCAGTCTTCTTCTTAGAATCATTACACTAATACTAAGAAAAGGCAATTATGTTGGAAAGTAAGGTAAGAAAAAGTATTTAAAGCGATTGCAATCTTTGAGTCTAGGTTCATCTCAACCTAAGAAGAAATTAATCTTGTCCTATGGATGATGCTTTGGCCTATAGAGTAGGAACGATGTTGTTTTATCAAATGAGCCCAGAGAAAGTTCTATTAGCTATGCCTCATGGACACTGAATAAAACAGAACGAGGTTATTTTCAACTCAAAAAGTGGAGACTAACTATCATATTTCATTTAAAGAAGTTCCATCAATATTTACAGCAGTGTCCTTCTGTTATCACAACTGATTATCAACACTTGTTGATAATATATTTAAGGAATATAAATCTATCCCCCTGAAATATTGGGCTTTAGCAATATAGATAGTTCTTGTCTTGTGACCAATCCCTTAATGACTGTCTGAAGTTACATTGGACTTGAAAAAAGTTACTTTTGACCCGTCCTTCAAGTTATGAATGTTGCATCGCATGATCACATTTTGGGCATTTGACAATTGGTTCACATTTATGACCAGTTACAGCATCCTGTGGTCATGTGATTGCATTTTGTAACACTTTTTGCTATTTTCTGGCAAAAATGCTTATTGGATAAGCTGTATTTGGACTAACAACCAGGCAATTTGTTTAACAGCCAAGTGATTTGCTTAATGACCATTGTACAAACAGTCATAAAATCAAGTCCAGTTGCATGGTGACCTGGTTTAAGATCACACCAACTTACAACCAGTTGAGAACTACCTGTAACAATTTATGTTCACATAATCTGCTGTAAGGCAAGTCATCAGCATGGCAGTGTGGATGCACTAAGATTACTGCTTTCAGATTTGGCTCTAGGGAAATGCATTTTGAGGGAGTGATATCTTACTGGAATGTTTGGGAGAAGCTTAGTGAATATTTCTCAAATAATAACAAAAATTTTACCTTTAAATAATAAATAATTGTGCTTAAAAATTCTTTCTTTTACTCCAAACATATAGTATTAAGTAAGGGGAGCTTTCTATACATTTCATGGAACAAACTAATATAACAACAACAACAAAACAACAACAACAAAACAACAACAACAATAATAATAAAAGTTGGAAGGAACCTTGGAGGTCATCTACTCCAACCTCCTGCTCAGGCAGGAAACCCTATACTATTTCAGACAAATGGCTGTCGAGTCTCTTCTTAAAAACTTCCAGTGTTGGAGCATTCACAAATTCTGGAGGCAGGTTGTTCCACTGATTAATTGTTCTGTCAGGAAGTTTCTCCTTAGTTCTAGGTAGCTTCTCTCTTTGGTTAGTTTCCATCTGTTGCTTCTTCTCTTGCCTTCAGGTGCTTTGGAGAATAGCTTGACTGCCTCTTCTTTGTGGCAACCCCTGAGATATTGGAACACTGCTATCATGTCACACCTTGTCCTTCTCTTCATTAAACTAGACATACCCAATTTCAGCAACAGTTCCTTATATGTTTTAGCCTCCAGTTCCCTAATCATCTTTGTTGCTCTTCTCTGTTCTCTTTCTAGAGTCTCAACATCTTTTTTCCATTGTGGTGACCAGAACTGGATGCAGTATTCCAAGTGTGGCCTTACCAAGGCATTATAAAGTAGTATTAAGACTTCATGTGATCTTGATTCTATCCCTCTGTTAATGCGGCTAGCACTGTGTTGGTTTTTTTGGCAGCTGTAGCACACTGCTGGCTCATATTTAAGTGATTGTCCACTAGGACTCCAAGATACCTCTCATAGTTATTATTGTTGAGCCAGGTGCCACCATACTATACCTGTGCATTTGTTTTTTTCTTGCCTAAATGTAGAACCTTATTTTTTCACCATTGAATTTCATTTGTTAGATAGCACCCAATTTTCAAGTCTGTCAAGATCCTTCTGTATCTTAAGCCTATCTTCTGGAGTGTTGGCTATTCCTGCCAGCTTGGTGTTGTCTGCAAATTTGATGAGTTCCCCATCTATCCCCTCATCTAAATTGTTGATGAAGAGCACAGGACCCAGAACAGAGCCCTGGGGCACCCCACTACACACTTCCCTTCATGTAGATGCAGTTCCATTGAGGACCACATGCTAAGTATGGCCGGTCAGCCAGCTACAAATCCATCTGTCTAACCCACATTTTTCTACCTCATCAAGTAGTAGGTTGTGGTCTACTTTATCAAATTCGTTACTGAAATCCAAGTAAATTATAGCCACAGCATTCCTCTGGTCCACTAATTTTGTCACCTGGTCAAAGAATGCAATAAGATTTGTCTGGCATGATCTGTTTTTGACAAACCCACGTTTGCTTTTGGTAATGACTTTGCTTGCCTCTAGGTGTTCGCTGATTCGATGCTTGATTATCTTTTCCAGGATCTTGCCAGGTATAGAGGTCAGGCTGATAGATCTGTAGTTTCCTGGATCTATTTTTTTTCCTTTTTTGAAGATGGGAACTACATCAGCTCTTTTATTTATTTATTTTATTTTATTAAACTTATATACTACTACAACCTACTACTTTTCCAGTCCTCTGTAGATGATCTCAATAAAAGTATGATTAGAAACGCTGTAATTATTTTCCACTTGAAAGGTTTAGCTTGTAGTTGTGTCTGGTGATTAAAATTAGAAATTGGCTTGCAAAAAAAGTGGTTTAATACTATCCTCCCAAAAGCTGTTGGAAGTATGTCTCATGAAGTCTAATAGGACTGGCTAGAAACGTTGGCATACTGTACTTGCTATACAGGGACAGCCTAAAATAATGGGTACCGATGATTTATCTAAATTTACAATCAGAAATGAAATTAAACAAAGTTCATCAATCATGAAGTAGTCAAGTGAGGATTTTTAAAGAAGGATTGAGAAAAAGGGGAACTTTGAAGGTGAAATTGGTTCATTTCCTTTTGAAATATAGAACACTATTATAAATAGCCATAACCAAGTCCTGACCATTTACTAATGGGAAAGTTCTATACTTGGTGTCCTGTACTAAGGGAAAAAGTAAAAAAACTGCAAAGCTGAAGTCCCTTCCCGCTCTGCCACCCGCTGCCGTCTTTGGTATGACTTTCCCAAGACTGAGAGTGGAGATAACAGGCCTACTGTATATGTATATCTCAGGTTAATTTTTTTCAACCTACTCAGATTTAAGGCCTCTAGGCAAAATGGGCAGCATACAAGACTAATAAATGAATGAAATAAATATAAAGGTGAAGGGGGTGCAATAGCTCAGGGGTTAAAGATGCTGACCTTGTCAGATGGAAAGCTGACAGCCTGAGTCTGAGACCTGAGCACCACACAATGGGGGGAGCTCCTGTTAGTTGCCCCAACACTTGCCAACCTAGCAGTTTAAAAGCATGTAAATGCAAGTAGAAAAATGATAACACTTTGGTGGCAGGTTAACAGTGTTCGGTGTGCACTGGTGTACAGTCATGGTGGCCACGTGACCGTGGAAATGTCTTTGGGCAATGCTGGCTCCTGTAGAGATGAGCACCATCCCCTACAGTCAGACCACCACTGGATAGGTGAAACCTCTACCTTTAAATAAATAAGTCATAAGGTAACAACAGGGCTGCTGGCTTTTACAAGACTTGGCAACCCCTGAATTATCTGGAGGTATAAAAATGGCATCTGCCTAATAAGTGATTGGCTAAGGAAACAAGTTTATGGAACAGAAACAGAACCACACAAAACCATTCTACATCAAATAATTTGGATTCAAACAGCCCATCTTCTTCCAATCAGGGGGTCAGGAGGTCTAACTATAAATAGATACCCTTTCTGTCCAAGGAGAAATCTCCTCCTGGGGCGGATGTTATCCAGCGAGAAAAAGATTGCCCAATTAATTGAAGGATTATGCTCTATAAGTAATGTAATTGGACTTAGAGGATTGGCGTTTCCTTTTCAATAAAGGGCCTTCCTGCTTCTGGCCTACAAACAGAAAATAAATTCTGCCTCATGTAGTTGAAAAGCAAGAACTCAACAAGTCTTAATGCCAATTTGTTATTGCTGAAATCGCAGACAGCACAGCAAATGATCCAGTGGTTCAGGGGCTATGTTTGGGAGATTCCCAAATTCACCTGGCTGGCCATTGTGTTACACAAAATGCAAGACTAGATGAAATGTTACTTGAATGAGAAAGGTTCTTGTATGTATGCCATAGAAATTTATGTCATGCACTGAGGACTTATAGAAGGAGTCACCAAAGTTACACTTGAAAATATATTGATCCCTCGTGAACTGCAATCCAACTAGTTGAATTTACTTTGATTTATCCAGTTCTGGATAACTCACCTGTTTGTATAATCCCCAAGGAAATAACAAAGCCAGATTTATCATGCCTTTCTTATATCACTAAGTATGTTTGTGTTCACCTTGGTGGATCACAAGTTGTAAAGCTTTGACAGAGACAATATCTACTTTGGGATTTTGTTACAAACCAGCCAATAACAATGGAGTTATACACACCCATGAATCAGAGAAAAATTTTTAAGACTTTGAACAGAGAACAGCTGGTGGGTTAAAATGCCTGGGTGACTCTCTTAAAGACTTTCTGGTGGTTAGTTGTATACAGCTTTTAGGATTAGATCCTTTTGAAATTCAGTTCAGCTAGTCTGCGTGAAGTGCCTGATGTACTGAATCTCTTGTTTCAGCAACGACTATGTATTTTTTTTGACATTAGATTTTCTCTGCTATGACCCTCGGCTGTTGAGATATTTTTTTTCTGCTGCAAATTGAGACCAGGCATCTATGCCTGTGCTTGCATGAGAAATACTCTTGCTGTAATAGTGCTAGAAAAGAATGACTGCTGATGGCAAGCAATTGTATTTGCATATTGCTTTGAATTTTATGGCGTCTCCAAGTTATACAGAACCTAAATGAATAAAAATCACTGTCCCTAAAACACTTATTGTCCCTAGGAGAATGGGCTGTAATGATATTAGCAAGCTGGTTAACCATTACTGTAGTAATGCATTTTCTGCTAGTACCAGCTGTGATCTTCTAGACACTTGATTATCCAGTCATGTGGCAGAGCGTTGAATGCCTTTTTGTAGTCAATCCATGCTACATTCAGGTTGGCCTTCATTCTCTTGCAGTTTTCCAAAATCATTTTGTCAGCTAGGTGTTAGAGAACTCTTTTGTTCCTCTGCCATTGGGGTGGTTTCCTGTGTATACAGAGAGTTTCAACTAGGTGCTGTTGGACTGCATCAGCTGAGACCAGTTAGGAATTTGGAAGTTGTTGGTAAGCAAGTAATTGGCCTGTAGTTGCCTGGTGTTGTCCCCTTTTGTTGGATCTTTCATTATCAGTAGGTTTTCCCAGGTGTTAACCATTCTTCAATTTCATCTCCTTGTAGTATGTTGTTAAACTGTTTGGCAATGAGTGGGTAGAGACCAGTTAGATCAAGGGGCCCCAACCCTTGGTCCGTGGACCGCCACTGGTCTGCAGCATGCCAGAAAGTGGGCGCACAAACAAGCAAAGCTCCATCCTTAGGATGCAGGCATTATTCAAAACCACACCCCCTCTGGTCCGTGGAAAAACTTTTCTCTATGGCACCGGTCCCTGGTGCCCAAAAAGGTTGCAGACCTCTGAGTTAGATGTTTCAACCAAAAACCATGCATCTCATCTGCACTTGGTGCTGACCAGTTCTTGCTCTTTTCGCTACCATTTCTGTTCTTATTCCAAGGTCTTTCACTTTAGCTTTTTAAAAATTCTTATTCACTTCCTTTAACCAAGCTGCATCTTTGTGGCATTTCTTTGAGTCATTCCAATATCTGCAACCAGAACTGCACTGTTTCTTCCTTGCCAGGTACTGACAAATTCCCTATAGTTTATTCATTGATGGAGTGGTAGAAAGGTTTCTGGTTGGATTGAAATTGGAAGTTCTGCCTATAATTTGCAATTCAAGCTTCATATCTGCTGATCTTCTTGGCTATAGTGTTATTTGCTGCTTTATTATTTCCAGTGCTTCCTTAATCTTCCTTGTTTCTAAGTGGTATTTCTTTATTAGGTATTCTTTGGCCTTCTTGTTCTTCGGTTTCTTTTCTTTCATCTGTTCTAGCTTGCTTGCATCTGATCTCAACTTGCTGATCTTATTTCCCAATCGAATCTTCCATTTTGGTGGTGCACTGTTTGGCTTTTTTCTCTCTCTTGATTTTGCATACCAGGTATTCAGTTATAATTGCAGCTGTGCTGTACATTAGCTGATTTGTTTCTTGCAGTGAGTTGGTGCTTATACTTGATATTGCAGTATTTGCATCTTTTAATGTCTGTGCTAGCTGTTTCTTTGAAACAAGCTTCAACGAAGGCAGCCTTATTATGATGTTTTTGTGCTGTTCTAGATGCTCGTTTATTCTTTTTTTCAATTCTTTTACTTCTTTAATTAGAGAGCTTTGTTCTTTCTGAGGCAGAGGAGAGGGTGCCTGGTTTCTAGATGAAAACAATTGTTTAGCTCTGCCAACTCCCACAGCCACATCAAGCTAGTGACTCACTAGGGACAAGGTAGTGACTCACTGGGGCACTACTTTGTATTATTATTATGGTTCATCACACAGTCAGCCAGATATTCGGAATGAGCTTGGCATTTTTGTCAAGTCCTTTCCAAGGACCTGGGATAGGCAGATCTGTATATTTGATGGTGTTACAGATGTTGTCACAGGATGGAAGCTGTTCTGAATAATGCCACCTTGTGCAATTGATTGAATTTGTCAGTGCCAATGGTGTTCTTGCTTGCAGGCAAATGATATTTCTTGCAGATTTTCCAATTGCTACTCTATCATGCTATTGTTGTAGTCAATCTGTTCAATCTTCTTGCAGCAGCTAATTAGGTAGTCCACTGTTTCATCAGCTTCTTTGCATAGGCGGCATTTGCTATCTTCTCAATTCTTGTTTTGTATGCATTTGTTCTTAAGGGTTGCTCTGGTGCAACCAGAATTAGTTCCTCTGTCTCTTCCTTCAACTTTCCTCCTCTTAGCCATTGTCAGGTCTTGTTATAGTCTGCTTTCCCTGCTATTGTTTTAACGTACAGGCTATGTAATGCTTTGTCTTTCCATGTGTCCTTTCTCTTCTTCCTTTGATCTTTCTTGCAGACCAGTTTGGTTTCTCCAGTACTCAGTATGCCGCAGTGTATCTTCTTCACTGTCTTTTAGATATTCTTCCAATGTCTTTTTTCTTCTTCAACCATCTGATGTACTTGCACATTCCATGCTTACCCATTTTCCTTGGTGGGTAGAGTCTGTCAACTTCACCGCATGGATGAAGAGCATGATTCATTGTCATTATTTTTCTGGTCTTCCTATCCAGGGCCTTTGGTTCTGCTTGAGTCCAGTCAACTATTCCAGTGGGGTATCTAATGACAGGAATTGCCCAGGTGTTGATTGCCTTGATGGCATTTCCTCCACTGAATTTGGATTTAAAGATCTTCACATTCTTGATGTATTTATTTCTAAACTTTTTTTTACTTTATTGTGCTCGATGTTGTCAGCTTGAAGGATGCTCAGGTATTTATAGTGATCGTTTTCATCCAGACTTTTGATATGATTTCATAGGTCATCTTGATTCTGTCAGTTTTCACTATTTTACCCCGTTTCATAGTAAGCATGGCATATTTGTTCAGTCCAAACTCCAATGCAATATTTTGGCTGTATATATGGACAGTGTTGAGCAGCGATTTTATTTCAGATGGTGTCCATGTAGCTTCAAATCCTCCATGTAAAGCAGGTGGGATATTCCTGACAGATGTTTTTGATGTTTGATAGCCATGGCCTGAGTTTTTCAGTATTGTTGGCAGAGGAATCAGTGCAATGACAAATAGTACTTGTGATAATGAATCTCCTTGGGAGATTCCTCTTTTAATCTCATCCTCTCTCATTCTGTCACCAACAACCATGCCTTCCACTGTGCCATTACCTTTGCACAAAGCTTCTGTTATTTCTACTGACTCCTGTTATTTCTAAGCATTTGATTATCCAGTCATGTGGCAGGGAGTTGAATGCCTTCCTGTAATCAATCCATACTACATTCAAGTTGGTCTTCCTTCTCGTTCAGTTTTCCAGAATCATCTTGTCAATTAAGAGTTGATCCTCTGCTGTTTGGGCAGTTTCCTTTCTGTTTGGGTGGAAAGAACTTATTTTCAACCAGATTCTGTTGGACTGCATCAACTACCACACCAGTTAGTAATTTGAAAGTTGTTGATAAGCAGGTAATTAACCTGTAGATGCTTGGGGCTGCCCTTTTTTCTGGATCTTTCATTTTCAGGTAGGTTTTGCTAGATGTTAGCCACTCCTCAGTTTCATCTCCTTGCAGTATGTTGTTATATGCTTGGCAATGACTGGGAGTAGACCGCACAGATGTTTCAACCAAAAACCATGCATCTCATCTACACTTGGTGCTGATCAATTTTCCTTGCTCTTTTCACTATCATTTCTGCTGTTATTTCAACATCTTTCATTTTAGCTTTTTAAAAATTCTTACCGTATTTTCCGGCGTATAAGATGACTGGGCTTATAAGACGACCCCCAACTTCTGAGATGATTTTCATGGGTTAAAGTCTTATACACCGGAAAATACGGGTAAGTAGGAAGTCAGGGCTGCTTCTCAATTAGGTGAAGGTTTATCAAGAGCTTTTGGCCTCGAGATCAGCTTTGCTCTTCCTCACCTAAACCTCGTCTCCTCTCGCGTTGGCGCCCCCTTCTACTTCAGCCACACGCGCTGGCTGTTTCGGCCAGGAGTGACGAGCATTGTGGCCCAACACTTCGGGAAGGCAACAGGTCTGAAAGAAGGCGGTTCTTTCCGTAGGTTAGTTAATGAACAGGGCGGTGGAGGGCGGGGGGTGGTGGTGAAAGAAACGGGCTCAGCCCTGCACCGCAAGTTTGAGATTCCCTCAAAGAAAGCCCCGAGTTTCCAAGTAACTAGAAACCAGAAGGAGCCCTGCGTGGCACTGAGATCGAGAAGCCCGTTTACCCTCCCCTGCATTTTGCTGTGCTTTTCTAAAGTTTTCCAAGAAAATGCAAACTCGGGGTTTTTCCTCCTTTCACTTGCATAAGTTATCGCTGGAGTATACAGAAAGGGGAAAAAGAAATAAAGGGGAAAAACCCTGCACATATTATAATATTTATTTTTCAAAAGGCTGCCTTCTACTTCAGGGCGGAGGGGCGACCCCGGGTTGCTGAAGCCCCAGCGCCAGCTTTCCGCTGCGGTCTGCCTGTCGCAATTCCCAAGCTGCGCCTTCCCGGGCGGGTGTTGCTGTAGGTCTGGCCACGGCACCACGCCCTGAAGTCGAACTCCCAGGGTCGGGTGAAGCTCAGCTCCGCGCAAACATGTCAGGTCAGCCTCCGCCTGGCTTCCCATGCTCCCTTGAGCTCTCGTGCTCGCCGAGCGCCGGGGGCTCGGCACGCGCTTGACTCCTGCTCCCTTCCAAAAAAAAGGGGTCTGCTGCCCTAGGACGCCGGTAAGCTGGAGCCTCAGCCTCGGTTGGGCTGGTCGGTTTATTTATGAGGAGGCCGTCTTTCGCCATTCTCGAGCGCTGCATTTGTCCGTTTCCACTAACGTCTCTGCTCCCGAGGATTTACTATTTTCCGGTGTATAAGGCGACTGGGCATATAAGACGACCCCCAACTTTTGAGAAGATTTTCATGCGTTAAAAAGTCGTCTTATACACCGGAAAATACGGTATTCACCTCATATAATCAAGCTGCATTATTGTTGCACTTCTTTGGGTTATCCCATATCTGCGCCCAGAACTGCACTGTTTCTTCATTGTCAGGTACTGATTGTGTATAAGAATCACTTCAGCATTTTCCATGCTTCGAGTATTTTTTCTTCTCCGAGGCATCTTGATTATAGTTTTACTAACATCTTGTGTAAACTGTGGCCACTAGCTTTCAGCATTTCAGCTGTAACACAATCATTTCTTGAAGCTTTGCCATTTTTCATTGATTTTATGGCACTTGATTCTTCCTGTACTAGGATATCTGACATTTCCTCTTTTGTAGTTATTGTTACTTTTGAGTGATTTTGATCTTTGTATAGCTCTGAATAGAATTTCCCAATTATTTCTAATATTTCCTGTCTTGTTCTACACACAGAACCTTCTTCACGTTTTAATGCAAAAACCTTCTTTCTTGTATTTGTAAATTTCCATTTTGCTCTATTAATCTTTTTGTTTTCTTCAATTGCCTTTTTCATGAGCTGTATGTTAAACTGACGTGTTTCTTCTGTATTTTCTTACAGTCTTGTAAACTTCAACGTACTCCAGTTTATCAGTGAAACTTCTAGTATTCTTTATCTGTCTTTTTTTTCTTTAAATCAATAGTATCATCAGAGAGTTTTGACTGTACAAAGTGTTTTTCTTGCGGTGCTGTAGATATAGCAGATTCAGGGACTCTTTTGGCTATTTGTTCATTTTGGCCTGTAAGATTCATATCTTCCAAATCTTGCAATAGAGCGAAGCGATTTGATAAATTAATCTCAAAATCGTTGCTCTTCTCCAATAGCTTATCACTATTATGGTGTTTTTTTTACGTCTTTATAATTTTCATATGCTCTATTCGAAAGTCTTCATTTTAGCTCATATCATTCTATGGTCACTTTCAACGCTAAAGCGATTGATGACAGTACAATTGCAGAATATGGTTTTATCACTTGACATAATGTAGTCAATTTCACTTGAGTACCCAGATGGACTCTTCCATGTCCATCTTCTGGTAGCCTTTTGTAAAATGAGTTCATGATATAAAGTTCCTATTCTTCAGCAACATCTACTAGCCTATTGCCTGTACTATCTCGTTCACCACTTCCATACAGGCCAGTCACTTTTTCTCCAGTTATTGTTCTTCCTATTCTTGCATTAAAGTCACCCATTAGTATTTTGTATTGGCATTTTTCTTTGTCTTGAAGCTGGGCCACATCATTGTAAAACTCTTCAATCTCATCATCACTATAGCTTGGTGTATAAGCTTGGATGATTTGAAGCTTCTATTGTTTGTTCAGTTGAATGATGTGTTGGGCTACTCTGTCTGATATACTTTCAAATTTTACTACTGAGCCTTTCAGCTTTTGGTGGATGAGAAAACCAACTCTGTCACATCATCCATACTCGGTACCCCTTGTGTAGAGTAGATGCCGAGTCCTATCAAGTTCAACTAAATTTTTGCCTTTTAGTCATATTTCACATACTTCGATGATATCTCAATGCACATTGTTGAGTTCAATCAGCAGTTCTTATTATAGTGGAGCATCCATTTTCATTGTTTGAAAGTTGAGTGTTCCTATGTCCAAAGGCAGCCTGATTTTGCCCAGAGATTCTTAACAACCTCTGCCTTCAGGCAGGTCTTCCCGCTGCCGTGGGTAGTTGCCCTAGGGTCTCCAGGGGGAATGAGGGCCGTTTTTGAGGTTGGACTGGCATGCTGAAGAAATAGACAATAATCTACCATGCTAGTCTCATTTTGATGATGGATGATTTCACTGTGGTAGGAAAAAAATGTAGATATATAACAAAACGTAAGTTAACCATGAAATACTCAAACGTGACAAATTTATTACAAGGTGGAGTTTGTTTACATATCGACGTATCAGAATGAAAGAAAAACCCACCATAATACTCCACTTCCACTTCTGTTCTTGGGCAGGACTGCTCATTGTTTTCATCGCTGTTGTAAAATGCCAGTTTGTGGCTCCTGATACCAAGGTGCTGTAAACATTGCAAAAACATTGTGTTGCAATATTATTTTACTTTTACTACTGAATTTTGTATAATAACTTTTCTACTGATTATAAGAAAACATAATGTCTTAAAAACTGTATTATTTACCTTTTCAACACAGTCGTATTTTTTTGTCAGAGGTTCCAGCAGAATGTGAAAAGAGTGAAACATATTTTAAACAGTATTACATGGATATTTCATTGTTTTTATGCTATGTCACATAAGAAAAAAATGCATTTTATTAACAGTGGATTCACCTATAATCTTACAACTCCTTATTTTGCAATGCAAAACATTAATTGTATTGAATAATGCAAAAGAATTGGATTTCTATAAGAACTATTTTTGATATATTCAAAGAAAGCATGCTGCTAAAAGATTATAAAATTCTAGCGAGGGAGGATGAAGGGACGGCACTCCCAATTGTGATTTCCAAGGTAGAGAGTCATCAATTGAAACATGTCTCTTTCTCTCCCAGAAACGGAAGGACCAATCTTGCCATCATCATCGTCTGGTTCCCTTTTTTTTTTGTTCAGGCAGATGGAGTCAAAATCTGTGCACATTTCCCTGATGTTTTTCTCCACAACTTTTAAAAGTTGTTTCTGTTTTTTGTTCTCCTTTGCTGCTTCCTGTAAAACGAAATTGACGAAGCACAATCAAAATTTAACCTTTAATGCATTATATAATTTTACTTACTGAAGTTGTTCTTATTTCTTATTAGCATGTAAGATACTTACAATTTTCAGTTCCTCTATTTCTTTGTGGAACCTCTGGATTTCTTCTTCCAGTTTTTTTACATTTCTCGCAATCACTGCCCACTCCTTGTTCATTGCCAGCCTGGGAGAAGGGAGTGGAAGAGAGGAATAAGTGGCTGTAAAGGTGCATTGCAGATGTTACTTACTTGGGTAAGGAAATGTCTGCAAGAAAACAACCAAGCTCAGAGAGCACCAAGGGTCACACAGTGTAACTTCTCTATTTGATTAAAACTGAATACAGTTCCTTCACCTCTTCCTTATATATAATATGGCTGTGATTAACAGTAGCTGCTTTCTCATTACCTAGAATCATAGGGTTGGAAGGGACCTTAAAGGTCTTCTAGTTCAACCCTTGCCAAAAGCAGGAGTTGGTATACCTGAACAATCTTTCTTTAAAACCTCCAGTGATGGAGCATACATCACTCCAGCAGGCAAGCTATTCCATTGATTAATTGGTTTCACTGTTAGGAAATTTCTCCTTAGTTCAAGATAGGATCTCACTTTAAAGAGCTTCGACGTATTGCTTCTTGTCCAGCTCTTAGGTGCTTTTGAGAATAAGTCAACCCCCTCATCTGTATGGCTGCCCCTCAAGTACTGGAAGACAGCTATCATGTCACCCCTGATCTTTCTCTTTGACAGGCTAGACATACTGTAGCTAGTTCCCTTAACTGATGGTCCTACAATTTAGCCTCCAGACCTCTTATCATCTTAGTTGATCTTCTTTGCACTCTTTACAGACTCTCAGCATCTCTTTTGTATTGTGGCAACCAAAACTGGATACAGTATTCCACCTGTGGCCTCAGAAGTGTGGCATAGAGTAGTACTATCTCTTGTGATTTTGATGCAATCCTATTCTTGAGGCAGCCTAGAACTGTGTTGGCTTTTTTGGCAGCTCAGCACGCTGCTGGCTCACTGTTAAGTGGTGATCCACTAGGACACCTAGATCCCTCCCATAGTTGCTCCTATTGAGCCAGGTATGGCCTATTCTATGCATTTGTTTTCTTTATGCAAATTTGACCAGGTCCCCTTCTATGCCCTCATTTAGCTCATTGATGAAGATATTGAGGAGGCCAAGACAGAACCTTGAGGTACCCAACTGTAGGCTTCTCTCCAGGTAGATGTAGTTTCATTGAGGGCTACACACTGAGTGTGGTTGGTCAGCTAAGCGTGAATCCATCTGGTGGTGGTTCTATCTATCCCACATTATTCTATTTTATCAAGACGAAGGCTGCGGTTGACTTTGTCAAATGCCTTACTGAATTCTGCATATGCTACATCCACAGCATTTCCTTGATCTACTAATTTAGTCCACTAATTAAGTTACTAATTTAATCACAGGTCCTTATTCATATAGTACCTGTGCTTTCCTTGGTCTTTTTTCAGCTGGCTGTTTCTCACTCTGAATATATTCTTTGTCTTGGGCAGGCCCTGGCAAATTAATAACAAAATACTTAGTACTCGTAAAGTAAGAAGAAATAAATCACTTTCATTTTTAAAATGACAATAATTAAAATGTTAAGTTAAAATTATACTCACTTCCTTGACTTTGAAGAAGTTTCTCCTTCAAGTATTTGTTTTTGTTTGCAAGGTTTGCGATTTCACTTGCCAAAAAATTGTTTTCCTCCTCCAGCTAAGATGCAGAAGTGCTAAGAAGCATTAATCAATCACAGAATACAAATAAGGAGACAAAAAGAGAAGCTTAAACAGGATTGTAAGGGAAGTGATTTACTTACAGTACATCTCTTACTGTGGCATTTTTCTCAGCCATCTTTTCCTGTTGTTTTTCTCTCAGCTCTTTTGTCTCCTCTTGTTCTGTATTTTTATGGAAAAACACTTGTGCTATTACACAATATTCATGAAAGACGTTACATATTAAGCCACCAATGACACAGCCATTTAAGACTGGTCATTAGTGTAGGGAAAGAAATCTCTTTGCATCTTTTCCCCAGTCACTTAAAGGGAGTTCAGAGCCTCTCCCAGAGATAGCAGTTCTGAAGGAAGGTTTTTCCCCCCTCCGGGGTGCAGTGGAAGGACTGCCCTCCCATCCCCACTCCTACTACTGTACAGGTACCCAGACAAACAATATGGCTGGTTACTCACCCTTGTCTCTTTAATACTGGTTATATCTCTGGAGACAGAACTGCCAAAAGAAGACAAGGGAGTGAATTAAACTTATTCTTGAAGCATAGTTCAAAGTGCTTTTAAAGAAAGAACTACAAGACCCAGAAAGCTGTCCTGTCTTCCCTTAATCCTTTCCCTAGCTACACTTCCTGAACTTTTAATGCTTCTTCATTGAACTTTGAAGAAATTGATAATCATGGAGAGAACTTCATTTCTGGCTGGAGTCAGATCCAGTTGCAATGCATTTTAGCTGCTTTCCCACCATTCGTTCTAAAGCACTTTGCAGTAGTTCTGGCAAAATGATTGGGCTACAAAGCCACATTTTGAAAAGGAAGGTAACTCCGTCAGTCTATTATCAATCTTACATTGCAGCATCTTCAGATCCAGGTTTTCAAAGTAATTATTTATATATGCTTTCTCTAAGCAAAATGTTGGTATTTAATAGCTGGGATAAAATATGGCGAATTTAGATTTTTAGCAGCAATCCTTAAACAGGCTGATTACAAATGAAGCTGCTTAGAATAATTATTTTGCTGTCCTTTCCTGTATTTGTAAAAATCTGTCAAAAATAAAATAATAATCCTCTAGCTCTATGTATAGATTTTATATAATCCATATAAACCTTCTAAGAAATTATTTTATCTAAAAACTGAGATCTGGAAGGAATTATATTCAAATTTGATTTGAATTCTTAATACTTAAATTTCTGGATATGTTGCTGCTTGGAAATAATCATAGGTGGGGTCAACAAAACTCACTTGGGGATACATTAGTGAAGAGGGTTCATTTTTACCTGCTCTGCCTCAGCAGCTAGCACCACTTAACAGACTGTTTTCTGTAAAATTAAATCAGGCTGATATGATAGTAGCTGAAACTGAATTTGCTTGGGATTTTATTTATTTATTCATTTACTGGGGGTGGGTGGGTGAGTGTCGAAGTTGGTGTGAGAGATAAAATGGCAGATTTCCATAGGCTACCAAATCTGCCAATTGTATCCATATTTTTTTTAAAATAGCATGAAGACCCTCACTAACTACTGCTAAACACTGTTAAGCAACAATCCTCATGACACCACCTGAATTTTTGCCTCTAGCCAGCTGTGGGGACACCTGAAGTGGTTCTTTAGCTGCTCTGCTGTTAGGGATGTTGTAATGTTCCTCTTCTTCCAATATAAACCTTGCTTTGTGAACAATTGACAGTGCCTCCCAGATAGTGTTGATGACAGCATGGTCAGAGGCTGGGATCCTCCCATCTCTACGTTAGGGTAAGGGGACTCTGAGCCTCCTGACGTAATCCGGAATTAGGGATTTGAGGGCTCTAGCCAGCCCCACCACTGTGTGCTTTTCTCTGCACCCCAAGCAAAGCCACAGAGCCCTGTTTCCCAGCCTTTCTGGAAGGCTGTCCTGGGGATGTGTTTAAACTGAAGATATTGACACAATTCACCAAGAAAGGGCCTGAAAGAAGATGTGCAAATATTTTAAAAATATTCAGGTTTAAAAGTTATTTTATAAATTATTCTATTTTTTGCTTGTTCCTAGATTCTTTTGATTTCTTTTTTTATTTCATTGTTATTATTTATGTCATGTTACCTCTTTGAATCCTAAATCCTACAGTCAGACAGGCAAGTTGAAAAATAAATAAATAAAACAGAAGATCTCTTACCTGGAAGAGGGCTTTCCCTGCATAGTACAGGAAGGTCTCCATGAAGAATAGAGTAAACTTAACGAAACTAAATTAATCCTAACTTAACGAAAAAAACAAAGATATGATGAATAAATAAATAAAAATAAATATAAATTAGTATGTGTAAATAGGTATATATTAAGTAAATAAATGAATAAAAATATACTGTAAAATAAACCAAACCTAAGCTAAGTAAATACCGTTAAATAAAAGGAAAAGCAAATATAACCAATGAAATAAAAACGCCCACAGAAGAGATAAAACTCTGAGTGAATAGCTTTTGCTCAGCCCACCAAAAAGTTTGATTTACTTCTCCTTTGTGAGCTCATGGCCCTGTCAGCACCATTATCAGGCATGGCTTCACAAGGGAGAAGCAGAGCAAACCGAGTGGCTGAATGAATGCTACTCAGGGTTTATCTGTTTTTCAATATTGGTAGAAATGTAAGTACAAAACCCTGCTGATGCAATCAGGGGATGAGCTAACAAGAAAAATGCCACAGAAATATTAGTGCCATTGAAGGAAGCAGGGAGAAATACGCACAACTCAGAGTGAAAAAGGGCTGCAGTGGTGAATGAGCAGAACTGGAGAGATTTCTGTGCTTGGCAGGGTAAATTGCAGTATTAATTTCTAGCTGTTGGTATATATACAGGTAGTCCTCAACTTATGACCACAATTTATGTTCTTAAGTGAGAAATTTGTTAAGTGAGTTTTGCCCCATTTTATGACTTTCCTTGCCACATTTATTAAGCGAATCTCTGGAGTTATTAAATTAGTAACATGGTTGTTAAGTGAATCTGGCTTCCCCATTATCTTTGCTTGTCAGAAGTTTGTAAAAAGTGATCACAGGATGCCAGGACACTGCAACCATCATAAATATGAACCAGTTGTCAAGCATCCAAATGTAAATCATACGAGAATGGGGATGCTGCAATAGCCATAAGTGTAAAAAATGGTCATAAGTCACTTTTTTAGTAACATTGTAACTTTGAATGATCACTAAACAAACTGTTGTAAGACGTGGATTACCTGTATTGCAATATGTTGCATATCCATTGTTTGAATACAGTGCACTTTTTCTTACTGTTTTTCTTTCCACAGTAGAGCCTTTGTAATGTCCAGAATAAATGACAGAAAATCTATTACATGTGTGTATTAATTTAAACAGAAAGCACAAATTCATGGCATGGAACCAGGCTACTTGAGGGGCCGCCTTTTCCCATTTATACTAGCCCACCCCCATCAATCTCACGGACAAGGTGTGCTGTGGGTAACTTCAGCTACAGATCTACAATTGATGGGTCCCAGGACACATGCTTTCTCTGCTGTGGCAACTGTCTTACGGGATAATCTTCCAAAAATTAAGTCAGCCCCATCCCTTTTGATTTTCCAAAAAGCCCTTAAGAACTGACTAGGTCACAGGTCTGCAACCCGCGGCTCTGGAGCCGCATGCGGCTCTTTCAGCCGTCTCCTGTGGCTCCCAGTCCTCTGCCATGTGCAGTCCAAAAAAAAAAAAAAGTGGGACTAAAAAAGTTCAACCAATCAATTCAAATATGCAGGGTAGGTGCATATCTCGCCTTGGCTCCACTTTTCAGTCAAACCCTGTTCTGCGCATGTGCGCATGTACGCACATGCGCACATATTTTTTGCGGCTCCCAGTTTTTCCTTTTGTCAGGGAACCGGTTCCGAGTGGCTCTTTCACTGTTTCAGGTTGCTGACCTCTGGACTAGGTGAAGAGGACTGAGTCTGATGGCATGTGCACCTGAAGGAGCAGTGAGGGAGAGTTTGGGCAACACGGAATTTTCTCAGAAAGAGACCTGGATCAAGAGACTGCGCAGACCCGAGCTGGATGGGGAAGCAGGAAAGAGGTTTAGTGTAGCTTGAATTCGCACAAGACTCTCTCAGAGTATATCTAGTAAGTTAGAAGGTTATAGTTTGAGTTTGGCAAGATTCTGTCGATTAGGTTTAAGCAAACAAAGTATTGAACACAGTTAGATTTTGCTGTGCCATTTCTGTCTTGGGGCCTGACACTGGGTTCCCCTGGAGTCAGAGACCTCTCTAGTTGGCTTCTTTGTCGAGGGGGGATATTTTTATTTCCTTCAACTATGGAATTTCTAGTGTTTTTAGGATATTATTATGGTCTTTTATATTTGTATTTGCTATTTTGCCTCCCTAGTTTTTGAGAGGGTAAAAGTGAGGGATGGGAGGGGGGGCACTTTCACACTTGCATGATTCTGTTAATATAACCTCTAGATGTGGAACTAGCATTACTGGTTATACTTCTTGTCTAGACTATATTGCAAGTCTAATATCAATCTTGCAAGTCAATTTGATGTCAGTTTTTGATGCAAGGATATTCTTTATTCTTATTGGAAAGTCTATTTTTTCCACCTTGGAAAAAGCTGAGGAAGAATAATTTTGTACCTTACAAGTAAATCTGATATATAAATTCAATTTTCACTGGAAACCATCCTTGGACTACACTGTAACTGAATACATGGATTTGTGCCTAATCCAAAATTTGGGTTTTCCAAGGCTAGAATCTGTATTTTAACTTCATAGGATATCCCAATTTGGGAAGATTCTCAATACTGATCCTATTTATTGTAGCTTATAATATCAGCCAGTGATTTATACAGTGTTGAACCTGGTTCTTAATACATATTCACAGCTTAAAGCTGAATAGTGATCAGTATTTTTATAAAAGAGATATAATATATTTTATAAATCATTAGTACTTAATGATATATTGGAAAACTCAAATTCCCCAGACATTCTAGATCCCTTGTTTGCCTATTTGTATTTTGATCTTTTATATTTTTGCATGTCTTTTTATCTCCCTTTGCTTATATCCTTTCTCTAAAATGTTTAATTAAAAATAAATTTATGAATTTATTTATGTATTTTAAGTAGTATACTATCTTATTTCTTTTTCTTTTCTTTTTTTCTTTTCTTTTTTAAGATATGAGAAATGTAAAAGTGTTGGGATGTCCTGTACGAGGAAAAAGACTTAAATACTTAAGTGTATTGAAAATCTTAACCAGTGAGAACGTTTTGAATATTGTGGGAAAAAAAAATTTAAATAAGAATTTTGTAAACAGGATCTATGATAAGGCAATCAAGATTATCATCAGAAAAGAAGATTTATATTGATGTGGTTATTATTTGCAGAAATATCAGAAAAATGTCTATATTTAATTGTTATTTATTCAAATAATATTAATTCAAGGTTGGCAAAAGAGAACATTATTGGAAGAAGAGAACATCAAGTAAAGCTATTATGTGGACTATAGAATTATAGAAAATAATTGTTATTGTTTTTTTAAATGTAAACCCAGACAACACGCTGTTTACCAAATATTAAGGTGATTATGTAAAAAAATTAATAAAACATATTTTTAAAAAATAAATTTTAGAATCTTCACCACACTTCTGTAAAATATATCTTACAAAGTATATGAAATTTCTCTCTGTGGTACCAGAGAAATAAATGCCACCCCTTCTTTGCTGACAACATCCATTCTCCACCCTATCACTCTTTTGCCCCTATTTTTTATGCAGACAGAAGCCCTGCCTTGCTTTGTGGCATATGCTGAATAGGGGTTGGAAATGTGAGTAGCAGATTTTTACTTCAGTATGCTTTCCTATTGCCCCCTGGACTACAGAACAAAATTTTAATATTGCCATGAAGAAAATAGCTCTATCCAGTACAAGAATATGGAATATATATTGTTAACATGACAGAACATACTTACAAATGTATCACATAATATACTTGTATATGTAACAAATAGCAAACATAATGTGTAGTTTATTGTCCTCAAACTGCCTTAGTGTTTATATTGCATATAAAACATGGTCCAAACCAGTTTGCTATTAACTGAAACAGGTTGGCCTTTCTGGAGAATGGGAGCTGGTAAGGGAGACCCTCTCATCTCATCCCATAGGACCTAAAACCTGACCATTGGCATCTAATCTGTCTGGTGCCGTAGCAGCAGAGGTGATAGATTTGGCCTATTTTTTCTATCTTAATCCAGAATAGACAAACACATAATGGCTAGTTTATCAAAAGTTTGGCAAGAAGGATTTGAATCGTAGTGCATGGTAGTTGAAACTTTATATTCCCATTTAATGATGTCATACAGAATGAAGCAAGCATTTGTTGTTAGTTACTAAAGGAATATAAATGGATCATATTTTGTTTTGCACTGATCTTCGTGGGACATCTGTGTAGAATAAGATGATCTTTCCCATTGACAATCTGAAAACCTTGACCAATAGATGCTCCTTAACGTTGAGATGGTCTTCTTAATTTTGATGATCTCATCTTGAAAAGAATCCTCAATGGTCTTTAAACTTTAAACCTCACTGGTCTCATTCCTGACAGGAGTAGGCAATATATTCTATGATAAGATAAATTCATCCTCATTGCCCTGGGTAAAATCTAGCAGGATGCAGTGCCTGAAGACGGCTATGAGTAAAGGGGATTCAGAGCCTACACTGACTGTTCTATGAGAGGGAACTTAGATAGAGATCTAACTGGAAGGATGCTGCATGTTGGCTGGCTTTGAAACTTTCTTTTACTATCACCTCTTGCCTGATTGTATTCTTGAATATTCTTTTTTTTGCACTCTCTTGTTATGACAATATGCTATTTCCCTAGACTGTCTTAGAATAAGGATTCATTCTCCAGGAGGTGAGAGAGGATCCCTTGCAGGGACGAGCCGAGGAGTTTAGTCATCATCTGGCGGACAAAATCGCTCGGATCCGGACCGGTCTGGACTCTGACTGGGCAGAGTCTGACGTGGAGGAATCAGGCGGTCTTGAGCATGTTATCTGGACTGAGTTCGACCCTGTGGACAGGATCATGGGGAGACTGAGCACCACCACCTGTTTGTTGGATCCGTGCCCCTCCTGGCTAGCTTATGCGGCTCGGGAGGGAACACGAGGCTGGTTCCATGCAGTAATAACTGCTTCTTTGAAGGAGGGTGTCTTCCCTGCCGCCTTGAAGGAGGCGGTGGTGAGGCCCCTTCTCAAGAAGCCTGCTTTGGACCCGGCTGTTTTAAACAACTATCGTCCAGTCTCCAACCTTCGCTTTCTGGCGAAGGTTGTTGAGAGTGTGGTGGCGCATCAGCTCCCTCTGTTCCTGGAGGAAACTGATTATCTGGACCCATACCAATCGGGCTTCAGGCCCGGACACAGCACGGAGACGGCATTGGTCGCGCTGGTGAATGATCTCTGGAGGGCTAGGGACAGGGGTTGCTCCTCTGTCCTGGTCCTATTAGATCTCTCAGCGGCTTTCGATACCATCGACCATGGTATCCTGCTGCGGCGTCTCAGGGGGTTGGGAGTGGGAGGCACCGTTCTACGGTGGTTCTCCTCCTACCTCCAGGGCCGCTCGCAGTCGGTGTTGACAGGAGGGCAGAGATCCGCCCCGAGGTCTCTCATTTGTGGAGTTCCTCAGGGGTCGGTCCTCTCGCCTCTCCTGTTCAACATCTATATGAAGCCGCTGGGCGAGATCATTCGTGGTTTCGGGGTGGGGTATCACCAGTACGCTGATGATACCCAACTTTTTCTTTCCACCCCGAACCAACCCAGCAATGCCCTCTCCGTGATGTCCCGGTGCCTGGAGGCGGTTCAGGTCTGGATGGGGAGAAACAGGCTTCGTCTCAATCCCGCCAAGACTGAGTGGCTGTGCATATCGGCATCTCGGGTTAACCAACTTATTCCACCTCTAACGATGGGGGGTGAGGTGTTACCCCCCGTTGATAGGGCTCGCAACCTGGGCATCCTCCTGGACTCACGGCTCAATTTTGAAGACCACATAGGAGCCGTGGCCAGGGGGGCTTTTGCACAGGTTCGCCTGGTGCGCCAGTTGCGTCCCTATCTGGACCGAGACGCCCTACGCACAGTTACTCATGCGCTTGTTACCTCCCGTCTGGACTACTGTAACGCTCTCTACATGGGGCTGCCCTTGAAGACCACTCGGAGGCTTCAACTGGTGCAGAATGCGGCCGCGCGAGTTGTAATGGGGGTCTCCCGATACTCCCATGTAACACCTCTACTCCGCGAGCTGCATTGGCTTCCGGTTGCCCTCCGGGTGAAATTCAAGGTGCTGGTTATTACCTATAAAGCCCTACATGGCCTGGGTCCGGGCTATTTGAGGGAACACCTGCTGCCGGCATCAAACGCCCTTCGCCCAGTGCGCTCCCACAGGGAGGGTCTGCTCAGGGTGCCGCCGGTGAGAGATTGCCGGCGGGTGACACCCAGGGATAGGGCCTTCTCAGTGGGAGCGCCTGCCCTCTGGAACCAGCTGCCGGTGGAGCTGAGGACTGCCCCCGACCTCCGATCATTCCGCCGGGGCCTGAAGACCTGGCTCTTTGAGCTCTCGGGCCCAGGTTGAGGAGAAATTTTAATTGGGGTTTTAAGTATACAGGGTCAATTTAATATTTTTTAATTTGGTTTTTTTAACTTTTGTATGGTGGTTTTTTAATTTCCTGTAAACCGCCCTGAGTCCTCAGGGAATAGGGCGGTATATAAATGTAACTAAATAAATAAATAAAATAAATAAATTCAGTGTGGTTGTTATTTCTGAATGCAAAAGACCGTGGGAGCCAACCCTGATGGGCTAGGAATAGGATAATACATCCCACTAGCATATTGGTTTCATTTGAATAAGCCATGTGAACTAGCATAATGAGCGAAAACCTGGGTAAAGCAGAACACCGTATAATTTACAGCTATAAATTGTTCCTAGTTCTCCCAATCCAACTAATAATTCCCCTTGGTATCTATTGATTCATGGTTGCTCAAGCAGCCATGCACTCATCTAGAAAATGAGATGGTATATAGAAATAATTGTAAAGTAGAAGTCTTCCTCTGCCATTTCTGTGGGCACACAGGGAGCTTTTCTAACACTGCAGAATTTGGTGAAATGAGTTTCCAAACGGCTCCAGGTTGTAGATCCAATATTATTCGGGTCAAGGCAGTCTATTTAAACAACAAAATAGAGAAGTACTAGCTGACCAGTTCTTACAAGTGGCCTGGAGGGACTGGGATATGGCTGGCCTTTAGACAGTTTGCATTACAGTTCCATCCTTCTTAGCCACATTGCCACTGGGGCAAGTGGGAACTATACTGCAAATCATCTGGAAGGTACAAGGCTGAGAAAGCCTCAGCCTGAACATGGGAATGATTAATAATTAACCACAACACCCACGTAGTATCTTCCTTGCCATCAGTACAACGCTGTGTTGGTACCATTCTTGTTACCAACTGAATGCTGAAAGTTGAGGCTTTTCAGAGTTCTCTTTTCAAGAGCCAAGAAAACTCTACGATTCTTCCGATAACCTTCTTTTGACCAAATGCTATTGTTTGTATCATTCTCATCTGGTACGTATTCTTTTCCAGTTCACTTAACTCATGATCATTCTAGTAGGAATGCTCCCAATGAAAGGGTGCAAGAAAAAAAATGAAAATTTCTCATATTAAAAAAAAAAAGATCCTTTCCAGAAACATGGGGAAATTGTCCTGTCAATCAGTCTTTGGCCATTTGAACGATGCTGGTCTAATTTGTTCCCAGCTTTGCCCTTGGAAATCATTGCATCCATGCCAGCAGCAGCAGCAGCAGCATCATACCATCTGGCCAACTGAGTGAGTAATAGCCAAAGCAGAGCATCATGACACTGTGAATTAAATTATCATACTCTCCCACTCTTTTGCCCCATGCCTGTTGATGGTTGAATACAGATAGCCTCTTAAAAATATTGAGGTATTGAGGTATTTGCCAAGGAAAGAGGTGGTCTGGGTTTACCAAATTTGAAACTGTATTTTGATGCATGCTGTTTGGTTTGGTTAAAAGAGTGGGTGAACCTTCAGAAAAAGAGGTTGCTTGATTTGGAAGGCCATGAATTAAGGTTTGGATGGCATGGGTATTTATGGTATGATAGTTAAAGTAAATGTTGATTTTAATAATCACTTTATTAGACATGCCATATTAAGAGTTTGGAATACATATAAAGCAAGGTGGTTGTTTTTTTTTTTACAAAATTGCTTCTATAGGTGTCCCCCCAAGAAGCTTTTTTTAGAAAAGAAATGGTGGTGAAACAGGACTGGTAGACATATGGTAAAATAGTATCTTTCAATTTTGGAGACCCTATCCTCAAGTCTAGGGTAGAATTAGAATTAGAAGGTTATACTTGTCACTAGTTTACATATCAACAAAGGAAGGAAAGATTTAAACTAGACAAAAAAGGCCATGGTTTTTAGTTCACTAAAAATGAATTGGAAATCCTACTATGTGCTAGTGATGATCATATAATTGCCAAGGCCTATAAGATGTTGTTAAAATTGAGCTTGGAAAATGAACATGTAAAACACAGTATGATCCAGTGGGCAAGGAGTTTTGGGTATAATGTGATGTTTGAACAATGGGAGAATATGTGGCTAAAAGGTTTAAAATTCGCATTAAATTATAACTTAATTTTTTTTCTACAAAATGATATATCGCTGATATTTAACACCAGATAGGTTATCTAGAATGTATGAGGGTATTTCAAATGAATGTTGTAAATGTAAATGTTAAAAAGGGACTTTTTATCTTTTATGGTGGACAAGTGATAAGGCAAAGAAATATTGGAGTAGGATTCATATATGAATGCAGAAAATTCTTAAAGTGAACATAAAGATTAAACCAGAAACTTTCCTTCTGGTCCTAATGGAAAGAGAACTGGATTTTTTTTTAATATATATATATGGTGATGTCAGCAAAATTGCTCTATGCACAAAAGTGGAAGGATGCCTCAATTCCTACCATGGACGAATGGTTACAAATGCTGACAGAATTAGCAGAGATGGCCACATTTATTTATTTTTTTATTTTATTTTAATCCCATTTATATCCCGCCCTTCTCCGAAGACTCAGGGCGGCTTACAATCTAAGCACAAATCAAATGTGCTTAGCAATAGCCTTCATTCTATGTATATGCCTGCTTATTAGGGCTTTCGGCCCCCCCAGTGGCATTATTACAAAGTCAGCTTATTGCCCCCAACAATCTGGGTCCTCATTTTACCTCCCTCGGAAGGATGGAAGGCTGAGTCAACCTTGAGCCTGGTGGGATGCGAACCTGCAATAATTGCAGGCAGCTGGTGTTACTTAAGGAGGCATTAGCCCACTGCTCCACCAAGGCTCATCATTGACTGTGCTGATAAAAGAAAACAATATAAGTACTTTTGTTTCTACTTGGAAACCACTTTTGGACTTTGTGCTTGAGGTGGAAAAATATGATATCATGATTCTGGGTTTTACTGATTAGACTGATTTGCCGATACAGAAATGGTTAATGCATGCTACTATAGAAATATAAAAAGTTGAGATCTGATTTTAATGTCTGATTTTACTGCAACAGAGAGAGTTGGAAGTCAATGCCTTTTGTTTCTCTCTCCCCCCCCTTCTTCACACCTTTTTTGTTTTCCCTTGTTTCTACTGTTGTCCCCTACTATTTGCTTTTGTATTTTCACATTTTATATTATAAATGAATAAAACTTAATAATAATAAAAATATTTAAAAAATATTGAGGTATTGACTGGGGTGGATCAATGAACTGATGTCCATACTGGTTTTAAAATACAGGACAGGGGAGTACTTATTTATTCCTTTGTTTCTTTGATTTGTAAAGCCATCCATCTCACATATCTGATTCTGGCTGGTTCACATCATTACCATTCTTATGAAGAACAGACAATACACTCAGCTAAAGATTCAGTTTAGATTGTGGTAGTGCAGGAGTGGATGAGGAAGAGGACTGAGGTGACTCTAGCTAATTATTATGATTGGGAAATAAATTCTCAGGAATCCATACAGCACGATTAAGACACATACGGTAATTGTCATGTAGAGGTTTGCACTATTTTTTCCCCTTTGAAACACCAATGGAGAGCAAATGGCCCTTATCTTCTAGTTCATGAATATTTTCAGACATTACATCCTGCATTTTCAAAGTCACCTTTTGTACCAAGGAAGATGACCAGAAACTTTACATAGATTGCTACAGAGACGAACTCATGTGCATAACGATAATAAACACGAAGGAAACTATTGGGTTTGCTGTTAAATAATAAATCTTGCAATTCATAGGCACCTGAGACGATACAGTATCTTATTATCTGTACATGGCTCTATTTGTGGTTGAATGATTTACTTTAATGAAGGTTTGTAGGTAGTGTACATGGCTGCAATAATATCTGCGTTAGGCTGTAAGGGGCAGAAAAGGTCCTTTTACTTTGATCCTGAAAAATAAACAAGGAGATTTGTCCAAAAGTCAAGATGGAGTATTATTTATTTCATCTCTCTCCCTACCCATTTCCCTCTCCCTGTCCCTCTCTTTTTCTCCCTCAGTCCTGCCCTCCCTCCCTCTCTCTGAGGCGCTGAAGCTGAGGGGATCATTTTTCAATTTATTTTCACAATAAACCTGTAAAGTTAGTTGGCTGTGATATAGGAATTGGAATAAAGTCACTTTGTGGTTTCTAGAGTGAAAATCATGAAGTTTACCTGGGCCTTTCAGATCCCATTCCAAGATTCTGACTCAGCGTTCTAAGCCACAACGTTTCTTCATCGGCTGCTTTTTCCTGCGATCATGTGATTGACATGTGTGACTGATTGGAAGCCAGCAAGGAAGTTTGCAAAAAGCCACCACATGACCAGGAGATGCTGCAGTGTTTTAATGGTGAGCTGATTGTCAAGGGCCCAAATCACAATTATGTCACTACAAGGACGCCATGATAGCTGCAACTGTGAGACCCATTCGTGCATCCTCCTTGTTCATAGCTGTTCTAGCTTCAAATGGCTGCTGAATGAGCGGACATTAAGTGGTGACTACCTGAATAACTTAAGCTCTGCCTTATATTCAGGTTTCGCCTTACCATTTGCTTTTCGAAAAAACAGGTGATTTATGACTGGCTATGCCTCCAAGGTGGACTTTGGCAAAGCAGGAGAGAAGAAGTGCATTGTTTTAATTTAGTTTTTATTAAAATATATTTTTACACTAATAAAAAGACAAAACATTCAACAAACTAGTATGTGAAAAAAGAAAGAAAAGAGAGGGAAAAGTAGCTTCTAATTTTTACAGCTATTCCAAATGAATTTATTATCTATCCTTCCTCTTTAAGATTACATCATAATTCTCTTCTTCCTATATTCTACTTTTTTAGTCAGCAAATTCATAAGTCACTACAGCTAGTCCTTGACTTACAATAGTTCACAGTGACTGTTCAAACTTACAACGGCACTGAAAAAAATGACTTATGGACATTTTCCCCACTTATGACCTTTGAGGCATCCCCATGATTATGTGATTAAATTTCAGATGCTTATGACCGTTGCTGTGTCCCAAGATTATGTGATCACCTTTTGCGAACTTCTGACCGGCAAAGTCAATGGGGAAGCTGGATTCACTTAACAACCAGGTTACTAACTTATCAACTGCAGTGATTCACTTAACAACTATAGCAAGAAAAGTAATAAAATGGGGCAAAACTCATTTAACAAATGTCTCACTTAACAACAAATATTTGGGGCTCAATTGTAGCCGTAAGTTGAGGAATACCTGTAGTTTATTTTTTCCTGTTTTCAGGAACATATAGTAACCCACAGTTCTCGAGGCAAAAATGATCAGACTCAAATTATCAAACATAGTGAACAGATTATGCAAAGACCAAGCTTTCAGCAGAAATCTACAATGCTATGAAACGTAGAAGAAAAGAAAAGAAGAGACAACAGCAGCAAGATAAGTGGATTTAATTCTAGTAGTGATTGGTGCTGTATGAAAGAATTGAAGGACTGGTTGAGGACAGATCTCCTGGAGAAAAGCTATATAGTTGGTTTGCTAGAGTTGACCCTGACTCATGGCACATTGTCAAAGTCAATGTCTCCAAGACAGCTTACAAGGATGTCTTTCATGCTTTTGCAAAATATCCACTGCGTAAAAATGTAGAGAATCCCTTAACATACCCCTATTCTTCTTTTCATTCACACTCAGGGAACTGCTTCAAATAATTCATGATTACATCATTATTCTGGAATCAGATCTCTCATTCTACATACTTTTAATTAATTTATTATGTTTATGTCCTACTTTTCATCAAAAGAAGTATTCAAGATTTTATATACTTTCTAATAAAATAACATAATTCACAAAATCTTAATGCTAAACACCAAAAAACCCCAACCCACATCAAGGAGATATAAATCATAGCATCTACCACTCTAAAATTTAATTCAGTCATAAAATGGCATGAATTAAATCAGTACTAAATTCCTACCATGGGTACAATTTGCTGGCAGCTGCTTGGTCTACTGTGTTTCCCTAAAAGTAAAGCCTACCCTGAAAATATGCCCTAGCTTGATTTTTGGGGTGGGCCCAATATAAGCCCCTAGTTTTGGGGCGAAGCACACACTTAAAAATCAAGCTAGGGCCGGGGTAGGGATGTAGATCTGCCCATGCGTTCCACACCCACTTACCTTGCAGCCAGGCCTCTCCTCGCCAGCCCACTTCTTCTGCGGCATCTTTTGCAGCCAGGCCTGCATTTCTCAGTCACAGGCCTTTCCGGAAGGCCTCTGCAGCCAAGGACTGAGCTATGGATTGAATCCATAGCTCAGTTCTGCAAGACCTCTGCAGCTGAGGACCGAACTATGGATTAAATCCATAGCTCAGTACTCGGCTGCAGAGGCCTTCTGGAAAGGCCTGTCTGCAAAATGCAGGCCGGAATGCAGTTGCAGAATGAAACTGCTACTTCGTCCTCAGAAGGAAGTGGACCTGCTGGGCGGGGCTGTTGGTGCCAGAGGTGAGTAAGACATCACCCCAAAATAAGACCTGGTGCCTCTTTTGGAGGCCAAAAAAAAAAAGACCCGGTCTTATTTTCGGGGAAACATGGGTAGTAATACAATTCTATTGTTTTTGTTTCAAGGAACGATTAGAGGGTAGCTTTCCAACAGGTAAGACCCGAGTCAAAGCAGAAAGATTGAGAACCTAATATTCAGGGTTGAAGTGAAATAACCCTAATAATTCCGGTCCTATAAATAAACAATTCTAATGAATCTTGCTGCATAAATATATTTCCCAGAACAGGCAATACTAGTAGCATACTTGATCTTCATGGATATTTATCATTCTCGAATCACCATAGCACTGAAAAATGTGCGGCAGTTAATGTTAAATGACTTTTTTTTTAAAACTCTATTTTGTTGTGGTCTTGTGAGCACGACTTTCAACTGTCTTTCCTAATGCAATTGTTATGTATTAATGGTGCAAGTAGACAAAGGAAAACATAGTTTAAAAATATACTTGAGAAGAACAGTACGGGTTCAAGCAATACTATGTGGGGGAAAAGGAGACCAGTGTTATGTTTGCTAATGTCTATCATTCCTGGCTCAAAAATTGGTAAGAATGTTTTGAATCTCCAGGTAACACTTCAGCTTTGTGAGTTGCATTAGCTGCCAGTTTGCTTCCAGATCTGATTCAAGATGCTATAAAGCCCTACATGGCATAAGGCCTGGTTACTTGAAGGGGTTTTTGTCTCTCATAGCATCTGCCGAGCTGATTCGGTCCTGTAAATTTGGCACATCCAGGGTTCCTTTGATTAACAGTGCCATCTCTCAGGACCCCAGAAGTTTTCTTTGTAGTAGGGCCTGCTTTCTGGGATCCCCCTAAGAATCCAGATGGCCTCCAATCTGCTGTTGTTCAGAAGAACGTGAAACCCTGGCTCTTCACCCAGGCCTATGACAAGAGAGAAGGAGACCGCTCACTTCATTCCATCTGGTCTGTCACACTTGCCATCTTTTATCTTTTTCCCCCTTTTAATTAGTTTTATTATAACATCCTTGTTTTGATTGTGGTATGCTGCCCAGAATATTGGAAATTGAGTGACATTGGGTGGTGTAGAAGTTTGATAAATAAGTGGGGAAAAATATGCTTGATTGGTGGAGTTGGAGATCTGAAAGACCTGTCAAAAGTCACAGGTCACTTTGTTGATCTCCGTAGGAGTGGAGAACTGGATCCAAATACTTCTGAGTCCTCTCTTCTCTCCTGCAGAGTCAAATCAGCCTCTTTGGTTGCTAGAATGCTGTGAGCACTATGAAGCATGTGGGACAGCAGCTTCTGACACATGTCTATTATTTTGCATGGAACAAAACTGTCCCAAAGTTGACCCCATGTTGAAAGGCTTGAATAAATGGTTTTCAGCTTTTGTTTTGTCCAGCAAGCTTCTCCCATATAATTCCATTTACATGGCAACATGACTGGTTGAAAATTAAATTGCAGCTTTATCATTTGTCGTATGAATTGTCAGGATGCTGGGATTAGCCACTATAAAATTTCTGATTTGTTGGCTAGATTCAGGCATCACAGATGGAATATTTTTTTCTTGACTTGCCAAAGCAATAGACAATTTCCCCCCAAAGGATAGTTTTCAATACCTTTCATGTAAACCTGTATAGGATAATACTCAGGAGAAGAAAGGAGGATACATTAGGAGGGCCTACCTATCAACACCCAAGCAGAAGGCCCCAAACAATCTCTCTTCGTCTCTAACCATCCTCACATCAAATGTGTTGAAATCCAAGAGCTCTTTCAAGGAGGTGATAAGTAATTTATTTAGCTAGGTTGACTACATTTGTTTTGAATTCTGGATGTGTGGTGCATACCTCTCCTTGTTTTACCCATATTTCCTTTTTTCAGTAAAATCTTTACATCCAGGGATTTAGATTAATCAAATTAATTTAGAAAAACATCTTAATAACTTTCCTTTCCCACAAGGAAGGCTACATATGGCTTGTCAGTGAATAAGGCTTTCTTCTGAAAGAGCATTGAACCCAGATTCAAAAAATGTTGACAAACAATAACTAATAAGTCAAGTTCTGATCTTATGACCAGTAGCCATTGAATAGCCATAGTGAGTGTATACATTAGAGCTGATTTCCAGATTTATACAATTGGGATTGGCCCACACATAATAACAATAGTTATCACCATGTTGCCTCATATTACCAAAGTAGGAGGCAGGACATAACCACAGTGAATTGCATAAATTACTTGGGAACCAAGTGCAGACATTGGTCCCAAGAGGATTGACTGGTTAAGGCAAAAATATGGCACTTGTGCATGATTCCTCAGAGATAATAAAAAAAGGCTAAAATAGTGAAAAAGCATGGCCATGGCAATTGCTAAGCACATTGATTTGTGCTTAGATTGTAAGCCGCCCTGAGTCTTCGGAGAAGGGCGGGATATAAATGGGATTTAAAAAAAAGTTCTTGTTGGTGGAAGCAGCAGGAAACCCATAATATACCGTACTCAATGAATATAGCATCAGCAATATATGTCTCGCAGAAACAGACTGTCTTTTCTAGGTGAACCTGACTTTCTGAACAGTACAAAACTACAGGTACGTAGTCCTTGACTTATGACTACAATTGAGTCCAGCATTTCTGTTGCTAAGCAAGACAGTTGTTAAATGAGTTTTGCCCCATTTTACGACCTTTCTTGCTACAGTTGTTGAGTGAATCACTGTAGTTGTTAAGTTACTAACATGGCTGTTAAGTGAACCTAGCTTCCCCATTGACTTTGCTTGTCAGAAGGTCACAGAAAGTGATCGCATGACCCTGGGACAGTGCAATCCTCATAAATAGAAATTAGTTGCCAAGTATCCGAAATTTGACCATGTAACCATGGGCATGCTGCAACTGTCCTAAGTGTGAAAAATGGACATGTCACTTTTTTCAGTGCCGTTGTAACTTCAAACTGTCACTAAATGAATTGTTGTAACTCGAGGACTTCCTGTGTTCTTCATAAGAGACCTGACAAACACCACTTGTAGGTACCACTAAAACAATTGCCCCTTGTAGACTCTCCTTCATGCTGAGCCAAAATGGCCCTGGAGGTCAGTATCCAGCAACTGTAGGAGAAGAAGCATACCGCTGGCAGCCTAAAGTAACCAATAGATGCTGAGCAGATTTTTTTTTTTTTATTTTAATCCCATTTATATTTTTTTATTTTAATCCCATTTATATCCCACCCTTCTCCGAAGACTCAGGGCTGCTTACAATTTAAGCACAAACCAATGTGCTTAGCAGTAGCCTTCATTCTATGTATATGCCTGCTTATTAGGGCTTTCGCCCCCCCCCCCCAGCGGCATTATTACAAAGTCAGCTTATTGCCCCCAACAATCTGGGTCCTCATTTTACCTACCTCGGAAGGATGGAAGGCTGAGTCAACCTTGAGCCTGGTGGGACTCGAACCTGCACTAATTGCAGGCAGCTGGTGTTACTTAAGGAGGCATTAGCCCACTGCTCCACCAAGGCTCAACCCCTGATACATCACCATCTAAATAGTAAGTGAAGCCTGCCAGATTCTATCCACGGCAAAGACTGTCTCAGGAGAAGAGGGAAAACACCATTTCTACAACTGGAATAGGTAACAGTGACTTAGGTATGGGTTGGGGATAAGATAATGGCAATGTCAGGAGAATGTATTGGAAAGAAAAGGGGCTATTACTGGGGCAAATTGATACTGTGGTTAAGGACAGATCATTCTGATACCCTAATTAGAACAATAGACTTTTTTTTGCTGATTAAAAAAAAGGGTAAAGAAGTCCCTGTGGATTTTACTCTGCTAGTCGTTGTTGACTATAGGGGGTGGTGCTCATCTCCATTTCAAGGCCATTGAGCCAGTGCTGTCTGAAAACATTTCCATAGTCATGTGGCTAGCATAACATCATGGAATGCTGTTACTTTCCCACCAAAGTGGTACCTGTTTATCTACTTGCATTTGCTTACTTTTGAGTCAGCCTTCCATCTTTCCGAGGTCGGTAAAATGAGGACCCAGATTGTTGGGGGCAATTTGCTGACTCTGTAAACCGCTTAAAGAAGGCTGTAAAGCACTATGAAGCAGTATAGTAGAAGTCTAAATGCTATTGCTATTGAACTGCTAGGTTGGCAGGAGCTGGAGCAAGGACAGGACCTCACCCCATCGTGTGGCGCTTGGTTCTCGAACCTGGACTCCTGGCTTTCCAGCCAAGAAGCCCAGCATCCTTCTGCTAACAGAGGCCAGTGAAATAAAATCAAAGGAAACATACCAAGATAATAATAATAATAATAATAATAATAATAATAATAATAATAATAATAATAATAATAATAATAATAATAATAATTTTATTTGTATACTGCCCTTCTCCCGAAGGACTCAGGGCGGTGAACAGGGCAAACATATAAAAGTACAAAAATACAAAAATTAAGAAAGAATTAAACGAGATGCCCAAGTTACAACAATAGGTTAAAATACATTTAAAACATCAATAAAATCCAAACCCATCCCCCATCAGGCCAGGCCGGCTTGTTCGAACAAATAAGTCTTCAGATCGTGTCGGAAGGAGCGAAGGTCGGGCGCCATAAGTATGCAATAAGTATGTGAACTTGGACCCATACATATCCCCATGGTGGACATTTGTATCTGATAGTTGTGCGTTTAAATCTGGGTAGCATTTAAAAGAGCTAAAAGATTTATTTTATTTTATTTTTTGCAGTTACAACACCTATCTATCTATCTATCTATCTATCTATCTATCTATCTATCTATCTATCTATCTATCTATCTATCTATCTATCTATCTTCCAGAAAATGCCATTGGCATTCTCATCTACACAGTAAAGAATTGTTTTTTCCATTTAACATTTATTTAAAGTTTCATCTTTACTGTGTATGTATTAGCATATGCTAATTTTATGTACATTTATTTCATTTGGTCACTGACTTTTGCCTTGTCTGCCAAGAAACATTTTCTCTCTAGATTATTTTGATATTTTCCTGTTTCTATCCAAAAATATTAGAAACCAATATTGCAGTGTGGAAATAGTTTTTCTCACCAGCGCATAAGGTTCTCTATAGAAGTAGTCCTGAGACAATTTGCTTCATTGTATGAATAACTACAGTTTTTTAAAAAAAAATCTTGAAAACAGTCAGGTTTGCTGCAAAGGCATGAGCAAAATGCAAATGTGTTTGGCATCACATTAACATTATGGAAAAATTACATGGCGAGTATCATACTTTCAGATTACTAACATTAGAAATATTTGCCATTGTTCAGTGGATTTTTTTTCCTGACTCTATCAGGAAGATCCCCTGTAGAATCTTGCCTGGTCTCTAACAAAGGGTACCAACTTCTACTCCAACCTTTGTTCAAAGTGGGAAGTGGAGGTTGGGTGAAGCTTCACGAACAGAGTTCATACTAGGCTTTGCACAACTGTCTATTTATACTGTTATAATGTGCAGTTAGCATCCCATTAAACAAAACACATGTGGCCCTCATCACTTTGCCATGTATTCAACCTCCCACTTGCTTTAAATCGTGCCATTCCTCATGCCAAGAGATTATTTTTCCAGTTTTATCATACTGTCAGCATTTACTTATTAGCCTGCCAATAGCACTAACATTTTAATTGACTTAGCGCTGTTTCCCCCCCCCCCCCCTTTCTATTGCCAGGAGAGAGATTAAAAAGATCACATCAGTCATAAATGGTATCCTACAACTTGTGGTCATGACACAACCCCTCCATGTTTTTATATTGTACAGTTAGTGCAAAAGCAACACTGGCAACAAAAACCCATGAATATGATGTGAATGCATTTGCTTTCTGAACTATCTGTGCATGTATTAGGATTTACTTATAACTATTTAAATTATTTCATGTACCAGGGGAGTGAACACATTGAAGAAGGCTTTCTTCCCCCACTCTCCCCTCCAAAATTGCATAGGATTGTCTTCTTGAATGTCACATTTGCTTACTAAAGTCCCTTGTTGGCTTTAAGATCTCACACGAACAGGGAATAAAAACAAATGGAGCTATGTTGTAATAACAAGAAAAAGCCTCTGTTCACCGCAAGAGCTTTGAAAAGAATATTCAAGAGTGCCCTTCAGATTTTCTGCTTACAGTTGTCAAGGATTTATGCAAGAATTATACATAATAAGGTGATTTTGATTTCAGCCTGTTTCTTTGTTGTTGTTGCTGTGCTCTGGTTCTTTTGTTGTTGTTGCTTGTTTCAGCTCCCGAAGACATCAGTTACATTTGCAATCTATTTTAAATCCAGCATAGAAGCCTTATTAGTTAAAATGATGAACAGGCATGTACAAAATTCAGTGGCTCTGTTGGTTACATGGTGATTAGGCAGCACGTATTCAACAAGATTGTCCAATCTCCATTTATGACGTATAGCACCGTATCCTGCAATGCTGTACAACAGTCCTCAACTTATGATCATAACTGCTGAGAAAGGTGGTTGTTAAGTGAATCATGCCTGATTTTACAACCTTTTTTTTGCCACGGTTAGCCTAATTGCAGCAGTTCTTAAGTGAATCGTAAAGCCATTAAGTGAATTTGGCTTCCCCCATTGACTTTGCCTGCTGGTGAGGTCACATAAGTGATCACATACCTCCAGGACATTGCAACCATCAGAATACAAGCTGGTTGTCAAGCACCCAAATTTTGGTCATGTGATTCTGAGGATGCTGCCATGGTCGTAATTGCAAGGACCATCCCTTTTTTTTCAGTGCCCTCATAACTTAGAACAGTTATTTAGAACAGTTGCTAAATAAATGATTACAAGTTTAGTTGAAGGCTACTTATATTAGAAGCTAACAACATACGTTTGAGGGCTGAATGTACACCTATCTGATATAGCAGGAAAATAGAGAGCAGTACAGACTTTCAAACTGTGCATAACAGCTGCAGTTTTCAGTGCTATTAATGGCCACACTCTAAGGATATTTACAACTGTTTTATAGTTAGCTTGTTGTTGTTTTTGTTAGCTGCGAAGTCGTGTCCGACCCATCGCGACCCTATGGACAACGTTCCTCCAGGCTTTCCTGTCCTCTACCATCTTCTGGAGTCCATTTAAGCTCACGCCTACTGCTTCAGTAACTCCATCCAGCCACCTCATTCTCTGTCGTCCCCTTCTTCTCTTGCCCTCAATCTTTCCCAGCATTAGGCTCTTCTCCAGTGAGTCCTTCCTTCTCATTAGGTGGCCAAGTATTTGAGTTTCAACTTCAGGATCTGGCCTTCTAAAGAGCAGTTAGGGTTGATCTCCTCTAGGACTGACCGGTTTGATCACCTGGCAGTCCAAGGGACTCGCAGGAGTCTTCTCCAGCACCACAGTACAAAGGCCTCAATTCTTTGGCACTCAGCCTTTTTTATGGTCCAACTTTCACTGCCATACATTGCAACTGGAAAGACCATAGCCTTGACTATACGCACTTTTGTTAGCTAGGACAGTACAAAGTTTGAAGCTAAGGCAGGATCCATACTTGTGAATTACAGTATCTTCTCCAGAAGTCTTGATTTATTTTTCTTGTCAAGATCCCTTCCCACTTTTGACAATTATGGAAGATCCCCAAAGAGCTTTGGTTTATGTAGGTTATGTGTATCAATATTTACCATATTAATTTTTTTAAAAAAATAATTAAAAATTTAAAATTAAAAAAATGTATTCTCTGCTGCTTCTCATGATTCTTTGATGGGGATTTAAATATTGCATTATTTTTTTAACACAGGCGGGTGTATCGTTTTGCGTTTGCTAGCCCCAGAGAGGTTCCTGGGGGACTCTCAGGGAATCACACTTTAAGAAGCATTCTTCGAGAGGCATCTAAACCATTGTTGTGGTGATATAATGGTAAAAAATGATAGGTTTTATATTGCCTGGGTGATCCTAGAAGATGCTATAGCATTAATGAGAAAATGGCCCATATATAATCCAACAGTGATGTATTGTGGACAACAAGATGCTTAACTCATCTATTGTCAATCAACAAATGCCAGAGCTCTATTATAGTTAATTGGTGGAGCTATATCTGGTTTGATGAGTCAAAGACTTGGATAAAGGGACACTTCTTTTCTTGACCCTTGGTGACTCCAGGGGCCAACTCAAGTGCTAACCAGATCTGAATTTCAAGAGCAGTCGAGGTTGGCTGCAACTGAAGCCCGCCGATCTGCCCTAAATTAAATCCTGGCGAAGACTTTGGTGCACAACATTCTTTCTAATTTCTGATGTGCTTTGTGAAGAAACACATGATTTTGTGCAGGTTTTTTTTTAACCAAGTATACTTCTGTGCACAGCAGTAGGAGTATACTAGGGAAGATTGTTGAAAGGGTGGTTGGCATGCATCTTCTGAGTGCCCTGGATGAAGCAGATTATCTGGACCTCTTGTCTGGATTCAAGCTGAGCTACAGTACTGAAATGGCCTTGTTTGTGCTATTTGATTACTTATGGAAGACATGGGATGGGGCTGGTGCAATCATCCTGGCCCTTCTGGAACTCTTAGCAACTTCTGATACCGTTAACCGTGGATTCCTTCTGAGCCAGCTTCTGGAGTGGGGAGTGGGAAGCACTTTTTGCAGTAGTTCTCTTCCTTTCTCCATAGCAGGTTTCAGTCAGTATTGGTGGGAAGGGAGAGATTGACACCTAGGTTCTTATTTATTTACTTAGAAGGTTTATATGGCTGCCCATTCACTCTCAGGGACTTTGGTTAGCTTACAAACAATAAAAACCCAATATAAAAGAATTTAAAAAATACCCTCCCCCCAGCGATATCACACAATCAAATGAGCCACTTGATGGGCTCCATCCCACTCTGGGTTCCCCAGGCCCATTGGCTGAACCAAGTCTTCATGGCCTTATAAAAGAAGGCCAAAGTGAGATCCAGTCTAATCACTGCAGGGATGATATTCCAAAGGGAGGGAGCCACCACAGAGAAGGTCTTCTGGGTCCCGACAAATGTACTCCTTAGGACATGGGACCTGCAACATTCCTTGCCACCCCACTTTAGTGAGTCAGGTGGATGAAACTGAGAAGAGACAGTCCCTCAAATAACCAAGCCACGAAGGGCTTTAAAGATGACAACCAGCACCTTGAATTGTATCCAGAAGCAAATTGGCAGCCAATGAAGCTCCTGCAGGAGAAGTGATAGACGTGCATACATAGATCTGCATAAAACTATGTGGTCCACTGCATTTTAAAAACAATTGGAGCTTCCAGATGCTTTTCAAGGGCAGCCCCATGTAAAGCAAGCTGCAATAGTCAGGACAGGAGGTAAGCACATTCTTGTAATGTGGGGTCCCTCAAGGCTTTGACAATGGATGGAGTTGCAATGCTTTGAACAGAGCTGGTATACAATTTGAAGGTCTTCCTCAAGATTACTGCTAAATGTATAGGTGGCAAATTCTTCTTGGGCACCACTGCGCCCTTTCCTGGTGCAGAAGAATCTAACATGGTTGCCATCTTTCCTGGACTAGGGGCCCTTGCTCACAGTCACTCATGCCTGGGTCACTTCCATTTGGATTACTGCAATGCACTCTACATAGGACTGCTCTTGAAGACTACTCAGAAGTTATACCTGGTTCAAAAGGCAGGGTCACAGGCAATGTTGTGGTTCCCTAGGTTTGTCCATGTTACACCCTGTTGTGTAGGCTGCACAGGCTTACAGTTTTCTTCGGGGTGAAATTTAAGATGCTGCTTATTACCTTGAAAGCCCCACATGGCCCAACATGGGACCAAGCCACCTGCAGGACATCTCTCTCTGAGGTCATCTGTCCCACCAGAGTGGATAGGGTGGGCCTGCTCAAGGTCCTTTCCCTTAAACATTGCCCTATTGAGGGTCCTTGGAGGTGGGCCATTTGCACTGCAGCCCCCACACTATGAAGTACCCTCTCCCATGAAATCCAACAAACCCCTACCTTTCTATCCTAGTGGAGAGCACTTAAAAGCTGGCTCTTTCTTCAGGCATTGGGAAATGGCAAGGTCACAGTGGGCTGATAATATGAGTGCATCAGAGACGTGTGGCGGTGGTGCTGAGTTTCTCTGCTTTTAGCTCTACTGCTGTTTGTTTTATGCTGTTTTACATTGTTTTGGTGCTTATAATCTGTCCAGAGTTGTTTTTAAGATGAGTAACTACATAATGATATAATGTTTTATATGAATCTCTCTCTCTCTCTCTCTCTCTCTCTCTCTCTCTCTCTCTCTCTCTCTCTCTCTCTCTCTCTCTCTCTCTCTCTCTCTCTCTCTCTCTCTCTCACACACACACACACACACACACACACACACACACACACACACACACACACACACACGTTAGATAAGGTGAGCATGTTCCAAATCTCTACTATGGATTTTTCTATGGAAAAACCTCCTTCTCCAGAGCCAAAGGGCACCCTATCATCGTAGAATCCAAAAAGGCTGTGAAGTTACTACTCTTCCCTCAACTGTTTGAGCTAAGATAGGAGTTGAATACTATAGTTGGCAAAGTAGTATTATGGTGCCAGGATGGGAATACAGAGGGTTGGGTTTTTTTTTTGCATAGAGTGGGATTGCTGTTATATCTCTCTTTTTCTTATATGTTGTTGTGAGCCTCCCTGAGTATTGTACATAAGACAGGTAACTATATAAATGTTTCAAATAAATGCATAAATCAGCAAGTAAATAAATAAATAAATACATATCATGCGGCTTCATTGACTCCAAAGCAAGTGTGGCAGGGACTGCAGCACTTAACCAACCACAGGGGCAGTACGAGGAGCACGGTTAACACCAATGCCTCGTTGGCAGAGGAGCTGAATATCTTCTTCGCTAGCTACGAGGTGAAAACACCAGACCCTGTAGCATCTGCTGGCCAGCCTTCTGATTTTCAGCAACTCACCCTATTTGAAGACCAAGTGAGAACTGTATTGAAGGCTGTGAATCCCAGCAAAGCCGCAATCCCGGATGGGGTGCTAGGGATAGTGGTTAAGAACTGTGTCGACCAATTAGCAGGGGTCCTGACAAGGATCTTTAACATCTCCTTGCAAATGGCATGTGTACCATCATGCTTGAAAGTAGCTACCATTGTCCCAGTCCCAAAGAAAACTGCAGTTGAGTGCCTGAATGACTACAGACCGGTTGCATTAATGTCTGTAGTCATGAAATGCTTCGAAAGACTGGTTCTCCAACATGTTAGGACACGCCTCCCACTGGATTTTGACAAACATCAATTTGCCTACAGGGGGAACAGGTCGACAGACGATGCTATAGCTACTGCTTTACACTCTGTAGCAAGTCATCTTGAGAAACCTGGAAGATATGTCAGGATGCTTTTTGTTGATTATAGCTCGGCTTTCAACACCATTTTGCCGAGCATTCTCATCGAAAAGCTGACTGACTTGAAATTTTCCCTCTCCATCTGCGATTGGATTGAAGACTTTCTCAGGGACCAGTTACAAACAGTGAGGGTCGGGTCTGCTTTATCCACTCCCCTGAAGCTTTGCACTGGCTCGCCACAGGGCTGTGTGCTTAGCCCCTACCTGTATTCATTGTACACATATGATTGTGTATCATACGACCCATCTACTGCGATAATTAAGTTTGCAGATGATACTACCGTGGTGGTTCTTATTACAGGTGGGGATGAGACAGCATACAGGGGGGAGGTACAAAAACTACCTATATGGTGTTGCAACAACAACTTGCACCTGAACATCAGCAAGATGAAAGAGATGGTGCTAGACTTCTGGAGGAAAAAGGAGGAACCTGCCCCACTTTACATCGGGGGGGACTGTGTGGAGAAAGTTTCCTCCTTTAAATTTCTGGGAGTCTACCTCTGTGAAGATCTTACCTGGAAAGTTAATACAACTCAGGTGGCCAGAAAGGCCCAACAGAGACAACACTTTGTCAGGGTCTTGTGGAAGAACAGGGTAGAACAACGGCCAATGACCCTCTTTTACCTGTCTACTATAGAGAGCGTCCTCTCGTACTGTATTGTGGTTTGGTATGCTGGTCTGACAGCCGCAGATAGGAAAGCATTACAGAGGGTGGTGAGCACAGCACAAGACATTGTGGGCTGTCCCCTGACACCACTGGATGACATCACCAGGGCTCGCTGCCTTGGAAGAGTGAGGAAAATTCTCAGGGATGACTCACACCCTGGATGGTATCTCTTTACTCTCCTACCATTGGGTAGGAGATATAGGAGTATAATCAGCCGTACTAACAGGCTGAAGAACAGCTTTTATCCATGGGCTGTTAGGCTTTTGAACAGGAATTTTTTTTATAAACTTTATGCATGAATGACTTGCGAGGCCGGTGTGTTGTGCAATTAGCTCACATGGTGTAATAAGATGGAGGGTTTGTGTCACTGTGAGTTGGGGGTAGGGGCACGAAGGGAGGCTCAGCCAATCTCAATGTATACATGGTTGTACTTTGACAATAAAGGTTTATTCATTCATTCATTCAGTTAGTGAAAGCTCTGGACAAAATGGAAAATGTGCTTTGTCTGGTGCTCCAAAGAAACACACTGAGTCTGAGACTCAACTGAATGGTTTCAGGTGGGCTAGCCAAACTGAAACCTTCAACATTTTGATATTTTTTGGGGGTGGGGATCAACTTAGGGACCTTTCAGGTATGTAGGAAAATGCTACATTTTACCTATCCCTCCCGACTATTTCTGAATACCTGTGAACCATCCTAGACACCAAAAGTCTGACCACCTTCTTTTCCCATGGCTCCCCTTTTGTGCCATGTACAAATCCCCAGTCCAGAACAGATTTGACTGGGCCAAGTACTCACATCTTGGGTCCATGCCTAGATTAAACATGTATATCTTCAAAATACATCTCCCAGGCAGTGTGTGGTTTGTAGACAGATTATTAAATAAATATTTCCCACCAGTCAGCTTTATGAACAGGCAAACTATTAACACCGGATGCTCTGTGCTATCTCATCTGATCCCTTAAAAATCCATAGGAATGTATTTTTAAGGGATGATTACTTTTAGAATAGAAATTACACCTGGTTAGATTCAGATATACCAGGAGAGTATAAAATTGAAGTGCAGTGTCTCCAAGGCAATAGAAGCCATTTCATCTAATTTTCTGGCAATTACACTCTCCCAAGGGAACATCAATCTATTTATTTATTATTAAATTTTATTTATATCTTCTCTTTCATAGAATCATAAAGTTGAAAAGGGCCATTTAGACTACTGTGTTCAATTTTCTACATTCCTGAGCGATGGCTATCTAGGCTCCCTTTGCAATGAAGGGGAACCCACCGCTTCTCTAAATAATTGATTCCACGTCCAACTGCTCTAATCATTAGGAAGTTTTCTCTCACCCTCAACAGGAAATTGCCTTTTGTAAGTTTAGTCCTTTATACAGTGTCTTACCATATGGAATAAGAGAGAACAAAGCTGCCTTCTGCATGATGTGTATTCAGTACTTGAACAAAGCTATCCTCCTCCTCCTCCTCCTCCTCCTCCTCCATGTGCAATTCTTTCTAATTCTTCACAGGATTCAGTTTCCAGTGCCTGGTCTCTTTTCATTGTCCTTTTCTGAATTTTCCCAGTTTCTCAGAATCCCAATCTTACTAAGTGTTAGGAAATTCTCATTCTTAATTTATGTTAAAGAAAACTTGAAGTTGAAAGGGAAAAAACAAAACCCACAGGAAAAGCCTCTCCATTATTGCAATCCAGGCAAAACACATTTCAAGCATCAAGATGAATATAGGGGATTTTTTTTTGTCAGTACCATGGTTGCATTAACACATACACAACACGCACAAAACCATATTTTGCAGTGTTTGAATTGGAAACAAAAAGGACTCAGAGACACTGAAATAATCTGTCACTCTAAAATTCAAATTCATTATGTCCTGCTACTGTCAAAGAATCTGGCCAGTTCAGTGAAGTCTTTTGTTTAGATAGAATAAGATTTTCCCCTCACTGACTGAAATTAGGTTAACTTGCATCACATTAGTACGCTAAAGAATTTCTGCTTTCATTCCCCTCCCTGGAGCTGAGGAAGGAGAAGGAAAAGTACTTTTCTCTTCTTTTTCCCCCTGACAACTCAGATTTTATCAGATTTTCCAAGTCCAATGAGCCATCCAGGTGTGAGAAATTGGCTTATTTTAATTTACTAAATCCCCCAAGAAGGAGAGAAAAAAAATCTCTCAGCAGCTCAATGATTTTCAGCAAGGACTCTTACCATCCAGAAAATAACTTCACACTTGCAGGCTAATGGAGCAATCCTCACTCTTTTAAGCTCTGTATAGCCCGTGATAAACCCTGGAGCCAGTGAACACTCAGTTTGTACAGTAAGTGTGAGCCATTGCTAATTAGGCAGCCTTGCAGATTGGATGAATGGATGAATGGATGGATGAATGGATGAAAATGCATGAGTTGCATGATCCCATACAGATTTGCCAAGCAGAATCTCTTCCAACTCCTGCTGAATTTATTTTCATCAAGACAGTGGCCAGTCCTTCCATCAACACAGGAATTCTAAGGGGTGACTTCTTTGTTCCCTAATCCACCCAATAAAATCTCTCTCTCTAACTGGCAACTTTTTGTACCCTTCACTAGTGCTATGAAGAAACAGCACACCATCACATGGACAATATACACATTGGTACATTAGGAACTTCATTTCCTACTAGGAAAACCTTATTTCGAGCTATTAAATAAATCACCCAGATGCCAAACAAGTCTTTTCTCCAAAATGCTGCTGCCAAGAGATCCTGTAGTTGGATGCTTGGTCTTAGTTTCAAGGGTCAACCCTTCAACTTCCTGTTGTCCTAGCAACTTTTCCTCTAGGCCTAAATTTCCAAAGTAGTTGTCAGCTCTCCTCACAGGTGAATTCATGCTATGTTAACTCAACTGCCAATCATGACTCTAGAATTCTTTGCACAAAGCCTCCTTTTCGTTTCTCTCTCCCCCACCCCAAATTGTCTTTCTGCCAGCAGTGAAGTCTCCTCACCTTAATACTTTCTAATCTTCTTTTCCTTTTTCTTTCTCCTTGGGGCTCAAAAGGTGGATTGTGCTGCACAAATCCTGTCTGCTCTCAGAAGTTAAGCAAGGCTAGGCTTCGTTAATACTGGGAGAGGAAGCTTCCAGGAAATACCAGATTGTAGGCTGGATTGGGAAAGACAATCCTCAAAGAAAGCAGTGGGGAAAAAAGTATTGCTGCTACAAAAGTTACATCGATTTGTTCAGGGAATCACTAGGATTTATGCTTAACCTGGAGGCCACTTTATTGGTGTGAAACTTTTTCCCTTTCAAAAAACATTATTCCAGCTTCCGCTGCACTCGGGCCAGTAGACACAGACTGAAGTACTTAGAAGACAGTATCTGCAGCTCAAGGTTGAACTGTGAGGTTCTTGGTGGTCTCTGAGTTCAGTTGTTTCCTTGCAGATGTTTCATTACCCAACTCGGTAACATTGTAAGTGTTATCCCTACTAAAGTACTGTTGAAGAAAAATCTTCATCAGGGTCCAGTCCAAGCCAGGAATAAACAAAATGGAGACTGCTTTAGAAAGAAGGTTGTAGTTTATTGAAGAGGAGACTCAGACAGAAAGATGGCTCTGGAAAAGACTGACCACGTGTAGCAGGAATGGTGGGTTTTTATACCTTCTGGTGCTCTTGAGGTTGTTTCCTGTTCCTGTTTAAGGCTTTATATTTCCTGTGCCATGTACTTTGACCTGAGTCTTAGTGTGTCCTTTTGGTATTGGTGGGTTAATCCTATTATGCCCCAAAGGTCATATCCTGCTTCCCTGGGGCTGTGGCTGATGATTGTTGGATTTTTTGGTGTGAGGGATTGTTGATTCTAGGGATCTTTCTTTCTAATCCCAGCTTCCTGACTCCAATCTTCCTGACAAAATTATCACATCTGCATTTCTGCAGACCTGGTTTCTGTCTGGGGCAGAGAGACTTGGGGTGGGGTTGGTTTCTGCCTTTAAAATCCTTTGGGGAAATATATTCTGCCTTTTAAATATTTCTCAAAATATTTTTTCCTCTGGATTCTTCATACAGTACTTTTGCAATTAACTCTCTTCTAATTGTGTATAAATCAATTAGCCCCTTGGGTAATCTTTCTTCCATTTATTTTTCATCAGAGACTCAACATTTCAGCAGTTCCTTTCAACAGCTCCAAGAAAGCTCCACACCCATTTGCGCTACTCAGGTGACCCTGAGAACACATAAACCTTCAGGTGGCCTCAACGACTCTCTAAAGAATGCAAATGACCAACTGTCTACAAGGAGTATAAATCGTTCCATTTCTCACCATTCAGTCAGAGCTGAAGAAGCTTCTTGGATGAGGCGTGAAACGTCTTCAAAGAAAAACAAGAATGTCCAGATGCCTCTTGAAAAAGCACCTTTGGAACTCAACATCTGCTTTCTTACCTCCAATGTTTGTCCTCAGTCCCTTCTCTTCAGCAGAATGCTCCGTAGTGCTTGATAGTGTATTTTAGCATCGTCCAGCCATGTTTGAAACAAGGAAATGGCCCTCCTCATTATGCTTATTTTAGTGTAAGAGAATTTGAAGGTTCTAGAAGATGGAAATATCACTTTTGGAGATTTTGTCTTAGTTACAATTATTCCCAGTTCTGCTTTTAAGTCATTGTTATATTTCACTTTCCATATCTCTTCCCAGAAGCTGGACAATCCATGGCTTTACCAGTCAGCAGCCCTGCATTTTAAATGTTATCAACTTAGTTTCCTAATGGAAGACTCTCACAGATGCCAATATTATTCAGATCAAATGGCATTATTGTCTTTTTCATGTTTATTGCATTTCATGCATAATTATAATTTTCCTGATCTAATAGTATCCTTGTTTTAATGTTTGAGTTGAATTCCCCTAGAATGTGGCTTGCACTTGAATTCATTTGCCTGTAATAAATAAACGATGACTTTTCACAGATCCATCTGTAGTCTGAGATTTTGCTTAACTATCCTATTGTTGTCATAATTCTTTAAGAGACATCCATACATGAACTGAATTTTCATGTGACCATGTGCAGCAGATATACAAATGAATACAGTTTGTAATAAAAAAACTTTAGAAATAGCATTACTAATGAAATCACCAGAAATATTTTTAACCAAAAGAAATGGTGCTCTGGTATTGTTCCCACAAAAGACAGTTGATGATCATATTTTTGTATGGGGTACAGATAGGGAGGAGATGGTCCAATTGGTACTAGAGTGGACTTTTCCCTTCCCTTCCCTTCCCTTCCCTTCCCTTCCCTTCCCTTCCCTTCCCTTCCCTTCCCTTCCCTTCCCTTCCCTTCCCTTCCCTTCCCTTCCCTTCCCTTCCCTCTCTCTGTAAATCTTAGATGGCATGCTTACTAGATTTTTGAGGCTACTGTTAACAAAAACCACATAACTTTCCATAAGTTCATAAATACTGAATTTCATTTCTAGAATAACAGAATAGAACATTCTGAGCTGTGAAATAATTTTAAATTGTTTGTTGGTTTGTAATAGTTTAAGATATTTGAATTACAAACCCTTGTTAAATATAGATAGAATCTGATGACCAGGAACATCTATTCCAAAGACCTTTTGTATATAGTATATAGTATTTTAACATGCTGTTATTAGTACTGAATTAAACAGGTATAAAAAGACTTGTGGAGGAAGTTGTCAGAGTATGACTTGAAAGTGTGCACAAACATACAGGTATAAAAGACCTGAAGGCTGGACTAAGAATAACCAAGATACTAAGAAAAAAATAATAGAGCTTGATTAAAGCAAAGACTATATCTTTCACCAAATCTAAATGCAGGAACCTGAAAATATTATATTCCATTGATATTACTAAAACTAGATTTATTTGTTTTATCATATAATATATTATAAGGGACGCGGTGGCTCAGTGGGTTAGGACGCTGAGCTTGTCGATCAGAAGGTCGGCAGTTTGGCAGGTCGAATCCTGAGTGCCGCGTAACAGAGTGAGCGCCTGTTACTCAACCCAGCTTCTGCCAACCTAGCAGTTCGAAAGCACATAAAAATGCAAGTAGAAAAATAGGGACCACTACGGTGGGAAGGTAACAGCGTTCCGTGTGCCTTTGGCATCCAGTCATGTCGGCCACATGACCACAGAGATGTCCTTGGATGAGTGCTGGCTCTTTGGCTTTGAAACGGAGATGAGCACCGGCCCCTAGAGTTGGAAACGACTAGCACACATGTGCGGGGGAATCTTTACCTTTTTAATAATACATTATATTATTTCAACAACGTAGCATTTATTCAGCATTGACTAGAGAGTATTAACATTCTAATGTTTAAATAACATAAATCTTTGATGATAAGAGAAAAAGAAGAGGTTTACATCAGTGTTAACCATGATTTGATATGTTGATGTTGATAAGAAAAGGTTATTTAAATTTTACACCCAAAGCAAAACATAGTACTAATAAACAACTGCAAATTACATCAAAGTATTTCCGTCTTAAACAGAATAATTAATGCTGATATCTCCATTGTGTTGTAATTATTGTGCATATTAAAGAAAACAAATATAAACAAAATAAACAAGAAAAAGAGTTTTTTTTAAAAAAGGAAAAGAGAAAAAAAACTATTTGGTTTCTAATGCACACCCCTTTTGTCCTTCCACTAATTTGCACAGTTTGTAAACCTTAGCCCACCTTAGAAGCTGAACTGTTTGTATTTGCTATACTGTGTAATCTATTGTATGTATGGGTATACCCCAAATGCTTAATCCAAGAACCTCAGAAAGGGCACTGGGATCCTAAAATACCCCTGGACCACTTCTTTTTTGTACTTTAAGGGAAGAGAAGGTCTCAGTTCTTTCTTGTCCTATAAAACAATTTAGGGGAGCTCCCACTATTGGCTAAGCCTTGTGCCCCAAAAGAATTATATTACTTACTGAGTAGTTCACAAAAGGTCCTGTGAACTTTATATATAGTTTACTTCTTGGGGCAAAGTTGCCTTCCTATTTGCTTGCTTTTTCCTTTTTATAAACAAATTCACACAGGTTTGGCAGAAGTAGGCTATGCATAGAAGGCATCATTTTACAGAAGGCCAAGTGATTGATACTGTGGGTGTTAAGTTAACCCTTCTTGTTTCAATTTTTTTTTAATGCAGGCCAGTGACATTTAGCTAACGGAGCTGTCAAGAGTACCAAATTGCATGCCACATCTCATCAGCCAAAGAAGATAAATTACTACAAAGTTGACACTTTCCATATATAAATATGCACCTGTGCAAGGCAGCCTGTAAACACCTCATTACCTGTAGGATACAGAATAAACCAGGATCTTGAATTCAGTTATTGGCACCTTCCCTGGTTTTATAACCCTCAACCTAATTAACAATTGTTTGTTTATTTATTTTAACCAGAAGACAGTTTTCCATTTGTTAATCTTTTCTGTTATTTGACTAATGGGTTGTACTGCAACGAGTGGCATGAATGCTGCTGCTGGATAATACATTCCTTACCTTAACAACATTTCATTTGACAAAATCTTTGACAATAATAGAATGCATCAATTGATATATCACAGCAATATGTCACATTTGCAAGAGAGGAAAGAAGAGCTTTCGTCTTAAATTGCATATTCGGTTTTCTATATTACCAATATACTCTGAATAAAAGTCACAAAATAAATTGACATTGACAAATAGATGACAACATCTATAGCAGGGCAACAGCTTTATTATTCCTGTATGGCCTGCACTGCTTGTTTGGTTAACAAATAACAGTAAATAAAATATAGTGTTTGTGGCAGTTCAGCACATCCCAAGTCTTGTGGACTATATATATAAATTATATATAGAGAGAATTGTATCGGTGATGCCAACTTAAGGAGCTGCCTTTGTTTTCTGTTAGACTCTTCATTTCTTAATTGCTAATGTCAGACAAATTCTTTTCTCTCTTCTCTGACAAGAGCTGGACCTATTAAATTTGGCACTATGGAAGTCCTGCTTTGTTTCATTTTTTTAAAATAAAAATACAGTTCTCTAATGTGTATATTTTTTCATAAATGATCCAAAAGATATTGAGTTTAAAAATTCAGGTATGAAAACAAAGTGAAACTGACTTTGAATTAAATCCTTTTCTTGAGTTACGTGCAGCATTTATATGTCACTTTTTTAAAAAAAAATCACAATATTGAAGTTTTTTTATTTTAAATAACAACTTACAGTTGTGTATGTTGGATACTGGGTTCGTTGCTTGATTGACGAGACGAGGCAAGTGAGTTCAGCAAGAATAATTCTTTATTGGTTGCAGGAACTGAACTGGGGAACAGGGCTGTGAATGCAGCAGTTTATACCCTGGTCTCTAGGTGGTGGCCAATAGGTTTAAAGCAACCTATTGCCACCCTAGAAGCAGCTAATGGCAGCGCTGGAGATGGGTTGTCTGAGGAGCTGGGAGCCGTTAGCCTGCTTTCCTGCTTAAGCAACCTTCCAGCAATTAATCCCATGTGATATTCCTAAGCAAGACAAAGCCCAATAGATTACAGTGTACTCAAGGAGAACCTTTTAATCCTGAATAATGACTATATAGGAAGCTGGAAGTGGAAGAGCCAAATAACAGGTATGTTTCTGAGGCCAACGTGTGGGCCCTTGCTTTTTTGAACAGAACAGAAGAGAACAGAATAACAGAGTTGGAAGGGACATTGGAAGTCTTCTAGAACAACCCTCTGCAAAAGCAGGAGACCTTATACCATTTCAGACAAATGGCTGTCCAATCTCTTTTTATCCTTCAGTGATGGAACACACACAACTTCTGAAGGCAAGTCATTCCTCTCCTTTACTGTTCTGTCAGGAAATTTCTCCTTGGTTCTAGGTTTCTTCTCTCTTTGATTAGTTTCTATCCGTTGCTTCTTGTTCTGTCTTCAGGTGCTTTGTAGAATAGCTTGACTCCCTCTTCTTTGTGGCAACCCCTGAGATGTTGAAACACTGCTATCATGTCACCCCTTGTTCTTCTCTTCATTAAACTAGACATACCCAATTTCTGCAACTGTTTTTCATATGTTTTAGCCTTCCAGGCCCCTGATCATCTTTGTTGTTCTTCTCTGCACTCTTTCCAGTGTCTCAACACCTTTTTTATATTAAGGCAAACAAAATTGGATGCAATATCCCAAGTGTGGTCTTACCAAGGCCTTTTAAAACAGTACTAACACTTCATGTGATCTTGATTCTGTGCCTATGTTAATGCATTCCTATTCCTATTCCATTCCTATTAGCCAAAAGCTTAGGATCCTTTGCTGGTTATAATCCTTTCTGTGCATTTCCTAAAATTGCTGACATTAATTTTAGAAGGAAAAAAGAGCAATCACATGATATTTTAGTTTCAAAAAGGCATTTTCATTATTCAATGAAAAAATACCGTAAGTTCTTCACCTGGTTGTCAGGCAATGCAGAGCTCAAGCAGAACAAAGATTGTGTGTCTATATCTGTGTCTATATCATCTATATCATCTCTATGTATTGTATCTCTATTTATTGCCCAGTTCCAAAGGCGCTTTTTCAAAAGGCAACTGGACTCTGTGTTTTTCCTTTAAGACGTTTCGCTTATCCAAGAAGCTTCTTCAGTTCTGAAGAAAAAGCTTAGTTCTTCAGTTCAGAATTAAAAATGCTTTGTGAATGAAAAGCAAAATCTCTTCAAGGAAAAACCCTTTTGGAAAAAAGAAACTTTGGGACAACCATGACCTGGATGACTGAGAATCTCCATAGACATTGTCCAGAGTCATAGACTGAGATGGGCAATTATAAAAATTGAACAAATAAAATAGACAATCTATCATCTACCTATCTATATTACAAATAAGCCATATGAAGCAATCAGAAATACATGTCAAAGCCATTAAGATCAGAGATAGAGAGATATAGAGGTAAAATGAAAACGGGAATGAAGCATTTCCTGGTGCCAAGGAGCAAGTCCAAAAAACAAGGCATGACCTGCCTGTCTGATTTTCCTAGTGCCTTCCCTTCTCTCCCTTATTCACGGACTCTGCCAGTGTCCTTGGCTTTTCCATCCTAGCTATCACTTCTTCCTAAAACAACTACATTCAGTCCATATCTAGGCCTCCTTCACATTCTGACTTGGGAATAAACCACTTGAAATCCATCACCAAATTCACATCCATGTATTTCTTCCATTGTTTGTTTTTCACTTTTTATAGGTTGGTTCTTTGAAATTCCAAATGCAATACTCATTTGCATCTATTCAGTATTTATATTTATTATTAAATCAAGCAACCATTGACATCTTAAATAGGTTTTCTTCATATTTCTACATATCATTGAGGGATATATGCTAACACCTGGTTGGGTCTTTGTTATTGTTGCCCCTAGTATTTTCATGGAGTTCATAGTTAAATTTGTATGTCCATAAATGAGAGAGGGGAAAAAAGAGCTAAAGGATGTAGCAGTATAGGATAATTAGAAAAAGTGGAAGGTATAAATATAAGCAACAGAGACTTGGAAAGAAGGCAGAAGAAGGAAAGATGATGTGTTTGAAGCTCAAGGAGAAGACAAAGTCAAGAGACTCAGAATAATTGACAGTTTTGGATGCAGAAGATGATAGAATAGACAGTCCCAAATAGGGTTTTCAGCCTTAAATAGGTCAAGTAACAGTAAATGGAATAAATTTCAGGCAAATCTTTGTTCTGCTTGAGCTCTGCATTGCCTGACAACCAGGTGAAGAACTTACGGTATTTTTTCATTGAATAATGAAAATGCCTTTTTGAAACTAAAATATCATGTGATTGCTCTTTTTTCCTTCTAAAATTAATGTCAGCAATTTTAGGAAATGCACAGAAAGGATTATAACCAGCAAAGGATCCTAAGCTTTTGGCTAATAGGAATGGAAAAGAACAGGCAACATTATCTGAGTAAATGAAAAACTGTGTCTAGATAGGAGAATGCAATAAATTGCATCTTCTAAATAAATTAGTTCAGGATTTTTGCATTTCAAATTGGATGAGGAAAACTGATAATTTCTAAATCAAACCAAAAGAAATTATGTCCCCTCAAAAAAAGCAAAGTTGAGAAATAAGAAGTCAAGGAAATACAGCTAAATTGGTGTGACCTATTTTTACCATTGTCATCTTTGTGTGCAACAGCAGAAACATCAGTGTCTTGCAAAGCTGTAAAGAATAAGAAGTTTATTATGTTATAAATTTTCATAGGCTATGGAAGCTTATGCTGTTATTTTTTTTTACAATTGGTTTTTAAATTTATTTTCTGCACTCTAAAAGAGTAATACAAATTATCTACTCCTAACTGATTTTTCTTTCTCTAAACTAGAGCAACATTGCCAGTGAGTGATCCTTCTGCTCTCAACCACATATCTAGATTTTCTCCAAGAAGGAGAACAATTGCCCACTAGAGACCAGAAGGGAATCTGAAGACTAAAGGCAAAACTAGCAAGTTAAAAAACATTCTGAAAGAAGTTAATGTAAAACCACGTTTGTTCCATTGCAAAGGAAAGGACGTGGACAAATATCCACCAGAGATCAATCTTTTTAATTTTGTTCAGCAGGCACAATAATCTCAGAACAATCTCAGAAAGAAATGAACAGGTAGTCCTCAATTTACAATTGTTTGTTTAGTGACCATTCAAAATTAAAACAGCTCTCAAATGAGTTATTTACCAACTTGCACTTACAACTTACATCTGATCAAAATTCAGATGCCCGGTAATCAGCATGTATTTACAACACTTGCAGCATCTAGGTTCATGTGATCGCTACTTGCAATCTTCCCAGCAGACTTTGGATGAGTAAAGTCAACGTGGAAAGTTGGAGTTGCTTAATGACTGAATGATTCACCTAACAGCAATGATTCGCTTAACAATCACTGCAAAAAAAAAGCATAAATTTGGGTGCAACTCACTTAATAAGCATCTTGTTTAGCAGCAGAAACTCTGGTTCTGATTGTGATCGTACGTTGAGGATTACCTAAACAAATTTATATGGCAGGGAAGCAGGGTTTCAGTTAGATAAAGCAAATATAATATAACAAAGATATTGACCAATATGATGATATTCATGGAGTGGAGGATGGATTTTAAAATTACTCATGGAGGACTTTAGCTTTAATGACCTTAGTCATAAAGCACAAACATATATAAAATACTGTAGATGCATGGTATAGCAATCTAAAAATAATAAAGATGTAAATAGGCTTTTTAAAATACTGTATCCCCTTCATGGATTACTGCCTTGTCGTGGCGAAGGGGCTTGTGTAATTCAATGAAGCTATGAGCTATGTCGTGTAGGGCCACCCAAGATGGAAAGGTCATAGCAGAGAGTTCTGACAAAACGTGATCCACTGGAGAAGGAAATGGCAACCCACTCCAGTATTTTTGCCATGAAAACCCTATGGACAGTACCAAAAGGCAAAATGATATGACGCTGGAAGATGAGCCCCTCTGGTCGGAAGGCGTCCAATATGCTACTGGGGAAGAGCAGAGGGCTAGTACTAGTAGTGCTAGAAAGAATGAAGCGGCTGGGCCAAAGCTGAAAGGATGCTCAGCTGTGGATGTGTCTGGTGGTGAAAGGAAAGTCCGATGCTGTAAAGATTTTTTCTCCATAGGAACCTGGAATGTAAGATCCATGAATCAAGGAAAGCTGGACGTGGTCAAAGAAGAGATGACAAGACTGAACATCGACATCTTAGGTATCAGTGAACTAAAATGGACAGGAATGGGTGGATTTAATTCAGATGACCATCAGGTATACTACTGCGGGCAAGAATCCCTCAGAAGAAATGGAGTAGCCTTCATAGTCAATAAAAGAGTAGGAAAAACAATACTGGGATACAATCCTCAAAATGACAGAATGATCTCAGTTCAAATCCAAAGCAAACCATTCAATATCACAGTAGTCCACATCTATGCCCCAACCACCGGTGCTGAAGAGGATGAAATTGACCGGTTCTATGAAGCGCCCTACAGCACCTTATAGAACTAACACCAAAAAATGATGTCCTTATCATCATGGGGGATTGGAATGCTAAAGTAGGAAGCCAAAAGATAATCGGAATAACAGGCAAGTTTGGCCTTGGAGTACAAAATGAAGCAGGGCACAGGCTGATAGAATTTTGTCAAGAGAATACGATGGTCATAGCAAACACTCTTTTCCAACAACCCAAGAGACAGCTCTACACATGGACATCACCAGACGGTCAACACAGAAATCAGATTGACTATATGCTCTGCAGCCAAAGATGGAGGAGCTCTATACAGTCAGTAAAAACAAGACCAGGAGCTGACTGTGGCTCAGACCATGAGCTTCTCATTGCAAAGTTTAGGCTTAAACTGAAGAAAGTAGGAAAAAGCACTAGGCCACTCAGGTATGAATTAAATCATATCCCTGTTGAATATACAGTAGAGGTGACAAATAGATTTAAGGAATTAGATCTGATAGACAGAGTGCCTGAAGAACTATGGACAGAGGTTCGCAACATTGTACAACAGGTAGCAACCAAAACCATCCCAAAGAAAAAGAAATGCAAGAAAGCAAAATGGCTGTCTGAGGAAGCTTTGCAAATAGCTGAGGAAAGGAGGGAAGCGAAAGGCAAGGGAGAAAAAGAAAGATACGCCCAATTGAATGCAGAATTCCAGAGAATAGCTAGAAGAGATAAGAATGCCTTCTTAAATGAACAGTGCAAAGAAATAGAAGAAAACAATAGAATAGGGAGGACCAGAGATCTTTTCAAGAAAATTGGAGAGATGAAGGGAACGTTCAATGCAAAAATGGGCATGATAAAGGACCAAAATGGCAGGGACCTAACAGAGGCAGAAGAGATTAAGAAGAGATGGCAAAATTACACAGAAGAACTATACAAGAATGAGCTTAACGTCCCTGATAATCACAATGAGGTGGTCACTGACCTTGAGCCAGACATCCTAGAATGTGAAGTGAAGTGGGCCTTAGAAAAGCTGAGCAACAACAAAGCTAGTGGAGGTGACAGTATTCCAGCTGAGCTATTCAAAATCTTAAAAGACGATGCAGTAAAAGTGCTACACTCAATTTGCCAGCAAATTTGGAAAACTCAACAGTGGCCACAGGATTGGAAAAGATCAGTTTACATTCCAATTCCAAAGAAAGGCAGTGCCAAAGAATGTTCAAACTACCGCACCATTGCACTCATTTCTCATGCTAGTAAAGTTATGCTTAAAATCCTACAAGCTAGACTCCAGCAGTATGTGGATCGAGAACTACCAGAAGTACAGGCAGGATTTCGAAGAGGCAGAGGAACTAGAGATCAAATTGCCAACATACGTTGGATCATGGAGAAAGCTAGGGAGTTCCAGAAAAACATCTACTTCTGCTTCATTGAGTATGCTAAAGCCTTTGATTGTGTGGATCATAACAAACTGTGGCAAGTTCTTAAAGAGATGGGCGTACCAAACCATCTTATTTGTCTCTTGAGAAACCTATATGTTGGCCAAGAAGCAACAGTGAGAACTAGACACGGAACCACTGATTGGTTCAAAATCAGTTTTTTATTTTCCTGGGCTCCAAGATCACTGCAGATGGGGACTGTAGCCAAGAAATTAAAAGACGCTTGCTCCTGGGGAGGAAAGCAATGGCAAATCTAGACAGCACACTAAAAAGCAGAGACATCACCCTGTCAACAAAAGTGCGTATAGTCAAGGCTATGGTCTTCCCAGTTGCAATGTATGGCAGTGAAAGATGGACCATAAAAAAGGCTGAGCGCCAAAGAATTGAGGCCTTTGAACTATGGTGCTGGAGAAGACTGCTGCGAGTCCCTTGGACTGCAAGGCGATCTAACCGGTCAGTCCTAGAGGAGATCAATCCTGACTGCTCTTTAGAAGGCCAGATCCTGAAGCTAAAACTCAAATATTTTGGCCACCTAATGAGAAAGAAGGACTCACTGGAGAAGAGCCTAATGCTGAGAAAGATTGAGGGCAATAGAAGAATGGGACGACTGAGAATGAGGTGGCTGGATGGAGTCACTGAAGCAGTAGGCGTGAGCTTAAATGGACTCCAGAAGATGGTAGAGGACAGGAAGGCCTGGAGGAATGTTGTCCATAGGGTCGTGATGAGTCGGACACGACTTTGCAGCTAACAACAACAACAAAATACTGTATGTAGGTGGCTTGGCTTTTAACTATTATACTGGAGCAAAGGAAGGATATTTCTAAGGTAAACATGGCTGAATGAATTTAATACTGGTTTTTGGCATCATATGGAAAAAAAGTAAAAGGTTTTCAGAAAGTCTTTTGGTCTTAGCCTTAGGCAAGCTGTTACTGATTTAATTTTATTGTGCCAAACTCAGTGAGCTAGGTTACTTTTAATGGTGTTTCACATTGTGGCTGCCAAATTACATTGACCTACTTTTTATAACGTACTTAGACTAGATTTCCTTATAAAATTATAAAAATCTTTGTGGAATAGGAGTACAAAAACAATGGAAAATCTAAAATAATAATAAAAAATTTCTTTGCAGTTGATTTTAGCCAGGTTTTTAAAGCAACAACCATTTGCTTTGTTGGTGTAGTTTATATGAAGTTAGGGCAATAATTGTGTTAACCAATTCAAAATCAAAAAATTTAGGCAAGTTACTGTCTCTCAAGAACTCTCTAATAAGCAAGGTAAGAAATTAAAGAATAAACAAAGGAAAAATGGGGAGGATGACAAAAAGTCAGGAATCTTCCTTTAGTTTTAAATTAAGGACCAATATAGAAGAATGTTGCGGACATTCCAGTGAGGTTTCTCAAATACTGAAATGGTTTCAAGATCTATTCTAATTCTTCAAGAGGCTGCCACAATAAAGAACAATGATAGATTCTTCATATATATATATATATATATATATATATATATATATATATAAAAGGGACGTGGTGGCTCAGTGGGTTAGGACGCTGAGTTTGTCGATCAGAAGGTTGGCAGTTTGGCGGGTCGAATCCCGAGTGCCACGTAACAGAGTGAGCGCCTGTTACTCGTCCCAGCTTCTGCCAACCTAGCAGTTCGAAAGCACGTAAAAATGCAAGTAGAAAAATAGGGACCACTGCGGTGGGAAGGTAACAGCGTTCCGTGCACCTTTGGCGTCTAGTCATGCTGGCCACATGACCACGGAGACGTCCTCGGACAAGCGCTGGCTCTTCGGCTTTGAAACGGAGATGAGCACCGGCCCCTAGAGTTGGAAACGACTAGCACACATGTGCGGGGGAACCTTTACCTTTACCATATATATATATATATATATATATATATATATATATATATATATATATATATACACACACACACACACACACACACACATACATACATATACTGCTCAAAAAAATAAAGGGAACACAAGATAAGACATCCTACTATTAAATACAGTACATTGTGTTGTAGTGGGTTAGGATGCTGAGCTTGTCGATCGGAAGGTCGGCAGTTTGGCGGGTCGAATCCCGAGTGCCGCGTAACAGAGTGAGCGCCTGTTACTCGTCCCAGCTTCTGCCAACCTAGCAGTTCGAAAGCACGTAAAAATGCAAGTAGAAAAATAGGGACCACTACGGTGGGAAGGTAACAGCGTTCCGTGCGCCTTTGGCGTCTAGTCATGCCGGCCACATGACCACGGAGACGTCCTCGGACAAGCGCTGGCTCTTCGGCTTTGAAACGGAGATGAGCACCGGCCCCTAGAGTCGGAAACGACTAGCACGCATGTGCGGGGGAACCTTTACCTTTACCTTTTTATTTTTTGAGCAATATATATATATAATGTTTCTTAATAGGTAATTGAAATCTCATAGAGGTAAATAAATATGTTTTTTGGACAGCAGAAATAAGAAAAAATCTGATCAGTTTTTAAGTTAACAAAAAGGGAAATAAGTTTAATTGGTGCAGGGAAATACTGTTTTCCTGAACTGAGTTGGATTCCTAGTGATGACTTTGCGAACAAGTCTAAGTAACTTTTTCTTTCTTTTAGGCAATACTCTGGAAATGGAATAGCACCCATCTTTCTAATTCCCTATCTAGTTTACAATCCTGTGATTCCGCATTGGTCTCCATCCAACTACTTAACAGATTTGACTGCTTAGCTTTTCAAGAACAACAAAGGTTTTAATATAATAAAGCAGAGGTGTCAAACTTGCAACATCACGTGATATGTCACAATGTATCGTGACTTTTTTCCATTGTTGGCAATGGGGTGGGCATGGTTTCGGCATGATGCATCTGGCCCATGGGCCGGCAGTTTGACACCCTTGTAATAGATTGTGGTCAATTCAAAAGAAGTGTTTTGCAATATATGGAGATGCAAGAAAATTCCTTTCTTCCATTCTAATTTGTTTCTCATCTTATCTCAAAATGGCAGGAAAAGTTACTGTCACCTTTTGCTGCTGTTTTCAACAAACGGGGTTAGAAGTGGGACTTAGGGAGTGTTACAGGGGTATGGAGGGATGTTCACCTTTGTGCTAAGCCACAGATCAAACATTAGGATTTAACATTACAACAGAATAACAGACTTGGAAGGGACCTTGATTGTCTTGTAGTCCAACCCCCTTTCAAGCCACCCCCTGCTCAAGCAACCCCCTATATCATTCCAGACAAGTGGCTGTCCAGTCTCTTCTTAAAAGTCTCCAATGATGGAGCACTAAAACTTCTGGAGACACCCACAACCTCTGTGACACCATCTAGCATGTTGTTGGATAGAACAAAATATTGGTTTCATTTTTGTAATGATTGCCCACCTTTCAACACTGTTGTTTTCAAACTCCGAAATATCATACAAAATAAGTCCTGGTTGCAATATAGTACTTCAGTTTCCACAGTGGACTCATGCTATAAGAAGAGAAGTGGGTGTGCTGAACAAGTATGTAACCATATGGCCAGAGCATATTCTTAAGAACTGTGTTGGAGTATTTAGCATTTACAGGGTTAATGTTGTATCCTTAGCAGAATTGCATGTAAGAACATGTAGCATTTATAGGGTAAAATGCTATTTCCTTAAGAGATGGCTTCTGGGAAATGTAGTCTAGTTTTTAGTAAATCCTATAGCTCAGTGGTGGTGAACCTTTTAGAGACCGAGTGCCCAAACTGCAACCCAAAACCCACTTATTTATCATTGGGTGCCAGGTGGGCGTGGCCCACTGGGTGGGTGTGGCTATGGTGGTCATGGAATATTGGGTGGGTGTGGCCAACGTGGGTGTGGTCACCTCAATGTCGCTCATGGGGAGGGACACCTGTGGGGGGTGGGCAGGGTTGGGGGAGCTCCGGGAGGTTTCTGGCAGGTGGAGTGGTAGGCAGGAGACTCATCCTGTGGGGTGAGGAAAGGCAGGGTAGGGGTGCCATTGCCATAGGGCAAGGCAAGGGCTGGGGCAGCTGCTGCCTGACAGCATCAGCCCCCTCACACAGAGGCCAGCGAGCACATGGGGGCCAATGGTTTCCGTCAGTAGCCACAGCCTGCCAGCCTCTCGACAGGCTCACTCTGGGGCTCCGCAGCCTATCACCAGCAGTTCAAAGAAGCCGCCTCTGAGATGGATGGTCAGCCAACAGCTGAGGAGTTGATGCAGTGAGCCGTGCCTGGGAAAAGGAGAGCATGAGAGGCCAGGAGGGACAGGATGGGGGGGAGGGAAACCAGCCGTGCTGGGATGGATTCAGCCATGGGTGATCTTGGCGAATTAGCAGGTGGCTGGTTGAAGAGGGACAGTTACCACACCCGGGGCATGGCTTGGGTGCCCACAGAGAGGGCTCTGAGTACCGCCTCTGGCACCTGTGTCATAGGTTCGCCACCACTGCTATAGCTTATCTAGAACAGTGGAAGGAGTTTCAAGTTTATTGCATGATATCCTGACTTTATGCTTTATATTATCTCTCTACATGAATCCAAGCAATGAGGCTTCTTCGCTCCGTACGAACATGGGGTGAATCTACCTTTATTTTTTTACACTGCTAGAATGGGCTGATATCCTCATGAACAGATGAACTTAACAGCAAATGTAAGTCTGCCTAGGATTCCTGATCAATAAATTTCTGTTTAAAACCATTCTGCAGAGTTTATGCTATCTGGATCAGAATTATAAAGCATCTCTAATTCATGGTTCTATCATAGTGGATATTTTCAGGTTATATTGCTTTGCAGACCACTGTTTTAGAAGGTTACCAACCTCTTGCAAGCTCAAGTTTTCAAAAACACTATTCACACAAATTGCTGGGCTTTGGAAAAATGATATTCAAAAGTGTGTCCCAATGCAGATTATTAGCATCATTATGTTTTATTTATGTACCTAAATATCTTAGAAAACAAATGTAGTCAAGTTTATAACCCTTTTTCAATAAGAAAATATCTGTACTTCTGGCTGATTACATGGGTGCAAAAGTGAACACATTTTGTTTTTACCTGGCTAAAGGTGCACATCTCCCTGGAATAGTTTTCCCTTACTTCTTCATAACTGAAACAGCCACACGGAAGTTATATTTAAAGCATGATTGGAGATAAAGTTTTCCAAACAGCTTTATGCAGAAATGAAGACACACATACTCATAAACACATGCTCACAATTTCTTCCCTTATCCTCTGGAGCTGGAATCAGATTAGCTTTGCTTACTGAATCCTAGTCTTTAAGACTGGCTTGGTGGAGAAGCTTGTTCTGGTAGCTTTCTTCAGCCTCAAAATCAGGCTGGCTTTTCTCTCTTGGTCTTTGCCAGCTTTCTTTCCTTTTCTACTCCAATTATAAATAGTAACTGTTATGTATTGGGCTCAATTGTAACACCACTTGGTAAGCTGGTAGCTAACAGCTCTCCAGCAACACAGACTCCCCGTCTCCAGTGCTGCTATTGGCTGCCCCTGGGCGGCAATAGGTTGCTTTAAACCTATTGGCTGCCGCCTAGGGGCCAGGCTATAAATTGCTGCAGGCTGCAGCCCAGTTCTCAGTTCAGATCCTGCAAGCAAATAAACATGACCATTGCTGAACTCACTTGCCACGTCTCCATTCCTGCGCAACGAACTCACTTCACAACACTGGCAACGAAGGTGGGATCCTGCTTCTCTGAAAGAGCTGAAGTTCACTAGGGGAGAGGCAGTGCACGCCTGGCAGGAAAAGGCATTCCCCCCCCCTTTCGGTCAGCTAGCCAGACATGCTAGCGACCATGTGCTCAGTGGATCAGTCCCTGGGCATCAGAGAAGTAGGATCAGAAGACGCAGGAACCAGCCGAGAAGATCTGAAGAATGCCTAAGGTCGGATGGCTGCGAGAGTTTGATATCAAGTGTCTGGAGGGATGGCCATCCTACTTGTCCCAGGTAGAAAACTACCTCTGGGCAAATCAGGTTGCAGAAGATGGGCTGAAGTTCGCTACGCTGCTCTGTGTGTGCGGCCCCAGCCACATTCGACCTGGCTGAAAATCTGTTCTCCCGGACGCCGCTGGAGTCAGTCTCCTATGCTGAGCTTAAGAAGAAGCTAGAAGAACATTTCCAGCCAAAGATGTCGGTGATTGCTTGATGTTACACATTTGAACAGCGAATACAGCAGCCCGGTGAGACCGCGTCACAATACATCGCGGCCTTGAGGCAGGCCACATGCCTGTGTAAATTTGCGGATGTCGAAGAGCAACTGCGAGATCGACTCATCTGCAGCCTACAAAACTGAATGCTGCAGCAAAGACTGTTTGCTAGACTGAATTTAACCTTCACTGCAGCAGCAAGCAAGAAGAGACTCCTTACAAGGCAGTTCTCTTACCTAGATGTAAAGGTTGTGGCAGCAGCCACCAATGCGCTGATTTCAGATTCCGGTCAGCCATGACTGATCACTAAACTGGACAGGTTGCATCCAGATTGACTCTCAACCAAAACCCCCAAGGGGGCTGCAAGGGGGCAATTGGGTATGGGCTAGAAACTATGGACATGGGAATCTGTGGGTTCCTGGTAAAATTACCAAATCATCTGGTCCCCTCTCTTACAAAGTGGGGCTGGAGGGAGGGCGAGTCGTCAGATGCCACATTGATCAACTCAGAAAACAGTTTCCAGAATGGCCACTAAGCGAGGACTGCATCATAAGTCCCTCCCAAAGTCCCCAATCTTGCAGCCAAGCCAGCCCACACATGGACTATCAAAACTCTTCCTTCATAAGCAATGAGGAACTGGGCGTAGAGGAGGGGAGTCCAGAAGTGCAACATGGATCCCCTGATGGAGCAAGCCAACCAAGCATTAAGGGACACTGGTCTGCCTGGCCCGATGGGTAAGCTGGTAGACCAGAAAGTGACTGGAACCCTGAGGCATTCCACAAGGGCACACAAGCCGCCTACTTATTTAGCAGATTATGTTGTAAAATAAAGGAACTATTATGTTGTCTGTACTGTTGACTTGTTGCGGTACTGAAACAATAATGGAACTATGATGTTGTTAACTGTCTAGTGTGTTGTTAATGGAAGCCTATTCATTCTGGTGTTAAAATTGTGTAACTTGCCTAACTGTTGCTATGATGTTAAATTGTGTAACTTGTATTGTTTTGCTAATTGTTGCTATGATGTTGTCTGTTCTAAGAGGGGAGGGGTGTTATGTATTGGGCTCAATTGTAACACCACGTGGTAAGCTGGAGCTAGCTAATGGCTCTCCAGCAACTCAGACACCCCATCTCCAGTGCTGCTATTGGCTGCCCCTAGGCGGCAATGGGTTGCTTTAAACCTATTGGCTGCCGCCTAGGGGCCAGGCTATAAATTGCTGCAGGCTGCAGCCCAGTTCTCAATTCAAATCCTGCAAGCCTTGAAGGAGGCAGTGGTGAGGCCCCTCCTCAAGAAACCTACTCTGGACCCAGCTATTTTAAATAATTTTCGTCCTGTCTCCAACCTTCGCTTTCTTGTGAGGGTTGTTGAGAGCGTGGTGGCACGGCAGCTCCCGTTGGTCCTGGAGGAAACCGAGTATCTGGATCCGTACCAATCAGGTTTCAGGCCCGGGTACAGCACGGAGATGGCATTGGTCGCACTGGTGGATGATCTCTGGCAGGCTCAGGATAAGGGTTATTCCTCTATCCTGGTCCTATTAGATCTCTCAGCGGCTTTTGATATCATCGACCATGGTATCTTGCTGCGACGTCTCCAGGGGTTGGGAGTGGGAGGCACCGTCTTACGGTGGTTCTCCTCCTACCTCTTGGGCCGTTCGCAGACGGTGTTGGCAGGAGGACAGAGGTCAACCCCGAGGCCCCTTGATTGTGGGGTGCCTCAGGGGTCGGTCCTCTCTCCTGTTCAACATCTACATGAAGCCACTGGGTGAGATCATATGTGGTTTCGGAGTGAGGTATCATCAATATGCTGATGATACCCAGCTTTTCATCTCCACTCTGAACCAACCCAGTGATGCCCTCGACGTGATGTCCCATTGCCTAGAAGCGGTACGGATCTGGATGGGGAAGAACAAGCTCCAACTCAACCCGGCCAATACCGAGTGGCTCTACGTATCGGCATCTCGTGTTGTCCAAGATTCACCATCTTTGGTTATGGGGGAGAGGTGTTGCCTCCCATTGATAGGGCGCGCAACTTGGGCGTCCTCCTGGATGCATGACTCAATTTAGAAGACCATATAGGGGTCATGGCCAGGGGGGCATTTGCCCAGGTTTGCCTGGTGCGCCAGTTGCGCCCCTATCTGGGCCGTGATGCCTTACGTACGGTCACTCATGCACTCGTTACCTCCCGTGTAGATTACTGCAACGGTCTACATGGGGCTGCCCTTGAAGGCCACCCGGAGGCTTCAGCTGGTGCAGAATGCGGCCGCGTGGGTTGTGATGGGAGCATCCCAATACTCCCATATTACACCCCTCCTGCGTGAGCTGCATTGGTTGCCGGTTGCCCTCCAGGTGAGGTTCAAGGTGCTGGTTCTTACTTATAAAGCCCTACATGGCTTAGGTCCGGGATATTTGCAGGACCGTCTGCTGCCAGGAACGACTTCCCATCGCCCTGTGCACTCACACAGAGAGGGTCTCCTCAGGGTGCCGTCGGCCAGACAATGTCGGCTGGCGACCCCCAGGGGGAGGGCCTTCTCTGTCGGGGCGCCTGCCCTTTGGAATCAGCTCCCCCGAGAACTTCGGATGGCCCCAGATCTCCGGTCCTTTCGTCGTGACCTAAAGACATACCTTTTCCAACTGGCTGACCTGGACTGACGTTGGGGGTTTTAAATTATGTTTTTAATTTTTACTGGTTTTTAGTGGGGCTTTGTAAAATTTAATTTCTTTTAATATTTGTATTTATTGTTTTTATTGTTGTTAGCCGCCCTGAGTCCTTCGGGAGATAGGGCGGCATATACAGTAAGTTCCATAATTAAATTAAATTAAATAAAATAAACATGACCATTGCCTCATCTCCATTCCTGCGCAATGAACTCACTACACAACAGTAACATTGGGGAATTTACAAACATTTGAAATGGTTTGAGTTGACAAAGATGCGGTGTTTTGCTTCCAATTTTTCTATGAAGGGAATTCCTGTTGCTTGTGAGCCTCCTAATATCCCACAGCTGGCAGTATTTCTAGACAAGGATGGTGATGGATATACAGGACAGGGCTACTTTTACTTCCCACACTTTCTCTCTCTCTCTCCCTCCCTCCCTCTCTGATCAAACTTTCAACATGGATTGTATCTAAAACAAAATCATACTTCTGGATGTTTAAACAAAAGCCAACAGAAGAAGGATTTATTTCACAGGTAATAAGATCTAAATATTTGAGGTGAGTATAGTAAAATAGCATCTTATATAATTCTCTCATTATTTGTTTATTCAATTTCTATAGCTGTCTGTCTCAACCCAGTGATTCTGAGCAGCTTAGAATTCTAAAGTTATAAAGCAATTAAAACAATTTTAAAACATTAAAATAATAAAAACATCCAAAGAATCAATAAGTACAATACACAGCTGTGACGCTTACGCTACTAATAGTAAAGCCAAACAACGGGGCCCTTCACACATTCCAAGCCCAGGCCTGGGTACACAGCCAGGTTTTTAATGCCCTGCAAAAGGTCAGCAGGTTTGGGGCAATTCTAATCTCCAACAGGAGAATATTCCATAAGGCAGGAGCTATAGCAGAGAAGGCCCATCTTCCAGTTCCTGCCAGTTGGCACTCTTTGGCTCACAAGATCTGCAGGAGGCCCAGTCTGTTGGATCAAGTTGGATGGGTAAAAAATCTTGGAACAAGACGGTCCCTCAGAAAATCCAGTCCCAAGCCATGTAGGCCTTTAAAGGTGACAACCAGCACCTTGAAGTGCACCCGAAAACACACCGGCAGACAGTGCAGCTCACAGAGTAGTGTTACATATGTCCAGTGCTTTTTTTGTAAAAGAAAAAGGTGCCGGAACTCACACATTTCATACAACCCGCCTTGCCTACCCTACAAGGTTCCATCCAAAAAAGGTGCCGGAACTCCGTTCTGAGGGTTCTATGACAAAAAAAGCCCTGCATATGTCATACAAGTTACATAAGGAATGAATGAAGATGGGGATTATTCTCACCAATGATTATTATGTGCTGTGCTTTATGTTCTTAAGTTAAACATTGCATTTCAGGGATTCAGAGGATCATTAGTGAACTGTTAAGTTTTTGTATAACATTACTGGAAGAAATATATATAAAAAAGACATTTAAGTTTATTTACAGAAAGGCATTATTTTATAATTTGCTGAAAGCCTGTTTTACCTAAAAGCCTATTTTTTATGTTTATTTTTCAAACAGTATACCTTCTAGGCTTGGTTACATTTGATTCGTCTGGTATTAAAACTGCAGTTTGCTTTGGTTAGCGTTTTATGGTTAGCACAAAACCCTCACAGCAATGAGAAGCGGAGAGTGAAATGAAAATCTGAAATGAAAATCATTAGTCTGTCTGAGATACCTCAGAGGGAACACAGTGATATTCTGGAGTGCAATATTTGTTATTCTCCGAATTATAACAGTTCTGCCCAACAGAGGTGCAATAAGTCCCATTTACAGCCAAGGGGTTCAATCAAATAAAAGTTATTGACTGCGCCGTGATTGTTAAATAGCTGATGTAGGAATTTCCAATGTACTGTGCAATTAGTGTTAAGTGATAGAGCTTCTCTGTTCTATGTTAACATGCCTGCACAGACAGAGATTTGTACCCCTCCCCAACCCAAATTAAAGTTCATCCATGTTATCTCTCTGCTAGCATTCCTAGTGGGCTACTTAGCTTTTATCTTAATTGCCCCTTCATGTTTTCTGTTCTGTGAAATGGAAGAAACAATAAAGCTTTGATTTTTTGATGCAAATTCAATGGAACCCTGCTGTGGGCATTCAAGAACAAATCTCAAATAGAAGACAAAGAAGAAATATTCTTTGTTTCTTTAAACTTCTGAGAGGCTACGAAGTTACTGCTTTTCCTCCTAATTAATAAGCATGTTGGCACACCTTTGGCAAAAGGTTGATCTGTTGCAGGTCACCATATAGAGTAGATGACTAGCTATCGCCATATAAGCTCTGAAGGGGACTAATATTTAAAAATTTACTGTTATGGTTAATATGTCATGTAAATACAGGTAGCCCTTGACTCAGTTGAGCCCAAAATTTATGTTGCTAAGCGAGACAGTTGTTAAGTGAATTTTGTCCCATTTTATGACCTTTCTTGCCATACTGCAGTTGTTAAGTTAGTAACGCAGTTGTTAAGTGATTTTGGTTTCCCCATTGACCTTGCTTGTCAGAAGGTCGCAAAAGTGATCACATGACCCCGGGACACTGCAATCGTCATAAATATGATCCAGTTGCCAAAGATCCAAATTTTTATCATGTGACCATGGGGATGCTGCAACAGTTGTGTGAAAAATAGTTATTAGTCACTTTATTCAGTGCCATTGTATCTTCGAACGGTCACTAAATTTATTTATTTATTTATTTTATTGGATTTATATACTGCCCTTCTCCCGAAGGACTCGGGGCGGTGTACAGGGCAGTTAAAACACAATATACAAAGTTAAAAATAAATTAAATTAAATTAGCCCCAACAAATAAATCACATTCTAAAAATATTTAAAATTCCAATCCCTCAGTCCAGGCCGGCAAGCTCAAATAACCAAGTTTTCAGGTTGCGGCGGAAGGAGCGGAGGTCGGGAGCCGTCCGGAGCTCAACAGGGAGCTGGTTCCAGAGGGCAGGCTCGCCCACAGAAAATGTTTTCCCCCTGGGGGCCGCCAGTTGGCATTCCCTGGTCGACGGCACCCTGAGGAGGCCCTCTCTGTGGGAGCGCACAGGACAATGGGAAGTTAACGCCGGCAGAAGGTGCTCCCATAAATAATCCGGATCCATGCCATTTAGGGCTTTATAGGTCATCACCCGCACCTTGAATCTCACCCGGAGAGCAACTGGAAGCCAATGCAGCTCGCGGAGCAGAGGTGTTATATGGGAGTATCGGGAGACCCCCATCACCACTCGCACGGCCGCATTCTGCACCAGTTGGAGCCTCCGAGTGGTCCTCAAGGCAGCCCCATGTAGAGAGCTGATGAACTGATGTAAGTCAAGGACTATTTCTAGAAAGTACCAGAATACTGCTGGATTCCTAAACATGGAGCTGAAATAGATTGTGTTAATATGGCTTTGTGAGATCATTGCCATGACACTGAAGCCTAGAAAAGACTCTGGGAATGATCCTCCCTCTCCCCTCCTCTCTCTCTCTCCTTCTCTCTGTCTTTCTATGGAAAGCTTAGGTCTTGGGCCTGATAAACTAAGTTTGTTAATCCGCACTTTTCAATCTTGCTGGGGCACATGATGCAACTTACAATTTTGTATGCACTTAATTTTCATCTTGCAGATAGTTAAAGCATTTTACTTTCCACTCCCACCTACTGTGTAGGAAATGTCTGCTAAAGGTTGGTGTGAGAATGATAAGTTTGATGACTTAAAACAGATATCAGACAAAAGAAGCTTTTCAGAAAAACAACTTAGTAGTTTTTAAATCATGACATTTTCAGGCCCACCATAGATGAACAGAGTATGTTATTCTATGCAGATGTTTGCCTGCAGTAAAAATAGACCAAGTTGGGGAAGCCTGTGATTGTGATATAAGTCTTCCCTTATTATCCTCCAATTCACCCCACTGTCTTCAGTGTTGTTGTGCTTGATCATTGAGATTGGTAAAAGATTTATGGACTTCTGGGGAAGAAATAGTAGACTGAGAACAACTCTGAAAAAAAATCAGTTTCCAGTGATACCAGTTTCTGGTGGGTTTAGAGCTATGGGAGATGAGAGAATAGCTATTTTGCTCAAACTGTACATGACCCTTTTGAAAGGACATTAATCTTGCATGTTTACTTTTCTAATCACTTTTGGAAATTGCTTGTTAACAGTTTTTCAATTATTAGGGACCTTTGGATGGACAGGTTTGACAATACTACATGAGTTTCTTCAATCCTTAGTAAAAGAAGTTTTAAATACAAGTTTAAGGACTTTAACAAAAAAGTTTTTGGGAATAAACAGCAAAAAGGTGATTAAAACTTTGAATTTGAAATAAGATTTTGGAATCTTTAATTTCTTTAATTATAAAGAATCCTTTCCATTGGAAAAGATTTTTTTTAAAAAAAAATCTTCTAAAAAAAGATTTAAAAATTGGACACTAGAGGGAACTATAGGAAACTAAAGATTCTGATTAAAGGAGAACTACACTCAAACTTGAGTTACAAATACAGAATGACATTGAAGATATTGAAGGAAATCTGGGCCCAGAAATTAGTTTTAAGACTATTTAGCTCTGTAGATAGACTGTGCTTAAAAGTCACATAAAAGTTCTTATGGAAGAGGAACAAGTTTAACTTGACAAGATTGAGGATTAAACATGATAGATTACAAGAAGGACATGGAAAAGGATGTTACTGGGCATACAAAATAAACTGGCTGATATCTTAATAACTAAAAGACATATATAAATAAATAAAAAATGAGGCTGTGACCTGGATAGTTTTCTTTTCTTGGATTTACAAAAGAGGCTTGTTAAGGCTTGATAAAGCTTTGAAGAATTTTGTGAAAAGGGACAAAGAAAAAAATGAAAAGAAATCAAATTCTAGGACAGTATTTGAAGAGAGGCAAGATCAAGATTGTTAGAAATAAAAGGAAAGAATACAAAATTGGCTTGTCTGATCAAGGTTAAAATATTGTTATCTCTGGTAATTCTTTGTGGACTTTCGCTGACATCAGGACTGAAATGACAAGGCGTTATGGGTTTGTTTATAGATAAGAGATGAGATATGGGAAGAGGAGATCATTTGTTGCATTCTAAGAGAAGGTGGTAAGTTACTAAAACTGTTTCTACTTGTGATGACGGTGGAAGTGATTTTATATGTACATATTTCTATTCTATCTTAATTTTTCTATTTTTTTATTTTTTATTTATTAAAAAGTTTTACAATACATTTTATTTTTAACAAACAAAACACAACCCCACCCCCTTCCCACTCCCCAACCCTTCCCAACCCCTACCCCCTCCCCCCTCCCCGACTTCCCAGAGCTAAGTACAGGGTATAAGAATACAAACAATCATAAACTACCTTATGCAAACAATCATAAACTATTAAAACTATTGCACTTTAACTCATATAAATTAACTCCAAACAGTATAAATATCACATCAATAATTATTCAAATACTGGATAATACTTTTTAGTCCCGGACTTCCGGTGGCTCCGCGGCGACGGAGACAGCCTTCCCGGGCTGCCCGCGGCTCAGCTGAGTGATTTTCGCCCGAAACAGCGCCGATCAGCTGTTCGGGCGAATTTGAAGCCCCCTCCTCGGGAGAAGAGGAGGGGGTGAGGCCCCAGGTAGGGGTTGAGTTCTCCGGGGCCGCCTGAGCTTGCAGCTTGGGCGGCCGAAGGATTGAACTCCCCCGTAGCCTGGGTCGCTCCCAGCTGGCCAGCGCCTCTGCTCCTGACTTTATGGAGCAGAGCCAGGCGTCTGCGACCACCCCTGCCTGAAGGAAGGACTATGGAATAAAAAGAGCAGGCAGAGCGGTACAAGAGGAAAAGGTGAAGAGGATTATTTTATTCTACTCTCGAGCTTGATGGACTTTTTAAACTCTAAGTGAAAGTGCGTCACAATTGAAAGTAAAAGATGGCGGCTAAACCTCCCCCTAAAACTCTTCGGAGTGCTGGAACTTCCCCGGTGCAACAATCATCATTGCAGGCATTGCATCCTCCTGATGTAGTGACATCGAAGGACTTACAAGATGCTCTTGAAAAACATACCCAGGTAATCTTGGAATCAATTTTGGAATCAATGGGTGATAAATTTGCACAGATGGAGGAGAAATTGAAGAAGTTGGAGGAGAGAATAGAGGAGAGGATGGAACAGAAGTACAGGGTGATGAAGGTAGACATTTTGTCTTCAGTGTATAAAGTGGCTGAATGTGTGGAAGATTTGGATGAAAAAGTCAAAGATTCGACTCAAAAGAATGCCATATTAGAAGCAAAAGTATTGGAGAATGAAGATTTAAGAGACAAAATGGATAAAGAATTGAGTCTTGCTCAATATTTCCAGATGCAGTTTGCCATTAGAATCAGAGGTTTAAAGGAGAATATTAAGGAAGATCTAAAGCAGCTGGTTTCTGAGGCTCTCGAAGTGGTATTGAATCAGCCAGCATCTGAAATAAAAGGAGGCATGGATAAAGTGTATCGTGTGAACTCATGGATTGCTAGACAGAGAAAGTTGCCTAGAGATGTGGTGGTTTATTTTACAAAAAGGGAAATTAGAGATGAAGTTATACAAGCTGCCTATGATACTAAGGTCGTGATTGCTGATCAAGAAGTTCTGGTTTTAAAAGAAATTCCTCCAAAGATTTTAAGGAGAAGGAAGGATTTTACATTTCTTGTGCAAGAGCTCAAGCAACGAGATATAAGGTTCAGATGGGAGATTCCAGCTGGGTTGATGGTGATGCATGAAGGTAAAAGTTACCGTCTGGTCACTGTGATGCAAGCGCGTGATTTTTACAATAATGTTTTAAAAGCAACCCCATTAACACTTCTGGAAGCTGCAAAGGGATCTGGAGAAGGAGAATATCAAGAGGTTGAAGATGGACAGACAGAGGAGAATGGTGCTGGAGGAGATCAAGTTATAACACTTTTGGATGATCCCAGAGAACAGAGGGTGACGCGTGCTGCTTTAAAACGATCAAAAAAGATAAAAGAACAAGATCAGCAGAAGTCTATGGAACTTTCACAACGTACTTACAGTCAAGTAGTGGGAGGTGGGAAAAGATTTGGGTGAGGAATGTAAAATTTATACAAGTTTGAAATCTAAGAGAGAATTTTTATAAAATGTTTTATAGATGGTATTTAGATTTTAAAAAGCTAAGCATGTATCTGAATTATTAGCCTAAATGTTGGAGGTGTGGTGATAAAGATGTAATATATTTTCATATTTTCATATATGGTAGACTTGTAAAAAGGTTAAGGCTTTTTGGATAAAAGCCTGATGGAATATACTAAGTTGATGTTGAATTTAATTACGGGGATAGTACTGGAAAGAGGAACTGCCGACTATAGAAGAGTGGATTTTAAAGGTTTCTGACCTGGTCGAAATGGTGAAGATTTCGGCCTATTTGAAAGATTACTCGTAGGAACGTTATATTATGGAAGGGAGAAAATGGCTTGGGTTTATTCAGAACAAGTATAGGGTTAAGAAGTTTTATATTTGAATAAGTCTTCTTTCTTTGTTTTTTTTTCTATATTAGTTTTTTTTATATATATTTATATATATTTAATATTACTAAGGTTTGTTTTATCCTATATAAGCTAGAGAGTGATAGATTTTAGAGTTTATGGTTGTTAGTATATGGTTGTTTATGATTGTTTTTTTTTATATATACCTTGTATTTAGCTCTGGGAAGTCGGGGGGGAGGGGGGGAGGGGGGAGAGGAAGGGGGGGAGGGAGAAGGGGGGGAGGGGGGATTTTTTAAGGGAAAAATTGTATGTTAAAACTTTTCAATAAAAAAAAATACTTTTTAGTCCCATATTTACTCCACAGTATCTCTCTGTTGCAAATAGTCTTTCAAGTACACTAAAATCTTTGCCATATCCTCCAAGTTGGGAACTTTTACAGTCCATTCTTCTATAATCGGCAGTTCTTCCTTCTTCCAATATTGCCCTACTAAAAGTCTTACTGCCGTAATTAAATTAATTAAATTAATTTTTCTATTTTTATTTCTCTTTTTCTTTTCTGCACTTTTTTTTGTTCCGCATTAGTTTAGACTGTTATAACTGTAAGCTATAATAGAGTTACTATAGAAAAGATTGGTACAGGATTTATAAGAGGTTATAGCTGGCTCTGCATACAACACGCCCCATGCTAAAAGGAATCTTGATTGCAGAGGACAGGAGCTCTGTGCATTCACAAACCTTTTCCAGGTCTTTATCATAAATGTAGGATGATTTCTAATGCTGGATATACTCAGAGAAGGAACAGGCAACCAGTTGCCTTCAACCTCTTTTCAATTTTCACTCTCGCTAGCCTTAGCCATTGTAGCTAGTACTAGATACATAGCTGGATATCTACAGTACTATTTTTCCTTTTTCACAATATAGCTCTATATAGAAAGAAAAGGACCCCAGACACAATTTTGAGCAAAACTCCCTATTCCTGCCCTTTCATTGTGGGAGTATACAGCCATATGTCCAACCTTCCTATTATAAGACTGTACAGTTAATTTGCAGTAGCCAACGGATTCTAGGCAGCATGATGTTGATAGATTTCAAAAACTTGTACTCTTGTAAAACTTTTGCTTTGACTCACATATCAGTCAATCGACAGGTCCTTCACAAAGTGAAGTAAATGCGTTATTGAAAGAAACTGGATAGAGAGTTTGTATTTCCAGAGAGTGGTTTTTTTTCCTGGTATCTCCTTACACATATAAAGGTAAACCTAAATGGATTAGAGTTTTGGACTGATGAAAAGAATGTAATGGGATGGATCCAGCATGAGGTACAAAGCTTAATGTTCCAGCTCCTTTTAAACGAGTCTTTCAAGTACTAAAAACTTCAGGTGCTTTCTATCCTCTAGTTGTTCTTACTTTTTTAAGTAGCAGATGGGTGAGTTTTACTTGTTAAGGTGAATTGACTTCTTTCAAAGGCATTTCCACCGTGTTGCCATAAATCAGTAAGAAAAGCAATTGGTGAGAACAGTAAATCAGCACCCTGGGCCTTGTCATTTTGCCATTCTGCCTTCAAACTGTGAGTCAACATCTGTTCTCAGCAACCGTTCAAATGAAAAGGTGTTTTAAACACTTTTTTCTACCAAATTTGCAGTTCCCTGACATTTTGAAAAGTGTTGGCATTAGAGAACGTTCTGAATTCTTCTTCACGGTACCAGTAACTTGCTGTCTTCCTGTCCTTGAGGCAAGGAGAAGGAAGGTTGGCATACTTTGCTTTGCTCTGATTGACAAGCCCTATTTTGCCCCAGTAGTGAGGCCAATAAGTAGTGATGCCTTTATTGTTTTAATGTGGGACAAGATAAGGAAACTGACTAAAGGATTCTATCAGGCACAAGAAATCAGGAACCAGGCTATCAGGATGGCAAGAGAACCATGTGGGAAAACTGGCACCTTACTTCCTGGTCTTAAATGCCCAGAATTGATTTGTGAAATCAGAAATCTAGTAGAGAAATTGCTTTCTGACAGCACCTGCCAGCCAACTTGAAAAACAGCTATCAGAGATTGGAGGGAGATAGTGCAGTGGAACAGGAGATATTCCACTTCACCAAATGATTCCTCCCCCCCCCCTGCGCCAACTGCACGTTTTTCAGGTTACTTTAGTTACTTTAGTATAGTATCTATTCTAAGTTCATTTGTATTTGGGGCAGAATGCTAAAGATCTGTTTTTCTTGTGGCGTCTGTGCCTCAGATTCAAAGTCACTTGGATTTGAAAGACCCTATGAAATGATGGCAGTAAAATTCCTTTCTATTGTTGCAAGGGTCTGTTTTACAACTCTTTTGAGACCCTGCCTCCAATTTTTACAACATCATTTTTTCACACACACACACACACACACACACACACACACACACACACACACACACACACCACACCACACAAGAGCCTTCTTCTAGCAAGGCTTAATGCCTTACCCTTGATGCTGATGGAGATAAGAGGTCATAATATCCCTTATGGAGACAATACCTATCTGTTCAGCTGCTGCTACTGAGTCAGTATGACACATTTTTCTTCATTGCACATTTTATTATGTTTGGTATTTGAAGATTATATGCTTACTTTGGGCAGAAATGACCTTCCTTCCTTCCTTCCTTCCTTCCTTCCTTCCTTCCTTCCTTCCTTCCTTCCTTCCTTCCTTCCTTCCTTCCTTCCTTCCTTCCTTCCTTCCTTCCTTCCTTCCTTCCTAGATTTCCAGGAATGTAGCAAAGGTTTGCTCCATCACTATTGCCATTAGGAGGTTTGAGGCCTGAGCCCTCCTCAGGCAGGTGGTGTGTAGTTATTTTTGATGGTTTGCAGTATTGCTGCCAACATTTCCTGCTGTTTCTTTTTTATTGGATATGGTATTGTAGTTGTTTCAGGTTAGTTTTAAAGACATAAACCTGAAGTTTATAAATTATTAAAAAAAACTTGACAGGGATAGTGTGGCAGTTGTGAGATGGAATGAAAGAAGCAGTCTACTTCTAGGATCAGCTGTTAGGCTATGTGTAACTACAAGTTCAGCACTACTATTAAAGGGTACTAAACGTATATTTGAAAATAGCCAGAATGTGGTCTTTTTCAGACTGGGGCTAAAGCTGTATTAAAATGTAACTCACACTTCTATTCTCTTCAACTCTGATAGCCTGGGGATGAATGGCAAGATCCACTAAATGTGGCAGAGAAGTGAGGAAGGAAGGCTTTTTACCCAACAGATTTCATGGATCAACTCTGTGTAATTAGAGAATTGGTAAATAAAAACTGGATTTTATTACTGTACAAAACAGACAACCCATGGGAAAGTGTTCAGGAGCCCAAAGGTCCATGTGTCCCCATAACAACTGCTAGGAGCTGGCCAGATCCCAACATTTGACAATATTGGCCAACCACACTGTTGATAAAGCATTGGAGATTGTGTTCATAGCAAGTGTTGGGAGAGAAGGGTGGAAATTCTTCTTTAAAAGATTACCTTAAGCTGCCTCATGTGTGGGCTGTAAGCAAAAGCAACATCATGTGGGATGTTATTTAAAGGCAAGGCATCTTTTGCTGCCACTACTAGAAGACAAGAATGAGCCTTTGCATCAATAAAGGAGAATGAAGATAGCTCAAGGAGTATTTTTTCCCCCCTAAAGCAATGACTGGCTTTACAAGCATGGTGTAGTCTAACGTACGGTCCAACATGGCTTTGCATGTTATATGGACCTAGCATTTTTGTTTGTAAATTGAGTGTACAATATGTTGTGTGAATCCAGCCAACTGGAGACGGCTTCTTCCAAGTATTTATTTATATATTTCTCAAAATTCACATCCTGCCTTTCCATGACATAATCCCTGCTTCTTAAATTCTTCTTAAAGCAAGGCAACAAAAATAAAAGCAAATAACAATAACATCTCACAACAACAACAACAAAAAGAGAAAATGGGTAGTTTAGGAACAGCACTTTTCAAAAGGTGGGAATAAAATCAGCTAGTCAGCTTCTACACCTTATGCAAGCTATTTGAAATTATGGAAACCACAGTTACGTAAGACTTGGATCTGTATTTCTGGTGGTTTGAGAACACAAACTAAGATGTAGTCCATTTTTCATGAATAATTTTGTTAGAAAATTTTGTTTTATTCTATAAAAATGGTAGCATTTTTACCACACAGATTGGTAGCAGAGGATGGTTACATAGCCATACAGATCAAATAAAATGTACAGTGTACTGTCATCATGAGCCTTGCTGCTTAATGGTTTCAACTGTCACAAGTAACTCCTCAGATCATAAAGAGCCATATATTATAACCATAGATGCAAATTAAGCACTGCCATCTACTGGCTGAACAATTCTGTAGTTATTGCAATACAAAATACATTCTAACATGTATTCCAACAAATTTAGAACAGGTGTCCTACCTTTTGGCTTGCCTGGGCCTCACTGATTGATGAGAAATTGTCTTGGGCCACATATAAAATATATAATATAGATAAATGTAAAAATCATATATTAATGTTGACAGTTTATAATCTTGTGGGACCACATTAATACCTGTCTAGGACTGCATATTGCCTGTGGGCTACGGGCTGGCATGCCTGATTTAGAGCATCACTCAACCACTGATGAAATGATACAGAGTCCTTCCCTCATAATGGATGTCCTGGCAGAAAGATTCCTAGGTGGTTCTGTAAGACATATAAAATCACCAGTGGAAAGTCTGCTTCAGAAGAGGAATGTCTGTAAGTCAGTACCATATTTCCCTTGCCCGCTCCAAAAGAGGCACCAGGTCTTATTTTTGAGGATGTCTTTGCCATGGTTTCACCTCATAGTGGTGGCACTGACAGTCCTGCCCAGCCAGCACACTTCTGCAGCTGCTTGCCACCACTCGTGCACATCAATCTGGATCGTGGTTCTCAGCTGCAGAGGCGTTTTCTGAAGGCATCTGACGATGATTTTTTATTTATTTTTTGGGTAGGGCATATATTAGGGCCACCCCAAAAAATCAAGTTAGGTTTTATTTTCGGGGAAACACATTATTAGAATTCCTGACTGATTTTTTTTAAATGGAAGCATTAGTTTTCTTATGCTTCCACCAAACTTTAGTCTCACTGAGGCTAGATAACTGGGTAGCGGATTGTGGACAACAGCTTATAGGACTTTCATGATGGGTAACATGCAAAAGGGGGAGAAGCAAAGAATGAAGGGTGGGAGGAAGAAGTGCTTCCAAGGTGTTGTGTCCAGATCCCCTCAATACTGGAATTACTTCTGATCTGCAGAGCTGAGGAAGATGTCCCAATTGACCACCTTCGTTTACATTTCAGATGGTCTTGGATGTGGAAATGTACCGTGGTTCTTTTACATTCCAAAATCAAGAAACTTTGTCTGAGCATCTTCTTTTTCACATCTTGAAACAATACTAAATATCTATAATTCCCATTATTATTTTGACTCCGGCTACATGTGACAGTGCAAATGTGTACATTATGCACAAAAATAATCCGTTGATTTTGGTGTAATTTGCTTCCCTATAAGAGAACATAGCCTTTCAGCTTAGTCTGCAAGGACATCCCTCTATAGCTCTTGGTAACAAAGTGACTACTTTTTGCTTTGGTTGTTCTGGGATCAAAATTTGAGATAAAACATTGCCAAGTTCTTTGAAAGATTTCAGAAAAGTCACAAAGTATACCTTCTTTTAAAAATTCTGCATTGTTGAAATTCTATCACAGAACCAGGCAACCGAATTCTTTAGGAGGGACATTTGCTCAGATGGCAGAAGTTCCCATGAAAGAGAATGAATGAAGTGCAATATAAACAGATTAATTTCCTAGCCCAGAACATTTCCCAGTTTCTGGCTAAGGCTGCATAATATTATCTTAGCATTTACCCAAGTCAGTTGTTGCTTAAAAGGTTGCATTCTTGGCCCGTGAACTACAGAGACTTTTGAGGTAGGCGGGTAGATTTGCGCTTTTACTTAATGAGCCAAGAAGTCTCAGTGATTTCTCATGGCCCCAGTCCTATTTTTTTTGTTCATGCATGAACAGTTAGAAGCCAGCCGAAAGGAATTTCGGGCAGCGTGCTGATAAAGAAATAATCCTAACTCTCCATTTCATTACATAAATTGTTACTCTTGTGACAAGGTCACATTTGAATCAACCTCTTTCCTTGTGGCATCAGGCCACCTGCTTTGAACATCTGCTTCTTTTTTTAGCCTCTTTCCATCTACTACCTGAATTTACAGTATTTTGTTTTTCTACTGCAGCTCTGCCCAATCTGAGGTTCTCCGGGGTGGGGGGGTGGGGGGTGGGGTTGGATTTTAATTCTCCGAATCCCAAAATAACATCATTATGGGTGGAAGATTCTAACAGCTGAAATCTAATACATTTGGGAGGCATCAGATTAGGACCTAAGCCTGCTGGGTCTGCTAGAGAAAAAAATAGCATTACTGCACGTTTTGTGACTATTAGTTTATTCTAGTCCTGCCTTAGCCATGAAAGCCAGCCCAGTCACCCTCTCTCAGCCCATCTAACCTCATAAGGTTGCTGTTACAAGGAAAATAGGAAGAACAAGGTGTGTTGGATAACTCATTGCTTTGAGTTATTTGAAAAAAAAAATAAAGGCAGGATATAGAATAACCGAATAACAGAGTTGGAAGGGAACTTGGAGGTTTTCTAGTCCGCTCAAGCCAGAGACTCTATACTATTCTGGACAAATGGCTCTGCAATCTCTTCTTAAAAACCTCCAGTGATAGAGCACCCACAACGTCAGCAGGCAACTTGTTTCACTAATTGTTCTAACTGTCGGGAAATTGCTCCTTAATTTGAGGTTGCTTTTATCGTATCCTGCAATTTTTGCAATATTGCAATTTTCAGGGTTGCATTTGTCTCTAGTTCCATGCCCAAACATGTCATTCTTGTTTTTATGAATTGTTGTGTGCCACTTAGAGTTATTATATAACAAAGGCAGCAATATATTGTAAATCCTGTAAAGCAGTCAGTCAGTCAGTCAGTCAGTCAGTCAGTCAGTCAATACTGAGATCTTACTTATTTCCTCACAGGGTAAGGCCATTTTGATTGCTGACCAATGGTTTTATTAGTGATTTTTCAATAGTTTGGGCCATATTACAAATGATGGGATTTGCACAAAGTGATAGAACTTTGCCTTATGATTTTCAGATTTACAAGATGTCAGCCTTGGGGTTTGTTTGTTTATTTTTTTTTTCAGTACAACTATCTCATGCCTTCTGGTGAAAATGATCACATAATATGCAGGCAACTTCTGGAGTTAACTGTATTTGTTGTAGACACCAGGTGAGGGTGATTCAGCCTGGCATGCTCTGGACAATGCTGCATGATTTTTGTGGGACGATAATCTTTTTTACTTTCACCTCATTGCTTCCAATCTCCCAAAATGTGGGAGCTCTTGGACTTTTTTTTAGTCACTTATGCTGAATCTAGGAGCATTCAAGCCAGATCAGATGACTAATGTATGCAATCTTGCCTTTGGATTCCCACTATAAATCAATCAGATGCCTATTAAAAGCTTATAAGCAAGTAAATTAGATACTGTTGAGCGAATTCCACTATCTGATAATTGGCAGACATAACCATTTTATTTCCTTAATAATAAAGAAGCTTGCCATAGATTTCTTCTGGAGGCATTTGGCTTCCCACTTTAGTGGGATAGATTCTGTATCAGGGGAACTCTAATTTTTTTAAAAAAAATGTTTTAAATCCCAAGATATGTGTTTCAGCCTATAAAGCTTTACACTGCAGAGGGTCTGGTTATTTGAAGGACCACCTGTCTCTCATAACATCAGCCCAACTAATTCAATTTAATCTTGCAGGATTGGTGTGTTCTAGGTTCCTTTAATTAGATAATGCCACTCTCAGAACCTTTCTAGAAGTGACTTTTGAATGAAGTTCCTCCCAACATCTGGATGCTGGTGTTCAGAGCAGCCGTGAAGCACTGGCTCTTTAGCCAGGCCTTTGGTGAGACTGCTCGCTTCATCACACTTTCCATATTTTATCTTTTATTGATTTCATTTTGATTGCTTTATTTCATTGTAGTGAGCTGCCCAGAGTCATTGGGAGTTTGACAATATACAAGTATAATACATTATTATTATTATATCAGGAGTTGCATTTATATATACACTGTAAATATTTATTTATTATTAAAATTACATACTGTCCTTGCCTAGAAGTGACTCTAAAAGCTTATAGCAATAAGATTTAGACTTATATACTTCTTCACAGTGCTCTATAGCCCTCTCTAAGCAATTTTACAGAGTCAGTATATGGCCCGCAACAATCTGGATCCTCATTTTACCGACCTCAGAAAGATAGAAGGCTAAGTGAAACTTGAGCCAGTCAGCATCGAACTCCTGGTTGTGGGCAGAATTAGCCTGCAATACTACATTGTAATCACTGCACCACCAATAAAACATATGTTTTTATACCAATAAAAGCAACAAGATAAAGCATTTTTAAAAATCAAAACTAAAATTGACTGAAAAATTAACAAATAATAGGGCAAGGAAGGGAACAAGATAGGGAAGAGGTGGGGGTGTCATCTCAGTCCATTAACCACCTCCATTACGATACATCTCCATTGGGGGGTCCAGGCCAATTGACAGAGCCAGGTTATGTATATCGATTTGTAGATTGGACTATGTTGTGCATTTACACTTGTCCTGTATTCTCTCTGTTGAACCTTTTTATACTGGAGATTCTTGCTTTATGCTATTCTGTTTTTAATTCTCTTTCACCAGTTTTTTTTTGTAATCTGCTTAGAAAATAACATTATGTGGTGACTCTGTGTACATTTATAATAAAAATGGTAGGAGAGGTCTTTTGCTTCCCAAAGTATGTCATGCTTCATGAAACAGGCACAGCAGGAGAGACATTTTAAGAAATTATGTCCTTGTGTTGAAAAAAAAAACCCAAACCCATTTGAGGATGTCTACACAGATTGCCTCTCGCCTTCCCTGCTATTCTACAGAGGTAGAAACTGCTGTTAGGTATGAAATTCTTAGGAATTCTATTATAAAGACAGTACTGTATTTTTTTTACTCCATTCAAGCTTTGGGGTATTTTCAAAAAGGTATAATATATTCAGAAGTCAGTCTTCATGTAATACTAGGTAACTGTGCAGATTCATGCTTGTCTGAGTCAGTGCCCTAAATATAATACATCTACTTATGCATTTGCTGATCACACAAATTTGTAGCCAGGTAGAATTGATGAAGACTTTTTGTTGATTTCCAGATCTGGAGAAAAAACACCATGTTTAAATTCTTCTTCACCTCTGTGTTTGTGTATTATATTTCCAGATGCCACATTCCAAAAACTGCAAAGACAAGAAAATTAATAACTTCTAATTTAAATTAATTGCCTGTAAAATAAGATTCCACATTCATCACATAAATTAATCCCCCATTTGATATACTGCCCGTTCTCCCTTGCACACATAAACTACTCTCACAAACAGAAATACACACAGATATATCTCCCTCCCTCCTTCCAGCAGACTGCAAAAAGGAAGAATACAAAAAACAAAACAAAACAGGATGGTGATATGGTAAAAGGGAAGATGTAGCTTCCCTAGGAAAGGAAGGGAAAAGAAAAGAGAAAAAGAAAAGTGGGTGAGCATAAGAAAAGAGTTGGAGAAGCCCCTTGTAAGGGTTAAAAAAGTCTTAATAATGATGAGATGAAGAGCTCCTCACAAGGAATAGCGAATCCCTAAAGGCTTCCATGTTTTTCAGCTGCTAATAAATTTAGTGATCTATACCCCTGCCTATTTGTTTTCAATGGTACATTCTGTTCTTCTCCACTGCTACAAAATGACCTCATGCTCACAGGTAATCTTAGCTACTAAGGCAGCTTGCAAGAGCTCCTCTATGAGGGAGATAGCAATAGCACTTAGACTTATACTGTATACCGCTTCACAGTGCTTTATAGCCCTCTCTAAGTAGGAGTCAGCATATTGCCCCCAATAATCTGGGTCTTCATTTTACAGACCTCAGAAGGATGGAAGCCTGAGTCAGGTCAGCATCGAACTCCTGGCAGTGGAAGGCAGAATCAGCCTGCAATACTGCATTCTAACCACTGCACCATTATGGCGCAGGAGGGTGGTTAAAAACTTTGATAGAACATAGAACATAAAATAACAGAGTTGGAAGGGATCTTGGAGGTTATTAGATGATAGACAGACAGACATATATGTAGAGAGGTAGATAGATAGAAAGATGATAGATAGATAGATAGATAGATAGATAGATAGATAGATAGATAGATAGATAGATAGATAGATAGATAGATAGCAAATTCTCTATGACACTGAATTTTCCAATTTCTCCTTGGATGGAGAAATTAAGCATCACCCTCTGAAGATGCCCCCAGGATCCAATTTTGCAGAATGGGTTGATCCAGAAGTGTAAGCCCTGGGTAGGTTGCTTTTGCCTTAATTGTGGAGTTGTCATAGCCTAGTTTATAACATAGCTACAGGGCATAAAAGTGGCATGAAGGATAATTGGTCACCCTGGGACTTCCAGTTTTGTGCAGTAGGGACCGGTTGTGGGCTTGCAGATTCTCCGCATCCTCGTGGCTAATTTTGCCCTGCCTGGAGACCCTAAATGGGTCTAAGTCACCTCGGAGAGGCGACGAAAAAGGAAGGGTGCTCCAGCGATTCTGGAATGGTGACAGCTGTTCTGTTTGACTTGGGGAAAGCCTTCTAACCTGACAGGAGAAAGGCTGGCCATATTGCATCGACCAGCCCAACCTACTAGCAACAGAATTCCAAAAGCACTAACCAGCACAACTGTGAACAGTGTGCTTGAAACTGGGTGAGAAATTCGATCTTCTCTTTTCTATTCTACATTTAATTCCTAGAAAAGATCCCCAAGAAGCAAAATACCTCTGGAAGGGAAGGAGGGGGATTTCTGCACCACCATTATACTAACGGAAGTGGCAAATTAATCTTTTTATGGAGGATCAAAATATATGGAAGTGAAATAAATATAAAACCTGAAATTTAAAACTTAAATCTGGATAAATGTAAAATTGTTTGAATGATTAAAACTCTCATTTTAAAAATAATTGCTCATTTTGGAAATTGGAAAACAAATAGTTGCTGACACCTAGTGGTGGATGAAGACTATGACAGCTATGACTTTAATATAAGACTTGGCAAAACCTGGGAAAAGCTAATCTGTGTTTGTGACCTTCAAAGTTTTAACAACAAAGAACAGTTGTGACAAAAAAGGACAATAATCTGGGCTGTAGACAAAGAGAATTATAAATTTCAGAAAGAAAAAATCTTTTTTGAACTAATTGGGTTACAAATATCTATTTAATTGGGACTCTAAAACTATTTGCAGAGAAAAGAAAGGAAGAGAAAAACTCAAATTCTTGGCCATCATGAATCAGAGACATGTAGAAAGAACATACCAAGAAAACATAAACACTTCACAGGAGGAGATATATGGTATACTGCAACTAATTCAAACAACAATGACTTTAAACCACAAAGAAATCCAAAACAACTTTGAAAATATAAATCAATCTATTTCTAAGTTAACTTTACAACAAAAAAAATCCCAGAAAACAACAGAGAAGGAGCAGATAAAACAGATAAATGGATATAGAATTGAGAATAGAGACTTAAAGATGGAACTTTACAAAACAAGGAAACATGATTTAATCCTAGTAGAAAAAAATTCACAAGAATTGGAAAAAACAACTTATCTCTTAAAACTACAAAATAAATCTGAGGACAAGAAAACAGATTGGATAAAATGGACTGTAGAGACATCAGGAACATCGGAGAGAAAGGAAATGATAGGAGAAGTGGAGAGAAAGAAAAATTTTTTTTTCCAACAAACATGGAAAAGCAGAAGTCCTGTACAAAGACACTTACTTTACCTGATCTACAACAACATTTATGAACATATGGAAAAACGTTTTGATTCAGCAAAATACATTGATTAAGATACTGGGCAAAGGAAAAAGACTAAAGTGGAAACCAAGAAAATAGATGGTGGGACTTATCAGAGAGAATACTTTAAAAAGAAACATTTGTTTGAATATGGTTAAAGAAATAGAAAAGTTTTGGAATATATATGTCACTCTAAGAGGGATGAATTCCCCAAATAATATAGTATGCTTTTTTCCCTTTTTTGTTCTCTTTCTTGATATGAGTAATATAAAAAAGTTGAAATGATTTAGATAAAGAAAACATTTTAGATACTTAAATGTGATTGAATTTAAGAAAATTATAATGGATAAAATGTTTTGAATAAGAGTTAAAGGACTAGATGACTAGATGTATTAAATGGAATGTTTAAAGATTAAATATTTTTATGATTAAAAAGAATAAGAAATTTAGGAAATAAATATATATTAGCTTAGGAGGGATATATATTTTAAGTAACATGTTCTTTTTTATGTTTCTTTACTCTTGCTCGCCTTTCTTTTTTCTTTTTCATTATTTTATCTATTCCTTAAGAAATGTAAAAGTGTGAGATGGTTCATATGGAAAAATAGAGTTAAATTTTTAAAGATTTTTGAGAAAATCTTAACCAGTAAGAATACCTAGAATTTAGTGGGAGAAACAAACTAAGATAAGGACTGCAACAGGATCTATCATAAGGCAACCAGAATGATTGGATAGAAAAGAAATATTATATTGATGTGATTATTATTTTTAGGAATATTGGGGAAAATTATATATTTAATTTATCTATAAAAATAATAAGAATTGTATTAACTCAATGTTTGTAAAAGAGGATATTTTGGGAAAAGAGGAAATCAACTAAAACCATTATGTGGATTATGGATTGTAGAAATCAATTGTTAATGATTGCTTTACAAATGTAACCTAGACAACACTATTATTATTATTATTATTATTATTATTATTATTATTATTATTAATAATAATAATAATAATAATAATAATAATAATAATAATAATAATACCAATTATCAAGTGATTTATGTTTTTAAAAAATCAATAAAATAGATTACAAAAAAAAGATAATTGGCTACCCTGCTTGAGAATGGCATGGGTTCTCTCACTCTACCAGTATTAAAGATGGCAGCAATTATATGCACTGTTTTATTAAAATCAAATACTATTTTCTCCTGATCTGTGATTGTTTTGTTTATTTATAGCAGACATGTCAAACTCACGATGTCACGTGACCATCACGAGACGTATCGGGACTATTTTGCCATTGCCAGCAATGGGGTGGGTGTGGTTTCCGGATGATGCGTCCGGCCCGCGGGCCGGCAGTTTGACACCCCTGATTTATAGTCTTTTCCTCACAGGACTGCAGTGGAAATGACAGTATTCATTGATATTTAAAGCTGGAGAGCTAACTAGCTACATAGGTATCTACTCGGCTCCAGTGTTATGTGAAAATGCCTTGTACAGCTGAAATGGATATTTATGCTTCAGAGAGGAAGTATCAATTTTGTCAATTAAAACTTGATCTATCTGTTTCCTCTGCCACGTTTTGCAGTAAAGTACAAAAACCTATTTGGATTTGTTTGAGGATGATGTTGTGATTCAGGGTCAGCCTGTGGGTCCGGCAGCCGGGTCGGATGACTCGGATGACTCAGACGAGGGGGAGGAGGAGGGTGTTGAAGACGAACTTGCTGATGATGGCTTGGAGGCTCCGCAGAGCCCCCAGCCAGGGCCCTCTTACTTGGTGGAGACTCAGCTGCGCGAGCCCGACAGTGCGGATGATGATGACCCACAGCTGGCCCTGTTCAAGGACGCCCGACGCAGGAGGCAGTCAAGCAGGAGCAAGCAGAGAAAGGCTGTGGGACTTCTCGGAAGGAGGCACAGAGAGGCCACGCCCTGAACTCTAATAAAGGGAGTGTTTGGGGAAGGGCTGGTTGCTGAAAGCAACCGCTCCGTTTGAGGATCAAAGCTCCGGTATCTTGTTTCATGTTTTGTTGTTTGTTTGTGTAATAAACTTGGCAGACGTTTTCCAGCCTCTGCCGTTTGTACAGGGGTTGCCTTTCTGCAAGGCCGGTAGCAGGCTGGTACAGAACAGTTTGCTTTCAGCCTCCCACCCCTTACTACTATTATGGAGCAGCTACGTGCCGAGAATGCTCAGCTCACCCAGCAACTCACTTTGCTGGCAGCTCAGGTGGCTCAACTGCAAGCTCAGGTTCATGCTGCACCCCCACCCAGGAGAAAATGCCAAGTTGCAATGCCGGATAAATTTACAGGTACTCCAGAACTGTTTCCTGCTTTCCTGGGACAATGCCAGCTCTTTATCAGCGTGAGAGCAGCTGATTTCCCCACTGACCGGGATAAGGTGGGGTTTGTGTTAAGCCTTCTTTCGGGTGATGCAGCTTGTTGGGGCACGCCTCTGCTGGCTCAACCTAGCCCATTGTTGGACAACTTTGTGGGGTTTTGTGACCATATGCGTCTGATGTACGAGGACCCAATTAAGACGCAGACTGCCACTCGACGCCTGAAAGCTCTGAGGCAGGGTCAATGCCCCCTACAGGGCTATATCAGCGATTTCCGGCTGCTTAGCCAGGATTCCGCCTGGAATGAGGCTGCGCTCATGGATGCCTTCCAGGATGGATTGTCGGAGGAGATGTTGGATGAGCTGGCCCGTGTGGATATTCCCTCAGACCTGAATGGGCTGATCCATCTCTGCCTGCGGATCGATGCTCGGTTGCAGCAGCGAAAGAGTCGCCGTGCCACCCCACAGACCCCTGCCGCCCCTGTTGTGCGTGAGCCCCCAGTTCAAAGGGAGGAGCCAATGGAGCTGGGTGCCGCCAGGTCTCGTCTATCGGTGACTGAAATGAACAGACGACGATCGGGGGGGTTGTGTTTTTACTGTGGGGACCCTGGACATTTGGCTGCTTTTTGCCCAAAGAAGCGTCAGCGGGCATCAGTGACCAAGCCTGCCCCGAGACAGTCCCCTACTTTGCTGTCGGGAAACGCCCCGAGCCCGATCTAGACGGTGTGAGAGATCGGGCGTCCCACCACAACAACACCGAGCGATGCCTTTCCGATGGTGCCTGTGAACCTCCACGGCATTTGATTTTGGAGGCACGTCTGATCCTTCCTGGCAAGCCAGAGGGGATTCCAGTCCATGCCTTAATTGACTCTGGGGCCACCACAAACTTTATGGACTCAGCCTTTGTGGCCAAATGGGCTGTTCCCCAGTGCCCGGTGGATCCGCCCATGTTAGTGGAGACTATCGATGGTCGAGTGCTCCTGTCTGGGCCTATTACGGCCGCCACGCAACCAGTATGTATGGCCATCAGTTCCCACGTGGAGGCCATCCAGTTCTATATCACCTCAGATCTGCACTTCCCCGTGGTCTTGGGACTGGCGTGGCTCCGGGCGCATGACCCACAGATCTATTGGTCACAGAACTTGGTCACCTTCCCAAGCTTGCAGTGCGTGGACCACTCCCGCCATATCTGTGCCGGCCAGGTGGAGGGTTCCCCAGGGGTTTCCTTGCCTCCCGAACTGTCCGACTTTGCTGATGTGTTCAGCGAGTCAGAGGCAGATCAATTACCCCCGCACAGGCCCTATGACTGCTCCATTGATTTAGTCCCTGATGCGCCTCTCCCAGTGGGGCGTTTGTACTCCATGTCGGAGCCCGAGTTGGCTGCATTGCGGGACTTCCTGGAGAAGAATTTGGCTCGCGGTTTCATTCGGCCCTCATCCTCGCCAGTGTCTGCACCCATGCTCTTCGTCAAAAAGAAGTCGGGCGAATTACGGCTTTGCTGCGACTACCGGAAACTCAACGCCATCACGGTGCGCAACCGTTACCCGCTGCCCCTCATCCCCGAGCTCTTGGACCGACTCCGGGAGGCTAAGATCTTCACGAAACTGGACCTGCGTGGAGCTTACAACCTCGTCAGAGTTCGGCCGGGTGATGAGTGGAAGACGGCGTTTGGTACTCGCTATGGACATTTTGAGTACACGGTGATGCCGTTTGGCCTGACCAACGCTCCCGCTGTGTTTCAGCATTTCATGAACGACATCTTCCAGGATTTGTTGGACCAGTTTGTCGTGATCTATTTGGACGACATCCTGATCTACTCCCCGTCGCGTGAAGTGCATCATCAGCATCTCCGTCAGGTCCTGCAGTGACTCCGAGAACATCGGCTGTTTGCCAAGTTGGAGAAGTGCCAGTTCTACCGGGTGACCATCGATTTCCTGGGTCACCGCATTTCTCCTGAGGGCATCGCCATGGAGCCGAGTAAGGTTGAGTCGTTGCAGAGTTGGCAACCCCCGTGTCGCGTGAAGGATGTTCAGCGACTTCTTGGATTTGCCAACTACTACCGAACTTTCATCCCTGGCTTTGCTGCCTTGACAGCCCCCCTCACCCGGCTCCTGCAGAAGAAGACTCGGTTCCAGTGGAACGCACCAGAACAACAGGCGTTCCAGGCTTTGAAGGACGCCTTCATGAAGGAGCCCATCTTGAAGCATCCTGACCCGCAACGGCCGTTTGTCGTGGAGGCGGACGCCTCCGACATTGCCATTGGGGCAGTGTTACTCCAGGCAACGACGCCCAGCGGTACCCTTTTCCCTTGCGCGTATCACTCTCGAAAATTGAACCCCTCGGAGCGCAACTATACCATCTGGGAGAAGGAGCTGCTGGCCATCAAAGCGGTGTTCGAGGCCTGGAGGCATCATCTGGAGGGAGTGCGGCATCAAATCGAGGTCCGGACGGACCATAAGAATCTGGAAAGCCTGCAGACCGCTCGGAATTTGAACCAACGCCAGATCCGGTGGTCTCTTTTCTTTGCGAGGTTTGACTTCCGGGTTCGGTACATACCAAGCGGGCACAATCAGAGAGCGGATGCTCTGTCCAGGAAGCCCGAATATACCCGAGTGGAAGACAAGCTTCTGCCCAGGACAGTGATCCCCGTCGAGTCTTTTGCTGCGGTACGGGAGCCGGTTGATATACGGGCTCGGATCCGGGAGGCACAGCAGCAGGAGGCGTGGGTGGCTCAGCGGAAGGAGGAGGTGGGGCCAGATTCGCCTTGGACGGTCACGGATGGACTCTTGTATTATCGTGACCGGCTCTATGTTCCGGGAGGGCCACTCAGGGGACTCGTCCTCAGCCAGTGTCACGATAACCCGGCAGCGGGGCATTTTGGCCTGTTCAAGACCCTGAACCTGGTCTCCCGTACCTTCTGGTGGCCCCGAGTCCGACACGACGTCCAGTCTTATGTCACCTCCTGCATCCCATGCAGGCAGGCCAAGTCAGCGACAGGGGCCCCGCCTGGATTACTGCAGCCTTTGCCAACACCCAAAAGACCCTGGGGGGCTGTGTCCATGGACTTTCTGACGGATTTACCCCCATCCTCTGGTTTCACGACAGTGTTTGTGGTGGTGGACATGCTGACCAAGATGGCGCACTTCATCCCCTGTCGCGGCTTACCGTCAGCTCGCACCACTAGTCGTATGTTTATTCAACAGGTGTTTCGGCTGCACGGCCTCCCCGATAGAGTCGTCTCCGATAGGGGGGCCCAGTTTACAGCCCGCTTCTGGCAGGAGTTGATGCATGCGTTGGATATCAAGGTTTGCCTCTCGTCCGCGCATCATCCTCAAACTGACGGGGGAACCGAGAAGGTCATCGGTATCCTGGAACAGTATCTGCGCTGCTACGTCAATCTGCAGCAGAACAATTGGGTGGACTATCTGGCCATAGCTGAGTTTGCCTTTAACAACTCGCAGCACACCTCCACACAGATGACACCGTTCTTGGCCAATGTGGGTTATCACCCCCGGTTTTTCCCCCTTTCTCCCGTGGACTCACCGGAGCCGGCAGCGAACGACTTCTTGGCAGAGTTACAGGCGATCCATCGATTGGTGCGACGGCAATTGGAGAAGGCCAAGGCCGATTACAAAAGGTTTGCTGATCGGTCAAGACGGGATACGCCTCCACTATCGGTGGGGGATCGGGTCTGGCTGTCCACCAGGAACTTACCGTCCACACGGCCGGTGAGGAAGTTAGATCACCGATATTTAGGACCGTTCCCAGTCGAGGCTGTCATCAATCCGGTCGCCTATCGCTTAACTCTGCCACGTTCCCTGCGCGTGCACCCAGTCTTCCATCGGTCTCTGTTGGTCCCCGAGCAACCGGCTTGTCCGCTCCGCCAAGCGGAACCTCCCCCATCAGGACCTCGTGATGGAGGCAGCACCCCCGAGTACGAGGTCGCCAGCATCAGGGATTCCCGTTGGCTGAAAGGTCGTTTCCAGTACCTGATCGAGTGGAAAGGTTACGGGCCGGAGGACTTCACCTGGGAAGACGCGACCGCCGTTCATGCCCCTGCGTTGGTGACTGCTTTTCACGAACAATTCCCATCCCGACCGCATCCGGATCGGCAGCCCCGGGGGAAGGGCCCTGCGGTGCGGGATAGTGTTGTGATTCAGGGTCAGCCTGTGGGTCCGGCAGCCGGGTCGGATGACTCGGATGACTCAGACGAGGGGGAGGAGGAGGGTGTTGAAGACGAACTTGCTGATGATGGCTTGGAGGCTCCGCAGAGCCCCCAGCCAGGGCCCTCTTACTTGGTGGAGACTCAGCTGCGCGAGCCCGACAGTGCGGATGATGATGACCCACAGCTGGCCCTGTTCAAGGACGCCCGACGCAGGAGGCAGTCAAGCAGGAGCAAGCAGAGAAAGGCTGTGGGACTTCTCGGAAGGAGGCACAGGGAGGCCACGCCCTGAACTCTAATAAAGGGAGTGTTTGGGGAAGGGCTGGTTGCTGAAAGCAACCGCTCCGTTTGAGGATCAAAGCTCCGGTATCTTGTTTCATGTTTTGTTGTTTGTTTGTGTAATAAACTTGGCAGACGTTTTCCAGCCTCAGACGTTTTCCAGCCTCTGCCGTTTGTACAGGGGTTGCCTTTCTACAAGGCCGGTAGCAGGCTGGTACAGAACAGATGAGCAGATTTTTCTTTTTTTCATTAGAATAATGTATATCTATTTTGCGTTACTTTGATTTACAAGTGGAGTGGATGAAGAACAGAGGGCTAAGCAGCAACACAGCTTGCTTAGAAGCACCTCTTTTATTTCATGCCAATCCTTGAGATTATGAGAAAGAAAGAAAAATGAAATGAGCACTTCCACACTATTGGATTTTGAGTCTTCCAGCCCTCAAAAGCAGTTTGAAAGCAATCCACAACAGCCTTCACTTTCAGGGACTTGGAAACAGACCAGGAAATAACTCAGTTTTTTAAAGGAAAATTAATAAAACAACAACCAATGTTCACCATGAAAGAGGAGAAGAAATTAGAGAGCCTATTCCTTGCTTTTTTTAAAGGGAGGTTACTCGATAGAGTTCTTCAGGCTTGTTATCCCTTGACAGGACCTACTGGGGCAATTGATATTCAGGAGCCAGGAAGATGGCTGAGCCAAGAAATTCAAGGGCAACATGGCAAGTCCCCAGTCAGCAGTGTGCAGTAGCAGCCAAAAAAGAGGGATACTGTAGTATCAAGATCCTGAGAAGTGTTAGTACTGCTTTACAAAGCCTTAGTAAAACCACACTTAAAATACTGAGTCCAGTTTGGTCACCATATTATAAAAAAAGATGTAGAGACTCTGGAAAGAGTGCAGAAAAGAGCAACAAAGATGATTAGGGGGCTGGAGGCTAAACATGAAAAACAGTTGCAGGAATTAGATATGTTCCAGTGAAAAGAAGGACTAGGGGTGACATGATAGCAGTATTTCAATGTTTGAAGGGCTGCTATAAAGAAGAGGGGGGGGGGGTCAACCTATTTTCCAAAGCACCAAAAGGTAAGACAAGAAATGATGGAAACTAGTCAAAGAGAGAAGCAACCTAGAACTAATGAGAAATTTCCTAACAGTGAGAACAATAAACCAGTGGAATGGCTTGCCTTCAGAAGTTGTGGGTGCTCCATCGCTGGAGACTTTTAAGAAGAGATTGGACAACCATCTGTCAGAAATGGTATAAGGTCTCCTGCCTGAGCAAGGGGTTGGACTAAAAGATCAGCAAGGTCCCTTCCAACTCTGTTATTCTGTTCTGTTCTGTTCAGTCTCCATGTTTTCAGTTGAACACTGGCTTCCAATCAGTTACTCTTCCATTATTCTGAGTTGGACATAAATTAGCTGAACTGCTAAAGGCAGAGCAAGCGAGCAAGCCATGTAGGATCACAGGGTTGTATTACCAATGCAGGAGCAGTGCAACCATTCATCTGGGATGAAGGTTTAATAAAAACCAAAGCACAATGTGTGCATACGTCAACTTGAGCTGACCCAAAATAAAGGCAGGATAAAGATCAGTCATTCAATCAAACAAATGTAGAAGTAGCCTAGTTCATAGTTTTACTATTTGATGTAGAATTGCTGGAAAAAAGAAAACATATTGAATCTGTACAATCACTATGCCAAAGAAAGCCTGGGTTCCTTATTTATCAACTCACAATGATCTTACTTTTGAGTTTGATGGATTAGTACAAATAGCAAGACAGAAATACTCTTCACAGAGTTCTAATTTTGAGATAAATTGGGAAGCTTGCCTAGTATTTATTCTTAAATATTCATGTTTTAAAAATGGAAGCTAACACTGAAAGGCATTTAACATGTTAATGCCCCATGGTGCCTTGTAGGATATCCCAACCACTGGAGTACAGATTTTAGAGGTTGGGATATGGAGTAAGTAAAAGAATATCCAAAAATGTCTTCTGCTTTGAGAATCATCTCATGAATGGAAATGCTCAAGATTCAAGACCTTAAAGAGCAATTTACACCCGGTTGCATTTTTTTTTCTATTTGTCTTATCATTATTTAAAATGGAATGATTTAATTCATCAGTTGGAGAAACTAATGGGCCATTAATGCTATATGCTAGTGGTGAAGAGAACCACTTTCTAGTATCTTCATTTTTCATTTCTTCTAAAATGCAGAGTAGGCTGCGCCAAAGATTTTAAGATTAAGATTTAGCAGGACTGTAATCTACTTGATAGCTTAGCTTCGATATGCTAATTTAGCAGTTGAGTTTGATTAAACTTGTTTAATGAGGAAAATCTCAGTTTAGTTTTCAGTGTTATTTTTATGTTTAAACTACTTTCATTTAAATTCAACCTTATTGGCACTGCCTTCGTTTAATGTTAGTTTATTATTGATTTTTATTTATCTTTACTGACTTCAGAAGCCAGTTTGGTCTAGTGTTTAAAGCACCAGGCTAGAAAGCAGAAGACTATGAATTCTAGTCTTAGGCATGAAAGCTGCCTGGGTGAATTTGGGTTAGCTCTTAATCCATGATGTCGGGCTCAGGTGACAACCTGACAACTCGATTGGTCAGTTCCTGTTGCAACCAAGGGGATCAACAGTTGATTGATTTAAAAAAAGTGGACCCCGTAGTTGTGGAAATAATGTTAGGACACAACCTTCCTCCAGAAATAAACAAACAAACCACAATAACAAAAAGAAAATAATTCCACTGATTTCACCAATGACCTTTTCCACTATGTCAGATTTAGGTTCTAAGCCAGAAAGGCCAGATGTGGAAATCCAGCACATATGAATGATATCAAGCTAAGGAAAATCAAAGTAAAACCAAGTTTGATTTGGTTTTGGTTTTGGTTTGTTGCCCAGTAACAATGATGGAAGGGAAATCTTTTCTGTAATTTATTTCTTTGATACTCTGTGTTATATACATATGTGTACACATTTCAACAGGTACTTCATACATATTTGCCATAATTATTTTGTACAAGGTGAAAACTTTAAAATTTGACATTTTAAGGGTTCACCGATGTGGAAGAGGAACTCTAATGTGTAGCAAAATACTACCACTATTACTACTACTTCGGTCTGAACTCTGATTGCATTGCTATCATCAGAAAGGAGAACAATGATGATGTGAATGATTAGCAAGGAGAAGCAACTAGATATTACAGTTAGCTATTTAACTTTGAATGGCAGCTGGGATGTTTTTATTTATGATGTAAATGATGAATAACAGCATTGTTTTGTTTTTTGGGCCAATGGCATATGGCCATATCAGTTACTGAATTGATTCTGCTGTTCCCTCTTTTTCTCTCAACTCGATATGGTTCTAAACTGCTTCTCCCTCCTCTTCCTTCTCTCCCTCCTCCTCTCCTTTTTTTACTGCATTGGATGTTTTATTTATTTATTTATTTATTAAATTTTTATACCGCCCTTCTCCCGAAGGACTCAGGGCGGTGTACAGGGCGATACAAATTTCTGGCTCTTGCTCAACTAGAGGCCTCAACCATTTTTAATTGATATTGTAGTGTGTCTTTGATGTTGTTTTTCCGTCTTCTTCTGGATCTACTTCATGTTCTTTGAATTTCTGTTTTTGTATATGCCTTGTATAGTGTGGAATCCCATGACAACCTCTACAGGTGAGCAAACCACTTAATTTGCTATATTTGTATGTAGTTTAGTGTTGAAAAAACATCATCAGGTCCAGTCCAAGCTGAGAATAAACAAAATGGAGACTGCTTGGAAAGAAGGTTATTCTTTATTTAGTTGCCAGAAACTTCAGTGACACAGCATGTTTCTGGGATAGCTGACAAAATGGAGCTGGGAGTGGTGGGTTTTTACCTTCTTTGAGCTTTGTATTTGAGGTTCTTCCTGTTCCTGTGGCATGTTCTTTGACCTGAGCTTGAGTGTGCCCTTTTGGTATTCTAATGGTGGTGGGTTAATCCTATGGAGACAAGTAAGCAGTGGGGTACCACAAGGTTCCGTCTTAGGCCCAGTACTCTTCAATATCTTCATAAATGACTTAGATGAGGGAATTGAAGGGGAACTCATTAAATTTGCAGATGACACCAAACTGACAGGAGTAGCCAACACCCCAGAAGACAAACTCAGGATCCAAAAATACCTTGACAAACTTGAACAATGGGTTCTATCCAACAAAATGAGTTTCAATATGGAGAAAAGCAAAGTCTTACATATAGGCAGGAAAAACAAAAGGTACAAAGACCTGGCTTAAAAACAGCAACTGTGAGAGGGACCTTGGAGACCTAGTGGATGATCACTTGATTATGAGCCAGCAGTGTGCAGCAGCAACCAAAAAAGTTAATAGAATCCTAGGTTGTATAAACAGAGGCATAGAATGAAGATCATGCGACGTATTAGTACTGCTTTATAAAACCCTAGTAAGATCACACCTGGAATACTGCAGCCAATTTTGGTCACCACATCACAACAAAGATATTGAGAGTTTGGAAAAAAATCAGAGAAGAGCAACTAAGATGATCAAAGGCCTGGAGACTAAAACATATGAACAACGGCTACAGGACTTGTGTTTGGCTAGTCCAAAGAAAAGAAGAAATAGGGGAGACATGATAGCAGTGTTCCAGTATCTGAGGGGCTGCCACAAATCAGAGGGGGGCAGGTTGTTCACAAAACCACCAGAGGAAGGATGAGAAGCAATGGTTGGAAACTGATCAAGAAAGAAGCAACCTGGAATTAAGGAGAAACTTCCTGACGGTGAGGACAATCGGCCAGTGGAACAGCTTACCCCTAGAAATTGTGGGCGCTCCATCACTGGAGATTTTTAAAAAGAGATTAGACATTCACCTGTCTGAGGTGGTATAGGTCAGGGGTCGGCAACCTGAAAAAGGAAAAGAGCCACTGGGAACCGGTTCCATCACACATAAAAAAAAGTGGGAGCCGCGTGCGTGCATCCATGCACGTGCATGCGCAAAAAACGTTTTGCGCATGCGCAAAATGGTTTTTTCTTCCACATGCGTGGACGCGTGCGATTGCCATTTTTTTAATGTGTGATGGAACCGGTTCCCGGTTGTGCGACAGCGACGGCCCATTTGCAGAGCTACCGCCTTCGGCAGCCTGCAAACGTGCCGCGACAGCTTTCTCAAAGAGCGGCGCCGCTGCCCGTTCGCGCGGAGGTACACGTGCACTTCTCCAAAGGTTTGGGGAGGTGTGCGCGCACCTACGGTCGTTCGGAGAGGTGCGCGCGCACCTCTCGGAATGGGCAGCGGCGCCGCTTGTTGGGAAAGCTGCCGTGGCCCGTCTGCAGAGCTGCCGCTTTCGGCAGCCTGCAAACGTGCTGCGGCAGCTTTCCCAAAGAGCGGCGCCGCTGCCCATTCACGCGGAGGTGCACGCGCACCTCTCCAAAGGTTTGGGGAGGTGCGCGTGCACCTCCGCCCATTCAGAGAGGTGCGCGCGCACCTCTCCAAACGGGCGGTGCCACTCTCCATTTGGAGAGGGGCGTGCGCACCACTGCCCATTCGAAGAGGTGCGCGCGCACCGGGCGGCTGGGAGCCGCAGAAGACTGCTCAAAGAGCCGCATGCGGCTCCGGAGCTGCGGGTTGCCGACCCGTGGTATAGGTTCTCCAGCTTGAGCAGGGGGCTGGACTAGAAGACCTCCAAGGTCCCTTCCAGATTCTATTCTATTCTATTCTATTCTATTCTATTCTATTCTATTCTATTCTATTCTATTCTATTCTATTCTATTCTATTCTATTCCATTCCATTCCATTCCATTCCATTCCATTCCATTCCATTCCATTCTATTCTATTCTATTCTATTCTATTCTATTCTATTCTATTCTATTCTATTCTATTCTATTCTACCCTTCCCTACTCTATCCTATCCTATCCTATCCTATCCTATCCTATCCTATCCTATCCTATCCTATCCTATCCTATCCTATCCTATCCTATCCTATCCTATCCTATCCTATCCTATCCTATCCTATCCGTCACATCCTGCTTCTCTGGGGCTGTGGCTGAAGGCATTTTGCTTATTAATAGGTGGCTCAATCTTTCTGAATAGGATTATCAAATCTGCATTTCTACAGAGCTGGCCTGCTCAGTTTCTGCCTGGGGGAAACTTGGGCAGAAAAGCCTTTCAAGATTTTTCCCCCCTCCATTATTCCTTTGGGTAAATATAATATTCTGCCTTTTTTAATATTCCCCCAAAATATTTGCTTCTCTAGGAGGGTGGGTGGGTGCTGACTTCCAACATTAGGATTGGTTCTAATTTGCACCACATCATTTTATTTTAAAAATGAACATGGACTTCCCAGCCCATCTAAAAGCAGTTCAAAGGAGCAGTGTGTTGATAACCTTTTCTTTAGAAATATTCAGTATTCTGTAAGAAAAAAGCAGCTGACTCTGGTTCCATGTTTCACTCTCTCTTGCCTATTCTTCCTCTGTAGCATAATTTTTAGAATTTAATTTCAGTAATTCTTCACAATTCTAAATTCTGAGGCTGTTAAATTACTCTTTTTCTTTCTCTTTCTCACTTTATGTCTATAACCATACAGAAGGTAAGATTTACCTTCTGTATGGTTATAGACATTCACGTTTGAATTTGGTGAATATAGTTTAACTAAAGTTTTCATAGTCAATTATTAATGAATACTTCATTCTATATAATGTTGCTTTGCCAAGTGGCAACTTGCTGTGAAGTTAATTACCGGTACTTTGCAGTTAGGTTGTAAGATGAAACTCAAAAAAAAAAAAAAAAAAGACTGCTGCAAGATACGGTCTTGCCATTGCTAGGGAATACCAATAAAATGCTTTCATAAGCAGGCAGAGCAGGCAAAAGACAATTTCACTATGGGAGCAACTTTATGATAATAAAGCTGCGGATCCTTTCCTTTAAATATTGCCATTTTGTGGGTCTTTGGAGGGGTGCCTTTTTCATTCCACTCCTGCCTTATGATGGAACACTGTCTCCCTTGAAATCTGACATTCCCCCCCCTCCCGCTCCCTCCAAGTTATCCTTCTGGAGAGCACTGAGGACCAGGAGCTAGGATAGGATGTCAGAGGGAGCCGAGAATGTGAGTGCCTCAGAGAAGTGCAGTTTCCTGTTTGAGGTTCGTTGTTCTTTTGTTCATTATTGTATATATTACTTTGATTGATTGTAAGCTTCCCAGAGTTGTTTTACTGTACACATAGTCCTTGATGTACAACCATTCATTTACTGACCATTCAAAATTACAACAGCACTGAAATAAGTTTGCAATAGTGGTGAATATCGGTAGCTCGGGTGTAGGATGAGGGTGAAGGTTTATCCTCCGAGCTTGTGGATTGGTTTCCGAATGCTTCGTTACCAGGCTAGGTAACATCTTCAGCGGAGTTTAGGGGGTGTCTGTGTCAGTGGTCTTCAGTTTATAAGGGCTTCAGCTGTGGGTGTGTCTAGTGAGGTGATGGGTCAGGTGTGAGCCATCAGAGAGAGGCTTGTGATGGGTCTTGTGATGGGGAGGTTACTTCACACCCTCCAATGACCCTGACCTGAAGAAACCTCCCCATCACAAGACCCACCACAAGCCTCTCTCTGATGACTCACACCTGACCCATCACAAGACCCTCACTTGACACACCCACACCTGAAGCCCTTATATGAGTATATGAAAGATTCCGGTGGCTCCGCGGCGACGGAGGGAGCCTTCCCGGGCTGCCCGCGGCTCAGCTGTTGTTTTTTTTCGCCCGAAACAGCGCCGATCAGCTGTTCGGGCGAATCCGAAGCCCCCTCCTCGGGAGAAGAGGAGGGGGCGAGCTCCCAGGTAGGGGTAGAGTTCTCCAGGGCCGCCTGAGCTTATGGCTTGGGCGGCTGAAGGATTGAACTCCCCCGTAGCCTGGGCTGCTCCCAGCTGGCCGTCGCCTCTGCTCCTGATTCTTGGAGCAGAGCCAGCCGTCTGCGACCACCCCTGCCTGAAGGAATGACTATGATTTAAAGGAGCAGGCAGAGCGATACAAGAGGAAATGGTAAAGAGGATTACTATGTTTTACTCTCCAGCTTGATGGACTTTTTTGGATTACAAATCTGAAGTGAAAGTGCGTCATATTTGGTAAAAGATGGCGGCTAAACCACCCCCTAAAACTCTTCGGAGTGCTGGAACTTCTCCCGTGCAACAATCATTATTGCAGGCGCTGCATCCTCCTGATGTATTGACATCAAAGGACTTACAAGATGCTCTTGAAAAACATACCCAGGTAATTTTGGAATCAATTAATATTAGATTTGCACAGATGGAGGAGAAATTGGAGAAATTGGAGGAGAGAATGGAGGAGAGGATGGAACAGAAGCTCAAAGCGATGAGGGTAGACATCTTGACTTCAGTGTGTAAAGTGGCTCGGTGTGTGGAAGAATTGGAGGAAAAGCTAGAAGACTTGACTCAAAAGAATGCTATATTAGAAGCAAAAGTATTGGAGAATGAAAATAAAATGGAAAAGGAACTGTGTCTTGCTGAATATTTCCAGATGCTTAGAATTAGAGGCTTAAAGGAGAATACTAAGGAAGATCTAAAGCAGCTGGTTTCTGAGGCTTTTGAAATAGTGTTGAAACAGCCAGCATCTGAAATAAAAGGAGGCATGGACAAAGTGTTTCGTGTGAATTCATGGATTGCCAGACAGAGGAAGTTGCCTAGAGATGTGGTGGTATATTTTGCAAAAAGGGAAACTAGAGATGAAGTTATACAAGCTGCTTATGATACTAAAGTTATGATTGCTAATCAAGAAGTTTTGGTCTTAAAAGAAATTCCTCCAAAGATTCTAAGGAGAAGGAAGGATTTTACATTTCTTGTGCAAGAGCTCAAGCAACGAGATATAAGGTTCAGATGGGAGATCCCAGTGGGGTTGATGGTGACGCACGAAGGTAAAAAGTACCGTTTGGTTACTGTGATGCAAGCGCGTGATTTCTACAATAATGTTTTAAATGCAACGCCATTAACACTTTTGGAAGCTGGAAAGGGATCTGGAGAAGGAGTGCATCAAGAGGCCGAAGATGGTCAGATAGAAGACAACGGTGTTGGAGGAGATCAAGATACAACCTCGTTGGATGAATCTATAAAACAGAGGGTGACGCGTGCTGCTGCAAAACGATCTAAGAAGAGAAAGTAGCAGGAATCGCAGAAGTCTTTGGAACTTTTACGATATAGTCATGTAGTCAAGTAGGGGAGGGGGGAAAAGATTTGGGTGTAGACGCAATATATTTCTATATTTGGTGGTTTTGTGGAAAGGGTGAGCTTTTTTGGATTAAAGTTCAAGTTTTGTTTGCAATTTTTTTTTTCTTTTTTGTTGTGTTTGGAATAATTATAGATGTGGTACGGGAAGAGGAACGGTCGATTACAGAAGAGTTGACTTTAAAGTTTTTTGATTTGGGATCCTTGGTTAATTTGGAAAATTATTTGTAAGAATGTTATATCATGGAATGGATAAAATGGATGGAGTTTATTTAGGATAAGTATAGGGTTGAGAAGGGTTTTTTTTTTCTTTTTCCTTTTTTTTGTTTTTAATATATGTTTAATACTATTAAGGTTTGTTCCATTCTATATAAGCTAGAGAGTGTCCTTTTCTTATTCTAGTTTTTTTTATATATATATTTAATATTGTTAAGGTTTGTTTTATCCTATATAAGCTAGAGAGTGATGGATTTTAGAATTTATAGTTGTTAGTATATGGTTGCTTAGGTTTGCTTTTTTTTATATATATATACCTTGTATTCAGCTCTGGGAAGTAGGGGGGGGAGGGGGGGAGGTAGGGGGGGGAGGAGGGAGGGGGGAGGAGGGGAGGTAGGGGGGGAGGAGGGAGGGGGAAGGGGGGTTTTTCAAGGGAAAATTGTATTTTAAAACTTTTCAATAAAAAAAAAAAGAAGCAAAAAAAAATGAGTATATGAAAGAGACGGCAAAGAAGAGGTAAAGAAAGGAAACAGAAAAAATATGTATAGGAGGGAAAGACAAGTCCATCTAATGTCAGGAAGAAAAATTGGGAAAGAATTTGTTGTCTTTGTCAGAAAAAAATATGCTTCTTACTTAGATTAGATGTAAAGGGAGAAATGCATTGTAAATTTTGTTGATATTCCTAAGGTTAATTCTTGCTAGAAAATAGAATCGTTTAACTATTTTAAGTAGATTATACCACACGTTAGACAAAAGACTCTGTTTATTTCAGAATGGTTAAAAGAACATTATAAGGAAGGGTAGAATACAAATAGCAGTAGCAATAGCATTTAGACTTATATACTGCGCAATAGTGCTTTACAGCACTCTCTGAGCAGTTTACAATGTCTGTATTATTTGCATATTGCCCCCAACAATCTGGGTCCTCATTTTACCAACCTTGGAAGGATGGAAGGCTGTGTCAACCTAGACGCGCCATCAGGACTGAACTCCAGGTTATGGGAAGAATTGGCCTGCAATACACTACATTCGTTAACCACTGTGCCACCAGGGCTCCTGACATTTTTGCTGGAGAACAAAAAGCTGCAAAAAAATCACCAGAAGTCTGTATAGGATTGGAAAATACATATAAACCAATGCATTGTTCTGCATTGTTATTTTAAAATTTATTAATCAAATTTATATAGCCATCTCATCTCAAGAAAAGTGATTCTGGGTGGCATGCAATTAATCAATAAAAATGATGTATATATAAAAATGGGCATTTAAAAATATAAAAATCAACATTAAAGCTTAATTAAAACTAAACATATATGCAAAGTCCAGAGAGAGAATGAGTATATACCTGTATATTCTCAATAGTGGAACCTTCTAAATAAGACTCAGGTTCCCTGGGACTCCCAGGCCTAACGGCACAACCAGACCTTGAGGAACTTTCAAAACATCAAAAAAGGATGGAGCTGACCTAATGTCTGAGGGAAGAATTTTCTGTAAGGAAGGTGCCATAGTGAAAAAACTCACCTCCTTAGATCCAACAAATTGTTCCTTTTTTCCCCTTATGTTATGAAAACAAATCATACTTCCTTATCCTTTTTCTTTCATTGTCCTCTCATTGTCTGGATATTTTAAAGGCCAGTTTATAGCCAGGACTTGGATGTGAAGAAAACTTCACTGGTTGAGCCATAACAATTTATATTATTGGCCATCTTCACAGAGAAGACATCTGCCCTTGTGCTTCAGCTTGAAATTGGTCAGCTAGAATCCACCTTCTTTCCCCACCAAACAAGGTTCTCCAAGAAGTGGTAGCAGATTGACCCTGCCTTGGTGGAAACAAATCCTTTTGTGCCAGTTACAATAACATCCGCTCCCCAATGCAGAGAAACATTCAGCTCCCATTTGAAAAAACGCTGTTGTGAAAGACCTCCACTGTTCCTGGCAGTGCTTAATAGCTCCTATTCTCAGGAAATCCCTCTTAATATTCAGTCTGAATCTCTTCTTAATATCATCCATTGGTTTTTATGTCTCTTTCGCTTTTAGCGGTCATTCTCCTTTTGTGTGTGATGGCCTTTTAGATATTGGTCACCCCTTTTATATCTCCCCTTAGTCTTCTGTTTTGTAAGCTAAACACGTCCAGCTCTTTTAAGGACTGTTCCTAGGGTTTGGTTTCTAAGCCTCTCATTATGTATCCCTCCACTGAAATTGCTCCAGCATCTCTGGGTCTCTTAAGTGTGGTATCCAAATGGATTCAGTACTCCCAGCATAGTTGCAAGTATCAGTTGGATCCAATGTTCCCAGCACATTCATGTAGAGCTTAATGGAATTATTTCCTTCTGTGCTCTGGATATAAAACTTCCATTAATACAGCCCAAGATTGCATTGTCCCTTTTGTTGTTGCACCAAACTTTTATTCTTATATATCTGTTAGTACATTTGGATCCTTGGATTCATTTGATATATACCACCCCCAAGCCAAGTTTCTTCAGTTCTGTACTTAAAATTTGATTTTTCATGTAAAGGAAAAACCTTAAACATTTCATTACTGGATGCTATTTTTTGGCTTTGACCCAATGTTTAATCCTATTGAAATGAAATTTAATCGGTTAAGGTATTCACCAGGGACCTGCAATGTATTATCTGCAAATTTGGTTAAATGTTGGTGCTGTTTTATTCTATAGTTTATTGGTAGAGTACAGAATGGCCCAGGCCTCTAAGTTTCAAGGAAGGGAGAGAGAGAATTTACTTTCTCTGATGGAATTACAATTTCTTTGCTTAAAGTGTTATTCTAAGTGCTGTCGCAAATAACATAAGAAGTTGTCTTTGGATTTGTTAGCCTGGCTTATCTCTTTGCTGTTTTCTGTCTCTTACAGGATCGTAGTTAGTAAACCTATTCACTATTTTCTTGCTATGTGGAAGGGAAAATTAAGACCATTAAGCCTTATAGTGTAAACTTGAAGTCACAAATGGCACCCAAGCATTCCTCTATGGCCAGTTTGCCGCACCAACATAATTATTCACTGAGATTGCAGTAGCATTAGAAATATGTTATTTTTTTAATATTATTTTTCACTGATATTTAACAGAATATGTTAATTTTGTTAACATTATCTGCCCACATTCATATGTTTCCAGTTCCAAATGCCATTAAATTCAAAGAATCCACTTTTTTCAATACCTGCTTTTTGTTTTCCAAGCCACTGATATAATTGGAAATTCTTAGAAAATAGACCTAACCTTCATATGCTAGTAACTGCAATGTTTTTAATACGGATAGTCTTTACCTTACAACCATGAGTTTAGCAATGGTTTGAAGTTGCAATGGCACTGAAAATAGTGACTTATGACCAGTCCTTGCACTTATGACAGTCACGGCATCCCCATGGTCATATGATCAAAATTCAGGGACTTGTGTTTACAATGGTTGCAGAATCTGGGGTCATGGGACTGCCATTTGAGCCCTTGTCAGCTGGCTTCAGATAAGCAAAGTCAATGGGGAAAACCAGATTTGTTTAATGGTCACACATGATTTCCTGCAATGATTAGCTTAACAACCATGGTAAAAAAGACTAGATGCGACTCACTTAACAACCTCCTTGCTTAAGAATGGAAATTCTGGCCCCTATTGTGGCCGTAAGTCAAGAAGCATGGATGGCAGAATACATGAATTGCTATGTATTCCATTTGTATGTAAAACGTAGGAATCTATGTATTCTGCCTTCCATGCTTCTCTGTGTAATAAAGATTGACACATTCTTCTTTATGGCTTGTTTTAAAATGTAAATGTTAAGGTGATGTGTCTAGGCTTTCTCTTCCATCACCCCCACCCCAGTCATTTTGTCAAAAGGGGGGGAGGGGGTTAGTAAGAGATGGTGACTAGGCCTCGACTACCAATAAACGTTTCATGGCTGAGTATGGATTTCTTGCCGGATTTCTTCACCCACCTGTTTTTGTAGGGATTAAATGAAAAGAGAAACTCATGTAAATTGCTCTGACCTGCCGAAGTAAAAGTAGGATCTAAATCTAATAAAGAGACAAATATTGACCCCTGTATCAGACCTCTGACTCTTTCTGCACATATATAAGGGAAAGGAATGCCTGACAAGAGTTTTACTTTCTTTAATTGCAAAATTTATTAAAATAATTTTAATTTGTTGAATTAAAATAAATGATGACCAGAAAAAAATGAGTGGAAAATAGAAAATATTGTACACAAGTCATAATGATCCAGATCATACTGATTGACATATCCTGATCCACATGAATATTCTTGGTTACTTTTATTCTATTTATTGCATCTTTCACACTTAGGTTTCTAAAGCAATAATGTGAAACAGATGTGGTAGATATAAACAATATTCTGTGAGGAAATATTTCCAAGAATATACAAAGCCAAAACTAGAAAATATAGCTTCTTTTATCAAAAAACCAAATCTTTACCATTTTAAGTATTTTTTTAAAATAAAAAAAAAAAGTTAGGCATAAATCTGTTTTATTACAAAGTCTTATAAATGCAAATTTTCCCAAGACTATGGCAGAAATAATTTTTCCAGTTCATATTGGAAACAGATGTTTGACTTATGAATTAAGTATGTAAATAGCCTCTTTCCAGGCGTAGTTGCTTTTTAGATCAAACAAACAAAGCTACCCTGTATGATAGAATACAGTACTGAAAAGAGCATAAGCATGATACATACTCTTATTTTCACATAGCCTTTAGGGGAAGAGTGATTTACTATTATTCAAAATCACAATTATACATCTTTTCTGAAAAACTGAAATGAATGTTTCCCAATATGGCGATCATTATTCAGTGTGGAGGATAGATAGAACAGTCTCTCTCTCTCTCTCTCTCTCTCTCTCTCTCTCTCTCTCTCTCTCTCTCTCTCTCTCTCTCTCTCTCTCTCTCTCTCTCTCTCTCTCTCTCTCTCTCTCTCTCTCTCTCTGTGTGTGTGTATGTGTTTGTTTGTTTGTTTGTTTGTGTAGGGGGGAAATTAATAACTGAAAAAGCTTTGGAACTTCCCCCCCCCTGTTTTTAATTAAATTCGGTTGCCATTGATACATAAGGTCAGTTTGAACTTATCTATACCTGTTTGGAGGATAATGGAAAGTTTGATTTACATAATTTGGAATGTAGTCAGAGGTTAGCTCATGCAGAAGTTACTTAAATGTGTATCAAATGCTTGAATAATAACAGCGGAACATTGCACTTCTCAAAATAAATGCCTACCTGGGTTTTCCAAACAATATTTTCTCTTTTTTTAAAAAATAAATATTTCCATTTTCATTTTTGTAGTAAACACGGGAGCAACAGAGAGCAAAAGAGGACCACAGAATGAAATTGTAGCAGTAAATCTATTGAAGTTACCAAGTTATTTTGAAGCTAATTATGGCTGTGTGCAAAGCAAATGAAGTGAGAAGAACTGAATTAATGAAGACCGGCTACCTCCTACAAGCTAATGAGGCATGTTTTATACCAATAGCTCTTCAAATTGAAAAATTAAACCACTTGAAAAGGAAAAAAAATACTAGGAAGTTTTGTTAAGATTAGCAGAGAACACAGAAAAATCTTATAGTGGAATTTATGTTCCCAAATTGCTTAAAGACTAGACTGGGCATAGTTACTGTTCTTCCTTTGAGATCTGTCTATTTTTGATGTTGATTTCCCGCCCCCCCCAAAATTCATGTAGTGTTTCCTATACCTCGGGTTAGTGTTGTTTATCTCTTGTGAGATAATTATTCCTTAGTGTATTATTTTCCCTCTTAATATGTTATAAATTATCCATTTTATTTTTTTTACACAAAGTCACTGTATTAGTATCTTTTTATTCGTTCGAACCCAATGGAATGTTGAAAAATAATTAGGAAAAGGACCCAGAAACTCTGTCCATCTGTCTGTCCATCCATTCGCAGGGTAACTCTCCAAAATCTGAATCCGGTATATGTGAACAAGCCAGCAAAACAACGTCTGAGTGAAAAAATAATTTGGATCAGGGTTGGGATTGTGGCGAAATATTTTTTTAGAAAAATTGCCCCAGTACATCTCTATGGAAAAGCCAAGTGGATATTAGGCCCTATTCAGCTACTCTCTCTGTCTCTCTCTCTCTGTCTTTCTCTCTGTCTCTTTCTGTCTCTCTCTCTCACACACACATACACACACTCACAGTTTCTTATTAGCCAAATCTGTTGAAAGAAAGAAGGGTTCAGGTTGTATATGTATATGATGGATACTAAGAAAGGGAGGAGCTCACTTAGAACAGCACATATAGGTGGCCAGAGGCTGACTGTGGAACAGATCACAAAACGCTTGTCTTCATTTTCATTTCCAAAGCAAGTTTCCCAAGCAAGCTGAGCAGTGGTGGGATTCAAATATGTGAACAACCAGTTCTCCGTGTGGATGTGGCTTCTGAAAGTCCGTTCTGGGCTTGGGCAACAAAAAATTAGCTACCGGTTCTGCCAAAGTGGTGCGAACCGGCTGAATCCCACCACTGAAGCTAAGGCATCTTTTCAAAAGAGTCCTATAGATAGTGAAGGTTTATGAAGGCAACTTGGCTTTGCGAAAGATTATGGGAATCATATGTTTACCTGAGAAGCTGGGTCAGAAAAGGAAGACAGAAAAGAGAGCCAGTTGCTTTTGTTTTGGTCTCATAACTGGGTACAAAAGAAGAAAAGTTAGTGTGGGAACTGTGGGAGAAAAGGCAGCTAGGGAGGGAATGAATGCTAACATTTGCTGAGGCTGCCTGCCCTGCAAGGCTGGGGCCAAAAGGGTATAGATGGAGGGGTTGACAGGTGGGTGGGGAGCTGCTCTGCTCCTGCAGCCATATGTGTGGGTGGACTGCCAAGCACCTGAATACAGGTAGACTTACGACCACAGTTAAGCCCAAAATTTCCATTGCTAAGTGAGACAGTTGTTAAGTGTGTTTTGCCCCATTTTACAGCCTTTCTTGCCATAGTTGTTAAGTGAATACACTGCAGTTGCTAATTTAGTAACACGGATGTTAAGTGAATCTGGCTTCCCCATTTACTTTGCTTGTCAGAAGGTCACCAAAGGGGATGGCATGTGCCCAGGACACTGCAACTGTCATAAATACATGCCAGTTGCCAAGTATCTGAATTTTGATCATGTGACTGCAACAGTCGTAAGCGTGAAAAATGGTCCTTAGTACCTTTTTTCAATGCCCTTGTAACTTCACACAGTCACTAAACAAACTTTTGTATGTTGAAGACTACCTGTATTGATCACTGCTGGAGAGCTGCAATGGCTATAATTTCAGACACGGATCATTAGTCTATTGTTTTTAGCACCATCATAGTTTCAAATGGAATTAAGGAATTGCCATAAGGCAAGGATTGCCTGCATTATTACTATGCGTTTGGGTCAGTCTTGACTCCTGGTGACTGCCTGGACAAGTCCCTTAAAGTTTCTTGACAAGATTTTGAAATGGTTTGCCCTTGCTGCTTTCCTAGGGCTAAGATAGAGTGACTGGCTCAAGGCCACTTAGTGCCTAAAGCAGGCTTTGTGCCTAAGGCAGGACTAGAACTCAGGCTCTCCCAGTTTCTGGCCTAGTGCCTTAATCATTACACCAAACTGGCTCTTCAGCTGGATAAATGTAGCTCTGGAATTTCCCAGGATATTAAAAATATCTTGATATCATACTTCTTGAGAAATAATTGTGGATATCAATTTATATCAATAGGTTATATTCAACATCTTACAAAAGTAGACCTCCTATCAGCAAGATAATTCTTCCCTATTTTTTGCTTTCTCCTTTCTCCATAAAATAATACGTTCATGTAATACATAGACATGCACACTAATAATTTACCTTGAAATTCATAAATATATGAAGACACTGGCATTTAAGCAAACTGTGAAAATACAGAACATCGTGTTCCTAACTATTATAAATCTGCTGATGATAACTTGTTTTGCTCATTTATACCGTTGAATGTGCTATTAAGTATAGTAATAATAACAACAAATTAAAAGGCTGAAAGGCTGATGCAATTGTGAACAAATAAATGTGAATCACATGATGTTCTATTACAAAATCAAACTCAATATACAGTAGGTCCCTTCAGAATTAACTCTGCGTTTTAAAATGTTCCCTTATTTTTATGGAACTGTCTAAGAACTAGAATAAAATCTAACCATGTATATATTTATTATTATTTTTTAAAAAAAACAAACAAAAACACGTGTATAGCGTAAAAAAATGTGGGGTCACTGAGACTTGGATGGAGAAGATAAACTGTGCTATTAAGAGGTGTGAAAATGACTATTTCCAGGCCTTTGTCTGACATGTTCTTGTAATCAAATAATGTATCTGCATGGTCCATGATTACATTACTGCTGAATACATGCATAATGAGACTACATTTAATGCAGTGCAAAGCAAATATATTGCTGCTTTCAGTTTTGTTCATTTTTGTCTTTTTCTAAGCTACAATAAGCTTGCATTGATAAAGCAGCTGTTGCAGTAGACTTAGACCTTTGACCGTTGGCTTTTTCCCTGAAATCTCATTTCAGGCTAACATTTAGAAAGAAAGGAAAAAGGTACCAGGGATGCTTTGGGGATATTTTAGTCATCTCAAAAGAGTTTGCTGCTGGCACTGCAATCTGGCAGAAAACCTGTCCCATCTTTTGTTTACTGGCAGTATAAGGGGATTAATCAGTGTTAGTTTAAGAAAGTGTGATTCAGGAAGAATACATCAGTAATTGCATGCGTCAAGTTCCTTGAAATTGTGGAATAGGCGCTTGCCTGTGTGCTGTCAGAGGAAACCAACCAGGGTATTGGACCTGATACTGAAAGTATTTGTTGTCCCCAGAAAGAAGCGATTGAAACTGGCTCCCCATCCCAAAGAGAGGGCTGCCTATTCAATTTCAATTATTTTATTTTCTTCATTACAGAGCTGAGTCAGTATGTATGTTTGGACAGGTACAGTTGGTTAGAGGGTTTTAGTATCTTGCGTATCTTGTGGAAAGTTGGAGGTTTATTGTTTTGAACTGGGTGGTGGTGGAGCCTTTTGGGGGTCATTTCCCTACTGGACTGAGCTGGATTGGCCCTCTGTCTTTTCCATAGGGTTTATATCTAGTGCCTGATTGTTTGGCAGCTTGGAAAAGAAGGTCCATTCCCTTACCTGTTGTGGCTTGGAGAACTAACTTGGTGGATTGGAACTGGTTGCAGGGCGGCAGGCTTGCTGGACTGCCAGTTGCTGGGATTGGCTGCTTCATACTGAAGGTGCTCGGTGTGTTTTATGATGACTGGCAATGCAGTGGTGGGAAGCATGCCAGGACCATTGCTGCTGTTGATGGAAGAAGCTCCATTGGCCTGTGGCAGGGACTGCTCTATGCAGCAAGGCAGACAGGGCTACTGGATCATGGATGAGAGCTCCCCTTTTCCCCATTGTGATTGTATGGAGATGAGGGATTTTGCTGTGGTGGAGGCAGGGCTGGATGAGGTAGGTTATGCTAGTGGGCCATGTGGCTGTAACTCTTTTCCCTGCACACACAGTCAGACAGCCATTTTGCCTCCTCTCTGGCTGGAAGCTGGAAGGCATTTGTGACAACTACTGTATACTGCTCAAAAAAAATAAAGGGAACACAAGATAAGACATCCTACTATTAAATACAGTACATTGTGTTGTTTAAGTGTTCCCTTTATTTTTTTGAGCAGTATATTTCTGTGTGGGCTGTTTCAAGAGGTAGTCATCACAATACAAGAGGATTTTGAATGAGAGGATTGGATATAGGAACTGGGATTGGTTATCCTGTGGGAAAGTTTTGGTTTGTGGATTGTGATTCTGCCCATTCCCAGGGGAGTAAGGCTTTATGGATTAGAGATTGTAACCATTTTGGGAAAGTTGAAAGTGGTTGCATGGCAGCTTCAAAGTTTCTACTTGCCCAAATCAGTCCAGCAGGTTGGACATGTTACAGGTCCCATCAGCCAAGGAAAGTCAGTTGATGGGGACTAGGAGACTTGCCTTCTCTGCTATAGCCCCTGCCCTCTGGACCCTTCTCTTTTCAGAGATCAGGATGACCTTGACCCTGCTGGCCTTACATAAATCCATAAAGACCTGGTTATGTGCCTGTCCTGGGCAGCTCTGGCGGTAAAACTCTCAACATTGATTTCACTACACAGTAAATAGGATTTGCATAAATCCTGTTGATAAACAGCAGTCAATAGAATCCATTCTCAATAGCTTCTTAATCTATTTTTTCTACAATAAATTACTTATCAGAGGTGCCTGGATTCTTGTGTGATTGTTTAACTGATGTCAACAAAACCTTGCTGGGGAGATGCCTGGCTGTAGGGCCCACTGTAGTTACTGTGCACTGTTGTATCATGTGGCTACATCTGTAAAAGTGAAATAAATGACAGTGAGACATCTGTCTGAGCTCTGCCAGAATTCTTTATTACAGTTCCTTTGTTGTCATGGGAAGATAACATGGAAAGCCTAGTAATAATAATAATAATAATAATAATAATAATAATAATAATAATAATAATAACAACAACAACAACAACAACAACAACAACAATAATAATAATAATAATAATAATAATAATAACAATAATAATAATAATAATAATAATAATAATAATAATAATAATAATAATAATAATAATAATAATAATAATAATAATAATAATAATAATAATTTTATTTGTATACCGCCCTTCTCCCGAAGGACTCAGGGCGGTGAACAGGGCAAACATATAAAAATACAAGAATACAAACATTAAAAGAGATTAAACAAGTGCCCAGAAACTAACAACAATGAATTAAAATACATTAAAACAATATTAAAATCTAAACCCATCACCCATCAGGCCAGGCCGGCTTGTTCGAACAAGTAGGTCTTCAGATCGCGTCGGAAGGAGCGCAGGTCGGGCGCCACCCGGAGCTCAACCGGCAAACGGTTCCACAATTCTGGCGCGCCCACAGAGAAGGACCTCCCCCTGGGGGCCACCAGGCGACATTCTCTGACCGGTGGCACCCTGAGGAGGCCCTCTCTGTGGGAGCGCACGGGGCTGAGGGATGTTGATGCCGGCAGCAGGTGATCCCTAAGGTACTCCGGACCCATGCCATGTAGGGCTTTAAAGACCATTACCATCACCTTGAATCTCACCCGGAAGGCAACTGGGAGCCAATGCAGCTCACGGAGCAGAGGTGTGACGTGGGAGTATCGGGAGACTCCCAACACAACTCTCGCGGCTGCATTCTGTACCAGTTGGAGCCTCCGAGTGGTCCTCAAGGGCAGCCCCATGTAGAGAGCATTGCAGTAGTCTAAACGAGAGGTCACGAGCGCATGAGTGACCGTACGTAGGGCATCCCGGTCTAGATAGGGCCGCAACTGGCGCACCAGGCGCACCAGTAAAGTTTGGTCTAATGGTTAAGGCACCAGGGTAGAAATCAAGAGACTGTGAAAAAAACAGTCCAACCTATCAACCTACCAAAAACAGTACTGTAAAAAACAGATTAAAAACACAAGTTAAGATAGGCAAGAAAATGGTAAGTGAGCACCTGTCCACCCTAGACGAATTCAGATCACCAGGACCAGATGGATTACACTCCAAGCTTCTGAAGGAACTGGCAGACGTGATCCCAGAACCACTGAACTATATATTTCAAAGATCCTGGAGCACTGGGGAGCTATCAGAGGACTGGAAAAGAGCTGATGTAGTTCCCATCTTCAAAAAAGAGAAAAAAATGGATCCAGGAAATTGCAGACCTATCAGCTCTATTGCATTCTTTGCCCAGGTGACAAAATTAGTGGACCAGAGGAATGCTGTGGATATAATTTACTTGGATTTCAGTAAGGCATTTGACAAAGTAGACCACAACCTACTACTTGATAAGATAGAAAAATGTGGGTTAGACAGCATCAACACATATGAGATGGTCTTTTGACTAAGCTTGCTTGCAGTTAACATGCTCATATATGGATTGCAGACAGAAGGAATTCAAATTACGTCTTCTGACTATTCTGTATCAAGCTGATGTATTGTGATTAATCCCCTTGTTAACACCTTTGCGCTTGGTCTGTATAAACAGATGCTATCACTGTTAACAGCCCTTTTCCAGATAGCAGAACTCATGGAAACACCTTTTATCATCTAGAAATACCTTTATTTGCATGCAGAGTAGATTACAGCAGATGAGGTGCGTTAAGATGATATTTGAACAGTATTCCCAAGGTCAGAAGACGGTAATTACTCACAGCGTCTGCACATGAAATGAAGGAGCATATGAATCTGCTGGTTATGGGGGAGATTAGGCACGGAGCCAAGAAGAAGGGGGCAGTTAGCTCAGAAAGAGGGAAATACATCACAAAGAGGGAGGGATTGACTGGCCCATTAGCATAATGTATAATTTCCCAAAACAGTGACTGGCCATACTCACTCACAGGGTTGTTGATGTAGGGAAAATAGGAGGAAGTAGTAGTATTGGATATGTTCTCTGCCTCAGGTCATTTCTAAAAATAATAAAGGCGGAATAAGCTAAAATAAAATAATAAAATAAAATAAAATCATTTTCACCCCAGTCTTTAGGACCTAGAAAGTACCTATGGTGCTATCCTTGTTGATAGGATCTTCTATGCAAGGTGTCTTCTAGACCAGAATTCCCCAACCTTTCCAGTTTTGTGGACCAGAGGGCAGAGAGGGGAGACGGGATGGTTCCGTGTGCGCGACGGGCAGGTGCGCCTGTCGCTCACACAAATGAAGAGTTCATGCACACACTGCTTGTACAAGTAGTGATGCAAGTGCGCACACTAGCCCGCTGCTTCCATAGCCCAGTTCTGAACGGCTCACGGCCCAGTAATTGGCTGCAGCCCAGGTGTTGGGGACCCCTGTTCTAGAGGGCAACATGTTCTCTCCTCTTTAGCTCCCACATCTTAGCACTTCTCTCTTTTCCAAGCAATGCTGTGCCTTTGGCCGTGTTCTTTTCCTCCTCACGTTTCCCAGCAATAGCAGTGTGGTACCTGTGAGAAAAGTCCTTTGGGGAAGAGTATTTATGGCCTAAGAGCTAGAATTTAAAATTCTCCCTAGGTTACCAGGAGGGTTGCCAAGTAGTAATAAACAACCACCCTGGCCTACTTGTATGCCTTTGATAGCTGCTTCATGTCCTGAAATCAGCAGGCAAAACTTTTCACAGCATGGATGTCAGGCTTGCCACCTACTAATGTCTGCAGCTTAAGCAGCTATCAAAGGCAGAGAAAGAAAGGCTCTTTTTTTTAACAGCTGAGTTTGAAACCAATCCTTTATACAATTCTTATTTGGGTTAATGTGTGTGGATTGTTTTGGCTCACAATATTAATTTCACTTAATGAAAATGGAAAAGTTAGAAAGACCTTGGACAACGGATGTGTAATTTGCCTCAAGGCTACATTGGCCCACTGTGACAAATCATCTGTGTTTCATTTGTCATGCCTATTCTTGGCAAGCACTGTGACTGTAGGACTTGTGTGAACAAAACAAATCTTCCTCCACCTTCTACCTCTGTTTTTTGGTGGGAAAAAATAAGCCTCCAGCAGCTGTGTCCCTCAGAACAGGAGAAATTTATCAAAAAAGAAAAAAAACAGAAAAGAAAAGCACTTCAAAATGTGAAAAAAATATAAAATTTGGAAGGAAAATAAATTACTTCTGTAGCTCAGGGATATCATCCATCAGATTAAGGGTTAAAGAAAGACTCTGAAGGAATGTGCATTAACTTCCCTAGATGGGTCAGATAGATATTTGACTAGTTTGTGGTTTGCATTCAAAAAACCAAATACAGTAAAACCTTGATTTAATAGTTTAGTGGGAGAGGTTTTGTTAAATGTTGAATGTCTTTTAAATTGAAAGTTCACCCCAATCCTAGGAAGACCAAGTAGGTGGGGATGAGACAGCATACAGGGGGGAGGTACAAAAACTATCCATATGGTGTTGCAACAACAACTTGCACCTGAACATTGGCAAGATGAAAGAGATGGTGCTAGACTTCCGGAGGAAAAAGGAGGAACCTGCCCCACTTTACATCGGGGAAGACTGTGTGGAGAGGACTGTGTGGAGAGTTTCCTCCTTTAAATTTCTGGGAGTCTATCTCTGCGAAGATCTTACCTGGAAAGTTAATACAACCCAGGTGGCCAGAAAGGCCCAACAGAGACTTCACTTTCCCAGGGTCTTGCGGAAGAACAGGGTAGAACAACAGCTAATGACCCTCTTTTACTGGTCTACTATAGAGAGCGTCCTGTCGTACTGTATTGTGGTTTGGTATGCTGGTCTGACAGCCGCAGATAGGAAAGCATTACAGAGGGTGGCGAGCACAGCACAAGACATTGTGGGCTGTCCCCTGACACCACTGGATGACATCGCCAGGGCTCGCTGCCTTGGAAGAGTGAGGAAAAATCTCAGGGATGACTTACATCCTGGACGGTATGTCTTTACTTTCCTACCATCGGGTAGGAGATATAGGAATATAGCCAGCCGTACCAACAGGCTGAAGAACAGCTTTTATCCGTGGGCTGTTAGGCTTTTGAATGGGAAATAATTTTATAAACTTTATGCATGATTGACTTGTGAGGCCGGTGTGTTGTGCAATTAGCTCACATGGTGTAATAAGATGGAGGGTTTGTGTCACTGTAAGTTGGGGGTGGGGGCACGAAGGGAGGCTCACCCAATCTCAATGTATACATGGTTGTACTTTGACAATAAAGGTTCGTTCGTTCATTCATTCATGGTTGGTTATGTTGCTCCTCTCTCTTCTGCTCTCCTATTGGCCATTCTCTATGAATTTCCCAGAATGCTCCCGGCCTCTCTCCCATTCTTATCCTTAAGTCTGTGCTGCCAACCTTCCATTGTAACATCAGCCAGTTCATCAGTTTTTGTCAGTTGGATAAACCAAAATCTATTACATATGTGCAAACTTCTTGAAGCTGGCCTACTTGTCTGCCATATTGATGATTCCAGTGATAAGCGTGGACTTGTTTGATGACAATTTTTATCAAAATGCAAGTGACATTGGAACAAGCATATCAAGGTGGTGCATGAATGCTAAAGCCTTATGAAGTACTAACAGCACAGATTTCAGGAATAGTTCTGTTGTTTATATTTTGTTGAACAAACACTCTCCTATGTTTAAAAATTGGTAGAAAAAACAGTTGGAGAATATTTGTTCTTTATAAATTGACTGGCCAATTGCAAGTGAACCATGTTGTCTTAGTTTATATGCCTGCCTCTCTAATCTCATAACTCTACTGAGAAGGTTGAGTAGAATCTATTTCATTAATATATGGTGCAAGGGAGCCAAGCAATGATCTATGGTATGTGGAGAAAACCTATGTTATGTGGATGATATATTGGGATATGAGTCCGGAAGAGGTAGATAAGGACAACTTGATGATTGGAAAGAGTTAGAAATAGATCAGAAGACTTAAATCATGTGAATGTTCATTATGTCAGTTTGGTCTAGTGGTTAAGGCACCAGGCTAGAATCTGAAATGAAGGCGAATATACGTGTCCCAGGATAATGCTGCAGGATCCAATCTGGGTCAGTCACCGTGACCAGAGATTTAGTCTTCTGAGTTTTCAGACTCATGCTGGAGGCCATTCTCAAGGAACTTCTTTCTAGCAGAGAGTCTGCTTTGGACTATTCTGTCTGTGGGATTTATATGGTGCCTTTGTGTGTGGCTTTTTACATGTTGATTGAAGTGTTGATGACTGGCTATTAAGTCATTGGCTGTTATTTCCTTGTGCTGCCAAGCCGTCACTAAGTACTTGATAAGCTGGATGGTAAATCTGCACTCTTGTGGACTGATGAAGGGTTCATTTCCCAGGCTTCAATAACTTCCCTGGCTGTTTTTGTGCTTGGTCATCCAATAATCTTAGTAGCTGCAAAACTGAATATATATCCTTGTTTATTGCAATGTGTGATTAGAAAATGGAAGATTTTGAGTTTCTTGTTCCGCCTTGAGCAGGAAAGCCAACAGGTGATCTTTGGCCAGTCACTCCCTCTCAGCCCAGCAACCCTAACAAGGTTGTTATTATGGGGAAAATAGGAGAAAGGGGTATTAGCAAAGTTCACCACCTTGAGTTGTTTATACCAAAAATAGTAAAGGCAGAAAACAAACAAATACCACACTGTAATGTGGATCATCACCAAAGTTTTTGAGGATGAACTGATTCCTTGTTTTCATATATTTTTTTAATTAGTTATACATCTTCTCTTCTTAGTTAGTCTCTTTTCTTGCTTAGTAAAAAGCACTAACAAAAATAACAATAATAAAAGAAAGAAATTATTTGCAAATAGCTTAAGGACTTTGTTTAAGAAGTTGTCAAAATCATGCAGCTGTTATATATAACACCAAGCAGGGAAGCTGAAAGCATGGTGAGATCAAAATCGCTATGCTTTTAAAATTGGAAATAGCTTTTGATTCCGCTTCAGACTAGACCAATAAATCACCGTGACCATCCTCTTTCCACTTTGGGGAAAATGAGCACTGAATTATGTATATCTGTTTGTCTGCTGCCTTACTTTGACTAAGGTAGACATTACTATCAATTAATAGATTCTGGTGAAGACTGGCAAGAATGAGTGGATGAATTTTCGAAAATCCATTTAATTAGCTTTTTAAAAAGTAGTAGTTATTTTTAAATTTAATCACATCAGTTGATAGTACTGTAAATCTTGGGTAATAAATTTTTCCCACTTCCATTGGGTGGAACCCTGACTGAACGCTGAGTAGACATGTATGGCATTATGCTTCTTAGTTACTAATTACACCCTCTTTTTAGCAGAAGTTTGTAATCTGCATTAAATTGTTAGCAAAGACAATATATAATCTGGGAATGAAAGCACGTTCTGAGTCCTAAAGGCAGAAAAAGGCTGATCCCATAAATTAAGGAAATAGCACAAAGTTCTTTAGACAGACTACTTCAAGAGAATCCTAATAAACCGCTATTTCAAATATATTAGGTACTCTACATATGGCTAGTACAGATTAACAGAGCTAAAATTACAGGTAGTCCTCAATTTACAACAGTTCAATTAGTGACCATTTGAAGTTACAACAGCACTGACAAAAATGATTTGCATACTTATGACCATTGCAGCATCCTCATGGTCATATTATCAAAAATTCTGATGCTCGGCAACTGATTCATATTTATGATGGTTGCGGTGTCCCTGGGTTGTGAGTTCACCTTTTGTAATCTTCTGACAAGCAAAGTCAATGGGGAAGACAGATTCACTTAACAACTGTGTTACTAACTTAACAACTGCAGTAATTCACTTAACAACTGTGGCAAGAAAGGTCGTAAAATGGGGCAAAACTCACTTAAAAAAGGTTTCGCTTAACAACAGAAATGTTGGGCTCAGTTGTGGTCGTAAGTCAAGGACTGCCAGTAATGTGTTCGGATTAATTTTCTTTTCCTTCTTTTCAGACATTAAATTTTGACTTTTTAGTACATAATGGTAGGCTAATTAGGTCCCCAAATATAGGCATCCATTAAAGTTTTCCAACAATGTCACCAAGCGAAAATGTTACTGTATTTGTAACTTTGTTAGCTGGGTTCATCAATAAATTATGATTTACATACTGCAATAACATGTTTTACATATTGCAATAAGCCAAGATACTATTTGATTGATGTTACCTTGTGAATTGTTCTTTAGATAAATATTCCCAAATGTGCATTTGGAGTTCAGTGGGGATATTGCTGCAGAAAAGTGAAAAGTAAGGAAAGAGTTAAAATCTTTCCTCCTCCTTCCATTTTTCTACCAAAAATACTCACCCCAAAGGTATTTTTGTATATAAAAAGCCCTCTAGTACAAAACCCAATAATGTTTATTTATATTGTGCCCCTTTATTTCAGTATCTCCAAAAGGTAGCCAAAGTACTCTTTTCATTCTCTTGCTTTTTATATTTTTTGACAATGTTATTTTTATTTTTCAGGATTGCACTGACTTTCCGGCAACTCTCCAGTCATTTATGACACTATTAAAACACCGCCCAAGTCTTTGTTGCATAAACATCTAGTTTATTAAAAAGTCAAAATAGAAGTGAACTGAATGAAGAAATGTTTCTTATTCACTTCTAAGGTGGAATGGAAAGTTGCTTGTACTTTTGTATGCCTGTATTCCGGTTAGGCTTTGACGAGAGGAGAACATATGAAGTAAAAGGAAGCACAGAGTAGTGAGCTGTAAATTACAATGGCAAGCAATCTGAATTTTTATCAAGAGGAAAATAGATCATTTAACACTTAGGGTATATTAGAGGGACCATTAATTTTTCATATAGAATCTGAAAAGTGGGTTGGATCACATTTCGACTAGAAATAACAAATAACTCCAGCATATAAATTGCTGACAGTGCTATATATTGTCATTGTTTTTTAGTGAGGTGAGGGAATACAGTTCCACATAATTTTGAGAAGCCTGGTGTAGCCTTGAGAAGCCTTTCAGTTGTTTTGGATGGCAACTTTTATTTATTTATTTCTGTGATCTATGTATCACTAAATTCAGTAGTGGGATTAAACTGGTTTGTACTACTTTGGCAGAACCGGCAGCTATTTTTTTGTTGCAATGGACTTCTGGAAGTGGCATCCACACAGGGAACTAGTTGTTCACATATTTGAATCCCACCACTGACTAAATTCCAAAACTCTCTAAGCAACTTACAAATAATGCCAGGAACAGAAGGAAGAACAAAGAAAACACAACAAAAATCAATAGTAACAGTAAACTTTTCTGCCCATTAACACACTAGAGGAAAGCAGTTGTGATAAAACAACAATCTTGTGTAGTGAGGGGACCCACCAAAATATCAGTCCTCAATGGCTTTCTAGATCAGCCAGATGTTGTGGCCTTCCTGACTTACAACAAGGCTGGTGCAGATGTGGCTTCATGTGGGGCACTCTTCCAAGAAAAGGAGCATCTTAATGATTCTTGACCATAGTCTCTCAAAGTGGGGGCTTGAAGAACACCCTACCTTCTAGATTTTGTTGAATGGAATAAACTGCCAGGAGAAAATGGTTGGGACCTCCTATAATATTGATTTAGAAGTTTTACTGCAAACCTTTTGAGGCTACTAGCTTGGGGGAATATAGGCAAAATATTTCCCCCTCCTTTCTCCCAGGATTAAACCGAGAAATTTCTTCATTAGAAGGACTAAGAAAACCTAGGTTTTCAAGGCCTTCAAGAAGACTATTAAATTGAGGGTCACCTTAATCTCGGGGGATGTTGGTTCACAGGGCTGGAACTGCAGCAGAGAAGGCCCTTCTCTTAGGACCACTCAAAGGCATTGTTTTACAGAAGGGAACCAGATCTGGTGGGATGGTTTGAAATAATTGGAGATAAGGAGTCCCTCAAGTAACCTAGTTAATTTGAGCTAGTCTTCTCTTTTCTAAATAATAGCAGCTCCAAGAATTAAACAAAGGCAGATCCCATCATCCATTGCCTGTTTCTTGTAAATGGTGATGACAGAGACTTGGACTTTTACGCCTGAAATCTTATGCTCTATTAATAAACTATGATCCCTCTCTTCATTTTCTTTTTAATTCACTTGCATAAACTAATGTAATATAGGTATTTGGGGGAATATAAATAGGAGGTCTTTTCTTTTGAAAATATTCTTGCAGCTTATTCAGGGTTTTTCTTTTTTAAAAAAATCCCCAAAGGTACTGTCTGTCTGTCTGACTTGCCCATTGAATCATATGAAGTTATTTTAAACAGCCGTCCCAAACCGAATGCTTTCAAAATAGGATAAAACCACACCTCTGTCTTTCTCTGCCAGCACATCCTTTAGTTTAGGCAGAGGATCTCTTCCCAGCTCATTTAGCTGTGCTTCATTAACTGAAGGTGCCAAGAATTAAACAAGAGACTTTCATCATGCAAAGCAAGTTCTCTATCATTGAGATATAGCTTCTTCATTGTGATGATCACAGCCTTGTGATTTGGGCTCAACATTATTAAGTGTAAGTGTACCGTGAAACTTTTAATGTCCCTTGTTCAGCAAATTGTAACCAAATAGTTGGCTATCTATGTTTTCTTTCTTTTTTCACTTGTCACAGTCAAACCCATGACAAATTCTGATTTTCTTTAAGTGGTAGGTAAGATCACCTACTGTAAACAAAAGCAGAAATATCTCTGTAGTTGATCAAATTACAAATAGGTTTTCAGCCCTGATAGGTATGACAATTTTTTATGAACATCAACAAAGCTAAAGATAAAGCAACAAATCCTTATTCACCAACAAGTTTTAAGACATCAAGTAGGACTTTGTTTTGAATGTAGAGTTGTTAATTTTCAGAATAAAAGTCTAAATATAGGAATTGAAAACTTAAATGTATTTTTTAAAGAAAGTAAGGCTAATTTAAACAATGCTTTTGAGAAGTATCAGTTTGCATTTAACATTTTTCCTATCATGTACCTTATCAACTTTTTATCATATTTGCTTGCTAAAATAATTTACGCACGCAACAATTCAGCACATAAAACAATGAAATTAGCAGCAATGGGTCGATCTAGATTTTCTTTGTGAGCATTTGAGGTGATACTTTTAAAATTATTGATGTGAATAGAACCAAAGGAAGAAGGGGTTAAAATAGGAGAGGTAACTTTTCATAAATATATTTCAAAGCAAGGAAGAGTCTCATTAAGATTAGTAGGAGTGTATGTTAATTCTCAGTTTGCATTTTATTGTCTCTTTCTCAGGTGATTTGTTTATGTAGTTCCAAGTAGACATAATACAGAACTGTACAATTCTGCAGTTGGAAGGAGGGATTTGAGGCTTCCCCAAGTGCAAGAATCCACTCAAACGTCCCAGATGTCTGTCTGTCCTCTACCTAAATAAGTTGAATTCAAGAGAAGCCCACCTGTTTCCCCAGGTTGTAGTGTCAAAACTATATCTTTATAAATACACTCTAGACTTTTCTCAGTATTAATACTGGTCTATAGCTTCCCTGTGTCCTCTTTTTCCTCCATTCGCCCTCCACTTATCTGTCAATTACCTGTTTCTCAAAGATAACGCATAAAGTGTTAGTCAGACTATTCTGTCAGGGTACTTATATATGTAATTCTCCTCACTCTGGAGAGTTAAATTCAAAGTGGGTAGATATTTCCTGACCTGTTTCTATTATCTCAAGTTTCAACTTTGCCCCTTCATTTTGCTCTTTGGAATTTCCTGGTAGAAAGATGAACCAAAATCTCTTCCTTGGTATCTATTAGGATTAGCCTTCAAGCTCTGAGCAGCTTATGTACTGATTCTTTTCTCTTGTTTACAAACACACAAACTCGCTTTTTGTTTTTCTTTGCATGTTTCTCCCATTTGAGCTCATCCCCACATTCCCTTTTCACAATTTTGGACTACCTGTCTTCTCTTACTTTCTGAGCTGTCATTTTCCCACTGTTTAAATCTAAATCCTTTTTCTTTTCAGATCTTTCTTTGTTAAGTGTCTTCTGCTACTTTCTTTCCCCACCCACCCCTTTACATTATTTGTAGTTATATTTTTAAAAATTTTAAAACGTCACCCATTTTGAGCTCCTTTTCTCATCAGACATTGGTCTCTGCTCAGTTTTCATTCCTCTTAAAAATCAGGAACTCCAGATTACATGCTATTATTTTTTTTTCAATATTTTTGCTAGATTTACTTCACTGGTTAAGTCTTCCTAACTATAAAAGAGTATAGATCTGGAAGGGGAAAGGGAGAACGAACTATTAAAGAAGAGTCTGTTTCAAGAGTCTGTTATTTTACCCTGCAATGATACAGAAAGTTTCCGCGACTTCAGTTTTGTGTCCTTGCCAATCTCAAAATACTTAGTATCAGGTCAAGGATATCTAATTCTCTTGTGCGTTTGTCCACCTTCTTCTTTGAGTTTGCACTCTAAAAGATGTCTTTCAAGGACTTAAAGAAAGCATGGATAACCTCCACCTTCTTCAGCCTTATGAATGCCCACTTTTCACCTGCATCAATAATTCCCAGACAATTAATGCACCCCTGGGTCTTACGAATGCAGGTGAAACTTGGCTAAAATGTTAAGAGTTGATTCCGGTTTCACAAAGAGGAAAACCTGTCCTTGCATCTATAGCATGGACAAGGTAATAGAGATAACAGGGCAAATGCTTAAAGCCAAAAATAAAAAGCTACTTCACATAAATAATGGAAATTCTTGAACATAAGGGCTGAAGAAAAATGTGATGTCTTAATTCACTTTGTCTTTTAAATTCCCTTGGGTTAAAAGAGAGCTTTTCAGTTAATGCCAGATAATGACAGTCAATATATCTTTGACTCGTACATAGTCTTTGTTCTTATGGAATAGTTCTTTTGTTGGGGAGAAGTGTTTCCAAAGAACAGCTGGCAGGGTTTGGGTGGTGCCGCTAAGACATCATACAACAAAATCAGGGATGTGGGAGATAATGCTGTTTAATTATAACTCTATTTTAACAATATAGGAAGTCCTTGACTTACAAGCACAACTGAGCCCATAATTTATGTTGCTGAGCAAGACAGCTGTTAAGTGAGATATGCCCCCATTTTACAACCTTTCTTGCCACAGTTGTTAAGTGAATACTGCAGTTGTGAAGTGAGTAACATGGTTGTTAAGTGAATCTGGTTTTCCCATTAACTTTGCTTGTCAGAAGGTCACAAAAGATGATCGATCACACCACCCCAGGACACTGGAACTGTCATAAATACATGCCAGTTGCCAAGCATCTGAATTTTGTTCATCTGATCATAGGGATGCTACAACTGTCATAAGTGCAAAAAACTGTCAAAAGTCACTTTTTTCAGTGCTGCTGTAACTTTGAATGGTCACTAAATAAATGGTTGTAAGTTGAGGACTACCTGGAGATATCAGAACCACCATGTTTCAGCTTCTAAGAAGTAGAAAGCAAATACCTGTTTGCCTACCTCTCTTGGGAAAGGCCTTTTTGTTCATTGAGAAGAGTGACATGAGTGAATCCTACATTAGAGGGTGTATAGTGAATCCAGATCTTTACCCATGTAGTCAGCTGTATTGCTATTATCCTTCTCGTCTTCTCATCTTTCTCATCTTTTCTTCTATCTTCTCCTATTGGTATCTTATGATTTATCACATATTTTTATTTTTTTGTACTTGATGATTAAAGATTATAACTATGATTTAGGATCTATGACCTAGCACCTTGTTGTTTGTATGTACACCGAGAGCTTATGAACTGGAGTCAAATTCCTCATGTATCCAATCACACTTGGCCAATAAAAATATTCTATTCTATTCTATTCTATTCTATTCTATTCTATTCTATTCTATTCTATTCTATTCTATTCTATTCTATTCTATTCTATTCTATTCTATTCTATTCTATTCTATTCTATTCTATTCTATTCTATTCTATTCTATTCTATTCTATTCTATTCTATTCTCAGTGAAAAGGCAGGATTTCTAGCCCAAGAGGAGTCAGCTTGTTAGGAAGTTCTACCTCCTTATCAGTGCAAATGTTCTTTCATGTCTAATGGTATCAAAGGTGATCTGGAACTTGTCTGGGGTTTTGGTCTTTTTTTTAAAAAAAATCAACTTTTTTTGGAGTCTTATAGTGTGAGCAATGAGAAAACTAAATATCCATTCCAGCATTCCTTCTGGAATCTCATTTATGTCCAATTTGTATTCCTCTGACATTGATTAAAGTAGCTCGTCCAACTAAAAAGGAGAAAGAGGAGGATAAATATCTAATGAAATAATGTAGAATAATAGAAAATGGGTTAGACTAACTTTCACCAGGCTGATTCATCAAACTTTTCAAGAATGCTGGCTGGGAATTGTAAGCTGTAAGGATCTCCCATATGTCATCCTTTATCCATTAGCAAATAATAAAACCTCATCATTTGAACTTAATCAGCAATAATCCTTTAACAGTTACCCAGAAATTAATTAGTTAAATAATTAAACACACACACACACACATACACACACACACACACTAAACAAATATATTATTGTAATATTACAGTGGTTATCAGCACTGACCACTAGGAGACACTATATAACCAATTTCATTATTGTTTGAACTTCTCAAGCAAGAGTTTAGAGAGCTGCCTTTGGCTTGGAAGCAGGCAACTTGTGAGTTGGGTTATGGTTGCCAAACTGCCTTAGAGTGAATATTAGAGGAAAACAGGTTGATCTCTTCCCATAACTAACAGTTTGAGAGGCTCCACCACCAGCTCCATGGAGTCAAGGGAGGCTGGTATAGTAGTGGCAAACCCAACTGCACCCTAGAGCGCAATTCAACCACAGGATCTTATACTCAGCTTTCTGTAGTTTCACAAAAAGCCATTACAGCTTTTTTTACCCTCCCCCCCACCGCACACTCAACTACACAGTTACAAACCCATCTCCAATATCAGACCACAACATCCCCAAGCTGCTTCTGCATATACCTCTTGTAATGTAATATACCTCTTGTAATGTATTGGGTTGTGTCTTACTAAAGAGTATCATGTAGGGTTAATTACTGGAAGGTTGTTTAAGCAGGGAAGCTGGCTAACGGCTCCCAGCTCCTCATACAACCCATCTTAAGCCGAAGTTTAGACTCAGGTCTAAACTACAAGGGGTCCCTTGCAAGATGGAGCTGGACATGGGCTCAGCCGTATTCATTATTTCACTTGAGATGTTTAATTTTGTCTGCAATCACAGCAAGAGATGGGCCAAGCTGACTGACTTCCAGAATGCTAGAGTTGCAGTCAAGGGTGAGGCCACACTAGCCATTAAATTTAAGGGGTTTTCTGGGCACCTGGACATTGTCGTAGTAGGGGGTCAGCGAACAAGCCTGATCGGGCTCAACTGGTTTGATGCGCTAGGCATCCAAGTAAGCAGAATCAACCGGACGCAAGTAGCAAGTCTAGCAACAGTATGTGAGGAATTCACAGATGTGTTTGACTCAGCTCTGGGGATGTACACGGGCCTGCCAATAACATTTAAACTAGATCCTACTGTAGTGCTGGTCAGGATTAAACCTTGTAGAGTGCCATTTGCTCTTAAACACAAGATAGACGCTGAGTTAGATAAACTTGTAGAACAGGGAATACTTCAGCCAGTAGATGGGGGTGAATGGGAGACCCCAATCATCACACCACTAAAAACCAACGGGGAGGTCAGGATCTGTGCTGATTACAAATGCACAATTAATCGTGCACTCAAACAGCATGCGTACCCAGTACCAGTAGTAAGCCACATCCTGGCGTCCTTGCAAGGTGGTACAATTTTTTGCAAAATTAGATTTGGCTCAGGCCTACCAACAGCTTCCTTTTGACGAGGCCACAGCAGCGGCACAGACAATTGTAACCCACAGGGGGGCATTTAAGGTAAAATACCTGCAATTTGGGGTAGCGTCGTCCCTGGCATTTTTCAAGGCATTATGGAGCAAACGCTCAAGGGTATTCTGGGGGTTTGCCCCTATTTTGATGATGTGCTCATCACTGGCGAGTCCACTGAGGGGCTGGCAAGGAGGCTCAGAGCCATCCTTCAAAGACTGCGCAAACAGGCCTCAAGCTTAAAAAGAATAAGTGTAGTATTGGAGTCCCCTCAACTGAGTTCTTGGGTTTCCGTATCGATGCCAATGGCATCCACCCTGCTGAGTCAAAAGTAAAAGCCATTCAGATGGCACCCAGCCCCAAAACGAAGGGAAAGCTTCAGGCATTCCTAGGCCTCCTAAATTTTTACCATGCATTCCTTCCTAACAAGGCTGCAATGACAGAGCCGTTACACTGGTTCTTGGACAAAAATACTGCATGGAAGTGGACTAGTGTTCACGAAAGAAGCTTTTAGGAATTGAAGGTTCTTCTGTCTGTCAGTTCCACGATCACTCACTTTAAGGAATTGATGCCAGTATGCCTTGCATGTCATGTGTCCCCATATGGGGTGGGGGCTGTCCTAAGTCACTTGGAGAGCGATGGGACTCAGGTTCCGATTGCTTTTTATTCGAGGACACTGTCCTCTGCTGAGAATAATTACGCACAAATTGATAAGGAGGCATTGGCCATAGTAGCTGTTCTGAACCAGCCTGCTACCGGCCTTGCAATAAGGCAAACCCCTGTTCAAACAGTAGAGACTGGAGAGCGTCTAAGGCTGGAAAGCGTCTGCCAAGATTTATTACTCAAATAACAGAACAAGAAACAAAAACACTGGAACTTGAATCCTCAAACGGAAGGGTTGCTTTCAGCAACCAGCCCTTCCCCAAACACTCCTTTTATTTAGAGATCAGGGCGTGGCCTCCCTGTGCCTCCTCCCGAGGAGTCCCACAGCCTTTCTCTGTTTGGTCCTGCTCGACTGCCTCCTGCGTCGGGCGTCCTTGAACAGGGCCAGCTGTGGGTCATCATCCTCCGCACTATCGGGCTCACGCAGCTGAGAAGAGGGCCCCGGCTGGGGGCTCTGCGAAGCCTCCAAACCATCATCAGCCGGTTCGTCTCCCACACACTCCTCCTCCCCCTCATCTGAGTCATCCGAGACATCTGAGCCGGCTGCCGGACCCACAGGCTGGCCCTGAGTCACAACAGTAGCTGGAGTAAAAAAATTCCATGACTACTTATACAGCAGGGACTTCACGGTCTTCACAGACCATAAACCGCTACTGGGGTTATTCACTACAGACAGACAGACACCCCACATCTTATCCCCTAGAATGTTAAGATGGTCCATTTTTTATCAGCTTACAGCTTTAAGCTAATTCACAAACCCGGCAAGGATATGGGCCATGCAGATGGCCTGAGCAGGCTTTCACTGCCTCAAATTGAGCCAGATCCAGCCTCAGCAGCCCACGTTTTGTCCATTCAGGACTTACTGGAGTTCCCCCTCCACGCGGGGGACATAGCCGCAGAAACGGCGGCAGACAAAACTCTAAGCAGAGTGCTATCTTGGGTCCACACGGGGTGGCTAGAAAAAAGCCCTGGCCCTGAGTTCCAGAGCTACTTCACTAGGAGACACGAACTCTCAGCTCATAAGGGTTGTATTCTATGGGGGAACAGGGTCATTGTTCCCACCTCATTAAGGGACAGGGTATTGCAATCGCTTCATGAAGGTAATCCGGGTATTGTTCGTATAAAAGCTTTGGCATGAAGCTATTTATGGTGGCCAGGATTCAATAAAGCCATTGAAGCTCAAGTACATGGGTGTTACACCTGTAAGCAATCTAGGCCTGAAATGCCGCATGCGCCCATCCACAGGTGGGAGGAGACACACACAAACTGATCGAGGATTCATATAGACTTCGCTGGGCCCTTTCAGGGACAGCTCTTTCTTATAGTGGTCGACAGCCACTCTAAATGGCTGGAAGTTATACCAATCGCAAATATGACTACTGCTAGGACCATCCAGGTGCTTAGGAAACTCTTTGCAATGCATGGGCTACCGGATGTTGTAGTGTCCGTTAATGGGGCCCAATTCACTGCAGCAGAATTTCACTCACTTTCCTTGTCTCGTCAATCAAGCAACGAACCTAGTATCTAACACCTCTCACGAGTCCTAGCCATGCCTGGCTACTGTCGTTACCCAGTCACATATCCTACATCCCAATACAATCCACTTTGTCCTGATAGCCCCAAACCATTGAGTCAGCTGTTTGGATTCTTCCATTTCTACCTTACGCTCCCCAGTCTAGCCCATGTCCAATCTAACAATCTGGTAGATAGTCCAGCAGGCAATCTCAGCTGGTGGCAGAGTAATCTTGTGTGAAAGAGAACCTGGGGGAAGACAGAGAAGATCTATCTCTGGGCAGAGCAGAGGGTCAGACCAATAACAACCTGTCAATCACGAAAAATCAGATCCACATTGGAAGGTCCAATTAAACTGATTTATTGTGACTCATGCCTATGTACAGGAATATTCTCAATTAACAGTTGCTAGACATTAATTAAGGATCAATGGAATTCAAAAAGAGTTGGACCCAGCCCACTTGTGGCTATATAGGGATTCTACACTGATTCCTCTTTTAAATCTGCCCCCAGGTTCTGCCACTCCTTCTCCTACAGTCACAATCTAAACTTAGTCTGCTACTACTGCCCAGGCTGCTCGCGGTCATGTCTTAGGATGTTCTTTGTTATGGGTCCAGCATGCCTTGGGTGCCAAAATCTTGCTACTGTATTCCTGGTTCTGGAGAGCCTCCAGCTGGTAACCATGTGCCAATCATGGTTAATGCCCTCCTGAACAATCCAACCCCAAATCAATCTCCATGCAGTCAAGAGGCTGGCATCCATCTCCTGATACCATTTCACAGTAGATCTCTCAACTCCAGCCTCTGCTTGGAAGTGCCACAGCCATGCTCTCTACAGAGTTCAAATCCATGCTGACACCAAATATGCCCTTAGCATCAACATTCTCAGATCTGCTGTCCCCACAATATCACAGACAACTAACACTGAATACCCCCTGCCAATCTTGGGGGGGAAAAATACAAAATCCCCCACAATTTCTGTTCTTGTATCTTTGAATATTATGTCACAACATGTCCAAACTGGTGGTTGATGTTTTTCAATTGCCTAAGCAGCATTCCAAAGTGAAATGTATCACCTGTACAAGTCCAAAGTGAGTAAACCAGTCACCTGTCCCAGATCTGTAAGCCACTAAACATCCATCATTCTGACAAATGAGAGCTCTGCTCTGAAGATCATTGGAAGGTTAGCTTGAGTTTCTCATGGCAGATATTAGATTCCAAATGTTTCTGCAGCTGTGGTGCCATAGTTTTCTGAACTCCTCCTCCTCCTGCTCCTCCTCCTCCTGCTCCTCCTCCTCCTCCTTGGAGATGGAGAATAGATGAAGAATAGCAGGTTCCAGGGCAGGGCAGATATGGATGAACTTGTAGAATGCTGAGTGTTTTTCAATAGATTAGCTTGGAGTTCTTGTGTTTTGCAAATGCTTTATAATGGCAACAATAATAGTAATAATATGAAAATGCCAAATCCAGTATAAACATCATTTGTCTACACAATGAACCAATAATAACAACCAAAGAATACTGCTGAAAAAGAAGATAGAAGGTGGCATTTCAAAATTCTAAATGTATGGATTTGCATTAGGCTTTCATTAACAGACTTTTTATTCATGTTAAAAAAAAGATCCTAGGATGCCTCCTAATCAATTGTGTGAAAGATTCAGCAAATCAGGAAGATTCAGCAAACTCAAATGTATGAGTAATCCTAGACTTATGATGACAATTGAGTCCAAAATTTCTGTTGCTAAACAAAGCAATTATTAAGTGACTTTTGCTCCATGTTATGACCTTTTTTGCCACAGTTTTTAAGGAATCACTTCAGTTGAATCATGTGATTGTTAAGAAATTTGGCTTCCTCATTGACTTTGCTTATCAGAAGTCAGCTGGGAAGGTTACAAATAATTATCACATGATTCTAGCACAGTGCAACCATCTTAAATACATGCCAGTTGCCAAGCAGCTAAAGTTTGATCACATGACCATGGGGATGCGGAAACGGTCTTAAGTGTGAAAAATGGTCATAAATCACTTTTTTCAGTGCCATTGTAACTTTGAATGTTCACTAAATGAATGGTTGTAAGTCGAGGACAACCTATACATATATCTTAAGACCATATTGAGAAAGACTTGTTCGTAAGAGCTCTTCCCTATAAAATAATACAATAAAATAGATGAAATAAAATAAAATAAAATAGAAAACAAACAAAATTTCCCTCCCAATATATTCTACCTTTTCATTGAGTATTATCCACAATCTTGGGTGGGTTTATATGTGTTTCCATATGACATTTCCCAATGGCCAATAGGATAGTCCTACGATTCCTTGTATCTTCAAGTCACTGCTGAATATTGTCAGAACCAATGTCAGGTTTCCCTCAGATTAAGCTTTTATGGCACTTTTCAATAGGTATTGAATATTTAAGGCAATGAGGCTTAAAACCTTAATAGTACTTGTTACTTTGAATAAAGCTGCTTTATTATCTCAGCTCTATTTAGTGGCTAGTAAATTAGACAAGGAAAAATGGTTATTGCTTTTATGGAATCCTGCCATATATACTAGCCCATCGTCAAAATACTAGACCCCTGTATTGCTTCACTTTGAGATTATAAATGATCATCAATTTCATCTTATTAGCTTTGGTAGGAACTCCTATTTTGCTGGTGTTTTGAGAAACAACATTTACAAGCAACCTTTCTTAACCAATGTTAAAATAAATAATGCGTTGTTAGGTGAAATTGCTGTATTTCAGTGTTTTCTTTCAAGGGCTGGAACTCTTTTATCTTACTAAACCTAAAAAGAGTGCCATTAGTCATTCTGGATTAAGAAGAATTATAGTAAGGGAGATTTAAAAAAAATGGTGGTGGTTTTCTTTATGTCCAAAATGGATTCTACTGCACACACACAGACACACAGACACACACACACACAGACACACACACACCGCCTATCTCACCATGGGGCTACTCTAGGTGTAGAGTAAAAAAGAAGAAACGAAAAGAGTGTAAACACAAGTGAAATAATAGAACAATACAATAAATAATGAAAAAGAACAAAATGAGAGCAGAGAATAAGAAGGGGAAGGTGGAGTTTTTTCACTCTAGTATAAGAACATTACTTCACTTCATTGCTTCCATTTCCAGAGGAAAAAGGTAGGGATCACAAACTTCTCATTCTTTCCTTTATTTGGGTCCAATCTTGCCCGTTCTTACAGCTTTATGGAGATTGTATTTCTCTCACAAAAGGTAAAAGGCTTGAGGACCCTTGTCCCTCCCTCTGTGACACAGAAAAGAATTGGGCAAATTGTGATGCTGCTATTTTGAGAACCTTACAAAAAGCAAACCTGTTAATCGTGTAAAAGCTGTAGCAGCATGAAAGCTAATCATGCACCTACATTCTGTTGGAACTTCAAGGTCGCCTACTGTAGAGGCACTGACATGATAGTTTGTTTCCATTTCATTCTTGGGGTCCTGACTTTCATAGGACGAGCGAGCGTTGGTGATTTTTACACTAACATTTGTGATTTGGTGCATGACATGGAAGTTAGTTTTGTAGGCAATGTTTTCAGAGCAGCTGGCCAATATGAAATTGTGCTTAAAACAAAGGTTAGGATTTTTTCCCCCCTTCTGGAAGCCAGAAAACTCACTAGGTTTCTTTTCATCCAGCCTTTTCAAGTTCAGTAGCCTGTAATATATTAGGACTGAAACTCTCACAATTCTCAATTAACACAGGGAAACTCTGTTCTTGCTAAAAAATATGGAAGCTACAGTCCAAACAAATCTAAATGAGACCAAGTTAGAAAAGGCTGTGTTAAGCTGTTGCTGATAAAGCCATCAATTCAAACATTTAACTTTATCTTTCCTTTGTAAATTCCCTTCCTTATATATTTCCTATAACATATGTTGAAAATTCTTGTAGTATGTAGGTTATGTGCTTCTTAGCACCATGTAGTGTGTTTGTTAATATGCGTCTGAATTATTCAACTGTATGAGATGTCTGCTTATTTTCACATTTCAGTCCGTGAGTCCCTTAGAAAGGGCATAGCTTATTCCTATTTTTCTCTTCTCTTGTAATACAAGCAGATAAAGCTGGCAGCCATGGCTGTGTCATGGTTTGAACTGAGATAATGCAAACATCATTACTCCATACTCTCCGTTTTCATAACTTAGGCAGCAGATTATGTCTGGTTTTGTTAGTTATGCAGGTAGTTCTCGACTTACAACCATTTGTTAAATGACCGTTGACTTATGACTAGTTTTCAAATTTACAACCATTACAGCATCTCCCTGTGGTCACATGATCAAAATTCAGCACTTGGCAACTGGCATATATTTGTGACGGTTGCACTGTCCCAGGCTCATGTGATCACCATTTATAACCTTCCCAGCTGGCTTTTGACAAGCAAAGTCAATGGGGGAAACCAGATTCACTTAACAACTGCATGATTCACTTAACAATTGCACTGATTTAATTAACAACTGTGGCAAAAAGGTTGTAAAACAAGGTGCAACTCACTTCACAAGTATCTTGCTTGGCAATGGAGAATTGGGGCTCAGTTGTGATTGTAAGTCGAGGATTACTTGTACTTGGTTTAATGTGTAATGGCTGTGAAAGGTATTCATATCCCAAATCCCGTTGGCCCAATCAATAGTAAAATGTGGATCTTTTCTACCACAAAATGCTGTCTCCTCATCTCAATATTTATTTTAGCCAAAATACTAGGCTAAAACATCTGATATATTTTTTGTCTGTGCAAGAAATAGTAAAGGTTCCCCCGCACATGCGTGCTAGTCATTTCCAACTCTAGGGGGCGGTGCTCATCTCCTTTTCAAAGCCGAAGAGCCAGTGCTTGTCCGAGGACATCTCCATGGTCATGTGGCTGGCATGACTAGACGCCAAAGGTGCACGGAACGCTGTTACCTTCCCACCATAGTGGTCCCTATTTTTCTACTTGCATTTTTACGTGCTTTCGAACTGCTAGGTTGGCAGAAGCTGGGACGAGTAACAGGCGCTCACTCTGTTACGCGACACTCTGGATTTAACCTGCTAAACTGCTGACCTTCTGATCGACAAGCTCAGTGTCCTAACCCACTGAGCCACCGCATCCCTGTGCAAGAAATACTGAATACTGAATAAGATGACCTCTATTAGATCAAATTCAGGTCCCTCCAGAGGCAGTCTTTCTAGCTTAACCCCTTCTGGAGGTGTTGAGATTTCAGCTTTTAGATTTGTTAGCTGTGCTGGCTAAGTTGTTTTGGAAATGCAGCCCCAAATACAGTTGAAAAGGATGTATAAGAAGTGGCCATGAACTTTTCTATGTTCCTTGTTTTTTTCTAAGCCTTCCCTAATCCTCTAAGACAACTCCATTCCACTCTGCTATTCCTACTGACTGACTCCTGAAATCACATACAATACATTGCACAAATTCTAAAGTCCTGTACATGAGTACGGTCCATGTTGGCTGAACTTCCCCTTTGCCCAGAGGAACTCAGACTAAGGTTGGAGAAGATGTAGTGTTTAAGATGCTTTCTCTAGATACATAGCAAGATAACCTTGACCATGGTGGATACTTATCTTTCACAAATTTATCATCTTTAATTTTCTATAGATGGGAAATAATTACACACACACACACACACACACACACACACACCTTTAAACTGAACATTGAGGGACACCAGGTTCTTTGGAATATTTTTTTACTATTATATGATTAATTTTTTTAAAAAGGCAAATTGAAAATTTGGGGCATATACTCTATGCTGCTCAGAGCTGGTTGGTTGGAGCAGCCTATGTGTCCCCAACATACAGAACAGATAGTACTCAACTTACAACCATTCGTTTAGTGACTGTTTCATGTTACAACAGCCGTGAAAAAAGTGACTTATGATTGTTTTTCACAATTATGACCTTTGCAGCATCCCCATGCTCATGCAATCAAAATTCAGAAGCTTGGCAGTTAGTTCATCTTTATGACTGTTAAAGTGTCCCGGGGTCTTGTGATCACCTTTTGCAACCTTCTGTCAAGCAAAGTCAATGGGGAAGCCAGATTCACTTAACAACTGTGTCACTAACTTAACAACTTCAGTGATTCACTTAACAACTGGGGCAAGAAAATGGGGCAAAACTCACTTAACAACTGTCTTGCTTAGCCACAGAAATTTTGGGCTCAGTCAACATAGGTCGAAGATTACCTGCAAGTCACTTTTTTCAGTGCTGTTATAACATAGAACAGTTACTAAACGAATTATTGTAAATTGTAAATACATAAGAAGCCAATTTCCTTCAGTCGTTTGTGTCCCTGTGCCTGATATGGATTGTATTTCCTGCCTGCGAAAGGGAAATCTGCTATCTTCTCATATTTCTTCTCACAAGAGCTCAGTCAGGACTGCCTAAAGATTAAAATCTCCTTCTGTGCTGAAACCTTTCAATACCTCTGACTTTTGAACTGATTAGAATTTCATTTCTCTCAGCAATCTTTTTTTTAAAGCCAGTCAGCTATAGGTAACAACTATGGATGGAGAGAAAGTGGGTTGGAAGGAGGAGACATTCATTAGGAAGTAAGTGTATGGGGATTAGAAAAGTCTGTCTGACTCACAAAGCAGAAATGGCATTTAGTATCTGAGTCTCCTTCTAGACAAAATTAGCAAATGCTGCAGTGAAGTTTAAAGCCTGCTGGCCGCAAAATTGGAAATTGGTTTCCTGGGGCTCTCTGTAAACTCTTCATTACTTTACTCAATCATGCTTCATTAGCAAGTTAACAGACAGAGTACTACTGCACTTTGGGAGTTGTTCACGCGCCAGCCCTTCCATCTCCTTGAACGTCATTTAAAAGTTGAATGCCCCAGCAGATTCGACACGGTGTCCAACGGCATCTTCTTCTCTGGCTTCAGCATAGGCAGCTTGCAAATCTGGGCCACTTAACCTCCTGAAGATCTTCAGGTGCTTTTTAGCCTGTTTGGGTAACTGGAGGATTTAATTCAAAGGGATTACGGTGGTATTGAGACACAATCTCCAAAAGCATCTGGAAGGAAAGGGGGGTGGGCAAGAGGTGACAACAGATCTCTGATGTCTCTTGTTAACTTCATCCTGGCAGATGTCATAGCCAGATCTCCCTCGCATCCAATCATTTGAAAATGGCTTGGTAAAATATTCCGACTTCTGAGTGACTTTTACTGACTCACCTTCAGTTATATTTTTCATGTTTCATGCTGGCAGTACAGGATGAATGTTGAGACCAAACTGGTCTTCTTCCAAGTCCAATTCAAAATGTTGGTTTGTGACTTTTAAAAACCTACATGGCACGGGGCCAGGTTATCTACGGAATTGTCTTCATTCCATTATATCAGCCTGTCCCATCTGGCCAGGCAGGGCATATTGTAGCCAAAGAATTCCCATTGATGGGATCCAGGAGAGAGAATTTTCTCTAGAGAGAACTTTCTAGAAAGCTCTCCACCCAGAGGTGAGGCAGGCCCCACTCACCTGGCCTTCTAGAAAACTGTGGAAGCATGGCTCTGCAGCTTTACATGGGGCCCATAGAGGAGCACGCAGCGGTGGGGCTGGTTAGCACCCTGAAAGCCCTCCCTCTGCCTCTTAATCAATTCTTAACATTCCTTGCCTGTTTTAATTTTACATAGTGTTTTTACGCTTTTAATATTTTATTTATTTATTTATCGTAATATATTTTATTGATTTTTTTTAAAAAAAACATAAACATAAATCACTTAATTGGTGAATAGTGTGTTGTCTGGGTTTACATTTGGAAAACAATCACTAACAATTGATTTCTGTAATCCATAATCCACATAATGCTTTTAGTTGATTTCCTCTTTCCCCAAAATATCCTCTTTTGCAAACACTGAGTTAATACAATTCTTATTGTTTTGATAGATAACAATTAAATATATAATTCCCCCCCAAATATCCTAAAAATAATAATCCCATCAATATAATATTTCTTTTCTATTCAATTATTCTGGTTGCCTTATCCTAGATCCTGTTACAGTCCTTATTTTAGTTTGTTTCTCCCACTTTTAATATTTTATTGTATGTTGGTCCGGAGTCCCTCTGTGAAGGAGATGGGTGGTTTTTCAATAAGATATGTTTATATCTTGGGCCCAATTGGCAAAAAAAAAGCTCAAGAGCGTATTGCTTGGAAACACGTGGAAGAGGCCTTCATCCTATAGTGCAGGGGTGTCAAACTTGCAATGTCTCAAGACGTATCACAACATATCACAACTTTTTCCCCATTGCCAGCAATGGGATGGGCACGGTTTCGCCATGACACATCCGACCTGTGGGCTGGCAGTTTGACACCCCTGCTATAGTGGATAGACAATGGCTAGAATGATGATACTTATATCTTACACTACTTTATACTTTATTTATTTGGCCATGTATGGCCAGACACACAAGGATAAAAAAATAATAGTTCCTTCTCCTCCTCTTTTATTGATTTGATTTGAATGTGTGTAGCAATAGCACTTAGACTTGTATACTGCTTCGCAGTGCTTTAGAGCTCTCTCTAAATGGTTCACAGAGACAGCCTGTTGCCCCCTACCATCTGGATCCTCATTTTACCGACCTCAGAAGGATGGAAGGCTGAGGTCTTCAGGATCGAACTGCTGGCATTTGGTAGTAGTAGCTTGCAATACTGCATTCTAACCACTGTGCCACCATGGCTACCTATCTGGCCATAGCAATTCTGAGTGGCTAACAACACATAAAAACATGGCATACATTAGTAGTCATGATTCCTTGCAGCTTCAGAATCTTTACAGAGGTCTGAGAATCTTAATATGCTTGGTTAAAATATTAAGTTAAATTCTGACAAAGATATTCTTGGTACTGTTAGAGATGAATACACATTGTTAGGGTTGTGTGACTGGGGCACTATGGAAATTTGATTAATTCACACACAGGAACATATATACACCCAGAATATATATATTCCAACATGTACTGACTAAGCTACTGTGATTCATTGCTAACATACATTGTATAGTTTGGCTTTAAAATATACCAGTACTAAGTTGTCATTATCTGACTCCCCCAAGCTTGCTTTTGTGAAAGTATTTGGTGATTTATACATTGTTTTTGTTGCTATTATTTTTACTTCTTGCCTTATTGTAAGTCAAGTTTCTTGGATTTTTATTGTGATAGCTAATCTTGTGTAGCAATTAGTATTTTTTTAAAAGATTCCTGGGTTTATTACCTCTTTATAAATATACCTTGCTTTATCAGTCAGCTTCTGAAAATGTACTTATCATTTTCACTTTTCAGAGAAAAGACATCAGGCTCCAGATTTTCAAACTCTTAAATGTTTTTATATGAGCAAATTCAGACTCCAAGCAAGATTTTGTTATTTTTCTAAACTACTGCCCTAAATGTTGCATACTGATTAAATGTTTTCAATGACACTATTGGTATAAGCTTATTCTGCTTGGGTTTATTTCTTTCACTTTATGTCTGCATTTAAATTAAATTGTGAATACATTAAGAGCATATTTTGACTTCATAAGAAGATATGTATACATATGTTTTCTTTGCTTATTACGACATACATATGCTTATCTAAGATTTTGAATTTAAGAGAAGAATCAAAGAAGACATGCTTTGCACGCTGAAGTTCTTGCTTCGAATCTGATACCTTAGCTAAGGGGAAAGAAAATGTCTATCTGAAATCTTCAATGACCTCTGCTAGTCTATAGATAAAAGTGGATTACCTAAACCAGGGGTCCCCAACCCCTGAGCCACAGCCCACTACCAGGCCATGGCCTATTTGGAACCAGGTGCTGCGAGCGGCAGGCTGGCACACGTGCCCACATGCATGCAGCTCAACTTGCACAAGTTGAGCTGCACATGTATGCATGTGCGCGCCAGCCCGCCGCCTGCACAAGTCCAGCTGTGTGCATGCATATGTCTACCGGCCTGCAGCTCCAGTGGCCTGGTTCCCCTCTTCCCCTGCTCCAGGACTGCCAATCTGCAAAGGCTGGGGACCGCTGACCTAAACCATGGTCCGACTACTTCTTGTGTCCCATTGTAAAGCTGTGTCACTATATCAAGTGAGGTTACATTGAACGTTTCCTCTTTGTTGACCCCGATTGGGGTCACATGATGTCTCATTTACAGGTGATTTGCTTAATGACTACAGTAAAAAAGGTCATAATATTGGATGTCACTTGACTGCACTGCTTAGCAACAAATTTCCCAGTCTCTATTGTGATTGTAAATTGAGGCCTACCTATATATTATTTTCATAGTGCTATGCTATAGCTACAGTATGTAAAAGCTCTAACATAACATCAGAATCTACCTGACAAAGATGAAAAATGACAGTATCTATTACTGGGAAGCTAATTATGAATGTAGAATTACGTGCTTGTAATTAATTGTTATTTTTATGCAGCTAAATTCTATCCAGTGTATGTTTTCTCATGGGTCTATAAATATTCCCATGCTAATAAGGTATTAAAGATACAGTATCAGATCATTACACATTTGTGACTTATTTTGAAGTAGACGTTTTAGCTTGCATCATTGGATATAACCTGTGAACACAGTATTGTAATGTTGCTATATTAAAGAGACACTTTAAAAATTGGTTTCCAGTTTAATTAGCATATAGGCATAGCCAGCAAGTTTGTGATTGTGGATATAATTTAGCCTATCACTTCAGATGAAATTCCAATCATTGCATTTGTAAAGTAACACTTGAAGAAAAGTCAGGCACATTTCAGGTGATTTTTGGGGAAATTGAGTCCTTAATTATGTTTTGTACAAATATGAAAATGTCATGGTTGTATTAAATATAATGTGAGTTTTTCTAGCTTGTAACATTAGCAGTGGCTCATTTTCTGTAATGAGAGAAACTGTAATTAATGAAAGTGTAAAACAATGTCTTGATATATATTAGAATTAGAATTACAGACTTGGAAGAGACCTTGTAGGTCATCTAGTCCAACCCCCTCCCACCCAAGCAGGAGACCCTACACCATTTCTGACAGATGGCAGCCAAGTCTCTTCCTGAAAGCTTCGAGTGATGAAACTCCCACAACATCTGAAGGCAAACTGTTCCATTGGTTGATTGTTAGTTCCAGTGCAAGGTAGAATATTTTTTTCCTATAGAATTTAATAGACTTATATTAAAGAGAAAGAGGAAAGAGGAAATAGAGGCTGTTTTCCACTTCAACAGAAACAAGACAATGGTTCAATCAGTTATCAAGCAGTTTTCAACTGGTTCAGCTAGTTTTGAGTTTCATTATTTCCTCTGGTTTCCAGTGAATTGTGGTTTGTTTGTAAATATTAGTGAACTTGCTGTCCAAAACAATCTGTATCTGCATGCTTACTATAGATGAGAAAATGCTGGCTCAGGAATTCTGGGAGTTGAAGTCCATGAGTCATAAAAGAGCCAAGGTTGCCTACCCCTCGTCTGCTGAGATCCAGTATCTAAAGAAGACATACAGTACTTATAATATTTTGCTACATAAGAATTCTTTCAAACAATAGCTGCTGATATGTTGCTAGCCTAGGATAATCCTCGTCTGGATGTTTTATCCAAGATTGTCTAGCTGGGGAGGTCAAACTTCTTCAAAAGCAAAGATAAACTCATAGATGACTTTTCAAATTTGTCATTTTGATGATCTTTAATATCCTTAAGGTAATTGAGTAAGGAATTGCTGTAAGTGATTAGAAAGTGAATTAGCAGATTAGTGTCTTTTAAAAGGCTCTGCCACAGCTGCAACCATGATAGTTTCCTTTTGTCTCCTTTTCACTGTTGTGCATGGTTCGCACAAGGATTAGTTGTTTGGAGCACAAGTGGGCAATTTCCCTTCCTCTCCTTATCCAGAGAGGTCCTATGGGACCAGTCTACTTTCCACTTCTTCAGTCTTAGCCATATTTGTCATCTTCACTCATTCAGAGATGTCTTAGCTTGCCATTTTCTTCACCCAGAGAATCAACAATTCCTGATTTTGCCTGATGTAGAAATGCCAGAACATAGAATTTGCAGAATTACTGGAAAGTACAAAAAGGACTATAAGGCAAAGAAAATCCCCCCCCCCAAAATCCTAAGAAAACATCTGAATGAACTAAAAATTGTTAGAAGCAAAATAAAGGAATACAAATGGTTGGTTTGATCAAGGCTAAAATAAGACATGTTTGTGTAAACATGGGATCCCTTTATGGACCTTTTGCTATACTGGGACTGAAATGTTAATGTTTCATGGATTTACATATAGATAAGGGATGGGTTATGGAAAGAAGAGATACTTGCACGTAAAGTTATAAGGGGTGACGAATGATTAAGTTTGTAGTTGTGATGAAAAGTGGAAGGTTCTTTAAATATTTCTTTTTTCTTTTTTCTTACACCTTTTATCTTCTTTTTTGATACGTTCTCTTCTTTTAGAGTTTACTCTGTATTCTCTTTTACCACTGTTATTAAAGTTTTCAAGAAAATTGTCAGGAAAAAAAGTTACAGAAGGAGTTTTGTCTTCCTGCCTTTCATTTAGAACAGCGGTTCCCAACCTTTTCTATACCCTGCACCCCTAGAATGCTTCTGATATATTCTCGTACCCCTTACAAAAGTAATACTGGTTATGTGTATACACTACAATTTTGAAACTTTTAAACCCAAGTGTTTGCACCCCCTGGAGTATCGTCTTACACCCCAGGGAGTACAAGCAAACCCAGTTGGGAACCCCTGATTTAGAAGTACCTGGATGACTTGTTAAGGAAACAATTGCTCAAAAATCTGTAACATCGAAGCTTATAGAGACACAGTTAGTCTCAATAAGGCCAGTACACAGAGATGGATGAGTTTCTACAAATGTAATTTTCAAATTCAAAAATGTTTACTTATCAACATGTCTAAGTATCTTAGGAGAGTATCTACCCATGCCAGATCGGAACAACTAGACACAGTAAAATATGGAAGATATAATTGAGTCGCTTATCACGAATGCACATGTATCTATGGTGCACCAGCGATTGAAGATATAGAACATATATTATTTCAGTGTCACTTGTATACCACAGAAAGAGATCATTATCTTGGACAGTATATAAGATGAATGGTTCATCGGGACCCACATCTCAGAACAGTATATTTTATATGTGGTCAGAGCTGAATTTTCACATATAAAATGGCCTTTTTTAAAAAAATAAAAAATAAAACAGTGCAACTGAGATCCCCACATATAGATTTGATGGAAGTAAATTGTAAGTGTGATATGGATACATGATTTTGTTTTAGTTATACTCTTATGAATGATTTTATTTATCTTTTGCATGTTGATATGACCTTACTGTTAATCAATAAAGTGCTATTGAGATCAGAAAAAATCAGCCACATAGATATTTGCTACAAATATTCATTTTTTGGAATATTTGAATAGTGTTGACAATACTATTACAGTGATTAAAATGTTGGACTAGAATGTTAAGGATTCACTTTCAAATTCTTGAAGAAATAAAAAGAAAAAAAGGAATCATTTTTTTAAAAAAAATCCCCGCTATTGATACAGGCAAGCTATTCATGTAGTCTCCTGTGAAGTTATACAATTTTATCAGGAACATTACAAATTTGGTCAATTTACTTATAGTAGGGAGAAATTACAAATAAAACAAAAATTGGCATACACAACTTTAAATACCGGTAGTTCTCCAACTGCGACTCTAGGCAATATAGTTCTTATTCAAATTTAGAAAGTGAAGTTGATTTTTCTGACTGTTGTATGCTCCTACTTCATATAATTATTGATGAATTCCAAGAATGGTAAAATATAAACCAAGAAATCAATACCTTACCTAAAACACTGATTGGTTGTTGGTAAGTGTCCACATGTATTAATGGTCTTATAATTCTGCTTGGAAGGCCAGAATGCTGCATAATAAGAGCACAGCTGAGAGAAAGAACAATCGAAAAAGGAAAAAAAAGAGGAACTGAGGAAGAGGTTGCAATTTTAGAAATAAAGCTGGCATTGGAACCTGTCACAGGACATCAAGGCAGGATTTACAGAGGTTTATGGCCATTCTAAGTTAAAATGGCACTGAAAAAAGTGACATGACTGTTTTTTCACTTACAACCATTGCAGCATCCCCGTGGTCACGTGATCAAAATTCAGACGCTGGGCAACTGACTCATGATGTGTGCAGTGTCCCCAGGATCATGTGATCACCTTTTGCAAATTTCTGACAAGCAAACTCAATGGGAAGCCAGATGCACTTAACAATCCTGCTACTAATTTAAAAACTCCGGTGATTCACTTAACAATTGTGGCAAGAAAGGTTGTAAAATGGGGCACAATTTACAACAACTGTCTCACTTAGCGACAAAAATTTTGGGCTCAGTTGTCATCGCAAGTTGAAGACTACTTCTAAGAGGGATGACACAAGCCTGAGGGGCAAGTGAGATACAGAAAGAAACAGAATGGCTGTCTTTTCTAGCTATAGAAGAGCTATAGATAGCTGTTGAGCGTAGAGTAGGGCAGTGCAAATTCCAGATGTTTTGGAATACGCAGCAATGTGGACACACCTGCTCTTTCCAAACCATTCCCTTTTAGCTATATCACTTTTGCAGGACCACATGGGGAACTACTTTGGGAAGTAGTTCCCAGTTTCCACTCACATGGCAGCATTAATAGTTCCAAAAGAATTGTACCATTTTTCCAACGCTTTCCCAAGCCTCTCTTTTGAAACATTTGTCTGGCCCCACTAAAGCGTTTCACAGATTAAGTCTGATTGGAGACCAGCAGCTTGCTACTCCAGCTCAGTAATGTTCAAGGTCAAGAGAAATCTTCTGCTCAGCATGGGCTCTTTTGATTGTTGTCATTGCTGGATAGCAATTTTAGGCTCTTTCTAGGTAACTTAAAGAGCATGTGATGAGAGGAAGATGAGAGAAACCCACAGAAGACTAAAGAAACAAACACCAGAATTAAATTTCAAAGCTGGTTCCTGGGAGGACTACCATAGAATAAGAGTTCAAGGGTGAAAGCTATATAGAGAGTGTGGAGAAAAATAACCCTGCTAATTGCAAGCAATTAATTGCCTTCAAATAAAAAAAATGATATCATGCAAATATTTACCTTTGGAATAATATGCTTTAATCATGAGGAGGAAATGCAGTACTTTAAAGGAAGCTTTATTATTTTAAAAAAGAGATTGTTATACATTCTGTGACATTTAAAGAAAAATATGCTTAAAGTTTTGACCTGCTTTAATCCTGATTTAGTTGGTCTTTTGGTTAATACCAGCACAGATTAATCAGGACTAATACAGACATTCTTGGCTGCAGATGAGAAGCTGAGATTGATAAGTGATTCCTCTAACTGCTCGCAATGTAGAATTGGTATGTAATTTATTTCTGTGGGAAATGGTTCTGCTGTGCAGCAAAAAGATATTAAATCCTCAGTCAGAAAAAGAAAGGTGTTAACAGTTATTCAGGGAACAATGATGGTTTAACCCCGTTATTCCATTCCCTTTTCATCACAGCATCTGTGGCAGCTTGACCTCATAATCAAGCCTAATTATAAATATGTAGAACCTTAAATTGCTCTTAAATGCTAGAATTTCAACAAGTAACTTAATTTTTCTGAAGTGGAGCTATTGGGATGGAGAGATTCAGGTAACAGTATATATCGCCAATATGCATTAAACTTATTCATCTGATAAATTATTTTCATTGTAGAAAATGGAACTATTTCCTTTAAAATCCTTACAGATATCACCTTCCATTTGATATCTCAGAATGTAATTGCAATGTAAGTTTTGAGAATAAGTTTATTAAAAATGTTTGCCCATCACACGGATTCTTTTACGGCAATCTTTGACTATGGAAAAGTTGAATGTAAAATGATGGAATGTCTGCATTTTTGAGAATTCAACCATTGTTATGCTATGGCTCGCTCAACAGTGATCTATTTATTATTTTGCGTTTATTTTCATTTAAAGATTTCAGTCTTCCCCAGTATAATTTATATTGTAATGCAGCTAAACACAATTCTTCCTTGGGAATAAGCCCCACTAAACTTAGTAAATCCTTAGCTTTTGTTGGCTGAGTGGATGTGAGATCTTTGAATGTTCACATTCGGAGGAGTTAGAATAAAAGAGTTAGCAAGAGGTCTCCCACATCAGTCTTTCCAAAATTGTGAGCAATTACTTTTGGCTTACACAAAAACCTCAGAATGGCTCAAAGTTCTTTTCCCCAGGAGTGGTTTATAGAGTCATCCAACCGTTGTTTTGCTGATATAACAGTAATGAGGACAGATTTTATAGTGCTTCCAGAAGATAATTTAAGTTACTACTGAAGCAATAGCCTGAGGAAGGAGGAAATGTATTGGCAAAATGATAGGCTGTGAAATTAGGTCTCAGGAGGCATTGAAGTCCAGGCTGACGACAGACATTCAAACTATACATGTTGGGTGAATGTAGATCACTTGAAGCCCAAATGAACCTCACTGAAAGCTTCTGCATTTCTATGAATTCTTCTGCAGGCTAGGTGGCTTAATATCCTTAAACAATAGTAGTGGACAGGAAAATATGGCTGGAGTTAGTTATGCTTAATTTTTGCAATTTTAGATTTATTAAATGTACATGGTTTTTACCGTTAAAGTGGAATATTGTAGGATTCCCAGATCTGGGCTGTAAAAATCTGGAAATCACTAGATGGCAGCCCCTAAGAAGTGTATCTGCAAAATTTTATATACAATATATTTTTGCAGGGCAGTATATTATAGCAGGCCTGTATATTGATGTAATCTGCAAATATGTAAATTGGGTTCTATCATAGAAAAAGTGGGTGTTAGGGTACACTGAGGTCTTTCCTAAAGTTTGCTAGTGTCATTCTGTGTACCAAACAAATCTGGAAATTCAGCAACTTCTATGTTATTTTGTAAACTTTGGCTGGGCTAACAAAGGTATTACGCACACACACTTTTTCTAATTGTTTTGTTAGACAAAATGGCTGCATTTGGTTTTCAGTGCTTTCCGTTGCAACAGGATGGCTTAGAATTTTAATTATTTAATTATTTTTAGATTCATTTGTCTGGGCTATAATCAACACAGCTGGTCAAATAAAAATTAAAACAATAAAAACAAAGCACAAAGCCAAGTATAAATGTAGCAAGGCAAATCCACAAAGATTAAAAGCTGTTGGAACAAAACAAGTGGAATCCAATTAAGTCCTTCTGATGGAAGGAGAACTTGCCTCAACCTTCAGTCATAGTCCTAGTGGACAATCACTTCAATATGAGCCAGCAGTGTGCTGCAGCTGCCAAAAAAGCCAACACAGTGCTGGGCTGCATTAACAGAGGAATAGAATCAAGATCACGTGAAGTACTAATACAATGCTTTGGTAAGGCCACACCTGGAATACTGCATCCAGTTTTGGTCACCACGGTGTAAAAAAGATGTCGAGACTCTAGAAAGAGTACAGAGAAGAGCAACAAAGATGATTAGGGGACTGGAGACTAAAACATATAAGGAACGGCTGCTGGAATTGGGTATGTGTAGTTTAACGAAGAGAAGGGTGAGGGGTGACATGATAGCAGTGTTCCAATATCTCAGGGGCTGCCACAAAGAAGAGGGAGTCAAGCTATTCTCCAAAGCAAGACAAGAAGCAATGGATGGAAACTAATCAAGGAGAGAAGCAACCTAGAACTAAGGAGAAACTTCCTGACAGTTAGAACAATTAACCAGTGGAACAACCTGCCTCCAGAAGTGATGAATGCTTCAACACTGGAGGTTTTTAAGAAGAGACTGGACAGCCATTTGTATGAAATGGTATAGGGTTTCCTGCCTGAGGGACTAGATGACCTCCAAGGTCCCTTCCAACAACTTCTTCTTCTTCTTCTTCTTCTTCTTCTTCTTCTTCTTCTTCTTCTTCTTCTTCTTCTTCTTCTTCTTCTTCTTCTTCTTCTTCTTCTTCTTCTTCTTATTATTATTATTATTATTATTATTATTATTATTATTATTATTATTATTATTATTATTATTATTATTATTATTATTATTATTATTATTATTTTAATGGGTTGGTAGGTGAAAGAAAATAATCTCCTACCAAACTTTAAAAAAAATTGTCAAGAACTTGATACTGTGAATAGAAACTGCAATGCTTCAAATTTTACATGCTGAAAGGTAACACTATATCAGCAGAATAAAGAATATTTAGCTTTACTTCTGCTTATTACAGGCGGTATATATCGTACCTCCCAGGATTTGAAAAGAGGTCTGTTTATTAATTGCCTGTCTATGTGTTTCCCACAGATTTCAAATATTTAAGTTTTCTTTAGTGTACTTTTCTTTGTGGCAGAGCAATAATGTTTGAATAAGTTGAACACCTCAATATTTAACCCCCATGAAGCCATAGTATTCAACAGAATTGTCAGATGTGCATAAAAGCCTTTATACATAAAGGGGGGTGGGGGTTGAGGTGTACCAAAAATCAAGGCCCATAAGACAATAGACAATCTAAAGGAAACTATCACATTAGAGTTTGGGAACATCAGAGAAAATGCTGCTATACTTAGAAATTCTCAAACATCATGCATCAAACAAACAATGAGGTGTTTAGAGGGCAGTGGCAGACAATTTAAGTATTTAATATAATGTATATAATAAAATGACAAAGGCCCTGATTTTTGCTACATCCTGTTTATTTTTATGGCTACATATGAGTTCAAGGGGAGGTAAGCCCATTTACTTATACATTCTATTAAATCCAGGAGCACACAAACTTTTTGTAATGTGAATTTCATAGTTAAGTTACCAGATCTGAGTTACCAAATTTGGACTATCACTAAAATGCAGTGTAAAATTACTTAAAATGTAAAGTTTTTGCTATCTGGAGTTGTTCACTGTTGCCAGTTTTAATTTGTTTTCAAGTACTAAATATAATCCATACAAGTTTTTAGAAATACAGATCTGAAAAGCAAGCAATTTGTTGCAGCTGATTTGGTTTAGTGCAGGGGTAGGCAACCTTGGCTCTTTTATGACTCGTGGACTTCCAGAATTCCTGAGCCAGCTGGCTCAGGAATTCTGGGAGTTGAAGTCTAAGAGTCATAAAAGAGCCAAGGTTGCCTACCCCTGGTCTAGTGGTTAAAGCACCAGGCTAGAAACCAGGTGATTGTGAGTTCTAGTCCCACTTTAGGCTTGAAAGCCAGCTGGGTGACCTCGGGACAATCATTCTGTCTCAGCTCAACCCACTTCACAGGGTGGTTGTTGTGAGGAAATAGAAGAAGGAAGGCATGTTATCCTGTTCCACACCTTGAGTTATTTATAAAAATAATAGGTAAGATAATAAGTAAGTAAGTAAGTAAGTAAGTAAGTAATTGAGTAAGTAAGTAAGAAAGAAAGAAACAGTCCCCACATTTCTTGGATATCAAGACTTATTCAAGTCATGGAATAGACATGAGTCTCATAATATGAAGTGCTAAATGCCAGCACCATCTCTCTCTTAGTAGAGAGGGCTATCTTCCCAAGATGTGCTTATAAATTCCAAGCTTATTCAATATCTGTTCTACTGCATAAGTATATTAATTAATTATCTATTTGAAGCACATATCTACTGGCACTGAGGAACTTGAGGGGAAATGCACTTGTAGGCCAATGTAATAACTGCTAATTCGCCCAGATGAATTTAGAAACCGAGCAGTTTCCAATTATTTAAAAATGTTAAATTCTACAGCCAAATACTTCTCTGGAATTGTCGTTAAAAGTCAAATTTAGAATTTTGTTGACAAAGTGTCAGTGGGGGGTTGGTCTATCTAAAGTAAGCTAAAGTTTGGGGCCGTGCATTGATTTGGATTCAGTTCAGAGGAGATGCTTTAAAAGGAGAAACAATGTAAACATACCTCCTAGCTGCAGTTCATTAAGGCAGCTGCACTTTTTCAGGCTTACAAAGCTGTTTCCTTGTTTATTTTACTGACAATTGTATGCTGGTTCAGTTGAAAATGGCTCTAATGACTCCAAGTGTAGGATGCAGATTAAAAAAACACAATAAAAATATAATTATGACACCCTCCAGCCCTCTACCAACCCAAACATAAATCAGAGTATATAGAACCAATGGCCACTCCAGCCACTCTTCTTTAGGAGAGACCTAACTCATGGTCTCCTGCTTTCTGGCCCAGTGCCTTAACCATTAAACCAAAATGGCTCTAATTTGGAGATTCATCTTGAATTCAAATCCTCTTTTGCAATTCATAGTGAACAGGTAGAGGTCACTGGGAGCAGATGGCTTCAGAAATGTGACATCAAATCTACAGCCCTAGAACTAGAGGTATCTAGTTCAATCAGGCCATAGCATTGCTCAACCGAATTAAATTTCTCTTTGAATTCTTGGAAGATTTGTAAGTCTTTACTGTATGCAACTTTTATATTTTTTGTATTTGTATGTCTATAATTTGATGTCCTCTGTTCAGTGTAACCTAATGTGCTATTACAGATGTCCCAGTTAAGATAGTTTGATTAAAAGTAAGATTTAGATTCAGATATTTAGCAGCAGAAGATGCTATGCATACGTTGAAATAGGTTTCAGTACTGCTGAAAGTAACTGGCAATTTAATTATTCCATTGCATGACATCTACAACTCCATGGTCTTCTGGATTAGTGCTTTGTGTCAATCATCATGCCAGACAATTTTCATATGTTCTCTGATTTATCTTGGTTTGAATACAAAGAACTGAGATGGAATATTAAGCCTATTAAGTAACTATTAAGTTACTTCTCAGGAGCTTCATCGTTACAGAAAAAGCTAACATTGCACCACTAAAACCTGGCAAAATTTGAAAGGAAGTTAAATGAAAATAATTTGGCATAAATATATTTTAAAAAGTCTTAAAAATGGAGCAGCTCATAGCAGGAATTAGATTTTTTTTTTAAAAAAATACTATTGCCCTTTATATCTGTTGGAAGGAACCAGTCCTTTGTTGAATTCCCATGAGAAATTTGCTAGCTGGAAATTTGCATTCTTAATATATCTTGAGGTTCCAGATGGGGGAAAACATTTCTAAATGCTTTGATTAGGAATTATAAAGTGAACAATTATCTGATAAATGAGGTAAGTGGTCTTTTCAGTGTTCTGAATTGAACATCTTTCATTGTTGCTGTGAAAATTGTTGCTGAGTCTTACAATGCTCATAAGGAATCTAAACATTTTAGGCACAATTTTCACAATTGATTATAACTCAGTGATGGAACACTTGCTTTCAGATTAAATCTATGGTAGCATTGAATACAGCTGAGAGGATCCTGTACATTTAGATAAACTTGCAATTATTGGGGTTCAGTTAATTCAGATTTCATTTACACAAAAATGGCAAATTGAAGAATATACCCAAATGCATACCATATGGGGACAATAGGAAAGTTAATAATATTAAGAATGAAAAAATAGCAATGCAATGAGGTGCCACACCAATTTCTACTAGCATTTCATCATTATTGTTCAGTCATTTCAGCTGAAGAGCAGTACAGTATATTAAAGCTAGCGCTATTGTCACACCTCATGAGAAACTCCTCTGATGTATCATTTTATCTGAGTGTTGCAATCAGTAATATGTTATTACGTCTAATCAGTGAGCAAGTGTCATGTATAACCTTTCTGATTTCTCTCCCCCCCCCCCTCAGCTTCTCTGTGAAGTAATTTTCTGAATCAAGCTAACAGGGAACTGAAAGCGTAAAGCTTGAAATGGTTAGATCTGAATGTCTAAGGATAAGACATTTGTATTTGGAGGAGTCTTAAGACTATCTGTTCCTTGATTTTTGGGGGGGCCAGAACACCAGTTGGAAAAGTATCAACCCAAGAAATGAACTGGGTTTGCAAGGCTGCTTTTACCCCTTGACTGGACTAACAACAGAACCCAGGAGATGCTGTAATTATTTCCGCCAGCTAGTATTCATTGTCCCTACCTTAATTTATCTCCTTTCATGTAGTAGATGAAGGCACTGGGCTAGCAACCCAGAGATTGTGAGTTTTAGGCCTCCCTTAGGCATGAAAGCTGGCTGGGTGATTGGCCCAGCTCTCTCTCTCAGTCAACCAATCTCACAGTTGGTTTTTTTAGGAAAAATAGGAGGCAGCAGGATTAGAGCTGTTATGTTACTAAATAACCCAGAGTTATATGTATAGAGAGGGAAGATGGTAACATCCCAATAATGACAGGGGGAGATATAACAAGAGATGTGGTGTTGGACATCTGGGGAAATGGGTCATAGATTTATTTCTCCTGTGGCATGTTCCAGCACCTTAAACTTGTTTTTTTATCCCACATGGCACTTTCTCTGGGTCAGGGGTTCCCAACCAGGGTGCTCACACCCCCTGGGGGTGCGAGATGATATTCTAGGGGGTGCGAAAACTTGTGTTTTCAAAATTATAGTGTATGTGCATAATTCATTGCCGTTATTTCAAACTTTTGTAAGGGTGCAAGAATATATCAGAAGTGTTCTAGGGGTGTGGGGTATAGAAAAGGTTGGGAACCACTGCTCTAGGTCTTGGATTATTGGCTGCTGCTACTGAATGCTAGTTCAGCAACATCCTTGCCTGAGCTCCTTGACTTCATTGGTGGGCTGGCACTGAAGTTCCTCAGGTTTATGGTCTTAGGGCATTTCAACTTGCCTTCCCTGGGCATTCACTCCTCCTTCTGTCATAAGTGATTGCAATCAGTGTTTATGAGTGGAGGGAGAGATCCATCCTGTAGTCCCCATGGGGTGCCCCAGGACTCAGTTCTCTCTCCTCTCCTACTTAACAACTATATGTGGCTGTTGGTGGGTTAATTATAATTTAGGTGAGATATTATTAATATGCTGATGATACTCCACTCTGAGTTGCCAAAGTAATGCTGTGGATATCCTGCTGTAAGGGTCTGAATGGGGTGCAATGGGCTTCAACTCAATCCAAGGAAAACCAAGTGGATATGGGCATTTGGGCTTTCAACTGCTAGTCCTGTATTGGGTAGCATTGCCCCAGATGGATCTAGTGTGGATCTGGGAGTCCTCTTGGACTCATGACTTCTACTAGAAGAGCAAGTGGTAGTCATAGCTAGGAGGCTATGCACAGCTAAGAATAAAGCATTAGTTGCAACCGTTCCTGGACTGGGAGGCTTTGCTCACAGTCACTCCTGCTATCATGATTCTCATCTGGATTACTGCAATGCTCTGTACATGGGCCTGGCCTTGAAGAGCACTTGGAAATTTCAACTGGTGAGAATCCTTAGGGCTACCATGTCTAGTATTCTTTCCAACCTACCATATTCTCTGGGCATCTATTGCATGGTTACCTGGAAAAGGTTCTTGTGAGTCATTTTCATGCAAAACGTTTCCACAAGTTCATCTTCTTCTGAAGCAATCTTGAAAGTCTGGCTGAAATCAAGATCACATATAGCTTCTGGAAGGCACTGTAGGTATTATTCAGATGTCTTGTTAATCCTTGGTTCTAACTTCTCCCTTTCAACCCTCACATGTCACACTTGATAAGCAAAAATCTATAAGTATGATAGTAATGCTAAATTATAATGTATGTATTATTTAATATAGAGTATATATATTTGAGTACGATTTAGCACGATGTGTGAACCCAGCTGTGTGAACCATGGTTTTATAGCTTAAGTGAACATGTGAAACAGACAAACAATAGGTTAGACTATGGCCGAGTGAGATGTATGTATTAACTCTGGCATCTTAACTTGATTTGTGAGTTAACCTATTTTTCTATTGAAGGAGTCTCACACTCTTCAAATATTTCTTATTTCTCTACAAGTATTATTGCACTCTGAAGAATACTAATATCTCCTTTCCCTAGCTTTTCCCACGTTTGCAATCTCGGTGACTCATTAAACATTTGCTTCTGACAGAATGTTGTATCTCACAGAAGGCCTAGTGTGGTACCATGCTGTTTTGTGGATGACAAAACTGCTGACTTAGGTACTTCTTCAATTGAAAACTTCAAATTATGTTCAGTGTGCCTGGGATTCATCCCATTTTAACTAGAATGTGAGAAGAGCCAAACGCTTATTCATTTAAAATGAAAAACCCTGTTGTTCCACTATACAGGCTCAATCATAATTCTTATTATGAACAACGTATTCAGAATTGCAGCAGCTGCAAAGAAATGATCTGGAGGAAAGGATACCTATTGTGATGATAATGCAGTGCCATAAACTTTGTCATTCTACTAAAATTAGAGGTTAGTCAGAATCCCAGGGCTGTATTGCTGCTTGCGTATAATTCTCATATCCTTGTACTTATTAAAAGGGATGGTTTCTACATTGTTACTTTTGAACAGAATATCAGTGTTAGTTTATAATGGAAAATAATTGTTACTAAGGGTGTGTTGGTTCACACAAAGCTTTACCGCCTCAGATGGAAGATCAATTTCATCTCAAGGGATCCATGACTTATACATAATACAATGAATTAGCAAACTCCACTGAGAAGTATTTTATGGGTTAATATGTGATATATTATCTGAAAAGACTGCAAAATATTGATCACTGTCTTATCATGAATCAGACCACTGGTTCATTCGTGTTGGCATAGGCAAGCTGATACCTTCCATTTATTTTAAGCTTTAATTGTCCTTGTGCAAAGTTTGGTCAATGTCTTAGGGAATTGTCCAGAACATCTGCAAAGCACCAGAGAGTCTATCCAGATGTTGCTGAATTTCATCTACTCTATTTCATCTACTTCATTTAAATTAAAGAGTAAGCTGTCTGTCATTATTAAAAGAATGGATAAAATTCTCAAACAGTAAACCATCAACATGGGAAGAAGCTGGCCTAGCTAATGAGCTTCACAGACATTTATCAATCAGGGACACAAAAGAAGACATATTATGAAACAAAGCTTGATAAAAGTACGGAATCTTATGAAAGAAATAATGTTTTTACCGTGAGCCTCTTCTTTAAATACTATAGTAAGTAAGTACAATGACATTTGCAGATATAGTCCCCTGAGGAGAATAAAGATATAGCAAGAACTAGTTAGTGAAGGCTGGGATGTACCATGGTTCAAGTATAGTACATACAAATTGTTTGAAGACTAAAACTGAGCTCGGAAATGAGAAATACCTTGTAAGGAAAGTGACAGAATTTGAAATTCTCATTCGGAATCAAGACTATCTATTATGGCATATATTTTATTTATTTATTTATTTATTAGTCTTTTTTTTAACCTCACCTTTATTATTACTATAAATAACTTAAGGTGGTGAACATACCTAATACTCCTTCAACCTCCTATGTTCCTCACAACAACATGTGAGGTTGGTTTGGCTGAGAAGGAGTGACTGACTGGCCCAAAGTCACCCACCCGACTTTCATGGCTAAGACGGGACTAGAATTCACATTCTCCTTATTTCTAGCCTGGTGCCTTAACCACTAGACCAAACCATAGGTGGAGACAAAACAAATAATAGAGAATAGAGAAAATAGATGCAAAGCTTCCCCCCTCCAAAAAAAAAGTCACAATACAACAATGGAACAAATCTATAAATTTTACCCCAAGTTATAACTTAAGAGAAAACTGGTATAAAATGTGTTATAGGTGGGTGTACAACTCCAGCAATAATTGCTAAGATTAGACAAGTCATGTAGCAATAAGTACTAGAAAAGCTGTGAGACAGCAGGAACATTTTACCATATGTGGCGGACATGTAAAAAAAAAAAACAACCCCTCAGAATGCTGGAAAGAAATACACAATGCTATTCAGAGAATTTGAAAAATCAAATTGGAAATAAAACCACATTTTGCTGGGCATAGTTCCAAGATGTAGACACAAAAATAATCACAGTTTCCTAAAATTCATGTTCATGGCTGTGAGGATGAACTTAGTCTGCTGGAAAAGAGATATGTTATTGACAAATTAGAGTGGAAATTTAAGCCTGGAGAATTTGCAGTAATGGCAAAGTAAGCAATAATATATCAAAGTTTGACCAAATGCAAGGAAGAATGGTTTCCGTATATATTATATATTATGCAGCAAGGTAAGATAAGCATTTGGAATACGGTTTTTAGGGGAAAAAGAATCGACCAAAAAGCTGAAATCAGAAATACATGAACATTTTAAATGTTTATAAATATTATATATCAATTGAAATACAACAAAGAGGAAGGAAGAAACTAAACATTTACTGTAATATTTTTAGTAGTTTTTCTTCTTTTCTTTTTAAATTATGCCTTTAAATAAGAAAATAGTGAAGGCTCTGGCATGAACTCAGGAATCTGTCTCTCCCTCCCTCTCTCTTTCTCTTCCTCCCTCTCCCTCTCTCTTAAAACAATGTGGACAAAAACAGTTTAAAAAGTATTCAATTCTATGTACATATTCACAATTACTAAGTCAGAACCCCTGGTTTATGAATAAGTATGTTTGGAAAAGATTGAGGCACAGTAAGCAATTTATTTCATAGCCCAGTGGTAATCAACCTCTACTAGAACAGCAGCATATGACTCTCCACCATGTATTTAATTTCTCCCTTCAATCACCTTAAACTGCAATTTGATGCCAGCTTCTGGGCAAGTCAGGGGACACATTCAGTCTTGTGGCTTTATATCCCAGTTTTGCAGTTTATTTATGTACTTGAGTACCATGGTGACACTCAAGTGAGGATCAGCAGTTGATGTGTTAGAAGAAGGCCTTAATGTTAGTGCTTTGTATCTACAGCATGTTATTTATTTTGTACTATAGACAGCTAACAATAATTAATACAAAAAGGAGAATATCGAAAACATACAGAATGGAATGGGATGGAATAGAATAGAATAGGATAGGATAGGATAGAATAGAATAGAATATTCTTTATTGACCAAGTGTGATTGGACACACAAGGAATTTGTCTCCAGTACATAAGCTCTCATTATAAACTAAGTTATAAATAATTCACGAATAAAAACCTGTTACAGTTTTTTTTAAAAAAAAATCTCAAGAAACACTGTGTGGTCAAATGTCACTTTTGAGGGAATGTGTTCTAGATGCATGTAGTATATATACAGAGTCACTTGCTTGAGATGGATGACCATAGAATTTTTTTTTAAAGTGTGTGTTTGTCTCTGTGTGTAATTTTGTTAAAAGTTGTAATACAAACTAATATAAAATAGGAAGAAGAAAAGAAAAAGAAAAAAAATCAGAAAGAAAGCTAAAAGTGCAAGAAATGGCAAAAACGTAAAAGAAAAAAAAATACAAAGAAGTGGCTTCTGACTTTCTTCACATCAGTTATAAATACAATTATAAATTTACTTCTTGATCAACCCGACTCTTTACTTTCTATAATCATCAAAACCATACTTTAAGGGTTTTTTAAAAAAATTATTTTAAGCAAAAAAGTCCATAAGGAGTTTCCAGCAGCAGTAAACATTGATCTTGTCTTTTCTCTGATCAAAGAGAAAATTCCATCGTCTTCACCATCCATTCCTCCACTGTGAGTAATGCCGAATCTTTCCATCTTTTTGTATACAATAATCTCGCTGCAGTTACTGTATACAAAAACAAAGTTCTATGACTATTTTCCAATGTTTGTCTGCTTTCAATTGTATATTAATCTTTTAAAATTCTCTTAATCAGTATATATATTTGAATCCAAAGTTTTCTACTTTTTTTTACAGATCTACCAAGCATGATAAAATGTCCTTTCTTGTTCAAGTTCCCAACATAAATTTGAAATGCCTTTATAATTCTAGACAATTTCACTGGTGACATATCATTTTATAATCATTTTAATATTATAACATAGTGTAAATTTCTATCCTTTAAGCCACATATTTTCCCATTGTTCTATCTGCATAGTAAAACCAAAATGTTTAGCTCACTTAATCATGCATTCTTTCAGTTGTTCTTGTTCTGTTTTCAAATTTCAATCAAAGTTTATGCATTTTAGGAATTATATGTTTGTCATTTGTACACAGTTCGATTTTAAAGTCTTCTAATGTTCAAAACCATAAACTCTTTTGTCAGCTTTAAATCTTTCTAATAACTGTAAATAACAAAATCACTGGCAATTATATCTCTCTGCCAACAGTTCTCCTCTTGATTTTATTTTGTATTCTCTTTGACAAAATTCTAGTTTCCCATGGTAGGTTATCCCACTATGTTTGCTTATTATTATTTTGTCTATAAAAATATTTTAGTGCTTTCTAATTAGAAAACAAAATTACATTAAAGTACCAGTCTGGTTGTCCATCCTTGAAGCGATAGTCTACTCAAATTTGTTTAATTTGGAAAACAGTACTACATACAAGGATATTACGAATGAAATGGGAGAATTGAAATCTAGACAGGAATTGGAACAACAAGGGATAAAATTGGAATGGTGGGTTTACCTACAGATACAAACATGATATGGGAAAGATAAGAAAGAGTGGGGGATAAATATTCAAGAAACTGTATTGGATAAAATTTTATTAGGGCCAGATGAGAAACAAATAAGGAAATTGTATAGTTTGCTATTGGGGTACAAAATGTTTGAGGAACAAGTTAAAGAACCAATGCTGATATGGGCTAAAAATTTGGGACATGGCATAGATTTTGATATTTGGCAAACTGTCTGGGGTAGAAATAAAAAGATAATGCTGGCCTCAGGTTATAAAGAAAATTTATATAAAATGTTTTACCGGTGGCATCTCCCCGCAGCACGGTTAGCCAAAATGTACAAGACAATATCCCCTAGCTGTTGGAAGTGTTCCGAAGAATTAGGTAATTATTTTCATGTTTGGTGGTCCTGTAATAAGATGCAAAAGTATTGGCAAAGTATTCGGATATGGTTAGAAGAAATATCAGGACCGAGTGTAGATTATAGACCAGAATTTTTCCTACTAGGCATAACAACAGAGAAGCATACCAAAGAAGAGTTATATATAATGATACACATCATCACAGCAGCGAGAATGATGTTCGCCCAGAAATGGAAAAACAGTGAAATACCAGACGAGAGTGAAGTGATAAATAAAATTTGGGCGTGCGCAGAAATGGACAAGTTAACGTTGGAAATTAAAAATAAAGACCACTCAGATTACTACAAAATTTGGAATAGGTTTTACTCATGGTGGGAACAGAAAGGAAGGTCACAACAGAAACACACAGGATGCTGATTTCACATATTACTAGAATAAGGTGATTGATAAGATTGAATATTCTATAACTGTATATAAATGATATGTACATAAAGTGTATATATGTATATAAAACACAAAAATGATGTAAGACAAGAAGGATTTTCAGACCGTTAACACCTTGTCCAAAGTTTTAAATAATAAAATTTGCTATTATGTATAATATATATATATATATATAATATAATATATATATAATATATATATAAAAACATAGGTGTTTTTGGCACAACTTGATTTGCATTTATTCCATATTCTCAATATGCCATGTTTAGCATAATTACTTTTAAAAACCACATTACCATTGATTTTATGATACCACAAATTTCCTTGCTACCAAAATTTCAGCTTATGTCCTTTCAACTCCTATCAGGCTCCAAAATACAATTTCAAATTAGGTACAACTAGTCCTCTTTGTTTTACATCTTGAAACATGTTTAACTTGTGATTTTTTTCCCCTGCCACACAAATTTAGATATATCCTTCTGCCACTATATTAAATGTTCTATCAGTTGTCAAAGTCGGCATTTTTTGAAATAAAAATAATGTTCTATCTAGACAGTACATTCATTTTTATCACAGAATGCCAGCAATGGCAGTGAAATAAAAATATCATTCTAAGCAATATATTAATTTTTACCACAGAAATTCTCCCCGGCAATGACAGTGTAGTGTCTCCCATTTTAACAAGTCTTTTTAACTTCATTCCATATCTTAATATAATTATTTTGAAATATTATACAATTCATATTTATTATAGTAATAACCAGATATTTTACTTTCTTTTTGTTCTTAAAACCCATTTTAATTCTCAATTTTCTTTGATTTTCTATCTTCATGTTTTTTGTTATCATCTTTGCCTTCTGGTTGTTGAAGGAATGTGTCCCATAATCTGGGAATAACCCAGGAGATGTTTATCCCGTCTGGCATGGAAGAAGCAGTTCCTTTACCATTCTCTTGACCTTGCTGTGGATTAATTTTAATCTCATGTTATCCGTGATATCCGATTTTAATTATCTCCCTGGACATTTATATAAAGAACGCTCTGAAGTAGCAGAGAAATACAATTTCTGTGGGCGTTCTCCTGATAATTCCCATTGTAGCAATTACATGAAAGCAAGTATTTAACTCTAAGAATTTATTTATTTATTTAGCATATGGCATATCATACGTGGACTTGCAACATACAGTATATTAACATTTCACCTAGATTAGTAAGAAACAATAAAATATAAATGTTAAAAAGATCTGTGTTCAAATGCCAATATCTAGTCCAGGGGTCTTCAAACTTGGCCCTTTTATGACTTGTGGACTTCAACTTCAGCTTTGCTGGGCTGAGGAATTCTGGGAGTTGATGTCCACAAGTCATAAAAGGGCCAAGTTTGAAGACCCCCTGATCTAGTCCATCTAACCATTGAAACGGAGCATTGTTTATATTAAAAAAAATCAGATATTGGACCAGTATATGTCCTCAGATTACAGCCGGTCAAAATGTGATCTACAGTTTGAAATGGGACCCTGCAGTTACACCAAGGAGAGGATTCTATGCTTCATTTATACAGAAAATCCCGGCAGATCCTATGTGAGGTGTGAATCCTATTCAGGATTGTCCAACTCTAAGAAATACCTTCCATATACTTCTCATTTGTTCTTGGCCTTAAGGCAGTGACATCTATCATATACAACTCTACTAGGGCTAGAGAGCAATATTCTCCAGATTTTTTGAAATATAAGTTTGATCAACCAACATTATAGTAAAGATACAAAGATTTGTGAGAGTTGTAAAAAACTCTTTAAAAAAACCCTGAAAAATAGCTTGCTTATTTTTGACCCTATGTTTATCACCCAGCAGAAATTTCTTTATTTATGACACAGTCTGGATTATACTGTGTTAACTGAGTTCCATGGAGGAAGGTATCATCCAATTTAGTTTATTGTTAATCAAATTAACTATCCTTAAATGAGGAAATATCCATTTAGATATGAAGGATCTCTGCACTAAAGGCTTGATTGCTGAGGAAATCACTGCGGGGAAATCACTGCTGGTTTGCTTTTTGTATTTTTTAAATCAGTACTGAACTAATTTAAAGAGCTTTCTAACAAGCTGAAATAGAGCAATCGCAAAGGTCTTTAAGAAGTCCTGAACTGCAGTGAAGAAGGTGAATGTGCATTCTTTTCTTTTACAAATAGCTATTTTAAGTTGAGTAGCTATTGGGTTTGGATTGGCCAGACCTTCTCAAAAAATGGGACAAAATAAGTTAAGGATGAAGGCTACTACTGACAATCAAGACCTCATATAGCAGAGGTAAGGCTGAGAGATGATGCACACACTCCCAAGGGGAGAGAAGAAACCTGAGTTACTCATCAGCTATGGTGTCTTATCATAGAGGTGCTTATTATGAATTCTGGGCAAGCTACTTTTCAGTATAAGCATATGCAGGACCAAGACATGCATAGGAAAAAAGAAATATAATAACCTTGCATCCAGTCATCTTTATTGTAATCATTCAGTTTTTATCTACCTGCTGTTACCTCAACTATATGATTTTTGATATGTGAATATCCTACTGTTGCAATATCTTGATATATGAACCATGTCCAGTGCTTGATTCAACAGATGGAGTAGTGAAATGAGAAAACAAGCAAGGCATATAATGAAATGAGTAAAGCAAAGCATGTAGGAATTTGGGATCTATAAGAGAGCTAGTTGGCAAAGTCTTGCTAGTTCACTGAGAAATGCAACCAAATGAATTTCTTTGATTAGGATAACCACCATTAGGAGCTGCAGTCCATAATTTAAGATTTTAATTAAATCTAAAGTTGCTACTCACTGTTCATTTAGCAGCCATGGCTGGAAAAGAAAAAAAAACCCCATATTCTCTTCATCTTTGCCTAGCAAAGCTTCAGGCAATTTAAGAGTCTCAGATTGAGACATACTTTTTTGTTGATGCTAAAGTTAGTTATCAGTTAATAAAGGTTAAGCTACTAGAGACTCCTTTCCTTACCATGCCCCATTTGTTTGGCTTTTTCTGACATGAATTAGGCCTATACTAACAAACCCTAAATTAGCAAGGATATGTAGAAACCAGGACCTTTTTAGGAGCAGATTAAAGACTTACGTCATTGATTCTGATCTTAGCAATATATTTAGTTTGTTATTTAGTTGCAATCTTATTTGCTCAGTGTTTAATTGTGTGTTATAGGCTACTGTGTTTCCTTCTGACTCAAGTGGTTAATCAAGGGGCATGTTTTCACGTTCCGCTTCAATATGAATAGAATGATGTTATGCTCAGGAAATCAGGAGTCCAGGCAGTTCAAATGTATATAGGTTTACTGTATGCTAAACGAACAATTAACAAGCAGATAAATAAAAAGGCAGCAAAGAAAAGTTACTTAAATATGTACTACTGCAGCCTAAGGGAACAGGGCAAATTTAGCTTGATAAAGGAAAGGAAACAGAGTTGGTAGGTTTACATATATGGGGAGCACCTATGTCCTATTTAAACGTCTAGTAAATTGAGTCTTCATTAAAGTTTCTGAAGAGATCTTTGCCTCCACAGGAATGTTCATACATGCACTTTGGTGTCTGCATAGTGAAAAAAATATTACATTTACAACTATACATGCATTGGCTTTTGCACAAGCTAGAGCAATGTGCATACAGTTGTAGGTATTACATTTATGCTCTATTTCAGGTATGTTGTGGCTAATGCCAGTGAGCAGTATTATAGGAAATGGAACTTGTAAGGTTTGCCTGCCTGGTGAGTACTTCATGTCCCAAGATTCAAGTCCCAGATGCAAGTCTCGACAGATATGATCAACACAACTATTAAAAGTATGCACAAGAGAAGATATTCCAAATCTCTGGATTGTCAGTGCTTTTTTCCTTTCAAACCTTCAGGTAGTCTATAGCTCTGTGCAAGTCAAATGACAGTTTGCACAAACGTATATTAGCTACTTCAGCATAACAGGTCATACTTGTCAAACGGGACGTAGATAATCTGTTTCTCTCTTGTACTATTTGGCCTTAAAAGCAATGACCAGAACAGCACTGAATTAACAAATGGAGGAGTCTCTTCTCTGCTACCTATTCCAGTAAAACAGTAGTGGTTGTGGATACCATTCATGAAATACTTTTAAACCATTAACTAATGTATAAAAATGGCCAGCACTATGGGTGGGTGAACTTGATATTCAGTATGGCATGAGTGGGCAATTAATTTTCCCAAGGGGCCAATGAGAAACTGGGATTGCTGTGGAAGGCTGAACCAATAGGGTTGTGAGGGTGCATAGGCACACACGTACATACATAAATTGAAAAAACAACAACAATCGCCTTCAGAATAAAAGAATGCAGTTGTATTGTGTGCATGGCATACACTTATTTATATCTGATTTCTAATTTCTGATTGGTCTCACACAGGCCAGACAGAGAGAGCCAAAGGGCAGGATGTGGCCCAGGGGCCATAAAATGCCCAGGTCTGCACTATGGATATGGTGTGGAAGAGCACACTTACCTAAACTCTGTGATTATGTTTTTGTTGAATGTACGCACTTCACTTTTTAGGCTGAACTTTCCCTCTGAATAAAGTCTTCAACTTACAGTATTTCAAATTTCTAATGGTTTCTTGGTCCTAACCACAAAAATCACTAACATTTATCAGTTCTTTGTGAAATATCCTTCTTTTACGTGATGCCATTCATCAGCTATTGTTTAAAATGCTGAATATCCTTCTCCAACAGTCCTATTCTAGAAGTAGATAAAAGCCAGCTGATTGTTTTGTCTGTTAATCACATACAATATGCTCCCTCATTTCTTTGTAAGGTGAAGGGGCACAATGAGCTTTTGTCACCTCCTTTTAGGTTCTCCTCATATATCTCACCAGCAAGTTTCTATTGTATAAGAAATTATTGCAGTTTAAATATGTAAGAGAGAATGATGGACCAGCTATAAAGACTTGCTTTCTTCTTTCTGCCTCAGCATATGGTACCTTCTGGTCTTCCTTAGATGATCTCAGCAAATTAATCAAGGACCTATCGGGTGAGGGGTCCTTTGAGAATTCCTGGCTGTAGGCTAATCAAAAAAATATCATGGAAAAAGACAGTGATAAACCATTTTCACAACATTATCAAGAAAGCTGCACCAATGCATTCTATAGCAGTAGAAACATGTTTACTGTACCTGCCATCTTGTTGAATACATGTTTCTTTAGCTCCTGGATCTATAGACAAGTTCTCCTCTACCTACATTGGCATCCAGAATTTCTTTCTGCTGCCCTCAAAACCCTTGCTTGACTAGGGATATTGAAAACTGGCAGCATATTTGGCTGCCAGCTTGAGGTGGGAAATACTTTAATACATTGAGCTCTAAAACTGGCACTTGACAGTTAAAACAAACAAGACTGCTGCTTATGAAACTACACCTACTAAAACAGACCTCCCAAAAAAATGTTAGATGGCCCCATATGGCATATGGTGGCTGTCAACTCATCAAAAATATTAAAGTG